>NC_059165.1:93526145-94776145 GCF_019923935.1 Bubalus bubalis | reverse complement strand
CCCCCGGGGAGGGAGCCGCGCTGGCCCATTTTGCAGATGGGGACTTCGAGGGCCGAGCCGACTGTGATCTCCGGGGCGGACTTGGCTCCGTTGGATGGAGTCCCAGGCGTCCCGACCCCCGGGGAAGGCTTGGCGGGGCCGGTATGCGATGCGCAGCCTGTGCCGTTCGTCCCGCAGGTGCTGGGCATGATGATCGGGGCTGGAGTTGCGGTTCTGGTCACGGCCGTGCTCATCCTGCTGCTGGTGCGGAGGCTTCGAGTGCCGAGTGAGGACCCGGAGGGCCTTCGGGGGCTGTTGAGGGATGGGAAGGTGAAATGTCTGGGCCCCTGAGTCAGTAGAGATGGGATTTGCTGGAGCCCGCACGCAGCGTCCCCATCTTTCGCCGTGCGGAGTATGCGTATAGCTCAGAATGCCCCTCTCCACACTTATTATCCCCAGAAACCCCAGCCCCGGACGGCCCCCGTTACCGATTCCGGAAGAGAGACAAAGTGCTTTTCTATGGCCGGAAGATTATGCGAAAGGTAAGTCTGGGACCCTCTGGGGCTCCTTTTGGCCACACAGAGGCCCTGCCCTTTTCCTAGTTATACTTCTTAGTAAGCCCGCCTCCCTCCTTGATTAAGGGCCTTGGATTTGCCCCCGCCTCCTTAGGGTCTGAACTGACAGTTGATGCATCCCTCTCACCCCCACCCCCCTTAATTCTCCCAGGTGTCACAATCCACTTCTTCCTTAGTGGACGCCTCCGTCTCCACCACTTCCCGCCCACGCATGAAGAAGAAACTTAAGATGCTCAACATTGCCAAGAAGTAAGGCTGTGCTGGGTGTACCCGGGGCTATGTTCAGGGCTTTTTGAGTGATCAACCCACACCGCAGCGTGCATCTCAGGCTTCTTTGAACCCCATGGACTGTCTGTCTCAGGAGTCTTTCCACGTCTGTGGAACTGTTTCAGAGCTCTCCCCTACCAGACAGGCTGTTTCTGTTCCTTGAGCGCTCTCTCAGTGATGTTTCTCTACTACAGAAGTATCTATGATTTGTTTAATCCCCAGTTACTATCTCTGGCTTTGGTGGCTCAGTGGTAAAGAATCCACCTGCCAATGCAGGAGATGTGGGTTTGATCCTTGGGTTAGGAGATCCTCTGGAGAAGGAAATGGCAACCTACTCCAGTATTCTTGCCTGGAAAATCCCATGAACAGAGGAACCTGGCAGGCTACAATCCATGGGGTCACAAAGAGTCGGACACAACTTAGCAACTAAACAACAACAATGCTATCTTGGATGTCTTGCCTTGGTCAAATCTCCCCACGTGAGAGGGTTTATTCCAGGGTACTCCAGGGTGTTTCTGCGACCTGCTGGAGGGGCTGTCTCTACCTTTTGTTCCCCGGCGGTTATCTCAGCAGTCCCTCTACATCAGAAAGCATCTCTCTATGTCACCTTTGTTGCAGTTCTTCTACTACAAGGAGACTACGTCAGGGATTTCTGTTCCCTAGGAGTCATCTCAAGAATCTTTTCACGCTTGAGACAGGAAGGACATCTCAGGACATGTCATCATAAAAGGGCTACCTGGGGGTTTCTGAGCAAGGCTCTCCCAGAGATCGTTCTAAGCTGAGAGCTGGCTGTGGGGTCTCCTGACAATGTAGGGTCTACATGAAGGTCTGTCTCAAGTGTGTCTTCACACTGAGGCGCTATGCCAGGGCGGACCACAGTCAGTAGGTGTGCTGTCCCATGACTTTCTATGACTTGAGCAGAAGGGCTGTCTCTAGGTCTTCCACAATGAGTTGAGGGTCTGTCCAGCTCCTGGTGGGGGGGGCAGTCTCATTGGCTGCACAGCCTTGAAGAGCTACCCTGATATCACCATGACCTTCAAAGGGCTATCTCACTTCTCTGTGACCTAGATAAGGGCTAGCCCAAGGATCTTCCTGATCAGAAGGGGAACCACTGCGCGATTCCTCTGTTCTGTGGAGTTTAACTCAGTTTGAGCTCATTCTAGAGGGTCTATCTTGAGCATTTTGTGACCAGTGGAAGGACTGTCTCAGTAATAACTATGCCTTGCAGGGAAGAGCTGTCTGAGGTCCATGATCAGCGGAGGAGCTGTATCTGGATTCCCTGTCTGTAACCAGAGCTATCTCAAGAGCCTCTGTAGCCATCCAAGAGGCTCTCTCGGGGCTGTCTGAGGCTTGGGAGGAAGGGCTATCTCAGGGATTGTTATAAAGAGCAGAGAGGCTGCGTCTGGGGTCTTCTGATATAACGGAAGCTACCTCGGGGGTCTGCCTTCATGAGGGAGGCTGTATCAGGAGTCTAGTCTGTAATTACCAGCTGATGGACTATATCTGGAGTGCCATGATGAACATAGATGATTTTCCTGGGGTCTGCTCGTATCTTGGAAGCTATGTCAGGAGTCTGCCCAATGAGAGGTTCCATCTAGGAAGCCTGTGACTAGTGGAGGGCAACCTCAGAGTTTTACATTAGGGGTCAGCAAGTTTCTTCTTTTTCGGGCCACATCTTAGGCTTTGCAGGTTGCATACAACGGTAATGTAATGACTCAATCCTGCTATTGTATCATTAAAGCAGCCACAGATATGTGTAGATGAATGAATATAGCTGTGTGCCAATAAAACTTTATGGACAAAAAGGAGGTGGCTGGCCTGATTTGGCCAGTGGGCCAGAGTTTGCTGACCCCTGCTCTAAGGACCCCAGGAAGGGCTCTGTGGGGGCAGGAGGCTCTGAGGTCTGCCTGAGCCTTCTTCCTGCTCCCCACTGCCCCCATCCCCCTCTCCTCCCACCAGGATCCTGCGCATCCAGAAAGAGGCGCCCACGCTGCAGCGGAAGGAGCCCCCGCCTGCTGTGCTGGAGGCTGACCTGACCGAGGGCGACCTGGCCAACTCCCACCTGCCCTCCGAGGTGCTCTACATGCTCAAAAATGTCCGGTCAGTGTCAGGGTACAGGCAGGGGCGTTGCAGAGCTAGGGCTGACCTGACCTCCTCATATCTACAATTCCCCACCTTCCCTGTCCAGGGTGCTGGGCCACTTTGAGAAGCCACTCTTCCTGGAGCTCTGCCGCCACATGGTCTTCCAGCGGCTCAGTCAGGGTGACTACGTCTTCCGACCTGGCCAGCCGGACGCAAGCATCTATGTGGTACAGGATGGACTCCTGGAGCTCTGTCTGCCGGGGCCTGTGAGTGTACCACCCTGGGGGGCTCTGCAGGGCAACGAGGTGGGCGGCAGGACAAGCAGGGGTGCCACGGTCACGGGACAGACAGTGGTTTTGGTCAGCAGGGTTGGTGGTCTTCTTTTTTTTTTTTAATTTGGGCCATGCGGCATGGCTTGCAGAATCTCAGTTCCCTGACCAGGGATCAAATCCAGGCCATGGCAGTGAAAGCACCAAATCCTAACCACTAGACCACCAGGGAACTCCCCAGGTTGGTGGTCCTTATGAGATGTACAGGCAGGAGTCAGGAACGGATGCCCAGGGGCTTCTGGAGTGGTCAGCACAGTCACTGGCTAGTTAGCGATGCTGGTCGGAAGGTTCATGGGGTCAGGATGTCAGCGATCACCAGGCTACATGAGAATGAGAGCTAGTGGCTTGGTCAGGGGGCAAGGTGCGGGTCAGCAGGGTAAGGGCAGCACTGGTCAGTGCTCACCCCACTTTGTGTGTCTCAGGACGGGAAGGAGTGTGTGGTGAAGGAAGTGGTTCCTGGGGACAGTGTCAACAGCCTCCTGAGCATACTGGATGTCATCACTGTGAGTCACCTGTACGGAGGGGTGTGGGGACGGTAGGAGGCCACACCCACCAGACTGGGTAGGAGAGGGTCACCCCAAGAGCCCCCATCTCTGATGGGTCTCTGATGTTTCCAGGGGTCCCTCAAGGAATGGCATCGGGAAGGGGCCAGGAGAAGTAGGCAGGGGGCTCTCACCACCCCGACCTTGACTCTCCTTGTGCCCCCTGTGCCCCCAGGGTCACCAGCACCCACAGCGTACTGTGTCCGCCCGGGCAGCCCGAGACTCCACAGTGCTGCGGCTGCCGGTCGAGGCCTTCTCAGCGGTATTCACCAAGTACCCCGAGAGCCTGGTGCGGGTGGTGCAGGTGAGTGGGCGGTTCACTTCCTTCCATGACCCCCGCCCATCACAGGCTCCTGGGGGCTGGGACCCAGCTGCCAAGAGGCACTCACGATGGGCTTATCACCTCTGAGCAGCCAGACCTCGCCAACTCCTCCTCTGAGCCGCCTCCACCCCATCTTCCCAGGCTTCTGCCACCTGATTGTGGGTTTCTCCCTGGCTCCCATGGCCCTACCCAGCCCCTTCCTGCTCTGATCTTGACCTCTGACCTTAGCTCCATCTCCTTCTCCCCATCCATGGCCCCACCCCCGAGTGCTAGGTCCCCACTTTCTCCCGGAGCTCACCCTCTTTCTCCTTGGCCCCCTCCTCTGCCGACCACGCCCCCGAAGATCATCATGGTGAGGCTGCAGCGGGTCACTTTCCTGGCACTTCACAACTACCTGGGACTGACCAATGAGCTCTTCAGCCACGTGAGTTGCCTGCAGAGCACCAGGGGCTGGAGGGGTGAGTGATGCCTGCCTCCCCCGGACATGCCACAAGTACGCCCTCTGCCCCTAGGAGATCCAGCCACTGCGCCTCTTCCCTAGCCCGGGCCTCCCACCCCGCACCAGCCCAGTGCGTGGCTCCAAGCGGATGGTCAGCACCGTGGCCTCAGAGGAGCTGAGGGAGACCCCTGGCCGGCCGTCTGACCCCACTGGGGCCCCACTGCCCGGGACTGGAGGTACCCAAGGTGACCGCTGCCTGGCCCCCAGGATCTCAGGTTGACCCAGCCTCTGCCCCTCAGTGCCTGTCTCAGTTCCTCAGGGACTCCCACCTGACCTGCCCAGCTCCCCAAAAGTGAAAGTGTTGGTCGCTTTAGTCATGTCTGACTCCTTGTGACTTCATGGACTATAGCCTACCAGGCTCCTCTGTCCATGGAGTTCTCCAGGCAAGAATACTGGAGTGGGTAGCCATTTCCTTCTCCAGGGGATCTTCCCAACCCAGGGATCTAACCCAGGTCTCCTGCATTGTAGGCAGATTCTTTACCATCTGAGCCACCACGGAAGCCCTCAGCCCCCCAAGAGCCCTTTCAACTAGGTCTCCAGGTCTGCCTCCTGCCTAGTCCCCCAGAACCCCTGGCCTCAGTCCCATGGGCCCATTGGAATTACTTTTCCTAGTCCCCCAGTCCCCAGGAACTCTGAGCTGACCCCTCCTCAAGCTCCCTTCAGTTCCCCACCTCTGATCCTAGCTGTAGACCTGGGGGCTCCAAGGGGCCGGAGCCTAAATATATGTCTCCTCCAGGGGACCCAGTGAAGCCCACATCCCTGGAAACCTCCTCAGCCCCCTTGCTGAGTCGCTGCATCTCCATGCCAGTGGATATCTCAGGTTTGGGGCACCAGGTGGAGCTGGGAGAGGCTATCAAGTATCATTTATTTACTTATTTTTGCCTGCAGTGGGTCTTCGTTGCTATGCAAGGGGGCTACTCTTCATTGTGGTGCACGGGCTCCTCATGCAGTGGCGTCTCTTATTGCAAAGCATGGGCTCTAGAGTGTGCACTCAGTAGTTGTGGTGCACACTCAGTAACTCGGTGTGGTGCACACCGAGTAACTCGGTAGTTACTCGGAGGCATGTGGGATCTTCCTGGACCAGGAATAGTACAGGTGTCCCCTGCATTGGCAGGAGGATTCTTAACCACTGGGTCACCAGGGAAGTCCATCTGCCTCCCAGTCTTGATTTTTCTCGTCCATGAAATTGGGAGCATTTCTCATGTCTTTTTTTTCTGTGGGTCCTTGTTGAGATGGTGCTCTCCCCACTGTAGTGAGAAGGGTTGCAAGGGAGAGAGAGAGGTGATGGATTAGTCCATGTCTTTCCGGCTGCTGCCTGGGATAACGTTATGTAGATAGTGTTTGCTTAGATTCCCACTATGGTTACTCTGATCTTTATTGCATTTATTGCCCCTCATCCACCGCAGGCTTGCAGGGTGGGCCCCGCTCAGACTTCGACATGGCATATGAACGGGGCCGAATCTCTGTGTCCCTGCAAGAAGAGGCCTCAGGAGGGTTCCAGGCAGCCTCAGCTCGGGTAAGGCCTTGCCCTCTTCCCCTGCCCCTGCCTCCGGACTCCAATCCCCTCCTGGAACCCTGGCCTAGCCACAGCTGGAGTCTCCCAAGGAGGAAGGTTTGGGGGGAGCATGGAGGTCACAGACCCTGCCCCACAGACTCCCAGTCAGGAGCCCCGGGAGCAGCCAGCAGGCGCCTGTGAGTACAGCTATTGTGAGGACGAGTCGGCCTCCGGCAGCTGCCCCTTCGGGCCCTACCAGGGCCGCCAGACAAGCAGCATCTTTGAGGCAGCAAAGCAGGAGCTGGCCAAGCTGATGCAGATTGAGGTGGGCAGCCCAGGGCGTCTAGGGGACCAGGTAAGGGGGGTGGTAGGCATAGCTGGGCTGTCTCAAGCCCCTATCCTTCCTCATCAGGACCCCACCCTTCTGAATAGTCGAGTTCTGCTACATCATGCCAAAGCTGGCACCATCATCGCCCGCCAGGGGGACCAGGTGAGTCTGACCCTTGACCTCTGACCCTGCAGCTCTGACCCGAGACCTCTCTCTCCCCATCTCTGATCTCTGATCCTTGCCTTTTCACCTTACATGTAGACCTCTCAGTCTGTGATTTCCAACTCCTGACCTTTGGATCCTATGATTCTGACCCCCAGCCCTCCCTCCCCAAGTCCTGTGGACCTATTGACCTTTCCCCTCCAAACTTGAACCTTTTACACTAGAACCCCCACCCCAAGATCTCTCTTCCCTGCCCTTGCCCATTCCTGCAACCTCCATTTTTCTGACCTTCGAAATCTACAACATATTCTGATGCTCTATTTCTTATCCTAGGTCTCTGCTGGGATGGGGGGGTGGGTGGGGCTCACTAAATGGGTGCGGGTGTCAATCTGGCCTGGAGGCCAGGAACCAGCCCCACGAGCCCCACGAGCTGGATTTCATTGCCCCTTGATGACACGCAGGAGGTGGAGGAAACCATAGCCCACTAATCTGCCCATTCTCCAGATGGGGAAACTGAGGCCCTTTTGTGACATCACAGCTGGGGAGTACAGGGGAGGAGGGTTAGAGAGGGAACCAGAGTTGCAGCCCTTGGGTGACCTTGGGTGAATCATATAGAAACTTCTCATCTTTTCCACCTGTGGAATGGGGGGCGGGGTGTGTGGCTCATAACTACCTGCAGGAACTGTTGTGAGGATCAAGCAGGAAGTACTCAGTTCTGAGCTGCTAGGGTGTGTGCAAGGGTGACCAGAGGGAGGTGTGCTGACAGAGGGGTGGGGAGGTGACAGTAAGGGTGACATGACTTAAGTGCTGAAACTGCAGCAGCACCCCAGGCTCAGGAGAGGGAGGTTTGCACTTGGAGGAGGGGATGGCCCAGCTGTTAGCTGGCTGGGCAATGGTGGTTTTTATTTTAATTAGATTCTAGTTGATTTGTTATATCACATGATCAGTTTGATTATATTGTCACTTTGAGCTGCTCAATGCAGAATGGGCTCCTTCCTGCAGAGTACATTTGGTGGCAGTTGTTTGAGGCCTGGCTGAGGAAGTGTGGTCACATCATGGCCCTTGCAGGGGCCCCTGGGCCCTGCTTATCTGGAAACCTCTGCTGGGCTCAACTCAGCCCAGCCCAGCCCAGCCTGCTAACATACCAGGCTGGTGTGCAACCATCGAAGGCTCCTCAGGGTCTTCAGGACTTTGTTAGGGACAAAGCTGGTCTGCTGTGCCCCTCCCAAAACCATGCACAGTGGGCGAGAGGGAGACAGTTTGGCCCACCCCCCTGGGATATTTGGCCACGTGGAGACTTTTTTTAAGCTTTTTTTGAGTGTTTTTGAGATCAGGTTTTATTTCTTTCCTTATTCATTTATCTGGCTGTGTCTGGTCTTAGTTGTGGCACACAGGATCATCCTGCGGCATGTGGGATCTTTTGCTGCAATGCATGGACTCTCTAGTTGTGGTGTGCAGACTCAGTTGCTCCACGGCATGTAGGATCTTAGTTCCCCAACCAGAGATCCAACCCATGTCCCCTGCATTGCAAAGCGGATTCTTAACCACTGGACCACCAGGCAAGTCCCACAGGGTGACATTTTTGATTGGCTTGGGAGGGTGGTACTGTCTGTCACCTAATGGCTAGACACCAGGGATGCAAAAGGCACAGGCCAGCCCCCCACAACAGAATTATCCAGTCCAACATGTCAGTAGTGCCAACATTGAGAAACCCTGCTTTCCACAAACATTTCCCAGAGTATATTTCATGGAACACCCCTATCACAAGGGATCTGAGTGCAACAGGTTTGGGGAACACGGGCTGTTTTAGTCCTTCTTGGAAGTGCCCAGTGAACTCATTAGCATATTCAAAGCTCTGAGAAGTCCTGCAGTTGGGGGTGGTGAGGAAACATGTTTCCCAATCTGAGGATGAATGGCAGCCAAATACTAGTCACTCCCATTGTATCCCAAACCCAGTCTGGGAATTCTGTCTTAGAAGGTTCCAGCATGTGTGTATGTCCCCCACCCCTCCCAAAGATCCTTGCAGTGTTTTGGTGTTCATCGGGGCTTTGTGGGGTGTCGTACAGGTTTGTGCGCTGGATGAGGAAGGAACATTTCTGTCTCTAGGCAGTTTCAGTTCCTTACTTAAGAGGGTGGTACAGAGTGTGTCCAGCTGGGCAGGCTAACCAGAGGGGAGAGGGGTATTTGCTGTGTCCCAGGCTTGCTGTGAATGCCTGGGAATGGCACCCCACTCCAGTACTCTTGCCTGGAAAATCCCATGGATGGAGGAGCCTGGTGGGCTGCAGTCCATGGGGTCGCTAGGAGTCTGACACGACTGAGAGACTTCACTTGCACTTTTCACTTTCATGCATTGGAGAAGGAAATGGCAACCCACTCCAGTGTTCTTGATGGAGAATCCCAGGGACGGAGGAGCCTGGTGGGCTGCCGTCTATGGGGTCGCACAGAGTCGGACACGACTGAAGTGACTTAGCAGCAGTTAGGGCCAACAAACACCAGCAGGGGTCCCCTGCCCTTGAGAAGCTCACAGATAGACCTTTCACTCAAAGGATGATACAGTTTGTTGCTAAATCATATAGGCTTCGTGCTACACAGGGGATGTCCTCAGTTCTACAACGTCTGATTTAGGCAGAGCAGTGTCTCTGAGGAAGTGACCTCCAGTGAAGGAGGAAGAACAAAGAGAAATTAACTAGGTGCAAGGGGGAGGAAAGAACATTCTAGGCAGAGGATACAGTTTGTGCAGATGTCCTGTAGTGGAGCTGTCCCATCTGGAAAACAAAGGAAAACCAACAAGGTTGGAGCGGAACACAGGAATTGAGAACAAAGGGGTTTTTTGTTGTTGTTTTTTTTTGCACCAGTCAGCTTGTGGGATCTCAGTTCCCTGACCAAGGATTGAACCTTGGCTTCAGTAGTGAAAGTGCCAAATGCTAACCACTAGACCACCAGCGAACTCCCCAAAGGGGATTTTTTTTTTTTTTTTGGTGATAATTTTAGAGCTGTAATTCACACATGATACAGTTCACCCATTTGAAGAGTACAATTCGGTGGTTTTTAGTATATTCAGAGTTGTGCAACCATAACCACTGTCAATTTGAGAACATCCCTTTAAAGAGAAACACCACACTCTAAAGCCATCGATCTCCTACCTCCTAACCAGCCGCAGCCCTAAGCAACTACTGATCTTATGTTTCTATAGATTTGCCTGTTCTGGACACTTCATATAAATGGAATCAAACAATATGTGGCCCTTTGTGTCTGGGATTCTTTGCCGTAGTATGATGTTTTCAGGCTTCACCCATGTTGTGGCATGTGTCAGTGCCTTATTCCATTACTGCTGCTGCTAAGTCGCTTCAGTCGTGTCCGACTCTGTGCGACCCCATAGACGGCAGCCCACCAGGCTCCCCCGTCCCTGGGATTCTCCAAGCAAGAACACTGGAGTGGGTTGCCATTTCCTTCTCCAATGCATGAAAGTGAAAAGTGAAAGTGAAGTCGCTCAGTCATGCCCGACTCTTAGTGACCCCATGGACTGCAGCCTACCAGGCTCTTCCACCCATGGGATTTTTCAGGCAAGAGTACTGGAGTGGGCTGCCGTTGCCTTCTCTGATTCCATTACAGCTGAATACTATTCCATCATAGGAATAAACCACATTTTGGTTCTCAGTTCATCTTCTGATGGACATTGAGTTATTTCCACCTTTTGGCTAGTATGCATAATAGCATGATTCAGGTATGAACATTATGTACACATGTCTGTGTGGATATGTTTTCATTGTGTCCTAGGAGTTGAGTTGCTGGGTCATATGGCAACTCTGGAGAAGGAAATGGCAACCCACTCCAGTATTCTTGCCTAGAGAATCCCATGGACAGGAGCTTGGCAGGCCACAGTCCATAGTGTCACAAAGAGTAGGACATGACTTAGCACGCAGCATGCGGTGATTTGTAATGTTGAGCATCTTCATAGGATCACTAGCCATTCATACATCCTTTGGAGAAACGTCTATTTGGAGCCTTGGCCTGTTTTTAAAATTGCATTGTCTTTTTAGTGTGGAGTTGTAAAATTTCTTCACATATTCTGAATACCAGACCCTTAGCAGATATATGATTTGCAGATATTTTCTCCTAGCCTGTGGGTTTCCTTTCATTTGATAGTGCCCTTTGAAGCTCAAAGGTTTTTAACTTGGATGAAGTCCAGTTTATCCGTTTTTCATTTTGTCACTTGGGCTGTTAGTATCATATCCAAGATTGCATTGCGTCCATGGTCCAGGGTGACCATGATTGACTCCTGTGTTTTCTCCTTAGAGTTGTATAGTTTAAGCTCTCACATTCATGTCTTTGATCCATTTTGATATGATGAAAGGTGAGGCTCCAACTTTGTTCCTTTCCATGTAGCTATGCAGTTGCCCAGCACAAGCAAAGAGGACCTAAGCTCAGCCATGCTCCTGTGTAGCCAGTCTTCCCAGCCTCTCGCTGGCCCTGTTGAAAAGAATTCCTGCCTCTTAATCTGGGCTGAGATGGGTGATCTATTAGCAGTATCTGGCACCCCACTCCATTTGCCTGGAAAATCCCATGAACAGAGGAGCCTGGTAGGCTGCAGTCCATGGGGTCACTAAGAGTCGGACACGACTGAGCGACTTCACTTTCACTTTTCACTTTCATGCATTGGAGAAGGCAATGGCACCCCACTCCAGTACTCTTGCCTGGAAAATCCCATGAACAGAGGAGCCTGGTGGGCTGCAGTCCATGGGGTCCCTAGGAGTCAGACACGACTGAGCGACTTCACTTTGACTTTTTGCTTTCATGCATTGGAGAAGGAAATGGAGCGACTTCACTTTGACTTTTCGCTTTCATGCATTGGAGAAGGAAATGGCAACCCACTCCAGTGTTCTTGCCTGGAGAATCCCAGGGACGGGGGAGCCTGGTGGGCTGCCGTCTATGGGGTCGCACAGAGTCGGACAGGACTGAAGCGACTTAGCAGCAGCAGCAGCAGCTGTGGGTGCTGAATGGGAATATAAATACATATGCTGCTCAGCTCAGTGCTATGGAGGGCCTTCACTACCTCCAACTTTTCTTTCCTTAACCTTTTCCGAGCGCACAGACCCGAGCTGTGGGTGGAGTGTTGCCTGGGTGCCCATCTCCTGGCCCCTCCCCCACAGGATGTGAGCCTGCACTTCGTGCTGTGGGGCAGTCTGCACGTGTACCAGCGCATGATCGACAAGGCCGAGGACGTGTGCCTGTTCGTGGTACAGCCCGGGGAGCTAGTGGGACAGTTGGCTGTGCTCACTGGCGAGCCCCTCATCTTCACGCTTCGAGCCCAGCGTGACTGCACCTTCCTGCGGATCTCCAAGTCCGACTTCTACGAGTACAGCCTGGGCCCGATGTTGGGGCGGGGGTGACTCAGGGGGTCCCCCGACCAACTCCATTCTGCTCTGCATGAGGCTATGCCTCTGACCCTCCACACTTTTCAACGGCACTTGAAAAGCCGTTTTCACTTTTTGAGCCCTTCCTGTCCCACCCCCCAGGCCATCACCCAACTCAACACTCCCTATCGGCTGTTGCTGGGCGCCCCCAGGCCCATGCGCCCCTGCCCTTTGCCTGCAGGATCATGCGTGCACAGCCCAGCGTGGTGCTGAGCGCCGCACAAACCGTGGCCGCCAGGATGTCGCCCTTCGTGCGCCAGATGGACTTCGCCATCGACTGGACGGCGGTGGAGGCGGGACGCGCACTGTACAGGTGCAGCCCCCGCCCCTACCTCTTCCTTCAGGTCCTGCCTACCTGCCTACTCTGACACCCGCACCCCCACCCCAGGCAGGGAGACCGTTCAGACTGCACCTACATCGTGCTCAACGGGCGACTGCGTAGTGTCATTCAGAGGGGCAGCGGCAAAAAAGAGCTGGTGGGCGAGTACGGCCGCGGGGATCTCATAGGAGTGGTGAGCGTGGCCCCACCCACTGACCTCTAATCTCTCCCAGTCCAGGTTCCCCCCACCCACAACATACATTTCATCCCAGGCAACAGGATGGGGCACTAAACGCGCCGCAACCCCCCACCCCCCGCTTCTAACCTCCTGTACTCCACTTTCTCCAGCTGCTTTCCATGGGGCGGGGAGATGGGGGCAACCTCATCAGCGTAGTGAGGGACCCTCACCCGGTGTGGAACCCTCTCCTGGCCTCTCTTTCCCCGAGCTCGGAGATGGATAGCGAGGCTTCGTTCCGCCTTATGTCTGCACCCACAGTCGGTCTTCCCTTACCTATCAGCCTCCTGGCTCATTCAGCCCTGGTCACACACGCAATCCCCTAGGTGGAGGCGCTGACAAGGCAGCCACGTGCCACGACGGTGCACGCGGTGCGCGACACAGAGCTGGCTAAACTCCCCGAGGGCACCCTGGGCCACATCAAACGTCGATACCCGCAGGTGCAGCTCGTTGGGCTGGGGGCTGTTCTCCTAATGGGGGTGGGACAGACGAGTGGGGGGGGTGTGGCCCTAGAGGGGGCGGGGCCTAATGGGTGGGGAGGGGGGTTTGGGTGCAGATGGAGCCCTAGGGAGGAGCTGAAGCCTCCAAGTGAGGGGCGGGGCTCGTGGGGTGGGGCCCAGGTAAAGGACCCAGGCGCCCTGGTCAAGGAGGAAAAGGTGGTACTCGCTGAGTTGCTCCTGCAGTCTAACTGGACCGCCGGCCTCCAACGCCCCAGGTCGTGACCCGCCTCATCCACCTGCTGAGTCAGAAGATTCTGGGGAATTTGCAGCAGCTGCGAGGACCCTTTCCAGGTGGGAGCCTGCAAGCGCCCGGGAATACTGGGGGATGTAGTCCAACGCCGCAGAACGTGCTGGGGGAGGGAGCCTTGAACCCAGGGCATGCTGGGAGGTGGAGTCCGGCGTATAACCTGCTCTGGGTGGAGCTTGAAGCAGGAAATGGCAATCCGAGTTCTAGTGCATGCTGGGGGATGAAGTTCGGGTTCCTGGGCATGCCGGGAAACGGAGTCCTGGAGCCAGGGCCGCTTCAGTTCGGTTCAGTTCAGTCGCCCAGTCGTGTCCGACTCTTTGCGACCTCATGAATCGCAGCACGCCAGGCCTCCCTGTCCATCACTAACTCCCGGAGTTCACCCAAACTCATGTGCATCGAGTCGGTGATGCCATCCAGCCATCTCATCCTCTGTTGTCCCCTTCTCCTGCCCCCAATCCCTTCCAGCATCAGGGTCTTTTCCAATGAGTCAACTCCTCGCATGAGGTGGCCAAAGAGTTTCAGCCTCAGCATCAGTCCTTCCAGTGAACACCCAGGACTGGTCTCCTTTAGAATGGATGTTAGTGGAATCTAAAGTGTCAGTCATGACGAGAGGTTGGGGGTCTTAGGGGCAACCCGGTTATGGGTGTCAGAGCTGGCTGGAGGATGGAGTCTACCTACTAGAAAAGGAAGGCCTAGACTAACGTGTGCTGGGAAGTGTCGTTTGTGGGGTTGTGTTTGGGGCCTAGGGTATATTGGGAAGTGACTTCAATAGGTTACCAACATGGCGGGAGATGTGGTTCCTGGTCCTGGTGGATGCTGGGAGTTGTATTTCTCAGTTTCAGTGCATGCTGGGAGGTGTGGTTCCCTTTCAGGGCATACTGGGAGGTGACGTTTCCCAGCTAGGATACACTGGAAAGTGGTTGGATTTGGGGCGTGCAGAAATAGGGGCCCGAGGTTTTCGACTATGGTGACCTGACCCTGGACTAGCCTAGGCAACCTCTACTTTCCTTTTTCCCCTGGGGGCTTCTGCCCAGTTATCCCTGACACCTGGATCTCTGGGGTGGGGCCAGGGTAAGCCACGGCAAGGAATCATCCCTACACCCAGGGTCTTCCCCGACAGACTTTCCCCCTAGTCCTACACTCTGTGCCCAAGTACACTTTCACTCCCACTCTGCTGGCAGGACCACCCTTGATGTGATTCTGGGGCAGCTATGGGGCAGGGGCTTTAAAAATTTCAGACCCCTGAGAACCTCTCTGTGATGCTATGAAGAGCCAGTTTCTAGTGAGCATCTAGTGTGTGCTGGGCATCCTGCAGGGTGCAGGGTGGTGGGAAAGTACACAAGACAGACAAAGCCCCTAGAAAGGTTTATGGCTTGGCTTGCAAGATAACAGTTTTTAAAATACAAAGAAAGAGTACAATGTCAGTTAAGGTACTGTGTAGAAAACAAAAGAGAGTCTTGATGGGGCGTGACTAACCTAAGGAGGCAGGCTTTTTTGAGGACAATGAGCAGAGACTTGATAAATGAGATGGGACCAGACAAGACTCCGAAAAGGTTTGGTGGTGTTGAAACACTTCAAGGGGGAAAGTGAGTGAGGGGGAGGCATGGGCCAGGGCAAGTCTTGTAGGAACCAGAAAGGCATTTGAACTTGTTTAGATTGTTATAATCTGAGCAAACTCTGGGAGATAGTGAAAGACAGGAAAGCCTGGCATGCTGCAGTTTTTGGGGTCCCAAAGAATCGGACATGACTTAGCAACTGAACGACAACAAGACTGTTATAGAAATTGGTGGAGAAGAAGAGGCAGTGAGAGGTCTGATCAAGAGATGGGGGTCGATGTTTTAGTCTAAGGTGTATGCAGAGAAGCTGAGATGCAATAGGTGGGTCAGAAACATCTTTATCTCAGTCTAGTTCTGTGTTCAAGTTCTCTTAGTGGACAGAGACACCCCCCGCCCCGCCCCGCCCAGGCGAGAATGGGTAGGGGCACAGATCAAGTCCATGTAGGCAGAGTGGAAAACAGAAAGGGTTATACAGTTGTGTAATGGATCCCCCTGAGGAGACTGGGCCAAAACTGGGGGTCAGATAACCACATCTTATCAAGGACAGTGGTTGAGGCTGTGGGACTAAGATTGAGACCATGATCTTCAGTATGGCGTCACTAAGCCTCAGCTGGGGGACAAGGAGAAGGGATTTCTGAGAAGGTGGGGGAGAGCTGACCTTTCCAAACACAGGACCGCACAGCAAATACCATCCTTTGGGGTCTCAGCAGGCTCGGGACTAGGTGTCCCCCCTCACTCGGAGCTCACCAACCCTGCCAGCAACCTGTCAACAGTGGCAGTGCTGCCTGTGTGTGCCGAGGTGCCCATGGTGGCCTTCATGCTGGAGCTGCAGCACGCTCTGCAAGCCATTGGTCAGTCGTGGGCAAGGGCAGGCCTTTGGTCTGCGTGGGGCAAGGCGCGTGTGGGTGGGGCATTGGTCAAGGAATGGAGATGCCTTGGTGGGTCAAGGTGGGGGTGGAGCTGGAACAAGGCCCTGTAAGCCAAGTAGGTGGTATTCTCTCATGGGAGAGGCCCCACCTCTGTTGGCCCAGGTTCCTAAACACCCTTCCTCACTCATCCATCTCCAGGCCCCACACTCCTCCTCAACAGTGACATCATCCGGGCCCGCCTGGGGGCCTCTGCACTGGACAGGTGTGTGTTGGGGGTATGGGGACGGGGAGCACAGGGATGAGCTCAGAACGTAGGATTCCTTCAGTCTCATTTGAGTTCTAGGCTGTGAAACAAGGAGCGTGGGCCCCCATCCCTCTGGCCACTGGGGAGACAGTGGGGTGAATCGGTCCCTAGAGGATGCAGTCATGTCTGGGCCTTGAATGTCCACATCCACATCCCCACAGCAGTGGAGCTACATGGTCTCTGAGGGCAGGGACCCCTGACCAGCCCCAAGATGACCCTCCCCACTCCTGCCCTAGCATCCAAGAATTCCGGCTGTCAGGGTGGCTGGCTCAGCAGGAGGACACGCACCGCATCGTGCTCTACCAAACAGACACATCGCTGACACCCTGGACTGTGCGCTGCCTGCGTCAGGCTGACTGCATCCTCATCGTGGGCCTGGGCGACCAGGAGCCCACACTCGGCCAGGTCCGGAGACCAGGCACAGTGACCCCCATCCCCAGGATCCCGCCCCAGGCCCTTGGGTGCCTGTGCCGGGCCATGTGCACCTTCACCAGTGGGGCTAGGTGACCAAGAACCCAGGGGGCCAGGTGTGGGGGGCAAGGAGGAAACCACCGGTGAGAGTGACTTCGGTCCTCCTCACTCCCACCCCCCAATGCAGCTGGAGCAGATGCTGGAGAACACGGCAGTGCGCGCCCTCAAGCAGCTGGTCCTGCTGCACCGCGAGGAGGGCGCAGGCCCCACGCGCACTGTGGAGTGGCTCAACATGCGCAGCTGGTGCTCGGGACACCTGCATCTGCGCTGTCCGCGCCGCCTCTTCTCACGCCGCAGCCCGGCCAAGCTGGTGAGGGGTGCTGCGGGACGTAGGTCCACTGGCAGAACCCTTCGGGGGCGTGGCTAGTGGAGGGGCTTGGCTTAGAGGCCAGAGGGGCTTGGCGGTGTGTTGAAGGTCCAGAGGGAGCCTCCTACACCCCCATCCTTATACGCCGTGTCTCTCTCCCCTCATACCAGCATGAGCTCTACGAGAAGGTTTTCTCGAGGCGCGCAGACCGGCACAGCGACTTCTCCCGCCTGGCGCGGGTGCTCACAGGCAACACCATCGCCCTGGTGCTGGGCGGGGGCGGAGCCAGGTGAGGGGTGTGGTCAGTGCCGGCACGGGCGGGACCAGGTGCCTTGAGGGGTGGAGCTGACTCCTTGAGCGGGATCCCACAGGGACTCGGCTAGCACCACGTTCCTTGCTGGTGGGGGAGACTGGAGGAGATTCCTGGGGGTGGGGCTTAGGGGATCCCTAGCAAGTCACTGAGTCTCCTCCACCGTGCAGGGGCTGCTCACACATCGGGGTGCTGAAGGCATTAGAGGAGGCGGGGGTCCCCGTTGACCTGGTGGGTGGCACGTCCATCGGCTCCTTCATCGGGGCCCTGTACGCCGAGGAGCGGAGCGCCAGCCGCACTAAACAGCGGGCCCGGGAGTGGGCTAAGGTGTGCGTTACGGGGAGGGGGTGGGGAGGTGATGGGGAAGGGTTCCCCCACCCCAGGAGCACCCTGAAAAACCTGACCTCAGAGGGGCTTCTGGACTTCTCCTGGCCTTCCCTGACTTAATCCTGTGAAGCCCATCCAGATGCTTATAGAGATACCTGCAGGACCTTGGATGACCCCTGTGACTTCCGGGCTAGTGATCCTAGCCCTCAGCTCCCAGCTAGAACAATCAAGACCCTTAAGGACCTACTAGTCAGTGACCCCCAGGTGACTCCTGTTTGACCCCAGCTCGCTGCTCACCCCTAGAGCATGACTTCGGTGCTGGAGCCCGTACTGGACCTCACCTACCCCGTCACCTCCATGTTCACGGGGTCAGCCTTCAACCGCAGCATCCACCGTGTCTTCCAGGACAAGCAGATCGAGGTGCATACTTCCCCCATGCCCGCCCCACCCCCACCCCTCCCCATAGGCGTCCCCAGTCCTCCTGGATCGTGGTCCCTGTTCCTGCAGGACCTGTGGCTGCCATACTTCAACGTGACCACGGATATCACCTCCTCGGCCATGCGTGTCCACAAAGATGGTGCGTGCCCCCAGGTGGCCCAACCACAACCACTGGGGCCGTTTGGGGAGTGGGTGCTGGGGGGGCAGCCAAGTTGTTAACATGAGTGACCATCCCTCCTGGCCTGATTGCTGAGCACTAACCGTCACCCACTAATGCCCCAGAGGGCCCCAGGTATGTCTGTCCTGGGGAGGGCGGGGGGGTCGGGAGACTTGTCGGGCGCCTCACCCCCTCACCCCCCGTCCCCGCAGGCTGCGTGTGGCGCTACGTCCGGGCCAGTGCCTCCTACTGCCCCTACCTGCCCCCGCTCTGCGACCCCAGGGACGGGCACCTGCTGGTGGATGGGTGCTTCGTCAACAACGTGCCAGGTCAGCGAGCCCACGGGGCTGGCCGGGCCTCTAAGTGTGTCTGAGTGTGCCTGTGCGTGTCTGTGTCTGTGTGTCCCGCTGGGCAGGCTCCCTGTGGCGATACGTGCGTGCCAGCATGACTCTCTCGGGCTACCTGCCGCCGCTGTGCGACCCCAAGGACGGGCACCTCCTCATGGACGGCGGCTACATCAACAACCTGCCAGGCAAGTAGCCACCTGCTCATCCCCCTGTGTGGACACACGGGCGAGCTCACAGCTGGTATGTGCATGTGTAGGATGCACGCATGTGCTGTGTTGAACATGCACATACACACACAGATGGGTCGGGTGCCTCCATCACCAGCTTTCTCTCACACCTGCTGACTTGAAGCATGCAGACAAGAGACAGGGGCATTTGCAACTTAAAATTCCACACAGACAGAAGCATGCAAACACAAGTAGACACCTATGCTGGCTATACAGACACTTGAGGTCCCATAAGCCAGGGATCCACACAGTTTGCTTGCACACCAAGTTCAGCCCCCTGCCTGATTTTATAAATAAAGTTTTATTGGCACACAGCCACTCCCAGTCATTAACCTTTTGTCTGTGGCTGTGTCTGTGCAGCAGAGTCAAATAATTGCATCAGAGACCACACGGCCTAAAAAGCCAAAATAATTTTTCCTCTGGCCTTTTACGGTTTGCCAACTCCGGCACAGGCAGCCCATATAGATACATGCACTCACACAACCACATTCACGTAAGCAGGTGTGTACAAACTCTGGTGGACAGGCATGCTTGGACGCACAGGAAACATACACAGACGTTGATCTAGGGCCATGTGAAAGGAATACAAACAGTACTGGGTGTGTGTACAGAGGTATACCCCACCCAGAGGTGGGTGTATTCACAAACATACAGACAAGAGCTGCATATATCTGATAAGGGTGCGTACGGCACGCGTGCACACACAAAAACTTGTGAGGGACACAAGCAGTCTGATGGAGACTCAGGTGTCTTTGGGGAATGGGCATGGCTATAGGACCTGTCCATAGGCACCCCCCACACAGGGACCCTCAGTGGGGCACGCAGACTGTGACCACAGCACCCCACACACACTGTGCCATCACTCCACCCCTTCCCCTATCCATCCTGCTCCCCTGAATCTCCTTGAACCAGCTCTTTGTTGTCATGCCTCAGTCTTGAGGTCTCTTATTCTACCTGGATTCTCTTTCCTTCCATATCTCTGGCCACTGATCTGTGTCTCTTTCTCCCACCTGTCTCTGTTGCTGTCTCTGGTCCCCTGTGTTTCTCTTCCCTTGGCTGTGTCTCCTGGTGTCTTTTTTTGTTTTTAGCTGCTCTGGGACTTCATTGTGGTATGTGGGCTCTTTGGTGAGGTATTTAGACTTTCTCTGGTTGCAGTGCAATGGGGCTTCTCCAGTTGTGGCACAAGGGCGTAGTTGCCCTGCAGCATGTGGGATCTTAGTTTCCTAACCAGGGATCAAACTCATGTCCCTTGCATTGGAAGGTGGATTCTTAACCACTGGACCAACAGGGAAGTCCCTCTCTGGGTGTCTTTATTCCCACATCTCCCTGTCAGTTTCCTTCCACCCCTGTCTCCCTGCATTTCGGACCCTCGGTCTGTTTCCATGACTCTGATCCGTTCAGCTTTCTTTCCTGATGTCCTTACTATACTCTCTCTCTGTGTCACTCTCCTTCCATGTCTCTGTTCCCCATGCATCTGACTTCGTGTCTCTTTCCACAGTGATTTTGTCCCTGTGCTCCATCTTCTCCATTCCCTTGGCCCTGGTTCCCCAAACCCCAAAGCTCCAACACCCAACCCCACTTCCCACACATCATCAGCCTCTACATCCATCCATACATACCCCTTTGCATGCCTACATGTCGTTCACATGGTTTTTTAGCATGACCATGTGAGTGATGGTGTTTGTGGGACTGGATTGATCTTCCCTGCCCCGGTACTGGTGGGGAGCCCCCAGCTGACTCCCTGGCCCCACAGCGGACATCGCCCGCAGCATGGGTGCCAAGACAGTCATCGCCATCGACGTGGGGAGCCAGGATGAGACAGACCTTAGCACATACGGGGACAGCCTGTCTGGCTGGTGGCTTCTGTGGAAGCGGCTGAACCCCTGGGCAGACAAGATCAAGGTTCCAGATATGGCAGAGATCCAGTCTCGCCTGGCCTACGTGTCCTGCGTGCGACAGCTGGAGGTTGTGAAGTCCAGCTCCTACTGTGAGTACCTGCGCCCACCCATCGACTGCTTCAAGACCATGGACTTCGGGAAGTTCGACCAGATCTATGTGAGTTGGTGAGAGCCACCTGGTGACAGTGTGGTGGGCCAGTAGACCTTTACTTCTGAAAGCCCAAAACCACAGAAGGGGAAGTAGTCTAGGGCTCTGTTTGGGATCTGGGGGGAATAGAACGGTAATCAATTAGTGATGTCTAGAATGAGTATCACAAGGGGGCGTGGCTGCACATGCGCTATATATGAACTACCAGCCAAGTTGCGCGGCCTAAAGCACAGTGTAGAGATTTCTAACACCATTTCTGTGTTGGTGGGAATAAACACCACGGTCCGTTAGTAATGTCTGCCACAGGTTTGTGATGCGCTGAATGCAGCAGTGTGTAATGTGCCACTGGTCCAAAAAAATGGATCTTAGTGCATGCCAAGAGAAAATGATCAGTAGCTGGGGACTTCCCTGGTCCAATGGTTAAGATTCCGAGCTTCTGCTCCAGGGGGCGTGGGTTCAATTCCTGGCTGGGGAACTATGATCCTGCCTGCCGCATAGTGCAGCCAAAAAGAAAAAAAAGAAAGCATCAGTAGCTGCCTGTCCAGTGCGCTGAGTAAAAAATGTATGATGCCCTTTCCAGGCTCACTGGGAAGGCAAGCCATGATGGATTAGTGATGTCTGTAGTGGGCATGGGAGATGGTGATATTTAGGGGTATAGCACATATTTGCAAGGGCTTCCCTGGTGGCTCAGATGGTAAAGAATCTGCCCACAGTGCCAGAGAGCCAGGTTCCATCCCTGGGTCAGGAAGATCCCCTGGAGAAGGGAATGGCTACCACTCCATTATTCTTGCCTGGAGAATTTCATGGACAGTGGGGACTGGTGGGCTACCGTCCATGGGGTCACAAACAGTCAAACATGACTGAACGACTAACACTTATTTGTAGAGCTTGAAATAAGCTTGCACACTGCCACCTGTGTCCTTTGACACTTGACACACTCCGTGGGGCTGAGTGGAGAAAGAAATGTGCTAAGACAGATTAGTAATGTTTGGCAGGGGCACAAGATCACAGGACATGGGGGTGAGTGTGCAAAGTACACCCAACTCTGAACTTTATATAGTCTCAAATGCCAGCTCCTACAGAGCAGCAGGCTTCTGAGGGGCCAGGGGAGGAGCAGGCATGGTGGGGATAAGCAGAGAGGAACATTCTGGGGGTTGCACACATGGCCCCAAGCCCCCTTCATTTCCTGCAGGATGTGGGCTACCAGTATGGATCGACTGTCTTCGGGGGCTGGAGCCGGGGCGACATCATTGAAAAGATGCTCACAGACCGGCGTTCTGCCGACCTGAACGAGAGCCGCCGTGCAGATGTAAGCTTGCGCCTTCCTCCATCGGCAGGGCCCCTCTGACAACAGATTTCCCCCCAACCCCAGTTACCTCTGGACCCCGCCCCCCCCCCTCCCCCCAGCAACACACACACCTCAGATGACCGCCGAGAGCCTCATCCACATTACCCGGCAGGTGCTCGCCTTCCCCAGCTCCGGCTTCACCGACTTGGCGGAGATAGTGTCCCGGATCGAGCCGCCCACCACGAGCTACGTTTCGGTTTCCGACGGTTGTGCTGATGGTGAGGGACCGAGGGCCACCCTAGGAGGGTGGGGATAATGTATGTGGCCGGAGAGGTCAGACCAGTCCTGAGCCGCGTCAAAATTCACCCACGCCATTCCAGGGGAGGAGTCGGACTGTCTGACGGAGTACGAGGAGGACGCGGGCCCCGAGTGCTCACGGGACGAAGGGGGCTCTCCGGAGGGCGCAAGCCCCAGCACTGCCTTGGAGATGGTGAGAGGAGGATGGCCCGGGCCCCCCCTCCCCACCGCCCACGCAGTGGGGAGACTCTGCTGACATGCCCCCCCGGCCTGGGCTGTGTGATGGCACATGCAGGGCGTGGGGGGCCACCCCTTGTCCCCACAGGAGGAGGAGAAGTCGATCCTCCGGCACCGGCGCTGGCTGCCGCAGGAACACTCCAGCCCTGCTGCGGATACCTGAGGACCTCCAGAGGGGTCCCCGCCTTGAGCTAGACAAGGGGTGAGCCCTGTGGGGGTGGCTCACTCCCCCTCTGCCTGCTGCTATGCTTGTGACCCCTTGGGTCCCCCTTGACCCCCAGGGCCCACACACTGGACTGGCCTGTCCCCCCTCCCTGGCGTGGGGGAGGGGCAGCACTGCACTGATGACCCTCGATCAGTCACACCAATAAACCTTCCCCTCTTGGAAGTGGCCTTATGTCATCTTTGGGTTCAGGGGGCACCTCACTCCGCCTTCCATGCTCAGGATGGCGGAGGCTGGCACTGAAAACAGCCTTGAGCTTGTCACAGTGACCAGTGCTCCCAGCCTTGGGCTGAACATCCCCCACTCCCAGTGGGAGTGGCCTGTAGTCCCACTCAGTGCAGGCTCTGGACCACACGGCCTGCAGATGCTGTGTGCCTCTCTGGGGATCACGGATGCCCATTCTGGCACCCTTCATTCTCCATACTAGGTTCCCACAGCCTTTGCCCCTTGACTAGTCCTACTGTGTGCAGAAGCTCCATGTCTTCTATGTGTTCCTATTGTGTGTTCTCCTGAGCCTGGTCCCCAGAGGATGTCCCATACATACACGCATGAACGGGGCTCAAGAACTTTACTCTCGGAGGCTCCCAGCCAGTTTCCTCTACTGTGTGCTGCTGGCCTGTTGGGGCTCCCCATCACTGCCTCCCCGGAGCCAGAGCGGGGATGTGACAATGGCTGGGCTCATTCACAAGACTATCTTGCGGACAGCAGGGAACCCTGGGTGATTTTGTGTTTGTTTAGTTGTGTGTGTATGATTTATTATAAAATATACATAGCATAGGAGACTTCCCTGTCCATCCAGTGTTTAAGACCCCATGCTTCCAGTGCAGGGAGCATGGGTTCGATCCCTGGGTGAGGAACTAAGATCCTACATGCCATGTGGCATGGCCAAAAAAGGTAAATAAAATTTTATATGTATATGTTTTAAATTTTTTTTATTTTTAATTGAAGTCTAGTTGGTTTACAATGCTGTGTTAGTTTCCGGCACACAGCAGAGTGATTCAGTTATATATAAGCCATACATTCATTTTCAGATTCTTTTCCCTTACAGATTGTTATAAAATACTGAGGATAGTTCCCTGTGCTATACATCATGTCCTTATTGGTTATCTGGTTTTTTTAATAAAGTGAGAGTGAGTGTTTTTATTGACTCACTATTTATCTTGCTGTGTTGGGTTCTCATTGTGGCATGCGGAATCTTCGTTGTGTCGTGGGAGATCTTTCGCTGTGGCACACAGACTCTAGTTGCAGTGCATAGACTTTTCTAGTTGTGGCACATGGGCTTAGTTGACCCTGGGCATGTGTGAAGTGAAAGTGTTAGGACCCCGTGGACTGTAGCCTGCCAGGCTCCTCTGTCCATGGGATGTTCCAGGCAAGAAGACTGGAGTGTGTGGCCATTTCCTTCTCCAGGGGATCATCCCATTTGTTTAAAATGTATTCGTTTTAAAATTTTATTTATGGTTTATCTGGGTCTTCATGGCTTTTGGCACAGGCTCTCCTCTAATTGTGTGGAGCAGGAGCTGCTCTTTGTCGTGGTGCATGGACTGCCCATTGCTGTGGCTTCTTGTTGCGAAGCACAGGGCTAGGCACACAGACTTCAGTAGTGGTGGCTCGTGGGCTTAGATGAAATCTTCCTGGACCAGAGATTGAACTTGTGTACCCTGAATGGCAGGTGGATTCTTATCCACTGCCTCACCAGGGAAACCCCCATTTGTTTATTTTCTGTTTTTATTTCCATTACCCTAGGAGACAAATCTGAAAAGATCTCTCTGTGGTTTCTAAGAGTGTCCTCCATATGTTTTCCTCTAGGAGTTTTATAGGATCCATTCTCATATTTAGGTCTTTAATCCATTCTGATTTTCCTTTTGTGTATGGTGTTAGAGAATTTTCTAATTTCATTCTTTTACAGGTAACTGTCCAGTTTTCCCAGCACCTCGTATTGAAGAGATTGTCTTTTCTCCTTTGTATATTCTTGCCTCCTTTGTTGTAGATTAATTGACCATAGATGCATGGGTTAAAGCCTCTTTTCTATGTAAGGTGACACATTCATAGGTTCCAGGAGTTAAATTTTTGGAGGTATTTTGCCTAGGTTAAAGCGTCTGCCTGCAATGCGGGAGACCTGGGTTCGAACCATGGGTCGGGAAGATTCCCTGGAGAAGGAAATGGCAACCCACTCCAGTATTCTTGCCTGGAGAATCCCATGGACAGAGGAGCCTGGTGGGCTACAGTCCATGGGGTTGCAAAGAGTCGGACATGACTGAGCGACTTCACTTTCACTTGCCTACCATAAGTTCCTAGGAGAAGAGAATGGCAACAGCAACCCACTCCAGTATTCTTTCCTGGAAAATTCCATGGACAGAGGAGCCTGGCAGGCTACAGTCCATGGAGTCACAAAGAGTCAGACACGACTGAGTGACTAACACTTTCACTTTATAAGTTCCTAAGTTCACAAGCTAAGCCAATATGAGACTCTCAGTGAATAATGGTTGTTACTAGGATGATCAGTAGATCATTATTGACATTATGACTATTTATACCTGGAACTTCAGCATCTCGAGGGTAGGAACTTAGTCTCCTGTGTCTTCATTGTTGAATCAATGATGTCTCCCTTTTGGGGAACAGTGTCTCAGCATGTCAGCACCATGGACAGCGAGGGTGCTATCCAAGGTGCTCCCAAGGCCCACCTCCCTCTGCCTTCACCTCCAAGCCTCTGATATCCCTGCCCTCTCCAGATCCTGGGGAACACATTAAGCTGAAAATTAAGCCCCAGTTTGTACCCTGCAGACATCTCCACCATAATTTTCCCCCACTCCATGTTCACTTGCTCCTCCAATTCCACTAGCATTTCTTCTGCAACTCAAACTCTTCATAGATTCCTGCCTTGGAGCTCTTTACTCTGTGTAGTTGAATAAGTCTATTCTCAAATATTGCCTCTTCAGATTGTCTGAAAGTACTGTCTAAATCAGTTTCCCCACTCCCACTGCCCTGTTTTCTTGCCTTTTTTTCTTTTAAAAAAATCTTTTGGCAGCACTGTGCAGCATGCATGATCTTAGTTCCCTGACCAGGGATTGAACCTGTACTCCCATATTGGGAGCATGGAGTCTTAATCACTAGACTTCCAGGCAAGTCCCCTCCATGCCTTTTTAAAAAAATAATTTTATTTATTTATAGCTGTGTGGGTCTTTGTTGATGTGCAGCTTTTCTCTAGTTGTGGCAAGCAGGGGCTACTCTTTGGTTGCAATATGCAGGCTTCTCATTGTGGTAGCTTCTTTCATTCCAGAGCATGGGTGGGCTCTAGGGAGCTCGGGCTTCAGTAGTTGCAGTGTGTGAGCTCAGTAGTTGTAGCTCCTGGGCTCTAGAGCACAGACTTAATAGCTATGGTGCATGGGCTTAGTTGCTCCATGGCATGTGGGATCTTCCCAGACCAGGGATGAAACCTGTGTCTTCTGCCTTGGCAGGCAGACTGTTTATCACTGAGCCACCAGGGAAGCCCCCTTCCTTGCCTTTTAATCATACTCACTGACCACAGTTGCTTTGCTTGTTTATCATCTGTCTCTTTTTTGCTCAAATATAAGTTCCAACCCTGGAGGAACCTTGTGTAGAAGAGCTTTTGGCCCATAGTAGGATCTCAGTAATGTTTGTCTAATGAGATCAGGCTCTGGGGGTAAAGCAAAGATACCTGAGATGTCCCTTATGCTCTAGGAATCTCAAGACCCCCACCTGGAAGCCACATAACATTCTTTTTCCCTTAAGCACATATGAGCACCACCAGCAGCAATAACAATGACAAGTTTTGGAGAGAATTTCCATATATCATGTCTTGTGCTGATGCATACATATTCTCTCTTTGAACTCTCACAATAGCTCCATGGATGATGTATATTATTATTATTATTATTATCCCATTTCATAGAAGAGATAACTGAAGCTCAAAGAGAGAGTTAAGTGACGCAGTTGCTAAGAGATGGAGCTGGTTTTCGTATTCAGAAGCTTAACCACCAACTTATACTATCTCCCTGGGAAGTGGATTTGTTGAAATTTCCTCGCTAGGCTGCATTCCTGTGGACAGCACTTGATCCTCAGGAAAGAAGTCTTCTGTGGACCTGGAAAGAGTCCCCTGATCACCCAGCTCTGTTCTCTCACTGATGCTGGGAAGGCTGGGACCCCTGGCACCTTAGAGTTGAAATGGAGTCTGTAATGGGGTGATTTTTGTTGTTGTTCAGTTGCTAAGTGGGGTCCAACTATTTGTGACTCTGTGGACCGCAATATGCCAGGCTCCCCTGTCCTTCACTGTCTCCTGGAGTTTGCTCAGATTCATGTCCATTGAGTCGCTGATGCTATCTGACCATCTCATCCTCTACTGCCCGGTTCTCCTTTTGCCTTCTATCTTCCCCAGCTTCAGGGTCTTTTCCAATGAGTTGGCTCTTGGCATCAGGTGACCAAAGTATTGAAGTTTCAGCTTCAGTGTCAGTCCTTCCAGTGAATATTCAGGGTTGAATTCCTTTAAAATTTACTGGTTTCATCTCCTTGCAGTCCAAAGGGCTCTCAAGAGTTTTCTCCAGCACCACAATTAAAAAGCATCAATTCTTCTGTGCTTAGTCTTCTTTATGGTCCAACTCCCACATCCATACATGACTACTGAGAAACCATAGCTTTGACTGTATGAACCTTTGTCAGCGAAGTGATGTCTCTGCTTTTTAATATACTGTCTAGGTTTGTCACAGCTTCCCTTCCATGGAGCAAACATCTTTTAATTTCATGGCTGCAGTCTCTCTCCACAGTAATTTGGAACCCAAGAAAACAAAATTTGTCACTGCTTCCCCTTTTCCCCCTTATATTTGCTATGAAGTGATCGGACTGGCTTCCATGATCTTAGCTTTTTCAATGTTGAGTTTCAAGCCAGCATCCCCCCAGATCCATATATTGAAATCCTCATCTCCAGGACATCAGAATGGGACTTTATCTGGAGATGGGATCTCTAAGAAGCAGTAAAGTTGAAAGGAGATAATTCAGATGGGTCCTAATCTGTTATGTGACTGGTGTCCTTAAAAAGGGGGGAGAAATTTGAACACAGACACACATAGAGGAAAGATGATAGGGAGACATGGGGAGAACATCACCTAAAAACCAAGGAATCCCTGAGACTTTGAGAAGCTGGGAGAGAGGCATAGAACAGATTCTCCCTTACTGCCCTCAGAAGGAATCAAGGCTGTAGCATCTTGATCTTGGACTTCTAGCCTCCAGAACAGAGATAATCCATTTCTGTTGTTTAAACTACCCAGTCTGTGGTCCCTGGCTGTGGCAACCCTATCAAATGAATAGAGAGCCCTTGGTTGGACCCAGGTGCATGAGGTAGATGGGTTAGTGTATCAGTCAGGAAAATTTAGATTATGCTAACCAGGGTGCATAAAATTTAGATTATGCAGATGACACCACCCTTATGGCCAAAAGTGAAGAAGAGCTCTTGATGACAATGAAAGAGGAGAGTGAAAAAGCTGCCTTAAAACTCAACATTCAGAAAGCGAAGATCATGACATCCGGTCCCATCACTTCATGGCAAATAGGTGGGGAAACAATGGAAACAGTGACAGACTTTATTTTCTTGGGCTCCAAAATCACTGCAGATGGTGACTGCAGCCATGAAATTAAAAGACAATTGCTCCTTGGAAGAAAAGTTATGACCAACCTAGACAGCATATTAAAAAGGAAAGACATTACTTTGCCAACAAAGATCCATCTAGTCAAAGCTATGGTTTTTCCAGTGAACTGTGGTGTTGAAGACTCTTGAGAGTCCCTTGGACTGCAAGGAGCTCAAACCAGTCATTCCTAAAGGAAATCAGTCCTGAATATGCACTGGAAGGACTGGTGCTGAAGCTGAAGCTCCAATACTTTGGCCACCTGATGTGAAGAACTGACTCACTGGAGAAGACCCTGATGCTGGGAAAGATTGAAGGCAGGAGGAGAAGGGGTAACAGAGGATGAGATGGTTGGATAGCATCATTGACTCAATAGACATGAGTTTCAGCAAGCTCTGGGAGTTGGTGATGGACAGGGAGGCCTGGCATGGTGCAGTCTATGGTGTTGCAAAGAGTCAGACATGACTGAGCGACTGAACTGAACTGAACTGAACCAGGGTGTCTAAAGAATACAAAATTAATTTCTCACTCCCAGGATGTATCCATCACAGATCCACTGGGGATTCTTTCCCATGTGCCTTCACTCCATGACCCAGGTGATGAAGCAGCCACTGCCTGGAATGTGTCAGGACACCATAGCGGAGGATAGGAACTCTCTGGAGGGTCTTGCGCCAGCCATTCAATACTCTGGCCCAGAAATGACACAGCATTTCTGTTCACTTCTCATTGGCCAGAATAAGTCACGTGGTCCCACCCAAGCAAGAGAGGGCAGGAAAGAACAGCCCTACCCTGTGCTCAGAAGAGACAGCATTGGAAACATTTGATGAACATTCATCACTAATAGAGTTAGTCAGATTTCACTGGATCTTCTTGAGCTGTTTTGGCTACTTCTCTCTATTCCGGAGCTTGCGCCTCAGCTAACACTAAGAAATCTCGGGGTTCCAGAGCCCTGACCCGAACTTACTGCTGCTGCTGCTAAGTCGCTTCAGTCGTGTCCAACTCTGTGCGATCCCATAGACGGCGGCCCACCAGGCTCCTCCGTCCCTGGGATTCTCCAGGCAAGAACACTGGAGTGGGTTGCCATTTCCTTCTCCAGACCCGAACTCACAGAAGCTGGGAAAGAAGAGTGGAGCCAGAGGAGGCTGATGGAGCCAGGCTCACAAGAGGGGTGTGTGTGTGTGTGTGTGTGTGTTTCTAGCCAGGTTTCTGGAAATGCCCATATAGAGATTGGACAGCAAAGTGACAACTAAGTTGGACCTCAGACATCTGGGAAGTTGAGTTTAAAAGACTTCTTATACAGAGAGTTAGCTTATGGCCCAGAAATACCACTCCTAGGTTTCTACCCAAGAGATATGAAAGTATATGTCCGCAGAAATGTTGTACATGAAAGTTCAGGACATCATTCTTCATAATAGCCAATCAGATGCCCAACCACTGATGACTGAATAAACAAATTGTGGCATATCCATACAATGGGACATTTATTTGGACCTAAGTGGCACAGTGGTAAAGAATCTCCTTGCCAATGCAGGAGACACAAGAGATGCGGGTTCGATCCCTGGGTTGGGAAGATCCCTGGAGTAGGAAATGGCAACCCACTCCAGTATTCTTGCCTGGGAAATGCCATGGACAAAGGAGCCCGGTGGGCTACAGTCCACGGGGTCACAAAAGAGTCAGACACAACTGAGCACAACAGAACAAAAAGGAATGAAGTACAGACACGTTACAATGTGGGTGAAACTTGAAAACACTGTGCCAAGTGCAAGAAGCTGGATACAAAAGGCCCCACGTTGTACTATTCCATCTGTAGGAGTGCTTCCATTAATACGAAATATCTAGAACAGGAAATCCCTGGAGACAGACAGATTAGCAGTTGTCAGGGGTTGGTGGGAGGGGAAATATGGAATGACTGCTAATGAGCTCAGGGTTTCTTTCTGGGGTAACAGAAATATTCTCTTTTTTCCACCCAGCTTTTTTTTTAATCAAGGTATAATTGAAAAAATTATAAGATATTTTAAGTGTGCCATGTGATAATGTATACAATGAAAAATGATATCCTCTGTCTAGTTCATTAATACCTCCATCACCTCTCATATTTACTTTTTTTTTTTTCTTTTTTGGTGAGAACACTTCAATTCTACCCTCTTGGTCAGTTTCAGTCATACCATACAGTGTTGTTAACAGTAATCACCATGTTATACATTAAATCCTCAGAGCTATCTATTCATCTTCTGACTGAAAGCTTATACTCTTTACCAAGATCTCCCTATTTATCTCACCCCCAGCGTCTGGAAACTTCTTTTCCCCTCTCCCTTTCTATGAGCTCTACTTCTTTCCTTTAGATTCCACATATAAGTGATTGCAGGACTCCCGCGGTGGTCCAACGGTAGAGACTCCGTGCTTCCACTTCAGGGGACATGGTTCCATCTCTGGTCAGGGAACTAAGACCCCATGTTCTGCATTGAGCAGCCAAAAATTCTTAAAAAGTAAGTGATTGCAGTATTTTTCTTTCTCTGTCTAGTTTATTTCACATAGCACAATGCCCTCCATGTTCATCCATGTTGTTGCAAATGACAGAATTTCATTCTTTTTAAAGGCTGAATCATATTCCATCCCCTATATAGCGGAGAAAAAAATACATATCCCACTTTCCTTATCTCTTCTGCCATCAAGGAACACTTCTGTTGTTTTCATACCTGGGCTATTGTAGATAATGCTGCTATGAAATGGGAGTGCAACTATTTCTTCTGGGAAAAAGTATCATTTCCTTTGGATGTAGATCCAGGAGTGGGATCGCTGGACCATATGATAGTTCTATTTTTAATTTCTCATGAAAACCTCACTACTGTTTTCCACAGTGATTTACATTCCCACCGACAGTGCATGCGGGTTCCCTTTTCTCCACATCCTGTGATAGAAATGTTTTCAAATTGATAGGGATGACGGTTGCGCAACTCGGAATAGACTAAAACCCACTGAACTGTACGCTTTCAATGGGTGAATTGAATAGTATATGAATTAGATTCACAGACAGGGCAGGGGACCTTTGGGAACAGAGGACTTCGTGATCAAAAACAGGGACCTGGGGGAATTCCCTGGTGGTCCAGTGGTTAAGACCCCACACTTCCACTGAAGGAGGCATAGGTTTGGTCCCTGTTTGGGGAACTAAGATCCTGCACTCTCTATGGCACAGCCAAGAAACACACAAGACAAAAACCAACCAAATAACAGCAAGAAAAAAATAGGCACTTGGACATTTCTCCAAGGAGGTGAGGAGATGTACCTTGCCAGCAGGTTGATTCAAATTCCTCATCTGTGTATTTTACATAATTTTTGTCCCCAACTCAAAGGGTTACTTTGTGATGTAAGTAAAATGGAACAGAACTTCTTAACAGGAGGGTAGGCAGGTGAGTGTGCGCACAGAGACACACACACACACACACACACACCCCCCTCCCCCCGGATCACCTCATCTCTCTACCACCTACCACCAGGGGGCGATCCTGCCATAATGTTTGAGTGTTCAGTCCCCACAGCTGGCTCCCTCCAGGGTGGAGCTTTCCTCTGCTGGCTCTGTTTGGGTTAAGTGTGGAGTCCCAAGCTGACTCCCTTTTTGGTCTTTTAAAATAAACAACACTTATTGGGAAGGGGTGCTTTTTCTCATTATAAAATGATTATCAGTGTGCTTAGCATAAAATTTAAGACCACATAAAGCATAAAAATAAAGGTAATATGTGTTCACTTGGAAATACATATTCATGATACATGCTCCTTAGAGCATTCTGAAAACATGAAACATAAAAAAAGGAGAAGTCGTCTGAATTCTATCGCCCAGAGGTGAACATTGCTAATATTTTCTTCTTTCTCAGTTTCTTACTCTTGTTGTTCAGTCGCTCAGTCGTGTCCAGATCTTTGCAACCCCATGGACTGCAGCATGCGAGGCTCCTCTGTCCTTCACTGCCTCCCAGAATTTGCTCAGACTCATGTCCTACTGAGTCTCTGATGCCCACTCTATGTTCAGTTTAAACGTTCTGGTTTTGCTTTTTTGAAACTGAGAGCCGTGAAAGAAAAGACAGACTGATTTGATGACATGGAAACACGCTGAACAAAGACAAAAGGGCCAACAGAGCTGCAGCCCCTGAAGGAAATATTTGCAACATAAATGATAGCAAAAGGGCAATTATTGCTGTTTTATTAACTGCTCACTGAATACCGGATACTCTTCTTGGCCTTTGTATACATAAAGTAATTTAATCCTCAACCCTATGAGATGGATACTATCATTATCTCTATCTTACAGATGAGAAACAGGGACACAGAAAGGTTAAGTGACTTACCCAAGGTCACAGAGCCAGTAAACAACTGAGCTGGAAGCAAAGCAGCTTGGCCATGGAGTCCATATTCCTAACCCCTACATCATCATGCCTCTTTATATAAATTAGGTTGACATCTGGACAGTGTAAGCGGGCTAGAAATATAAATAGAAAAAAAAAAAAGACAGCAACATGCTCAGTCTCACTAGTAATCAGACAGATTTTAATCCTCATTCTTTAACTTGTGCTGTGCTCAGTTGTGTCTGATTCTTTGTGGCCCCGTGGACTGCAGCCCACCAGGTTCCTTTGTCCGTGGAATTTTCCAGGCAACAATACTGGAGTTGGTTGCCATTTCCTACTCCAGGGGATCTTCCTGACCCAGGGATCGACCCAGTCTCTTGAGTGTCCTGCATTGGCAGCAGGCTCTTTACCACTAGCGCCACATAGGAAGCCCAACATTAAAACTATTGCAAGCCTGAGATCTTATGGAGAATTGGATGAATAATAAGCATTGCCACATTGTTGGGTGGGGAAAGTGTAAATTACTGCAACTTTTTTGGAAAGGAATTTGACTGTGGTCGAACAAACCATTTAAAGCACGTCACTTTTCACCTGGCCACTCTACAGCCAACAATCGATCCCAGGAATATACGTGCCCAAAGATTTGTTCTCATCAAAGCCTTGCTTGCAATGATGCCATTGCTCGTAAAAGCAAAACACGGAAAACAGTCTTGATGACTGACAATAGGGGCATAGTTAGACAAATTAGGGCATGGCAGACTGTGGGAACGCAGCACAACCATTAAAAAAAAAGACATGGAAAAATCCCTGTGTGTGTTGCTGGTATAATGCTCCGTGGGGAAAAAAAAAAAAACAACCATAACATTGTATACAGTCTGATTGCACTTATTGTAAAGAACGTGAATGATACACAAGTATGTACACATATAAGATGCCCTGGGAGTTTATTCCAAACAATTAACAGTGGTTTCCTCTTAGGAAGAAGTGGCAGGGTGACAGTTAAAAGTGGAACTTCTGTATCATCACCTTTTGCATTCTTTGACCCTTTTGTACAATGAGATTGTACTATTTCAATAATTTTTTAAGCCCCCCAGAAAAAAACTTGTTACATATTCCTCTAAAACAAGATTCCTGGGACTTCCCTGGCAGCCTAGTAGTTACGATTCCATATTTCTTGCAGGGGAAGGAGAGGGTGGGACAAATCGAGAGAGTAGCATTGAACTATATACACTGGCAGGTGTGAAATAGATAGCTAGTGGGAAACTGCTATGTAACACAGAGAGCTCAGCTCAGTGCTCCGTAATGACCCAGAGGAGTGGAATGGGGAAGGAGGTAAGAGAGAGGTTCCAGAGGGAGGGGATATTTGTGTACGTGTGGCTGATTCATGCTGTAGTATGGCAGAAACCAACACAACTATGCAAAGCTACTGTCCTCCAATTAAAAATAAGTTTTTTAAAAAACTGCAGGGCTTCATGAAAGGAAAAGAAAAAAAAAAAGATTCTTTGCTTCTACTGCAGGGGACATGGGTTCAATCCCTGGGTAGGGAACTAAGATCCCAAATGGCTTGTGGTGTGGCAAGAAGCAAAAAACAACAAACAAAGAAACAAAAGCACCAGACTCCTTCTCTCCCCTGCCAACATGGCTGCTGCGTAATTATTTAACCAGGTCTCTCCTGCTGGGCATTCAGGTTGGTTCTAACGTTCACTATTATGAATGAAATTGGGATGAATATCCTTGAATGTTCACCTTTATTTGCCTCTGTGATTTCTTTACGCTATTCCCAACTGATTAGTGAAGAAATAAATACACAAGCACATATTTATTATTTCTTTGCTTATGCTCTTAAGGAAAATAATCCCAGATGTGGAAATACTGGATTAAAAAACAAGTGATTTGGATGCAATTAACCTCCGTGGGAAAACCATCTGAAAAAGAATAGATACACGTATGTGTATAACAGAATCACTGTGCTGTACACCTGAAACTAACACAGTATTGTAGATCGACTATACTCCAACATAAAATTAAAAAACTTTAAGTTAAAAATATAAATTAATAAATAAGTGATCTGGGGAACTCTCTGGTGGTCCAATGATTGGGACTCTGAGCTTTCACTGCTGAGAGCACAGGGTCAAACCCTGGTCAAGGAAATAAGATCCCACAAGCCGAGCTGAGTGGCCGAAAGAATAAATAAATAATTTAAAAATAATAAAAATACACGGTTTTGTTAAGTTTCTTGATGCATTGTGCTAAGTGGTCCTGGAAAAAATGTCTGTCGTCCCCAGCACTGGATGTAAGTCTGATTCCAGAGGACACCTGAAGACCTGGGACATGATCACAGTCGGAAAGCATCTACTGATGAAGTGACTGACACTTTGACTTTCTCTGATGCAATCGAAAATGGAATATCTCACATCCATGTAATGTTATGGGCTTCCCTGGTAATTCAGCTGATAAAGAATCTGCCTGTAAGGCAGGAGACTCGGGTTCAGTTCCTGCGTCGGGAAGTTCCCCTGGAGAAGGGATAGGCTACCCACTTCAGTATTCTTGGGTTTCCCTGGTGGCTCAGACAGTAAAGAATCCGCCTGCGATGTGGAAGACCCGGGCTCTTCAATCTCTGGGCTGGGAAAATCCCCTGGAGGAGGAAATGGCAACCCACTTCAGTATTCTTGCCTGGAGAATCCCATGGACAGAGGAGCCTGGAGGGTTTACAGTCCATGGGGTCGCAAAGAGTTGGACATGATTGAGTGACTGAGCAGACAAGCATGCCATTCTCCAAGACACTTCCTTTCCACCTTTTTTCATTCTACAATTCTGCTGGCAGGATTAAGTTTTGGGGAATGATAGGAAGTGGAAAATAAGCACAAAGCAGGAAGGATGGACTTGTGGGGGATAACAGTTTTGGAGAGAGCAAAGGAAAAGCGTGAATGGTGGCTTGAAAATTTCAGTGATGTTTCTACTCTCTCATCTCATTGCCTCATCTACTCCCTCCCTTGGGCCTCTTCACACACATTTCTTTGAGGCCAGTTTCCCCAAAATCACCATTGAACCGCTCTGTCCTTGCATCAGCTGTGACTGCCCATTCTTTCTCCAGCAGACACTCCAAGCTAGCCCTGACCCTGGGGATCCCTCTCACCATCCAGAAGCCCCTGCCCACTCGGTCCTTCACCCGTGTCTCATTTTTCTCAAGCCTTCGATTTCTCGGACTCCCACACAGGCATCTCCAGCCCTGACCATTACTCTTGAGGAGCTCACACACCATGGGGTCTTAGCAGATGGGGCCATTGCAAGACCCCAAAGTTTGTGTGTGATTTGCTGAGTGTCTCTTAGAGTTGAAAACGGTGGTTGAGCACAGTAATGAATTCAAAGGATGATACAGACCCTTCATTTGTGTTGAATCTCTACAGTCTTCATCAGCATCTGAAGATCAGCCTCTCTTCCTCCATCTTTCGCCTACATACAATCATCTTGTGTGTGTCCTTGCTAAGTCGTTTCAGTCGTGTCCAACTCTGTGCAACCCTATGGACTGTAGCCCGCCAAGCTCCTCTGTCCATGGGAATACTGGAGTGGGTTGCCATGCCCTCCTCCAGGGCATCTTGCCGACTCAGGGATTGAGGCTGCGTCTTCTGCATGGGCAGGTGGGTTCTTTACCACTAGCGCCACCTGGGAAGCCCACAGTCACCTTAGATTTTTGTTTTCTAGCCTTCTTTAGAAAGTCACTGGCTTCCCTGGTGGTTCAGATGGTAAAGAATCTGCCTGTAATGCAGGAGACCTGGGTTCGATCCTTGGGTTGGGAAGATCCCCTGGAGAAGGAAATGCCAACTCACTCTCCAGTATTCTTGCCTGAAGGAGCCTGGCGGGATATGGTTCAAGGGGTTGCAAAGAGTCGGACACGACTGAGCATCTAACACTTTCACTTTAGAAAGTCACTGCCTCCCTTCTGTCTGCCCACAGATCTCCTCCCAGAGGGAGGAAAAGGGAGAAAGGAACAATGTGGATAGAAAATTTCTTTCCATCAAGGACATGCAGAGGACAGAGGCACACTCGAGATAATCTTTTTTGCCTTGACCTACATCAATAATGAATATGGCATGAGCGTGTGTGTGTGAGGTGTTCGTACACAGATATTGGTGCTCGTGAGGCTGAGCATGTGGGTATTATTGTGTGTTTTTTAAAATTATATTGGGATACAGTGATTTACAATGTTGTGTTAGTTTCAGGTGTACAGCAGAGTGATTCAGTGATACACACACATATATCCATTCCTTTTTAGATTTTTTCCCAGGTAGGTTATCACAGAATATCGAGTAGATACCTGTTGATTATCTGTTGTAGATAGAGCAGGGTGCGTAGGTTAATCCCCAGTTCCTAATTTATCTTCCCTCACATGTTTCCCATTGGGTATATTTTAAATGCCCCAGTATGTATTTATGAATATTTGCTCAGTGTTTATATTGTGTCTCACTGTATCTGTTCATTATAGACTAACTTTTAGAGCAGCTTTAGGTTCACAGCAAAATTGAGCAGAAAATACAGATTAGATTTCCCACATACCCCTCCCCCCATAGCCTCCCCTACTATTGCCATCCCCCACCACATGGTGCATTTGTTACAGTGAACACACCTACAGCAAATACTAACAGTTTGTTATCACTCAAAGTCCACTGTCAACATTAGGGCTCACTCTTGGTGTTGTACATTCAGTGGGTTTTGGACAAAAGTATAATGGCAAGGGTCTGCCATTATAGCATCACACAGGGTGTTTTCACTGCCCTGAAAATCCACAGGGCCCTGCCTGTTCATCCTTCCTGCCCGCTTCATCCCCAGCAGCCACTGATTCTTTTACTGTCTCCGTAGCTTTGCCTTTTCCAAAATATCCTCAAGTTGGAATCACCCACTCCATAGATTTTTCAGATCAGCTTCTTTCACTTAGTCGTATGCATTTTTTAAAGTTGCTCTGAGTCTTTTCACAGCCTGACTGCTCCTCTTTTTAGCATCGAACAGTATTCTATTGTCTGGATGTCTCACAGTTTGTTTATCCTGCTGAAGGACATCTTAGTGGTTTTCAAGTCTCCATTGTGTCTTCTTCTTCTTTTTTAATTTGCCCATGCTGGGTCTTACTTGCAGCACGTGGGATCTAGTTTCTTGACCAGGGATCAAACCTGGGCCCCCTGCATTGGGAGCATGGGAGTGTTAGCCAGTGGGCCACTACACTATGGAAGCCCCCAAATCGTGTCTTTGTGCCACAGAAGCAAGGGGCCAAATTACCCCTTTGGGACTATTTTACATTCGTGGAAACACACAAGGCACCACTCATCGAGGCAGGTAAGAGATTATGAGCAGATGCCCTCCTTTCCTCCCTCCAGGACCTGCAACTCATCCTGCCCAAGATGAAACTTGGCATCCTCCCCTCCCTCACCCAAACTGGCCCCTCATCTCGTGTCCCCATCTCAGCTGATGAGTCCACATCCACCCAGCTGTGAAAGGGAAAGATATGGGCATCTTCCAAACTCCTCCCTTCTCCTTCTGTCCTCCTCCTCCCATCAATCAGCAAGTCCTGTCAATTCTATTTTTTTTTTTTTTTTTTGGCCATGGCAGGAGGCTGGCGAGGTCTTAGTTCCCAACCAGGCATTGAACCCTCACCTTGGGCAGTGAAACCACTGAGCCCTAATCACTGGACTGCCAGGAAATCCCCCAATTCTCTCTCTCTTTCTCTCATTTTTTAATAATTTTATTTATTTATTCTTGGCTACGCTGGGTTTTCATTGCTGCACGGGCTTTTCTCTAGCTGTGGAGTGTGGACTTCTCCTTGCGGTGGCTTCTTTTGTTGCAGAGCACGGGCTCCCGGTGAGTCGGGCTTCAGAGGTTGTGGCCTGTGGGCTCTAAAGCACAGGCTCAGTAGTTGTGTTCAGTAGTTGTATGGGGTTGGTTGCCCTGCAGCCTGTGGGATCTTCCTGGACCAGGGATGGAATCGATGTCTCCGGCATTGACAAGCAGATTCTTTGCAAGCGATGGGCCACCAGGGAAACCCCTCAATTTTCTCTCTTCAACACATTCTGAATCCTTGCTTTCTATCTAGTCCCAAAGCCAGGCCCTAGGATTGGCCTCCTAAGACATGTTTCTGTGGTCCACCAGGCACGAGGAGGATTGTTTCGGAGATCCCAAGCACCTCAAGGCAGCCGTGAGGTCACAGACATGCCTAGGTCTTTCTGGACTTTTACCAGGTTTGACCTCATCACCTGCACACATGCATGGTTTTCAATGGGTGAGTGATTGATTCAGGTGGCCTGGGGAACGTTTGGTAATGTGTAGAGAAAATTTTGGTTGTCACAAGTGGAGGGGTGGCTGCTACTGGTGTCTAGTGGGCAGAGGTCAGGGATGTTGCTAAACATCCACAATGCAAAGGACTGATCCCCACAGCAGACTGATCTGTTCCCCAAATGTCAACAGAGCCAAGGGTGAGAACCACTGACCTAGAACTGCTCAGATCAACCCACAGACCAGCGCTGGTCCCATCCGGCTGATTATCCATCCAGATAAGAGAGTATAGAAAACAATAAGGAGGCACTTCCCTGGTGATCCAGTGGCTAAGACTCTGCATTCCCAATATAGAGGGCCTGGGTTTGATCCCTGTTCTGGGAACTACACCCCACATGATGCAACTGAAGCTCCTGCTTGCAGCAACAAAGACTTATGCAGGCACAGACAAATAAATAGATATTTTTTTTTTAAAGAAAGAATAAGTGTTCAGAAACTTTATAGCAACTTGCCATAGTCATTTCATGGACTACTGGGCTTGTGTTTTGCATGTTTTGTAAATTCTTTTTTGTAAACATTTTTTAAATTGACATATACTTTGGCCACCTGATGCAAACAGCTGACTCATTGAAAAGACCCTGATGCTGGGAAAGATTGAAAAACAAAAGGAGAAGGGGCGGGGGGCAGAGGATGAGATGGTTGGATAGCATCATGGACTCAATGGACTGAATTTGAGAAACTCTGGGAGATAGTGGAGGACAGGGAAGCCTGGCATGCTGCAGTCCATGGGGTCACAGAGTCAGACACAACTTAGCAACTGAACAACAACAAATAGTTTACAATGTTGTGTTAATTTCGTGTGCACACCGAAATGACTCAGTTATAGAATCATATATAAATATTCATTTTCAGATTCTTTTCCATACAAATTCTTTATTTTAATTCATAGACTTTTCTAGAACAAATTAAAATTTACAGAAACATTGGGCAAATAGTACTATTTCCATATATTTGCTGCCCCAACACACACACATACAGTTTCCCCAGTAACTAGTGGAAGTAACATCTTCCACTAGTCTGGGATTGGTGAACCAAGGCTTCCCTGGTAGCTCAGCTGGCAAAGAATCCACCTGCAATGCAGGATACCCCAGTTCGATTCCTGGATAGGGAAGATCCCCTGGAGAAGGGATAGGCTACCCACTCCAGTATTCTTGCCTTCCCTTGTGGATCAGCTGGTAAAGAATCTACCTGCAATGCGGGAGACCTGGGTTCGATCCCTGGGTTGGGAAGGTCCCCTGGAGGAGGGCATGGCAACTCATTCCAGTATTCTTGCCTGGAGATTCTAATGGACAGAGGAGCCTGGCTGGCTACAGTCCATGGGGTCACAAAGAGTTGGACATGACTGAGCAACTAAGCACAGCACATCAATACATTATCATTAACTAACAGCATGAACTTTAGCATGAACTAAAGTTCATGACTGCAGCATGGCGGGCTACAGTCCATAGGGTCTCAATGAGTGGGACATGACATCATTAACTTTAGCATGAACTAAAGTTCATGCTTTATTCATATTTCTTCAGTTTTCCCAGAATATACTTTTTCTGGTCCAGGAGCCCATATGACAACTAATTGACATGTCTCCTTAGATTTCTCTTGGCTGGGGCAGTTTCTTGAGCTCCCCCTATGTTTGATGACCTTGAGAGTTTTGAGGATCATGGTCAAGTATACAGGAGGATGGGGCTTCCAAGGGGGCACTAGTGTTAAAGAACCCACCTGCCAATGCAGGAAACGTAAGAGACATGGGTTCGATCCCTGGGTTGGGAAGATGCCCTGGAGGAGGGCATGGCAACTCACTCCAGTATTCTTGCCTGGAGAATCCCATGGACAGAGGAGCATGGAGGGCTACGGTCCATAGGGTCGCAAAGAGTGGGACATGACTAAAGCGACTTAGCATGCATGCACACAAACAGGTGGATGCCTCTCAACTTTTTGGATTATTTCCCTCATATTTAGACTAGGGTTATGGGTTTGGGGAGAGAAAGATCACAGAGGTAAAGTGCCATTTTCATCACATCATCTCAAGAGTGCATATGATCAAGAGTACAATTATGACTGTTGACCTTGAACACCCAGCCAGGTGATGTAGCATGTATGACAGTTTTCCCCACTGAAAAGTTACTCTTTCTTTCCTTTCTTTACATACTGTTCCTTCTGGGAAGGAACCCACTGTGTGCAGTTCTAACCATCCCTCGGGGTGGAGTACTTACATAAATTATCTGAAAACCTTCCATACCTGTCCTTCATGTGTTAATGTATTCCATCATTTCTGTGTATCGCTTACAAACTCAAGGACATTTATTTTCTTCCTGGGTTTTTTTTTGGCTGTGCTGGGTCTTCTCTGCTTTGCTTTCTTGTGATGCGGCAAGCAGGGGCTACGCTTCATTGCGGTGCACGGGCTCTTCATTGCAGTGGCTTCTCTTGTTGCGGAACATGGGCTATGGGCTGGAGGGCTTCAGCAGTTGCAGCTTGCAGGCCCTAGAGCATAGGCTCAGTGGTTGTGGCATGCACAGGCTTAGTTGCCCTGCGGCATGTGGGATCCATTGCACCACTAGGGAAATCGTCTTCCTTGGGTTATAATCCAATACTATGCTGCTGCTGCTGCTAAGTCGCTTCAGTCGTGTCTGACTCTGTGCGACCCCATAGACGGCAATCCACCAGGCTCCCCCGTCCTTGGGACTCTCCAGGCAAGAACACTGGAGTGGGTTGCCATTTCCTCCTCCAATGCATGAAAGTGAAAAGTGAAAGTGAAGTCGCTCAGTCATGTCTGACTCTTAGCGACCCCATGGACTGCAGCCTACCGGGCTTCTCCGAATCCAATACTATATATATATATTTTAATATTTATTTTATTTGGCTGTGCTGGGTCTTAGTTGTGGTATGTGGGATCTGGTTCTGTCACCAGGGATCAAACCCAGGCCTCCTGCATTGGGAGCTTGGAGTCTTACCCACTGGACCACCACAGAAGTCCCCCAATACTTGATTAATTTTGTTGTTCAAATGGCTCTGGCTTTGTCCTCTGGAAACTCTTTTAGTTGACTCCTGTGGATGATACCCTCTTGTCCTTGATCCTTGTCAGCTGTTCCTTGCTTTCTGGCTCTAAGCACATCTTTTTCTTTCTTTCTGGCCATATGCCACATGGCTTGTGGAATCTTAGTTCCTGGATCAGGGATCAAACCCATGCCCCTTGCAATGAAAGCTCGCAAGTCCTAACTGCCAGGGGATTCCCATGCGTGTCTTTTTCAATCTCATTTTCAATCTTATTTTCCTAGAAATTAATTTCTATTGCATTTTGATTACCAAAAAAAAAAAAAAAAAAAATCTGCGTTTCAGAGAATTTAAGGAGCACTCCAAAACCTTCTAACATCTTCCTCTGCCTGCCTCACTCACACCAGCTCCAGGGACCTGTCCTGAGCACCAGGCTTTTACCTGCCTCCCCGACTCTCCCCCCTTGCCCTTTGCCCAGGCAACTCTCTCTGCCTGGAATGCTCTCCCTCAAACTGCTCTGGGTCATCAATCCTGTCTCAGCTCCATCTCCCCCTCCTCAAAAAAGTCTCCTGGTCTCAAACTGAAGAAGCCCCCACCCTGGCTATTTCCAGGTCCTCCCCCGCTGCCCGCCCCCCACCACTTTGTTTCATTCCTGTCTCCCTATTTCATCCCTTGCTGAAATGATCTCTTTAATGGATTTGTTTATTGCCTCTGTATGGAAGAGTCATGAGGACGGGGACAACCCTGGGCAATGCACCATCGTGTTTTAGTTTTAAAAGATGTTATTTTGAAATATTTTAGAACTGTCTCCTGGAGGCCCCTGGAGGTCTGATAATAATCTCCCTCTACTCTGGCCAAACTTCAGAGGTACCACCATGGGAATACTGTGGGGATGTGGAGGACAGAATCACTGACCATACCTGAATCCCATCACCACAGCTTGTATATAGGCTGCAGGTACATAAAAGGGACCTCAAACTTCTTCCTCCACTCTGAGATCCCCAAAACTAGAGGCCTCACCCAACTCTGTTTGAAGGTTCATAGATATGTAGAGAATGTGGGCCAGCCTTGGAATGGAAGGGCAGCATATTTGTTAGGCAGATGCAACTTGGATCCTGGTGACTTGGGCTCAAAGCCTCCTTACATTCTCCTTGCCACCTGACTTCATGGTGCACGGCTTCAGTTTTCCTGTCTGTGAAATGGGTATGATAATATGCTAGGGTGGTTGTGAGGATTAAACGAGACTGTGCTGGGCATATTGTACTCTCAGAAATTGTTATCTGTTAGCACAATCCCCGAAAGTGCACTGCACATACATAATTTTGCAGATGGCTTTTTCGGGGTTCATCAGTTCCCTAAACTTAGTTCTGAACCCTTGACCTACAAAGCCTCTAAGTCATCCCTACCCCACCCCCGTTTAATAACCAGGGCCCATCGAATGAGTTAAAAGGCTTGAGAGTCAGGCCTGCAGGTGAGCAAGGAGGCTGGAGGCAAAGAAGCCGGCAGGGTGGGAGGGGGCTGCTAGGATGGGGCGCCTGGTGCACACTGGAGAGTCAGTTTGTCTGGAGCCGCCCGGGCCCCAGGAACAAGCCCCCGGAGGGGAAGGTGGGACGTGGTTTCCAGCAGGCGTGGGTGGGGCGGTCCAGCCCAGCCAGGCATTCCAGTCCGCCCAGTGTGGGGGCTGGGCGCCAGGAGGCCACTGGCTCCGGCTCGCTACGCCACCGGAAGCCCCCTGGCTCTCCCACCCCCGGGCGGTTGAGGGCTAGCGGAGGCGCCTCCCAAGGCGGGAAAGCCTTTGGCTGCGTGGTCATAATGCGTGCCCCGGGAGAGTGCCCACAAGCTGGAGGCACTGCCTTCACCCATGTTTGCCCTTGGGGTCCACAAAGGTCGTGAGAACCTCCCCAGGGAAAGCACAGACACGTGTGCCCCGGCAGGACACGCCACGCTCCCAGGAGGGGCAGGGCACGCAGGCACGCCCATCCCCGCCAGGTCACCTCCCTAGCCCCGGAGCCCGGGATCCCCTGACAGTGTTGCAGATGGGGACACTGAAGCCCAAAGGAAAAAGGACTGAAGCCCAAGGGAAAAAGGGACTCGTCCATGTCTTTCAGGCGGGAGGAGCGGGGGGTTGGGATAGGGGCCAGGGCACGTGGGCCACACACATCCCACACGTGTGTTCAGACACATCCACACTGGCCCCTTTGTGAGTGCGTCCACACCCACTCTTGCACGGGCACATCCAGACAGGAGGGCCCACGCCCCAGCTCCCCTCCCTTGGGCACACCCACCTCCTGCCCCCCCAACATACTCTGGACCAGGAGACCCACTCCTCAAGCACCCCTGTACCTTGTGTGTTAAGCGGATGGGCAATTTCTACAAAGAATGGGGCTCAGGGACCCCTGTGGGGGGCAGTTGTAAAGAGACTGACTTGCTGTAGTCAGTTTCATCTCATAGAATTTTACACAGTCAAGAAAACACTGTTGTGTGTGTGTGTTTATAGACTGAAACCCCTCTGTAGTTGTAAATGCACAGACTCAATTTCCCTTACACGAAATTCACCCACCCAGTCTCACTTACATATGACACCCAAGTGCATCCAGATGCACAAATACTTACCCTTATTCACCCACAAAGCCATTCAAAGTATGACTTCTTACACACATACACCTACACACACACTACAGCCATATGTTCACAACCAGGCACCCACAAAAGCACTTATACACAAAGAGATATGTTCAGGCACTCAGTTTACATTCAGAAACCAGATACACACACTGTTACAGGTGCAATATCCACAAATCCACACAGAGGTAAACACCAGCTCCACACACACAAATATACACACAATACACTCAGTGATACAGGTCAATGCTCATATAAACAGATAACATATAAACCCAAACATATACGTACATTTACTATACACACAAAACTGCACTCTGATATACACATCTGCTGCTGCTAGGTCGCTTCAGTCGTGTCCGACTCTGTGCGATCCCAGAGACGGCAGCCCACGAGGCGCCCCCCACCCCCCACCCCACCCCCCGCCCCCCACCGGTCCCTGGGATTCTCCAGGCAAGAACACTGGAGTGGGTTGCCATTTCCTTCTCCAATGCATGAAAGTGAAAAGTGAAAGTGAAGTCGCTCAGTCGTGTCAGACTCTTCGAGACCCCATGGACTGCAGCCTACCAGGCTCCTCTGTCCATGGGATTTTCCAGGCAAGAGTACTGGAGTGGGGTGCCATCGCCTTCTCCGATATATGCATTTAGACCTACACAAATACCTAACATTCACAAACACTCCTGTGTTCACAATTACACACAGTTAAGAGGCCCACAGTTGATATTAAAAAAAAAAAAACACTATGGAACACACAAGCAAATATTAAACAAATATCCACCAATAGGCGCTCAGACATTTACAAGTATACCCAGTAACATCCACACAATTGCATCGTGTACACAAATATCTGAGCTCACACACATATATTCACACATACACACACACCTCCATGCCAACATACACAATCAGGCTCATACCACACACAGATTTGCTCACACATATCTGCAGTTCCTACAGAAATAGGCACACACACTCATAAAGGGCTTCCCAGGTGGCGCTAGCTAGTGGTAAAGAACCTGCCTGCCAATGCAGGAAACACAAGAGACATGGGTTCGATCCCTGGGTCAGGAAGATCCCCTGGAGGAGGAAATGGCAACCTACTCCAGTATTCTCACCTGGAGAACTCCATGAACAGAGGAGCCTGGTGTGCTACAGTCCATGGAGTCTCAAAGCATTAGACAGGACTGAAAGAACTTAACATGCACACACACTCATAAATGCATCCAAGAAATGGACATTCTTACATAATTACATCTCCTTCCACGATTTACACACCCTGTCACACCACCCTGATTGACACCATATACCCAAACGCAGTCATCCACAAATACACTTACATGTAAATACACATATATGCACAGAGCACATTCTGCCATGTCTTCCCCCATAGACATCCATTGCACACAATCACACTCATAGACTCATATACAAATGCACTTGGATACAAATACATAATCCCCATCTATACACAGTTGGAGCCCCGCCCCCAACCAATTCTGTTGACATCACAAATCCACACATGAATGTAAATATATTTGCAGATATACCCAGTAACAGCCACTCAAACACACTCACAGCTACAAGCCGTCACACTCTATAAATACACATACTCAATTTTTCACTTATCCTCCTTCATTGACTTTCATCACATTCTGATACATAATACAAGTACATTTAAATGCTCACAAATAGGCACACTCACAAGCACAATGACAAAACACACTCCTGTTTTCTAAGGACACAGGCACCTACACAATATAGATCCTTGAAAACACAACACTCATGAAAATCAAGGACACACACAAGCGCTGTCACACACTCACACAGATACGCACATGCAGACACCCTCAAAGACACTCGTGCACCACCCAACACTTGCAGAGACCATACACTCGTGCGAACACAGACACCCGTTCTTGGACGCTCCCAAGACACAATGAGAAACAGGTGCACCCACGCGCGCGCTGCCTCCGGGGCCAGGAATGACAAGCTCACATTCTCATCTAAGGAAACAACACTTGTGCCTGCACCCACACCCGCAACCGAGGGTCCCTCATCCTCCCCAGTGCGCGCACACAGACAAGCGCGCGCGGGCGCGCACACACACACGCACACTCCTCCGCAGCCTCCCCCGCCGCCACCGCAGTCTGGGCCCGCCCCACCCTGCGGCGGCGAGGGGTCGGGCGAGGCGAGGGGACCGGGAGAGGCGAGGGGACCGGGTCGGGGGCCAGGGCCGGGGGCGGGGCGCACCTGGGCTCCGCCCCGGGGCGGGGCCGACGCAGCGTCGTGAGCGCGAGCGGCCGCACCTGGCTCGCCTGCGGTGGTGGTGGTGGTGGCGGCTGTGGTGGCGGCAGCGGGCCCGGCCCGGGTGCGAGCGCGGCGAAGCCCAGCCCGAGCGAGCGCGGAGCCGGTGCCCGCAGCCCCCGCGCCGCCATGGTGGAGGCGGCGCCCCCGGGGCCCGGGCCGCTGCGGAGGACCTTCCTGGTGCCCGAGATCAAGTCGCTGGACCAGTACGATTTCTCGCGGGCTAAGGCGGCGGCCAGCCTGGCGTGGGTGCTGCGGGCCGCATTCGGGGGCGCAGGTACCGGGGCCAGGGGAAGAAGGGGGCGGCAGGTGCGGGGGGCGGGGCGCCGCGCTGGGGAGGCCGGGGCCGTGGGAACAATAGCGCCGGCCGCCGGGGGCGGGGGGGTCCCCGGGCCTGGGCCCCTCGGCGCCGGGCCTCTGGGCTTCCTGCTCGGCCCGGGCGGTGGACTTTGCCCGCGCGGCTGCGGGAGCACGGTGGGGGTGGGGCCGGCTGCCCAGCTCCGCGCCACGACCGGGGCGTCCGGGTCCCCAGGTGAGCCGGGCAGGGTCTGTGGGCCGAGTGGTGTCCCCCAGGGCGAGCCTCGCCTCGCCTCTGGCACGTCCTCCCCCCACCCTTTACACCCTTATATCACGCGCCCGCGAGGACCCCCGCCCCTGTCCAGGCCGGACACACACACCCGGCGTCGGCCCTGCCTGCGCTGCGGGCGGCGAAGGGAGCTCCAGGAAGCCCCTCTCTCGCCTCCATGGCCCCGGCCGGCGGCTGGCAGCTGTGACTTATTGCCCCATTTTACTCAGGAGGCGGGCGAGCCCGGCAGAAGGGAAATGGCTTATCCATGATCGCCGGGAGTGGGGGCCCAGGTGTGGGGCCTTGTCCCACTTCCTCCCCAAGACCCACATGTGTGGAGACTTTGGGCCACCCCACGGGGGAGGAGGATGCGGGTACATCCCTAGGATTTGAGGCCCAGGGCAGTTTCAGTCATGGCCTCATGCCAGAGCCAGGAGTCAGGGCCTGGCCATGGGGAAGAGGAGTTAATTAAGGTCTGGGCCTTCTGGGGGGACGCCCTGCCCGCCTACGGGTCCTGCCCACTGGTCTTGGCACCAGCTGAGCACAGCCCATCCCCCCTTCAGTGGCCTTCCCAGATCAACCTGTTCTGGGTGTGGGTCTTGGTGACAGCTGTCCGTCTGTCTCCTGGTTCCGCCTGAGCCTGTCTTTTTCTCCCAGTCTCTTTCCCTGCAGTCTCCCAGTCAGGGCCCACTCTAGGGCCCACCCACCCCCAAATACCTGCTTGAGGAAGAGAGGAAGGATTGGCAGGGAGAGAGCCCAGCCTGCCCCAGTCCCCTGCATCCCAAGTTATGAGGCCACAGAGGACTCAGCTTTGGGAATCAGCTGGGTTTGAGTGCCACATTCCCCCAGAATGTGGACGAATTAACCCAATTCTCTAAGCTTCTGTTGAGTCCTCTGTAAAAGAAGGCATGTATTCACTTTGTTATCCATTTCACAATTGTCCACTAAGTCCCAGGGCAGTGCTGGGGTGAGTGGGGTCCCAGTTTCATCTTTCACAAGGTGAGACAGACAGACCATGGGCTTCTTCTGTGTCTGGCCCACTATACACACTAAGCGGATGTTGCTATTTCTGCTGCCATGACCAGTGGTATTTTTATTAATGATAATATTATTTGTCCTCTGTCCAGGGGACCGAAGAGAAATTACTATTCCATTTTGCAGAAAGAAAAGTCAGGTCTCTGGGAGGATGCCCTGACTCACCTGGTTCTGTTTTTACTGACCTCAGCTCCCCCAAATTGTGTGATATGGTCCCAGAGGGTCAAGTTCAGTCTGTCCCCTCACCCATGTTCTCTCAACAGTGGGGGGACTGAGCAAGGGGAGACCCCAGGCTCTAAGCAGGAAGTGGTGAGCAGACCCCTGCTTGATCCATGAACTCTGGAACTCTTTACTGATGCCTGTTGGGTGCCAGGCCAGTGCTGGGCTCTCAGGACAGAAAAGATGGGGATGAACTCTGGAGAGAGGACGATGGGACCTGAAACCAGACCGTTGCTTCTTCTAGTGATAAAGCTGGTGATGTTCAAGCAGTGTTGAAGAGGGCTGCCAGCCCTGCAGAGGGGCTAGGGGAGGAAATCCTAGAAGTCTTCCAGGGAAGGGAGGAGAAGGGACAGACAGCTCACTAGAGGAGGGAGCGTTTGGACCTTGAAGGCTGTGTAGGAGTTTTCTAGGGGGAGGAGACCCACAGGGAGTTCTCTGTGCCGTGCCCAGGAGTGGCTGGGGGTGATGAGGGAGTCTGGTGCCATTGGAGAGGTCCTCTCAGGCCACATGTGGGGATCTGAGGGCCCTGGGGAGCTGGGGAAGGTGTTTGGGGACTGACAAGATGAGATCAGTTATGCAGTTGCCCCCCTGGGGAAAAATGGCTAGGGGGATGGGGTCTTTCGGGTGACCCGGGGCACAGGCCTGAGGAGGTTGGGCAAGAATGCAGGCTAGTGGGCTCCACAGTGAGCTCAGAGATAAGATAAGGAAGGGTGCCATCTTTACACAAGTTTGGGAAGTGCTACATGCAGTCCCTCAGGCCTCCAGAACCTCCCTGTGGTGCTCTAGGGAGCTAGGGTCCTGTCGGCTCCACCCTTTACTCTCTCTTTGGATCTTGGCCAAGTCATCTTAGCTGTCTGGATCTATGTTTTCCTATCTGTACAATGGATAAGTTTCATAAGAATTCCATGAGCAAGGGAGGTGGGAGGAGGCTCAAGAGGGAGGGGATATATAGATACTTATGGCTGATTCCATATCAGCGGTGTATGGCAGAAACCAATACAACATCGTAGAGCAGTTATCCTCCAAATAAAAAAAGAAAAGGAATGCCAGGAGCAGATGCACACAAGGCGGGTGGTCCAAAGACTAGCTGTGCTGTCCAGCGTGGTAGCCACGAGCAACATATTGTTGTTCAGTCACTTACTTGTGTCCATCTCTTTGCGACCCCATGGGCTGCAGCACACCAGGCTTCCCTATCCTTCACTATCTCCTGGAGGTTGCTCAAACTCATGTCCATTGAGTCGGTGATGCCATCCAACCATCTCATCCTCTGTCACCCCCTTTTCCTCCTGCCCTCAATCTTTCCCAGCATCACGGTCTTTTCCAATGAGTTGGCTTTTCGCATCAGATGGCCAAAGTTTTGGAACTTCAGCATCAGTCCTTCCCATAAATATTCAGGGTTGACTTCCTTTAGGACTGACTGGTTTGATCTCCTTGCAGTCCAAGGGACTTTCAAGAGCAACATGTGGCTGATCTAACTTGTGAAAGGCTGTCAATGTAAAATACACAGTGGCTTCTGGAGACCTGGTACCAAAAACAAAAAATGTGAACATCCCATTAATAATGTTTTTATGTTGACATGTTGAAATAATATTTTGGGGATATATATATATATATGGTGAGATATATTACTAAGATATATATTACCAATATATATATTTTGGGTGAGATATATTATAAGGTCTTGTTACTCCTTGCTGCTTTTTAAACAGTACAATAGAAAAATTTAAACTTCTTGTGTGGCTCGTATTCTATTCCTGTTGGACAGTATTAAGTGCTCCAATAAACATAGCATAGAACCGCAGTTCTCAACTGATGATGAGTTTGTCACTTAGGGGCCATGTTTGGGAATATCTTTGGTTGTCACTATTAGAGAGGACAGTGTTCTTGTCAGCTCTCGAGGAGAGACCAGGAAGTCTGCTAAACATGTTACAATGCCCAGAACAGCACTCCCTGCCCCAATTCCCCACACCTACAGCCCCACTAAACACAAATCGTCCAGCCCCAAATGCCAGTTGTGCTTCGGCAAAGACACACTAGTATAACCTAAGTACTTGATAAACATTGTGTGTGCTTGGGTTGTGTCCGACTCTGCAACCCTATGGACTGTTGCCCACCAGGCTCCTCTGTCTCTGGGATTTCCCAGACAAGAATACTGGAGTGGGTTGCCATGTCCTCCTCCAGGGGATTTTCCCCTCCCAGGGATCAAACCCATGTCTCTTGTGTCTCCTGCATTGGCACGTGAATTCTTTACCACTGCACCACCTGGGAAGCCCCTGACCCCGGAAGCCCCTTAATAAACAGTAGCCATCGGTAGCTCCAGCTCAAGTTGTCATCTTCAAGGCCCTGACAAGTCCTGCAGGAAAGAAACTTGTTTCATTTTGCTGATGAGAGCAGGAAACAAACCTGGAGCTAGAGAGAGAGGGAGGAGGGTTTGGCTTCAGGGGATGCCAGGAGCTGAAGCCCGGTGAGTTGAGGCTGGATGTTGGAGGTGGGGAGAGAGAAGGAGGGATGGTGTTCTCTCACTGTGATGGGAACAGAGAGAAGGAGAAGGATGCTAAGGATTAGGGGCAGTGCCTGAGCTGCAGCAGGAGGCAGTGCTCAGATGACTATGGAAGCCATCATTGTGGTGGGAAGGAGGTGGGGAGAGCATGTCCATTGACAGGGCTGCTCAGACAGAGCTATCAGGAGCCCAGCAATGAAAAGGCATGCGGGCAGGCAGCCAGGCTTGAGTGGTGGGAGAAAGAGAAAAGAGACAGGATGTTGGGAGACACCAGAGGGAGGAAGACTTCCCAAAGAAGGAGATGCTCGGCAGAGAGCCCAGGCAAGATAGTGGGCTTTGGAAGGCCACTGCTGGCCTTGGGAAGGCTGGGAGCTACAAGGGAAGGAACGGACTGGGAGGGGTCCAATCGGGAGTAGAGTGGAAGGAAAGAGAACCTGGAGAACTTTTTTCTAATTGGAGTATAGTTACAATGTTGTGTTTAGTTTCACATAAACAGCAAACTGACTCAGTTATACATACATATATAGGCTTCCCAGGTGGCGAAGTGGTAAAGAATCCACCTGTCAATGAGGGATATGCAAGAGACATGGGTTCGATCCCTGGGTTGGAAAGATCCCCTGGAGTATGAAATGGCAACCTGCTCCAGGATTCTTGCCTTGAAAATTCCACAGACAAAGGAGCTGACGAGCTACAGTCCATGGGGTTGCAAAGAGCTGGACATGACTGAACGACTGAACACACACACACACACACATTCATTTTCAGATTCTTTTTCAGTGTAGGTTATTACAAGATATTAAGTATAGTTTTCTGTGCTCTGCAGTAGGTCCTAGTTGGTTATCCAGTTCATAGTGCTATGTATACGTTAATCCTAAATTCCTAATTAATCGCTCCCTGCTTCCCTTTTAGTAACCCTAAGTTTGTTTTCTGTCTTGTTTCTGTTTTGTAAATAAGCCCCTTTGTATCATTTTTTTAGATTCCACATATGGAATATTCCACATATTCCAAGCGATGGGGTTTGATATATGTGTTTCTCTGTCTGACTTCACATAATATAATCTCTCACTCTGGAGAGCTTTTCCTTCAAGGGTCAGGGAGATGGCCCAACTCTTCACAAGGTTTGGGTATTAAGTGGGAAGGTCAAGTGTGAGTTTAAGGGGTGGGGAAAGATCAGAGTGGGCAGGGAGGGGTTGAAGGCAAGGGTGCCTGGGTCCTTGTAGCTGAGGGCCGGGACCCCGGGGGAGCACTGCTGTGAACTCAGGCACCTGAGGAAGGCCTGGTATGTCACATTCAAATGTTTCTGAACGGTACAATCCTGCTTCCTCGCATTCTTCCAACACAGGCAGAACCCACGTGTACAGATCAGCGGCTCTGACTGGGATAAGACTTGGGGCCTCCCTGGAAGGCCCAGGAGGGCAGATCTAACTGAGTTGGATCCTCCTCCTCTACCTCCCGAATCTTCCTAGTGGCTCTGATTTTTCTCCTCCTCACCCTTGGGTTCTACTTGGTTGGGGTTCTGCTATTGCCCTCCTCCCCCTGGAGCTTCCTCAAGCCTCCTCGTCTTACCTTGTCCCTCTCTTTCAGAGTTTCCATGGCTGCCTCTAAGTCCCCGGCCCTCCTGTACCCCCATCTCAGCCAACACCCTCTTTCTCCCGCCTGTCTTCCCCCTCCAGATAGGGCTCTGGGGGCCTCTCTTCCCCCCACCCCCTCCCTTCAGTCACCAAGTTCAGGCCATTCACCCCTCTCAACGTGTTTGCAGTCTGTCCCCTCCTCCATTCTATGCCCCTCCAGCCAGCCCCCCGCTCCACAGCTCATCCCACCTCCAGCCTCCACTCTAAGGGTGTAGTCTCCTTGAGACCTGGGTTTGAATCCCAGTCCCAACCTTTTTTTTTTTTTAAATATTTATTTGTTTGGATATTTAGTTGTGCCATGCTAACTCTTAGTTGCAGCATGTGGGATCTAGTTCCCTGACCAGGGGAGTGCGGAGTCTTAGCTACTGGCCCACCAGGAAGTCCCCCAGTCCCAGCCTTGATGAGCTGTGTGGCCTTGGTGCCTAGGTTTCCTCATCTATAAAGCGGAGTTACCACGTGTGCCCAGGCTGCCTCGTCCTAGGGTTGCTGTAAGGGGAAGCACCGGGGAGGTCTATTAACCCTTCTAGTCTCTGTAGTCCTTAGGTGAGGGCGAGAGGCGTGGCTTCAAGACCCCGCCTATCTGACCTCCATTTCCACTCTGGGTCCAAGAGCCCGCCATCTCCTCTAGGCTTGGTGCTCCGTCCCACCCACCGTCTCTCCTTTGTATGCAGATCCCCCTGCCAGAAACAACATCATCCCTTCATCTGGGAAACTCCTCCGCATTTGCGCCTCTCATCTTAGCCCAGCTCCCCTATTCTCCCATCTTGGTGCCATCCTCCTTGGTACAGACCTGCCCCAACCCACATCCCACCCACCCCCTGCTTTAATTGGGGCCATGTAATTGTATGTAAGGGCTTCCCTGGTGGCTCAGACGGGAAAGAATCTGCCTGCAATGCTGGAGTTCCGGGTTCGATTTCTGGGTTGATCCCTGGGTCCTGGAGAAGGGAATGGCTACCCACTTCAGTATTCTTGCCTGGAGAATTCCATGGACAGAGGCGCCTGGTAGGCTACCAGTCCATGGGGTTGCAAGTATGGGCGTTTGTGCCCCATGCCCTGACCCTGCCATTACCTCCACTCCGCCCCCGCAGAGCATGTGCCCTCGGAGCTGTGGGAGCCCTTCTACACGGATCAGTACGCCCAGGAGCATGTGAAGCCCCCGGTGACACGGCTGCTGCTCTCGGCCGAGCTGTACTGCCGGGCCTGGCGCCAGGCGCTGCCGCAGCTCGAAGCACCCCCTAGCCCTTCTGCGCTTCTGGCACTGCTGGCACGGAGGGGCACAGTGCCTGCGCTGCCCGAGCGCCCAGTGCAGGAGGCCGACCTGAGGCACCAGCCTATCCTCATGGTAGGCCCCGCCCCTGCCCAGCCAGGCCCCGCCCCACCAAACAAAGTCCCTCCCCCACCAAGGCTCCGCCCATCAGCCCTGGCTCCTCCTACCAAGTCAGGCACCTCCCAAAAAGGTGCTACTCTGGACGCCAGATCACTAAGGCCTAGTTTGTGACCTTCAAGTATTCTGGCCTGGAGAATTCCATGGGCTGTATAGTCCATGAGGTTTCAAAGAGTTAGACATTGAGAGACTTTAAGTTTCCCTTTCAAGCTTGGCCTGCTTCCCAAGCCCGTCCCACTGTAAGCCCCTCCCACCTCTAGGTTTTTCCTGTTTCTTTTCCCTTGGAGGCCTCCAACCTGTGCTCTGGGCTCACCCTTCAGCCCTTGCCCCTACAGGGAGCCCATCTAGCTGTCATTGATGCCCTCATGGTTGCCTTCGCCTTCGAGTGGACAAAGACACTGCCTGGTCCCTTGGCCCTAGCCAGCTTGGAGCACAAGCTCCTTTTCTGGGTAGACACGGTAGGTGGGGGTTGGGCCAAGATGGGGGGTGGGGGGGCGGAGGTGGCCAGGACCGGTCCAGTGACTAGAGTGCTAACCTCTCCCTCCTCCGCAGACCATCCGGCGTCTGCAGGAGAAGACGGAGCAGGAAGCTGCCCAGAGAGCTACTCCAGCGGCCCCTGCAGATGGGGTGGCCCCAGCGCAGCCTTCGGTGAGGCTGGGGTGATGGATGGAAGGAAGGAGGGAGGGGCGGATCTTTCAGGGCTGGATGGGTAGGTCGGGGCTGTGCCTCGAGGCCATTCTTGCTCTTGGCGGGGCCGGAAGTGACTCTCTTTCTCTCTCTGCCCCCTTGCCTCTGCCCACTCCTGCCACACTCTCCTCTCTGCCTCTCTGGCATCAGTGCCCCACACGCTGGTACTGGAAGCTGGTTCCTGTAAGTGGGGCTGTCTTTCTGCCCTGTCTGCCCGCCCCGCTTGTCGCTGTCTGTGTGTCTCTTTCTGCCTGCCTGTCCCGCTCCCTCTCCTATTCTCCCCTGCTCCCAGTTATGAGCAAAGGAAGTAGGACCCAGCCCTGCGGGACAGAGGGAAGCCCTTTGGGGAACCAAGGCAAGAGGGTCATCTCTGCTCTTACTTCTCCCCTGGTATATGACCCCCCCTCCCAGTAATCCAGAGGCTTGTCCACCTGAGCCGAGGTGGGGAGACCTCTGGGGCTTCTGAAGGGAGGACCCCAGCCCATCAGACACATGGATCCTGACCCCAGCAGGCAGGGCACAGGGAGAAGACCCTTCTGGCCAAGAGGAAGATGCTCAAACCCAAAAGAGGGGAGAGGAACCTTCCTAACTGAGCCTCCAGCTTCCCTAAGGACAGCTCCCTGCTCCCAGCTCTGGAGGCAGTGGAGTGTCCATCCCTGAAGTGCAATAAGGGGAAAGTGACCACTGCAAGTGGGGTGAGGGTGGGGGCACTTTGGGCTGAAGCCCCTGCCTTTGCTCACTTCAGGGCCTCCTCCTTCCTCCCACCCTAGGGCCTGGGTCAGGGGCTCCTTTCCTGCCTACCTGCTTCCTCTGCATGCCCTCTCCCAGCTGGGGCCTGGGTCTTTTGAGTGGGTGGGGGAGGACTTCCTGCATGAGAGGCTGCTCTGTTGGGTCCCTCCGTGCTGGGAGGTGCTGGGGTCCCCAAAGCCGGCCAGAGCACAGCCAGGGAGCTGGACGGCCAGGGCTCAGGACAGGGGTCAGGGCCGTCCCCTATCCCGGAGGTGTGCTTGGGGGCCCAGCAAGTCAGCACCCCTCCCGCCCCGCTGACGGCTGCTCCTCTCCCCCCCAGCACGCAATTGCCTTCTGTTTGAAGGAGTCGGGGAGCAAACCCCCCATGGTAATGTATCCCCCACCCCGGGGTCTCAGGAGTCCCTGCTCCCAGCCCCCGCTGCTGGCCTGGCTGCTCGCGGACACCTCCTCTGCCTCTTGCTGCTGCCCTTCCCCACCCTGCTCCAGGCTGGCCCCCCTCCCACTCTGGCTCTGGGACCCCCCTGGCTTCATGCCCCTTCGTGGTAGAAACCCCAGGCCTCCCCACACAGCTTGCATGACCACGGACTTGGAGGCCAGCCTGACCTCTGACCTGACACGGCTCCCACCCGCAGATTCGATATCGCAAGGACCGTGCGGTGGCCCGACGTGCCCCCTGCTTTCCGACGGTGACCAGCCTCCAGGACCTGGCAAGTGGGGCAGCGCTGGCCGCCACAATCCACTGCTACTGTCCCCAGCTCTTGCGACTTGAGGGTGAGTAAATGGGTCTGAGCCAGATCCTTTCCCGACAAGCCTGGCACCCAGGCCTTGGCTCCTGTCCCCAGAGTATTGCAGAGACTCAGGATTGGCAGACCTGAGTTTGAACATCTCTCTTCTATTAATGAGCTGTGTGACCTTGCCCAAGTGTCTAAACCTCTCTGTGCTGCCTATAATTCAGTGTGTTAGTTGCTCAGTCGTGTCTGACACTTTGTGACCCCACTGTAGACTGCCAGGCTCCTCTGCCCATGGGATTCTCCAGGCAAGAATACTGGAGTGGGTTGTCATGCCCTCCTCCTGGGGATCTTGCCAACCCAGGGATCGAACCCAGGTCACCTGCATTGCAGGAAGATTCTTTACCATCTGAGCCATACTGTGTGATTCCATAATTCAGTCCTGCAGCAAATGTGAGTAGAGTAGAAACTGTGTGCCAAATCCTATTGTAGGCACCAAGAGATCCAACCAAAAGAATATGGACCTGCCCCTGGCCTCAGGCGGCTCACATCCTAGTTGAGAGAGAATGAACCATAAGTTCATTTAGAGCAATGTTCTGGATGTTAGGTACTTTGTTAAGTGCTGGGTAGTCAGAAGCCATTTGAGGTGAGTTCTAGGGGGACTAGCATTCCAGGCGGTGGGGACAATAGATGCAAAGACCTGAGGGACAGCCAGCCTATCATGACACCCACCTTATGAAGGGGGCCCGGCTCAGCTCATCAGTCGAGGTGTCCGTGTGTATTGTGTGCTGGGACCCCGTCCTCCTTCCTGGAGAGCCAGGGACCCAGGCATCCTGTCCCGACAGAGGTATGCCTCAAGGACCCCATGTCTGTGGCGGACAGCCTGTACAACCTCCAGCTGGTGCAGGATTTCTGTGCCTCCCGCCTCCCTCGGGGCTGCCCGCTGTCCTTGGAGGACCTTCTCTATGTCCCACCGCCCCTCAAGGTAAGGCTACCTCATGGGCCTCATGGGCATCCGGGGCTGTGGGTCCGGGCGGCTGACCCTGCCTCTCGCCTCCAGGTCAACCTGATGGTGCTGCTGGCTGAGTTGTTCATGTGTTTCGAGGTGCTGAAACCTGACTTTGTGCAGGTCAAGGATCTGCCTGATGGTCACGGTAAGGCCTGGCCCTGGGCCTGGGGTGGGGTGAGGTTGAGGGGGATGGTGGGAAGACCAAGCCCTGCCTGACCCTCTGCTCTGTGTACAGCCGCCTCCCCCCAGGCCACAGAGGCCTCTACTCCCCAGAACAGCGGCAGCAGGTACATCCCCTGGTGGGTGGAGACTTCCCAGCCACGATGGGTTCCTCCTCCTGCTGGGTCCCTCCTGCTGGGTAGGCTAGAGGGGAGGTGTCAGAGGGTACTCTGGTCTCCACTCCCAAGGGGGGAGGGGAGGGGGATGGGGGGGACCCTTGGCTGACACACGTCTCTTGGCAGCTCTCCTGTCTTCAATTTCCGCCATCCACTCCTGTCACCTGGTGGGCCCCAGTCCCCACTCCGAGGATCCACAGGTGAGGGCAGGGGGATGGCTGGTCACTGGAGATCCGCACCCCCCACACCCAAAGACTGCCCCTGCTGACCTCATGTGGACACCTTGTGACCCCTCCATTGGGTCTGTCTGGTACCTGAATGACTTCCTTGGTGACATTCACTGGCCCCCACAGTGACCTCCTCACAAGGACCCCCTAGTGACACCACGTGGCCCCCAGCTATCCATCCACATAATGCCCCATCAGTGACTCACCCACTGACACCCCATGGCTCACCCCACCCAGGGTCCCCAGTGACCCCAGAATGACCACTCATCACCCCTCCCCAGGCTCGCTGAAGTCCTCCCCGTCCATGTCCCACATGGAGGCCCTCGGCAAAGCCTGGAACCGTCAGCTCAGGTGAGCACATCAAAAGGGCCCAGGTAGTGGAGTCAGAGGGGCCAGGTGGGGCCTGGACCTGTCCCAGGGGCTGACCCTTCCCTCCGGCCGCCCAGCCGTCCCCTTTCCCAGGCCGTGTCGTTCAGCACCCCCTTTGGCCTGGACAGCGACGTGGATGTTGTCATGGGAGATCCCGTCCTACTGCGCTCCGTCAGCTCAGACAGCCTGGGTCCCCAGCGCCCTGTGCCAGCCCGGACCCCTGCGCAGCCACCCCCAGAGACTGGCGACCTGCCTACCATCGAGGAGGCCCTGCAGATCATCCACAGTGCCGAGCCCCGGCTGCTCCCAGATGGGGCTGCCGACGGCAGCTTCTACCTCCATTCCCCTGAGGGGTCCTCCAAACTGCCGCTGGCTTCCCCCTACCCACAGGAGGGGGCCTCAAAACCACTGCCTGACGGGCCCACCAAAGTATCTGCCTACTTGCCCCACCCCGAGGGCCCCTCAAAACCGGCTCCCTGCCCAGCTGGGGAGGTATCAAAACCACCAGCCCTGCCTGAGGGCTCCCCAAAGGTGGCAGCTTCATCCCCAGCAGCCAGCAACTCTGAAGTGAAGATGACCAGCTTTGCTGAACGCAAGAAGCAGCTGGTGAAGGCCGAGGTCGAGGCCGGGTCCCCAGTGGCCACCCCGGGGGCACCGGAGGCCCTGAGCTCGGAGATGAGTGAGCTTGGAGCCCGGCTAGAGGAGAAACGCCGGGCCATCGAGGCCCAGAAGCGACGGATCGAGGCCATCTTTGCCAAGCACCGCCAACGACTGGGCAAGAATGCTTTCCTGCAGGTGCAGCCCCGGGAGGCTGGTGGGGAAGCAGAGGCAGAGCTGGGCCCGGCCCCTGGCGGGGAGCGGCCAGCAGGTGAGGGCCAGGGTGAGCCATCCCCACGGCCAAAGGCGGTGACCTTCTCACCAGAACTGGGCCCGGTGCCCCCCGAAGGACTGGGGGACTATAACCGGGCAGTGAGCAAGCTGAGCGCGGCACTCAACTCTCTGCAGCGGGACATGCAGAGGCTCACAGACCAGCAGCAGCGGCTCCTGGCCCCACCCGAGTCCTCCACAGTCGCCCCTACTCCAGCTGCCGCCGCGTGGGTCATCCCCGGTCCCACAACGGGCCCCAAAGCTGCATCCCCCAGCCCCGCCCGGCGCGCCCCAGCTGCCCGGCGCAGCCACGGGCCGGGCCCCAGCCCCGGCCCCAGCCCCACACCCCGCAGCCCCAAACACGCGCGGCCAGCAGAGCTGCGGCTGGCGCCCCTGACCAGGGTGCTCACGCCCCCACACGACGTGGACAGCCTCCCCCATCTGCGCAAGTTCTCACCGAGCCAGGTGCCGGTGCAGACGCGCTCCTCCATCCTCCTGGCCGAGGGGCCGCCCCCCGAGGAGCCCGCAGCACGGCCTGGCCTCATCGAGATCCCACTGAGCAGCCTGGAGGAGCCAGCGGCTGAGGACGAGGGAGATGGGAGCCCCCCTGGGGCTGAGGACTCCTTAGAGGAGGAAGCGTCTTCAGAGGGAGAGCCCCGCACCGGACTGGGCTTCTTCTATAAGGTGAGCACCTGAGCAGGCGGGGGCGGGGCCAGGTGGGCAGATGGAAGAACGAACGGATGGGCAGACAGGCAGGTGGACGGTGGTCGCATGGATGGGGCTTTCTCAGTGTATGACCAGACAGACAGAGCTGGTAGGGGAACAGAATGGATAGATGGTTAGCCAGGTGGGAGAGGCAGACCTACTAGGTGTGTGTGGTCAGATGGACATGTAGATGCGGTAGGTAGTGGGTGAATACAAAGTAAGTGGTAGACAGATGGACAGGGGTGGCCCAGTAGACGGATGGGTAGGTGGGTTATGGACAGGTGAACAGGAATAGGCAGATCGACAGATGCAGCTGGCATCTTCCACAGCATCCCCTCCCTCCTGTCCTCTCCTCCCCACTGCCCCCAGCATGGCCCTACAGTTCCTCTTTTGAACTTTTCCATATCCAATCACTCTTCTTCCTGTCGGCATCCCCAGCCTGGGCCAGCACCTTTTACTTGGACACCAGCAGTCTCGTCCTGATTGGTCTCCACTGCCCACCCCTCACCACACCAATCCCTGGCCATTGTGAACTGAGCAGTTAGCATTTATCTAAAATGTAAATTAGACCCTGTCACTCCCGTCTGTGGGCTTACCCAGTGGCTCAAACAGTAAAGAATCTGCCTGCAATGCAGAAGACTGGAGTTCAATCCCTGGGTCGGGAAGATCCCCTGGAGAAGGGGATGGCAACCCGCTAACAATATCCTTGTCTGGAGAATCCCACGGACAGAGGAGCCTGGCGGGCTACAGTCCATGGGGTCACAGTCGGGCACAACTGAGCGACTAACACACATACCCCTATTTAAAATCCTCCTGTGGCTCCCCTTTGGTCCTAGAATAAACTGGCCTCCCTGCTCCACACCTGCTCAACCTGCTCTGGTCTCAGGGCCTTTGCACTTCCTGTTCCCGCCCCAGAATGCACTCCTCACCACTCAACCCCACCCAGTTCAGTCCACATCATTCTCCTAGGCTGCTTCCTCCAGGAAACCTCTCCTGGTATCTCCTAGGATAGATCCTGCCCCACCAGTGTGCTCACCAGTATTGCGTCCTAGCTGGGTTGAGGCCTTTGTGTGCCCAGAACCCAGCATGGGGTCACACACAGAGCAGGCACACACCAAATGCCTTCAGACCAATGACAAAAACTCAAGGACATGTGAGTGGCTGGCAGGCTGGGTCAAAACAGACTCCAGCCGAACCAGGGGAGGGACAGCCAGTTACACTCAGTGCCTGCCCCCAGGATGAAGACAAGCCCGAGGACGAGATGGCCCAGAAGCGGGCCAGCCTGCTGGAACGGCAGCAGCGGCGGGCTGAGGAGGCGCGGCGGAGGAAGCAGTGGCAGGAGGCCGAGAAGGAGCAGCGGAGGGAGGAGGCCTCGAGGTGAGGCTGAGCTCAGCCCAGGACCTCTGCTTCTGGCAACCCTGCCACCTGTCTGACTGTGTCCATCTCTTCTGTGCGTAGGCTGGCCCAGGAGGAGGTGGCCCCCAGCCCCCCTGCACCCACAGCTCCTACGGCCTCTGCTGCAACCCCAGCCCCAGCTGCCCGGGCCCCTGCTGAGGAGGAGGTGGGCCCCCGGCGGGGGGAGTTCACACGGCTGGAGTATGAACGCCGGGCCCAGCTGAAGCTGATGGACGATCTTGATAAGGTGCTGCGGCCCCGGGCAGCAGGGAGTGGGGGGCCGGGCCGCGGCGGTCGGAGGGCCCCCCGGCCACGCTCTGGTTGCTGTGATGACTCGGCCCTGGCTCGGAGCCCAGCCCGTGGACTGCTGGGTGAGGCCCCCGGGGGGCAAGTGGGGCGGCTTGGGGTATACACACAGGGCTGCAGTGTGGGGGATCAAGGCTTCCAGAAGGATGTGGGGGCCATGGCAGGGTAAAGGGTACTGGCTCAGAGTTCTCTCCAAAGCTTAATAGGTCAGGCACTGCTTCCCTACAGCCTGGCTTAGGGGGGACGGGGGGTGGTCAGTGTGGGGTGAGGGTCTTAGGCAGGGTTGACCCCCATGTTCCTTCTCCAACTGGCCAGGTCAGGCCCCCTGGGCATACGTGGAGGTAAGGGGGCTTGGTGGGGGGTGCTTGATCTGACACCCTCTGCTCCCAGGCTCTCGGCTCAGCAAAATCTACTCCCAGTCCACCCTGTCTCTGTCCACGGTGGCCAACGAGGCCCCCAGTAACCTTGGTGTGAAGAGGCCCACATCTCGGTGAGTTTGGCCTGGACGTGCATGTGCTTATGTGCCACATGCCTCTCGGAGTGTGCGTGTGTGTGTGTGTGACTGCATGTGTGAATGCGTGCCTAGGAGTGTGATATGGCACAAAGAGCTATATGGTGATATGGTGCCAGAGATGAAAGGTCACACACCTGAGACAGAACCTAAGGATGCATCTCTCTGCTCCCATGTTCAGCGTGCCCAGGGCTGGGACCTGGCCCTGCAGGGACTTAAGAGCACAGATAGTATCTGTGGATACATTCTGCTTTGCCGTTGTCCTGGGCGCACCCTTCCTGGGTCTCACTGCATACTGATTTCGTCCACCACTGACTGCACCCCTTCCCCATCCCACCCTCCCCCGCAGGGCTCCATCTCCATCGGGCCTCATGTCCCCCAGCCGCCTGCCCGGCAGCCGCGAACGTGAGTGGGACAATGGCAGCAACGCATCTTCCCCGGCCTCAGTGCCTGAGTATACGGGTAGGTGGTGGGACTTTTGGGGGTGGGGGGGTGGTGAGCACCGGCCCCCGCCAGTCCCTGCTCACTGCCCTGCCCGCTAGGTCCGCGGCTGTACAAGGAGCCGAGTGCCAAGTCCAACAAGTTCATCATCCACAATGCCCTGTCACACTGCTGCCTGGCGGGCAAGGTGAATGAGCCACAGAAGAACCGCATTCTTGAGGTAGGCCCTTGCTGGGGCTTTATAGGGGGTCGGGGGCAGGTGGGGGGTCTCTGGTGGCCTGGCTAACTGTGTCTGCTGCCCACCAGGAGATCGAGAAGAGCAAGGCCAACCACTTCCTGATCCTCTTCCGCGACTCAAGCTGCCAGTTCCGGGCCCTGTACACACTGTCCGCAGAAACAGAGGAGCTGTCACGGCTGGCAGGCTATGGCCCCCGCACGGTCACACCAGCCATGGTCGAGGGCATCTACAAGTACAACTCAGACCGCAAGCGCTTCACGCAGATCCCTGCCAAGACCATGTCGATGAGCGTGGATGCCTTCACCATCCAGGGACACCTCTGGCAGAGCAAGAAGCCCACCACTCCCAAGAAGGGCAGCAGCACCCCCAAATAGCCCCATCCTGGGTGGTCCGCAGGCCGGGCCCTGTGTACTCCGACCGCCGACCCCTCCGGGGACCAGCCCGGAGGACAGTCAGTCGGTGTTCCTGGGTCCTGTCTGTCCCCGACCTTGTCTGGGTGGGGCTGGAGTCCCCACCCCCTAATTTTTGTCCCGTCCTGCTGTGGGGGCTGAGCTGGGAGGTTCAGGGACTCAGGGCTCAGCTCAGTCCCCCCCAACCGTCTGTCCTCCCCACCTTCTTGAATAAAGTAATTTAAAGAGAGCGAGACTACTGGAGACTACTAGCATCTCCCCGAGGCTGGCTGGGGGGCTGGGGACATCTCTGCAGGAGAGGTTTCCCACACTCGCCGACCACTTCCTGTCTCCCAATTCTCTCTTGATCCTGCTCCAGCCTCTTGTCTGCCCCCTTTGATGGCTCTGGTGCAGCTCCTGCCAAGGTCTGGCATGACTCCCCTGCCAGGGCCCCGTGGCCGCTTCCCAGCTGCCTCTTAGCTGAACTCCTGGGCACCTGGGGCTTCTAGCCAGCCCTCCCCACCCCCACTGGCTTCATTTTCCTCCTCAGCCTGGCTGTTATTATCGGCCCCTCTTGTCATTTGGTCCTTGGCCAACTGCTAAACTTGATCTTCTCTCCCTCAGCCGCCTGCCTACGTTTCTAGACTCGGTGACTGCCTCTGGGCCAGGGGGTCCTGTTTCTCTCAGCCGAGCTCCAGGTCTGAGGTTGCTGCCTTGGCGTGGCCCCTGGATGTCTCAGGTGGAGGAGCTAAGTCACAAGCTCAAGTGGGGAACCTCAGCCTCCCCAGGGTCACCTGATCCTGCACATTCGCCTCCTGAAGGCCTACCTGCTCACTCGTTTCTCTGTCCCCATGACTGCATCCCCAGTCACCTCCTGCCACCAGCCGGTCCCACAGCAGTCTGCCTGGCCTGTTAAGGGCACAAATCTGATTAAGTCCCTGGATGCTTCAAATCCTTTAATAGCTTAGAGCCCGATAATGGCTTCCCAGAACTTAGGACTAAGGACCACGCCCTGGTCGTGGCCCAGGGCGGAGGTCTGGCTCCTGGCTGCTGTCCAGGTAGAGAATAGCCTTGCTAAGATCGCAGAGGTGATCAGGGTGCCGCCCTCGCCCAGGGAGGAAGGGTTCGAGGTGGGGTGCTGTCTACCTGCTGATGGGAAGCGGGACAGGGCCCCTCCAGGATCAGGCCCTCAGGCCACGGAGAGACTGGCCTCTCAGAGTCCAGAACTGGCTCGGTGGGGTGAGGGTGGGGCGGGTGCCTGCCCTGGCCTAGAGCCCAGCTGCCCCACCTCCCACATGAGCCAATCCGGGGGTGGAGGGGGGCAGGGCGCTGAGTTGGCAAACCCCTCAGGCACCTGGGCAGCAGGAGAGAGGGGGCAGGAAGGAGGCTCAGACCAGGACATACAAACACAAGCTTCATTGAGGGGAGAGGCAGAGTGGGCAGGGGCAGAAGTCAGTCTTCCTTCAGGCTCCCGAACACAGCGGCTGGCACGCTCTGCTGTTCCAGGCGCACCTCTGGATGGGGGTGGGATGTGAGGAGGACTCGGTCACTCTCTGGGAAGGGGTCCCACCCCCACCCTCCACCAGACCTGGCCCACTGGCCCCTCACCGTTGGGCTCCAGGTCCATTTCATCCTCATCCTCGTCCTCGCCCAGCTCAATCTCCTCCGGGTTGGCCTGCTGGGCCAGCTCAGCCAGCTCTTCCCGGGAGGCGTCACTCCTGGGGCGGGCAGGGGCCACACTGCTCAGCCAGGCCCAGCGGCCCCCCACCTCCTGGTGCCTCCCCTCCTGAGAGCTGACTGGCTCCGAGCCCCAGCCTCAGGGCGCCCTCCCTCACCTCACAAACAGGATCTTGCTCTGGGCCCTTGAGGGCTGGTCCCGCTCAGCCTCCGCCGCCAACTGCTCAGCACGCTGCTCCAGCAGCTTCATGTCATCCATACCGCTCTGCCCGGGGGCCAGGTCGGACACTGGGGGTGGGGGCAGGGAACGTGGGGGTCAGATGCCATGGGGACCGTGCCTGCTTTGCTCTGGGTGCTGCTGGGTGCCCCCCATGTAAGCCTGAGGCCCCAATCCCCCAGGAAGTTCCCAGCCTGAGGCATGGGGAACGGGGTGAACCTTGATGCTCTCAGACCTGGGAGGCCAGCACCCATGGCAAGGGCTCGCTCACCGGTGCCCGTGGCGCTGCCCGACACCTTGAGCATCTGCGAGGCCATGAAGTTGACCTGCGTGTTGTATGTGGCCTGCACGCTGCGGCGGATCCGCAGCATCTCCCGGATGGTGTCCTCGTTGCCATGCCGGACCTCGAAGTCCTTCCACGTTTGCCAGAAGGACCCGGTCGTCTGCAGAGTGGGTAGCAGGAATGTGAGCTGGTCAGCTTGGCCACAACCTCCCACCCCCCAATCCCTCCCCAGGTCCAGGACCGTCCCTACCCGGGGGTCGCAGATCTGCGAGCAGAAGCTGTATATGGCCCGGGCACGGTCGATCTCCCCAAGCTTGCACTCCATGTCAGCAAACCGCAGGCACATCTCCCGGGCATGCTCGTCAGACAGCACCTGGTGGGGTTGGGAGGGGTCAGGGAGGCTGGGATGGGGGCGGGGGTGCACACACCCCTCTGGGCACACCAGGCTGGCCCCTGGGCAGTGAGCCTGCCCTCTACCACACACACACAGACTCACTCAGATTCCCTGCCTGCAAGACCCTCTTCTTCCCCCCTCACCCCCCACCCCCGACGCAGGCACCTCAATGGCCTTCTGATAGATGCTGCGGGTGTGGGTGACCCCGTAGATCTCAGCCGCCCGCTTGATGTAGATGTTGAACATGTCGTACTGCTGCGCAGGCTCCACAGCCCTGGTGGCACGCTCATACACTGCCATGGCATGCCGCGCCAGGCCCCACTCTTCTTCCAGCTGCGCGTACAGCAGGTACAGCGCTGCGGCAGGACAAAGCGGGGGGTGGGGTTAGAGATCAGCGGTTGGGCCTGGGATGCGCCCCCACCCCCAAGACCATTTGACCCCCTCACTCTTGGCATATTTGGGAGGGCAGCCATCCAGCGCCTGCTCAAAGAGGTCGCGTGCCCGCTCCAGCTTGCGGCCCCCGTAGCGGGCAATGAACTTCGTCAGGTAGGTACTCCAGATGTCCGACACGTTGGGCCACTTGAACAACGAGATGCCACGCTCGTATGCCTGCCCGAGGGGGTGCTGTGTGTGAGCCCTCAGCAGGAGGACCCCTCATGCCCATGTCCCCTTCTGGCTCATTCAGCGGGCCCCTGGCCTGCCTGCCTCTCCCTCCTGCTCCTCCCCATGATCACGTAATCAAAACCCAGCCTGGCGGCCAATGCATGGCCTGTCTCCCTCTATAGGCTGCCAGGACCCTAGACAGAGCTGGACTAGGACTCACTAAGGTTACTCAGCAACTTTATGGCTGAAGATGAGAGTAGATCCTCAGCTCAACAGACACTGAAGCCTAGGGAGAAAGGTCACCACCCAGGCAGGGGGGCAGGCCTGACACTCAGAGGCGGCACTCATGTGTGTACAACACCCCACCCCTGCCATGTCCCCGTTCCTGTGTCCCTGTGCCCCTCCAAATTCAAGTCAAAACCCTAGCTCCCAGTACCTCAGAACAAGACTATTTGGAAAAAAATTTTACAAGATGTAACTTGAGTTAAAATGAGATGATTAAGGTGACCTCACTCCAATACAACTGACATCCTCATGACAGCAGAGGCAGCCACGCCAGAACACCACGAAGAGGCGACCTCTACAAGCCAGAGGGAGGGGGCTCTCGGAGGAAAACAACCCTGCCCACACCTTGATCTCAGACTTGGGGCCTCCACGACGAAGAAAACGCACCTCCGTGGGTTAAGCCGCCCAGTGGGTGGTACCCGCCCAGTGGGTGGTACCTTGTGGGGGCGGCCTGAGCACAGGAACACAGTGTCCCTGACACCTGGGTGGGGACCCCCATACCTTGAAGCTCTCCTCAAAGTACTTGTGCTCCTCCAGGAACATGGCGTAGTTAATGACAATCTGCGGCGTGGCGATGCGCAGGTCCAGGATGCGGTCGTACACTGCTTTGGTGGACTGCAGGGCGGGGACAGGGCGGTGCGCCCCAGGGGTGGAGTCAGCCCCCTTCCCCTCCCTGGGGAGCGCGTCCCACTCCCCCACTCCATCCCAGGGGCTCCGCTGGAAGGTGCAATCCCACCCCCATCCTGTTCCAGGGGCTCACCTGGAAGGTGCCGAGGCTCTCCTCCAGGTCGGCCAGCATGGACCACACCTTCAGAGACTTGTACACACGGTTCTGCACAGGCTCTGAGCCATCAAAGTACTCAGCGCGCCGGGCAGGCAGCGCTGTCGCCTTCTGCAGGGGCAAGGACGGCAGTGGGAGGCGCTCAGGGGGCGTCCGGAACCCTGACCCCCTGACCGCACACCCTGCAGCGCCCAAGCCCGCCCATCCCACCCCTTGCCGGCCCATCCCACCCCTCGCCGGCCCATCCCACCCCTCGCCGGCCCATCCCACCCCTCGCCGGCCCATCCCACCCCGCGCCAGCCTATGCTCACCCGCAGAAGTCGCAAGGCCTGGTCGTAGTTCTCATGCCGGAGCTCCAGCTCTCCACACTCACACCACACACTGGCCAGGTCGTCCACCTGCTTGAAACTCACCTTGGTGGCCTTCTCCAAGATGACGCGGGCCTGCGGGGGGTGTGGGGGGGGGGGCGGGGCGGGACAGAGACCAGGCTGAGACCCCGCCCACAAAGGGGGCGGGGCAGAGGACCCATAAGACTTCCATACGCGACACCCACACTCACATCGTCCAGCTGCCCGTTGTCCTCGTAAAACTTGGCGAACGCGACCCACAGCGTGTGGGGCTTGCCGGTGGCCTTGAAGGGGTCCACCGTCTGCACAGCCTCCGTGTACGTATTGATGATCTGGGAGGGAAGGGCTGGGTCAGGCTGGGCGGGGACCTGGTGGGGAGGGGGCGGGCCTCGGAGGAGGGGGGGGGCCAAGACAGGCTCTGGAGGCGGGGCCGTCACACACCTCACGGGGGCGGCCCTGGTGCAGGGCCACACGCTTATGCCACTCGTGCACGTGGTGCGGGTTCTGGCGCAGCAGGACGCTGTTGAGGAGCAGGGGCCGCCGGCTGATGAGCTGTTCGAAGCGGGCCAGACGTAGCTCCAGGTCTACGTCATCTGCGAAGTCGGGGCAGGGCGGAGGGCGTCTGTTCACAGTACCCAGGGCACCTCCTGCTCACTGCCGGTCCCTACCCTATGCCCCCACTGTCCATCTGGGCACTCCCTCTCCGAGCTGCCCCAGGGCCACCATGAACCCACAGGTGGGCAGGGTCCAGGCTACCCTGGAAACCCCTCAATCCCACCGCCCCCACCAGCCCTCCTTCCCTGCCAAGCTCTGGCCCAGGCCCCCTCTCCACCTCACTGTCTACCCTGCTCTCCGTTCCCACCAGCGTTCAACCCAAGCCCCACTGAAAAGTGTCCCCAGTCCTGGCAACCCACCCACTCACACTCTCCTGCTGCTGGCCTCTGACCCCAAGACCCACTCACCCCCAAGAAGTCACTAAGGACCCCTCTCCCCCAGCTCACCCTCCTCCTCCCGCCCCAGCTCCGAGGCAGTCTCCATCTTCGCCGCAATCATACTCTCCTCGAATTGGGCATAGCTGTCAAACACCTGGGTGAAGTCCCGCACGGTCATCACAGTCCGGATGGCCTCCTCATACACGTCCCGAGCCTGCAGGGAAGGGAAGTGGGGGAGGAGGGTGTAAGCAAAGTGCGGGGGAGAGGCGCGTGTGACCACTGCAGGGACCCTAGGCATCTGACAGAACCGGCCTCTGAGCACCCGTCCCAGATCAGAATCCCCGCAGGGTACTCCCTGGGGCCTGCCCAGCACTGCCAGCACCCAACAATGGTTGGAGCTCTCCCTTCCCCTCTTCTACCAGGTGATCCGGGACCTCAGCTCCTCATCAGTAAAGAGTGACAGCTCCTCATGCAGTAACCATGGGGCTCAAGTGAGATACATGATGGCCCAGCCCCCGTGGGACCGAAGCGGGGACCAACCACCCTGCCAGGACCTGAACCTCAGCAGGTCACGGAGGGCTCAGCTGTTGCTACAAAGTACCCCTCACACCAGTCTGACCCCTCTTTCCAGCACACATTCTCCTGGTCATTCCCCAAACCCCGAGGGGACGGGCAGTATGAAAGGAAAGTGGTGGGAGGCCCCCTCACTCTGCCCCTGCCTGGCCAGTCTCCTGCTGCCAGCCCCGGCCTATGCGGTCCACTCAAAGTGTCAGCCCGAAGGGTCTTTGTATTTTTGTAGAACGCACAGCTGGTCAGGCCTGTGTCCTGCTCACGGCTGGCTAACTGGCAGCTCCCTGTAGCGGGACACAGTCGGCCCCTTGTTGGCCTGCAGGGCTCCTCCTTCCCCCAGGCCTGCACAGCCCCCTCTGGGCCCCGACTCCAGCTCCACCCTCTTGCTCTGATCACCCCTGGCCCACCCCCTCCCCATCCTCGCAGCCCCAGCCAGCCCCTCCAGGGACCTCTCCGAGCCCCCCCCACGGCCCCCATCCCCAAGCTTGCCACTCCACTGTCACAAGGAGAACAGCCAACATGAACAGATGGTAAAACCAACACCTCAGGAGGGACCCTCACACCAAACCCCAACTCCAGCCTGAGTCCCAGTAGGTGGGAAGGCAACTGTCACTCTCAAAAGTTCATTCTCAGGAAACTTCAGCAAATGAGGACACCCAAGCTAAAACAGGTCCAAGGCACCACCATGGAAAACTAGGTTTCGCTGGTTCAAGGTGGGTGCGCTCGCTGGCAGTCTGCCTCGCCCCACCTTCAGGAAGGCACGTGCAAAGGTGTGCACTAACAATACACTGGCACGTGTTTCTGCTCATATGCACGTCCACAGGTGTCCCCAAAGGCTGAGTGCTGGAGGGAGGCCCCGCCCCGCTCCCAGACCCCTGCCTGCCCAGGCACCTTCTCGAAGTGACCGCTACGGATGTAGTAGTCGGCCAGCGAGCACCAGAGCTTGCCCAGCTGGTCGGTGAAGCGGGTGAGGCCCCCGCGGATGATGGCGTCCACGTTGAGAGACTGCACCTTGTCAGGGTTCTGGGAGATGAGGTCACAGAGCTCGTGCCACAGCTGCGGGGTGAGGGAAGGTCAGCCTTGGCCCCAAGGGGCCGGCCCTCCCCCCTGGCCAGCACCCAGGGCCCACCTGGTAGTTAGACTTGCCGGCCTTCGACACGAAGCGTTCGTCGTTCACCACGGTGGCCAGGCGCTGCGCCGCCTCATCCAGCCGGTCGCTTGACTTGAGGTACTCGATATACTCCTCAGCGCTTTCAGGGCTCAGCTGGGCACCCACACACCACCGGCTGTCAGTGGGGCCACAGGGCCACACCACCATGCCCCCTCCCACCCCACCTCCGGTCAGCCACCCACCACTGTTCTGGGCAGGAGCTAGCACTGCACTTCCAGTCTCAGCCCCAGCCCTCACCAGTCCAGGTCCAGCCCTCACTGTCTGGGTCAGACACCAGCGGTCCAGCCTGCACAGACCAGGCCTTGCTTTCATCACAAGCCCCCTACCTAAAACAGCACTGCACTAAGGACTTCACGATGCATAAGAGACTATAAATTTGGGGAAACCGCATGAGGCCTCCATACTGTTTGCCCCTCGACTCTCAGCCCTGCCTGTTATGTGTTTATCTCCTGTTCCCTGCCCTCTCATGGTTGCAGATTTACTCCGGTTTATGCAGTCAGGTCGCAAGCATCTGTCTGCCAGGTGAGACTGAAAGCTCCATGAAAACAGGGACAGTCTTAGCCACTCTATCCCCAGCACCTGTATCCCAATGCCGGACGTGGAGCAGATGCTCGCAAACTCTCTGGAGATTGAACACAGAACTCACAAACAAAACCTTGTCTGTCTCAATGAGCCATGTTCCCATTTCCTGTCTGTCAGGGCACACAGTGCCCCCAACGAGCCCGTTTTTGGAAAGTCCTGACCTGGGGAACTGGCCCACCTGCCTGAACCTGGCCCCATCTTGCCCTTTTAGGGGCCTCACCTTGAGGAAGCGCCGGTAGCCCCGCACAGCAGTCTCAGGCAGGGGGTGTGAGCGCAGGAAGCGCAGGTACAGGGGCCAAATACGAGAGTGCTGGGTGATGGGCAATGCCCGGAGGGCCCGGTCGAAAGTTCGGCGTGTGTGCGTAACACGTCCCTGGTCCATTAGGAACTGGCAGTAATCCAGCCACAGCCGGGGCATCTGGAGGGGTGGGGAGAGGAGGGGCTGAGCTGCCAGCCTCAGCACTGGGCCCCAGGATGCTGGATGTCCCCTGCAGCAGGACCCAGAACCCCAGTGTCCCTGGAACTAAGTCTTGCTCAGCCCGGCATGCACAGAGGTCACAGAATTCCCACCCCTGCTCTGTCCACCTCCGTGGACTCTGAGCCTCACCTCCCTACTCATTCCCTGGCCCAGCCATGCCCCCTCCCCACCTTGTGCATGAACACAAAGGCCCTCTCGTGGCAATTGTTGACATCTTCATAGGCGGGGTCGGTCACGCAGCGATGCTTCACCTGCGCCCGGCGGGCCTTCAGGTAGCGGTACCAGAGTTTGTAGCTGGGAGTTGGAGGGAGGGGCAGTGACTGGTCAGCTTTTATGGACTCCGGGGACCCTTCCCTCTGCCCTATGAGACGAGGGCTAGGAGCAGGGGCCTGGGGAGGATGGCCAGGACATCAGGGAAGGTGTGCTCAGCGATTCCTGGGATGTCTACTCGCTGACACAACACCTAGGAGGGACCTGGGACCTACTAGCCAGTTCTGGTGTGATGGGATAAGATAGGGTGGGGCAGGGGGCGGGGGCAGGCAAGGCAGCTGCTGCCAATCTCACCTGCAGGGCAGCAGCTTGAGCGCCCGCTCATACAGTTGATTGAGCCTGGGCTTGGGGGCCCCCTGCTTGAACTCGATGTAGCGGAGCCAGCACTTGACAGAGAACTGGTTCCGCATGATTTCCTCCTCATAGGGGAGGTCCTCTTCCTCCTGCCAGGGCCGGGGTATGGGGAGAAGATAGACCTGCTCTCAGAGCCTGCGCACAGCACCACTCCTACTGGGACCCCTACCCAGGTCCCAGATGCCACTGCTCACCACTGGAGCCCAGTCACCCAGATACCAGGACCAGACTTTTACCCCTCAGAATCTGATGACCTACAACGTGACCCAGACTATCAGACTCCTCAGTCACCGGGTTCCAGGTCAGGCATGAAACTATCACCCAGATATCACTCTCTTGGCCTTCCGAATCAAGCTATCCACTTTCTGGCCCAGGTCACCAGACTCTACAGACACCAAGGTTCTGGTCCAACGCTAGACCTCTGCCCTGGTCACCAAGTCTTACCTCCTCAGAGCATGACTCCCCAGACACCAGACCTTTGGCATCTCAGGCTCCCACCAGCCAGTTTAGCTCAACTCTGCCCCAGAAGTTGGAAGCTAAATCCTTTATCTCAGGAAGAAAGGTATGGACAAGTTCCCTAGCCTTTAACTCGAGACACCAAGAAGCAATCTAGGGAAAATGCCACGCCTCTACTCCAAACACCAAGACTTTGACTCTCCAGGATTCTACTGGCCGTCGCCCACTCAGCTCCACATCACCAGGTCTTTACTTCTTTTCCCAAGATTCTCCCGGTCCAGACACCATGCCTTTATCCCAGAAACTATAACGCTCAGGACCAGACCTGGACGGTTACCCGGAACACTTAGATTTTACCAATGAAACCAGCCCTGGACTACTCACCAAGCTTTTACTTCAAACACCAGGCCTCTCAAAATTTAGCTACATGAGTTTCCCTTCCCGCCCACACCCTGCGCGCTCCCATTTCCGCCCCAGGTCTGGGATGCCAGGCCCTTAACTTCGACCATTTGCTCTTTACTAAGGTCACCTGAGCTCCGGCACCAGATCTTTGCTGCTGACCAGCCTGGTCCAGACATCACGAGTCGGCCCGTAAGGGTCCTCCTGCTCTCAGACCGGCCCAGTTTTAGCCTAAATACCCCGAGTGGCCAAGCCCCAATCCCCTGAGGTATCTAAGCCCCGGCGCCCCTATGAATGCCACCCCCGGCCCGCCGCGGACTCACGAACACAAGGTCCGGTCGCTCGGGCCTCGAAAGCCGCGCCATCACCACCATTTTCCAGGTTCTCCAGATACGGACAGGAGTCGCGGTATGATGACGTCTATGCCTAAAGGCCTCCTATCTCGAACCAGACTAATTTCCCATTGGCTGAACTCTTCCCGATCATGCGCCAGGTGTTGTTGACTTTCCGTTCGACCACCCCAGCTACCGGAAGCATTGGCGAGCGCCCTAAGATGACGTCATCATGAAGCTACTTGGACCAATCAGCTTTAGCAGTGGAGCCCGCGGACTCCCAATGACCTACTGTCTTGTTGGACGGTTGGCTTTGGGCGGAAGCGGCTGTGAAGCCTAAGAGCAGAAACATGGGGGTGAAGCTTGAGGTGTTTCGGGTCAGTGAGCAACGGAGCGGTCGGAAGGCTGGGCGCGGGGTTCTTTCTGGATGAGGAGAAGGCTCTGAAAAGGGAGGCCTCCGAGAGAGGGGCTCTGGGGCGAAAGCTCCATTGATTTGAAAGGGACCTTTACTGTTGGAGACGCAGAGAAGGGGGCGCTGGGTTGGGGCTCTGGGAGGGCCGGTGTGAGGAAAACCCTCTGAGAGATGTGGCCTGGGGAGGAGGCTCTAAGAAGGAAGACTTAAGGCTGTGGCGGAGCTCTCAGGTTTACAGTGGGTGTGCGTCTTTCTCCTAGACCGACTCCTATACTCTAAAGAATGAGTTCTGGGTCTGAGGGTGCTCTGGAATCTAGCTGGGGGTGGTTTGAGGTCTCAGACAGATGCCTTTATTGTAGTACGAGCTCTTCTGCTCCTGGGGCCAATATGTCTGTGTTTCTTTGAGGAAGAGTCTTTCAGACTTGGAGGTGGCTTTCGGGGTGGGGATGGGGGGGGTTACTCTTGGATTCTTGGGACTAGACTTCAAGGTGTGTGACTTCTGTACCCTTGCTGGGAGTTTGGAGGTTCTGGAGGGTCCTGAGGAAACACCTCTGGTCTCGGCCAGAGGATGGTTTTCCCGACTCTGAGCAGCCTCTGTACAGTAGGGGTGGAGGCGGGGATGGTAATTCCTGACTACTCATCCCTCCCCTTCCCTTCCAGATGACCATCTACCTCACCTTCCCAGTGGCTATGTTCTGGATTGCCAATCAGGCCGAGTGGTTTGAGGACTATGTCATTCAGCGCAAGGTGAGCACCGGTTCATTCCAGGGGATGGGGAAGGGTATGAGGGAACAGGGTCAGCCTTCCCTGAGCCGACCCTGCCCTGGATGCGGGGCTCTGGAGGCTTCTGGCTTGTGACTCCATCTGTGACTTTGTCCCTACAGAGGGAGCTGTGGCCCCCTGAGAAGGAGGACCAGGTAAGCCATGTAATTTTCCTCCCACCGGAGGGGGGAGGGGCCTGGATTCCTGTGGCCATGGTGGAACCCTCAGTTGTGGGCAGGGAACCTAGAGTGGAGGGACACATGATTTCCTTAACTGCCCTCTCCCTGAAAGTGAAAGTCGCTCAGTCGTGTCTGACTCTTTGTGGACCCCATGGACTATACAGTCCATGGAATTCTCTGGGCCATAATACTGGAGTGGGTAGCCTTTCTTTTCTCCAGGGGATCTTCCCAACCCAGGGATCAAACCCAGGTCTCCCGCATTGCAGACGGATTTTTTACCGGCTGAGCCACAAGGGAACCCCAAGAATACTGGAGTGGGTAGCCTATCCTTTCTCTAGCAGGTCTTCCCAACCCAGGAATTGAACTGGGGTATCCTGCATTGCAGGTGGATTCTTTACCAATTGAGCTATCAGGGAACTCCCTGAAGGTTGAAGCTAATCTGGGGTTGTAATTGGCACAGGCTTCATTGTAGACAGGAACTCTGAAGCCACGGTCTGGGGGGTTAAGGGGAGGTGGGCTGGGAGCAAGATCCAGGCCCTGAGGTGCATTTGCCTCTCCTTCCTTCCCATTTCACCTCCCCAGCGCCGGGAGCTAGAAGAATTCAAAGAGAGGATACGGAAGCAGCGGGAGGAGAAACTCCTTCGTGCTGCCCAGCAGAGCCCCTGAGGTCTCTCCGTGCCTGAATTCCAGCCCGCCCTGCAGAATAACACACACACGGTTCTTTGTTGCTCATGGAAGTGCTTTATTGTCGGCTCTCAGGGGCCAAGTGGGGCCCAGGACACCTCAGGCCCTCAGGGGGCTTGTGTCTGGGGCTGGGGGCTGCTGTTCCGACGGAAGCTGAGAGCAGCTGGGTCCTGGGGGGTGAGGAGGGGTTGGGGACTGAGCGTCCCAGCTCGTTTCTGCACTCCGTCCTGTTGATACAAAGGGGTCAACCAGAGAGAGGGGCCGAGGGTAGTGCCAACCAGAGGGGGACACAGACACTGGAAGGAGGCGGCAGATGGCAACTGAGTCACACCTCCCCTCCCTCCCCTTACCTGTTCCCACCATCCCGGAGCCTCTGTGCTCCTTGGTTACTCAACATTAAGGGTGGTATTTTGGGGCTGGTGGGTCTTGGGGGCCTCACTGGGGTCCTGATCAGAACCCAAGCTATGGGCAAGTATGTGTGATGTGGACGTGTGGGGGTCTGGATGCATCCTGTGCACAGGCTCACCTGTCCTCCACCCTCGGGGTGCCGTCCCAGGAAGGGGTCTATTCTCTGTCACCTCCTCATAGCTCTCAGACACTCGGGCTCAGAAGCTGTGAGTTCCCGCCATGTCTCTGACTTGAACATGCCCCAGACATGACCTCGATCCTTTCTCAGCCCTGTATGGGCCTCTGCCCTCCCTCTGAACCGGGGTATTGGATCCACCAGGGTCTTGTGACTGGCAGGGACTCAGGATGAGTGCTCCTACCAGATGATGGATGAACAGAGGTGGGGGTGGGGCCTCTTGTACTCCTGGCTGGGGGTGGAAGGCAGGGTTAAAGGCCTCAGCCTGGTGGGTCTCTCCTCAGCCCAGGCAGAACATCACCTACCTTGGGGCCCAAAGGCTGGAAGCCAGGCAGGGCGCTGACCGTCACTCGCTGGTCATCCATGCGGCGGCCCTGGGTATTGGCCAGCATGTCCATGAGGCTGTCCATCTCGGGTGCAGGGCCGCTCTCTGCGTGGAGCCAAGGCCGTGGGGAGCTCAGCCCAGCTGGAGCCCCCCAGCCCACCCTGCCACCCCCAACTCACATCCTCCGAGAAGCATGCTGGTATCTGCCCCCAACCCATGGGCATCTCTGTCCCCAGTCACCGGCTCACTTTCTCAGACTCTTTCCCACAGGCCCCCCAGATGGCCACTTGCCCCATTCATGCCCGACCACCCACATCACAGCCACTTCTGCACACCCTGCTGCCCACTCTCACGGCTGTCAGAGGCTGGGCCCGGCCCTGCCTGCAGCGAGCAGCGCTGCTCCTCCATCCGGCCGCCCTGCACGTGGCTCAGCAGGTTGAAGAAGCCCTCCTGGTCTGGGGAGCCAGCCTGGGGAACAGATAGGCTCAGTCCAGCCGGCCCTCAGCCAGGAGACCCGTCAACCCAGTCAGCCAGCTTCCACCTGGCTCCCGGGCCCGCCCTGAGCTTCTCTGTGGCTCTCACCATGGTCCCCGCTGATGTGCTGCTTTGCAGAGCTGCTCCAAATGAGACATGAGTCTCCTCCTCAATCTCGCCCTGGCCCCTGCCCCAGGGGGCCCCACCAGCAGTGCCACGTGACTGCAGCGCTGCCCCAAGAGAGAGGGCTGACGTCCTACATGGGGGCCTGACTGCGGGGTGGCCTGGGACTGGGACACTAGCCAGGGGACCATCCCGGGGGCCGCTCCCTTATCTCAACCCCCTCCCTCCATGGGGTCATCACTGAGAGCCCTGACCTCGCTGAGGGCTGGATTAGGCACTCAGAACCTCAAGTGCCCTCCTGCACCTTCTTAGGTGGCAACTGGGTCAGGGGTCCCAGAAGACTCCTTGCTAATTAGGTGCCCTACAAATGAATTAGTATTGTCATTCACAGGCCCTTGAGTGGGGGGTGGGGGTGGGGCCTGCTCACCTTGTCACAGGCTGAGCCCACATCCTCCTGTTCCTGGTCCATCGTTGTCCCTGCTGCCCTCCCCTGGATCCCGTCCACCTCTCCGCTGGCCTCTGCCCCGGCCCCAGGCCAGAGAAGGCTTTTTAAGAGACTGGGATATGGAGGGGGGCGGGGTGTGTGTAGTGGATACCCAGCCCCAAATCCCCAGCTCATGCCCCATCTGCTCCCACCCAAGCTTAAGCCCCATAAAGATGATCCAGATAATTGTTTTTGCAGCGTGAGGCCGGGGCTGCTGTGGGGGCAGGAGGCAGGGTGACCTGGGTTTAGGACCTGCTGGGCCTCGAGGACTCTGAGGTGGAGTGCAGGGTCCCCACAGTGGAGAGCTTGAGCTGACTGGACCCCCTTGGGAGAGGACTGGATCATGGGACAGCTCAGGTGAGATCTGCATCCACCTTGCCCACCCGTATTTGCTGGAAAGGCAGTTGCCATCCACAGGTGGTGGGAGGAGAGGAAGTTCAAGGACACCTGAGCCACCACCAGCTAGCCTGGCTCCACCTCTGTCTCCTGGCCATCCCTTCTACTACTGTCCCCAGGTCTGGTTGTCCCCACCCCATCCCCCCAAAAAACTGGAAGTTGTGGAAGCACCTGTCTCCCTATCACCAATGCCAAGTTGGCCTGTCTCCTCCCATTTGACCCCCCCTCCCCTAGTCCCAGTTAGGGATGAGAGGCTAGAGTCCTGCCGAGGGAGGCAAGAAGGAAACCCCACCCCCTCCCCTGAGCAGCTGTGGCTCCCCATCAGTGCCCTGGGAGAGGCACCCCAAGTGCACCCCACCCCCTCCCCAGGATGCCTTTCTGGAAACCAGTTAAAGTTTCTTCACAGGATAAAGGGGCCGCACCATGACCATCTCTGCCCGATTGTAAAGCTTGGTCCTCCTCCCCAGACAGCCCACTGCCCTCTGGAGCCCCTGTCCACATCTTCTCAGTGGCCCCATGACCCCAAATGCCAATGTGCTGTCCTGCTCCTCCCCAGACATATTAGTTCCCAGGCTTCTTAATGAAGTGTGCTGAACGAGGTAGCTTAGAGCAGCAGACATTTATTGTCATACAGTTCTGGAGGCCAGAAGTCCAAAATCCAGGTGTTGGCAGGGCCATGCGGAGGAGAGACTCTTTCCTTGCCTCTCCCTGGGTTCAAGTGGCTGCGGGCAGTCCTTAGTGACCTGTGGCTTGTCGCTGCAGGACTTCAGTCTGCCTTTGTCATCACAGGCATCCCCATCATGTACTTGTTTTAACACGGCTGTCCTAAGACATGGACACTAGTCACACGGTTTTGGGGACTCACCCTACTGCAGCACAACCTCATCTTGTACTAACTGCACCTGCAAAAACCATATATCCAAAACAGGGCACATTCTAAGGTACTGGGAGTAAGGGCTGTAACATACTTTTTTTTTCTTCCTTCAAGCAGGTAGTTAGCACACCCTTGAGCCCATAGCAGCAGAAGACCTGATTATCCTCACCTGATAGAGTGAGGCCAGACCCTACAGAGTCTCACCACGAGGGGACAGACCCAGAGAGACACTAGAGGTGGTCCCAGCTTCCTCTGGGTTTTCCAGCTCCCTCCCCCATCCCCATTGCCCCTACAATCCATCCTTCCTCCCAGGAACCACGGGGGTCTCCTCCCTCCCCCACTCAGAACTCTCCCTTGGCCCCCATTGTCCTCAGGAGAAAACCCAAATACCATGAGACCGTGGAGATGTTCTAAACTTGACTGGTGATGTCAGTCAGAATGGCCACCATTTAAAAATCTTATAAATGCTGGAGAGGATGTGGAGGAAAGGGAACCATCCTACACTGTGGGTGGGTATGTAAGATAGTGCAGTCACTATGGAGAACAGTATTGGAGGTTCCTCAAAAAACTAAGAATGGAGCTACCATATGATCCAGCAATCCCACTTTTAGGCATACATCCGGACAAAACTGTAACTTGTAAAGATACATGCACCCCAGTGTTCATTGCAGCACTATTCACAATAGCTAAGGCACAGAAACAACAGATGAATGGATAACAAATGGAGAATCAACAGATGGATGGATAAATCAGATGTGGTGCATATACACTATGGAATATTACCCAACCATTAAAAAGAATGAAATAATGCCATTTGCAGCAACATGGACCTAGAGGTTATTATACTAGGTGAAGTGAGAAAGAGAAACAGAATCTGATTTCACTCATGTATGGAATCTAAAATACAACACAAATTATTTACATAACAGAAACAGATTAACAGACATAGAAAAGAGACTTGTGGTTGTCAAATGCAAGGAGATGTGGAGGAGGAATGGATTAAGAGTTTGGGATTAGCAAATGAAAACTTCTATATAGAGTATAGCACAAAACTATTTAATATCCTGTGATAAACCATAATGGAAAAGAATATGAAAAAGAACGTGCATGTATATCTGAATCATTTGCTGTAAAGTAGAAATTGACATTGTAAATCAACAAAACTTCAGTAAATACTTTAAATTGACAGGTAATGGATACACAACTGTGAATATGGCAAAAGCCATTGATTGTCCCCTCTCTGTGGTTAAATTGTATTGTATGTGAATTATATTGTAATAAAGCTAAGAAACAAAAAGGGGGAAAAAAGGATGGTAGAGAGGGGGAGAGAGAAGATGAGAGAGAGAAAGAAAAGAAAAAAGAAAAACCCAAGCTCCTTTGTAGAGAGGCCAGCCCTCCTGGTTTGGCCAGGACTGTCCCAGTTTTATCACTGAAAGCCCTGGGTCCCGAAAACCTCTCAATCCCATGCAAATTGGGCCAGGTTAGTCCTGCCATGTCCCACTGGGGTCTGGTCTCTGTGGCCCCTCCAACCTCAGCTTCTGTCGGGGAGGGGGGCATCCCCACCCTCATCTCACTCCAGCCACTCCTCCAATCTCACCTCCTGCTTCTCTATGCACAGCTGCTCCCTAATATCGCTCAGGGCTAAAAGATCACCCCCTCAGGATACCCCTCTGGCACCACCCCCAATAGAGTGCCCCCACCCCACCCCCAAATTTGCTATCATGTCACTTTCTTTCCTTAAGGCATAATTGATCATTTTCTCTCCCCTCCTCCTCCATTCAACTTTAAGTGTGCCTGGCAGGCTTTCTGGTCTTACTCATTATGGTCAGTCCCATGCCTGTCCTGTGAAAGTGGCACAGGGCTTGGCACTTGGCTAAACTCTCAAAAAAACACGGCCAAATAAAAGCACGCGTTCAGGACTGAGCCAGCTCAGGAGTCTGTACCCACACACGAGTGTCATACCTTAAATCCTCATCAAAAGGAGAAGGTGATGCTGGACTGTGCTTGCTGTGTGATAAGGTGTCAGCCCTTTGCTGGCACACAGCCGGGGCAGGCCCTAATACTTCAAGTCGAGTGTAAATTGAGATGTGTGTGTATGTATGTGTGCAAGTGGTTGAACATGCCACTGAGTTCACGTGTGCATCAGCAAGGCTGTGGCTAGCATACCTCCTGGGACCAACTCGTGCTTCAGACTGCAATAGGCCTATTCATCACTGGGCCTTGGACAAGGGTCAGTCCGAGCTGCGGTTTCATTGTCCAACCTGCGCTGCCCATCAGGGCCTCTGCAGGGTCGACTGAGAACCTGTATGTGTGTGTTACCTGCTCAGTCGTGTCAGACTCTTTGTGATCCCATGGACTGTTGCCTTCCAGGCTCCTCTGTCCATGGAATTCTCCAGGCAAGAATGCTGGAGTGGGTTTGCTATTTCCTTCTTCAGGAGATCTTCCCGACCCAGGAATCGAACCCCTGTGTTGCAGGCAGATTCTTTATCATCTGAGCCACCAGAGAAGCCCCGACTGAGAACCTGCTAAGTCCCTTCAGTCATGTCCGACTCTGTGCAACCCCATAGACGGCAGCCCACGAGGCTCCCCTGTCCCTGGGATTCTCCAGGCAAGAACACTGGAGTGGGTTGCCATTTCCTTCTCCAACGCATGAAAGTGAAAAGTGAAAGTGAAGTCGCTGAGTCTTGTCCGACTCTTAGCGACCCCATGGACTGCGGCCCACCAGGCTCCTCCGTCCATGGGATTTTCCAGGCAAGAGTCCTGGAGTGGGGTGCCATTGCCTTCTCCGGACTGAGAACCTAGCACCCAATAATTGCTGGCTTAGCTCCAACCTTCCCCCAGGCCTCCTTATCAAGTGTTGCCCAAGCCCACTGCTGCTACTAAACTCGGGAACAGAAGGTAAGTGGATCACGGGTTTGTGGTCCCGTAGCTCCAGGTAGGCATACACAGTATCCTTTAGACCCAGGGGAGAAATTTCTGCCGGGGTGGAACTATGCCTGGGGAAGATAAAGGGGTTATTATTGCCTTGCGATCCCACTTTCTCGCTGCACACAAGCTAGGGAAGTGTGTCTGAGCTCACGTCTATGAACGTGTCGTCGGGCCGTGCTCCTCCGGCGACTTTGAAGATATCTGCAGGGACGCTTTCGCCTGCGTTTCAGCAGGGAACGCAACTTCTCCGAGAACCGGTGGAGGGGCGGGGCCAGGTGGGCAGGGGGCGTGCCCTGGACCCGCGGGGCGGGGGCCACGTGGATGACGCGCGGGGCCACGCCCCCACCTTGGGACAGACCCGGAAGCGGCGGCGCCCCTAGGGAAAGATGGCGCCCTCGGGGCTGAAGGCGGTGGTAGGAGAAAGTGAGTGCCGCCCCCTGGGGGCGGGGGGCCGGGGGCGCACGGACTCTGGGAGTCTAGCGGCGGGGAGTTGGGGACCTGGCAGGACGTCGAGCACCTGACCCTCGAGGGGGTGGGCGGGGACTTGGCTCTCCCTTGAGGGAGCGGAACAAAGTTGGGAGACTAAACTCCGGGGACCGAAAGAAATCAGACTAAGGGTGGCGTAGACAGGCGCTGGGCATGGACTCCTGGACACCCTAAAGAATGGGCGTGGGGAGGGCACCGCTGGACAGCCAGGCTCCGGGGTCTCTAAGCCGGGCAAAGTCCGGCGGGCTGGACTCTTGGGGCCCCATGTTGCGGACCGCGGCCGGGCCTGGGTGCTCTGGTCAGCGACCCCAGCTGGTGAGAGTGCTCAGGATGCGCGTCCAGGCTCCCATGCAGATCCAAGGGCGGGGGACGCCTTGCTCTTTGCCCGGCCCCCAGGAGTCCCTTGCAGCCTGGGGACCCTGGCATCCAGGCCTCGCGGGCCTGATTCTTTCGTGGGGGGTGGGTGGAGGTCGTCCCCTCCCCCACCTCCGGTAGTTCCGGCCTCAGAGTCTTCTTCCGCCCTGGCAGTGCTGATAACAGTGGACAAGACACTCTTGCTGGGCGGGGCCGCCCTGGCCCTTTTGCCCACTCCCTCCACTAGGCAGAGCCGAGTGTGGCTCAAATTCCCCAAACCCCAACTGAAAAAGGAGCCTCCTCCTATGAAGGGGTTGATGGAGAGACAGGAGAGCCATTGATTCCATTTTACAAATGAGGAAACTGAGGCTGGATATTGGGTAATGGGATGACCACAGCCAGGCATGTTTCAGACAGGGATCCAGGCGTCCTGCATTCTGGTTCAGGGTAAACGATGGAGGTGAAATGAGGGTGTGGCTGAAATCTACATGCCAGGAGTACTCCAGTAGATAGGGGGATGGAGAGCCCAGTTCTGGAGGCAGGTAGACCTGTTATGTGAGTCGTGGCTTTCCAGTTATTCGTTTATCTAAAGCATATTTATCTACTACTTATGCTCCAGGCACTTGCCACTTAGGTGCTGAGGGTCCTTAGGCAACTTCCTTCTCCTCTCTGAACCTCAGTGGCCCTGACTATAATTTGGGGGTGACTAGGAGCTACCTCAAAGGACTGAGGGGAGGAGTAAATGGAGTTCCGATGGGGACCCAGAAAATTGGGGGGCACCGTGGGGCCAGAGGACCCCACATACTGAGCCCGCCCCTCATTTCCCTGCAGAAATTTTGAGCGGAGTCATTCGGAGCGTCAAGAAAGATGGGGAGTGGAAGGTAGGGGCGAGATAGAATGCCTTGTCCAAACCCATGTCAGGAGGCCCTGAATGTGGGACACTCCCCCGCCCCGACTCCAGCTCCCCGAGGAGGCTGCTGGTCCACAGAGGTCACGTGGGTGGGTCTGGGATGGGCTTGGGTAGGGTCCTGGGTCCTCTTGTTCAATCAGCTCATGAAGCTGAGAGACTTGCCCGTGGCTCCAGCCCCTTCTTGGGGACAGCTTCAGCCTCTCCCACCCTCTTTTCTGTCCATTCCATCCGTCTGGACAGGTGCTCATCATGGACCACCCGAGCATGCGCATCTTGTCGTCCTGCTGCAAGATGTCAGACATCTTGGCTGAGGGCATCACCAGTGAGTGGCTACCCCAACCCCAGGCTTCCCAGCTGGGACCAGAGTGTGGGATCCCCTGAAATTGTCCAGGACTTCCAAGGATGAGGTTTCCTTTACAGACAGCCCTGATATGGCAACCCCTAGGTAGTCAGACTTCCCACACAAGGGGCTCCCCAGCTGCAACCCCGAAGGGGTCAGCCTCCCCAGCTGTGCAACCCCTTTGTATGGAACCCCATGTGGGGCTCTCAGCGTCTGACCCCGAGAATGTGTAACTTTCTAAGGTCGATCCCCAGGAGGCGATGACTGTGTGATCCTGAATGTGTAGAGCCCTGCCCATGTAGCTCTTAGTCCTGTGATCCATGGATGTGTCCCCTGAAGCTCAGGACCCTCAGGGAGTGTGCATATCCCCTCCTGCCTCTGCACCCCAAGTGTCCAGCTCCCTGAGTGTGCGACTCTGTATGTGCCCTGGCCCCAGTGCCATCCACACATGTCCCCTTTCTCTGTTCCTACTAGTTGTGGAGGACATCAACAAAAGGCGAGAACCCATCCCCAGCCTGGAGGCTATTTATCTGCTGAGCCCCACGGAGAAGGTGCCTATGATTGTGTGTGTGTGTGTGTGTGTGTATGCGTGTGTGCGGGCGTGCATGTCTGTGTGTGTATGAGGGGCAGGCAGTGCCTGGGAGGTTGGGTCAGGGGTGGTCTGTCTAAGGCTACTTGGCCAGGCCTGGAGAGTGATCCGCCTTCCCCAGTCGGTACAGGCCCTGATCGCAGATTTCCGGGGGACCCCGACCTTCACCTACAAAGCAGCACACGTCTTCTTCACAGACAGTGAGTGAGGAGAGCCGGGTAGGGGTGTGGTGTGGGGGTCAGGGTAAGGGGGTGTGAGGGCTGCCCTGGTCTGATGCCCCGTCTTGCCCATTCCCAGCCTGCCCTGAGCCCCTGTTCAGTGAGCTGGGTCGCTCCCGTCTGGCAAAGGTGGTGAAGACGCTGAAAGAGATCCACCTTGCCTTCCTCCCATACGAAGCTCAGGTATAGCCCAGCCTAGTTCTGGGTAGGAAGTGGGGCTTCGTCACCAAGTATCCCAGGTTCCCTCGGAAATAGGCAGGGCGATAAGTAAAGGGGGTGCTGAATCAGAAAGGAAAGCAGCTAACACCCGGTGGAATGAGCTCTTAGCGGTAGTCACCTGGAGTTCTGTCTCCCTGGGCAATAGCAGGGGGCAGCATACAGCTCACTGCTCTGTCTTCCCCCACAAGGCGGAGGGGCTGGGATATTCCACAAAACAGTAGTTAGGGGGCTGCCCCAGGCCTGCAGAGCAGGCTCCAGAGACCAGAGGAAGCCCCGGGGAGTGGCACATGGCCGCGGCTGGAGTTGGGCAGGGGCGCATCTCCAGCAGTGGCAGCTCTGTGTCCTCGCAGGTGTTCTCCCTGGATGCCCCCCACAGCACCTACAACCTCTACTGCCCCTTCCGGGCGGGCGAGCGAGCACGGCAGCTGGAGGCTCTGGCCCAGCAGATTGCCACCCTGTGCGCCACTCTGCAAGAGTACCCGGCCATCCGCTACCGCAAGTGGGTCCCCAGCCAGATGCCGCCCTGACCTTGACCCTATCCTGCTTCCAACCTTGCACCTCTCTTCCAACCCCAGCTCCAGTCCTCACCCTGACCCCTGACTCCCAGTCTGTGCCGGCTGGCCCTCCCAAACCCCACACCCTGAGGCACCCACCCCGTGTCTGCCCACCCCATCCCCAGGGGCCCAGAGGACACAGCACAGCTGGCCCACGCTGTCCTAGCCAAGCTGAACGCCTTTAAGGCAGACACTCCCAACCTGGGCGAGGTGAGGGGGCTTTCTGGGGAGGTGGAGGGAGGCCCCAGCCAGGGTCAGGGTCAATGGCTTCATCCCCCTGCCCACCCCTTGCACCCCAGGGCCCTGAGAAGACTCGCTCACAGCTGCTCATCATGGACCGGGCGGCCGACCCTGTGTCCCCCCTGCTGCATGAGCTCACCTTCCAGGCCATGGCCTACGACCTGCTGGACATCGAGCAGGACACCTACAGGTGGGCAGACCCTGGAACTTGTCCTCTGCCGTCACTGCAGACCCGGGTCCCTAGTCTTCAGCAAGTGCTCACAACCTTCATGTCTCTGGCTTTCCCAGGTACGAGACCACCGGGCTCAGTGAGGCCCGGGAGAAGGCGGTGCTGCTGGACGAGGATGATGACCTGTGGGTGGAGCTTCGGCACATGCACATTGCAGACGTGTCCAAGTACGTGCGCGTGCGTGCGTGTGCTCGCGGGGGGCACCAGGGTTGGGGGCCCTCTGGCATGAGGTCCCCACCCCTCCCTCCCATTATGGACCCATTCTGTGTGAATGCCTGTCAGCAAGCCACACGCCTTTGCTGGCCTCCGCATGCCTCTCCAGTGTGGGCTCACACGCAGCCTGTGTCCCCTGGCTGGCATCCCCGGGCCATGTGACTCCCCCACCCCCCAGCTCTGCCCCCACATGACCGTCTCGGCACCAGTCCCCAACCTACCCCCTGCCCACTCTCACTGCCAGGAAGGTCACAGAGCTCCTAAAGAATTTCTGTGAGAGCAAGAGGCTGACCACAGACAAGGTAGGCTGTAGGGTGTAGGGTGCAGGCCCGGGGCAGGGTGGGCCACTTGGGAGGGGCGGGGCCTCAGTCTGGAGCCCCAGCCTGGATTGGGGGCCTCGGGTAGGCAGGGCCTGGCCTCACGCTCAGCCTTGTTCCCAGGCCAACATCAAAGACCTGTCCCATATCCTAAAAAAGATGCCACAGTACCAGAAGGAGCTGAACAAGGTGAGCGATAAGCGGGGACCAGGAACCTGTGTGCCTCCAACTGTCACCCCGTCTCCATCCTGACTCAGTCTCTGTTACCCCTGACTCCCACACCTACCCTGCAGTACTCTACACACCTGCATTTAGCCGATGACTGCATGAAGCATTTCAAGGGCTGTGTGGAGAAGCTGTGCAGCGTGGAGCAGGTGGGTGGGCCCTGGGCAGGGGTGGGGTCCGTATGGGCTGGGCTGGGAGTGGAGAGGCATTTCTGGGGCAGTCTGTGACTTGTAGGGGGTGGCCCAGCCTGGAAATAGGTAGGACCTGGGTAAGGGCTGGGGCCTCTGGAGAGGTGTGTCCTGTGTGAGGGGTGGGATCTGTCTCCTCTCCAGACTTGGAGTGTGGGCGTGGGGCCTGTGGGGCCAGCCCCTTGAAGAGGCAGTTTCTTGTGGGGAGGGCAGGCCCAAGGAGCTCAGACGGTAATCTGCCTGCAATGAGGGAGACCCAGGTTCGATCCCTGGGTCAGGAAGATCCCCTGGAGAAGGAAATGGCAACCCACTCCAGTATTCTTGCCTGGAGAATTCTATGGACAAAGGAGCCTGGCGGTCTACAGACCATGGGGTTACGAAGAGTCCGACACCACTGAGCAATTAACACACTGCTGCTGCTGCTGCTAAGTCGCATCAGTCGTGTCCGATTCTGTGTGACCCCATAGACGGCAGCCCACCAGGCTCCCCCGTCCCTAGGATTCTCCAGGCAAGAACACTGGAGTGGGTTGCCATTTCCTTCTCCAATGCATAAAAGTGAAAAGTGAAAGTGAAGTCGCTCAGTCGTGTCCAACTCTTAGTGACCCCATGGACTGTAGCCTACCAGGCTCCTCCGTCCATGGGATTTTCCAGGCAAGAGTACTGGAGTGAGTAGCCATTGTCTTCTCCGAATTAACACACACACCCTTGGAAATGCGGGGCCTGTGGAGAGGTGTGGCCTGTGTGAGGGGTGTGGCCTGTAGGGGAGGAGGCTGAACCTCCTAGAGGGTGAAGCCTATGGGGAGGAGGGGCCTGTGTAAGGGGTGGGGCCTCACGGCGATCAAGTGTAGAACCTTCAGAGACTGGTAGAGCAAAATGAAGCCCAGAGGTCTTGCCGAGGCCCATGGGGACGTCCCTGCCCTGCCCCGTCCCTCAACATGGTGGCTGACCCCCATGTCCCTCAGGACTTAGCCATGGGCTCGGACGCAGAGGGTGAGAAGATCAAGGACCCCATGAAGCTGATTGTACCGGTGCTACTGGACGCTGCGGTGCCAGCCTACGACAAGATCCGGGTTCTGTTGCTCTACATCCTGCTACGGAATGGTAGGTAGGGGGCCTGGAGTTGAAGAGGCGGGGGAGGTTGGTATACCATCATTCACCACGGTCTCCGGTGACTGTGGGAGGCTCTCATTCCCGCACATGCCCCCGCACACCAGGTACACCAAACCCCGCAGATACTGCTCTGGACCTTGGGCCACCCTCCATTGGCCTCCGTTGGCATGGAGACCCTCTGAATCTATTTTAGGGCTCCTCCAAATTTGGCCCCCTCGACTGATTCCAGAGGCTCCCCCAATCTACCACCTCCTCTAGGATTCCCATCCAGAGTTCTAACATGAGGAATCCGCCCCCTCTGTGAGCGTAGGTGGCTCCCCCCGTCCCCAGGGTGTCCCGACTGCTGGATGCCCCCACCCCAAGCCCTTCAACCCAGAAGCCTGCGTGGCCACCTCTGCACCCTCCCCCTTGCCCACCACCACCCTGTGAGCCTCCGCATAAGCCCCGCCCTCCGGCCGCCTCCAGGTGTGAGCGAGGAGAACCTGGCCAAGCTGATTCAGCACGCCAATGTGCAGGCACACAGCAACCTCATCAGGAACCTGGAGCAGCTGGGGGGCACTGTCACCAACCCTGGGGTACGCTGGGCAGGGAGAGGGCACTGAGTCAGAGGGGGGTGACTGGGGTCAGAGGGCACATCACCAGGGCAGGGACACACCAGGCATGATGTGGTTCTTGGAGCACGGGGAGCCTGAGTAGGGTCTGGGGATTGGGGGGCAGCAGAGCTCTTCCCAGTCTCAGAGTCACAGGAGAAGTGGGGGCCATGAGGCATAGAGCCTGAGTCCTAGTGGTGCTGCCATGTGGGGCATGTGGTCCAAGTCCCACAGGTCGATAGCTGGGTCCCCAGCAGGGGGCACATGGTCGACCCTGGGCTCCCGGAGGTCTTAGGGCCTCCAGTCCACCCGGAACACACTCAGCAGCTTCCTGGGCTCGGCTCTCAGCACGTCCCTCCTCCCTCGACCTTGCCTCCACTGCCACTCAACTGCAGGCACCTCTCATGTTCTCCCCCTGCCTGCCCTCTGCCTCTCTCCCAGGCTCCTCCGTCTGTCACCCTGTCCACCTCCTCTCAGTTCCCCTGTTTCTGCGACCTCCATCGTCAGTCCCCATCTCTCTCAGTCTTGATCTTCTTCTTTGTCTCATGTTGGTTTCTTCATCTGTGTATTTCTTCCTCCCTCTCTCTTGTTTTCCCTTCCTCGCTCTGTCTGCAACCTCCCCCAGCCCGACAAGCCCCATCTGTGACCTGCCTCCTCCCTAATTCCCCCACCGACCCCACCCGCCCCCCCTGTAGAGCTCTGGGACCACCAGCCGACTGGAGCGGAGGGAGCGCTCAGAGCCCACCTATCAGCTGTCTCGCTGGACCCCGGTCATCAAGGACGTGATGGAGGTACCGCTGGTAGGGGTGGGACCTGACCTCCCCGATCCAGGCCATGCTCAGCCCCCTCCCTGCTCACTGTCCTAAGCCCCGGGGCTTAAGAGAAAATCCCTCATTATGGGCATCCCTATGGCTCTGCCTGGGGTCCAGGGGCAACCCCATCCCACACTGGAGGAACAGGGGCGCATAGAGAGAGAAGAGCTTTATCTTCTCTCCACTTGCTGGTCCCCTCTTCTGTTCCCCTTTATTCACTCCTGCCCCCCAGGACGCCACCTGGGCCCCCCTTTGCCCTGCCCATACCAGCCCCGGCCCCACTGTGGGAGCCAAAAGCAGCAGCAGCCTAAAAGACCTGGCCAGGGACCTAGCTTCCTGCTTCCTGCCATCTGTATGGAGTCCTGGCATCTCTGCCTGCTTGGAGACCCCCTTATCCCTATGGATCCTGGATGCCTAGACCTCTGGGTTCCTGAGGGGTTAGGGGCTCAGAATCTTGGCTTCTCCAGGGACTGGAGGTCCACACTCCTGGGTCCCTGAGGAGCTGAGCAGGAGCAGGGTCCTTAAGAAGCTAAGACGCCGGGTCCTGGGTCATTAAGGGGCCGAAGGTACAGGTGGCAGCCCCTGTCTGCCAGGATCTTGGCCCGTGAACATACCCCAATGGAGGAGACTCCAGACCTTGGGCCTCATTGCCTGGGCCCCTCTCCTCAGCCTCCCTCTCCGGCCCTAGGATGCTGTGGAAGACCGGCTAGACCGAAAACTGTGGCCCTTTGTGTCTGACCCTGCCCCCACACCCAGCTCCCAGGCTGCCGTCAGGTGAGGCCAGGGACACGCCCAGATGCACAGGACATAAGGCTTGGGGTGGGGGGGGGTGATCTGCTACCCAGTCTGACCTCCACCTGCCTTCCTCGCACAGTGCCCGCTTCGGCCACTGGCACAAGAACAAGGCAGGTGTGGAGGCCCGGGCAGGGCCCCGGCTTATCGTCTACATCGTGGGTGGTGTGGCCATGTCAGAGATGCGGGCCGCCTACGAAGTTACCAGGGCCACTGATGGCAAGTGGGAGGTGCTCATCGGTGAGTGGCCAAGACTGGGGTCTCCTGGGGTGGGCAGGGGCTGGGAGCCCGACTCTCCCGCCTGTGGGTTCCTGGGGAACTGATAGCTGTGCGCCTTCTGGGTCCCCAAACCCTGGAGCCTCTGCAGGGCTGGCATCTGGGAGCCCTAGGTGAGAAGGGTTAGGGCTTGGCTTCCCAGGAATGGGGTCCCCTGGGAGTGGACCCTTCCCTTTCCAGGAGGTGAGACTCCTGAGTCCTGAGAGCCAGGGTGTTTCTGAACCACCCTCTGGGTGGAAGGGTCAGGGGCCAAGGCCACTCTCACAGCCCCTCCCTCCCGTCCAGGCTCCTCACACATCCTCACCCCGACCCGCTTCCTGGATGATCTGAAGACTCTGGACCAGAAGCTAGAGGGTGTCTCCCTGCCCTGACCCCCGCCTGACCTGCTGCATCCCTTTCCAGAGAAATAAACTCCCATCTGCCAGCTGGCACCCACCTTGCTTTCTTTCCAAAGGAGCCATATGGGGCCACCTCCCTTGGGTCCCGTCCCCTGACCTTGTGCCTCAGGCCCCACCCAACCCTGTTCTTCTAGAGGGCATTCCACACTCTTAAGGTAAACATGGACTCCAAGATCTACTAGCTTCCAGGTTCCAGCCAACATCTTGGGTTGGCCTTTCCAGAACCTGGGAACCAGTGATGGTTCTCTTGGCCACTCTGATGGGACCATCAGTAGCAGAGTGTCAACAGACCAGACAGACTTCCCCAGCCCCTCTGGCACTGTCTCCTTGGGACTTGCAGCCACACAGATCAGGAGTCTTTTCCACTTGCTACGATGAGAACTGGCACTTGTGTGAGGACAGGAGCACGGCAAACGAGGCCTGCCCAGCTCCCATCCCAGAGAGTTGGAGCTCCTCCTGCTTCTTCCTCTCCGTTTCCGGCAGGGTATTCACAGGGCTTCCTAACTGAAGGACTTATCAGGGACTTTACTGGGTGGATTAGTATGCCGGGGCTGCCATAACCCAGTCCCACGTTCCAGGTGACCTACACAACAGAAATTACTCTCTCCCATTTGTGGAGAGCAGGAGTCCAAGATGAAGGTGTTGGCAGGGTTGATTTCCTCAAAGGCCCCTCTCCTTGGCGCATAGATGGCTGTCTTCTCCTTGTGTCCTCACATGCTCTTGCCTCTGTGCGTATCTGTGTCCTAATCTCCTCTTAAGGACACCAGTCGTATTGGCTTAGAGTCTACACTACTGACCTCATTTGGACTTAATTATCTTTTTTTTTTTAATCACTTCTCTCCATTCTGGATCATCCCTTTGATTTATTCTCCCTGACTGACACTGTCAAAGAAAAACTTTTTTGGACTGCACCGACTCTTAATTCAGAGAAGGCACTGGCACCCCACTCCAGTACTCTTGCCTGGAAAATCCCATGGACGGAGGAGCCTGGAAGGCTGCAGTCCATGGGGTCGCTGAGGGTCGGACACAACTGAGCGACTTCACTTTGACTTTTCACTTTCATGCATTGGAGAAGGAAATGGCAACCCACTTCAGTGTTATTGCCTGGAGAATCCCAGGGACAGGGGAGCCTGGTGGGCTGCTGTCTATGGGGTCACACGGAGTCAGACGGACATGACTGAAGTGACTTAGCAGCAGCAACTCTTAATTGCAGCACACAGGATCTTTTGTTGCAGTATGTGGAATCTAGTTCCCCAGCCAGGGACGGAACCTGTGCCCCCTGAATTGAGAGCATGGAGTCTTAGCCACTGAACCACCAGGGAACTCCCAACTTAATGATCTTTCTGAAAGTCTCATCTCCGAATAGAGTCACATTCTGAGGCATGGGGCTTAGGACTCCAGCATATGAATTTTCTGGGGACCCAGTTCAGTCCATAACCCTCAGCTAAAATCAGATGTGAATTTTACAGCCTGAATAAGAGCTATGAGGCCCCTTTCCTCTGAGGGCACAGACACATAGCCTGGTCAGAAGTCTGTACCACATGGGGCTAAGAGAGCCCTGAGGACACCATAATCCACTCAGCCTGGGGCAGTCAGGGAAGGCTTCCTGGAGGAGGGGGCACTTAAGAGAATGTGAAGAGAAAGTGAAGAGGTGTTACCTGGGAAGGGAGGGGGTGTGTGGAGGCAAAAGCAAGACAGCAGAATGGAGCCAGTGGGAAAGGGTGTTGAGGGGTCAAGGTCTAATAGCCACCTGGGGCCTGAGTAAGAATATGACCCCTGGATATGACCCCTGCTGGAGTGATAGGAAACTGCAGAAGGGATCTCAGCAGGGTCAGGTGGGGTCCAAGTGTAATGTGGGTGATGGGACTCAGCTGGGATGGGTGCCTGGGGAGGGGACCCTGATGGGAGGATAAGCTGAATATCGTGACCACCCCCCTCCAGGTAGAGCACTACCCAACCTGTAATCGGAGTTGTGGCCCATCTGAGGTTGGGACCAAGAGAGTGGGCAGAAATGGGACACCTAGGCCCCTCCTTTCCCACCCACCGAAGACTTGGCCCTGATTTTGAGGTCACCTATCCTTTTTGTTTTTTTGGTGGGGGCAGGCTGTGCAACACGCGGGATCCCAGTTTCCCCAACTGGGAATCGAAGTCCTGCCCCCTGCATAGGGAGTGTGGAATCCTAACCACTGGACCACTAGGGAAGTCCAGAGGTCACCTCTCCTTTTGAGAATTTGGAGAAATCTAAAGACACCCTAACCAGAAAAATAACACACACAGTTTTGCAGGTGGGGCCTCAGAGAAGCAAAAACCTCTCCAATTCAGCATTTCTTCTGAGATTTACAGGACTTCTCTGGTGGCTAAGTGGGAAAGAATCTGCCTGCCAATGCAGGAGATTCAGGAGGGCATGGCAACCCACTCCAGTATTCTTGTCTGGAGAATCCCATGGACAGAGAAGCCTGGCAGCCTTATAGTCCATGGGGTCGCAAAAGAGTCGGACACGACTGAGCAACTAAACAACACCAATAGCAAAAACTAAGACTTACGTGAAACTCCTAACAGGGCAGAAAGATGGACGTGCAAGGCCCTTGAGTAGATAGGATGCAGGGAAGAAAGTGGGTCATCTCGGACCCCTGAGACATCCCGCCCTGGATGCGAGGCTCCCTTCACAGACTCGGCAGGGAAGCCTTTCAACTGGTGGGAGACACAATGGGAGGGAGATGGTTTTAAAAGTTTAACTTAAAAAAAAAATTGTTTATTTTTGCCTGCGGAGCACCTTAGTTCCCCGACCAGTGATGGAACCCGCATCTCCCCGCAATGGAAGAGTGGGTTATAACTACTGGACCACCAGGGAAGTCCCCAAAATTTAACATTTAAACCTTGCTCTGGGAAGCCAGAGAAATATCAATAACCTCAGATATGCAGATGACACCACCTTTATGGAAGAAAGTGAAGAACTAAAGAGCCTCTTGATGAAAGTGAAGGAGGAGAGTGAAAAAGTTGGCTTAAAACTCAACATTCAGAAAACTAAGATCAGGGCATCCGTTCCAATCACTTCATGGCAAATAGATGGGGAAATAATGGAAACAGTGAGAGGCTTTATTTTGGGGGGCTCCAAAATCACTACAGATGGTGACTGCCGTCATGAAATTTAAAAGATGCTTGCTCCTTGGAAAAAAGGCTATGATCAACCTAAACAGCATATTAAACAAAGTCCATCTAGTCAAAGCTATGGTTTTTCCAGTAGTCATGTATGGATGTGAGAGTTGGACTATAAAGAAAGCTGAGCTCAGAAGAACTGATCCTTTTGAACTGTGGTGTTGGAGAAAACTCTTGAGAGTCCCTTGGACAGCAAGGAGATCCAACCAGTCCATCCTAAAGGAAATCAGTCCTGAATATTCATTGGAAGGACCGATGCTGAAGCTGAAACTCCAATACTTTGGCCACCTGATGCAAAGAACTGACTCACTGAAAAGACCCTGATGCTGGGAAAGTTTGAAGCGGGGAGAAGGGGACGACAGAGGATGAGATGTTTGGATGGCATCACTGACTCGATGGACATGAGTTTGAGTAAACTCTGGGAGTTGGTGATGGACAGGGAAGCCTGACATGCTGCAGTTTATGGGGTCTCAAAGAGTTGGACACAACTGAGTGACTGAGCTGAACTGAACTGGCCAAGCCAGGCTTCAGCAATACGTGAACCATGAACTTCCAGATGTTCAAGCTGGTTTTAGAAAAGGCAAAGGATCCAAAGATCAAATTGCAACATCCTCTGGATCATTGAAAAAGCAAGAGAGTTCCAGAAAAACATCTATTTCTGCTTTATTGACTATGCCAAAGCCTTTGACTGTGTGGATCACAATAAACTGTGGAAAATTCTGAAAGAGAAGGGAATACCAGACCATCTGACCTATCTCTTGAGAAACCTGTATTCAGGTCAGGAAGCAACAGTTAGAACTGGACATGGAACAACAGACTGGTTCCAAATAGGAAAAGGAGTACGTCAAGGCTGTATATTGTCACCCTGCTTATTTAACTTCTATGCAGAGTACATCATGAGAAATGCTGGGCTGAAAGAAGCACAAGCTGGAATCAAGATTGCCGGGAGACTATCAATAACCTCAGATATGCAGATGACACCACCCTTATGGCAGAAAGTGAAGAGGAACTAAAAAGCCTCTTGAAGAAAGTGAAAGAGGAGAGTGAAAAAGTTGGCTTAAAGCTCAACATTCAGAAAACTAAGATCATGGCATCTGGTCCCATCACTTCATGGGAAATAGATGGGGAAACAGTGATGGAAACAGTGTCAGACTTTATTTTGGGGGGCTCCAAAATCACTGCAGATGGTGATTGCAGCCATGAAATTAAAGGACACTTACTCCTTGGAAGGAAAGTTATGACCAACCTAGACAGCGTATTAAAAAGCAGAGACATTACTTTGCCAACAAAGTTCTGTCTAGTCAAGGTTATGGTTTTTCCTGTGGTCATGTATGGATGTGAGAGTTGGGCTATAAAGAAGGCTGAGTGCCGAAGGATTGATGCTTTTGAACTGTGGTGTTGGAGAAGACTCTTGAGAGTCCCTTGGACAGCAAGGAGATCCAACCAGTCCATCCTAAAGGAGACCAGTCCTGGGTGTTCATTGGAAGGACTGATGTTGAAGCTGAAACTCTTAACTTTGGCCACCTCATGCGAAGAGTTGACTCATTGGAAAAGACCCATTGGAAAGTGAAAGAGGAGAGTGAAAAAGTTTGGCTTAAAGGGATTGGGGGCAGGAGGAAGGGACGACAGAGGATGAGATGGCTGGAAGGCATCACCGACTCGATGGACATGGGTTTGGGTAGACTCCGGGAGTTGGTGATGGACAGGGAGGCCTGGCGTTTTGCGATTCATGGGGTCGCAAAGAGTCGGACACGACTGAGCTACTGAACTGAACTGAACTGAACTGGGAAGTCACGGTGTTCCCTCCGGGGCCCGCTTAGGCAGGTAAACTCTCTGAGCGCAAGGGGGCGCTGTGGCTCAACTTGCCGGTTGCTTTGATCGAAAGATCAAAAAGCGTCTGTAACCGGGAATTTGGGTGACCCTAATTAGAGACCTCGCCGGTGGCGGGGCGGGGGGAGGGGGGATGGAGGAGGGAGAGTAGGTCATGAGTTACTCCGTAGTTCTCAGCGCCAACTAAACTCTGTTTAAATCGCCTCGGCCTCGGCCCCTTATTTGTACTTAAATGATGTAAAATCTCCCACCTAAGGGCATTTTATTCTAAGAATATTCACGGACCCACCCACCATGGATCAGAGCAGCCAGCAGTGTCAGTCCGGACCACGCCCCCAGGTATCACGCCAAGTGCCCCACACGCGTTGCACAAAATTCTCAAAACCCTCTCAGGAGAGTAAACTCCAACCTCTCTGCTTTCCATGATGCATTACGTCAGGGACTCCATTGATGTCATGTCCCTACGGTCAGTCGGTGGCTGGGGTGAGGGCAAGGGGGGAGGTCTGTGATTCCCAACAACTCTCCCCATAAAGGTTTTAGCAGTCGTGGATCCCTGCCAGTTTACACCTTAAAAAAAAAATTTTTTTTTTCTCTGCCTGGGGACGTTCAGGATCCTAGTTCCCCTACCAGGGATTGAAACTTGCCCCCTGAACCTTGGACCCCCAGGGAATTCCTTCCATCTCCCTTTTTAAATTAATTATTATTTTTTTGTTGTTGTTGGCGGTGTCTGGAGGTTTGCAGGATCTTAGTTCCCCTACCAGAGAGTGAACCTAGGCCATGCAGGGAAAGCAAGGAGTCCTAACCACTGGATAGCCAGGGAATTCCTAAATCTTTTTTTTTTTTTTTTCCCCCAGTATTTAAAACTTCCCTGGTGGCTCAGACGGTCACGAATCTGCCTGCAATGCAGGAGACCTGGGTTTGATTCCTGGGTCGAGAAGATCCCCCGGAGAAGAAAATGGCAACCCTCTCCAATATTCTTAACTGGAGAATCCCATGGACAGAGGAGCCTGGTGGGCTACAGTCCATGGGGTCGCAAAAGAGTCGGACACAACTGAGCGACTTCACTTTCATGTAACTGGGTGTGTGCATGCTCAGTCATGTCAGACTCTGCAACCCCAGGGACTGTAGCCCGCCAGCTTTCTCTGTCTATGGAATTTTCCAGGCAAGAATACTGGAGTGAGTTGCCAGTTCCTACTCCAATCTATATACCTATCTATTGCCAATAACTCTTGAGGATTATTTTCATCCCTGTCATTCCTCACACTGAAATCAGCTGGAATCCTTCTTCTTCTTAATTTTTTAATATGTATTTATTTGGCCTCACCAGGTCTTTAGGTACAGCATATGAGATCTGGTTCCCTGACCAGGGATTGAACCCAGATCCCCTGCATTGGGAGCATGGAGTGTTAGCCACTGGATGACCAGGGAAGTCCCTGGAACCCTTCTTGAAAGGACTGTCCCTTAAAAACAACTGTAGTTGATTTGTAGGGAAAGTAGCAACCTAAGGCTTTTTACCTATTACTTGTGGGTGTGGCTTAGGTCCCCAGGATCCCCAGGAGACAACTGAACATGTGAGCTCATCAGGGAGGCCTCAGGTGCAAACAGATGCCAGAGTCACTGTTGGGTCACAGTATAACCTTAGAGGCAACACTTAGGAACTCCTGGCTGCCACAGTGATGATAATATATGGATGTAATATTAATATATACTATAATAATATAGTCTTGATGTAATAATACATTATTATTATTGAATACCCAAAGGGGGTCTGGCTCTGGGCTGGGTGGTGTAGTTCCCAGGATGTACTAAGAAGGAGAGCCCCACAAAGTGAGAAGGCAATTCCTCAGGTGAGCAGCAGGGCTTGGGAAGGTCAGGAGGGCACCCCTGGGGTGGTGAGCACTGATGTTCTGGAGGGGGGAGTTGGGAACACATCACAGCAGAGGATGGTTCTCAGTCTATGCTATGCAGGGCAGGGGGCTTTTCTAAAGTATTATCTCCCCCAAATGACAGGAGGGAAAGGTTTGTGGTCTTGAATTTGCTCTACTTAAAAAAAAAGTGTGCTCAATTGCTAAGTCGTGTCTGACTCTGTGACCCCATGGACTGTAGCCCACCAGGCTCCTCTGTCCATGGAATTCTCCAGGCAAGAATACTGGAGTGGGTTGCCATTTCCTTCTCCAGGGGATCTTCCCAACCCAGGGATCAAACCCAGGTCTCCAGCTTTGCAGGCAGATTCTTTACCGTCTGAGCCACCAGAGAAGCCCAAAATACTTGTTACAACACGAATAAACCTCAAACACACTATGCTAAGTGAAAGAAGCTTGATGCAAAAGAACACATATTGGGGGACTTGCCTGGTGGTCCAGTGGTTAAGACTTTGCTTTCTAATGCAGGGGTGATAGTTCCATCCCTGGTCAGGAAGCTAAGATCCCATTTGCCTCTGGGTCAAAAAACCAAAGACATGAAAAACAGAAGTAATATTGTAACAAATTCAATAAAAACTTTCAAAATGGTCCACATCAAAAAATCCTAAAAAAAAAAAAACAACCACCACATAGTGTATGATTCTATTTATATGGAATGTCCAGAATAAGCAAATTCACAGACAGAAAGTGGTTGCCTAGGGATGGGAGTGGGAATAGACAGGGACCGAAAAGTAGCACAGGATTCCTTTTAAGGGCAATGGAAATGTTCCAGGACTGGGTTGCAGCGATGGCTGCGCACCCCCGTGAAATTTTACTGCAGACCATCGAGTCCTGTACTTGAAATGGATAAATGTAGCGTGTAAATTATGCTTCAATAAAGCTGCTTCTCAAAGCTATGTTTTTTTCCAGTAGTCATGTAGGGATGTAAGGGTTCGACCATAAAGAAGGCTGAGTGCTGAAGAATTGATGCTTTCCAACTGTGGTATTGGGAGAAGACTCTTGAGAATCCCTTGGACAGCAAGGAGATCAAACCAGTCAATCCTAAAGGAAATCAATCCTGAATATTCATTGGAAGGACTGATGCTGAAGCTGAAGCTCCCATACTTTGGCCACCTGATGTGAAGAGCCGACTCATTGCAAAAGACCCTGATGCTGGGAAAGATTGAGGGCAGGAGAAGGGAGCAGCAGAGGGTGAGATGGTTGGATGGCATCACCAACTCAATGGACATGAGTTTGTGCAAACTCTGGGAGATAGTGAAGGACAAGGGAGCCTCGTGGGCTGCAGTCCATGGTGTGGCAAAGAGTCAGACATGACTTAGTGACTGAACAACAAAAGCTGCTTTTAAAAAGAACAAAAAAGTGAGGGTCTGGGACACACTGGAACTGCCAGCTGAGCAAGGATGGTGGAGGTGGGATGGTAGCCCTCCGCCCCCTGCCAGGGACACTGGCAGAGCAAGAAGTGCCCAAGGCCTCCAGGCGAGGAGCTGAGGGTTTCTGAGGAACCCAGTAGACATCAAGGAAGCAAAGCAAGCTTCCTTATTTTTTTTTCTGTAAAGTTGCTCAAAATCTGAAAACAGAAATTAACCAACAGCTCCTGCTAAGAATATTGTGAAAAGGCTCCTGGGGGTGTGGAAATAGCCCCAAGAGTGGGAAAGTTCCATTCCTGTGGGGCCAAGATGGAGTCCCCAGGGCTGAGGTGTTGAGGGGTTGGGACAGGAAGAGGAAGTCTGGGTTGGGGGCCCCTCCACCTTCAGTGACCACTCGGAGCTTTGATCCCTGTCAGCAGTTGGGGAAATTCTGGGGAAGTAATGAACAAAAAAGATGTTTACAAAACATTCATCATGCATTGTCTACGTAGATTCACATAAATTACACACTGGATGAAATAAGTCAGAGGGAGACAGACAAATACTGTCTGACCTCACTTAACTGTGGAATCTACTTTTTTTCCCCTAGCTGTGTTGAGATAAGCTTATGATGTACAAAGTAGTGATTTAATACATGTATACGGATGAAGGAAATCTTCCCATTATTGGGGTTTGGGGAAGTCGTTCTGGCTTCTACATGTGTGCTGAGTCGTGTGCAACTTTTTGTGACCCCATGGACTGTAGCCTGCCAGGCTCCCCTATCCAAGAAAATTTCCAGGCAAAGACTACTGGAGCAGGTTGCCATTTCCTTCTCCAGGGGATCTTCCTGACCCAGGGATCGAACTTGTGTCTCCTATATTGGCCGGCAGAATTCTTTACCACTGGGCCACCTGGGTTAACTTGAACTTGATGCTAACTAGAACAGCCTGTTTGTAGCCTACCAAAGCTACATTGTACTTCTGCTTTAATGATTAAAGAAAAGGGCACATTGACCAGAAGTCAAGAATGTCCATGTTCAAAATAAAAATTAAATGCCTCACTTCCTGGGACACCAGCGCTGGTCCTCCTTCGGTAATAAGACTCCTTTCCCAGGTGCCAAGGTCATACTGACTTGCTGTGCATGTGCCGGTCTGTTTCTTTGAAACTTTGAAGGAGTGTCTCCCTGACTTGTTTGATGTTCTTTGTTTTAACAAGACATACAACAGAGCTAAAATCATGCTTCTCTGAGGCAGTTCCTCGGAGTCATCAGAGAGGCTCTCTTTTGGGCTATGTTCCTCCGTTTGGCGCAAATAAAACTCTTCTCTCGGACTTCCGTACCAGTCAAGTAGTGAGGAGTCTGTGCTCTCACAGCTGTGGGCCCAGGTGCGATTCCTGGTCAGGGAACTAAGATCCCACAAGCTGGGTGGCATTAGCAAAAAAAAAAAAAAACCAAAAAACTCTTCTTTTTCTATTAGAGGTGCTTTGGGCTTCCCAGGTGGCACTTGTGGTTAAAGAACCTGCCTGCCAATGCAGGAGATGTAAGGGATGGAGGTTTGATCCCTGGGTGAAGAAGATCCCTGGAGTAGGAAACCCACTCCAGTATTCTTTCTGGAGAATCCCATGGAGAGAGGAACCCAGCAGACTATAGTCCACAGAGTTGCAAAGAGTCAGGTACAACTGAAGTGACTTGGCATGCACAACAGATGATTTATTGATTATTTGTGTTGACAATATTTGCAAAATGATAACTACAATAAGGTTAGGTAGTATATCCAACTCTTCACATAGTTGTCCTGTGTGTTGTGAGAAATTTTTAGTTTTATGTCTTTTTTTGGCCACACTGCCCAGCTCCTGGGATCTTAGTTCCCGGATCAGGGATTGAATCAGCATCTTTGGCAGTAAAAGGGTGGAGCCCTAACCACTGGACTGCCAGGGAATTTCCAAGAACTTTTCAATTCTCCTTTCTTAGCGACCTTTCAATACACAATATGCAATATTGTTAACCATCATCCGTATGTTGTACATTACACCCCCAGACAGAATTTACTCCTCTTATAACTGGAAGTTTGTACCTTTCAACAAGCCTTAACCCATTTCTCTTATTTCCCAGGCCCTGGCAAACGCCAATCTCTTTCTATGAGTTTGATTTTGTTTTTAAAAATTTCTCTGTGAAATCTAAGAAAGCTGAGCCAGAGCAACAGAGAACAGAATAGTGGTGACCAAGGGCTGGGTGGATGGGGACATGGGGAGATGTTTCTCGAAGGGGACAGACTTTCAGTTAGAAGATGAATAAATTCTGGGGACCTAACATACAGCACGGTGATTACAAGTGACACTGTATGTGTACTGGAAAGTTGCTAAGAGAGTAGGTCTTAAGTGTTCTCACCACACACACAAAAAGATAATTATGGGAGATGATGGAGGTGTTAATTAACCTTATGTGGTAGTCATTTTGCAACATACACATGTCACATCATCACATTATACACCTTAAACCCAGGCAATGCTACATGTCAGTTTTACTGAGAATACTTCCATTTTACAAAAGGGAAAACAGAGGCCCAGAGGTGTTTTAGCCACTTTCTCAAAGCTATGCAGCTAGTCAATGGCTGAGCTGGGATTCCCAGGAAGGGGGCTGGACATCACCACCCCAGCATCCTTAAAACTCTTTGGCATCTGCTCTTGTTGTTTGGATATGCTGGGCAAGGTGGGTGCAGGGGTGGGGAGCCCAGCACAAAGGGGCTGGAGAGACAGCTCATCCTGGGCCAGCAGGGCCCCAAGAGCTGGGCTGCCCCTTACTTTGTCCTCCATGTGTTCCCCCCACCTCATGGTATGGGGGGAAAATGCCTTGGTTAAAAGTAAGGATTTTGAGGGTTCTCCCTGGCGGTTCAGTGGTTAAGACGCTGTGCTTCCACTGCAGGGGGCATGAGTTCAATCCTTGGTCCGGGAGGTAAGATCCTGCAAGACCCACGCCACAGCCAAAAAAACAGACTAAGCACCTTGGTACCTAACAAATCTGCGTCTGAAACCTTCCCTTTGAAAGTGACTCAGTCTCACCCAACATCAGTTTTCCCATCTGTGAAATGGGGCACGTGGTGGGGGCTCTCAGGAAGCTTTGGCCAGGCTTTCCGTTCTGCCGCCACTCCATTATCTTTTATGCTTTTAAAATTATATTATTTTTTATTATTCAAGTACAGTTGATTTACAATGTCGTGTTAGTTTCAGGTGTACAGAACAGTGATTCAGTTAGATATATAACATATGTATATGCTGTTGCTGCTGCTGCTAAGTCGTTTCAGTCATGTCTGACTCTGTGCGACCCCATAGACGGCAGCCCACCAGGCTCCCCCGTCCCTGGGATTCTCCAGGCAAGAACACTGGAGTGGGTTGCCATTTCCTTCTCCAATGCATGAAAGTGAAAAGTCAAAGTGAAGTCGCTCAGTCGTGTCCAACTCTTAGCGACCTCATGGACTGCAGCCAACCAGGCTCCTCCATCCATGGGATTTTCCAGGCAAGAGTACCAGAGTGAGGTGCCACTGCCTTCTCCGAACATATGTATATACACACATATATATTTCAGATTCATTTACCTTATAACTTATAAAATATTGAGTACAGTTCCCTGTGCTATACAGGAGGTCCTTGTTGGTCGTCTAGTTTATAGTAGTACTGTGTGTATATTAAGTCTAACCTCCTAATTTATCCTTCCCTGATTTCCCCTTTGGTAGCCATAATTTTGTCTTTTGTGTCTGTGGATCTGTTTCTGTTTTGTAAACAAGTTCATTTGTATCTTTTTTCAGATTCCATGTATAAGCCATATCATATAGTATTTGTCTTGCTTTGTCTGACTTGCTTCATCTAGTATGAGAATCTCTAGGTCCATCCCTGTTGCTGCAAATGGCATTATTTCATCCTTTTTTTTATCCCTGAGTAATATTCAATTGACATATATATGTAAACAGAATATATATTCCACATCTTCCTTATCCATCATCTGTTGATGGATACACATTGAGATTGTTTCTAGAGTATTGTGAATAGTGCTTCTGTGAACATATGGGTGCATGTATCCTTCTGAATTCGAGTTTTCTCCAGATATATGCCCAGGACTTGGATTTCTGGATTGTTATGGCAACTCTATTTTTAGTTTTTTGAGGAAGCTCCATCCTGTTCTCCATAGGAACTGCACCAGTTCACATTCCCACCAATAGTGTAGGGGGGCTCCCTTTACTCCACACTCTCTCCAGCATTTATTGTTTGTAGACTTTTTGATGATGGCCATTCTGACCAGCATGAGGTATCTCACTATGGTTTTGATTTGCATTTCTCTAGTAATTATCAAGACTTTTACTTTTATCTTCTGTCATTCATGTGGGACAGGAAGCAAGTGTCAATGATTCATTTCTGATTGGCAGGGCTACCTGTCATTGCTACATCGGCATTAGCCAAGTTATGTAGCAAGGCAGTAACCAGTCAGAATAGCGGGAAGGGAAGGGAGTAACCAGTCAGAATCACGGGTTGCCTCTGCAAGTCAGTTTCACAAGAAGTGGCAACAGTTTCCCGTCTTCCAAGTGATACAGGTCTCTTTGTTCAAAAGGGCAGATGTATATTAACAGAGGCAAGAACAAGCTGGTAACACTTAGGGGATCTGCAGAGCACAAAAAAAAACAGTTGTTTGGGGCAGAAAAACCCTTCCTTTCTGTGACTTCAGGACACACATTACCTTCAGCTCTTTGGGAGACTCCTTTTTTTCCAATTATAATTTGAATTATAAATATTTGGTTTACACAACTGTAATGATGGTTACACAACTGTACACATTTGTCAAAACTCATAGAACTCAGTAAAAAGAGTGAATTTTGCAGTATGTCAATTACACACAATTAAAAATAAAACCCAATACTTGGGAAAAACAAAACATTGATGCAGTATGCAGGTATATAGACTTGTCAAAATGCATCCAACTGAACACTTAAGATAGACATATTTTATTTTATGAAATTACACACAAAATCTATTTTTAAAAATTATAGGTGGGTGATTGCCTTATTGTACTTTTAAAAGACCTGGTTCTAGAATTTTATTAGGTAGTATTACATGTAAAATTACAGCCACTAGAGCTCAGTTTTGCTGGCATAAATCAGGGAGAATGAAAGGATTTTTTAAAAAGAGAATTAAGTGGGACTTCCCTTGTGGTCCAGCGGCTTAGACCCCCTGTGAATTTAGGAGGCCGGGCTTTGATCTCTGGTCAGGGAATTAGATCCCATAAGCCATAACTAAGAGTTAGCATGCCCTAACTAAAGATTCTGCACGCTGCAACTAAGACCCAGTGCAGCCAAATAAAATAATAAAATATATTTTTAATAGAAGATAATTAAGGGACTGTTGATGACAATAATCAATAAACATCTATAATAGGAATAGAATAGGGTTTTATTGAAGCCAAACTGAGGACTATAACTCAGAAGACAGCCTCTCAGATTACTCTGAGGAAGTGCTCCGGAGAGGTATGGCTTTTCAGTGCAGTTTTATGTCTTGTCAGGGCTTCCCTCATAGCTCAGTTGGTAAAGAATCCACCTGCAATGTAGGAGACCCTCGTTCAATTCCTGGGTCGGGAAGATCCACTGGAGAAGGGATAAGCTACCCACTCCAGTATTCTTGGGCTTCCCTTGTGACTCAGCTGGTAAAGAATCCACCTGCAATGGGGGAGACCTGGGTTTGGTTCCTGGGTTGGAAAGATCCCCTGGAGAAGGGAAAGGATACTCACTCCAGTATTCTGGCCTGGAGAATTCCATGAAGTTAAAGAAAGTGGAGAAAACCACTAGACCATTCAGGTATGACCTAAATCAAATCCTTTATGACTATACAGTGGACATGAGAAATAGATTTAAGGGGCTAGATCTGATAGACAGAGTGCCTGATGAATTATGGATGGAGGTTCGTGACATTGTACAAGAGACAGGAATCAAGACCATCCCCAAGAAAAAGAAATGCAAAAAACTAAAATGGCTGTCTAAGGAGGCCTTACAAATAGCTGTGAAATTAAGGGAAGCAAAAAGCAAAGGAGAAAAGGAAAGATATACCCATTTGAATGCAGAATTCCAAAGACTAGCAAGGAGAGATAAGAAAGCCTTCCTCAGCAATCAATGCAAAGAAATAGAGGAAAACAACAGAATGGGAAAGACTAGAGATCTCTTCAAGAAAATTAGAGATACCAAGGGAACATTTCATGCAAAGATGGGCTCAATAAAGGACAGAAATGGTAGGGACCTAACAGAAGCAGAAGATATTAAGAAGAGGTGGCAAGAATACACAGAAAAAGTGTACAAAAAAGATCTTCATGGCCCAGATAATCACGATGGTGTCATCACTCAACTAGAGCCAGACATCCTGGAATGTGAAGTCAAGTGGGCCTTAGAAAGCATCACTATGAACAAAGCTAGTGGAGGTGATGGAATTCCAGTTGAGCTATTTCAAATCCTAAAAGATGATGCTGTGAGAGTGCTGCACTCAATATGCCAGCAAATTTGGAAAACTCAGCAGTGGCCACAGGACTGGAAAAGGTCAGTTTTCATTCCAATCCCAAAGAAAGGCAGTGCCAAAGAATGCTCAAACTACCGCACAATTGCACTCATCTCACACGCTAGTAAAGTAATGCTTAAAATTCTCCAAGCCAGGCTTCAGCAATATGTGAACCATGAACTTCCAGATGTTCAAACTGGTTTTAGAAAAGGCAGAGCAACCAGAGATCAAATTGCCAAAATCCACTGGATCATAGAAAAAGCAAGAGAATTCAAGAAAAACATCTATTTCTGTTTTATTGACTCTGCCAAAGCCTTTGACTGTGTGGATCACAATAAACTGTGGAAAATTCTGAAAGAGATGGGAATACCAGACCACCTGACCTGCCTCTTGAGAAACCTATATGCAGGTCAGGAAGCAACAGTTAGAACTGGACATGGAACAACAGACTGGTTCCAAATAGGAAAAGGAGTATGTCAAGGCTGTATATTGTCACTCTGCTTATTTAACTTATATGCAGAGTACATCATGAGAAACGCTGGGCTGAAAGAAGCACAAGCTGGAATCAAGATTGCCGGGAGAAATATCAATAACCTCAGATATGCAGATGACACCTCCCTTATGGCAGAAAGTGAAGAGCTAAAGAGCCTCTTGATGAAGGTGAAAGAGGAGAGTGAAAAAGTTGGCTTAAAGCTCAACATTCAGAAAACTAAGATCATGGCATCCGGTCCCATCACTTCATGGGAAATAGATGGGGAAACAGTGGAAACAGTGTCAGACTTTATTTTTCTGGGCTCCAAAATCACGGTAGATGGTGATTGCAGCCATGAAATTAAAAGACGCTTATTCCTTGGAAGGAAAGTTATGACCAACCTAGACAGCATATTCAAAAGCAGAGACATTACTTTGCCAACAAAGGTCTGTCTATCAGGGCTATGGTTTTTCCAGTAGTCATGTATGGATGTGAGAGTTGGACTATAAAGAAGGCTGAGTGCCGAAGGATTGATGCTTTTGAACTGTGGTGTTGGAGAAGACTCTTTAGAGTCCCTTGGACTGCAAAGAGATCCAACCAGTCTATCCTAAAGGAGATCAGTCCTGGATGTTCATTGGAAGGACTGATGTTGAAGCTGAAATTCCAATACTTTGGCCACCTGATGCGAAGAGCTGACTCATTTGAAAAGACCCTGATGCTGGGAAAGATTGAGGGCAGGAGGAGAAGGGGATGACAGAGGATGAGATGGCTGGATGGCATCACCGACTCAGTGTACATGGGTTTGGGTGAACTCTGGGAGTTGGTGATGGACAGGGAGGCCTGGCGTGCTGTGGTTCATGGGGTTTCAAAGAGTAAGAGATGACTGAGTGACTGAACTGAACTGAACTGATACAGTCCATGGGGTTGCAGAGTCGGACACGACTGAATGACTTTCACTTTGTGTCTTGTCAGAGCAAAGAATGTCAGACAAGTCAGAAAGACACTCCTTCAAAGTTTCAAAGAAACAAGGCCAGAATGTGGATAGTCAGCCAGTACGGCCTTGGAGCTTGGGAAGGGAGTCTTATCACCAAAGGAGGACCAGCATTGATGTCCCAGGAAGGGAGGCATTTAATCTTTATTTTGAACATGGACATTCTTGACTTCTGGTCAGTGTGCCCTTTTCTTTAATAATTAAAGCAAGTATACAATGTAGGTTTGATAGGTCACAAGCAGGCTATTTGAGCTAGCATAAAATTCAAGCTAACTCATGTAGAAGCCAGAATGACTTCTCCAGACCTCCGTATGTGAACCTTTCTTTTATCAGGGCATGTATACCTTTTTCCTGCTACTGAGCTAGGGGTTTTCAAACTGAGTCCCCAGGGAATCCCCGGGGGTTCTACCCACTGTCCTTGTTTTTCACCTCTCCTGTAGTTAGAGCTGCCCACTTCTTTTGCTTCCTTCAAAAGCTCTTATCTGAAAAGTTCTGAGACTAAAGGGTTTGAAAAAATCAGAGCACTCAAAAAATGACTTTTGCCTTAGTTTCAGGTGTACAACATAGTTGTAAATTGTAAAATATAAATACGTAAAATTGTAAAATTAAATTGTAAATAAAAAGTGTAAATGGTAAAATTTCATAAAATTGAAATTTTTATAGATTATATTCCTTTATAATTATTATAAAGTCACCTGTATTCCCTTGCTGTACAATATGTATCTTGGTAGCTTATTTATTTTATACATTGTAGCTTGTACCCCTTAATCTCCTACTCCTCTTTTGCCCCTCCTCCTTCCCTCTCCCCACTGGCAACCACTAGTTTGTTCTCTTTATTTTTTGTTATATTTACTACTATGTTGTATTTTTTAGATTCTGCATATGTCCTGATAACATACAGTATTTGTCCTTCTCTGTCTTAGTTCATTAAGCATAATATTTTCTAGGCTGAGTAATATACCATCATACATATATATGTGTATGCTGCTCCTGCTGCTAAGTCACTTCAGTCATGTCTGACTCCGTGCGACCCCATAGACGGCAGCCCACCAGGCTCCCCCGTCCCTGGGATCCTCCAGGCAAGAACACTGGAGTGGGTTGCCATTTCCTTCTCCAGTGCATGAAAGTGAAAAGTGAAAGTGAAGTTGCTCAGTCGTGTCCGACTCTTCGAGACCCCGTGGACTGCAGCCTACCAGGCTCCTCCGTCCATGGGATTTTCCAGGCAAGAGTACTGGAGTGGGGTGCCAGTGCCATATATGTGTATATATGTGTGTATATATATATATGCCACATCTTTATCCACTTATCTGTTGATGGGCACTTAGGTTGCTTCCATATCTGGGCTATCATAAATAATGCTGCAATGAACAGCACTGGAGTGCATGTATCCTTTCAAACTAGTGTTTTCATTGTCTTCTGATATATACTCAGGAGTGGAATTGCTGCATCATGTAGTAGCTGTGAGTCGGACACGACTGAGCAGCTTCACTTTCACTTTTCACTTTCATGCATTGGAGAAGGAAATGGCAACCCACTCCAGTGTTCTTGCCTGGAGAATCCCAGGGACGGGGGAGCCTGGTGGGCTGCCGTCTATGGGGTCGCACAGAGTCGGACACGACTGAAGCGACGCAGCAGCAGCAGCAGTAGTTCTACTTTTAGTTTTTGAGGCACCTTCACACTGTTCTCCATTTTGACGGCACCAGTGTGTACACAGTGTCTTTTTTCTCTACATTCTCATCAACAAGTTTTATCTGCAGTCTTTTTGAAGATGGCCATCCTGACAGGTGTGAGTTGATATCTCACTGTAGTTCTGATTTGCATTTCTCTAATAGCGATGTTGAGCATCTTTTCATGTACCTATTGGCCATCTGTATGTCTTATTTGGAGGAATGTCTGTTCAGGTCTATTCTTCTATTCTTGTGTCAGAAATCCTCCTAGAATTGGGTTCCTCTGCTTTAGGGAGAAAAGGACAGGTGGAGGTTGAGGCTGACTGAGTGCTCTCTTGGTGTCTGTCTTTCTGTGACAGGGCAGACTTTGAGAGGGCAGGAGTGTCCCTTTGATCCTTACTGGATGCCCAATGTTTAGCATCTTTGCCACACTGCTGCTGCTGCTGCTGCTAAGTCGCTTCAGTCGTGTCTGACTCTGTGTGACCCCATAGACGGCAGCCCACCAGGCTCCCCTGTCCCTGGGATTCTCCAGGCAAGAACACTGGAGTGGGTTGCCATTTCCTTCTCCAATGCATGAAAGTGAAAAGTGAAAGTGAAGTCGTTCAGTCGTGTCCGACTCTTAGCGACCCCATGGACTGCAGCCCACCAGGCTCCTCTGTCCATGGGATTTTCCAGGCAAGAGTACTGGAGTGGGGTGCCATTGCCTTCTCTGGGTGCCACACTAGTAAGTACTCAATAAATACTATCTACACTTTGGCCATGTGAACATTGTTGTATTTACACAGCCATTTTACACACTGGTGGCTCAGTGGTAAACAATCCACCTGCCAATGCAAGAGACTCAGGCTCGATCCCTGGGTCAGAAATATCCCCTGGAGAAGGAAATGGCAACTCACTCCAGTATTCTTGCCTGGGAAATCCCATGGGCAGAGGAGCCTGGTGGGCTACAGTTCATGGGGTCACAAAAGAGTCCCACAGGACTTGGCAACTAAACAAAACAACACTTTTATTGAGATACAATATGCATAAAGAAAAATGTGCAAATACACATGTACAGCTGAAAATTTTCATGAGTTTCCTAGAAGCCTTCCTTCTGCTCCTTTCTCATCTCTATTCATTACTTCCAGGAAAATTTCATTCTTATTCCCAACAGCACAGACCAGTTGTGCTTTAGTGGGTTTTTTTGTTTGTTTGTTTGTTTTGGTTTGCATTCTTTAACTTTTTATTTATTTGGCAGCACCTCCCAGCACGCAGGATCTTAGTTACCTGTCCAGGAATTGAACCCACAGCCCCTGCATTGGAAGCATTGAGTCTTAACCACTGGACCAGCAGGGAAGTCCTAGTTTTGGACCTTTAAAATAGATGGATTGATATAATATGTCCTCTTTTTATCTCTGGGTTCCTTTGCTCACCGCTAGGTTGGTGGAAATCACCCAGATTGTTGCATGTAGCTGCCTGAAATTCATATGTCCATTATGTATTCACATTCATGGCTACTGGGTGGGCAAAAGTTTTTATCTGTAAAGGTGTGCTCAGTCACATCCAATTCTTTGTGACCCCGTGGACCATAGCCTGCCAAGCTCCTCTGTCCATGGAACTTTTCCAGGCAAGAATACTGGAGTGGGTCACCATTTCCTACTGCAGGGGACCTTCTCCATCCAGTGATGGAAACCATGTCTCTTGTGTCTCCTGCATTGGCAGGCCGATTCTTTACCACTAGTGCCACCTGGAAGCCCTCTCTGTAAAGGGCCAGACAGCAAATGCGGTCGGCTCTGTGGGTCATTATGGACACTGCCATGACTTCTCAACTCTGTGAGTGACTTCGTAAAAGCAGCCATGGATGGTATCTTCAAAAGTGGGCATGCCTGTGTTTTGAGAAAATTTGATGTGCACTCTGGACTTTGAATTGCACATACTCTTCCTATTTCACTAAATATTAAATTTCTGTCAATGATTTAAAAATGTAAACAGTGTTTGGCAGTCCCTCGAAAAGTTAAACATAGAATTGCTATAGTCACCATAGTGAAGTCGCTCAGTCGTGTCCGACTCTTTGCAACGCCATGGACTGTAGCCTCTCAGGCTCCTCCCTCCATGGGATTTTCCAGGCAAGAGTACTAGAGTGGGTTGCCATTTCCTTCTCCAGGGGATCTTCCCAGCCCAGGGATTGAACCCAGGTCTCCCACATTCCAGGCAGACGCTTTAACCTCTGAGCCACCAGGGAAGCCCACCAATTCCACTCCTGGGTTTAAGGACCCAGCAATGCCACTCCTGGGTTTAAGGACCCAGCAATTCCACTCCTGGGTTTAAGCCTAAAATAACTGAAAGCAGTCACTTGAAGGATACTTGTGGTCCCAAGTTCAGAGCAATATCCTTGGCAATAGCCAGAAGGTAGAAACAGGACTTCCCTAGTGGTCCAGTGGTTAAGCATCTGCCTGCTAATGCAGGTGACACAGGTTTGATCCCTGGTCGGGGAAGATCCCACATGCCATGGAGCAGTGAAGTCCATGTGCCGCAAGTACTGAAGCCCGCGTGCCTAGAGCCCATGCTCCACAAAAGAAGCCACTGCCATTTGAAGCCCACTCACCGCACCTGGAGAGTAGCCCCCGCTCACCAAAACTAGAGAAAGCCTGTGTGCAGCAACAAAGATCCAATGCAGCCAAAAAAAAAAAAAAAAAAATTCATTGAAAAGAAACATTTTTTTTAAAAGGTGGAAACAACCTAACTGTCCATCAACAAATGGATGACACACAAAAATCCAGTGTGTACATAAAATTGAATATTAGCCTGAAAAAGGAATGAGGTTTTGATCCATGCTACAACATGGATGAATGTTTAAATGTTATGCTAGTGAAATAAGTCAGGCACAGAAGGGTAACTATCCTAGGATTCCACTTATTTGTGGTATAAATAGGCAAATTCATAGGAACAGAAAGTAGATTAGAGGTTACCAGGGACTTCAGGAAGAGGAAGTGGGAGTTAGTGTTTATGGGTAAAGTCAGTTTAGAATGATTAAAAAAAAAATTGTGGAAATGGACAGAGGTGATGATTACACAACACCGTGTGTGACTGAAATCAAGCCACACTCCCTTTAAAGGCTCTGGGAAAGAATCAGTTCTTGAGTTCTTCCAGCTTCTCGTGGCTGCTGGCATCCTTTTGCTTGTGGCCACAACAGTCTCGTGTCTGCCTCGGTGGTTGCTCCATCTTAGTGCTGATGAACCGTACACTTGAAAATGGTCCATTTTATGTTATGTGTGTTTTACCACAGTATTTAAAAAATCCCTGTTGGAAACAAAAACAAACCAAAACAATGTAAAAACCATTCTTAGCTCATGGGTTGTATAAAAATAGATGATGGGCAAAGCTCCCTGGTGATCCACTGATTAAGAGTCCGAGCTTCCACTGCAGAGGGTACCGGTATTCCATCCCTGGTTGGGGAACTACGCCCTACATGATGCATGGTGTAGCCAAAAAGAAAAAAAAAGATGGTGGGCTAGATCTAGCCCAGGGGCCATAGTTTGACAACTTCAGTTGTCTATTATTCCTTTGAAGAAATAAATCATGGTTTTATTTTCTATTGTGATAGGCATTTGGGAATGAACATGGCATGTAGTTCTTTTTTTTTTTTTAAGATTTATTTATTTGTCTATTGGCTGGGCTGGGTCTTCATTGCTGCACTTGAACTTTCTCTAGTTGCAGTGAGGTGGGAGTTACTTTCTAGTTGCAGTGCTTGGGCTTCTCATTAGAGTGGCTTCTCTTGTTGCGGAGCACAAGCTCTAAGTTCGAGGGCTCAGTATTTGCAGAATGTGAGTTCTGGGGTTGTGGCACACGGGCATAGTTGCTTTGAGGCATATGGGATCTTCCAGGACCAGCGATCGATCTGTTGTCTCCTGCATTGCAAGGCAGATCCTAAACGACTGGACCACCAGGGAAGCCCAGCATGCAGATCTTACACAAGGACATGACTCTGGTCACATGTGTGTGCCCTCCCACCGCTCCACATAAGCTGGTTTCTCTCTCTGCTCTTCTGACTATGGTTATTCCACCAGGTACTATCTTCCGGACCAGCCCCCAAGCCTAGATGTGGGCAGGGAAGGCTCTGGAAGGCGGAGTCTGTGGCATTACTAGGTCCCTGGACTCTACCCCGGGGGCTTCCTCTTAGCCCCGGATGTGGAAAGGGAGGCCCAGGATGCCAAGGGTCTTAGCCAAGACAGGAAGCTGTACACCCGGCAGCCTTAAAGAGGGAGCAGAGGCAGGGGCGCGGAATTAGTGTTCAAAATTTGGCCTGCTGAGTCCACAGAGAGGGTAAGTGACAGCTGCTCCTGCCTGTAGGGGCAAAGCTGGGTCTCCAGCCCAATCCCAGTTGGGACCCACAGCTCCCAATCCCACATGCTCTGTGGGTCTGAGCTTCCCCAGGATGGGGAGGGGTAGACCCAGCTGGGGGTCTCTTGGTTTTTTTTCTTGCAGCACCTGCAGGATGAAGGCTCTCTCCTTCCTCTTCATCCCAGTCCTGGGGCTGCTGGTGTGTGGCCAGTCGCTGTGCCCCATAGATAAAGCCATCAGTGAGAAGATCCAGGAGGTCACCACCTCCCTAGGTGAGAACCCTCCCATCCAACCTCAGCCAGGCCCTCAGGGGCCCCTCTGATTCCTGACATGGAGCAAACATCAGGCCAGCCCCAACCCCAACCAAATCTCAACCCCAAACCCAACCCAACACTAATCTCCACCGGTCTCCACCTCTAACTACAGCTCAAAACCCTCCTCCCTCAAAAACGCCCACCCAGGACAGAATCCTTAGAGGTGGGGAGTTCCCCACCTACTGGGCCTTCCCCAGGGGCGTTTTCTTGACCCTCTGCCCATCTCCAAACTCCAGGGCCTAGGCAGCATGAGAAGGGGGTTGGGGCAGCTTGGTCTCACAGTTACTTGGCATCACCCTTTCCCGCAGTTCCTGGGGCAGTAAGGATCATTGGCCTGGACTGCCGGAGTGTCACCTCCAGGGGGTCCCTGGTCACCTGCCCTTCAGGTAGGTACAGAACTCCGTTGTTCAGTCTCCCGGCTCTATTCTCAGCACCCCATAACCCCCTCCACTGTGTTTAGGTTCCATTTCTCTAGAACCAAGGAGTCCCAGCTTCTAATTCCTTAATATCCTGGTCTGCACTCCCGGCCTTGTCCCTTCCCCCAACTCCCGGGCCCCATTTCCTCAGGACACTGATGTCCAGGCCCCCAGCCAACCCGCCACCCACGCTGCCAGCCCTCTGGAAGCCCAAACTCGAAGCTTCTGGCTCGGGGTCCAAGCTCTCTCCTCCTTGCTCCCCCTCGCAGGCTTCGCCGTCACTGGCTGCACGTGTGGCTCTGCCTGTGGCTCGTGGGACGTGCGTGCTGAGACCACGTGCCACTGCCAGTGCGCAGGCATGGACTGGACTGGAGCTCGCTGCTGCCGCCTGCGTATCCAGTAGCCTAAGACTGCGCTTGCGCGGTGCAGGTCTGGGGGGGCGTGGCCAGGCATTTGGGGGCGGGTCATATCTCTGAGGGGCCGGGCCAGGCCCCGGCTGGAAATAAACCTCTTTGAGATGATGGGGAGGGCCCGGGCCCTGAGCTGTGTCTTCTGTGGGGTGTGGGTGACTGAGCTGGCGTCTCCAAAAAGAGCAAGGTGCATCAGCACCGGAGGGGGTGGGGGAGCAACCGCAACTTTTCTTCTCCCCATTCCGCCCTCCTCCCTTGTCCGCAACTTCTATTTTTGAAAACGGGGCCCTAACTTCCTTTAATGACATCCACACTCAAGGCTTATGGTCTTCGTCAAAGGAGAAGACAGTGTTAGACTATTTTTGTGGGGGGCCTCTCTGCACGACATGTGGAATCTTAGTTCCCTGACTGACCAGTTATGGAACCCAGGCCTTTTGCAGTGAAAGCTGGGGAATCTTAACCACTGGACCATCAGGGAAGTCCCGTAGTGTTACCTTTGAGGCCACCTTGATGGCCACACGAGGGTCCTAGGCCTCCTGGGAAGTTGCTGGGTTATTCTCCCCCACAATGATGCCTCTTTGGGGATCTGGGTCTGGACAGGACAGGAACCACCACCCCCACCAGCCCCTACCCCACATACGCTCCAGAGCTTTAAGTCATGAGCAGCCTCAGGGTCAGGGTGCATCCCTATTCATCGCTGTACCCAGAGACCTGAGCTCCATCCCTCACTCCCCACCTGCAACAGGGACATTCGTTCCTATTCCTCATGAACATTCAAATGTGACAACACGGGTAGGGGACTTGCTGGCTCTTTGGTATATCCTGCTTAGAAGAGAGAATGGCACATTGAAGGTGTTCAGGAAATGTCCATTGAATAAATAACCAGACACACAGGTGAATACACCACCTAGGTACACATGCTACACCTATATACACAGTGACACATGGCCTTGTGCACACAAAATACACAACCCAGTTACCACAGTCACACAAGGACGCCACGCCCTATAGACACACACATGCCAACCGTGGGGAGGGAACTAGGGACACAGGAACTCTTGTGTGCCTTGGACGGACTCTCGTGCTTTCAACGTCAAGTCCCCATCCCAGCCTGGATGACGTTGGTCTCAGTCTGGAGTCAATGCCCCAGAAGAGAAATACTCAGCATCACTGGGGGCACAAATCCAGGTGATTCAAGGTCCAGTTTCCTGAGGACCCTAACCCAGGAGTCTTAAAATCCAGTCCCTGAGAGATGCAGACAGAGACTTCAGAACACTTGGTGCCCAGGTTTAAGAGGGACCCCAGACTTAAATAGCACAGTCCCCAGCAGCACACTCCAGAGGCTGAAGAATGGGTGACAGGGTGGGTTTCTGGTTTTCAGGATGATTTGGACTCTTCCCACTGACAACCATCCCCCATGGTGGTACACCACCCTGCCCCCACTGGTTGTAATGATCGAGAACTGAGATCACGAACACTCCTGGTGCCCATGGAATCCACTACATGCCAATCCAGGGATTCCCCTCCCAGTTCCTCCCCCTTAAAACATTTTGGCCTTGGGGTTGGAGTGGGATCACAGAGTCAGAAATGTGTTAAGGACCAGAGAGGGCAAGCATAGTTCCTTGCCCATCCTGCCCATCACTGTCCCCAGACTCTCATGTGAATGCCTCTGTCTTTAAGATCCACAATTGTCCCCTTGTATCTGGACGCCAAGAAGGGCCTCTTTTGAGCTCTCAGTTCCAACACAGTCTTCCTCCTGTCCCAGAGTGTAGACTTCGAAAGGCAAAGCCCTTTCTTAAGTCTCTTTCCTCATTTGCTAACTGCTCAGCCCCCTGTGAGAGTTGAACTTTGGTGCTGGAGAATATTCTTGAGAGTCCCTTGGACAGCAAGGATCTCAAACCAATCAATCCTAAAGGAAATCAACCCTGAATATTCATTGGAAGGACTGATGCTGAAGCTGAAGCTCCAATCCTTTGGCCTCCTGATGTGAAAAACTAACTCATTAGAAAAGACCCTGATGCCAGGAAAGATTGAGGGCAGGAGGAGAAGGGGGCGAAAGAGGATGAGATGGTTGGATGGCATCATGGACTCAATGGATATGAGTTTAAGCAAACTCCCGGAGATAGGGAAGGACAGGGAAGCCTGGCATGCTGCAGTCCCTGGGGGTGCAGAGTCGGCCACGACTGAGTGACTGAACAACAGCCCCCTATAGTAGCCAAGATTGTTGGTTGCCAGCCCCCCAGACCCCACCTCAATCTGCTGCTGCTGCTAAGTCACTTCAGTTGTGTCCGACGCTGTGCGACCCCATAGACGGCAGCCCACCAGGCTCCCCCGTCCCTGGGATTCTCCAGGCAAGAACACTGGAGTGGGTTGCCATTTCCTTCTCCAATGCATGAAAGTGAAAAGTCAAAATGAAGTTGCTGAGTCGTGTCTGACTCCTAGGGACCCCATGGACTGCAGCCTACCAGGCTCCTCCATCCATGGGATTTGCCAGGCAAGAGTACTGGAGTGGGTTGCCATTGCCTTCTCCCATAATTATTATATCATATCATAATATATATTTATTATATATATTTATATATATATTATACATTATATATTTTTAATAGTTTAAAATCTCTTTAGTTTTTCTGTAAGAAAAACTTTTTGTAAGAGGAGGTTAATGTTTAGTAATTAATGTTTTAAAATCTTATTTTATTTAGAAATGACCTAGCTATTTAATAAACTTATTGTTTAGTTTAGTACAACTCTAAAAATTTAAGTTATTCCAATCCTAAGAGATTATTTTAGATTATAATAATAGATTATTCTATTAAAATATAATTATTTTTAATAGAGTTTATCTAAAAGTTTTTATCTCTTATATATATATATATATATATATATATATATATATATATATATATATCTCGAGCTAAAATGAAAGGACATTTTCTGGATTACCTAAATGAGAGGCTCAGGTTCAGAACAACAGACTCAGGAATGACTGAATCCAGGGTTTCAGACAATGTCTCCAGGACTCGACTCCTTGTCATGTCTGCTTTCCTTAGTGTTGACCTCACTTTTAAGCAAGTTTTCCCCTGCCATGGCTCCAGGCTTATATCCTGGCAGTCTGACAGAAGTGGGAAAGAGAGAATGCCCCTTCCCCTGGTTAACCCAACAAAAGCCCCAGGCCTGGGTTTCATTGGTTGAGTCTGGCTCCTTTGCCCAACAGCTCTGTGCCACATCTTGGTCTTTGATTGGCTGGACCTAGATCATTCTTTAAAGAAAATTCAGACTGTTGCCCCATGAAAGCATCGGGTCAGCCAACCCCATGGAGTCCTCTTAGGCCACCATGACACCGTTGCTTGTGGGTCTTCAGTTCTGGGGCTACCTTTTTCTCCAAGTCCGGAGGGCTGTACCATGGTTTTGGCCTCATTTTAGTCAGGGAAATGTGCAATGCTGCAGGCCCGCCCCCTATGCCTGTCCATCAGAGCAGAGTCAGTTCCCCATTGGTACATCTTTTCTGCAACTGTTGCATCATCAGTGGAGGTGAGGCCACATCTCTCAATGACTGACTTCTTTGTAAGAGGAGATAGAAGAGCTGGCATCTAATTATTGTTAAACTGATCTTCCTTCAGCAGACAAGACTGGCAGTACTGTATTTGTTTGTTTATACTGCACTGTGTGGCATGTGGGATTTTAGTTCACCAACTAGGGATCTACTACAGCCCCTGCAGTGGAAGGTCAGAGTCTTAATCACTTGACTGTGAGGAAGTCCCAAGATTGGCAATACTTCAGGAAAGAGAACATTATCCTCACCAGCCAGATCTTGGGGGTAATTCCAAAATTGCATGCATGCTAAGTCACTTCAATTGTGTCCTACTCTTTGTGACCCTATGGACTGTAGCCTGCCACACTCCTCTGTCCATGGGATTCTCCAGGCAAGAGTAATGAAGTGGGTTGCCATGCCCTCCTCCAGGGGATCTTCCTGTCCCAGGGATTGAACACGTGTGTCTTACATCTCCTATATTAGCAAGCAGGTTCTTTACCACAAGCGCCACCTGGGAAGCCCAAAGTTACTTAAAATTTAATCACATATTTTAAACCTAAAACATACTCACTTCTCACACATAGAAAGTTTTAATCTAATTTTTTCTGAAGGGAGTGTAACACAGTGGGACCCTATGGGCCTTCCCAGGACAGACGCCACCTCCCCCCATGTCCTCTGCTTGTCTCTTGTCTAAAGAAAAATTTTATCCAAGAATAAATTTAATCAAAGAAAATTTAAAAGTGCAGAAACAAAGAAAAATGATCAAACAGAATAAAATAATAATAAACCATTAAACTAAGTCAAGGACATTTAGTCCCTTCTCAAGGGCTATAGATAATACTGTGTCATATGCTTGGAGCTGTTTCGTGGATACCAAACCCCGCGGGTGGGGGAAGCTAACTACATGATGACCAGACTGTAGCCATGACATAAGCTGCCACATCTTACACAATTTCAAGAACTGGTCTCAAGGAAATGGGAACAATCCAACCCTGGAACTGAAGATTAAGTGCACTTAAAGCAATCAAGATGACACTGATCAGACCACTGCATAAGCAACTTCAGGATGATTGTCAGAGCTGAGGTACTGTTTCTGCACACAGCCCCCTCCCTCCACCTATACACTCCTAAAATTCCCCTTAAAGCTCTTGCCCCCTGATCGACAGCTGGGAGATGACTTTTGGACATGCCATATGTACACATGAGCAGACGTGCAACTGGAAGTATTCAGGTGTGTATACACACACACACACACACACACACAATGGAATATTACTCAGCCATCAAAAAGGATAAAGTTCTGCCATTTGCAGCAACATGGATGGACTCAGAGGGTATTATGCTTAGTGTGGGATTCCCAGGTGGCTCAGTGGGTAAAGAATCCACCCACAGTGCAGGAGACATGGGCTTGATCCCTGGATCAGGAAGACCCTCTGGAAGAAGGCAGTATTCTCCAGTATTCTTGCCTGGAGAATCCCGTGGATAGAGGAGCTTGGTGTGCTACAATCCATAGGGACACAAAGAATAGGACATGGCTGAAGCACCTGAGCAGGTACACAGGCACATGCTTAGTGAAGTAACTCAGATAGAGATACAAATAGTTGTATGTCATGTTAGTGTATGTTATCACTTGTGTGTGGAATCTAAAAACAATTTTTAAAGGAATGCATGTAACCAAATGGATACAGACTCACAGACAGGACAAACTAATGGTTACCGGTGGAGAGAGGCGAGAGAAGAAGGGCAATATAAGGGCAAGAGATTAAGAGATACAAACTAATATGTATATAGTAGATTAGCAACAAGGATATATTTTACAGTACATGGAAATATATCCATTGACTCTGTGCTCCCAATGCAGGGAGCATGGGTTTTTATCTCTGGTCAGGAACTAAGATCTAGGTCAGTGCAGCCAAAAAAAAAAGGAAGAAAAAATATCTGCCAAAAACCCACATGTGTTTCACATCATATTTACTTCTAACAGAAGGCAACTGCTCTAGACTGAAAGAGAAAATTCCTTGTATACTTAGCCTCATTTTAATCCCCAGTTTTCAAGGTCAGATAGACACAAGGAAAGCTTTAAAGATACCTAGATAAAGATAAAGATAAAGATACAGAGTGGAGACAGTGTGCACACATGAATATGTATAAGCATGCAAATGACCATGCCATATGTACAGATGTACAGATGTGCATTTGAGGGTATTCAGAAGTGTGAGTGTGCAAGTGTGTGTGTGGGTCTGGGTAGGTGAGCTGATGCGTGGATGAGTGTGAATGTGTTTCTGAGTGTTCCTTTGCCGGGGGTCTCCAGGTGGAAGGCGAACTGCTTCGGGGTAGGTCAAGGTGACATCTGGCCTCAGTCCCAGATGTGGGAGTGGACTTCCTAGTGGTTAGCCCTATTGCCTCATATCCAATCTTCTCCAAAGGGCCTTGGAGAAGTAGAACTTCTCTGGGTGGAGCTAAGGGGTGGGACTAGGGCAGAGGGAAGGTAGGTGTGGGGACCTAGGAATCTTGTCCCAAAAGGTGGGGTGCCATAGTATCTCCCATGAGAGCAAGAGATGGGAGGACGAGGTTCATCCAGGTGGACGCACATACACACACACGGAGAGCTTCCTGTAAAGTTCCTGACTATCCTATTTTCAAAATTATTTTTATTGAATATAATTGACCCATGACTTTGTGTAAGTTTACGGTGTACGATATGTTGATTTGATACATTTTTCGATTGCAATATGACGATCCCCATGGAACTCAGGTCTCCTGCATTGCAGGCAGAATCTTTGTCATCTGATCTACCAACAGGGCGTTAGTTAAGACCTCTACCACAAATTGCTGACCATCTTGTTTCTGGGTCTGTGTGAATCTCTTCTTGTCCCTCCTGAGACCTCGGGTCTCCTAAGACTCTTTTTTTTTTTTTTTAAGCTGTGAATGTTCTTTTTTTAAAACAAGATCTTCTTTTTAAAACATGTTCTTTTTGGCTGCACTGGGTCTTTGTTGCTGTGCATGTTCTCTGATTGATGAGTGGGGGCTACTCCCCAGTTGTGGTGGGAGAGCTTCTCATAGCGGCGGCTTCTCTCGTGGGCTCCAGTATCTGTGGCTCCTGGGCTCTAGAGCACAGGCTCAATAGTTGTGGTGCAGGGGCTTAACTGCCGGATCTTCCTGGATCAGGGATCCAACCTGTGTCTCCTGCACTGGCAGGTGGATGCCCAAGACTCCTGTTGAGCCGGGGTTGGGGTGAGGATGCCCCAAGGGTGGGGGGTTCCTGGATCCCTGAAAGCAGGAAGCCTACATTTTCCTTCCTCTCCTCTACCTCAACGCAGAGATTTCCTCATCTCCCCAGACACTTTCCTGTGGGTGGGGCTGTATGAAGACAAATTTGCTGCTGGGGACCATAGAGACTGAGGAAATATACATAAACCAGGAGGTCAAGATGCAGCCGGTAGCCTTCAAAGACAAGAGACGGGGATCCTCAGGCAATAAAGAAGGTTAGGCATCTCGGGCGAGACGGGAGAGGTTGGGATGGGAGGAGTGAGGAGCTGAAAGTGAAGGTTGGAGGGCTCCTCCCTCCCCCCAAAAAATGTGTGTGTATGTGACCCAAAGGCTCACACGCATTAAGATGAAGATCAGAGTTCCCTACTCCTTATCTTTGCCCCGAGAAATCTGTTGTGTAGAGGATTCAGTAAACCAAGATGTCTGAGCTCCCTCTCCCATACTCACCCCTGCCCCAGAGCTCCGGGCAGGTTTCCTCAAGCCTCTCAATGACTTGCCCACAGCTGCAGATGACCCTAACTATGAGAACATCACCTTTACCTTCAAAAACCAGAACCGGCCAAAGGGCAGTCATTCACCACCCAAGAATAAGGGTAAGCAGCCGCTCCCCGCCCCCCAACCCCTATCACACAGCCCTGGGAGAGGTCTGTGGGAGGGCACTGCAGGGACAAAGGACAGTGTGTGAAGGTCAGAGTCAATGGTGTGGGGGTGTGGTGGTGTCGAGGCTTTGTGTGATAGTGGTGGGGGGTAGCTGTGTAGGCGATGATGAAGAGGATGATGTGATTGTGTTGGTGGAGGTGTTGGTGAAGGTCTGGGTGTCGGTGATGCTGGTGGATTGGGACGGGATCATCTAGATAGAGCTGATGAACGTATTGATGAGGTCCTGCTGACCTGTTGACAGGGACAGTGCTGGCGAGGACAAGTATTGATGCTGGTGATGGGATCATAAGAGGGCATCATGGGGACAGTGCTAGGGACAACTGCTAGTGGTGCTGGCTGGGGGGCATGCTAGTGGCAGGGTGTTCGATGGCCACAGCCGCTGATGGTATTGAGGACAGTAGGTACAGGTGAAGAGCTGTCTGTGGTGTTAGAGTCAGTGCCGATGGGCTGAGCAGCGGTGTTGGGCCCTGGAGATGAGCTGTCCTACCTCTATCCCAGTGCCAGCCGAGCCCAGGCCACCCTTGGACACTGCCCAGGGACACCACTGGTTGCCTAAAGCCATGATGAGTCTGAACACCTTCTTGACTCTGTCCTGCATGGTCCTCTTAGCTGTGGTCCTGGTGAAGAGTGAGTGGGGTGTTTCAGTTGGTGGAGGAAGGGGCTGGGGGCAGTGTGGAGGGGTCCCCAGAAGCTGGGGAGGTCCAGTGCTGCTCCCGACTGCAGAACTCAGGTGATTCTAAAGTTTTTCTAAGGTTTTCTTGCCCCCTGCCCCACACATCCTGAACAGATTCCAAGATGTCCAGGGAGCTGGTGGTCTTGAAAGAGGAGCTCTGGAACGGTGAGGGGAAGAGCTGGGTCGGGGTTGGGGGAGTAGGGGGAGCGAAGGTGACTCTGACAACTCCAATCCACACCCTTAGTCTCCACTTCGGTGCAAGAGTACCAGGAAGAGCAGAAGACTCAGTGGGGCAACGTGAAACAGAGTGTAATGGCAGCCAAGCAGAGCATTGACACAGTCATGACGAGAATCCAGGAAGGGAACCCGAAACGGAAGCAGCTGGCCACAGGTGCCCTGGCAGACCTCCCTGGGGCGAATATGCCTCCGTGCCCAGTACTGGGTTGGGTGCTGGGGAATCTGGGGAGGGCTCAGCAGGGGTCCTGCCCTCCCCAAGCACAAGGTTTGGGGGGGTGATGGATGTCACCCCCCCACAAACACACCCCGAGTACCTCAGGGAGTATGTATATGCTGCTGGGAACTCCAAGTACTTTGGGATTGTGTGGCATCTTTTTCGGGTTGGGGGTGGGGCAGGGAAAAGGCTTCCAATAAAGCTAAGAGTGTCCCATCTCAGCTTTTTCCTGTCTCCCCACCACTCCAGTCCCAAACATAGATGAAGTCAAGAAAACATTACAGGAAATCCTCAATACACTGAAGACACCAAAACCAAGTAAGCTGGGGCCAGGGCAGCAAATGAGGGGGGTCCCCCGAATTTGGCTCCAGGTTCTTTTCCAAGAATGGGATCTGTCTGATCTCTGGTCTCCATCCTTCACCCCCGCCCCTACTCTGCAGGTCCCACACCTCAATGAGTGAGAAAATCTCACAGCCCTGGCTGCGCCGTGGAGGAAAGACAGCACTTCTTCCATGAAGAAGGAACATGGGGACCCACGCTGGTCTGAAGCTGCCCTTCATCCCACATGTAGAAAATCACATGTCTTGCGAATGAGTGTTGTGGAATTGCATGTGTGCATGTGCATGCGTGTGTCAGGGTAAGCTCTTCAAGGAGGGTGGGTATTTCAATGTGTCGCACAGGAAGGTGTTATAGGTGAATGTTGATGGTGAGTGTGGTGTGCTTCCAGGTCACTGTTCACAGGCACACATGTGTGGGCTGTGGCGTGGCGTGAGTGTAATTCGTGTCACTGTGTGCGGCTGTGGGGACCACAAAGGCATGTCACTCTAGGTGTGGGTGTCGGTGGCACGTGTCGCAGGCACCCATTTCACCATCAGCGTAAACACACGCATGTGTCCTGCTGAGTGTTGTGTGATGCAGGTGTGAGAGGGTGGGGTGCATGGGAAGGTATCACTGTAATTGTGGATGAGTGTCCTGTCATGCTATGCCGGCGTGAACAGGTGTGTGTCAACACGAGTGTGCCTGATTGCGCCGCCGAGGGTTCAGAGCAGTCCCCACATGTGTCCATTTGTTTCTGCACTCACGTTTTGTGATTCACCATGATAAAGCCCAAAGGGAGACCACATGGCTTTCCCGTCTGTTTGGTGCAGCTGGGGGGGCTTTGGGACCTGGTGGGGGAGGGTGCGTAAGTGTGTAGACTTGGAGAATGGGAAAGGTCATGTGGGGAACACGTGGGCCTGATGCCAGGAGCCCTGGGGGCAGGAGGGGGTGTGAGAACCAATGCACCCAGTGGATCCCTGTGTGTCCATGAACCATACCCAGGGGTGACTGAATCCCTGTGCCCCTAAGTATTTGTGGACTGAGAGGTGCAATGCTCTTGGACCAAAACAGAAATGAAGGTTTTCTTCTGATAACAAGGAAAATATAGGGAAAAATGAACAGACTAGAAAAGTAGCATAAACGGGCCTGAAAGAGTTAATTAATCCTAGCTTTATTTTAAATGTTACTAATCTGTAGTGTCTGTAACTCTGTCCTTCACAAGGCTAACCTCTAACACTCTCTGAATCTGTGAATTACACCCAGCACCTAACACTCTGAATTACATCCTGTTCCTGTTGTTTTACACTCCCTTGTAGCACATCACCGCTTGCAGCATTCTGCATTTCAGAAAGCAGGTCGCGGGTCAATAACCGGGAGAGCAACGGACCCAATTATTGGATTGCCTGACACTGTGTACTTAGTCGCTCAGTCACGTCCGACTCTTTGCGATCCCATGGACTGTAGCCCTCTAGGCTCCTCTGTCCATGAGGATTCTCCAGGCAAGAACACTGGAGTGGGTTGACGTGCCCTCCTCCAGGGGAATCTTCCCAACCCAGGGATTGAACCCAGGTCTCCCGCATTGCAGGCGGATTCTTTACCTTCTGAGCCACCTGACACTAGCTCTGACTGTTTTGAAATAATGCAGGAAGAAGAAAAACACAAGACCTTCACCATTTTGATCCTTGCCACCAACCCGCACCCCGGGACTTGAAGCCCCACCTATTAGACTTCTCCTGATTCCCCACGGCGGGGGATGGGGTTGGAGGCTGGGGAATGGTCTTGAGGCTCCAGGCAGCTGCGTTCCCTCTTTGCCTGGCAAAAAAATAAAACTCCTCTTTCTTTTCTCCTCCAAACGTAGTCTCCGTGCTTCTGTTAGACATTGGTGCACAGAGAATCAAGATATTGACATTAATGTCTCCCTAAGCGTGCATGGCCTCACGGATATATGAGCCCCTGAGTACGGTACTGTGCTCCGGCATGTTATCTGTCCACAAAGCATGTATTCAGGAGCGCACGTCCCCTCAGAGAACTTGTGCCCACGGGCATGCACATGGACATGTTTGTCCGGAAGGTGAGCGTATGTGTGACCCAAGATGAGCAGACGCACATGTGCCTGACACAGAGACCCGTGTTTACCATCAGACGTGCACTCTGAGCAGGGGATGACCCATGCCCCTGTCCCCTTGATTGTGGGCCAACCAAGGCCAGCGAGGCCCCTGCCCGGGTACCTGCGCCCTTAAGTCGGGTTCCACGGACACATGCGCCCCCCTGCGGCCGCTCTCCGGAATCGCCTCGCGCGCCGTGCCGACACGCCCGTCGCTGCGCCTGCGCACGCCCCCCCCCCCTTTTTTTTTTACGACGCCGTAAAGCAGCTCGGCCAAATCGGCGGCCGCAGGTTCGGGTGAGACCCCGCCCGCCGCGACCCCTCCCCGGCCCGGGCCTAGTCCATTTCCCTACCCCCTGCCCGCGGGTCTTTGGGTCCTGGGCCAAGGTCTCGGTGTTCGCAATCCCCGGTCATCCCCCACCTCGTCCCATCCGCCGGGGGTGGGGGCGCGAGGAGGGTGGGCTCCTCCCCGGTTCCGTTGTTTGGTCCACACCCGCGCCGAGGTCACGGGATCCCGGTCTTTCCGTGGCTTAGCTCACCAACCCCGCATGTCGCGCGCTGGGCCCTCCCCATGTAGGCGGCTGCGCAGCGGGGCAGGGACGTCCTGGAGTTCCTAAAATTCCCTCCGGTCCGCTTTTCATCCTCCACACTGACCCTAGCTGGGGCCCTGTCTCAGCCTCCCCAGACCCTTCCGGCCTCTGGTCCCGTCCCTGCGTAGTGGGGGGTCGGGGCTCTCAGCTCCCCTCCTAACGGTGGGTGTGCGTGTGTGTGTGTGTTACTCCGAGCCCTTGACATCCCCCATCCGCGGCCATTCTCGTCGCAGATCCAGTGTGTTTGTCTCAGCATCCCATAGGGATTTTCTCCCCACAGCCCCACTTCCGGGTCTTTCCCGCCACTGATGGCTTCTCGCTCTGGAGTGGGAGGATCACGGCGCCCCCTCCTGGCTCCGCTAACACCCCGGGTCCGATAGTCCGCCCCCTCCGTCTTGTTTCCCACAGTGCAGCTAGTTTTCTGGAAAGCACGAGGGTGGGGAGGTGGGGCTCTCAGCGCCTTGTCTGGCTGCCCCTCCCGTCTTTTTACCAACGCGGGTCCACTCCAAGAGGCATGCTTCGTGCCTGACAAATTCGGTGTGCCCGAGGCTGCGGGTTTAGAAGGGTTGCCAGCATCCTCTCCTGGCTCGCTCCATGTGCCTTGCTTGTTCCCCAAGGCCCCAAACCCTCCTGGCCCTGGGTCTCGCCACATCCCCTTTCTTCTCTCTTCTGACTTCACCCTGGGAAGTCAGCGCTGTTGCTGCTGGAGCGTGTCCTCTCACGGCCCCTCACCCTCGTCCCCTCCCCATGCACACATCTCATTACTGGCACCGGCTTGAAGGGTTCAGGACGATGCTTTTAATGCACAAAGATCACCTGGAACTCATGGGTTGGGATGGTTTCGAGTGCCTCCTTCCAGGTGTCTCTCCTCCCACCTCCCCTCTCCATCAGAGAATGGAAGTGTTACTTGCTCAGTCGTGTCGTGACTCTGCGACCCCATGGATGGTAGCCAGCCAGGCTCCTCTGTCCATGGGATTCTCCAGGCAAGAATACTAGAGTGGGTTGCCATTCCTTTTTCTAGGGAATCTTCCCTCCTCAGGGATCGAGCTCAGGTCTCCCACATTGCAGGCAGAGTCTTTACCATCTGAGCCACCAGGGAAGCCCTCCACTCGCCTCCCTCCCAAGCCCTCTCCTGGACAAGGGTATAAGCCTCATAAGGGAGGTATGCTTTATACGCGGGTAGATTCTCCTTTTCTTCTTATCTCTTTCCACGTGGGAAATCAGTGATGGCATACACACGGGAGGTGGTTGGGAGGGGGTCTCCTTCCCGCCTCTGACACCCACTTTTCTTCTCCCTGCAGGGCGGCGGCATGGAGGCGCGCTTCACGCGTGGGAAGTCGGCGCTGCTGGAACGCGCGCTGGCCCGGCCACGCACCGAGGTGAGCCTGAGCGCCTTTGCCCTGCTCTTCTCCGAGCTGGTTCAGCACTGCCAGAGCCGCGTCTTCTCTGTGGCGGAGTTGCAGGCGCGCCTGGCCGCTCTGGGTCGCCAGGTGGGCGCCCGCGTCCTGGATGCGCTGGTGGCTCGCGAAAAGGGTGCCCGGCGCGAAACCAAGGTGCTGGGCGCCCTGCTCTTCGTTAAGGGCGCCGTGTGGAAGGCGCTCTTCGGCAAGGAGGCCGACAAGCTGGAGCAGGCCAACGACGACGCCCGCACCTTCTACATCATCGAGCGCGAGCCGCTCATCAACACCTACATCTCCGTGCCCAAAGAGAACAGCACGCTCAACTGTGCCAGCTTCACCGCGGGCATCGTGGAGGCGGTGCTCACGCACAGCGGCTTCCCCGCCAAGGTCACGGCGCACTGGCACAAGGGCACCACGCTGATGATCAAGTTCGAGGAGGCGGTCATAGCCCGAGACCGGGCCCTGGAGGGCCGCTGATCCCCTCAAGATAAAGGATGCGGACAGCCTCCTTCCCAAGTGTGTCTTGTGTCTTGTTTGAGGGCCTCGGAGATCCCCTCAGCACCTCAACTGGGGACTTCCCTGGCAATCCAGCAGTTGGGACTCAGCACTTTCACTGCTGAGAGTGTGGTTGGGGAACTAAGGCCCTGCAAGCCACACAGGGCCCTGCCAAACAAAACAAACCCCACCGTGACCCAGGGCCTTGCCTCAGGCTGCTGAGGGTGGCCAGAGGCCTAATACAATGGAGAAGTGGGGTGGGGGCAGATTTGACCTAGCTTGGGGGTTGGGGGAAGTGGGGTGGGACGCCGGGGTGGGGCAGAGGGCAGAGAAACCAGGCCCAAGGAGCTGCTGATTTGGCTCCAAAAGTGAAAGTTGCTCAGTCATGTCAAAGTCTTTGCAACCCCTATGGACTACACAGTCCATGGAATTCTCCAGGCCAGAATACTGGAGTGGGTAACCTTTCCCTTCTCCAGGGGATCTTTCCAACTCAGGGATCAACCTAGATCTCCCTCATTGCAGGCAGATTCTTTACCAGCTGAGCCACAAGAGAAGCCCCCTGCTGGTTTGGCTGGGGTGTGGGTGGAATGCTGGTACTTTCTGGAATCACAGCTGGAGGCCATCCATCTGCAGAAGAGGTGTGGGGAGGTGGTTATGAGAGTTCGGGCAGGGGTCGGGCTGAGGGAGATTCCTTTAGACCAGGGGCTGGCTTTGCTTTATGTAAAGACCTGAGAGTGAGCAGTTGCCCCCCTACCCCCTAGCCTCTCCCAGGTTACTTTGTGCCCATAGGGGTAGGCAGCAGTAGGTTGAGGAGCGGATGTAGCTGTGCATCTAGAAAACAAGCAGAAGGTAGTTGTTTGTCAACTCCCCTCCCCCCGACTGTTTTTTAGACCCTTGCTACTCCCAGTGTGGTCCTGGGCCTTGGCATCAGCATTTGAAACCAATTGGGTGTCATCTTGGGGGCTCTGAAGGGCTCCGTTACCATAGTCCTTTATGTCTCAGTGAAGAAGAGAATTCAGTGAGTGGGGCAGTGATAAGAAATGATTGAGATAAATAAGAAATGATTGATTAGAACAAGACACTAGCAAGGCTTTACAAGCAGGTGGGTGAGAAATGCCACACCCTGAGAATTTAACTGAGCTGCAGTTTTATAATCAAAGGAAAAGTGCGGAGGGGGAGAAGACCTCCTTTGTCTTTCTTGGGTAGACGTCATGCTTCTGTCATCAGCTCCTTCTCCAGGGTGGGCAGGGGAACTTTCTTGTCCCCACATAGTCAAGCTAGGGCCGCAAATTATTGTTCTTGTGTGCAGTGAGCTTGTCCCAGGAATCGCTAACTTACTGAGCTCCCTGGGCAGGAGATGGGGCTCATGTCACCATTGTTTTATTGTTTTGGGTCATGTCCCGAGCTTCTGTTACACGGTTATGTTGCTAAGCAAGCCTGGTTAGTTTTGTGGTTAAGCAAATCTGCTTTCTTGAGTAATCATTAATTTACAGGGGTCTCCCATATCTTTCTACTTACAATCCCCTAGCAGGATTAGCTATCTAATGACCTGCTTTGTCTGTTTGGATGCGTGCATGCTCAGTCGCTTCAGTTGTGTCTGACTCTTTTTGACCCTATGGATCGTAGCCCCACCAGGCTCCAGAATCCTGGGATTCTCCAGGCAAGAATACTGGAATGGGTTGCCATGCCCTCCTCCAGGGGATCTTCCCAGCCCAGGGATCAAACCTACCTCTCCTACATTGCAGGTGGATTCTTCACGCACTGAGCCACCCGGGAAGCCCCTTTTCTCTGTCTGTCACATCTTGAGAGCCTGTCGGAAATGCAGACGCTTGGGCCCACCCCAGACTAACCATCAGAGTCTTCATTTTATCGAGGTCCCCAGGGGATTCCTGTGTGCACACTGGGGTGGCTGCCCCCTCCCTCCACTCCCCAGAGTTTCCAGTTCTGCAGATCTGGGCCCCAGCTGGGGATTTGCATCTCTAACAAGTTCCCAGGAACTGCTGGTACTCCGGAGGTGGGGGGAGGGTGTCCGGGAGGGGGCCCATTTTGAGAACCCTGGCCCTAGCAACTTGCTTCTCAAGGGGAAATGGGCAGGCTCTCTGCAAAATCATCTGGGCCCTTAAAATAGTTTGCGGTTAATTTCTGAACATGTGAGCCATGCCTGGACACACCTTCCTTGTTCAAAAAGGACGATGATTACACTTCAGGTGAATTGCGCCCATGTGCCCACCACCCTTGGTCCCTGATCACTCCTTCCTCCCCCCTCCCCCCCACCCAGGGAAAGCCCTTCTGGACTTTTGGGGGGGAAATTTATTCAAATTTTCACTTCCTTTCTCTCCTAGCCCCAAAACCTGAGCAAGTGTGTTTTGAGAGGGAATCTCAGACGCTTTTGCTTGGGTGCCCCTCACGGCGTATGAGAAGGGTTTTAAGGGTTAGGGCGGGTGCAGCTTTTCCACTGATTGTTTGGAGGGGGATACAAGATGGGGAGATGGGGGTGGGGTGGGGGTGCCAGGCTTGGTTGGGGACAGCTTCAGTAACCCCAGCAAGAGATGAGGCTCAGCACATTGTCAAGGAGGTCCTGGGTGTCAACAGGAGAAACAACAACCCTGTGTAGCGCACAGATGATCAGGAAATGGCTAGTGGGGCGGGGGTGTTGGGGGGAGGGGAGGCAGCCCCGGGCAGTTGGGAGAGGGCTAGCTGGGGTGGCAGCCTGAACCAGGGGTGAGGAGGCAGTGGCAGTGCCTGGAGGATGGCAAGCCAGAGGCTCTGGGAAGCGGAATTTCAGAGGGAGCCGCAGGAATCACCTTCGGGCTGAGCAACCCGAGGTCCTCAGGGACCCTAGAGAGAGAGGCTTCGGGCCCACTGGGGCAGGGGCCAGCTTGCAGGAGCGAGGGGCAGGAGGTGGGGGTGGCGGGACAAGCTCCATTCAGAAGCCCAGCAATGAAGGATGCCCTAGAGCAGCGGTCCCCAGCCTTTTGGGCACCAGAGACCTGTTTTGTGGAAGACAATTTTTCCATGAATGGGGGATGGGAGAGGGGAGTTTGGGGACGATTCAAGCACATGAAATGATTATTATACCAGCTCCACCTCAGAGTATCAGCCATTAGATCTCAGAAGCTAGGGACCCCTGCCCTAGGGAAATAGGACGGGGGAAGGAGATACAGTTGGTCCCCATAGGATGCTGGAGAGCTTGGGAGCTGGGAGAGGAGAGTCCAGGGTCCTTTGCTCCCTGCAGAGGATAGGTAGGGACTCGGGACAAAGGGAGAAGGTTTGGGACAAGCTGAAGGATTGTGGGGCCAGGTACCTGTTAAGGGCAAGGGAAGGATGCAGGGAACGAACTAGCAGCCCAGTCCTGCAGGCTCCCATCACAGGGGCTCTGACTTCGGATGCTCGGGACTGAAGCCCCCAGATGGAGGGGAGTGGAGTGAGGACGATGAACCCAGCACCAATCCTTGGTGAGGAAGGCAGGCAGCATCCTTTGTTTCACAGCCCCCCGAAGCAGGTGCTGAGAGCAAGTCGCATGTCAATTTAATTCAACCCATATTTATTGAGTGTCTACTCTGTGCCAGGCTCTAGGGACACAGCTGAGAACAAAACAAAGGCCCTTACTAACCTGAAACAGATCAGTAACTTACACAACCTGCTGAAAGGAGAAGAGGCTTTGGTACAAAAACACAGTGGGGTAGAAGGGATGGGGAGTCAGGAGGTGTCCTTTTAAATGGGAGGGAGGTGGGAGGAGCATGTGCAAAGGCCCTGTGGTGGGAGTTAGCCTAAATGTTGAAGGAGCAGCGAGGATGCTGGCGGAGGAGAACCTGGGGCGATACAGCCTGCAGGAGGGGTCCACACGATCAGAAAGAAGCCTGTGGGACTCTGGCTTTTTCCCTGAGCTGGAAGGAAACTTCTGGGGGTCTTAGGGCAGTGAAGAGGAAGACCTGGGTGAGCAAGGAGGGGGCCTGCACCAAGGCTGAAGCAGGAGTTGGTGAGAGGGGAGGGGATTCTGAATGTGGCTTGACTGGGGCCTTGGCTCTTTCTGATGGGTTTGGGAGGGGGTTGGTGAGAGAAAGAGGTGGCGAGGGTGACGCCCTGTCGACCTGAGCAGCCCGGAGGCAGAAGCCTGAGTTCCCATGAGGAGAGGTTGGGTAGGCAGCTGTGCGCTGGCCCAGAGTTCTGAGGAAGGGTTTGGGGGAGAGAAAAATCTCAGGGTGGTGCCAGGGAGAGCGAACAGCTGAATGGGGGTTCTAGCCCATGTTTCACTCAAGGGGTCAGCTTTGTCCCCACCCTATTCTGGGCCCCAGGGAACCCTCCATAGGCTCCAAACGTGTGGCTGGTGCTTAGCCTAGCCCTTGACTCTTAGGATTCTGGGTGGCCCATTGTGGATCTCCTCTTTCTCGAGTGGGCCCGAGAATCACATGAGTGTGTCTGGCTCTTCCTTTTCTAGATGAGAAACGGGGTGGGCAGGTGAGGTGCTTAACCAGGGGCATTCTAAGATCCTAGTCTGCCTCCCTCCATGGCCCCCCAGAGGTGTGGGGCTGACCATGTCAAATCTGGGGTTGGTGCTGCCCCGGCCTCCTAGACCCTGCATGGGGGTGGGGCCGGCAGCTGAGGACCCAAACAGGCCTCCGGGTGACCTGTCCACCTCCCCCATGAGCTTCTCCAGCCTTCTGTGTACTAGGCCCTATTCTGGACTGAGAACTACGTTCACAGCAGTCCACTGCCTTGCCCTGCAATATTCTTGAGTAGACGTCTAGGGGTGTTCTCTGCTCCATCAGACCTGAGTCTTCATCTTCAGGCCCTGCCTAGTAAATGCTTCTTATAATGAAGTAGGAAAAAAAAAAAACAGGGGAACTATCCATGCCACTTCAGTTCCTGGTACTCAGAGGTGGCGCCGGGCACCAAGTTCTACAACTCCCAGCATCCCTGTTCCACACCTGGAGACCAGAGCCAGCAAGGCCCCAAGGAGAGGGCATGATGCAGGTGGGTGGTGGGGGAGCATTGGCTGCCTGAGCTGAGGTCTCTGTCCTCTGGGGCCAGGATATGGGTCTGTATCAGGAGAGGGTGAGCTGGGGATGGAGGAGGCACGCTGGGGTCTCAGGTGTTCCCTGCTGCTCCCTGGAAGGCTGGGCTGCTAGGCGCTGTGCCCCAAAGGGAAGGGGGCTTCTAGCCTCCAAACTGGAGGGCAGGGGATTCTCAGATTGGGAACTCCGAGCACTTGAGGGCAGGCCAGTGGTGACGGCCCGCTGGGCTGAGAGGCAAGGGACGGGCCCTCGGGGATGTTGGTGGGGACACGGGAATGAGCCTGCTGCTTCTGCTTGCTGGGGGTCCTCAGGGTCTTGCTGTGGGTTGGGCTGTTCCCGTGTTCAAGGTGGAGGAGTGATGCAGAAGGGTGCAGCTGGAGGGTGGGCAGGGGCACCCAGGGCCAAGGTGGCAGGCCAACGCTCAGCACGTGGCCAGCCGGTCACAAACCCAGCCATGAAGTTCGCTTCCACAGAAGGCGTCATTCCACTTCCCAGAGCCCAGCATCATCACACAGTTCTCACCCTGGCCTGCGTCGTTGGGCTCCCCTGGCTGCCAGTTGCTGGAGCAGAAAGGCTTCAGGTCAGAGGATGAGGAAGGAGGAAGGGTCCCCTGGGCCCTCCCCACCCCATCACTGGATTCCCATCACAACTCCCAGAAGCCTGGAGATACCACCCTCCCTCCCCTGAGTCTAGTCTGAATCCAAACCCTGACCATCTCCCTTGGGTTCCATCCAGAAGCTCCCCAAGGCACATACACCCCAAAACCCTCCTCTCCCAAGACAGAAAGGCTCCCCTCCCCTCCTCTACATTCCCCCCATCTTCACCTATAGTCCAGGGGTTGGTTGTCCATCCAGATAAACTCCCCCTCAATGTCCAGGTCCCGAAGGCCAATCCAGGAGCCCCTCCAGTTGGCGCGTTTGGTCAGGAAGTCCTGGGGAGGAGGATAGGGCTGGAGGGCTGGGGAGACGTCCCTGGGTTCCCCCGCCCTCACCCCACAGGAGATAGGGGTGGGAATCTGCCACCTCCCCTGCAGAACCCAGGCCCACCTGCTCCTCTGGGCTGTGGATGCTAACCAGCCGCCCGTGCAGATTTTCGCAGGCGTACCGGGCCTGGATCCATTTCTTGGCACCCTCCCCGAAGTAGTAGCACTTCTTTTGGAAATAGATCCATGCCTCGGGGCACGTGTTGCACACAGAGCCTGGGGTGGAGGAGAGGCTGAGGGGGGACGCTGTGGTGGGCACCATGGTGGTTGCTGTCGTAGTTGCCGTGGTGCTGGGCACCATGGTGGGTGCTGTAGTGGATGTTGTTGTCGTGGGTACCAAGGTGGATGCTGTGTTGGGTACCGTGGAGAGCGCAATGGCGGGTGCCGTGGATACCACAGACAAAGTGGGTGGCAGCATCTCTCCTGGGGGCTGGGCTGAAAAGCAGATCAACCCCAGGGCCTAACAGAAAGTCTCCTTCCCTGGAGCTCCCATGTTGATGTACATGTGAGACCATCTCCACGGCAGGGGCACCTCAGCCACCACCACCATCAGCACACACCACCCCCCACAACTGTCAGGAACATCGTGATCACCAGCACCCCCACCACAGATACCCACAATGGCCAGCGGCATCTCTCCACCACCCACTCCACAGCCAGTGCCAAGCCAGCCACATCTTAGTCTCCAGTGCCAACGGCACGAGGAGGCCAAGACCGCCAGCATCACTTTCCCCACTACCATCCCCACCAACAGCTGCCCCCGACAGTAGCCCTCGCCACCATCATGGCCATCACCCCCCAACCAGCACTCTTGGTGACTTTCTGGGAAATTGAGATGATTTTCTTCAGTTGGTCAGGGGAGTCTGTGGTGGGGGTGGGGTAGGAGAAGATTGGAGGGCTGGGTCCTGACGATCTCCATCAGGGACCACCGTGGTCTTTCTTTCCTTGCCCCAACCCCAAGGAAACTCTCAGCCAGCACTGCCAGTTGGGAGGTTAAAACCACACTTACTGGACTGACTCTCTGGTTATTTAAATGAGATTTTCTTAGGGTGAAGTTATGGAGGGCTCCATAGCTTGGGTGGAATTTTTCTAAGGAGCCGTGGGTCCACCGAACTCTGAAGAGCCCTGGGGAGACTTCCCACACATCAGACTGTAACCAGAAGTCAGCCCTCGGTGGGGGGTGGGGGGGGGCGCAGGGGGGAGGGGAACAGCGTTAAAACAGACGAGGGCATCGCTGTTCCTTCAAGATAACTTTGGGGGATGATGCCCTGGCTCTGGGTCACATGATCATGGAGAGACAGCCACTGAGCTGGGCTCAGAACCCAGGCCATGGGGTCAGATTTTGGGGGAGGGAGTCGGGTCAAAACGAATGAGATCCAGGTTACGGTGTAGGGGGAAGGGCATGGCGGGGTTTCTTGCTGGGATTCCCACAGCCACCCCAGGTCCCAGGGGACAGGACTCCACACAGAGCAGAGATCCTTCCTCTTCTTTGACCCAGCAGGGGCTTCCCAGAGGGGCGAGGGGGTGGGTCTTCAGGCAGGAACCCCCAGCTTCCACCCCAGGTTCCAGGCACAGTGATTGAACACTTTCTGCACTTTGCTGGGACCACCCCTATGACCCTCAGGACTGCCAACATCATCTCTCTCATTGTCACCCCTGGGAAGACCCCCACGGTTTCCCTGGTCCGCACTGCTGCGAGGTTACTCCCCCTTTTGCCCCCTGGCTGGGTCAGACAGTCCTCCGCGAGGGCTGTGGCTGAGGGCCTCCTACCCACGACCCTCTCCTGAGTGGAGATGGGCAGAGGTGAGATCAGTAAAGAGAACCCATTTTTGGTGAATGCTCAACATCTTTACCTGGAGGAGGAAAAAGCTTGGAAGCCTCCACCCAGGTCAGTGGAGGGGAGCTGCTGAAATCAGAAAGGGTTTTCTCTAGTGTCCCTATGTGGGTCCAGCCACACACACAAGCACACACCCATCCACACTGTCATGCCCACACCTCTACTGCAGGCTGGAACAGGTCGCACCCAAGGTCTCTTGCATGAGCCAACAAGCCCCCCCCCTCCACACCCCACAGAGGTGCATGCTCACCGTTGGCTGCGCGTAGCTCGATCCACAACTTTCCCACCTCCTCTTGGAGTCTTCCCAGTGAATCTAAGGCCTGACGCATCTCATTCAAGCCTTGAGTGGTTGGGTCAGGGGTAGGGGGGTAGGAGTCAAAGTGTTTGTTTTTAATTTGCGGAGGGACAGGGCACAGATCCAGGCATACCTCCCTGCCCCCTACCCCCCTGTTCCTCCCCAGCTGCTCACCGCGGGACTTCAGGTCACTCAGGTCAGCTCGAAGACCATCCAGGTTCCAGGAGAGCTCAGACTCTGATGGGAGTGGTGGCGGGGGCAGGGCTGGTGTCAGGGATGATGCCCCCGAGCTGCACAGCCCTGCCTTAGCTCTAGAACCCAAGGCCACACCCCACCCCGCCCCGCCCCCAGCTCTCACCCTGAGATTCCATTCTCTTCTGTTCAGTTTGGATTCGTTCCATGTCCTGCATCATCTGGGCAGCTGGTTGCAGGGGAGGGGCTCAGTGGTAAGCAAATTCTCAGACTCACCCCCCAGTAGTCCCTTCCTGACACCTCCTCTCCCACTCTCCACCCCCCAACCCCGCCACCAGCGTGGTCTCCTCGCCTGAGTCTTTAGAGTCACCTGCCCATTTTGCAACTCATGGAGGGCTGGAGCCCTGTGTCCACATGTTCATCCATCCTCCTTAGACCCCAAGCTCAGCTCACTCACCCTGGGATTTCTGGGCCATCTGGTCACCCTTTTGTCTTTCCAAGTCTTTGGACACCTGAGAGACTGGAGCAGGGGGAGAGAAGACCTGTTGAGCTAGGAGCGCAGGCTGGCGAATCACCCCCCACCCCATCCCAAGTGCACAGACCCCCAACACATCATCTGGATGACCGCAGCTGTTGCTTAATTTAAAAGCAATTAAAAATTGTTCTTAATTCCAAGGACACGAGTACAAGCAGATCTGCTTTTATTTCTCTTGGCAGCTAACACATGTTTTACAAGACAAAGGTCTGTGGCGACCACAGGAAAAGTCTGTGAATGCCATTTTCCCAGCTTCTTTTGCTCCCTTCCTGTTTCAGTGTCACATTTTGGTAACTCTCGCAATTTTTCAAACTTCTTCATTCTGGCTGTCTCTGTTATGATGGTCTGTGGTCAGTGATCTTTGATGTCACTCTGATAATGGTTTTAGGGCACCAGGAACCATGCCCATTATGGTGAACTTAATTGATGAGTGCTCTGTGTGTTCTGACTGCTTCACTGACCAGCGGTTCCCCCATCTCTGTCCCTCTTTTGGGGCCTCCCTATCCCCTGAGACACAACAATACTGAAATGAAGTCAATGAATATCCCTACAGCAGCCTCCAAGTGTTCAAGTGAAAGGAAGAGTCACATGTCACTCACTTTAAATTAAAAGCTAGGAATGATGAAGTTCAGTGAGGAAGGCACCTGGAAGGCTGAAACAGACCAAAAGCTAAGCCTTTTGTGCTGAACAGTTAGCTGAGTGGTGAATGCAAAGGAAATGTTCTCGGAGGAAATTAAGAATGCTACTCCAATAAAGACACAAATGATGTGGAAGTGAAATAGCCTCATAGCTAATACTGAGAAAGTTTTCGTGATCTGGAGAGAAGATCAAATCAGCCACAACATTTCATGAAGTCAAAGCCAAAGAAGCCTGAGCGCCATAGAACTGATGCTTTTGAATTGTGGTGCTGGAAAAGACTTGAGAGTTCCTTGGACTGCAAGGAGGTCAAACCAGTCAATACTAAAGTAAATCAACCCTAAATATTCATTGGAAGGACTGATGCTGATGCTGAAGCTGATGCAAACAGCCAACTCATTGTAAAAGAACCTGATGCTGGAAAAGATTGAGGGCAAGAGGAGAAGGGGGCGGCAGAGGATGAGATGGTTGAGATGGCATCACCAACTCAATGGACTTGAATTTGAACAAAGTCTGGGAAATAGTGAAGAACAGGGAAGTCTGGTGTGCTGCAGTCCATGAGGTTGCAAAGAGTTGGACAGGACTTAGTGACTGAACAACAACAAAGCCTTCTCTAGAGCAAGGCCCTAACTCTCAGCTGAGAGAGGTGAGGAAGTTGCAGAAGAAAAGTGTTCAGCCTGCAGAAGTTGGTTCATGAGGTTTAAGGAAAGAGGCCGCCCCCATTACATGAAAGAGCAAGGGGAAAGTAACCAATGCTGGTGTAGAAGCTTCAGCTGGTTCTCCAGAAGATCTAGCTAATTCATGAAGGTGGCTACACTAAACAAGAGATTTTTGTTGTAGATGAAATAGCCTTGTATTGGAAGAAGATGCCATCTTTCATAGCTGGAAAGGAAAAGTCAATGCCTGGCATCAAAGCTTCAGAGGATGGAACTTCCCTGTGGTCCAGTGGTTAAGAATCAGCCTACCAATGCAGGGGACATGAGTTCAATCCCTGGTCCAGGGAGATCCCACATGCCTCAGAGCAACAAAGCTACTACAACCACTGAGCTTGCACGCCTTAGAGCCTGAGCCCCACGACAAGAGAAGCCCCCATTCTCCAAAGGTAGAGAAAGCCTGCGTGCAGCAGTGAAGACCCAGAGCAGCCAATAAATAAATAATTTTTTTTAAAAGCATCCAAGGATAGGTTGACTCTTGTTAGGGGCTAATGCAGCTGGTGACTTTCAGTTGAAGCCAGTACTCATTTAACATTCTGAAAATCCTGGGGCCGTTAAGAACTATGCTAAATCTACTCAGCTCATGGTCTATAAATGGAACAGCAAAGCCTGGATGACAGCACACCTGTTTACAACACGCTTTACTGGGTATTTTAAGCCCACTGTTGAGACCTACTGCTTAGAGAAGAAAGATCCTTTCAAAATATGACTGCTCATTGGCAATGTATCCGGCCATGCAAGAAATCTGATGGAGACAGACAAGGAGATTCATGTTGCTTTCATGCCTGCTAACCAGCATCCACGCCACGACCCATAGATCAAGGAGGCATTTTGACTTTCAAGTCTTATTCTTTAAGAAATACATTTCATAAGACTAGAGCTGCCATTTCGTAAGACTAGGTGGCCCAGATGGTTAAGAATCCTCCCCTTGCAGGAGACCTGGGTTCGATCCCTGAGGGTTGGGAATATGCCCTGGAGGAGGGCATGGTAACCCACTCCAGTATTCTTGCCTGGTCATCCCCATGCACAGAGGAGCCTGGCAGGCTACAGGCCAAGGGATCACAAAGAGTCAGACATGACTGAGCGACTAAGCACACCAAGCGGCCACAGATAGTGAAAACCTCCTGGAGAGGATTCGCCACTCCGAACGACATGAAGAGCAAGTGTGATTCATAGGAAGAGTCAAGCTATCAGCGTTAACGGGAATTTGGGAGGAGTTGATTCCAGCCCTCAAGAGGGTTCAAGACTTCAATGGAAGAAGTCACTACAGATGCAATGGAAACAGCGAGAGAACTTGAATTAGAAGGGGAACCTGAAGATGGGCTTCCCTGGTGGGAAGAGTAAAGACGGTAAAGAGTCTGCCTGCAATGCAGAAGCAGCAGGAGACCCAGGTTCAATCCCTGGGTTGGGAAGATCCCCTGCAGAAGGGAATGGCAACCCATTCCAGTATTCTTACCTGGAGAATTCCATAGACAGAGGAGCTTGGCCGGCTACAGTCCATGGGGTTGCAAAGAGTCGGACATGACTGAGTGACTAACACTTTCACTGAAGATAAGACTAAATTGCTGTCATCTCAGAATAAAACCCTCCATCAGCAAAAAAGATTACGACTCGCTGAAGGCTCAGATGATGATCAGCAATTTTTTTAGCAAGAAGGTATTTTTACATTAAGGTATGTACACTTTTTTTTTAGACCTAATGTTATTACACATTTAACAGACCACAGTATCATGTAATCATAACTTCTATATATACTGAGAAACCAAAATATTCCTGTGGCTTCCTTTATTGTGACATTGGCTTTATTGTGGAACCAAGCCCTTGATATGTCTGAGGTCTGCCCGTACTCAGGAAAGTGCAGGCAAGAGTCCAGTGAACCTGTGTACCCTTCTGCCACCCAGAACGAGATGCAAAAGCAGCAGGCATTTCTCAAAAGCTCGCTGGACTCAGTTCTGAGCTCTTCAAAAGTTTTTTTTTTTTTTTTTTTCTTGCCTCTTAGCACTAACACGATGCCTGTTTTACAGGTGTGGAAGCTGAGGTACAGAGCAGGTAGGTATCAGTTCCATTAGGCACAGCTCAGACCCTCCCCTCCAAGAGTCTCTGGGTTTTCATCCCCCACCCCACCTCCCCGGGTGAGCATAGACTGACCCTTAGATCCTGGGAGAGACCCTGGAGCCCAGACTTTGTCATCCCACACCAGTCAGTGGCAGAAGCAAGACAAGAGCCTGGTTTCTGCCCCTCTGCTCCCCCACGCCTCCCCTCTCAGCCCCTCCATACCATTCAGGGCAGCGGTCTCCTCCAGCTGTTTTAGATTTCGTGCATTTTCCCAGTCTGGAGCATGGGAGAGGGGGTGGATGAGGGAGAGGAGAGGAGAGAAAGGATATATTTCGGGTGTTCCCATCCATCCACACCCCACCTGCCAGCTGGAGATGGAGGTTTGGGGTGGGAAGTGTCCCAAGGTGGGGAGATGAGGGAAATTGGGCTCCCCAGGACCTGAGAGTGGGGGTCTGGGAGGGAACATGAGATGGGGTCTCGGGGGTTAGGGGTGTCCTCACGCCACAAGAGAAGCAGAGTCAGCAGCCCGGCCCATAGCGCCGTCGTCACCAGCGCCAGCAGGGCCAGCTGCGTTCCCCTAGAGCAGCACGGCCTCCGCCTTCTGGAAAATTTCGTGAATTCTGCCAGGAATACGGGGAGCAACAGGGAGTGCAGGGTGAGGCTAGGCTCCGGCTCGGCCGGACGTCCCATCACCCAGAGTCCTAGGAGCTCGTCCAGAGCTCCACAGTGGAGCAGAGGGCCTCAGTGGACCCCCCAGCCTCCTCTGGACATTTTACCCACATGCTGCTTTCATGTCCGTCAGCGATCGCCACCACCCCCCATCTTTGTCCGTCTCTGCATCTCTGAGTCTGTCCCTCTGCCAGTCCAGCCCAAAGACGGCTGCTCCTTCTGCCCACACTCCAGCAGCCAGCAAGCCTGACGTGGTGCCAGGTCACTGTCCAGAGAGATGGGTCTGGGGGCCAGGAGCTGAGCTCCCCCATTCTCCACAGACCCCCCTCCTCAGTTGGCCGACCTGTGCCCCTTCTCCCTTATATGGGTTCAGCTACCCGTCTGCCCCCGATGCTGGCACCCCACACCAGCTCAGGAAGACTGGGTCCTCCTTCCCGGGCCCCCCGGGTCCCTGGCCCCCCACCCCCAGCCCTCACCCCGAGGCCTATTCCCTAAACACCAGACACTGGGTCTCAGTTCTTCCCCAAATCCAAACTCTTCCCTCACCCCCTCCGGGCTCCCCCAGAACTCTACCTTGCTGCCCCATTGCAGGCCTGGGTCCCCTCCCCTCAGCCCGGCTGTGAGGAGTCATTGTGTTGGATTCCACTTGTTCTGAGTCCCCTTCATATGGTTGTCGGTCTAACGGGCTCCCCCGTGCCCCAGCTGGAGCTGGGTTTTTTTTTTTTTTTTTTTTTTTCGGTCTTGAGGGTGTTGAGTCAGGGAAGGGAGTGGCCTGAAGCTTCCTTTGTCTGCCTGGCTCTGTGCCACGAACCCCAGTCAGGGCTCACCTCCCTTCCCTTGCTGGGCTTTTGCTAAAAAATCACTCTTCATTTCAAATAGGGACCTTGGAGCCCCACTCCTCTCCTGGGTGGAAAATAGGAGGTCAGAGTTCTTGATTTGGCCAGGGTCAGCTTCAGATAGTTCTCTCACCTGAGTAGGAACTTTCCTCCATGGCAGCGCTGCTTGGATTCTCCCAGTGATGGGGTGCTCACTACCTGTCAAGGCAGCCCACTTGACGGGCACAGTGGCGGCAGTTCTGGCTGGGATCTGGGTTTTAACAGGGGCTGAGGGTTAGATGTCAGGTTCTAGCTACTCACACAGGCCAGCACCTGGGACTTGAGGAGTGCAGTGACCATTGGCTGATTTTGTTTAGTTGATGACGGGAAATCAATGCTGCAGTTAACTGGGGGATGCAACTGGAGTGGAGGGTGAGCAGCCTGAAGCCAGAGGTGGGCACCCAGGGGTCCATCACATGTGAGGCGCAGAGCGGTGTTCCACCAGTGTGTACCCGAGTCATCTTGGCAAGTGGCTTAACCTCAAAACCAATTTCCTCATCCACCATGTGACAAAATTAAGGTATTCTACTCCATAGGGTGCTCTAGGTGAATGTGTAAAGTGCTTTGGGACATAGCAAGCACCGAAAATACCATCAGCTATTGTTACTGTTGCTGCCGGTGCAACCTCAGCCCAAGACTCAATCTTTCTGAGCCTCAGTTTTCCCCTCTGTAAAATGGGGCAACCCATGAGCCAGGGTAGGACCAAATGAGATAACAGTGGACTTAAGGCTTGTGGCACAGCTGCACACAGTGGGTCTTCAGGTCTTAAATATCTATATCAAGCATCCATTCTGTGCCAATTCCTGCTGGGAAATGCAGACTCTGTCACCCAGGCCTCAGCTTCCTTCTCTTCCGACATGCCCAAGGCATTTTTAAAAGTCTCTTGACTCTAAAGTACCTACTAGGTGCTGAAGAGCATGGGCTTTGCCATCAGAGAAGCCTGGGGTCCACCAGCTGCCCTGCCTTGCTGGGTGATGATGGGCAAGTCGCCTCCCCTCTCTGAGTCTCAGAGAAACGGAGAAGGGGTCAGCCAGGCTGTTGCTCAAACTGGGTCTTTTGCCATCCTGGAGGAAGCCAAAGGGGTCACCATCCTGTGGCCGGACATGCCTGAGCCCGTGCTGACCAGACCTGAGGCTGAGTCCTGGCTTCTCCCTGGACAAACGGCTCAGTTTGCCCATCTGTAAGCTGGGGGCGAGCGGCAGCACTGGCTGCCCTGGGGGCACATTGGAGGTGCTTGTGCACAGTAGGTGAACTGAGGGACCCACAGGGGAAGGAATCTGCCCGCCTCACACTGCGGCGGGACTGGACCTAGAACCCAGGTGAGTGACCTCAGAGCCTATTGGCTCCACCCCAGGGAGACATGACCTCCTGGTGTGTGTGTGCTGCCGAGGGCTGGGGTGACAGGGTCCTATGCCAGCCCACCTTTCTAACACAAGACTCCTTCCCCTGCTTACAGCCTTCATAGCTCCCCAGGGTCCGGCATGATCAGACCCTCATGCACGCATCGAGCCCATCTTTCTTGCTCAGTCATGCCAATCAACTGGGTTTCACTTCCCTGAACCTGGCCCCTGCACACACCTGGCAATTCCATCCCCACCTGCCCCCCTGCCCACCATCCGTTTAATAGGCAGTCCTCCTCCTGGTCATCCCTTGAGACTCAGTCCAGAGGTCGTTTCTTCCAGGAAGCCTTTACACTTTCCACAACCATCACACACACACACACACACACACACACACACACACACAGTCACAGACTCAGAGGCACGGACACACAATCACATGTGTTGCACACTCACATGAGTTTTGAATGTGTCGCTGTCCTCTTGGTCAGCTGGGGCCAATGGAGGCAGGAGCCACGGGCTTGGTGAGGAGTTTAAACCCAGAGAGATACTTTCTCCTGAAACTAGATTCACCCACTGCTTGTATTTTCACAGACCTAATTATGGGCTTGCCACCCGGATAACCCCAGTCCACGCATGGCCTCCTCTGAAGCTCCCTGCCACCTGGCCAGGCCTCTGCTATGTTGAGCTCCATCTCTCAGGTGAACAAACTGAGTTCTGAGGCACCAAGTCACCTTCCCAGAGTGCCAAAGGAGCTAAGTGATAGAGTCAGGATTTGAACCCCAAAATGACTAAATCATCATGCTGGGAAGAGGGAGAGAGACACAGAGAGAGAGATGGAGAGAGGAATGGAGAGAGAGAGGGATGGAGAGATAGAGGGAGAGAGAGACATGGAGAGAGAGAAAGAGAGACAAAGAGATGGAGAGAAGGAGAGAGAGGGAGGGAGGAGAGAGAGGAAAATAAGGAAGGAGGGAGGGAGGGAAGGATGAAAAAGAAACATACATGAGATAATGTGGTAACCTTCCAGTCAAATACTGAGAGTTTTGTTATATGGTTTATTTTAGTAGCAACCCATGTTGGGCACAGTCCTCTGTGTCTTATGCATTAACAAATGTAAGTTCCTGACCAACCACCTTATGAGGCAGACTGTTTTGTTACCAATGCTGTCTTACGGATGAACGATGGGAAGCACAGAGAGGGTAAGTAACTTTCCAAGGTCACACAGCTCACAAATGGCAGAGCCAGGATTTGAACCCAGGTGGTGTGGGTCCTGAGTCTGCAGCCTTCCCCACCATGCACCTAGCCTTGTACTGACAGGGAACTTCCTGACACCGCATGCATCCTGCTCTTCCTCCCTGAAATGTGTCTTCTGATCCTTAACCCAGGGCTTCTCAGTGGGGAAACGTCCCATGCTGAACTCCTGGTTGGGCTGCCTCCCCACCCCAGGCCTGATGCTCTGCCTCCCAGAAAGATGTCCACCTGTGCCCACCGTGTTCCACTTCCCAACCAAGACTAGGCCAGGCTGTCCACCGAGCAGGAAGGGGCTGGCTGGAATTTCCCTGGACGGCGGACTGCAAGATAGCAAGCACTGCGTTTGCTCATCTGTCATTGTATCCCCGGCTTGGGGATGGGTAGCCTTCAGCACTTGTCTATTGAACGAATGACTCTGGTGGCCTGAGGCAGCTCATACTGGGCCCCCAAGTGTCCCTTGCAACCTTGATCCAGGCTAATTGTAGGGGCCTGAACCCTTGGCATGGTTTGCCAAGTGACAGAGGAGAAACACTTTAAGTTGGGGAGAGAGTTATCAGCTGGGCATCAGAGAGAGGTCACAGGGAGCCATTGGGTGGCCAGAGATGGCAGGAAGCCTGGGGAGTGGGGACCCTGGGGGACGTCCATGGGGGCCAGGTGGTAATGGGGACAATGGTGGGGGCTGTCACCTGGTCCAGGAACCAGAGGAAGTGGCCAGGGGCAGTGGTTATGTAGATGGAGAGAAGCAGGTAGGTTTGAGATGAGATGGTCTTGGTGATAGGAAACAGATGGGGACGGGTGCTCAGAAGATGCTATGGAAAATGACCAGTCTCGGCAGGAGTGTCTGGGTGGACAGCCGGGCAGTGAGGACACCGGAAGAGGAGGAGAAAGTTTGGGAACAAGTCCTGCTGGGCTGTGGCTAGGCCTCAGGACGGAGTCCTGGATACAGGCTGCGGCTGGAGTAGAGGCTAGTGATGGAGTCTGGAGTTTCCCAGCTTCTGACAGCTCTGTAGGTGGATGCACCTTGCCCTGATCTCTACTGGTGCCCACTGGTCCTCCGTGTTCTAACTGGGGCTCGAGGGCTCACTGCGGTCCTGGGTCCCCACCAAGACTCAATTTAGACAAGAGGATGTTTGAAGGGCACGCACCCCCCCCGCCCCTGACTCTGGGGGCGGGGGACCATATCACAGACCCTGCTCCCTCTTCCCTTCGGCAGTGACAACCCACGTCTCTCACTGACGTTAGAGGATAAACAGGAAACCACACGGATGTGGGCTGTGACCCGACGGTGTCGGTTCTTCTTTCAGGATCAGCATCCCTACACTGCTGCCAGTCACTCCTGAATCTGGACTCCCGTAGGAACTGGTCAGAGATTAGGCAATGACCGTAAACAATTCTCAGGCGGGATCCCAGCTGCAACAGGGACCCCCTGGACCCCGATTCGTCCCCCACGAAGCTCCCATCCCCAACACTAACCGGTCCTGGGTGCGGCGCCCACTAGGACTCTCAGCACCAGGGACAGGGCACGACACTCAAAGCAGCTGTGATGAAAGCAGGAACCTCGCGGCCTTGACCTGGACCCCGTCCTGGAACTGCTCAGGGCTCACCCCACCTGTTCAGTTTTTCCTAATGTTGTGAGGAGGGGCAAGCAAAGGGTGTGTGAGTGTGTGGTGGGGGAGGCAAGTAGGCATGCCAACTTCAGGAGGACTTCCAGACGAGGTGTCTTTAAAACTGGGTTTCTCATTCTCTGCACTGGTTGAGGTTGGACCCAGATGATTCCTCGTCATGGGGGAGCGGTCTTGTGCATTACTGAATATTTAGCAACGTCCCTGGTCTCTGCTCTGGCCTTCCCAGGTGGCTCGGTGTTAAAGATCAGATCAGATCAGATCAGTCGCTCAGTCGTGTCCGACTCTTTGTGACCCCATGAATCGCAGCACGCCAGGCCTCCCTGTCCATCACCGACTCCCGGAGTTCACTGAGACTCACGTCCATCGAGTCAGTGATGCCATCCAGCCATCTCATCCTCTGTCGTCCCCTTCTCCTCCTGCCCCCAATCCCTCCCAGCATCAGAGTCTTTTCCAATGAGTCAACTCTTCGCATGAGGTGGCCAAAGTACTGGAGTTTCAGCTTTAGCATCATTCCTTCCAAAGAAATCCCAGGTGTTAAAGAATCTGCCTGCTAATGCAGGAGACGCAGGTTCGATCCCTGGGTTGGGAAGATCCGCTGGAGGAGGAAATGGCAACCCACTCCAGTATGCTTGCCTGGGAAATCCCATGGACAGAGGAGCGTGCCGGGCTACAGTCCATGGGGTCGCAAAGAGTCGGATACGACTTAGCGACTGAGCATGCGCACTGGCCTCCACTCGGCACTTGCCTAGCACCTCCCCTCTCCTTTCCAAAAATGTCCAGGCTTCTCCAGATGACCCCTGAGGGGCACAGAATCACCCACAGTTGAGGACTACTGCTTCGTAGCAGATTTCCAGTGGAGAAGTACTGGCTTCAGGCTTTTCCGTATTTCCCTGTCTCCTATCTCTCTCTCTCTCCATCCACTGTGGACAGATAAACTCTGACCTCTTTCATTCATTCAACAATCATTGATTCAACAATCACTGAGCACCTACTGTGTGCCACAGTGCAGACAAGATTAAGTTCCAGCTCTCTTGAGAGAGGAAAACAAAGATTTTCGGTTTTAATTCTGTATATACAATATACACAAATGTTATATTGCTTATATTACACATACAAATATATTTGACACAAAATGTACCATTTAATCATTTTCAGTGGCATTAAGTCCATTGCTGGGGTGCAACTATCCTCACCATCCATCCCAGAATGTTTTCACCTTCCCAAACTGAAACTCTGTCCCCCTTACACACGAACTCCCCTCCCCCAGCCCCTGGCCCCACCACTCCACTTCCTGTCTCTATGGATCTGACTACTCTAGGGACCTCCTAGAAGTGGAATCAATCAGTATTTTTCTTTTAGCCTCTGGCTCACTTCACTGAGTGGAAGGTCCCCAAGGTTCATCCCTGCTGCAGCAAAACAAAGTTTAAAATTCATCAATCCACAGAACAATTTCAGGTGGTGGAGAGCAGGGTGCGGGCTAGGGGGAGGAAGAGCTGGTTTAGACTGGAGGACTCAGAAACCTGGGGGGAGGGGAGGGGGCATCGGAGGAGACCACCCCTGGAGAAGCAGACCCTGCTGCTGGACTATTGTCTAAATGTTTTATGCTGCCAGTTGCTCCCCAGGGCTTTGCCGCCTCAAAGTCATGAGTGGATGCTCTCGCAGTCAGGGGAAACCCACACCATCCTTTCCCAGAGGCCCCAGGTCCCAGAGAGGGGCCAGGGGCCCTGCAGCCTCGCCTGACCTTGGCCATGTGACTTACACACAGACCCCATAGGTCTCAGTTTTCCCTATGGAGGAGGGCACTGGACTCCTGGAAGCCCAGGGGCACCAATCAGCCCCTCCCTGGCAGGACCACAGGTCTCGTCATAGCCTCTTGCAGGCCCCCAGCGCTGTGGGGAAGTAGGAATTCTGAAGAACTGGCGTTGGTCCTGAGTGACTCACTGGGGTGAGGGATGTGGGGTGTAGGGGCCCCCAACAATGGAGACACACAGAGGCATGAAGTGTTGCAATATCACTTGCAGAGTCACACAGGCACACCACAGACCGACAGCCACTACGCAAATGAACCACAAACACCCACACAACACACACACAGACACAGCACAAAAACAAAACAGACAGTCACTACCCAAATGAACCAAACACACTCACCCAACACACACACATAAGACACAACACAAAAACAAAACACAAAGACTCACACCAGGGACAAACAACACAATCAAACCACAGATACCTACACAACACAAAACCACACATGTACCACAGACACACAGACACAGCCTAGAGGCATCTATACAACTCACACACAAAGATACAGACCACAGGACACCACCAAACCACACACACACAACACATACACATGCGCGCGCGCCCTCTGCTGGGCTTCTGCAGAACTGTTTCAATAGAGGGTTTGATGGACAGAAGCAGGACCCTTCCCCAGCAGCCCTTCTGCGAGTCTCAGCCCTCCTCCCTGCTGCAGGGCTTAGTTTACCCTCAGGACCTCTCCCTCCACCTCTGTACCACCATCTGGCTTAAATCACTCCCCATCCTTTCTACTTCCACCATCTCTCTGTTCAGCCCTGTGCATCTCTTGTGAATCATTTATTCATGTGATGAAAACACTCATGAACAATCAATCTAAGAAAGAAATGGAAAATTTGATTAGAGCCAACCTGAGTATGATAACCCAGGAGACAGTCTGTCATCTCTGAGGGCTGTTCGAAAGAAATAAAGGGGGACACTGGTATAGATGTGATTTGGGAGAAGAGGGGTTCATACAATTGAGCATTCATCTTTTAATTTTTTTTTTAAAGTTTTACTTTTGGTCATGCCATGTGGTATGTGGCATCTTAGTTCCCCGACCAGGGATCAAACTTGCAACCCTGCATTAGAAGCCTGGAATCTTAACTACTGGGCCAGGGAAGTCCCTCACCTTTTAAAAAAACTTTCATTGAGGTGTAGTTGATTTACAATGTTGTATTGATTTCTGCTGTACAGCACAATGACTCAGTTATTCATATTTTTCCCCTATTTCATATTTGAGCATCGTCTTGATAGAAGGTTGCTGCTATTCACAAGAAACAGGTATCTTCCTTAATGGTTTTAGTGCTTCCCTGAGGATGGGCAAATACAAGGAACTGAGTTCATAACATTGTCTCCTGAACTGTCTAACTATCTGAAGGCCAGTTCTGTCAATTTTCCCAGAGCACAAAGTGCCTCGTTCTGATTTGCACTCTGGGTTTCTTGCCGTAGGTCAGCGACTGCAGTGGCTAATGACTTGATTCTTGTAGAATCAAGAATGTGCAACATTCTTTGTTGTACAATCCCCTCCCTTTTGGTCTCAATTTTGACCAAGTTCGGGAGGTATTTTGTGACCAGTTTGTCCCATGGCGCTAGAAGTGTTCATCCCGGGGTCTGCAGGAAGATCCCCTGGAGGAGGGCATGGCAACCCACTCCAGTATTCTTGCCTGGATAATCCCCACGGACAGAGGAGCCTGGTGGCCTACAGTCCATGGGGTTGCAAAGAGTCAGATACAAGTGAAGCGACTAAGCACACACACACAGGTCAGGCAAGGATTTCATGATGGAGCCGCTCAATGTGCTATTAGTGGACTGTTAACAGTGGCCCAAAGGGACTTCCCTCGTGGTCCAGTGGTTAAGATTCCACTTGGCAATAGAGGGGACATGGGTTCAGTCCCTGGTCTGGGAACTAAGATCCCACATGCCGTGGGGCAACTAACCCTGCTCACCGCAATTACTGAGCCCACATGACACAACAATAAGTTTTAAAAAGAATTAAAAATAATTTTCTTTACTTTTGTCTGTGTTGGGTCTTTGTTGCTGCATGGACTTCTCTCTAGTTGCAGATTGGGGGCTACTCTGTCATTGTGGCGCACAAGCCTCTCAATGCAGTGGCTTCTCCTGTGGAGTGTGGGTGTGTAGGTTTCAATAGTTGTGACTCAAAGCCTCAGTAGTTGTGGCTCCTGGGCCCTAGAGCACAGGTTCAATAGTTGTGGCGCACAGGCTTAGCTGCTCTGCGACATGTGGGATCTTCCCAGATCAGGGATCGAACCTGTGTCTCCTGCATTGGCAGATGGATTCTTTACCACTGAGCCACCAAGGAAACTCCTTAAAAATATTTTTAAAAAGACCAAACAAACAGCAGCCAAAAGCCCCTGCACCACCTGTCCTAGGAGCCTGTTATGGTCCAGGAAATTGTTCCCTCTTGTTGCTTCTTCCCCTAGCTAGAGTTACACTATTACAGTCATTGATCTTATAGAAAATTAGGGTTAGAGTACTTTCACTTTTCACTTTCATGCATTGGAGAAGGAAATGGCAGCTCACTCCAGCGTTCTTGCCTGGAGAGTCCCAGGGACGGGGGAGCCTGGTGGGCTGCTGTCTATGGGGTCGCACGGAGTCGGACATGACTGAACTGACTTAGCAAGGGTACATTTAATCAAATCTTTCAAGTCATCTAATCATGTTTAAATTTACCTGAGGCTTGATTACACATTTGGTAATGCAAGAAACAATCATCTGGTAAAACAGGGAGACTATAAGTCGCGTAGCTAGTGGCATTAATAAGGTCATAAGTAAGTCAGTTCAGTTCAGTCACTCAGTCGTGTCCAACTCTTTGCGACCCCATGAACCGCAACACGCCAGGCCTCCCTGCCCATCACCAACTCCCGGAGTCCACCCAAACCCATGACCATTGAGTCGGTGATGCCATCCAGCCATCTCATCCTCTGTCATCCCCTTCTCCTCCTGCCCTCAATCTTTTCCAGCATCAGGGTCTTTTCAAATAAGTCAGCTCTTCACATCAGGTGGCCAAAGTATTGGCGTTTCAGCTTCAACATCAGTCCTTCCAATGAGCACCCAGGACTGATCTCCTTTAGGATGGACTGGTTGGATCTCCCATAAGTAAGTATTTAAGCTAAATACTTAGGTATTTAAGTATTTATCCATTAGGTACATTAACCATGTAATGGATACATAATCCATGTAACAGATAAAGTATTATCCATTAGGTATAGCCCAGGTTCGCCCCAGGTCATCTAACCAGTCTGTTCTGCATCCATCTCTACCTTGAAGCAAAATGATTTATTGACATCGTACATAAAGTTCCCTGGAGGTGTCTGTGCCTACAGGGCGAGTGGTCATCATGACCCCTTTCAGACTGTGGAAGGGATGTCGCTGTCTAAGGATTTACGGGGACTGGTGCAGGAGGAGAAAATTGATCTTTATGGTGAAGCAGGTTATTTCTACCTTTTCGGGGGTCTGGTTCACACATAATGCAGGTGCCTGATGCACACAAGAGAACGAGGGAGGAGGCCAAAGAGCAGAGGAAACGTTTTATGTTTAAATTTGTCTTGTTTTGCCCTAAAATGTGAATTTTTATTTCACTGTTGTCATGCACTCATTCATTCATTCATTCACTCACTCATTAATTCACTCAGTGAGACGCTGGACACCATAATGGGGCCCTTAGGACTGATGTCATGAACTGGACAAAGGTCTATGCCCTTGAAGCTGACATTCTAGCAGGGGAGACGGACAAATGTCAGAGGGTGATGAAGGCCAGGAAGAGTCATAAAGGAGACAGGAGGAGGGGTGTCAGAGGAGCTGTTTGTTTATTTATTATAATTTTATTTATGTATTTATTTTTTACGGTACTGGGTCTTCATTGCTGTGCAGGCTTTTCTCCAGTTGCGGCGAATGGAAGCTACTCTCTAGCTGTGGGGCATGCTTCTCATTGCGGTGGCTTCTCTAGTTGAAAAGCAGGGGCTCCAGAGCGCGAGGCCTTCAGAGCTGCAGCATGTGGGCTCAGCACTTGCAGCTCCCAGGCTCTAGAGCACAGACTCAATAGTTGTGGCTTATTTGCTCCATGGCGTGTGAGATCTTCCTGGACCAGGGATCAAACCCATGTCTCCTCCGTTGTCAGGTGGATTCTTTACCACTGAGCCACCAGGGAAACCCCGGAGCTGTTTAAATAGTGATCCAGGAAGGCTCTCAGAGTGAGTAATGGTTGGGCTGGGACCCCTGCAGGAAATAAGAATCCCCAGCTTCATGGATGGGGGAGGGGTTCCCAGTAGAGGGAACAGCATGTGAAAAGGCCAAAGAAGAGCCCACACAGCCCTGTGAAACTGCCATCTTCCCCTTCTGCTCACACCTGGGGATCCCCTGGGCTGGATGGTGTAGGGTGTTTTGGAGCAAATCAAGTCAGCTGGTGTGATGAGCAGAGTGAGCCCAGATGCCACCCCTGCCCTGGGCTGAGCACAACATTGCCCACCATCACCTGCTCCTCCCCACCCCCATCATCCACATTCCTTATCTTTTCATCGTCTGTCTCTCCTCTTGTGGGCGTGCGTGTGTGCTTGGTCGCTTCAGTTGTGTCCAACTCTTTGTGACCCCATGGACTGCAGCCCACCAGGCTCCTCTGTCCATGGGATTATCCCAGCAAGAATACTGGAGTGGGTTGCCATTTTCCCCTTCAGGGTCTCTCCTCTTCCATGACCTCAACTCTGATCACCATCCTCCCCCCTGGAAAATGGCAGCAGCCCCACTTCTGGCAGCCACATGACCGTATCTTCCCCCTGCTTCCAGCCACCACTCCCCATGCTCCCCTGCCTGGAGTTCAAGGGCTTTAACCTGCTCTAGCCCCATCTCTCCCCACACCCACTCCCTAGGCACACACTTACACTTCAGGGCCTTTGCACTGGCAGCTCCTACTCCTAGGGCATCAAGCTGGCCTGCGGTGACTGTTTGCAAGGAGCCTCCCTGCCTGCAGAGGTCAGGTAGGGGGCCTCCTCTGAGGCCCCTGTATCCCTCTTACACCAGTCCATCTGCAATACATGAGCTCTCCTGGGATCCAGAGCTTTTTGAGCTTTTTGAGGATGGAACCTGGGCACCCTTCCTGGAGGGGACCTGAGCTCACAGCCATGTAGCTCCTCCTCATCAGGGGGTGGGGGGCAGGAGACAGGTCAGCAGGAAGAGGGCAGGCCTGAGTGGCATGGGGAGGGGCTGGCTCTGCATTTTTATCTCCTGGAGCCTCGGAGTCTGGAGCTGGGTTTGTTTTTTTATGTTGTTGGGAGGGTAGGGAAGGGTTGGAGAGGAGCTCAGGGTGAGGGGGACATAGAGCTTGATTTGTCCACATTCTTCCTTCTGGAGAGACTCCCAGGCCCCAGGCCCACTCCCTTCAGCCCCTCCAGGCCCCAGCACACTCCCTGGGACCAGGGGGCTGAGTCAGCCCATCCTGGGAATCCTGAGAGCATTCCAGGGCTTGTACTGGGAGATTCAGGGATTGCTCTGGGACATTGCCCATGGTTCTCAGAGAGGATGGGAATTGTGTGAGGACCAGACCAGACAACAGATAGTTCCCAGCTGCTTGCTGCTGCTGCTGCTAAGTCACTTCAGTCGTGTCCGACTCTGTGCGACCCCATAGACAGCAACCCACCAGGCTCCCCTGTCCCTGGGATTCTTCAGGCAAGACTACTGGAGTGGGCTGCCATTTTCTTCTCCAATGCATGAAAGTGAAGTAGCCCAGCTGCCTAGAGATACAGAAATCTCTAGGCAGCTGAGAAAACAGAAAACCCCAGGCTCTATCATCAGGGACCCAGGCCCCTTGCCTTTAGGAGATCCAGGATTCCACAACCCTCATCCTGACTTTCAGGAACCCTGAAATCTAGGTCCCCAGGCCCCCAGGCCCTTAGGAACCTTGTCTAGCATGGTGAGTTCTTTCCACTCCATCTGGAGGCTCGGCAGGCTGGTTCCCTAGATCTGTCTGTAGGAGTGTTGCCTTCTGCTGGATACACCTGGTCACTGCGCCCTCCCCCTAGGTGCCTCCCCACAACCCACAGCTGCTGAGAGAAGGCCTTGGAGTCCAAGTTCCACACCCTTCCCTGCGGACCTCAGTTTCTTCATCTGTAAAGTGGGAATACGGACAATGCCCCCACGTAGGTTTTCGTGTGCCTAAGTCCTGCGCAGTAAAAAAAAAGGTGTCTTCCGCCTCATAGAGAGAAGTCCGCCATAAATGGGAGCCCTGTTAGCGTCATTTCCTGAAACATGTTGCTGTTGCATATCTCCCATTATTAATAGCTCCCCTCCCCAACACGCACACTCAAAGCGCAAAGGCTCTTAGAGAAAAACCCAAACTCCCCACAGCCAGCAGGACCCTGTGCGGCTGGCACCTTCCCCATCGCACCGCTCCCACTTTGTTCAGCTCCAGCCACACCCGCACGCTTTTCTGGTTTTTGAGCCCTTTGGGCTGGTCGTTCCTCATCCTCCAGGTCTCTGCTCTCCGAGGAAAGTGGTCCCGGCTATACCGGTCCCTAGCCTCTCAGCCGTTCAATGGTCTTTTAGTCTTGTAGAAACGTGAGAGTTGGACCATAAAAAAGACTGAGCGCTGCAGAATTGATGCTTTCGAACTCTGGTGCTGGAGAAGACTCTTGAGAGTCCCTTGGACTGCAGGGACATCAAACCAGTCAATCCTAAAGGAAATCAACCCTGGATATTCATTGGAACACTGATCCTGAAGCTGAAGCTCCAATACTTTGCCCACCTGATGCGAAGAGCTGATTCATTGGAAAAGACCCTGATGCTGAGAAAGATTTCATGCAAAAGGAAAAGGGTGCAACAGAGGATGAGCTGGTTGGATGGCAACACCAATTCAATGAACATGAGTTTGAGCAAACTCCAAGAGATAGTGAAGGACAGGGGAGACTGGTGGGCTACAGTCCATGGGATTTCGAAGATTTGGATATGACTCAGTGAGTGAACAACAGCACCCCTGCCCCGAAACAAGTGAATGAGTCTGGTTTGCTTGTTCCGTTGCTTGTTCCTTGCATGGTGCCCTGTTGGAACAGGAGTTCCAGGAGGAGAGGTGTTCTGCCTGTTGTCACCACAGTGTCCCCAGCCTGTGGCTCAGGGCTAGGCACACAGTGGGTGCTTTACAGGCATTGCTTCTGCACGGGTTTCTTATGACTGCTGTGAGGAATTACTGTAAACCACTTGGTTTTAAACAACATGTATTATTGTGCAGTTCTGGAGGTCAGAGCCTAACACAGGTCTCACTGGCTAAAATCAAGGCACTCACAGAAAGGCCCTCCTTCTTTTGGCCACGTGGTGGGGCCTGTGGGATCTTAGTCCCCATAGCACCCACCCCCACACCCGCCCCCTCCACTGCCCCCTGCCAAGGATGGAACCCGTGGCCCCTCTGCAGTGGAAGCACAGAGTCCTAAACACTGAACCACTAGGGAAGTCCTGCCTTTTTGATGTTCTAGAAAGAATCCATTCTCTTACCTTTTCCAGCCTCTAGAGCGCCCCACCCACCCACCACATTCCTTGGCTTGTGGTCCATCCCTCCATCTTTGAACCAAACAGTATAGCAGCTTTCCACATTCTCTCGGTGGTCACATCTCCTTCTCTAACTCTGATCCTCCTGCTGTTCTCAGTCATGTCCAACTCTTTCTGACCCCGTGGACTATAGCTCAACAGACTCCTCTGTGCATGGGATTCTCCAGACAAGAATACTGGAGAGGGTTTCCATTTCCTCCTCCAGGAGATCTTCCTGACCCAGGCATCAAACCTGTGTCTCCTGGGACTCCTGCATTGGCAGGCAGATTCCTTACCTACTGAGCCACCTGAGAAGCCCCTCTGATCCTCCTGCTTTCCTCTTACAAAGGCTCTTGTGATGACATTGGGCCCATCTGGGTCATCCACGATCATCTCCCCAACTTCAGATCTTAATCTCACCTCAAAGTCCCCTTCACTCTGTAAGGTTCCTTATTCAGAAGTTTCAGAGACTAGAATGGGGACATCTTTGGGGATGTCCCAACCGACCACAGTACCCAAGGAGATGAGGGTTTTTATTATTGTTCCCACTTGACAGATGCAAAAACTGAGGCTCGGGGAGGCAATGTCACGTGCCTAGGCTCACCCTGCGAGTGAGAGGCAAGCAGTGTGGCCTTTCTGCCTGTGTCTGGGAAATCCATCCATTTGAGCCATCTGTGAGTGGGTGTGGGGACATAGGAGAGGCAAGAGTTGGGCAGGGGGCAAGGTGAGGTGGATGGGGAAGGGGCTGCCAAGGGGGCCAGAGGAGTGTGTGTTCTGTCCTAGCCTGGGGGCTTCCCCGGACACCCCAGCCAATCTGGTAAGATGCCCCGGGGATTCCTGGGGGTTTCCTGGAATTTCAGGGAGTGAGATTGGAAAGGACAGGCTATTCTGTCCCAAGGTCACTTCCTTGGAAAGGGGGGTGATGGATAGGGCTGTTCCATGCAGGAAACTGCTGGGCTGCAAGGTCACCTCTGACTTGCTGCCTCAGCCCCAGAGAGTGAGGTCATGTGGTTGCACAGGGGTCATTGGTAGGGACACCTACTGGGAAAGGATAAGAAGGTGGCCAGAAGGGTTCTCTTCTGCCCTGAACCCCCTGCTTCCCAGCAGAAGCCCTACCGCATCCTTAGGCTAGAAGGGCAAGGAGCAGGGGACTGTTTTTCCAGAATGTTCCACCTCCAATCTCCCCATGTGGACTCACCACCTTCTATCTCGCCTCACCATCTCCTCCTCTCCTGGCCAGACTGTGAGCCCCAGGAAGGCAGCAGCCACAGCCTGAACCCCAACATTTCATTATGACCATTTCTAAGCATACAGAAAGCTTGAGTTTTAGAATGAAAACCCATCCTTAGATTCTACAATCAACATTGTCTTGATTTGCTTGATTATCTGCCTCTTCTAGAGCTTCATATAAATGGATTCATAGAGTCTATACTATTGATATTTTGTGGGTGGCTGCTTCTGCTTAGCCTAAGATTTTTTAGATTCCTTCATGTCCCTTGCTGCTGACCTCTTGTTTTCCACTGTAACTCCAGTGCCTGATGTATTATAAGTGCACAAGAAATGTTTCTGGGTGAGAAAATGATTGCATTACATGAATGAACGAAATTGCTCCTTGTTTACGGAGACTTGCTCTTCCATCATCTCTCATCTCTCCAGCTTCTCTCTGGGGCCAACCTCCTCCTTGGTCTGCTGAAGCACCATCTATTGTCATCCCCAGAAGACCTCCCTTTGTGGTGCAGTCAACCACCCTTCTGTCTGTCTTTGGGTGAGTGGGTGAGTGCCATTCCAAATAGCAGAGACCTCCTCCCCCACTGCCTGCTTCCCAGCCCCCCAGTCTCATCTTCCTGTGAAAACACGTGTTATCAGGCACGTGTCAACCCGTGCTTCCTGCCTTCCCACAATATCAGCTTCAGTTTCCACCCTCACTTCCGGCCCTCCTGCTTTTCTCTAGATAAGCCCCCCCACCTGATTCTAGAACTGCTGAAGACTCTATTGGGTCAAAAATACCCTCAGGCTTCCCTGGTGGTCCAGTGGTTAAGAAATCGCCTGCAAAGTGCAGGGGACACGGCTTTGATGCCTGGTTCAAGAAGATCCTCCATATGCTGCGAGGCAACTAAGCCCCTGTGCGCCACAACTACTGAGCCTGTGCTCTAGAGCCTGGGAACCACAGTACTGCAGCCCGTACACCCTAGACCCCGTGCTCTGCAATGAGAAGTCTCTGTGATGAGAAGCCCAAGCACCTCAATGAAGAGTAGCCCCTGCTTGCCGCAACTAGAGAAGCCTGTGTGCAGCAATGAAGACCCAGCACAACCAAAAATCAAATAAATAAATCTTTAAAAAAATACCCCCCTTCCAGCTACCGCAGGCTCGAGACATTGCTGAGCATTGGGGGTATAGAAATGGTGCAACCACTTTGGAAAACTGTTTGGCAATTTCTTATAAAGTTAATCCTCACCTCTCTGACCCACTCCCAGGTATTTGCCCAGGAGAAGTGAAAACTTAAATCCATAAAAACATTGTTCATAGCAGCTTCATTCATAGTCTCATATTGGAAATAAGCCTAACATCTGTCAACAGGTGACTGGATACACAGAAGGCAGTCCAGCCAGCCAATAGTTAAATGATCTGCAATGAAAAGAAACAAACTTCAGGGATTTCCCTGGTGGTCCAGTGGCTAAGAATCTAGCATGCAATGCAGGGGATGTGGGTTCAATCCCTGGTCGGGGAACTAAGACCCCACATGCTTCAGGGCATCTGAGCCCATGAGCTGCAACTCCAGTCCCAACACCCCAGCTAAGATCTGTTGAAGCCAAAAATCAATAAATATTAAAAAAAAAAGAAACAAATTACAGCACTCTACACTGTATGACTCAGTTTATATGGCATTTGAGGAAAGACAAATCTCGTCAATATGGATGGAAAGCAGGTCCTGGTGGCCTGGGGGAAGGAAGAGGATGAGGACTGACTGGGAAGGGACAAGAAGGAATTTTAGGGGCTGATGGAGATGTTCTGTATCTGCAATACAGTGGTGGCCACACAGTTGTATACAGTCCTCAAAACTTGTTAACTTGCAAATAAGTGCATTTAAAATAAAAATTGGGGGTAATTCCCTGGTGGTCAGGATTTCTCATTTCCATTGCAGGAAGCATGAGTTCAATCCCTGATTGGGGAACTAGGATCCTACAAGATGGGCAGCTTGGCAAAAAAATAAATAAATAAATAAAATAAAGTGAAAATAAAAATTTTGAAATAGTGGAGAAATACACATAAGATGAAATTCACCATGTTAACCACTATTTTTTACATTTTCAGCCTTTTATTAAAAACATTATGAAATGTTTCATAAAATTTTATGAAATGTATTATATGTAGGATGAATATATTTTGTGATGAAAAAGAGCTACCTCCATCCAAACATTTCTTCTTCCCTTGTAATCATACCACATTAACCATTTTTAAGTGGACACTTCAGGAGTGTTAAGTATATTCACACTGGGGACTTCCCTGGTGGGCTGGTGGTTAAGCCTCTGTGGGTAGAGGACCTAAGAACCCCAGTGCTGCCAAAAAAAGTATATTCACATTGTTCTGTAACAGATCTTCAGAATTGTTTCTCTTGCAAAACTGAAACTCTGTATCCATTAAGCAGCAGTGTTTGTCCTTTGTGAGTGGTTTATTTCACACAGCATACTGTTATAGTATGTGCCAGAATTTCCTTCCCTTTTCAGGGCTGAATAATATTCCATTGTATGGATGAGTTTGTTTGGTTTATCCACTCATCCATTGGTGCACACTTGGGTTGCTTCTACCAGTTGGCTGTTGTGAATAATGCTGATATAAACATGGGCATGCAAATATCTTTTCAAGAGCCTGCTTTCAGGACTTTGCTGGTGGTTCAGTGATTAAGAATCTGCCTGCCAATACAGGAGACATGGGTTCAATCCCTGGTCTGGGAAGATTCTACAGGCTGTGGAGCAATTGAGCCCTTGCACCATGACTACTGAAGCCTGTGAGCTCTAGAGCCTGTCCTCTGCAACAAGAGAAGCCACCCCAATAAGAAGCCTATGCACCATAACTAGAGAAAGCCTGTGTGCAGCAACTAAGACCTAGCCCAGCCAAAATTATTTTAAAGAACCCACTTTCAATTCCTTTGAATATCTACCCAGAAGTGAAATTGCTGGGTCATATGGAGCTTCTGGAGGGACCCTGATCCTGGTGACCTTGATTTCATCCCAGTGAAACTAATTTTGACCTCCACAAGTGTAAAATAGCTGTATATTGTTTCAAGCCAGCAAGCTGGTGGACATTTGTTACAGCAGCAGGACGCTCATACACTCTCCCTAGCTGACTATCCAGAAACCCGTCAGTCTGACCAACAGTCCGCTAGGTACGATATCTGTCCAGAAGTTCAGACAGCTCCTGGGCAAGGTCAGTGCCTTGCTCTGGGCTGCAGTTTAGAGGATTCAGAAGCAGGCTGGGGGGGTTCCTGGTTACAACACTGAAAGATTCCCCCTAGTCAGGGAGTTTCGGTGCTGATCCCTCCTCTTCCTGTTCAGTGGATGCTCTCAGGGCTGGGCATCTTGGTTCTGGACTCAGCTTTGTACTGAACTAAATGCTGCTAGCCTGTCACTCCCCTCAGTTGCACAGTTGGACCTGTCTCCACTGGAAAACCTGGGAGAGCCTCCAGGTCCCCAGGACAGGAGTGCTGGGTAAATTCAGATAAAAAGTCCCCAGTTGATAAATTCAGGCTGTGTGCTCCTCACATTCCCCCAACCTCGAAATGGGCTCAGCAACACCCTCTATCTGCAAAGCCCTCCCTTCCCAGCTCCATTGCCAGAGTTGAAATCCCATTGTTCTTCCAAAGTCCATCTTTTCTGGATGTATTTCCTGAACTCCCCACAGGACCTGGGGTGCCCGAGACAGAAGGAGTCTGCTCATCAGATCCGAGCTGCCCCTCTCCCATCTCTGTGTCGGGGCCTGTGTCAGGCTACCTATAATCTCAACAGGGTGACAGTGTCCTCAGGGAACTGGGCCAGCACCGCAGCATCTCAGCAGAGTCCCTCTTCTGGGGACACAGGAGACTCCTCCATGTATTCCTCAATCTAGTCACTGGTCACATTGTCGCAGGGCGTAGGGACAGGGTCTGACTCATTCCTGTGTCCCCAGGGCTCTACAATCCCCCTGGCCCAATGCAGCTTACACACTGGGTTTCGGGTGTGTGGGGGGGGAGGGGAATCATCAGCCCCTGGAGGCTTCCCAGGTGGCTCTAGTGGTAAAGAATCCGCCTGCCAATGCAGGAGACACAGGAGATGTGGGTTCAATCCCTGGGTCGGGAAGATTTCCTGAAGAAGGAGATGGCAACCCATTCCAGTATTTTTGCCTGGGAAATCCCATGACAGGAACCTGGCAGGCCACAGTTCATGAAGTGGGAAAGAGTCAGACACACATGCATGCACAAGGGCCCCTGAGGTCAGGGTCACTCACATGAATTACATCAGAGTCTCTGAGATAAAGCTTAGATCAGAGGCAGGAGCCAAGATTCATTTTTCATTTATTGATGCTCCCTGGGGCTGCCAAGAAGGTTCACAAAATCCCCTATCTTTGAGGCAGCTCACCTGGGGTAAAAAAGCAAGTAAATCAAACAGCTCCATCCCTGAGTCGTGGGGCCTTGGTTAGGGAGGGCGATGGGGGTCAGATCACGGGTCCAAGGAACTCAGATTTTGGAGCGGGAGCAGACTTGGTGAGGTCCACGGGCGAGGGGTTGCAGCGAGGTTGGAGCTAAAGTCTCCCGGTGCAGTTACTGGCTTGGACTGGGGGTGGCACCATGGTTCTTGCTAGAGTTGGGTGGGGAAGGGATTCACGGTGGTGGGCGGAGCCAGGAAGGTGAGAGGCTCAGGAGATGGGACAAGTGCCAGTGGGCGCGGCTCTGGGCCAGGGGCAAGGTCAGCAGCTGAGCCTCTTCTCACAGATCCAGTTGTCGTTCTCGTTGTCACACGGCGCGTCGTTCCACATCCCCGTGCGGAGCATCATGATACAATCCTCGCGCCCCATAGAGTCGTTGGGCTCCCCCCGATTCCAGTGGCTGCAGTGGTTTGGCAGGGGAGAGGGGGTGTTGCTGAAAAGCTAGGCCTTTCCGAGTTCTAGCCTGTTTATTACTTGGGTCTCACATCCTGAGAATTAACCTGAGTATGCACCTTGGTGTATAACTTTCTCAGCCCAGAATTTAACCCTAGTCAGTTCCTGGGGTCTAGCCCGCCCAGCCCTAAGGAGACCCTATGACCTGGCCGAAGCATTTCCCCTAGGATCCGAACGGTCAGCCTCCCCAGGTCCCTTCTCTCACCTGAAGCTGAGCGCGACTCCGTCCACCCACTGGTAGCCCTGGATCCTGCGCACCTTGCGCACGGCCCTGAGGCCCAGCCAATAACCGCGGCCACGCGTATTCCGACTCAGGAAACCCTGGGCAGTGGGGGAAAACTGAGCCGGCGGCATCCGTCCCGCCCCGCCCCCTACCACCCCGGGCCACGCCCCCTCGGGTAAACTCAGCGCTCTCCCTGCTCCCAGGCAGCCGGGGCTTCGCACCTGCTCTTCCAGGCCTCCGACTATCACCAGGTGCGCGCCGGAGCGCTCGCAGTGCTGCTGTGCCTCCACCCACGTGGCCCGCAGCGTGGAGAAGAAGTAACAGGAACCCTGGAACGGCAGCCACGACTCGGGGCACTCCTTGCAGGAGCCTGCAGGGTGGCGAGGGTCAAAGAGGTGATTTGCTCCCAAGTGGAGCAGACGAAGTGGATTGGACAGGGGGATGTTGGACAACCCCCCCCCCCCCATCCCGGGCCCAGGATTGGAACCTCCGAGACCAGGCCAAGGTCAAAGGGCGGGGCCAGGCGGATCAGGGAACCCCGGGCAGGGTCCACTGATCCTCTCCCCTCGCCGCCCTCCCCACTTGCTCACTGTTTCCAAGCCGGGCTTGCTCCAGTGCCCGGAAGAGCTCAGTGCGAATGTTCTCACGGTCCCTCCCCGCTTCAGCCAGGTTCTGGGTCACTGAGAGGGAGAAGATTATAGCTAGGGTCAGGATCAAGGGTAAGATCATGATTAGTTAAGGTCAGCATCCACGTCCGTGGTCAGTGCCAAGGTGACGAATGACATTACTGTCAAGGACTGTTAGAGCTGGGTAGGGTGCCCGTTATGGTTAGGGTTAGGACTTGACGTTAAGGTTAGAGTCCACAGGTCAGGGTCAGGATGGGGTACACGATTTGGGTCAATGGTCAAGATCACAGGTTAGGTGTGTAGGGTGGGGGTGCACAGAAGGGTCCAGAGTGAATCAAGGTTCGGGTAACAGCAGGGGTGAGGGGTCAGGGATGGTCCCGCCCTCACCGCGCTCGCTCAATTCCTTTAGGGCACTCTCCTGCTGCAACAACTTCGACCTTGCCTCTGTAAGCTCCTTGCTGACTGTCTGCAGCTGTGCCTGCGTCCTCAGGCCTGGGGAGGGGGTGAAGTGATGGGAGCGGGACACCTGAGGTCAGCCCGCCCAGCCCCTACGCGCCGCGATCCCCCGCTCCCACTCGCCTCCTCCAATCCCGGCCACAAGCCCGCCCCCTCGCCCCTCGCCCACCACCACCATCCCACTCACAGCAGCTATTGCACGCTCGGACCTCCTCCTTCAAGATACCCAGGACCGCCGACTGTTTGGAGGCTGGAACGATTCCACGCCCGCACGCACGCACGCCAGGTCATCCTCGGGGACTCCCAAGACCCCACCCAACTCCAGGGCCAGCCCCGCGGACCGTGGGATCCCCGTGCTCCCGCCCACTACTCCGACACCCGGGTCCGAGACCCTTCTGCCCCCGAACTTTGGCAAGAGCCTCTGTTCTCTCCGTACCGTTTGCGCTCAGCCCCTCTTGGAGGTCAAGCAGCGCCCCGCGCTCGGTGGACGCTGCGGAGAGAGGAGGACTCGAAAACTCTCCCCTTGGCCCCTGGGAGTGCGGGGACCCGGGTCATGGGGTGCACAGAAGGGGGCGGACGGACGTGCAGCATGGGCGGACAGGCACATGCACGGGGCACAGACTCGCACATGTGGGTGCTCGCACTCAGACCAGGCAGAGGCTCCGGATCTGGCTGGTGAGCCCTGGGGCGCAGAAAACGTCTATGTTCTCTGCGGGGTGGGGTTGGGGGGGGGCGGTGCACACGCCATCTCCCATCATCCAGTCACTCACCCTTGGAAAACAGGACGCTGAGAATGAGGGCCCACAGGACTGTGATGACCACGAGAGCCAAGACCAGGAAAAGGGGTCTCCGTCCCCAGCGTCCCAAGTGCCCTAGTATAACACAGACGGACTCCTGAGCTCTTCCCTGGATCCTTGGGCTCCCAGGACTGAGCCCCAGTCACTTGGGTTTCTCCCAGGTAACTGGGATTCAGAGAGGTGCAGTAAGTTGCCTGTGGTCACACAGCCCCTAAGCGGCAGAGTTGGAATTTGAAACCAGGTCCAGCTGACTCTAGGATGAGTGGTGTCTTTCCTGCACCCACTACAAAAGCTCTCTCGTGGCTGAGCCTCTCCTTTCCCCCACGTGTGCGGGCGTGTGTGCCAAATCGCTTCACTCTTGTCTGACTCTTTGCAACCCTATGGATGGTAGCTCGTCAGGCTCCTCTGTCCACGAGATTCTCCAGACAAGAATATTGGAGTGGGTTGCCATGCCCTCCTCTGGGGGATCTTCCCACCCTAGGGATGGAATGAACCCGCGTCTCTTATGTCTCCTGCATTGGCAGGGGGGTTCTTTACCACTACCGCAACCTGGGAAGCCCCTCCCTTCCCCATCAAACCCCAAACCACTGGCCAGAGAGGGACCCAAGGGGACCTCTGAGGCAGCCCCGTTGCTCATACCTCCGGGGACCTCTTCCAGCCTGCCGTCCCACTTGCTGTACCCAGCAGTGTCCATGGTGAGCAGGAGCCTAGCTCTGGGAGTAGATACAAAAGTAGTCCCATCCCTCCCCCCACCCTACCCACCCTCTTCCTTCCTTCCCATCTTCCTGGTCTCAATTCCTGGTACTGAGAACCACGGACCAATCACAGAGATGGACCCTTTCTGGGCTGGGCTGGGCTAGGCTGGAGTAAGGGAGGGGTGGGGAAGGGAAGTGGGGAGTTGGAGCGGGTGGAGGGGTAGAAGTGGGGAGGGAGGGCTGGGGAGTGAAGTGTGTGAGTGCGTGTGGGCCTGGTTGCAGCAGCAGCATCTCCAGGCTGCTCATCCCGGCTGGACCATCACCAAGTACACACTCCAGCGACACTCCCCAGAGTCTGCTGGGGCTTCGCTTTCCAGCCCAGTCTACATCTCTTATAGGTCTGGCACCAATCTTCCTTCAGAGAGAGACAGGTTGAACCCAGTCAAGTTCAAGGCCACTCCCTTCTGGTCCCTGAGAAAGCCCCTTCAGGTGTGCCCCCCCACTCTACCCCACCCTGTGCCAGCTGCTCATCCCTTTTCAGCTCTGCTGCACGTGCCAGCTAGAAGTTGCATCTGACCTGAGCTTCATTCAGTCCTCTTTGGCCAGAAGGGAGAACACTGCTGATTGTTGAGGGGCAGTCAGCTAAGCTTCTGGACTCTACGATTGGGTGTGTATGTATAGGGTATCCATATGCAACGTCTAGAAGCCTGTTTTTCTCCTCTGTGTAAGGGGACAATGACAAGGACTCCCTCCAAGGAATGCTGTGATAAAGAAATGAAGTAACATGTGGCAAGCCTTGACACCATCCCCAGGCACAAAACCCTCCAAATGTCACTCATTCTTTCAACTAATATTGGATGCCTACCACGTGCCAAGGAACTGAAGCTACATCAATGCCCCGAAGAAGCAAATTCCTTTTCCCTTGGAGTTAGCATTCCAGTAGGAGCTTCCCTGATAGCTCAGTTGGTAAAGAATCCACCTGCAATTCGGGAGACCTGGGTTCAATTCCTGGGTCGGGAAGATCCCCTCGAGAAGGGAAAGGCTACCCACTCCAGTATTCTGGCCTGGAGAATTCCATGGACAGTCCATGGGGTCTCAAAGAGTTGGACACAACTGAGCGACTTTCACTTTCACTTTCAGGATGTGGGAACAGCCAACAATGAACATAATCAAAAGATAAGCTGAATAGCATAGTGGCTCTAAACGCCAAGCGATTCATCTCCCCCACTGATATGGACCAAAGTCAGGAGACATTTGTGGGTGTCACAGTTGGTGGGGGTGCTCCTGGCATCTAGTGAATGGAGGCCAAAGATGGGGCTCAACATTCTACGATGTACAGGACAGCCCCCCACAGCAAAGACTGGCCACCAATGTTCATATGCTGAGGGTAAGGACTTTAACATTGTGTTTTAAAAAGTCACAAGTAGGACTTTCCTGGTGGTACAGTGGATGGGAATCCACCAGCCAATGCTGGAGACCTGGGTTTGATCCTTGGTTCAGGAAGATTCCACATGCCAAGGAGTAACGGAAACCCGTGTGCTACACCTACCGAGCCCGAACGCTGCAACTACTGAAGTCCGCACACCCTAGAGCTGGTACTCGTCAACAGGAGAAGCCACTGCAATGAGAAGCCTGCGCACAGCAACTAGGGAGTTGCCACCACTCGCTTCCACTAGGGAAAAGCCCATGCGGCAACGAAGACCCAACGCAGCCAAAAATTAAAACACTTTTTAAAAGTCACAAGCACGCTGAACTTATTTACAAAACAGGAACAGGCTTCGTAGTCTTAAAGAACAAGCTTATGGTTACCAGAACGGAAGGGTGGGGGAAGGGATAGTTAGGGAATTTGCGATTATTTACACACTGCTATATTTAACATGGTGAACCAACAAGACCTACTGTGCACCACAGGGAACTCTGTAACAACCTAACTGGGGAAAGAATTTGTAAAAGAATAGATTTATGTACACGTATAACTGAATCACTTTTCTGTAAGACTGAAACTAACACAACATTGTGAATCAACTGTACTCCACTATAAAATTTTAAAAGTATTTAAAAATAAAATATAAAACAAACAAAAAGTCACAAGTATTACAAAAGAAAAGGAAGAACAATCAAGTTGGACAAGGAGCCCTGGAGTGCCAGTCTGGAGCAGTGACCAGCAAGTAATGTGGCCTGGGTGGGCCTCGCTGAAAATGAAAAAAAAAATTTCTTTTTTGGTAAGGAGCACTTCCTGCATTTTAGCCCCCCTTATAGATGCATTTCGGAGAAGGCAATGGCACCCCACTCCAGTACTCTTGCCTGGAAAATCCCATGGATGGAGGAGCCTGGTTGGCTGCAGTCCATGGGGTCGCTAAGAGTCGGGCACGACTGAGCGACTTCACTTTCACTTTTCACTTTCATGCATTGGAGAAGGAAATGGCAACCCACTCCAGTGTTCTTGCCTGGAGAATTCCAGGGATGGGGGAGCCTGCTGGGCTGCCGTCTATGGGGTTGCACAGAGTCGGACATGACTGAAGCGACTTAGCAGCAGAAGCAGCAGCAGCATAGATGAGTTTACACACTCCACCTTCTCACATCCTCTCAACAACCCTCAGAAATAACAAAGCTTATCCACTTTCTGTTTAAAATTGTTATCTGATTCCTATTCTCTCACCTTGTCTCAGGCAGGAATGAGAGAATTACACAATCAAAATAGAAAGACAAGATAAGTTTTTTTTAAAGGAAGACACTCGTTAGTGTAACTTGGAGTCGTGTGTTCTGCACCAACTCCCAAAGGTCCCCAGTGAGATTCAGCCCCAGGTGCCCACAGCAGTACCTGCACCTGAGCACATCCTATACAAGCATTTTCCCTTCCCTCTCCTATCCTCACATTCCTCCAGGGGCTTCTAGAACCACCTCCCAGGTAAACTACAAGTCCTCTAATCCTTAGGCTCTGCTTCTGGGGTGAACCAAAGACTCCCTGGCTGTTTCAAGAGACCTGCAGAGTAACACGTTCAGCCTGGCAGGGTTCCATAAGAGGTAGCTGCTTTTATTTTTGCTGTTAATACTGTTATTATAATCTTTCTATGACTAGCCATCCAAGATCAACTGAAAACTCTAGTTAAATGGATTACCCATATTCAGGGAGAGAAAGGGTCTTAGAAATGTTGATTTTAACCTGTTTTCTTGTTTTTGTTGTGTAGTGGCTAAGTCCTATCCGACTCTTTGAGACCCCATGGATTGCAGCACACCAGGCTTCTCTGTTCCCCATTATGCCCCAGAGTTTGCTCAAATTCATGTCCATTGAGTCTGTGATACTACCTAACCATCTCAGCGTCTGCTGCGCCCTTTTCCTTTTGCCTTCAATCTTTCTCAGCATCAAAGTCTTTTCCAAGGAGTCAGCTCTTTGTATCAGGTGGCCAAAGTATCAGAGTTTCAGCTTCAGCATCAGTCCTTTCAATAAATATTCAGGGTTGATTTCCTTTAGCACTGACTGGTTTGATCTTCTTGCAGCCCAAGACACCCTGCAAGAGTCTTCTCCAGCACCACAACTTGAAAGCATTCTTGGTGATAACTAAAAGGAGGATTATCAGAGTGATGATAAAACTGGGTCTTCTGTGATGGCTCAAGTGGTAAGGAATCCACCTGCCAACCCAGGAGACACGAGTTCAAGTCCTGGTCTGGGAAGATCCCACGTGCTGCACAACTCCTAGGCCGGTGCGCCACAACTATTGAGTCCCTGCTCCACGAGGAGAGAGTAACCCCCACTTGTCACAGCTAGAGAAAGCACACCCAGCAAAGAAGACCCAGCACGGCCAAAATAAGTGAATTAAAAAAAACAACAACAACAAACAAACTGAATTGCTTCTACTTCACAGGAAGGAATCACAAGTTCAGACAGGAAAGGTAGTTCACCCAGGATTTAGCCAAAACGCGTCTGTGCCCTAATCCAAAGCCATGTTCCTCCTGCAACACAGCCAATTCTCTTAGTTACTGTGCAAGACTGAAACATCCGGACCAAATCTCACCGCTTTGCTACACAAAACCCTGCATTGTGACTTCGTTACTCCTCCCCTCCAGTGAAATCGGTTTCCTCTCAGTCAGAATCTAGAACGCCGCGAGACATGCTTTGACCAATGGGTGTGCAGAAGCGCCACCACGTGAACTCAGAGTCCGGGGGGCGGCCGTGCGATTTGCGGCTTCCACCGGCGTGCTCCTGGCGTGCTCCGGGTCTCCTGGTTAGAGATTCTGACTTTGCTGGGTGAGCATGAGAGGCCGCGTGGAGGGGAAGGCGGTCCCCATGGCCTCCAGCGAGAAAAATCCTCTTGGCTTGTCCGGCCAGTTCAACTGTCACCCCAGGGCAACAACCCAACTGATTCTAGGCAAGACCAGGAAAGGAGTCACCCCCTAAACCCGTGGAATTGTGAAAAGTAACAAGTCAGTTTTAAGCCCCAAGAAGTAGGGTGATTTATCTTGCATAGACAGCAAATGAATATGTGCCATATATTGTAGTGTTGCAGAGCAGTAAGCATATACACTATTCTATACTATTCCACCAAGGAATGAAGGGAAAATGAAGTAGGGTAAGCAGATAGTGAGTGATTTGGGGCAGTGTTTTAGGACAGTCAGGAAAGGGTCTTCTGAAAATGCAACATTTCTTTGGAAAGTGGTTTGACAGTTCTTACGTCAGTGAAACATAGTATTACCATGTGACCCAGCAGTTTCCAAGAAATATGAAAAGATACATCCACATAAAGACTGTCACACTGAATGATCATAGCGGCATGATTCATAGTAACCAAAAAGTGGAACTAAGCCAACTGTCCTGGGGTACATTTAAACAATGAAATGCCACAGCCATAAAAAGAATGAAATCTTAATACATGCTATGATGTGGGTGAACTTCAAAAACATTATGCTAAAGGAAAGAAGCCAGATATAAAAGACCATATATTATATGACTCCACGTGTAAGAAATATCCAGAAAAAATAGAGGCAAAAATAGATTGGCAGTTGCCTAAGGCTAGGAGTGGGGCTTCCCAAGTCGTTCAGTGGTAAAGGATGCACCTGTCAATGCAGGAGACTCAGGTTCGATCCCTGGGTTGGGAAGATCTCCTGACAAATGAAATGGCAACCCATTCCAGTATTCTTGCCTGGGAAATCCCATGGACAGAGGACCCTGGTGGGCTACAGTCCATGGGGTCAGAAAGAGTCGGACATGACTTAGCAACTAAACAATAACAGAGGCGAGGAGTGATTGGGGGGAAAGTGGAGGGTGATGGTTATAGAGTGTGGGTCTTATTTTTAGGGATTATGAAAAGTTCTTACGTTGGTTATGGCGATGGATGCACGATGGTGTGAATATAATAAAAGCCATTGCATCACAAGAGTGAATTGTATGGTATGTGAACAATATTTCAATTAAGCCAGAAAGAGAGAGAGAGGAAAGAGTTAGGAAGGGAGGAAAGATGCAAGGAAAGAAGGAAGGAAGGCAGGGGAAACATTTAAGCACAGATCCAAAAGAAACAAGAGAATAGCCTCAACATATTAGAGGAAGCACATTGCAACCCAAGGGAATAGCAGGTGCAAAATCTTCGCTATTTACTCTCATTTATTTAACAAACATTCATTTAACACCCCCTAAGTGCCAGACTAAGGAGCTGTAGATGTCAAAAAGAAGCAGCTACAATTTCTGCCCTCATAGAAATCACACATGAAACTAAGAATTCCAATTACTATGTTACTAGAACAAAATGTTCCATAAATTCATTTCGTTTTCTAATCAATGACTTTCTCTCCTACTTTCCTAATTCTCAAGCTCAGATTTTCCCCTCCTTTCTCTTGAATTGTCCAAGAATCTTTCAGTTCAGTTCAGTTCAGTTGCTCAGTCGTAACCAACTCTTTGCAACCCCATGAATCGCAGCACGCCAGGCCTCCCTGTTCATCACCAGCTCCTGGAGTTTACTCAAACTCATGTCCATCAAGTCAGTGATGCCATCCAGCCATCTCATCCTCTGTCATCCCCTTCTCCTCCTGCCCCCAATCCCTCCCAGCATCAAGGTCTTTTCCAATGAGTCAACTCTTCGCATGCAGTGGCCAGACATTTGGAGTTTCAGCTTTAGCATCAGTCCTTCCAATAAACATCCAGGGCTGATCTCCTTTAGAACGGACTGGTTGGATCTCCTTGCAGTCCAAGGAACTCTCAAGAGTCTTCTCCAACTCCACAGTTCAAAAGCATCAATTCTTCGGCGCTCAGCTTTCTTTACAGTCCAACTCTCACATCCATCCATGACCACTGGAAAAACCATAGCCTTGACTAGATGGACTTTTGTTGACAAATTAATGTCTCTGCTTTTTAATATGCTATCTAGGTTGGTCATAACTTTCCTTCCAAGGAGTAAGCATCTTTGAATTTCATGGCTGCAGTCACCATCTGCAGTGATTTTGGAGCCCCCAAAAATAAGGTCTGACACTGTTTCCCCATTTATTTCCCATGAAGTTATGGGACCAGATGCCATGATCTTAGTTTTCTGAATGTTGAGCTTTAAGCCAACTTTTTCACTCTCCTCTTTCACTTTCATCAAGAGGCTTTTTAGTTCCTCTTCACTTTCTGCCATAAGGGTGGTGTCATCTGCATATCTGAGGTTATTGATATTCTCCCGGCAATCTCAATTCCAGTTTGTGCTTCTTCCAGTCCAGCGTTTCTTATGATGTACTCTGCATATAAGTTAAATAAGCAGGGTGAGAATATACAGCCTTGACGTACTCCTTTTTCTATTTGGAACCAGTCTGTTGTTCCATGTCTAGTTCTAACTGTTGCTTCCTGATCTGCATATAGGTTTCTCAATAGGCATGTCAGGTGGTCTGGTATTCCCATCTCTTTCAGAATTTCCCACAGTTTATTGTGATCCACATAGTCAAAGGCTTTGGCATAGTCAATAAAGCAGAAATAGATGTTTTTCTGGAACTCTGTGGCTTTTTTGATGATCTAGCAGATGTTGGCAATTTGATCTCTGGTTGCTCTGCCTTTTCTAAAACCAGCTTGAACATCTGGAAGTTCACGGTTCATGTATTTCTTTTTTGTTGTTGTTATTCTTGTTTCAAAGTAGTTTATTTAGGGGTTCCAGTTTCACTCCTCAATAGATTTTATGTATTTCTCATATGCTTCTTCACTCATTAGTTAATCTAGTTCTTAAGGGTTACTGAATGTCACTTGATCAGCCAACCATCTTCCTAACAAGACTTGTTGACAAGTCCTGGATTTTCTGCTAGAGCTTTATTAATTTCAGTTACTTCTCCTGATAGAGGAGAATAGAGTTCACTAGCAGCTTTCACACTTTCCAAAGCACCAAACTCCTCTTGTTTGTTCAACTTTGTCCCAACTTCAGGCAGACTACAGTAAACAACATCTCCAAAGCTTCCTGTGCAAAATTGCTGATTCCCACTGTTCCGACACCATTTTCTGTTGTTACCCATTCGTGTTTTTCTGTGAATTTCCGCACCGACAGCAGAGCAGGGCCGGTGCGCAGCTCCCTGACGGCGCTCGCAGTCCCCAGGGCCGCGGCGAGCAGGGCGCGCTGGGTGCAGAGATGGCGCGCAGGCTGCCGACCGCGGCCCGCACGCTCCGCACCGCGCGCAGCGCCATGTTCGCACGGGTGCAGAGGGTCTCCGCGCGGCACCTAGAGCACCCCGGCCGGCGGGGGCGGGGCGGGACCGCTTCATGTATTTCTGAAGCCTGGCTTGGAGAATTTTGAGCATTACTAACGTGAGAGATGAGTGCAATTGTGTGGTAGTTTGAGCATTCTTTGGCATTGCCTTTCTTTGGGATTGGAATGAAAACTGACCTTTTCCAGTCCTGTGGCCACTGCTGAGTTTTCCAAATTTGCTGGCATATCGAGTGCAGTACTTTCACAGCATCATCTTTCAGGATTTGAAATAGCTCAACTGGAATTCCATCACCTCCACTAGATTTGTTTGCTGCTGCTGCTGCTAAGTCACTTCAGTCGTGTCCGACTCTGTGCGACCCCATAGACAGCAGCCCACCAGGCTCCCCCGTCCCTGGGATTCTCCAGGCAAGAGCACTGGAGTGGGTTGCCATTTCCTTCTCCAAAGCATGAAAGTGAAAAGTGAAAGTGAAGTCGCTCAGTCGTGCCCGACTCTTAGTGACCCCATGGACTGCAGCCTACCAGGCTCCTCCATCCATGGGATTTTCCAGGCAAGAGTACTGGAGTGGGGTGCCATTGCCTTCTCCAGATTTGTTTAGTGACCCTAAAAACCAAAGGGGAGGAGACCGAGCAGAAAGGCTTCCACCCCCAGTGGAGACTGGGACTTTTTCAGCCCACTTTTGCAGTTCCTTTCCAAACCACGCAGTGGCGCTATTGAAGACCAGTCTCTATGGGTTGACCAATGAGATGGGCAGCCTTCTGGATCCAGGTACCCAGAAGCCAAAGCTGTCTCTTTGCACTCACTCTCACCAAGGGACGTGTGGGCTGAGATGCAGACCAATATCCACCATCCCAGGAACTCATTATCTTAAGCTTCACCCAAACTCTTTGAATAGGTATTTAATGACTGCCTACTCTGGCCTCTCGTGAATTCCTTTAATAAATATTTCTTGAGTGCCTACCGTGTACCATGCCCTGTGGAAGGCCAAGTCATGGCAAATAAGACAGCAAACCCCAGCTCAGTTGGATCTAAATCTAAATATTTGAAAAGCAGAATGTTGGGGGAAATATCCAGGTAGAAAGGATTTCTTAGTCAAAATATCAAGAAGACAAAAAAATGATTACTAAATTAAACTATTTTAATCTATTATTTGTCTATTTTTTATCTATTTATTATTTATTTGGCTTTTAAATTTTAAAAAAATTCTTAAAAAAATTTTTTAATCTATTTATTATTTATTTGCCTGTGTCTGTTCTTAGTTGTGGCACATGGATCTTCATCATGTCATGTGGGATCTCTTCTTGCAGTACACAGACTCTCTAGTTGTGGAGTGAGGGCTCAGCAGTTGCTCCTGGGCATGTGGGACCTTACTTCCCGGACCAGAAATCAAACAGAAGTCCCCTGCCTTGGGAGGTGGATTCTTAACCACTGGACCACCAGGGAAGTCCCTTAACTACATTTTCAGAAATGCAACTTTTATTTGGGTCATGTTTCCTTAAGAGGCTGTTTTCCCCAGATCTCTCAGTGTATTACCATATAAGCACACACAGTGGGTTTTTAAAAAATTATTTTAATTGCCGTTCTATTTTTGTTGTACTTTTATATCCATTCCTGGTCCATTCCAGGCTTACCTGAGATATACCCCATGGGCTAGTCTGATTCTACATTCCAGGCTTACCTTAGCTAGTCTGATTCTAAAAAATAGGTTCTGTTTTGTTCTTTCTACTATTTTTGGTTTAAAGACATGGTGTTATTTACTAGTTGAGTCAAACTTCCTGGGTTTAAATCCCAAATATACCCTTTACAAGATGTATTGGGTTGGCCAAAAAGTTCCTTTGGTTTAAAAAGTAAAGCTAAAAGACACAGTTTTATATTTTTACCAAGAACTTTATTGAACAACATAATTACAGTTTGTTTCACTACCTTCGGCCATTTTTCAGGCAACTTCATAATTCCATCTTCCCCAAATTTATCTTTTTTGGCAAAGAACTGTTCCAGGTGCCTTTTACAGTCTTCCAAGGAATTGAAAATTTTCCATTAAGAAAGTTTTGTAAAAATTGAACTAAATGGACATCTGAAGGTTCAATGTCTGGCAAATACGGCAGATGAATCAGAAATTCCTGGTCAAGCACTTATAGTTTTTGCCTGGTCATCAAAGAAACATGTGGTCTTGTGTTATCCTGATGGAAGATTATGGGTTTTCTGTTGACTAATTCCTGATGCTTTTCATGGAATGCTGCTTTCAGTTGGTCTAGTTGGGAGAAGTAGTTGTTGGAATTCATCGTTTGGTTTTCCAAAAGGAGCTCATATAAAGGACTCCCTTCCAATCCCACTATATACATGTTCTCACCTTCTTTGGATGAAGACTGGCCTTTGCTGTAATTGATAGTAGTTCATTTCACTTGCCCCCAAATCTATTCCATTCCACATTATTGATTATCACACAGTATCCACTTTTCATCACCTATCACAATTTGTTTGAAAAATGGAGTGGTTTCAGACTTCCCTGGTCATCCGGTGGTTAAGAATCCACTTGCCCATGCAGGGGAAATGGGCTTGATCCCTGGTCTGGGAAGATCTCACATGCCATGGAGCAACCAAACCCATGCACCACAACTACTGAGACCCCGTTGCTGCAAGTACTGAAGCCCTAGAGCCCATGATCTGCCACAAGAGAAGCCATGGCAGTAAGAAGCCTGTGTCCCACAATGAAGACTCAGCATAGTCAAAAATAAATATATATACTTTTTAAAATTCTACTGTCATTTAAAACAATGAAACATTTTTGTTATGTTTCAGTAGAGAATTGCATATGGAAATACAGTGAAGAAAGTTTTTCCCCGTTAACTTATGTGGAACCCAAACATCAAAGTGATTAACATAATCAAGCTGGTGCAAATGATTTTCAACACTTGACTTGAATACTTTGAGTATATTGGCTATCTCTCATGTGGTATAACATTGATTATTCTCAATGAATGTATTGATTTGATTGATATCAATTTCAACTGATCTACCTGACTATGGAACAACATTCAGGAAGGAATCTCCAGCACAAAACTTCGCAGACCACTATTGACACGTTCACAGCACCTTCTCATACACTGCACAAATCTCTTTGCATTTCAGTTATGTTTTTTGTTTTTGGGGCAGGAGGAGAAGGGGACGACAGAGGATGAGATGGCTGATGGCATCACTGACTCGATGGACATGAGTCTCAGTGAACTCCGGGAGTTGGTGATGGACAGGGAGGCCTGGCATGCTGCGATTCATGGGGTCGCAAAGAGTCGGACATGACTGAGCGACTGATCTGATCTGATCTATGTTTTTTGTTGTCATTCAGTCACTAAGTCGTGTCCAACTCTTTGCAACTCCATGGCCTGAAGCACACCAGGCTTCCCTGTCCTTCACTGTCTCCCGCAGTTTGCTCAAACTCATTTCCTTGAGTCAGTGATGCCATCCAACTATCTAATCCTCTGTTGCCCGCTTCTCCTCCTGCCCTTAATCTTGCCCAGCATCAAGGTCTTTTCCAATGAGTTGGCTACAAGAGTTGCCTTTTTACCTTTCTTGAAATAATAAAGCATAGTATGCTAAAAAATGTTGCTTTCTTTCCTTCCACCTTCAATATAAAATGGCCACCCAAAAATTCACCAATTTTGATGTTTTTTTAAATGCATGCTGATATGATAGCTGTCACAATACATTCTAACAAAATTGTTTCAAATGACGTTAAAGACAACTAAGAACCACTAGAGCCATCTTATGGAAGAAAATGAATGAATCTTTTGGCCAAACCAATACAATCTTAGAACAATCAATGACTCTTCTTATGACTCAGTTCCCCATCTAAAAAATGGGAGGGTAAAATTAATAGTTTCTACTTCTTCAGACTGTTATGAGCTTATGAGTTAACACGTATAAAAGTCCTTTAAAACTCATGGCTATTCTTATTTTTATTCAATTATTTCAACTTTAATTTTAAAAAAATCCCCTATTCTTACTTTCTTTTAGTTTATTTTGGCTTTTTATAAACTAATTTGTCTATCTATGACCCAGCAACTAATGTCCTGGATGTTTATCCTAGAAAAGAGAAAAAGTATGTTCACCCAAAATTTGTGTACAAATGTTTATAGCAGCATTGTTTACAATAGCCATTAAGTGGAAACAGTCCATTAAAAAAACTAACTTGTCAAGTGAGATTCTTAATTCCTTCATTTTCAGTCCTTTGTTAATGGAATGAACCATCCTTTCAATCCACCCTTCCCCCCAACTCCTCTCTCTTATTTTCCACACATCCCCCTCGCCTTAGTTTAAAAAAAAAAAGCCTTCACATTTTTATCAGAGAACTTCTTTTGCGTCTCACTGAATCTCACTGTGGCTTTTCCCCCACTCATTGTGGCTTTTGATCCTGTTCCCTGACTCCTGCAGATTTTGAGTATCAGTATGTATTGACTCAACATTCAGAAAATGAAGATCACGGCATCCGGTCCCACCACTTCATGGGAAATAGATTGGGAAACAGTGGAAACAGTGTCAGACTTTATTTTTCTGGGCTCCAAAATCACTACAGATGGTGACTGCAGCCATGAAATTAAAAGACGCTTACTCCTTGGAAGGAAAGTTATGACCAACCTAGATAGCATATTCAAAAGCAGAGACATTACTTTGCCAACAAAGGTCCGTCTAGTCAAGGCTATGGTTTTTCCTGTGGTCATGTATGGATGTGAGAATTGGACTATGAAGAAGGCTGAGCGCCGAAAAATTGATACTTTTGAACTGTGGTGTTGGAGAAGACTCTTGAGAGTTCCTTGGACTGCAAGGAGATCCAACCAGTCCATTCTGAAGGAGATCAGCCCTGGGATTTCTTTGGAAGGAATGATGCTAAAGCTGAAACTCCAGTACTTTGGCCACCTCATGCGAAGAGTTGACTCATTGGAAAAGACTCTGATGCTGGGAGGGATTGGGGGCAGGAGGAGAAGGGGACGACAGAGGATGAGATGGCTGGATGGCATCACTGACTCGATGGACGTGAGTCTCAGTGAACTCCGGGAGTTGGTGATGGACAGGGAGGCCTGGCGTGCTGCGATTCATGGGGTCGCAAAGAGTCGGACATGACTGATCGACTGATCTGATCTGATCTGATCTGATGTATTAACTCTTCTGGTTTGCTTTTCTATACATTGTATCCTTTTTCCATCTTTTTCTATGAGATGGTTTAGGTTTTTGTTTTGTTTTTTTCTTTATTAACTTAGAGAATTTCTGTAGGTAGAGATGCAGAGGCAAATAGTATCTCCCAGGTAATGGAGGGTTCTTTCCATTTTTTTGTGATGCTTTTGATTGCTCATTAATGAATAAGAAGAACTTGATGGGCACTCACTCTGAAACAAACGAGTAATAAACTAGTTGCATAGGCGGCCATGGTCTAGATCCCAGTGACCTAGATTGACCAGAAGCAGAAACCACTTGAGATATATAGCTCTGGGACATTTCTGTAACTTACACACACACAACCACGCCAAGTATGTATTACATATGCAAGGGTGTGTATTACCCATTCAGAGAGAGGCTGGCCATGGTGCTGAGTTGGGGAAAATGGTTAGACATTAAAAGTCAACAGTCAGACTTCCCTGGTGGCTCTGTGGATAAGAATCTGCCTGCCAATGAGAGGGACATGGGTTTGATCCCTGGTGCAGGAAGATTTCCACATGCCAAAGAGCAACAAAACTCGTGCGTCAAAACTACAGAGCCTGCACGCCTGGAGCCTGTGCTCCACGAGAAGAGAAGCCAAAGCAATGAGAAGCTCTTGAACCATAAGAGTAGCTCCTGCTCACTGCAGAAACCCCATGCAAAGAGAAAAAGAAAACCCATGCAAAGCAATGAAGACCCAATGCAGCCAAAAATTAATAAAATAAAAATTTTTAAAGTCAACAGGCCTGGGGAATTCGCTGGTGGTCCAGGGGTTAGGACTCTGCACTTCCACTGCAGTGGGCACAGGTTCAGGAACTAAGATCCCACAAGCTGCATGGAGTGGCCAAAAAACAGATAATGACAACAACAAAAGTCAGCAGGGCTCAGAGGCCGTGCAGGGCTGACGAAGATTCCTGTCTACAGGATGGGAGGTTCCCACTCCTCTTCCTAGAAGTCCCTTGGTTCTGAGATGCACAAGGCTTATCTTGCCTTTGTCATCAGAAATGGAACCTGAATCAACAGGGGCTGACAGCTGTCTTACCAGCAGGAGGTTACAGAGGGGCAGGACATTCTGAGAGGGTGCACCCTCCTTCTAGGGCTCTCAAGGACAGCAGAACGCAGGAGGGTTGAGGGCTCAGTAGGAGGAAACGGAAGGAAAAAAAACCCACAAGCGTTGCACAATCTCATTAGACTATGTTCTTGGGAAAGGATCTAGAAGGAATGGATTTGTCAGCCATTATGGAGGGCATTGCTATTTACTTTTGGCTGTCTTGGATCTTTATAAAGAATCTGCCTGCAATGCAGGAGACATAGGTTCAATCCCTGGGCTGGGAAGATCCCCTGGAGAAGGGAATGCCAACCTACTCCAGTATTCTTGGCCTGGAAAATCCCATGGACAGAGGAGCTTGGCGGGCTACAGTCCATGGGGTTGCAAAGAGTCGACACGACTGAGCGACTGACACACACATATGGGGGGCATTAGAGGAAGTTTTCTGGAAGAAGTAGCATTGCAACAGGGCCACCAAGAACTTGTGCACTACTGACAGAGAAAGGAACAGTCAGAGGGCACAGCCAAGACTAAGGCAAGGAGACAGGAAAGTGGATCTCTGTTGTACATACCTGTAGCTGAGACTACTTTTGGGGAGTGGCGGCAGAAGAGGGGAGATGTGCACAATTACCAGGCAACCAGAGGCTGCCCACTCCCTGTCCTGTGCTCAGAATTTTCCCACAGGGAAAGTTCAAAGGGAAGGGAGGTCCCAGGCACAAGACCAGCCACAGCCCTGTAACTTCTAGCCTTGTCCCCCACCCAGGGAAGGGAATGGAGACTCATCCTGGGAGTGGGAGAGAGAGAGCAAGGAGATGGGAAACATGTGACCAGGGCCTTGAAAACAATGTGATGAGTCTAGGAAGCACAGGGGACTAGGAGCATCTGACTCAGCCTGGAGGATCTGGTGGGACTTCCAGGAGGAGGTGTTGCTTGAAGAAAAAACCAGAATTATTCCAGAGGATGAGAGAGCGTGATATTAATATTTGCTAAGATTGGGAGGAGAGAGGCCATAGGACTCTTCAGAGAAGCTGAGACTAATTCAGAGTGGTAATCGGAGGCTGGGGTGCCAGCTGGGGCCAGATGGTAAAGGGACTTGGATCATGGAGACAGGGGGTTTGGATTAGTGTGGGAGGAAGGTGAAAGTCAGACTTTCCCAGGTGGCTCAGCGGTAAAGAATCTGCCTACAATGCAGGAGACGCAAGAGGCTCTGGTTTGATCCCTGGCTTGGGAAGACCCCCTGGAGGACGGTCCAGCAATCCACTCCAGTATTACCTGGAAAAGCCCATGGACAGAAGAGATTGGTGAGCTACGGTCCATAGGGTCACGAAGAGTCTGAAGCGACTGAGTTCGCAAGGTGAAAGTCACAAGGTTCAGTCCTAAGGCCAAGACCACTCTGATTTCCATTCTTGCCAAAGACGAGAAGCTCGCTGGTTTGGTGCAAAGCATATCTTGTGCTTTGGTCGCTGATGTTACTTTTGGCTTTGCCTTTTTATTATTAAAAAAACTAAGCATGTACAAAGGTTAAATATGAAAACCGCCTTGCCTTCTACTCAGCTTTATCAAGTACTGACTTCTTTGTGTTTTTGAGATCTTCTTAAAAGTAAATAAATTGTAGCTGATAGTCTCATATTCCCACTCTGGCTTTATTTCTCTCCTTCCTTCCCCAAAAAAGATGCCCTCCGAAACTCTGTGTTTCTCATATTAAATCATATCTGAATCATGTGTGCAATTTAAACAATTTATTGAATTGTTTCATACATCTGAAAACTTTGTCTAAACAGTACCATGTGGGCTACATCCTTCCACAATTTATTTTTGACCTTTCCACATTGCAGTTACAAAATATATCTATTCAATGCTCATTCTTCTTAAAAAACACACACAAAAAAAAACAAGTGCAGAGATAAACAAAGAATGGGATAAAAATTTCTTCTTTTGGTAAGTGAGAATTTCTGGGAACCCACAGAAATGTCTTACTTGTGAATTAACACAACATTATAAAGCAGCTATAGGGCTTCCTCAGTGGCTCAGTGATAAAGAATACACCTGCAATGCAGGAGACTTAAGAGGCTTGGGTTCAGTCCCTGGGTTGGGAAGATCCTCTGCATGAGGGCATGGCAACCCACTACAGCATTCTTGCCTGGAGAATCCCTTGTGGGTCTAAGTCCCAAGCTGATTTACATAGTCAACTTATACCATGGGATGAAGCTGAGACCAGGGAAGTGAGAAATGGAGTATTTCTTGCCATATCAATCACAAGGGTGTCACAGTCATCAGCAATTGGAGCCTTCCAGGGCAACCGGGAAGAGAACAACACCTGTGATCCGACAGCCATTAGACTGCAGCCACTCTCCATTGTGAGCCCCAAGGGAGTGCAAGATGTGAAAACACAGGATTCTGGCTCCAGACAGCTGAGATGCATATGGAAGGAATGATTTTCAATGAGCCTAGACTCTTGCATCTTACCATGCATAGGTAAGCACTAAATTCCTTAACCTGGGATATCTGGTTTTCTTTAATTAACAATAATCTTCTGATGTTTAGACTACTGACCCTTTGTTGCAACACTTCTATATAACCTGGCTCCTCTCCTCACCTCCTTGGAGCAGCTCTTTCAAGGCTACTTGAGATGCTGCCTCCTGGCCTTGAAGTCCTAAAAATTCCCACGGAATAAAACTTAACTCTTAACTTTTAGATTTTGACTAATTTTTAAGTCAACAGAAGGTAGAGATGGATGAGAATGGGGTCAGAAACAGCATCTCTGATCTGCCGAGGACCACTGTAAAAAAGAACTTACAGTGAGCCACACCAATTAATCACTCACTCATTCTTTCACTCCTGTTTCTGCTGTTATTATGTTACTGCTGTTCAGTTGCTCAGCTGTGTCCAACTCTTGAGACCCCATGAACTGCAGCACACCAGGCTTCCTGTCCTTCACCATCTCCCAGAGCTTTCTTAAACTCATGTCCATTGAGTCAGTGATTCCATCCAACCATCTTGTCCTCTGTCATCCCCTTCTCCTGTCTTCAATCTTTCCCAGCATCAGGGTCTTTTCTAATGAAAAGAAAGGCTTCTGCACCCATGGGCCCCACAGGGTCCTGCTCAGTTTCAGTCCTGAACATGGAGATGATTTAAAAATACCTGCTTTATCTTGAGAAAGAAAAACAGAGGTGGGACAATCAGGCTTCCTGAGCTTCAGGCTATATTACAAAGCTACAGTAATCAAAACAGTATGGTACTGGCACAAAAATAGAAATATAGATCAATGGAACATAATAGAAAGTCCAGAGATAAACCCATGCACCTATGGTCACCTAATCTATGACAAAGGAGATAAGAATATACAATGGAGAAAAGACAGTCTCTTCAATAAATGATGCTGAGAAAACTGGACAGCTACACGTAAAAAAATGAAACTAGAACACTCCCTAACACCATATGCAAAAGTAAACTCAAAATAAATTGAAGACCTAAATGCAAGATGGGACATTATAAAACTCTTAGAGAAAAACATAGGCAGAACACTCTGACATAAATTGCAGCAAGGTGTTATTGATATACTTTCTGGAGTGATGAAAATAAAAGCAAAAATAAAAAATGAGACCTAATTAAGCTTAAAAGCTTTGCACAGCACAGGAAACAGTAAACAAAATAAAAAGTAAGCCCTGGGAATGGGAGAAAATATTTGAAAAAGAAGCAACAGACATGAGATTAATCTCCAAAATATAATAATAGCTCAGGCAGCTCAATATTAAAAAAAAAAAAAAAACTCAATCAAAAAATAGCAAGGAACTTCCCTCATGGCACAGTGGATAAAGAGTTAACCTACCAATACAGAGAACACAAGTTCAATCCCTGGTCCAGGAAGATCCCATATGTCATGGGACAGCTAAGCCCATGCACTGCTACTACCAAGCCTGCACTCTGGAGCCCACGCTCCTCAACAATGAGAAGCCACCACAACAAGAAGCCTGGGCACTGCGAGAGTAGTGCCCACTCACCGCAGCTAGAGAAAGCCCAAGTGCAGCAAAGAAGACCCAGCACAGCCAAAAATTAAAAACTTAAATAAAAATAAACTAATCAAAATTTTGAATTAAAAAAAAAAAAGATAGTTAAGAAAGATCTACTGTACAGCACAGGGAACTCTATTCAGAAGTATGTAATGACCTATATGGGAAAAGAATCTTAAAAATAGTGGACGTATGTATATGTATAACTGATTCACTTTGCTATACACCCGAAACTAACACAACATTGTAAATCAACAATATTCCAAAACATTTTTAAAAAATTCAGGTCTCCCCACCTATTTCTCCTACAAACAGAATAAACAAAAACAAAATCCATTAAATCAAGTCAATTTTGCTGCATTGGCATAAGTGGGCACCATCGAGCTGCCCGTCTGAAGAAAAGGACAAAAGTAAATTCAGAGAGAGTAACTGGAGGCACCTCAAGAAAAAGGAAGGAAAAGAAAAAGATTTCTGACAGAGTTAAGGCCTATATTGATATCCAGAAAGTTCTCAAATAGTATCTAATCAGATCGAGTAACAACCTGATTTGTTCTTGTAGACATTATATATGTGTTAGTGTGTGTGTGTGTGTGTGTGTGTGTGTGTTTAATTCGACTTTCTAAAATTTGGTTTTATGATGTCTATTGGGCTTCCTTGGTGACTCAGATGGTAAAGAATCCACTTGCAATGCGGGAGACCTGGGTTCGATCCCTGGGTTGGGAAGATCCCTTGGAGAAGGCCATGGCTACCCACTCCAGTATTCTTGCCTGGAGAATCCCCATGGATAGAGGAGCCTGGCAGGCTTCAGTCCTTGGCATCACAGAGAATCAGACATGACTGAGCAACTAAGCACAGCACAGAATGAAAATACAGACAAAATTAACAAAGGAAAAAATTCCTCTGACATGGAATCAGGAAGTAGAAGAAAACTGTAAGTCAACACTCCAAAGAGAACCAAATGTAATCCAACAAACATTTCAGGATATGAAAAATCACTATACATAAAAAATGAAAAACTAGGGATTTCCCTGGTGGTCCTGTGTTTAAGACTTCACCTGACCAGGAATGAAACCCTGTCGGGTAACTGAGATCCCAACAGGGATCTGGCAGCAGAATGCAGCCAGATTTTTTTTTTAATTCAAAAGCTAAAGAGCCAAGTACTGATGTGATGAAGAGATATTTGAATCAACTAGGGAAAGAAATGGCAGAAAAAGACAAACTTATTTCAGAAATGCAGACTAAATAAGGTACCCAAGAGAGAATAAACTCAAATGAAAGTATAATAAAAAGACATTGGAAACAGCCACTATGGAGAACAGTGTGGAGATTCCTTAAAAAACTGGAAATAGACCTGCTTTATGATCCAGCAATCCCACTGCTGGGCATACACACTGAGGAAACCAGGAGGGAAAGAGACACGTGTACCCCAATGTTCATCGCAGCACTGTTTATAATAGCCAGGACATGGAAGCAACCTAGATGTCCATCAGCAGATGAATGGATAAGAAAGCTGTGGTACATATACACAATGGAGTATTATTCAGCCATTAAAAAGAATACATTTGAATCAGTTCTAATGAGGTGGATGAAACTGGAGCCTATTATACAGAGTGAAGTAAGCCAGAAAGAAAAACACCAATACAGTATACTAACACATATATATGGAATTTAGAAAGATGGTAACAATAACCCTGTGTACGAGACAGCAAAAGAGACACTGATGTATAGAACAGTCTTATGGACTCTGTGAGAGAGGGAGAGGGTGGGAAGATTAGGGAGAATGGCATTGAAACATGTAAAATATCATGTATGAAACGAGTTGCCAGTCCAGGTTCGATGCACGATACTGGATGCTTGGGGCTGGTGCACTGGGACGACCCAGAGGGATGGAATGGGGAGGGAGGAGGGAGGAGGGTACAGGATGGGGAACACATGTATACCTGTGGCGGATTCATTTTGATATTTGGCAAAACTAATACAGTTATGTAAAGTTTAAAAATAAAATAAAATAAAAAAAAGACATTGGAAAAAGACAGAAAAACAACAAAGAGAGTGACAATGACATGAAGAAGAAATAGAAAAGCTTCAGAGGTGGGGAGAAATGAATGGCAATGGAATTTTGGACATTGAAGGAGAAACACACACTTTTGGGGATCCTTGAAGAAACAAAACAAAACAGCAAATATTTAAAGTCATAGGGAATCCCTTGGCAGTCCAGTGATTGGGACTCCACACTTCCCCTAGAGGGACCATAGATTCAATCCCTGGTGGGGGATCTAGGACCGTGCATGCCACACAGGCAAAAACAAAAATTAATCAATTTTTAAAAGGTAACATATGGGACTTCCCTGGTATGCCAGTGGTTAAGAATTCATTTTGTGATGCAAGGGATGTGGGTTTGATCCCTGGTCAAGGAATTGAGATTCCTCTGCTTTGGAGCAACTCTACCTGGGCACTACAACTACTGAGCCCACAAGCCATAGTTGGAGAGTCCGTGCACTGCGATGAAAGACCCTGCATGATACAACAAAGACCCAACACAGCCAGATGAATAAAGTAAAATCATAATAAAAATTTTTCCTGAAATAGAAAATCACCTGAAATTACACACTGAGAGGGCTGACTAGGTACCTGGGAAAGTAGCCCAGAAAGTCAACTCTGAGGCATATTCCTATGTCTATTTGACATAGGAAAAGCTACTTGATTTTGAAGATTAAGATAAAATTCTTAAGGTCTTCCAAATCAAGAAATTTATGAAGTCATAAGAATTATACTGGTATTAGACTTTTCAAAGCTAATATTCAAAGCAATACAACAATGGAGGAACATTAAAAATTACTCAATGAATGAAAGTATGAACCAAGGATTTGATATCCAGCCCAGCTGTCTTTCAAACATGTACAAGAAATTAAGGAATTTAATCTATGTGTGTGTGTGTATATATATATATGTACACATGCACAAACTTGTGCTTAGTCACTCAGTGGTGTCTGACTCTTTGGGACCCCATGGACTGTAGCTCACCAGTCTCCTCTGTCCATGTGATTCTCTAGGCAAAAATAGTGGCCTGAGTAGCCATACCCTTCTCTAGGGGATCTTCCCTATCTCCTGCAGCTCCTGATTGCAAGTGGATTCATTACCATCTGAGCCACCTGGGAAGCCCCAATCCCAGGTGGCTCAGTGCTAAAGAATCTGCGGACCAATGCAAGAGATGCAGGAAATGCAGTTTCAATTCCTTTATCAGGAAGATCCCCTGGAGGAGGAAATGGCAACCCACTCCAGTATTCCTCCCTAGAAAAATCCCATGGATGGAGGAGCCTAGCGGGCCAAAGTCCATAGGGTTGCAAAGAGCCAGACACACCTGAGCATGCATGAAATGCACAAACAGGAGGGTGGTGGGGAAACACCAGGCAAACTCAATCTGAGGAACAGTGTACAGAAACATTGACCAGCACTCATCAAAAATGACAAGAGCATGAAGGTCAGGATAAGATTAGACCATTACAGATTGGAGGAGACTAAGAAATGACAATTAAATGCGATTTGACATCCTGAGCCAGGAAAAGAACCAAATAAGTTCTGTACTTTGGTTAATAATAGTGTATCAACATGATGTTTCCTGGGTTTGATCATTATACTGTGGTTGGTAAGATATTAACATTGGTGGAATGTGGATGAAGAGTATTTGGGAATTCGTGTTTATTTCCCCAACTTTTCTTCTAAGTTTTAAAATCATTTCACAGTACAAAGTAAAATAAATAACTGCACTCCAGTGCTTATTTCACTCATAAATTTTATCTTAGCATAACGTTTCTATTGAGTTTGTGCCTTTAGTGGTTGCCCACCAGCTGACCCCACACTCAGGTGTGGTTTATTTGGGAGATGAACCTGAGAGGCATGAGTAAGGCAGTGGGGATGTGAGAAATGGAAAAGTGGGAATTAAGTAACAGATAGAAATAAGGTCTTTAATTGACTTATCTGAAAATAGTGAGTTTAGACTGCTTATCCAGTGGGTGTGTGTGCTAAGTCACTTCAGTCATGTTCAACTTTTTGCGAGCTTATGGAATAGCCTGCCAGGCTGCTCTGTCCATGGGATTGGAATGGACTGCCAATGCCCTCCTCCAGGGGATCTTCCCAACCCAAGGATCGAGACTACGTCTTTTGCGTCTCCTACATTGCAGGCGGATTCTTTACCGCTGAGTCACCTGGGAATCCTATGCTTATCCAGTGGGACCAATGTAATCACAGGGTCCTTTAAATGTGGAACAGAAGAAGCAGTGTTTGAGCCACACAAGGTAAGAAAGACTGAGTCATGGCTGGCTCTGCAGATGGAGGGAAGGAGCCCCCAGCAGACAATTGCAGGCAGCCTCTAGAAACTGGAAGAGGCAAGAAAGCAGATTCTCCCCAGGAATATTCAGAAAGGAAGGCAGCCCTACTTGATTTCAAGCCCGCGAGACCCATTTTGGACTTCTGACTTCCAGAACCGTAAGATAACACATTTGTGTTGTCTGAAGCCACTAAGTTTGTGATAATTTGTTGCAGCACCAATAGGAAGCCAATGTGTACTTAGTCACTCAGTCATGTCCGACTCTTTGGGACTCTATGGACTGTAGCCTGCCAGGCTCCTCTGTCCATGGGGATTCTCCAGGCAAGAATACTGGAGTGGGTTGCCATGCCCTCCTCCAGGCAATCTTTCCAACCCAGGGATCAAACCCAGGTCTCCCACATTGCAGGCCAATTCTTTACCATCTGAGCCGCTGGGGAAGCCAAAACACACACCTAGAAATAGTGGGTTTTTTCAGATTCATATGAAGAAAATCATAAAACTTTACTGAAGGACATTTTTAAAGTACCTGAATAGGGGAAGGCAGGTGGGGAAGGGATAGACTGGGAGTTTGGGATTAGCAGATGCAAACTGTTATATACAGAATAGATAAACAACAAGATCCTACTGTATAGCACAGGGTAATATATTCAATATCCTGTAATAAAACCATAATGGAAAAGAATACAAAAAATATATATGCATAAAATCACTTTGCTGTACACCAGAAACTAAGACAACATTGTAAATCAACTACACATTAATAAAATAAATTTTTTAAACTAAAGTACCTGAATAATAATTGGTTCATGAATAAATGAACACATAGCTAGACAGACACATATAAGCATATACATATTGTATATATGCACATTCCCAACCAAAATTACAAACTGATTCAAAACTCTATCTGGGGACTTCCCTGGTGGTCCAGTAGTTGGGAGCCTGCCTGCCAATGCAGGAGACAGGGCTTCAGTTCCTGCTCTGGGAAGATCCCACATGTCGAAGGGCAATTAAGCCCGTTTGCCACAACTTCTGAAGCCTGTGGGCCCTACAGCCCAAGCTCTGCAAAAAGAAGCCACTGCAATGAGAAGCCCGAGTATTGCAATGAAGAGTAGCACCCCCCGATCCCATTCCCCACTTACCACAGCTAGAGAAAGCCTGCATGCAGCAACGAAGATCCAGCACAGCCAAACATAAATAATGTAACTAAATTCAATAAAAACTGTATCTGGGGGACTTCCCTGGCAGTCCAGTGGTTAAGACTCCATGCTTCCAATGCAGAGGGAGGGAAATACAGGTTCCATCCCTGGTCAGGAAACTAAGATCTCACACGCTATGTGGTGCAGTCAAAAAACAAAACAAAACGGTATCAACTACACAAAAAAAGAGAAAAGCATATTGAAAAAAGACAATGTCCTCCGGTGCATCAAACAGATTATCAAACTACAGTGACTCAAACAGTGGCAAAGGAACAAAAATAAGTTCAATGGGACACATAATGCAAGGTATGACTTTATTAGGGGGATATCATGCTGGGACAGAGGGGGGAGCTGAGCCTATCGATAGATGAAGAAAAATGGTCTATAGCTTGTGGAGAGATTGGTCTTAGAGAATCTCAAAGTCTTCTGAATACTAAGGGGATGGGCATTCACCAAAGGGGAAAACAGAAAGGGGTGGGGCCCAAGAGGAACCTCGGAGTGCATGTTCCAGTTGGCTGATCTCTGCTAACCGGGCGGGATCGGGGGCGGGGCGGGGCGAGGTGGGATGGTGGAGGCAGCAGCCCTCAGAGGTCTGGGCAGGGAGCCGAGGGCTTCTCACAGATCCAGGGGTTTTCTGTAACACATCTGCCATCATTCCAGCCATCGTTGTGGAGTTCCACACAGTCCTCATCTCCGTGGTTGTTGGGCTCCCCTTTTTTCCAGAAGCTGTGAATCGCATCAGCTTAATGAGACCCCTACTCCACCCAGTGCCCACCCCCAATTTTGGAGGGGCTGGTCCCTGGACTTTGACAGCAAATTGCCAAGTACCAGCCAGAGGTTGGTGAGGAATTCGGAGGCAGGGTTTTTGCAATGTGGGTTCAAACACCACATCCACCAGAATCAGTTCTGGGAAAGTTAAATGTGGGCTTCCCCGGTGGCTCAGATGGTAAAGACTCTACCTGCCATGTGGGAGACCCAGGTTTCATCCCTGGGGTTGGAAAGATTCCCTGGAGAAGAAAATGGGTACCCATTCCAGTACTCTTGCCTGGAGAATTCCATGGACGGAGGAGCCTGGTGGGCTACAGTCCATGGGGTTGCAAAGAGCCTGACACGATTGAGTGATGACACTAACCCAAAATTAAGTGCAGATTCCTGGGCCTGCACCTAGACGCATAGAATCAGACTCCCACCCAGCTCCTACCCCCTACCCCCGGATGAAGGCAGGACCCTGCATCTTCACCAGGCTTCTCAGGTGATGCTTTCCAGTCCAGAGTCTGAGCACCCTTGGTCGGGAGTTCCTGCCCACCTCTCCTGGGGCATTGTCACTGGGAGGTTACCTGAGTTGGACAGGACTGTCATCCACCCACCGCCAGGAACCCTCACTGTGGTGGTCACTGAGGCCGATCCAGGTGGGTTTATTATTTCTGGGATACCAAAAGTTCAGGAATTTCTGGGGGTGGGTGGGGAGAGGGGTATCAGGAGGAAGATCCTTGAACGCCACACATCCCATGTCTGCCCACATCTTCATGGTCCCCTGCCTCCCACAGAAGTTCTTCTCACAGTCTAGCCTAGAGGCCCTACTCAAGTTGTATGTGTTAACATGTGCATGGAGGCTGTGGATGTGTGTTAATGTAATACACATGTGGATATGACTTGTGTCTCAGTTAACATGCATTGTATATGGCCTCAAGGGCACTCTGAATTCCCTTCCTATCCATACATGGGCTCCTCTCATCCATGCTCTTCTCTCACATGACCTTCCTGAGTCCATTATGATTCCTCTTCCAAGAAGCCTTCCCTGATTGTATCTCACCTCTCATCGCCCTGCCACACCCCCAGCTGCCCATCTCTCAGAGGGCAGAAGAGGGAGGCAGAAGGTTCTTTCTTGACCTGGCAATATGGCCCAGCCTCTCGGGGGACCTTGCCCAGCCCACCTCCTCCTCAGTACTCTCGATGATAACTAGGTGGGCCCCAATAAGCAGACAGGCAGAGACGGCAGATCTCCAGTCACTCTGGGTCCAGGAGAAGAAGTAGCAGCTTCCATCGAAAAACTCCCAATTCTGAGGACAAGGATGGCACAGGCCAGCTGGGGAAGAGGAGTGGAGTTGGGACAGAGAGGTTGCTTGGCTCCTAGGCTCCAGATCTTCGGAACCCAGGGCTAGACCCTTCTCTTCAGCTGTCAGCTCAGTTCCTCAAGAAACCCATGAGGAACATTCCAGCTCTGCTCTGCCCTCCTCAGCCTGGCAGCTGCAGCAGGTGTGGCCCAGCCCCCACCCACCATCCTGTGACTTCCTCTTGACCTTGGTGTGGGTCCCTTACCCAGGGTGGCATTCATCCGGGTCAGGCGCTGTAGGATCTCCTCCAGGTTTGATTGCATCTGCTTCTCTGCAACTTCAGCTGGAGGGAGAGGACGTCAATTATTAAACACCTACTGTGTATGTGGTGCAGAGAGCCCCATGAGAACATCATGCGTGGATGTCAGGTGACCCAGAAAGCCCATCATACAGACGAGAAAACTGAGGCTTAGAGAGTGACTTGCCCGACATCGCCAGCTCACCAGGACCTCTTGCAGGGGTCCGATCCCCTCCCTGATTCCTGCCCTCTCTCCTCCACCCCTGGCAGTGGTGGCTTGTCCACAGCCATACAGCCCCAGAGCCCCCTCCCTACTCAGACTCCGGAACCTGGTGTCCAGCCACTTATCCAGGCTGTTGTTCTCACGGTCTCCCGAATCTCTCTGCAGACACTGGATCCTGGAAACTACAACGGAGCAGAGAAATCCCTCTTTAAGCACTGACCCTGAGCCAAATCTGCTTTCAAGGCCTCCCCACCAGGAGGATGAACCACCTTTCAAATGAGGAAGCAGACTCAGAGAGGGAGAGTTACTGGCACATGGTCACACAGAAGGTGATACAGAGCCCGCACGACCCAGCCCTAGTAGGTCTAGGGACTGTGGAAAAGGGCAAAGCCCATCCCAAAGAGAAAACCCAAAGGGACCGAGGACTCTAAGCCCCTAGATGCTCACTCACCTTGAACCAGAGTGGTCAGCTGGAGCGTGAAGAAGCCCAGTGAGACGAAGAGGAGCAGCAGGAGAAGCAGAGGGCCCCAGGTCAGACACTCTGCAGGACCAGCAGATGGTTGGGGCTTGGGGCCGGGGGCAGACTCTGCCCACACTCCACCCCCTGCCTGCCCCCGTTCCCCCAGCTGCCTGCTCCTGAACCAAGCACTCCTGTACCTGGCAAGCTCCTCAAACTGTGTAGTGGTCGAGGGTGTCTCTCAGCCAGTCTCTGGCCCCCAAATGTCTCCTCCTCTGGACAGAACAGAGCACACGCACTTGAACTTGGAAGTCTGCTGAGCCCTGCTCTCAGAGTTGCAAGCTGGCTGCCAGGCCCCAGCACCATCAGGAGCCTGGGGCCCTGTCATCCCCACTATCACCCCAGACTGGGGGCCCAGCCTCACCAGAGTCATCTGGCTCCTTGTGTTCATACATCTCTGCCATCCTTCTCCCCTTTCTGTTCCTCTTCCCAACACTTCTCTGGACTATGGTTTTTATAACCTCATGTATTTCCCTCTGTAGCCCCTCCTCAGACCTGTTCTTTCTCAACTCACAAAGAATGAGGAACACGATAGGGATAACACTTCCTCTCAGAAAAATCTGGGGAGCCGTGAAGCGGCTGACACAACTAAAGAGAGGTCACTTCGGGCGGGGCAGAGGCTGGGCAGTCAACTTTGCAGCCAGAAGGCACTATTCCAACCCCTGTCCAACTCTGGTACCTTCAGCCTCACGTTTCCAGAGCCCTAGTTCCCTCACCTGGGAAATGGGACAACGGGCCTGCCTAAAGGAAACTGACCCTGAATATTCCCTGGAAGGACTGATGCGGAAGCTGAAGCTCCAACACTCTGGACACCTGATGCGAAGAACCGACTCACTGGGAAAGACCCTGATGCTGGGAAAGACTGAGGGCAGGAAAAGCGGGTGACAGAGGAGGAGATGGTTGCAGGGCATCATTGACTCAGTGGTCATGAGTTTGAGCAAAGTCTGGGAAAGAGTGAAGGACAAGGAAGCCTGGCGTGCTACAGTTCATGGGGTCACAAAGAGTTGGACAGGACTTAGTGACTGGATGATAGCAATCCTGCTTCACATTATAATTATGAGGCTGAATACAGTGCACTAGTAATGGGTATAAACTGCCTGTTCTAATGATGAGTACTCAGTAATAACAGCACTTGAGCATGTGCCAACCATTCTCCTTGGTGTGTGTTCTCCCTCACTGCCCCCAGTAATAAATCCAGACTCGTTAACCACAGCGGTCTAACAGTTCTCACAATAGCCCTATGAGAAAGGTAGTTACTATCCTTCTTTACAGATGAGGAAACCGAGAGGGTAAGGAACTGCCTGAGGTCACACAGCTCAAAAGCAGTGGGGCTGGGAGTTGACCCCTGAATCCCTGCTTAACCACTACACAGGGCAGTTACTTTTTCCCCCTTTGTAACTACTAAATATAATATAGATAGTCACTTTGAAACTTTGTGTATCGAACTTCCAATTTATTTCTATACTGACCCTATCTGATTCAACTGAGTATATACAACTATCCTTTTCCCCTTAATCTTAAAGTGAGTCTTTTGTAGACAGCATATAATGGGATCATCTGTTTGATTCTTTCTGTCAATCTCTACCTTTTAGTTGGAGAATTTAACCCTTTTATATTTAACATAATTACTGATATGGTAGACTTTCTATCTGCCATTTTGCTATTTGTTTTTCATATGTCTTATTTCCCTTTTATTCCTCGGTTCCTTTGTTACTATCTTTTTCATGTTAAATAATTTCTTCTTTTTAAAAAAAATGAATAATAATTGATTTACAGTGTTAACTTTTACGTAAAATGGGAAACTAAAGAATTTATGTGGTTTGCTTCATTGCAGTATTTGCTGTATTGTGCTAGAACCAAAATTCACAGTACCTCCAAGGTATACCTTGTAATATAATATGGCAACTATGGATATCATATTCTACCTCCTTCTGAAGGTTTGTTGCCATTGTGATTTTCCATAGTAGTTGTTTCTTGTTGATTTAATGATTTTTCTGAATTAATTCTGCAAAGTCTCTATTCTCTGTCATGTACGATCACTTAAATCTCTACTTAGCTTGGTGTTTAGCAAGTGATTGAACAAACTTCCTTGAAAATCTGAAACTAAAAGTCTCCCAGTCTTCACCCAGGATCTCTGTATGTTTTGACACACAGTCAACACTCAGTCAGGAAACTTGCAACCCAGCCTTAGCTGCCACTTCCCGCTTTCTTGGAGCCTTGAAGTCAGCCAGAATTAAGAGCTTAGGAACTTGTCAGATCTTTCCTGAGTATGCACACAGCCCTCCACATGCATGTGGCCTTCCAGATTCCCAGGAATATGTTGGAGCTTTTCAAAGCCTCTTATGTTCATGCTCAGTCTCTCAGTCGTGTCCAACTCTGCAATCCCACGGACTATAGCCCACCAGGCTCCTCTGTCTATGGGATTTCCCAGACAAGGATACTAGAGTGAGTTGCCTTTCCTCCTCCAGAGGATTGTCCTGACCCTGGGATTGAACCCTTATATTCTGCATCTCCTGCATTGGCAGGTGAATTCTTTACCACTGAGCCACCTGGAAAGCCCTTTCAAAGTCCCTAGGGACATCTCATTCCTTAACTTTTCTTTTTAAGACTGTTTGGTTAGGTTATTATTTGTCCCAGCTGTTATCCACCACCGCAGGGAGCTGTGATGTTAAAATATTTGACAGACAGCCCCTGGGGAGGGGTTTTTAGCATTGGGCAAGTTCGAGTGAAGTCAATGAAAGATAATCTTTTGGTCTTCCAGGGAACCACTAGATAGATCAGGTAATACTCTTCCTTGGGAACGGGGCTTTTTAAGAGCTCTGACTCCGTTTTTCTTCCTGTACCAGAAATGTGACCTGTTATTTTTTAAGGCTATCTTGTTTTTAAATTTTATTTTATCGAAGAATAGTCAATTTACAATGTTGTGTTAATTTCGGCTGTACAGCGAAGTGGTTCAGTTATTCGCATATATACATTCTTTTTCATGTTCTCTTTCATTATGGTTTGTCACAGGATATTGAATAAGGCTCCCTGTGCTCTACAGTAGGAACTTATTATTTACTCATTCTATATGTAATAGTTTGCATCTGGTAATCCCAAACTCCCAATTCTTCCCACCCACTTGGCAACCACAAATCTATTCTCTATGTCTGTGAGTCTGTAAAGCTATTTCTGTGTTGGAGAGTGGGGAATGGGACTAGGGCGAGTTAAAATTCCACCAAGCTCACTGTTATTTATTGAGATTCAGCCATATTTCTTGTCTAAATACTCCCTGAATTACTGTAAGCTTTTGGTTGATTGCCAGTGTTCTAAAAGTGTTGATTCTGACAAATTCTTCAGTTTTTCCATTGCTTTCATGGAAGGGCAAAATTTTTACTCTGCCATTTTTGCTGACATTTCTTTTTTTTTTTTTTTCTTTCTTTCTGTTTTTTTGATGGTTAAAGTGTCTTTGATTTGGCTAGTGGGAGCCTTTCACTCTGGCTCTGTGTCCATTCAACATGTGCTTATCAGTTTTTTGCTGATCAGACTTTCCTTGCCCAAACCCTGAAATCACCCATTTTCCTAAAGAGACCCGGTTGCTTTTAAGTGGAGAATGACATTCAGAAACCAAGACCTGAGTGTTGAGTGCATCGTTATTATTAGGGTGTCATTGATCCCAGGACCTCTGAGTAGACAGACAAGAAAACAGATACATGCACATTTATTTCTCTATCAGTTAATTCAGTCACTCATTCGTGTCAAACTCTTTTCGACCCCATGGACTGCAGCACGCCAGGCCTCCCTGTCCATCACCAAGTCCCAGAGCCTGCTCAAACTCATGTCCATTGAGTCGGTAATGCCATCCAGCCATCTCATCCTCTGTTGGCCCCTGTTTCCCCTGCCTTCAATCTTTCCCAGCATCAGGGTCTTTTTAAATGAATCAGCTCTTTGCATCACGTCACCAAAGTATTAGAGTTTCAGCTTCAACATCAGTCATTTCAATGAACACTAAGGACTGATCTCCTTTAGGATGGACTGGTTGGATCTCCTTGCAGTCCAAGGGACTCTCAAGAGTCTTCTCCAACACCACAGTTCAAAAGCATCAATTCTTCAGCACTCAGCTTTCCTTATAGTCCAACTCTCACATCCATACATGACCACTGGAAAAACGATAGCCTTGACTAGACAGACCTTTGTTGGCATATTTCTCTCTATATATCACAGAGATGGAAATGACTGAGTGACTAAGCACACACACACACATATGTTGAAAATCATGAGTTCACACCAACACTAAATACAGTAGAGTTCATTTCTAATTTTCCCTCCATTCTTTTTTTTTTTTTTTTTTTTTGGTCACACAGTTTTCAGCATCTCAGTTTCCCAAGCAGAGACTGAACTGGGGCCATGACAGTGAAAGCCTGAAATCCTAACACCTAAGCCACAAGGGAATTCCCACTCCATTCCTCTTTGTAACACTCTTCTCTGATGGTGGGAAACCTGGTTCCCATTATCCTGGATGCATTTATTTACTTATTTCATCAATCCCACCATATGTATAGCCAACCTCATTTTCCCATCACCAATCCTTATACTGTGTAGATGAACTGGGCACTGACCCCCTCTAGCCTGGAAGACAGGCCCTCCTGTTGTTGTCCTTCTTACCTCACTTGGGCTCTGACATCGCATACCACTCATCTCTCCACTAGGATGCTCTCCTCCCCAAGTCGGGACTCCAACACTCTAGTGGCCGCCATTTTGAATGCTTCCTTCTATCATCTAAGAACTGGCTGATTTACCTTGTCCCCAAAACACCTCTCCATCCATGTAAGCCTGTCCATACCCAGAGCTTGTGCCTGCCTGTCCTCTGGTATAGAAGCTGCAACTGCTGTTGGCTCACCTACAAGGAGTTTTTTTATTGTTAATTAAAAAAAAAAAAGTCACACCACATAGCATGTGGGATCCCAGTTCCCTGGCCAGGGGTTGAACCTGTACTCCCTGCAATGGAAGCACAGAGTCTTAACCACTGGACCACCAGGGAAGTCCCTGAAGGGCTCATTTTTATTTCTGAAACCCAGCTCCTCCAGGCTTCCTTGCATTTACCACTCTGACTAGTCCTATTGAAAAGTGTGGGGTCTTCTAGTTATCACTGTAGAAAGGAGGGTCTTTGGGAAATTTCTGCATTCTCACCAGTGGAAATCCTGTCATCACACTTTCAACACTTACTTTGTGCTAAATGCTTTTCAGACACGATCTCCGCAAATCTCCACAACACAGCTACTACTGCCCTCATTTTACCTATGAGCAAACAGATCCAAGGGCTTCCCAGGTGGTGCAGTGGTAGAGAATCCGCCTGTCAATGCAGGAGGTGAAAGAGATGTGGGTTTGATCCCCGGGTTGGGAAGATCCCCTGGAGGAGGAAATGACAACCCACTCCAGTATTCTTGCCTGAGAATCCCATGGACAGAGGAGCCTGGCAGGCTACAGTCATAGGGTTGTAAAGAGTTGGACATGACTGAGCAACTGGGTATACACATACATACAGAGGTTGAAAGGTCATATCAAGTGTCCATGATCCATCAGCTTATAAATGCTGGGGTTTAATCCATGAAAACACATCATTTTCTTTTCTTATATAGGTTTTTATTTATTTATTTATTTTTAGTTTTTGGTCATGGAACCCAGACCCCCTGCATTGGAAGCAGAGTCTTAACCACTGGATCACCAGTGAAATCCCAAGCACTTCATTTCATTCATCGCTGTTTCCGTCAATTCAAACCAGCTCAAAAAATACCCATTGGAGTGTGGAGTGAGAATTTATAGCTTTGCATCTCTTAACTGAGAAGTCTAAGAGAAAGAGGGTTCCAAAGAATTAATGTTTTTGAAATGTGATGTTGGAGAAGACTCTTGAAAGACCCTTGGACAGCAAGGAGATCAAACCAGTCAATCCTAAAGGAAATCAGTCCTGAATACTCACTGGAAGGACTGAAGCTGAAGTTAAAGCTCCAATATTTTGGCCTCCTGATTCAAAGAGCTGACTCATTGGAAAAGGCCCTGATACTGGGAAAGATTGACAGCAGGAGAAGGAGTGGGTGACAGAGGATGAGATGGTTGGATGGCATCACCGACTCAATGGACATGAGTTTGAGTCAACTCCAGGAGATAGTGAAGGACAGGGAAGCCTGGTGTGCTGCAGTCTATGAGGTCACAAAGAGTCGTACACAACTGAGTGACTGAACAACAACAACAAGAAAAAGAGAGAAGAGGACAAGATTCAGGTTCAAAAATTTGAACCTAGCTGTCTCACTCAGAAGGTAACCTTCTAGACCAAAAATTGGCAAATGTTTTCTGAAAAGGACCAAATATTCTGGGTGTCATTTCTGCCACAGTTACTCCACTGTAACCCTGTAAAAACTGGGACAATATGTATCAGTGGCTGGGTGGGGCTGAGTTTCACTAAACTATTTATAAAAACAGCTGGAGCCAGCTGTTCAGAGGAAGGAGACCAACTCTGTTTTATTCATTGCTACATCCCAGTGTTAAGAACACTGACTGGCAAGTAGTGGACAATTCAAAGATGATAATAAATGAATTATCGCTTGTATATTCTTTTTTCCCCTTTATCTCTTTCTCTTTTTAAGTTTTTTTTTGGGGGGGAGGGGCACGCCATGTGGCTTGAAGGATCTTAGCTCCCCAAACAGGAATTGAATGCACGCCCTTAGCAGCAAAAGCACAGATTCCTAACCACTGGTTGTTGTTCAGTTGCTAGGTTGTGTCCGACTCCACCACGCCAGGCTTCCTGTCCTTCACTACCTCCCAGAGTTTGCTCAAACTCATGTCCATTGAGTTGGTGATGCCATCCAGTCGCCCACCCCTCCTCCTGCCCTCAATGTTTCCCAGCATCAGGGTCTTTTCCAACGAGTCAGCTCCTCGCATCAGGTCGCCAAAGTACTGGAGCTTCAGCTTCAGCATTGGTCCTTCCAATGAATATTACCTAACCACTGGACCACCAGGGAAATCCCATTGCTTTTATATTCTTGATGGAAAAGTAGTGATACAACCAGAGTGAGCAGTGCTGGTGGGATGGTTGGACAGAGCATGGGAGATTCAGCTGTGCAACATGTTCAAGGTGTTTTGGAGAGGTTTTTGCTCTTTAAAGAAAGGAGCAGGAATGGGACTCCCATGGGGGTCCAGTAGCTGAGATTGTGCATTCCAATGCAGGGGACACAAGTCCGATCCCTAGCTGGGGAACTAAGATCCCACAGGCTATGGCCAAAAAAAAAGTTTTTTAAACAAGAGAAAGAAATGAATTTTATTGGGCAATTGTTTGGTGCCAAGAGACCTAACTTTTCTCATGACAGACCTATGAGGTGTGTCTGTATCATAGACTGAATGCTTGTGTCCAACATCCCCACCTTGGTATTCCTACTTTGAAACCTAATCCCCAATGAGATGATATTCAGAAGTGGGGTATTTGGGAAGTAATTAGAACAAGAAAGGGATCACCACTCTTCTAAAAGAGACCCCAGGGACTTCCCTGGTGGTCCAGTAGTTAAGATTCCAAACTCCCAAAGCAGAGGACTACGTGGTTCAATCCCTGGTCAGGGAACTAGATTCCACATGTTGCAACCAAAGGTTCACATGTTGCAACTAAGACCCGGCACAGCCAAATAAAAATTTTTTTAATTTTATTTTAAAAGAGAGACACCAGAGAGCTCTCTCCCTGATTCCGCCACCTGAGGACATAACCAGAAGGAGATGGTCTTCCATGGATCCAGAGGCATAGCCTCAGGTTGTGCTGGTGGTAAAGAATTTGCCTGCATTGCAGGAGGTGAAAGAGACATGGTTCAATCCCTGGGTTGGGAAGATCCCCTGGAGGAGGAAATGGCAACCCACTCCAGTATTCTTGCCTGGAGAATCCCATGGGCAGAGGAGCCTGATGGGCTACAGTCCATGGGGTCACAAAGAGTCGGACACAACTGAGCACACACACAGAAAAACAAAATTCTCAGCAGACACCAAATTTCACCACATATTGATCTAATTTATTTTATTTTTTGGCTGCACTGGGTCTTTGAGGCAGCATGTGGGCTCTTTGTTGTATTGGGCAGGCTTTCTCTAACTTAGTTTCCAAGCTCAGGCTTAGTTGCTCCATGGCATGTAGGATCTTAGTTCCCTGACCAGGGATCGAACCCCCTGTCCCTTACATTGAAAGGTGAATTCTTAACCACTGGACTCCCAGGGCAGTCCGCTCACATGTTGATCTTAGATTTCCAGCCTTCAGAACTCTGAGAAATAAATGTTGGTTGCTTGGGCCCTCAGAAGTCTATGGTATTCTGTTATAGCAGTCTGAATGGACTAAGATGATCTGTATCCCCATTTCTCATATGGGGAAAACTGAGGCTCAGGAGTTGAGGAGACACACCACTCCTGGCCTCAGAGCTAGAGACACAGTTTGGAAGGTGGTGGCTTTCTCATATCCAAAGACACATCAGCAGAGTTGGAACACCAGCCTCTCAGAAAGGTGAGACAAGACACTCTATTGGATGGGCTATTCCTATTACATTCATTATAAACCTCTCTGCCTTGTAGGGCTTCCTTGGTGGCTCAGCTGGTAAAGAATCTGCCTGTAATGCACGAGACCCAGGTTCGATCCATGGGTTGGGAAGATCCCCTGGAGAAGGAAATGGCAACCCACTCCAGTATTCTTGCCTGGAAAATCCCATGGACAGAGGAGCTTGAGGGCTGCAGTCCATGGGGTCACAAAGAGTCAGACACAACTGAGCGACTAACACACATTGCCTGGTGTTCAATACTTTGTGATTGGATCCTGAACTGGCCACCCCGTTTTTCTCTCCTGGGGCTGCAGAGGCCTGCTGAAAAACTTTCTGTTCCTCTAGGAAGCCACATTCTCTTTCACTTCCCGACCTCTGCACGTGCTGATGGCCCGGACAGAAAACACCCATTCTCCAATCACCCTGTCCCATCTCCTCTTGAAAAATCAGTCCTTCAGGATGTAACCTTTCCCCTAGAACATGATCTTAAGAAAGCTCTAGAGTATTTTCCAGCATCCTCGAGCCATTCTCCAAGTCTCACCGGACTCCAATGGGATGTCCTGCAGACTGAAGGCAGTTCTGACACCATCCACCTGGAGACCAAATGAGATCTGTTTAAAAAAAAAAAAAGCAACTGCATATATGTTAAAGATCTCGTTGGCTTTATCCAATGATGCATGAATCAGGCAGCATCCAGTTTGGCAGACAGAAAGGAGCTCTGAAGGGCTGTACAAGGCTAGAGGTTTTCTAGGCAGACAGGAGCAGGGTCAAGGAAGTTGTACCTGAAAAAAAGTGGGTGGGTCATTGTAAAGTTACTTTCCAATAGAGGGATGGCAGGGGTCTAACAGATGATTCCTGATCGGCTGGTTTAAGATTTCATTTCTGAAACTGTCATGAAGGCCGAGTTAAGCTTTATTGAGGCTTTCACTGGCTAAGTCAAAGATCTCCCTTGGTATTAATAAATGTCACATTGCACTTGAAAATATGTGGGTTATTTAAAAATATTTTTGACATTGATTTCTGACATAATTCCACAATGATAAAAGAACAGACTCTGTATGGTTTCATACCTTTAGACCACGAAATTTTTGCACCTTGTTTTATGTCCCTAGATATGTTCCAGTGTTTCCTAGTTTATAGTCTATGGGAACTTGAATAGAATTTGTATCCTACTGTTGTGTGAAAATTGTATAAATTTTAATTATGTTGGATTGGTTCATAGTGCTTTTCAGGTCTCCTATATCCTTCTACTTTTTTGTATATTCATTCTATTAATTTTTGAGAGTTTGATATTGAAACTTCAGCTAAAAATCTTAACTTATCTACTTTAAAAATTTGTAATATATGGTGGAACAATTGGAGAAGGAAGTGGCAACCCACTGCAGTATTCTTGCCTGGGAAATCCGATGGACAGAGGAGCCTGGCATGTTACAGTCCATGGAGTTGCAAGAATCGGACACAATTGAGTGACTAAACCACCACCACCAGGCATATGTAACTTTGTTCTATATTTTCCAAGTCTCCTGTAAATATGTTATCACGCCTTCATAATTTAAAAAAATTTTTAAAAAGGAAAGAGAAAGAAAAGACTGAGTTGGGTGTCATGAGACTCACCATAAGTAACTCCACTTTTGGTCTATTGTCTTATTATTTTTTAAAATATTTATTTCTGTGCCTGCATGCTAAGTTGCTAAGTCATATCCGACTCTTTGTGACCCCATAGACTAACCCACCAGGCTCCTCTGTCCATGGGATTCTCCAGGCAAGAATACTGGAGTGGGCTGCCATGCTCTACTCAGGGGATTTTCCCGACCCAAGGATCAAACCCATGTTTCTTATGTCTCCTACACCGGCAGGCAGGTCCACTAGCGCCACCTGGGAAGCTCCAGTTATTTATGCACGTACCTTTATTTTTGGCTGTGTTGGGTCTCAGTTGCGGCAGCGGGCTCAGTAGTTGAGGCCCTCGGGCTTAGTTGCACCCCAAGCATGTGGGATCTTAGTTCCCCGACCAGAGATTGAACTTGTGACCTCTGTATTGGCAGATGGATTCTTAACCACTGGACCACCAGGGAAGTCCAGATATATTTCTTATTCTATCACAAATGCTGTCCTAGGTTCCCTCCAGGCTGGGTCAGGTGCCTCTTCTGGGCAATCCCAACCCCCTTTTCAGGTATCACACAAAAGTTCTCTGCTTTCAGATCTGTGTTTCCCTCCAGATTGTGAGTTCCACAGGAGACTGTGTCCTTGGAATCAAAGCAGGTGTTCGACAAATGTCTAGTAAACAGATGAGATGAGTGAAGAAATGTCTCATTCTATTGCCTATTTCATCTTTACCGCCCAGACATGTGTAACTGCCCAGTCCTCCATTCCCACCCAGAATCTCACCTCTCTCTTCCACTGACAAATCACATCTTTTAATACCACCTCCTCCAGGAAGCCTTCCTTTCCCACCCACTTGGAGCCCCATCCAAAACCAGGTGAAGAGCAGACTCTGTCATCCCTTAGAAGGTCTCATCTGACAGCAGAAAGATTTCCCCAAAGACTTGCCCCAGGTTAGACCCCACCTTCCTCCACAACTCTCAGACGAGTGCCACCTGCTGTTTTAGAGGTGTCATTGAAATAGGGCTCAATGGGCTGGGCTGGCCTTACAGAAACTTGCCAGCACCAGAATTCCAGAACCTCAGCTAACATCGTAGACCAGGAGAAGACCTATTGGGTTTCTCTCCAGGCTGGACAGAGCCACTCAGTGGTCAAGAAGGCTTTGACATAGGTTAACAGAACAGACACCTTCCTGCCTCCTTGACTTCACGTTGGCTGGTCCTTTTGCCTGGCATCCCGCCCTTCCTTCGTCTCTCAATGTCTTACTTGCGCTTTAGAGTGACATCACAGTCCTCCAGTTTGCTCGTTTCCTCATCTTGAGCCTTAGCTCCTCTAAAGCCCCAGGAAGGAAGGCATGCCCCACCACACATTCTGCCCTGCAGTAAAAATGTCCTGAGTCAGCTGTTCCTCCAGCCTCAACAGCTCCACTCCTGGTCATGTGGGTAAACTGTGCCCCACGTCTTGGAACAGGAAGACTTCCGGGAACAGGACCACGCATCTTCCATCTTTGGGGGAAAACCTCTGGGTATCATCACACTTCTTAGAAGAGGACTGTTTTCATTCCTGCCTTCACCCCCTCCCCAAATCACCAGTGACGGTATCTACCTTTCCTTTGAGAAAAACAGCAGACCCATTTTTGTCTTGGTCCCACCTCTGATAGAGGTGGCCACTTCTTCCTTCCTGCCTGAACTCTACTTTCCTGGGACTCCCCTGATAGCCTCACCTGCTGTGTCTCCTTCTTCCTCCTGGGCTGCTCCTGCTCCATCTCCCTTCCTCTTCTTTTGCCTGACCTTGCAACTTGCCTGTCATTGATGAATCTTGGCTATCCAAATCCTCTTCTTCTGTTGGGAGGACAAGAAAGGAAGAATGCCAGGGATGGACTGATTGTCCAGTTTCTCCAGGATTGCGGCCAGCCTGAGGTTGTAGAGGGCAGCAAAGTCAGAGGGAGACACCAGGGCCAGAGCATAGTAAGAAATCACCCAAGATCCAATAGGTCAAAAGTGAAAGCCCAGGGACTTCCTTGAGGGTCCAGACTTCACACTTCCAGCCCAGGGACCTCCCTCCTGGCACTAGTGGTAAAGAATATGTCTGCTAATGCAGGAGACGCAAGAGACGCGAGTACAATCCCTAGGTCAGGAAGGTCCCCTGAAATAATAGGAAATGGCACTCTGCTCCAGTATTCTTGCCTGGAGAATCCCATGGACAGAGGAGCCTGGTGGGCTACAGTCCATGGCATCATAAAGACTGAGGACATGCACACCTGTGCAAACACACACACACATACACACACACACACTTTTCCAGTGCAGGGGGGCATGGGTTTGATCCTTGGTTAGGAAACCAAGATCCCACATTCTGTGTGGTGTCGCAAAAAAAGCAAGAATGCCCAAACTGGTTTTAAACACCAAATGGCCACAAGCTAGGGTATAGGAAGACCCGGGTGAGGCTATAAAACCACCTTATCCTGATGCTGTTTCAGGTACTTGGTCTTTAATCATCTTCCTTTCTAGCGTCTCCTATGATGTTTAGTCTGCTCAGTTTTCAAACCTCTCCTTCTTGGATCCTTTCAGATATCTTGTGTCATTCTATGATCTATTTCCAAATTGTTCTTTGATTTGTTTGTTTCAACTCTGGCTCCTCTATATAAAAGTTATCGATCATTGTATAACTAATTGCTACAAACCGAGTGGATTGACACACATTTATTATTCCAGGTTTTTGTGAGTCAGGAATCTAGCCATGACTTACTGGATCCTTTGCCTAGGATCTTTCTTGATGACCTAGGGGGTGGGATGGGGAGTTGGAGGGAGATTCAAGAGGGAAGGGATGTATGTATATGTAGGAATAGGAAATGGCCTTTGTTCCACAAAGCTAAACCCAAGAATACTGGAGTGGGAAGCCTATCCTTTCTCCAGCAGATCTTCCTGACCCAGGAATCAAACTGGAGTCTCCTACATTGCAGGCGGATTCTTTACCAACTGAGCTATCAGGGAAGACCAAAAATATGTGAAAGTCACTCAGTTGTGTCCAACTCTTTGCAACCCCATGAACTATATATATATAGTCCATGGAATTCTCCAGGTCAAAATATGGGAATGGGTAGCATTTTCCTTCTCCAGTGGGTTTTCCCGACCCAGGGATTGAACCGGGGTCTCCTGCATTGCAGGCAGGTTCTTTACCAGTTGAGCCACAAGGGAAGCCCAAGAACACTGGAATGGGTAGTCTATCCCTTCTCCACGGGATCTTCCAGACCCAGGAATTGTACCGGAGTCTCCTGCATTGCAGGTGGGTTCTTTACCAACTGAGCTATCAGGGAAACCCACAACCATTGTAGAACGGTTATATTTCAGTAACAAAATAACTACCTTAAATATCAAGCTGGAGGACTCATACATTCTGATTTTAAACAATGCAAATCTATGGTAACAAAACAGTTCAAAACAGTGTAGTTCTGACCCAAGAAAAGATGTATTACCAACGGAAAAGAATTAAATGTCCAGAAATAAACCCATACATCGATGGCCAGTTGATTTTTCACAATGGTGCCAAGTCCATTCTAAGGGGGGGAAATAGTATCTTCAACAAATAGTACTGAGACAACTGGATTTCCACAAGCAAATGAATGAAATTGGACCCTTGGATCACATTGCACGTAAACATTAACTCAAAGTGGAACAGCAGCCTAAATATAAGAGCTAAAACTATTAAACTCTTAAAAGAAAGCATAAGGGTAAACCTGTATGACATTGAATTTGGCAATAGATTTTTAGACATGAAATGCAAAGCACAGGTGACCAAAAAAATAGATAAACTGGACTTCATCAAAATTTAAAACTTTCATGCATTAAAGGACATCTTCAAGAAGGTGAAAACAACCTACTGAGTGAGAGAAAATACTTGTAAATCGTATATCTGATAAGGGCTTGATATCCAGAACATATAAAGAAAATCTGCACCTCAATAACAACAAAAACATACAATTCAGTTAAAAAATGGGCAAAAGACTTGAATAGACATTTACCCCCAAGATGATGTACAAATGGCCAATAAGCACATAAAAGGATACTCAATATTATTTGTCATTAGGTAAGTGCAAGTCAAAGCCACAATAAGATAACAATTCACACCTACTAGAATAACTATATTTTTTTTAAAAAATAATAAATATTGGTAAGAAGGTAGAGAAATTGAAACCCTCAGACTTTGCTGCTGGGGATTTAAAATGGTGCAGCCATTGTAGAAAACACTTTGGTTGCTCCTCAAAAAGTTAAACATAGAATTATCATATGGTCCAGCAATTTCACTCCTGTTGTTGTTCAGTCACTCAGTCGTGTCTGACTGTTTGCAACCCCATGGACTGCAGTACACCAGGCTTCCCTGTCCTTCACCATCTCCCAGAGTTTGCTCAAACTCACGTCCATTGACTCAGTGATGCTATCCAACCATCTTGTCCTCTGTTGTCCCCTTCTCCTTCTGCCCTCAATTTTTCCCAGCATCAGGGTCTTTTCTGATGAGTCAGCTCTTTGCATCAGGTGGCCAAAGTATTGGAGCTTTAGCTTCAGTGTCTGTCCTTCAAATGAACATTCAGGATTGATTTCCTTTAGGATTGACTGGTTTGATTGCCTGGCAGTCCAAGAGACTCTCAAGAGTCTATTCCTGGGTATATATAAAAATAATTGAAAGCAGGGGCTGAAATAGACACTTGTACACCTGTGTTCATAGCAGCATTATTCACAGTAGCCAAAAGGTGGAAATGACCCAAGTGTCCATTCACAGATGAGTGGATAAGCAAAATACAGTTTATGCAAATATCAGAATATGACCTAACTTTTAATAAAAAGGACAGAAGTTTTAACACAACATGAATGAACCTGAAAATATTTGCTAACTGAAATAAACCAAACACAAAAGGACAAATATTGTACGATTCCACTTAGATGAAGTGCCTAGGATAAATTCATAGAGACAAAAGTGAAATAGAGGTTACCAGGGTCTGGGCAGAGTAGGGGGTGGGTAATGGGGAGTTTTTAAATAGGGACAGAGTTTCTACATGGGAATGATGAAAAAGTTTTGGAAGTAGGTAGTAATGATTGCACAGCATTGTGAATGCACCTAATACCACTGGATTGTACATTTCAAATGGCAAATGTTAGGTTACATATATTTTACCACAATCAAATATTCTAAAAAAAAAGAAGAAGAAGCTGCCATGTCTCTTAAGTTCTAGGCTCAGAACTAACTAGCCCAACATCACCTCTGATGTATTCTGTTGGTCAGAACAAGTAACAAAACCAGCTCAGATTCAAGTGATGGGAAAACAGACTCCACTTCTTCATAGGAGGAGCTATATGTATTATCCCCCTGTCTGCTCTTTATAAGACAAAGTATCAAGTCTGAGCCCACAGTGATCAATATTCACAACAAACAAATTTTGAGTTAAAATCTTAATCTCAAAAAAAATTTTTTTGTGCTAAAACTTCTTATCCACTAAATACTGAGAGAAAAGTAACTTACTAAGTTGAAAGATGCAAAATTTGACTCTGAAGAAATGATAACCACCTCCCCCCTACTGAAAAAATCACAGAGGGAGAATTGACAGTTGGTAAAAAAAAAAAAAAAAAAAAAAAAATTGGACGAAAAGAACCCAATGAATCAAATGTTTACTGCAAAGATCACATGGAAAAAATGTTCCTGATAAAAATGATTTCAATCAAATAAAAGTAAACACTGAAAAAAAAACTGGGGACAGTTTAAGTGCACTGAATAAAAGCAAAGTTATCCAGGAATCTAGTTGGCTAGATGCAGCTTAGGATTCAAAATCTTTTCCAACAGAAATGTGTTGGATTTTTTTTTTCTCACTGAGCTTTTAAAAATGGATTCAAAGTGTCCCCAGAATAAATCCATCCTTTGTGTGAGCATGGCAGGGTGAGCAAGAGACGGTCAAAAGCCCTGGGCATCTTTCTGACATTTAATTTTATTCCCCAGACACCAGACACCAATTATCTCCTAGGCAAATTCCCAGAAACAATCCAGTCCTTATGTCTTTCTGGGCTTCCCTGGACCCCATCCAGGTTTGTGTCTCTGCAGACCCCTGTCTCCCACCTCCCATAACAGTCCAGGTATTTTGTTCCTTGAAAGTTGTAGGTCACACTAAACTGTTCTTTTCTGGGGGTGAACCCCAAGATTTGTCCTCACTCCTCCACACTGGGAGACCATGGAAAGCCAACTCAGAGATTATCCCTTGTTGGTTACTTGGCCCTCACCACATCCTGGGTATTATTCTTGCCCTCCTGACTTGAGACCATGTGTTCCATCTCTAGGGCTCACCTAGTGCTTCCCAGGTGGCACAGTGGTAAAGAATCCACCTGCCAATGCAGGAGATGCAGTTTCCCTCCCTAACTTGGGAAGATCCCCTGGAGGAGGAAATGGAAACCCACTCCAGCATTCTTGCCTGAAGAATCCCACGGACAGAGGAGCCTGGTAGGCTACAGTCCATGGGATTGCAAAGAGTCGGACACAACTGAGCAACTGAGCACAGACGCACATCCCGTATCTAACTATGTCCACAGGGATCCTCCCCCCACCTCTTAAGTCTGCTAGGAATCAGTGGACAGTGTCCATGAGGTTCACTTCAGCTTCATACTCTGCAAATACAAGGCCACCTTGTGACTATGTCAGAACTATGAAATGTCTAGCACATAAATTTTAAAGGAAGGGAGCAAATAGAGACTTCCCTGGTGGTCCAGTGGTTAAGGCTCCACCCTTCCACTTCAAGGAGCATGGCTTCAACCCTGGCCCAGGCAATAAGATCCTCCTCCCTAAAAGGAAGGGGAAGGCAAAGATATGCTTTTTTTGGCCATGTGGCATGCAGGATCTTAGTTCCCCAATCTGGAATCAAATCCCAGGCCCTCGACAGTGAAAGCACAGAGTCCTAACCATTGGACTGCCAGGAAATCAAAAATATGTTCTTTAAAAAAAAAGAGAGAAGTATGGGGGAATATGGGCATGTAGAGGAGAAGGAATTCATTATAATTATTTTTACCATTGAGTTTTTAGAAATATGTTTCAAAGCTTTTCTGAACAGTTCCAGAATTTTAATAGATGCAATGTACAATAGATAGTAAGAGAGAGGGGGAAAGAGAAGACACGCAATGAGGGAGTATAGACAGTGGCAGAGAGGGTGTAGACAGATTCAGAATGGAGACAGAGACAAAGAGAGAGAAGGCAGGCAAAATGTAGATTAGACAGAGTGTAGACAGAGGCGGAGACAAATGACAGGGGCAGGGAGTGTGCCCCGATGTCGTTCACTGCTCCCCAAACCAGAAGGAACCTCTTACCTACTATTTAGAAGACTGAGATCTCAGACCTCAGTAGATCCTGATATGGCCCATCTTGAGTCCCGGGCTTCCCGTTCCCATTTCTGTCTCTTTCCATTTTCAGCTCCCATTCTGAGCTGACGATGTCACCCTATCTTTTGTGACAGGGTCCTTCTTCCCTGCCCCAGCCCCTCCAGGACCCTTCCCTGCATCTTGGGGTGTAAGCGTGTCCTTTTTGCTAAGTCTTGCCCCCTATCAGTAACTCCCCAGCCTGAATGCTCCTTCCACCCATCCCTTCCCTGTTAATCATCTTGGGCGCGCTATTTATTCATTTATCAAACATTTTATAAGCAGTCCAGTACTTTGGCCACCTCATGCGAAGAGTTGACTCATTGGAAAAGACTCTGATGCTGGGAGGGATTGGGGGCAGGAGGAGAAGGGGACGACAGAAGATGAGATGGCTGGATGGCATCACTGACTCGATGGACGTGAGTCTCAGTGAACTCCGGGAGTTGGTGATGGACAGGGAGGCCTCGCGTGCTGCGATTCATGGGGTCGCAAAGAGTCGGACACGACTGAGCGACTGATCTGATCTGATCTGATGTGCCGGGCCCCTACTCAGCAATGCTGGGGACGGCGGGAGGAAACCTGACCTAGGCCCTGCATCACTCCCACCCTGTCCCCGTGTGTCTAAGAGGTGTGGGGGGCGTGGGAGTCATGTAAGCAGTGATAACGGCATGCTCAGAGTTTGATGGAGGAACATTAGACACTTAAGAGAAGATATTTAACCTGGCCTAGACTAGAGCAGGCCCTGAGTCCCCGGTGTGACACCCCAACCCCCCAAAGCCCCGCCCCCAACACAAATTGGGCAGTGTGAAGATGCTGTCCCTCAGCCGCAGGGACTTCTGGTAACGCCCCTTCTCAGACCCAACCCTTTAGCCTCTACCTGATCAGCCCCTGTCCCAGGGCTGATCTAGGCCACGCCCCTCTCAGCCCCTCCCCTATTTCATTCAGGCCTTTCATTCAGGCCTTAAGTCCCACCGCCCGGGAGGGCAACTGCACAATATCGCAATCTCATTGGCCAGAAGGCGTTACTTCACCTCCCTCCTTCAGTGTCATTGGCTCGCTAGATGTCAATTTTCTTTATAGCGGCCCAACAGTTGCTATGCCCGAGGTTTGAGGGACAGATAATAATGGACGTCCCAGGACGTCTCGTTATTGGGCAAAAAGCCCGGCTCTGGGCGGGGCTTAGCGCCAAACGCTCGCCTGCCTCTGTCTGCGGTTCCTCAGGGACGCAGTCTTTCCTCAGAGACACACCCCTCTCTCCTCGCTATTGGTCCTTCCAAGTGTTGATCAACAGGGCGCCACATTTCGATAGGCAAAACTACCCGTCCTTCACTGCTTCCCTAACTTCAATTCGCTTCTCTCCTTAAAGGCGGCAACCTTCTGGCCGTAGCCAGGGCCCGCCTTACGGTATGACCACGGATTGGCCAAACACGCCATCACTCCTTGACAGTGGGCGGAGCCAGAGCGGCTGGGGGCGGTGAATTGGCTGACTGGGCCTCGGGGGCGGGGCAGCGGCTCCTGTCAGCGGGTGAAATGGCAGCGGCGGAGCCGGCGGCGACCGCGGTCCCGGGGGGCGGCTGAGGGGGCCGGGCCGGGCCGGGGCTGCGGGGCGAGCGACACGGCGGGGATCCGGCGGCGCGGCCCGGGACGGCGAGACTCGGCATGGCGATGGCGCGCTCTTCACAGGTAGGTAGGCGGCGCGGGCCGGGCCTCCCGGGCGCCTTCTCAGGCCCGCGGCTCCGCGTTGCGGCCCACGGGGGCCGGGCAAGACCGGGACTCCGGGCCTATTGCCCCGGAACCCGCCCCGGGAGCCCTCGGCACTCCCAGCACGGACACAGGCCGTCAACCTCGGGCCCTGGCCCCTGCACATCCTCGTTCCTGGAGCTTCCCGACCCCTCTGGGCCCCTCCCAGGACCCTTCCAGGTGCCCTCCCCCCCAACACCGCCCCCTTCCCGGGAGCCCCCCCCTTAGTCCCGTGACCCCCGCTCACCCTCTTTACTGACCCTCAGGACCCCTTTCCAGGCCCTTCAAGGCTCCCCCAGTCACCACCCCACAGACCCGCCCCCTACAAGCGCCCCCCACCCCGCCGCAAGCCCAGGATCCCCGTCCTCTCTCTCTCCGGATCCCCGAAGACTCCTTTCATCTGCAGACCCCTGGTCACGCCGTCCCTTTCCTCACTTCATATCCCATCCCTGGGCCCAGACCTGCCCCCACCCCCTTAGATACCAGCCTTAGAGCCATACCCCTCCAGTCTGACCCCTCCTCAGCCTCTGTAAATCTGGATTCCTGCCCACAAGCCTCACTTCAGCCTGCTGGCCCATCTCCCACCCCCAGAAGCCCCATGCCCAAGGGCACCCCCGAAAACCACTCCTGGGATCCTCCCCACACACACCCCTGATCCTGATTCCCCTCGATCCCTGCTTCCTGAAAATCCACCCTCACCTTGTGCTCCGGACAGCCCAACAGATAGTCTGAACCCCCTCCCCAACCAGGGACACCCACCCCTCTGAGGGCCCCACTCACTTGCACAGACACACACACACACACACACACACCTGAGAGCCAACAGAGCGAAAGCTATGAATCCTCAACAGCTCATACTGATATGAGTATGAGGGGCCCAGGATGGGTGTGATAGATGGCCTGGACCCCTCATACACAGACATTAGGAGCCCTTCACACACACACACACACACACACACACACAGTCTGACTCTTGGATCCCCAACACACACAGAAACACTTAAGACCTCCAACACAGACCCAGGCAGTTGGGAACCCCCCCAACTTGCCTCCCATACACACACATACAACACACACACACACTTGCCTCCCATACACACACACACATGTGCATGCTCGCGCACGCGCACACACACACACACTTGCCTCCCATACACACGCACGCATGCACATACACACACACACCCCCCTCCTCAGCACTTTAGCACTCCTCCTTGGAATTCACCTGCCCAAGTCCTCCTGGAAGCCGCCACCAGCTCCCAGCTCAGGCAGAGACTCTGATGTCAGCTGCCTGCCCTGCCCCAGGTGGCCAGCCTTTCCGTCCACACCAGCCTGCCTGAACCAGTGCCCCCACAGGGGCCTTGCAGGTGGCGGAGTGACCCAGAATCTCCCAGCATCCCTGTGGACACCTGCCCCAGACCTCTTCCCATTCATCCATCTCTCCCCATTTTTTACCCCTTCAGAGGGAAGGGTGCTCCCTCTTTCTCTCCCCTACACCAGTCTCCCCCAAAGACCCAGTGCCTGCCCCCTGATTGATGCCACCCATGGCAGAGGGTGGGGGTGCCGGCTGCCCCTGGCCCCAGTCCTGAAGTCTGACCAGACTGGTAGGACCAGCATCCTGACCCCATCATGCCTGCTGGCCTCAGATGGCAGCAGCTACCGAGGTGCCGCCCCTGACTGACCCGGGAGCTCCTTCCCCCATGGCCAGTGTGTCATGAGAAAATGAAACAGCTTCCACCCACCCTGGCATTTGGGACCCGGTGGGGCTGGGTTTGGGCCTGCCAGAAGCAGGCAGCTCTTTGTTAAGGAATATTTTCAGAAGGGAAAAATGTGCTGAAGAGGCTTGGGTGGAACACGAGTGAGGAGTCGGCTTGGTTTTTGTTGTTTTTTTTCCCCACCTTAGCCTGACTGGGATGGAGCTGGGGGACCTGTGTCCACATGTCTTTCTAGGTGCTCTAGCTCTTTCTGCCCAGCTGGCCCTGGCTGGCTGACCCACAGCCCACCCCGTTGTGTCCAACCTGTGGGTTCCCCTGGGCTTCAGCGGTTGCCCGCAGGTAGTCCGGCCCTGGCACAGGAAGGGGGAAGTCACAGAGGGGCGCAGATCAGAGAACTGGGGAGACAGCGTGTCCAGGACCACAAGGTTGAGGAGGAGCCCCAGGCCCCCTCAAAGGGAATCTGGATCAGTCCAGTGCTGCCTGCTGTCTCCTTCATCTGACCTGAGCCTGCCTGGAAAACCCCAGAGAAATAAGCCCAGCTTCTCTGTGGACATTCACCAGTGGTTTCTGGGTGGCTCTGGGGAAAACTGCATCTTGGCTTGAGGCCTTGACTTACCCATCTGGAAAATGGGGAGAGAAATCCCACGACCAAGACCTGGGACTTCAGGGGAGCCAGCGAGATTAGGATGTGTCCCTCAGTGTCCCCCTGGGCGCCATGTGGAAGAGGGGTCCATGGGGTCTGTGGGGCAGTTTCCCCACCTGTGGGCGCTAGTAGAGTCACTGGCCTTCTCGGTCCCCTGGTTGTAATTCGCTGATGCCTCGGTGAATAGTGGCTGTCCTTCCATGGCTGGACTATGCTCAGGGCTGAGAGACAGTCTGTTATGGGATTTGTGGTCACACAGGAACCTCCCAGAGGGACAGAGGGCAGTCGGGGGCCCACTGGCTGGCGATGCCCACGCCCCATGGAGCCCTCTGACGTGGGGCAGAGTGAGGTTTGTTCTGTCCACGTGCTGAAGGGAGGAGAGAAGGGGAGACTCCTGAAGGTCACAAGGCACACAGGAAGCAAACTCCACAGCCTCCCTGGGGAGGGGGAGACTTTGTGCTGATGCACTGGGGTCAGGAGCCTCCCAGGACAGACTGTGAGCTCCTCAGGAAAAAATGAGAAGGCTCCCAAGGAGGACTGGTGAGCCCTTTTACCCTGGTCTGGGGTCCGGGGTGGGTCTTTGTGTCTGTGCTGTTGATGTAGGGCACAGGGGGCACAGAGGATCCTGATCTCAGTTTCCCCTTGCAGAATACAGGTGCTGGTTGTTCCAGGTGAGGTCCCCAACAGTGAACTGGGAATTGAGTCAGGGGTTAGGGTATGAAGGAATGTCAGGTGTGGCCCATGCCCTGTGTCTAAAGCCCCTCTCCATTTCAGGAGGCCAGAGCTGAAACCAGTAGCTCATGCCAATCAGGCTGTGCCATGTGCCATGCCTGGTGCCAGCACCATTTACATATCATCTCACTTAATCCCCCCAAACCACCCAGAAGAAGCGGCATTCCAGCCCCTGCCCTGACCACCACATCCCGTGTGGAAGCAGGAGACAGATTAATGGATGGCATGTGCTGGGAGCAGAGGGAAGGGCCCGGTGCATCCCAGAGGCATCAGGGAAGGGGGAGCAGGGATGACGTATGAGTTGGGAGAGGAGCTCTCTGGCTGTCCAGGCAGGCGTGGCTGGGAAGGGCATTCAGGCAGCCCGAACACTTGGCCCAAGGCCTGGGCAGCAGGAGCAAGCGTGGCGAGTACAGGGAGGTGCGCCTCCTGGGTGGGTTTCATCCTATACACCTTCATGTCCTGCATGCAGTCCACGGGGCACATACTGGGGGACCCTCCCTGGTCAAAGGGGTCAGTATTTGGAACTGAACTTGGAACAGCAGTCAACCCTACCCTGCCCAGGGATGTCTGCAGCACACATGCTCTAGAAGCCGAACACAGGGCAAAGGGGAGGTGAGTTAGGAGAGCTGACCGCCAGGGCCAAGGAAGAGATTGGGCCCTCCAGGGAGATCTCAAGGGCCTCACTGGCACAGTTCACCTGCACTTCTATTTCATTTCTCATCATGATGTGTTGGTGAGATCATTTCTTTTCTTTTTCTTTAATCTTTTGGCTGTGCCATGGGGCATGTGGGAACTTAGTTCCCCAACCAGGGATCAAACCCATGCCCTCTGCCATTGGAAACATAGAGTCTTAACCACCGGACCTCCAGGGATGCCTCCATGAGATTGTTTCATTGGCGGCTGTTTTCCAGTCCACAAGTCCCACAAGGGCAAGGCGCATGTCTGTTCATGGCTGAGTCCAAGGCGAGAACAGGGCATGCAGAAGATGTTCAGTAAACACTTGGTTGATTTCAGGAGCTGAGCATCCTCCCTATTCACTCACTTCTGCAAGAGGGCCTGGATCTCTTCTGCAGAAAGAGGTTGTGTCCATCTACTTGGAGAGCCCACTAAGACAGGGAAGATGCACCCCACCCCAGCCCCCAGCCTAGCCAGCCTTCACAGCAGGAAAGCTACCATCTTCACTTGAAGAGCCAAGAGCGTGCACAGGATGCCATTTCTCTTACTCACCTGTCCCTGGAGGGCTTCTGGGGGCTTTAAATTGTTTTCTTTGTCGTCCTCAGGGACACTGAAATATAGAGAAATGAAGGATTTGCCTGGAAGGAACTTGTGACAGTGGCAGGAAGTATTAGCTGCTGACATGAAGGATAGTAAAGTTTTGGGTTTTTTTTAGGTCAGAAGAGATTCCAATGGTCATAATGGTCATCTGCCCCTCAGATTTTAGCCTGAGGTTGTTTATTGCTGCTGCTGTTACTACTAATAAAGATGATTATAGTTTTACTGCATTTAACATTTAAACAGAGCCACCACAGAAGGGATGGGCCTGCTGAGGAGGAGAAGTTTGTTTCTTCAGTCCACAAATGTCAGATGCCTGATGGTCCACTGGATGCTGGGGATCCAGTAGTGGGCAGGTCAGCCCCTGCCCTCATGGAACTTTCCAGCCAGGAGAATATTACAGGCCAGTTCCCCTCCTAGGCACTTGACAGGTTTTAGCTTGTACATTCCTCCCAACAAAACCCATGAAGTCGGTACTATCATCAGCCATGTTTTCAGATGAGGAAATTGGCATAAAGTGCATCATACCCAGATCAGAAAGCAAGAAACTGGGAGAAGAGGGATTTGAACCCAGGCTTCTGGCCCCGAAGTTCTCCTTGGAGACCAGGAGACCTGGGATCAGTTATCTACACACATGACCGGGGAGGGAGGTACATGGACATGGAAACATTCTGTGTGGCACAGAGGAGAGGCTAGAACTGGGGATGAGAGGAGGGCCGGCAGTGAACACCTGGATTCCAGAAGCCATCCTTGTTACCCAAGGGGCAGCTCACCCATCAAATGCCCACCCCATTGCCAAGGGAAAAGAGCCCAAGACATCAGAGTCAGGGTGGTCTGTGTCGCCCACCTGACAGTCTGTCAGGCTGGGTAGATGGGGTCAGGTATCTTTGAAGACTTCAGGTTCAGAAATGATTCTATGTCCCTATAATCATTAGAGGTAGAGCAGGGGACCTCCAGGCCAGGGACCAGTACTTCCTGTCAAATCAGTGGCAGCATTAGATTAGAAATAAAGTGCATGATAAGTGTACTGTGCTTGAATCATCTTGAAACCATCCCCCCGAACCCCTGGTCCATGGAAACACTGTCTTCCATGAAATCAATCTCTGGTGCCAAAAAGGCTGGGGACTGCAGAGGTAAGAAGCTGTGGTGGGGGCTGGGGGGCAGAGGCAGAGCAGGTAGGGAAACAAAATTAAAGGGACTATGGGGTCTTTCTTCCTGCCTCAGAATGATGGAGCACACACACTCACTCTCCCGGGTGAAAAAGAGTAACTCATTTACAGAGTGCCCACTGCACTCCATGTTTTACGTGAGTTATTTCTAAAGTATGCAGAGAGAGTGGAAGCTCAGCGGATCAGCTTGGGGTTAAGACTCTAGAGTCAGAAATCCAAGTGCAGGGAATTCTCTGGTGGTCCGGTGGTTAAGACTCCATGCTTTCAGTGCTGAGGGCTCAGGTTCGATCCCTGGTCAGGGAACTAAGATCCCTCAAGCCATGTGGCGTGGCATGAAAGAACAAAATGAAGTGATTTTTTAAAAAAAAAAATGCTTGAGTCACTCAGTATTTTAAAAAAGAAATTCCAAGTGTAAATCCTTCCCTAGTGCCTCATCTGGAGACCCTGTGAGTGACACTCTACCCACAAGGGGGCCTCTCAATTATTACCACTGTCCTGGACTTTTCTGTCTACCCTGGTACAGAACCTTCTCTCTCTCTTTTTAAAAAATTTTTAAATAGGCTTTAGGGACTTCCCTGGTTGGTCCAGTGGTTAAGACTCCACAATTCCACTGTAGGAGGCACTAGTTGTATCCCTAGTCTGGAAACTAAGATCCCACATGCCTCATGGTACAGTCAAAAAATAATAAAATTTTAAAATAAAGTAGACTTCGTTTTCAAAACAGTTTTAGGTTTACAGAGAAATTAAGAGAGCACAAAGTGCTCACACAGAGCCCACACCCACACCCAGTTTCCGCATTAGTAACGTTATCTGCTATGTTTGTTATAATGAATGGACCAGTATTCAGTTCAGTTCACTCACTCAGTCCTGTCTGACTCTTCGCGACCCCATGGACCACAGCATGCCAGGCCTCCCTGTCCATCGCCAACTCCCGGAGTCTACTCAAACTCATCTCCATCGAGTCTGTGATGCCATCCAACCATCTCATCCTCTGTCATCCCCTTTTCCTCCTGCCTTCAATCTTTCCCAGCATCAGGGTCTTTTCAAATGAGTCAGCTCTTTGCATCAGGTCGCCAAAGTATTGGAGTTTCAGCTTCAACATCAGTCATTTCAATGAACACTAAGGACTGATCTCCTTTAGGATAGACTGGTTGGATCTCCTTGCAGTCCAAGGGACTCTCAGGAGTCTTCTCCAACACCACAGTTCAAAAGCATCAATTCTTCAGTGCTTAGCTTTCTTTACAGTCCAGCTCTCACATCCATACATGACTGCTGGAAAAACCATAGCCTGATTAGACAGACCTTTGTTGGCAAAGTAATGTCTCTGTTTTTTAATATGCTATCTAGGTTGATCATAACTTTCCTTCCAAGGAGTAAGCGTCTTTTAATTTCATGGCTGCAGTCACCATCTGCAGTGATTTTGGAGCCCCCAAAAATAAAGTCAGTCACTGTTACCACTGTTTCCCCATCTATTTGCCATGAAGTGATGGGACCAGATTCCATGATCTTCGTTTTCTGAATGTTGAGCTTTAAGCCAACTTATTCACTCTCTTTCACTTTCATCAAGAGGCTCTTTAGTTCTTCACTTTCTGCCATAAGGGTGGTGTCATCTGCATATCTGAGGTTATTGATCTCCTGGCAATCTTGAGTCCAGCTTGTGCTTCATCCAGCCCAGCATTTCTCATGATGTACTCTGCATATAAGTTAAATAAGCAGGGTGACAATATACAGGCTTGATGTACTCCTTTTCCTATCTGGAACCAGTCTGTTGTTCCATGTCCAGTTCTAACTGTTGCTTCCTGACTTGCATACAGATTTTTCAAGAGGCAGGTCAGGTGGTCTGGTATTCCCTTCTCTTTCAGAATTTTCCACAGTTTATTGTGATCCACACAGTCAAAGGCTTTGGCATAGTCAATAAAGCAGAAATAGATTTTTTTCTGGAACTCTCTTGCTTTTTTCCATGATCCAGCGGATGTTGGCAATTTGATCTCTGGTTCCTCTGCCTTTTCTAAAACCAGCTTGAACATCAGGAAGTTCACGGTTCATGTATTACTGAAGCCTGGCTTGGAGAATTTTGAGCATCACTTTACTAGTGTGTGAGATGAGTGCAATTGTGTGGTAGTTTGGGCATTCTTTGGCATTGCCTTTCTTTGGGATTGGAATGAAAACTGACCTTTTCCAGTCCTGTGGCCACTGCTGAGTTTTCCAAATTTGCTGGCATATTGAGTGCGGCACTTTCACAGCATCATCTTTTAGGATTTGAAATAGCTCAACTGGAATTCCATCACCTCCACTAGCTTTGTTCGTAGTGATGCTTCCTAGGGCCCACTTGATCTCACATTCCAGGATGTCTGGCTCTGAGTGAGTGATCACACCATTGTGATTATCTGGGTTATGAAGATCTTTTTTGTACAGTTTTTCTGTGTATTCTTGCCACCTCTTCTTAATATCTTCTGCTCTGTTAGGTCCATACCATTTCTGTCCTTTATTGTGCCCATCTTTGCATGAAATGTTTCCTTGGTATCTCTAATTTTCTTGAAGAGATCTCTAGTCTTTCCCATTCTATTGTTTTCCTCTATTTCTTTGCACTGATCACTGATGAAGGCTTTCTTATCTCTCCTTGCTATTCTTTGGAACTCTGCATTCAAATGGGTATATCTTTCCTTTTCTCCTTTGTTTTTGGCTTCTCTTCTTTTCACAGCTATCTGTAAGGCCTCCTCAGGCAGCCATTTTGCTTTTTTGCATTTCTTTTTCTTGGAGATGGTGTTGATCCCTGTCTTCTGTACAATGTCACGAACCTCCGTCCATAGTTCATCAGGCACTCTGTCTATCAGATCTAGTCCCTTAAATCTGTTTCTTATTTCCACTGTATAATTGTAAGGGATTTGATTTAGGTCATACCTGGATAGTCTTGTGGTTTTCTCTACTTTCTTCAATTTAAGTCTGAATTTGGCAATAAGGAGTTCATGATCTGAGCCACAGTCAGCTCCCGGTCTTGTTTTTGTTGACTGTATAGAGCTTTTCCATCTTTGGCTGTAAAGAATATAATCAATCTGATTTCGGTGTCAGTCATCTGGATGTCCACGTGTAGAGTCTTCTCTTGTGTTGTTGGACCAATATTGATACATTATAATTAACTAGATGGTAACATGGTAAAGAATTCACCTGCAAATGCAGGAGATTCAAGAAATGCAGTTTTCTATCCCTGAGCCCAAAAGTTTCCCTGGAGTAGGAAACTGGCAACCCACTCTAGTGTTCTTGCCTGAAAAATGGGCAGAGGAGCCTGGAGGGCTGCAGTCCATGGGGTCGCAAAGAGTCAGACACGACTGAGCGCCTGGGCACACACATGATTGACTGAAGTCCGTATTTTATTCAGATTTCCTTAGCTTTTCCCTTTTTCTGTCTTAGGCTCACATCCTGGATCCCACAGGACATTTTGTCATCACATCTCCTGAAACTTCTCTTATCTGGGACAGCTTGCTTAGGCTTTCCTTCTCTTTGATGACTTTGACAGTTCAGGAGGACTAGTCAGGAATGCTCTAAAGCATCTCTTAATCTGGACTGGTCACATGATTTTCTCATAGTCTTGGGGAGGAAAACACAGAGATGAAGGGCCCTTCTCATGTCAGCATATTAAGTGCACATGCTCTCCACGTGACTTATCACTAATCCTGTTGACCTTGATCACCTGGCTGAGTGGCAGAGGGACTTTTCTCTTGATTCATCCAGCAAAGACATTGAGTACCTGCTAACAGCCAGATGCTGCATTAGAGGCTTGGATTAAAACATTAAGAAGATAAGCTTTTGCCCCCAGTACGTTCATGACCCAGTAGGGTAGGCAGGTGGATATACAAAGAATTGCTGTAGAATGTGTCTTGGGGGACTTCCCTGGTACTCCAGTGGTTAAGAATCTGCCTCCCAGTGCAGGGGATGTGGGTTCAATCCCTCGTGGGGGAACTAAGATCCCACATGCCTGGTGCAGGTAAGCCCGTGCGCTGCAGCTACTGAGCCTGTCAGCCTCAACTAGAGAAACTCATGTGCCACAACAAAGACCCAGTGCTGCCAAAAGAAACCCAAAAGTGTGTGTTGGGCTGGGGTATAGGGTTAGATATTTTCAGAGAGAGGGGATAAAAGTGAGCCCGCATACTGGGGGCAGTGGGGTGGGAGGATTTACCAGGAAAGAGTTCACCAGAAAAAGTCTGTTCCTTTTTATGGCTGAATACTATTCCATCATATAGATAAACCACATTTCACTTACCCATTCATCCACCAATGGACGTTTGGGTTGTTTCCACTTTCTGGCTATTGTGAATCGAGCTGCTGTGAACAATTGTATACAGGTTTTCATGTGGATGTATATTTTCCATTCTCTTGGGTAGAATTCCTAGAAGTGGAATTGCTGGGTCATATTGCTAACACTTTTTTTTTTTTTTTAAGAGACAGCCTATTTATTTATTTGACTGCACTGGGTGGGCCTTAGTTGCAGCACACAGGATCTTTTCAGTTGCATCATAAAGGATCTTTAGTTGCAGCATGTGGGATCTAGTGCCCCAAATAGGGACCAAACCCCAGTCCCCTGCACTGGGAGCATGGAGTCTTAGTCACTGGACCACCAGGCAAGTCCCATATTGGTAACTGTCTGCCTTTCTGAAGAACTGCCAGACTGTTTTCCACTCTTGTTGTTCAGTCACTAAATCATGTCCTAATCTTTGCTACCCCAAGGACTGCAGCACACTAGGCTCCGCTGTCTTTCACTGTCTCCCAGAGTTTGCTCAAACTCATGTCCATTGAGTCGGTGATGCAATCCAACCATCTCATCCTCTGTTGTCCCCTTCTCCTCCTGCCCTCAATCTTTCCCAGCATCAGGGTCTTTTCCAATGAGTTAACTCTTTGCATCAGGTGGCCAAAGTATTGGAGCTTCAGCTTCAGCATCAGTCCTTCCAATAAATAATCAGGGTTGATTTCCTTTAGGATTGACTGGTTTGATCTCCTTACAGTCCAAGGGACTCTCAAGAGTCTTCTCCAGCACCACAATTTGAAAGCATCAATTCTTCAGTGCTCAGCCTTTGTTATGGTCCAACTCTCACATCCATCCATGACTACTGGAAAAACCATAGCTTTGACTATGTGCACCTTTGTGGGCAATATGATATCTTTGCTTTTTATGCTGTCTAGATTTGTCATAACTTTCCTTCCAAGGAGAGTCTTTTAATTTCCACTGTGCCTCATCTTTTATTCCAGGGTTTCTCTCAATCAGTCATAGTAAGCTCAGGTGATCATTTCTGAGTCTCTTCTCCTCCCTGTTCCACATGCTCTGGACGGGCAGGGGGCTGTGTCTCTCTGCCCAGCAGTCTTCAGTCCTCACCTTGGTGAGGTGAGGAAAAAGAAGGGAAAAGCTAGGGACATGGGTGTCACAATCACAGATAAGCCTTTCTGTTCATTTAAGTCCTGAAAACAACACCACCAAGGGCCTGAAGGGATAAGGGCCAAGGTGAGGCCTGTGGAAGAAGGGGCCTCTGGCTGCGCTGAGACAGAGGAGGAGCTCCAGGAGGCCAAGGAGCCCAGTGTCTCAAAACTATATGGGAGTGGACTTTGAGAAGGAGGAAGTGTAGGGGATTTCCCTGGTGGCCCAGTGGTTAAGACTCCAAGCTCCTAGTGCAATGGGCACGGGTTCCATCCCTGGTCAGGGAACTAAGATCTCACAAGTCACATGGCATGGGAAAAAATTATACTAACAGAAAAAAAAAGTATCAGGAGGAAGAAGCATGGTTGTCAGTGTCCAAACGCTCCTGCAAAGGAGAAAAGAGAGGTTGAGGGACCCTGGCATCTGGACCTTTCTGTACCAGCCCCACCCCGCCCCTGGCCCCAGCTCACCAGCAGTCTCCTCCCACTCCTCTGGCTTGGCTCAGCCTCCTAAGCCATGCAGCCAGCGTTTGGGGGCATGGAGGGTAGTGGTGCCAGCAGAGGCTGTGTTAGGTGGCCCATCGCCCACTCTTTAGGCCAGGACCCTGCTTTGGGTGGCCACAGTGGAGCAGAAACAAAGGGCATTGAAGTTGAAGCTGTTGAGAGGCTGGGACCCCAGACCTGGATGGTCTGTGTGTGGATCTCAGAGGCTAGTGGCTCCTCAGCACTTGAGGGGACCTGACTTGTCTCTGTGTCTCTGTGCCCAGCCAGCAAAGGGTGGGACGGCTGCATATGCCCTGAGGAGGTGGGGGCTCATTCACCTGGTTCCACTCCACATCCCTGTCCCTAGGACAGTGCAGGCCCTCAGACAACACCCAGTAAGTGCCAGGGGAGGAGAGGCTGAGCCAATAAGAGTCCAGGTGCTCGGAATAGAGGTGGGTGGGAGTCAGGCCTCCTCACAGAGCTCGGAGGGCAGAGAGCCCGCGTCCATTCCTGTCTACTGGATTCAGGCATGGGGAGCTTTGGTCAGTGCAGGAAGGGTGTGTGTGAGTGTGTATGTGTGCGTGTGTGGGCAAGGGGTGTGTGGGTGTAAGATAGCGTGTGAATGTGTATCTGAGTGTATAGGTGTGCGATTGTGTGTATATCAGAGCATGTGTGCATGAGCATGCAAGACTGTGTATTAGTGTATCCGTGTATTGATATGTGAGCTGGTTTGTGAGTGGGAATAGATCTGAGTGTGTGGGGTGTGAGGTGTGGGTAAATGTGAGTGTGTGAGTGTGAAGTAATGTGCGTGCATCAGCTTCCAGGCTGCACAGTGTTTAAAGAGTTGGGGGTGAGTCAAGAGAAAGTGCCTGAGGGATTGGAAGGTCCTGCCTCTCAGACCACACATTTCAGCCCTGGGTATGGGATCAGGTTTATTTCTTGTGTGAAATACACATTAATATGTGATAAGTATCTGAGCAAACTCTGCAAGCAGATGGCCCGAGTTGTTTCTTTTCATCAGAAACCCAGAGCTGAACCACGGGGCTCTTTTCAGGCCAGGGTGTGGGGTAGTGGGGGTGGGGTTGGGGAAGGCAATGCACTTCTGAGATTAGGGTTCCCCTGGGCACAGCAGGGAAACAGTGGGCCCCAGCCCCAGCCACATGTGGCCTTTGTCCCCGAGCCCCACATGCCTCCTCAAATCCAGCTGTGCTTCCAGGGCTCTGATCCTTCTCTCCACCTCTCCTCTCCCACCCCAGTCCTGATGTCAGGAAATCCACACAGCCTTTCCTGCCCCTGCCTGCCCACAGAGAGCCTTCCAAGTCAGCACTTCTTGTCCGCAGCCCATCTCTGTCCCGCAGCCACAGACTGACTCTGCGGGAAGCCCCAAGCGGCCCCCAAGGTCTCTCTCTCAGGAATGATCAGCTCCTGGCTTGGAGGTGTGTGTGGCTTGGTCTTCAAGGCAGGTGGTCCCCGGGCCAGGCAATGGGAGGAAAAGTTCTTCTGGTTCTGAGGGGAGCCATCACCTCAAGTTTGTACCACTCACTAAAGCTAGAGCCCTCGGTGCCCACCCAACTTGGGGGGCCCTCGGGGGCCAGAGGGAGAACCAGTTCCCTGGGGAGCCACAGAGTCCTGGGGTGAGAGAGTTCTGGGCACCCCTACGAGGTGAAAAAAAAATGGTGTCCCCCTCCCACCTCATGACAGCCTTGGGAAAGGAGACTAGAATCAAGTGCATGGCCAGGGTCAAGTCCCACTGACCTGTGGGCTTGCAGGTGTTGGTAGGGGGCTGAACTTGGGCTGTGGGAAGGTGCCCAGTGACCTGAGGGTGCCAGGCAGCTATGTTTTTGTCCTGTCACTGTCCTGCTGCCACCTAGGGGACAAGATGCCCCTTCTCCAGAAACTGGCCAAGAGCCCCTCTGTGGTTGAGCTGTCCGAACCTTCACTGGGGTCCAAGGGAGCCTCACTTCAGACGCTGGTCCATTTGAGTCCAGAGCCTCTGTTTTTGGCATAGTGCTGAGCCACCTCTCCTGAGGCTGGCAGAGGGGAGATGCCAGTGTCCCTGAAACTCCCAGGAGGGTGGGATCACACCCTCCACAGGCGGAACAGCAGAGATGGGCCAGCATCAACCTGGCACATGGCAGGCCAAGATCAGGACACCGACCAGAGCCTGTGCCTCTCGCTCTGGGGCCGCCAGAGCACAGATTCCCAGCACTTGGACGTGCCCCTGGCTTCCCAGCCCAGGAAGAGTTGGCTCTTCCGGCCATTGGCAGCACCAGACAATTGACAGTAGAGAATAATTGCTTTCTGGCTGTGCCAGCAGCCCACTCTGGTTGATGAGACAGGGCAGGTCGGATGCTGAGGCAGGGCTCTCAGATCAGACCACAGCTGGGGACAGGGACCAAGGCTGACTAGAACAGGCACCAGAGCAGGGACGTCTGCAGGTCCTGGCAGGGGCCCTGAGTAACAAGCAGCCTTGGCCCCTGGCCCTGCTGAAGACTCAGGGGTGTCCGCTGAGAGTTGGTGTCCATGCCCAGGGAGAGTAGAATAGCACAGGCCCTGGCCGTGGCCGTCCTTACTCCTCGCTGGCGTCTGCACCATAAAAGTGGGGAGCCTAGTAGCCAGCACCTGGAGCAGAAGGAGCTAGCAACTGGACTGGGGTGCCTGGGGACAAGGGCTGACCAAGTGGACAGACCCAAGGTGGGAAGCCTGGGGTGAGGAGATGTCTCAGGTGATCAGCAGGCTCACTGGTCCAGAGCCAGCAGGACAGGGCAGGCACCCCTCCCAGTGCTGACCACGCGTCTCTGGTCCCCAGACAGTGCTGTGACCCGACCCTGCTCACAGCTGAGGAGCCTGACCGCCATGGCGAGCCCCACTCTGAGCCCCGACTCCTCATCTCAGGAGGCCCTGTCAGCCCCCACCTGCTCCCCCACCTCTGACTCTGAGAACCTCAGCCCCGATGAGCTGGAGCTGCTGGCCAAGCTTGAAGAGCAGAACCGGTGAGTTGGTCCCTGGGGGACCAGGTGGGGCCCCAGGGTATAGCCTGGGCCCCAAACGGAAGCTCCTGGGTGCCCCCTGCACTCAGAGCCCTAGGCCAAGTAACACTCCCACTGAGGCTAGCATTTGCCATCACCTCCCAACAGACGTTCTCCCATTCAGATGAGAAGATCATGGGATCAGGGCCCAGTGAGCCCTGCCTGCACTTTCAGGCCTTTATTGAAGGAAAGAGTAAAGCTTCTGACTCTGGAACTGGCCCTTCCCAACCTTCTTCTCTGGCTCAGCCCCTGTTTTAAAGTGTGGGTTTTATTATTATGCCAGGAAGTCAAGGCCAGCAGATCAGGAGATGACCCCAGGAAGTCTGGGGACTTCCCTGGTCAGCATTTAGAATGCTGAGCTTGGGTTCAATCCCTGGTTGGGGAACTAAGATCCTGCATGCCACGAGGTGAGGCCAAAAAAAAAAAGACAGTTTGTTACTCACAGATTCCAAGAGGAGGGGCACAGCGCACCATAAACCCTGCAGGGCCACCTGGGGAAGCACCAGGACCAGTCAGGAGGCAGAGGGAGTGAGAAAAATGTGGGTGAGAGCCTTTATTGTGGTTTCTGCCAGGAGTGGTGAGGCAGTGTAATCAGGGCTAGGACTGGCTAGTCTGAGTAACTTCAGCAAGCTGAGGCACAGGGTCTGGGCCTATTAGTCTAGTATCCGGCCCTGGGTAATTAGGGCAGAGGACAGTGGCCCTGAGTGCTAGCACCTAACAGAGGTGGTTGGTTTGTGGACTCTGGATTGGTTGGTTTGCATATGATAGGTGCACTGACAAGTGAGTCTGTAACCATTTCTGCCGATCTGCTAGGCCTGGGAGGGGCTGTCCTTCCAGGGTCAGGGAGGCCCCAGATGTCAGAGCATCAGAAACAGCTGGTTAATGCAGCCTCTTGTGAGCCATGGGCCCCCAGCCAGCCACTCACCCTCTCTGTACCTCATCTATAAACACATCTTAACAAAGCCAGCCCCTCGGGACTAAATAAGCTGATCCCCAAGCTTCTCAGCCCAGGGCACAAAGTGGGACACATGCATGGCAGCCTCTCCAGGGACCCAGGATCAAAACCAGGGCTCAGAGAGGTTAGGGCACCAGCCAAGGTCACACAGCAAGTGCCATGCAGGAAGAACAACTAAGACCCAATCTGGGACCCCAGGGAGGAGGGGCTGGGCTCTCTGGGGTCCAAGGGCTGGGGCTGGAAGTACCTGCAGCCACCCCCCACCCCCTGCCTGCCCACCTAGGCTGCTGGAGGCCGACTCCAAGTCCATGCGCTCCATGAATGGCTCCCGGCGGAACAGTGGCTCCTCGCTGGTGTCCAGCTCCTCAGCCTCCTCCAACCTGAGCCACCTGGAGGAGGACACGTGGATTCTGTGGGGCCGGATCGCCAACGAGTGGGAGGAGTGGCGACGCCGGAAGGAGAAGCTGCTGAAGGTGGGGGGACTGTGGGGCCAGGGCAGGCTGGTCAGTGGCTGGGGGCGGGCAAGGTCCAGGGCTGGAGGTGTGCCTGGCGGAGGGAGGGGAGGAGGGAGAGTGGACGGGGCTGGCCTCCCAGACACCCCCACCTGCTTCCCACCCGTGTGCTCCGTGACAGGCTGGAGCACTGTGGCACTCTGTGCCATGAGGTGGCTTAGCCAAGCTCTCTGGGCCTCTGGGGAGGCGTGGACAGGCCCCATCTCCGAGGCCCAGCTGGACGGCCCTGGGGAGGCCACTCTGGGACTGGATCCAGCCCGGTCTTCCGCTCCCCCTCTGACCGGTCTCCAGGAGCTGATCCGCAAGGGCATCCCACACCACTTCCGGGCCATCGTCTGGCAGCTCCTGTGCAGTGCCACAGACATGCCGGTTAAGAACCAGTACTCAGAGCTGCTCAAGATGTCGTCCCCCTGCGAGAAGCTCATCCGCAGGGACATCGCCCGCACCTACCCAGAGCACGAGTTCTTCAAGGGCCAGGACAGCCTAGGCCAGGAGGTCCTCTTCAATGTCATGAAGGTGAGCCCTGGCCCTGGAGAGATGCCCCGTGGTTGCCGGCCCGGTGGGACCCCGCCCTGACTCCCGTGCGTTCCTGTGCAGGCCTACTCGCTGGTGGACCGGGAGGTGGGCTACTGCCAGGGCAGTGCCTTCATCGTGGGCCTGCTGCTCATGCAGGTAGGTGGCCTGGGCCAGCCCAGCCCGCTCTGTCGGTCCCCTGGAGGTGGACAGAAGCAAGTGTTCCCTCCATCAGTGTAGGCCTGGAGTCAGAGCTTCCCCCTGCCCGCCTGTGACCTCCGACAGTCTCCCGACCAAGCACAGAAGGCTGGCAGCTGGTCCTGACCACTATCCCATCCTGCTCGGTCACCTGCCAGGGTCAGATGAGGAACCCAGGCGGGAGACTTGGTTCGGCCAGTGCAGTGTTTATGGGGCTGGGGGTTTCCTGTGGAGGCTCTGGCAGGCTCAGGAGGGGAGAATGGTGGGGACTGGACGAGAGGCTGCCTCCACCGTGGGCTCTGGGGTTCAAGTCCCAGCTCCACCGTTTCTTGCCAGGCGGCCTTGGGCTCGTGACTTCAGCCTCTAGACGCTTCCCATCAGTGAAACGGGGACGATATTGACCGGAGGTTTGCCATGGGGGTCCAGGCAGCCCGGCACCATCTGTGTTCAGTCAAAGTAAACAGCAGAAACAAGCAAAGTCAGGAGAAGAGCAGTGGGCACCCCCTCCCATGCCAACCCCACTCACAGACACCCCCTGCCCCCAGATGCCTGAGGAGGAGGCCTTCTGTGTGTTCGTGCGGCTGATGCAGGAGTACCGCCTACGAGAGCTCTTCAAGCCCAGCATGGCCGAGCTGGGGCTCTGCATCTACCAATTTGAATACATGCTACAGGTGAGCAGGCCCAGGTGTTCATGCCTACCCACTCCGCTCCCCCATACCCTGCCAGCCCACACTCACGGGTGCTGACCTTGGCCCTCCCAGGGAGTCTCTTCGACTGAAAATTCTAGGCCTGAGAACCCACCCAGACATACCAGGGCAGAAAGGGGTCCTACTCCCCAGGGGGCCGTGGAGCACTGCCTGAAGGATGCTTCAGGGGCCAGTCCTTACAGTGGGGGCTTCTCAGAACTTAGGGTTCCCAGAGTCATTCAGGCCAGGATGGAGGGGTTGGCCTGCCTCAGACACACCCCCACACCATCCCTTTCTATCTGCTCCCCAGTGTGGTGGAAGGGGGAAAGTGTTGTCTGCCTGCCTTTGCTGATTACTAGAGAGCTGCAGCCGCCTATTTATAAATAGTAGCCCCCGCAGGGCCCGCTCCTGGCTGGCAGACAGCACCGGCGTATACACACACACGCACTCCGGCCTGCTCCGGAAGCCAGTTGCAGGTGGGGCTATGTGGCTCAGCACCAGTGGGCAGGATGCCTCTGGTTGTGAAAGCCCGCTCCTCAGGCCTGGAGGACCAGGAGGTGCTGTCGGTCAAGGGGACCGGAAATGCCAGCCAGCAAGTGGCCCAGGGCCACAGAGAAAGAGCCGAGAGCTCCCGTGGCAAAGTAGCTGGCCACCACCAGAGAGTCCCTGAGTCCAGAGGAGGCCCAGGGCAGGCCAGGGGACAGCCAAGGGTCCGTTCTTCCTATGAAGGACCAGCAGGGCCTCCTAACATCTCCAGCCTCAGTTTCCCCAGTTTCTGTCACTTTCCAGCTGTCTAAAGTTCAGGCCAGTCAAACATCCCTTAAGCATGTCTGGGCACAAAATGCAGAGCATTGTTGGGGGTGGTGGTGAGGCTCCCTGGGCAGCTAGGCCGCCTGCTGTCCCTGCCTGGGTCCCCCCTCATGCTGCTCAGAGCTCTGGGGTGCTTCTGCCCCACCCAGGGACAGTGTGGCGGGGGGGCTGCCCAGGGCAAGTCAGGGAAGGCTCCCTGAAGATGCAGGCACTTCCGGGTAGAGGGAACCTGAGGGTGTGGACTGCTGTGCCCAGCGCCCTCCTCATGGTGTCTGGCCTCCTCCCTGACCCCAGGAGCAGCTCCCGGACCTGAACACCCACTTCCGCTCCCAGAGCTTCCACACGTCCATGTATGCCTCGTCCTGGTTCCTCACACTCTTCCTCACCACCTTCCCACTGCCCATTGCCACCCGTGTCTTTGACATCTTCATGTACGAGGTAAGGACCCCTCCTTCTCCTGGGCACTCTGGATGGAGTGACTCAGGTCCCCACTGGAAATGATCCCAGGGCTCAGGGAGGGCTCAGAGACCCCTGGGAGAGCAGAACCGGAGATGCACTGCCCCCACTGCCTTTGCAGGGCCTGGAGATCATCTTCCGGGTGGGCCTCGCCCTGCTGCAGGTGAACCAGACGGAGCTGATGCAGCTGGACATGGAGGGGATGTCCCAGGTGTGCAGGGGTCCAGGGTAGTGGGTTTGCCCCCAGCAGGGGCACCTGGGCAAGTGAACCCTTCCTGAAAGATGGGAAGACCGTGGACTTCCTGAGTGCCCTGATCCTTTCCCATCATCTCTGCCCCCTAAGATCTCCCTGAAGGGCCTGGGCTGAGGGCGGGTGGGGGGTGCCTGAGGAGCCCCCAGCTCTGCCAGACTTGGGCCAGGGCCAGTAGCCTGGCAGCAGGGAGAGAAGAATGCCAAGCCCGGAAGTCCACCCCCCTTCACCTGCCCCCAGCTCCAGGTCCCCTAGAGCCTAATGTGACAAATAGCAATACTAGCCACACCTGGAGGCCTTGGGTGTGGTTTCAGCCCCAGCAACCAGGTCAGGCGAGGGCCCAGGAGGGAGTGAGGGTCTGGGGCTGACCCTCCCCTTGCCTGCCCCGGCCAGCTGCCCTGCCTGCGGAGAGAGGCCAGCCTGCTTCTCACTGCCATGTCCCCATCATGCAGGCCCCTGCCCCCTCCCAGCGTTCTCCAGCTGGTGGTTTGGGGAAGAATGCACAAAGGCCACAGTTGTGTTCACGAACACGGGCACCCATTGTCCGCAGCTGCCAGAGGGGGCCAGCTGGGCTGTGGAGCAGAGCCAGCCCAGTCCCAAGCCGCAGAAAGCTATGTCCACCGGCAGCGTGCACTTAAACTCTGCGTGGAGGCCCCAGGGGCCATGGGCGAGCAGGCAGGCCCCCAAGGGCTCCTTCTTTCAGCTTCGTCCCTGCCACCCTGATCCTTCAACCTCTTCCATCTCTTTTCACTGCCCTGGGTCAGCGGCATGGCTCCCCCTGCCCCCGCCATGAAGGCCCCTCTTCTCAGACCCCACCCCGGCCTTCCCCCCTCAGGAGCTCCCGAAGCCTGCTTCTCCTGCAGACAGAAGTCCTGGCCACAGGCAGCTCCTTCTCACAATTCCTGCTTCTCATACTTGCTCGCTCGATCCACATACACTGATGGAGCGCCCACAGAGGGCCAGGCCATGCAAGGCCCCAGGCCAACGGGCTCTGGCTGACACTTCTGGCATGCCCAGGCCCCTCCTCCAGGGAAGCAGGGCCTCCCACGGGCTTGGGTGGCCCCAGGTGGTCAGGGCCCACATGTCAGTGACCACCCATGTCCCCACAGTACTTCCAGAGAGTGATCCCCCATCAGTTCGACAGCTGTCCAGATAAGCTGATCCTCAAGGCTTACCAGGTCAAGTACAACCCCAAGAAGATGAAGAGGTCAGTAGTGGGCATCCGGGGTGCAGGCAGTAGGGGGGTCCCTGAGGGTGGGACAGTGAGCACATCGGCCCTCCCCTCTCTCTGCAGGCTGGAGAAGGAGTATGCGGCCATGAAGAGCAAGGAGATGGAGGAGCAGATTGAGATCAAGGTGAGTTCAGGTGGAGATGGGCCAGGCTGGGGCAGGATGCCCCGGAAGCCCCCTGATGAGGGTGGCCCCACCCAGCATGGGCCACACACCAGGGTGTCCCATGGCCTCGAGGGGTGACCCCTTGGCCCAGCTGCCCTTTCACTCACCACCTGGCCGCACAGAGTGAGAGCCACCCCCACCCCCTGAACTGGGGACATGGTTTAACAGGTGGACAGTTCCCTGTGCACCGAGATTCAACTCCCAGCCCTCTCCCTTCCCTGAGGTCAGGAAGAAAGTTCCAACCCTCTCATCACAGGATCTGGTCACCTGGCTACCAGCCCCATGCTTAGGTGACCTGGGGGATTTCCAAAAGTCACCTCATTAACATGATAAGTGACACCTTGATTCCTTTCTAAGAAAATTCCCAGGGTTTTAGGAGTGCTGTGCCAGGACCAGAGATGAAGACCAAATATATATTCCTGGTAGGTCACAATATCAGAGGGGCTTTCCTGGGCATGCAGAGCCTCTATACACAGACTCCCTTCCATCTCCTTTCCTCTGCTTTCGACCCTCCAAGTGTGATCTTGGTTATCTCTCCACAGGGATCTAGCAGGCACCTACTATGTGCCAGAATCATGGCAGAGACTGAGGGCCCCCAGTCCAGTAGGGGTGGGGGTCAGACACAAATGCAAACCCCAACACAGCCTGGCTCTGTCTTCTTCAGGGACAGATTCCCACAGTGCCTGGGCCTGGCGTCCCACAGACCAGAGTTCAAATCTCAGCTCTACTACAAACCAGCTGGGTGACCTGCCAGGAACATGAACGCACCTCTCTGAGCCTCAATGTCCCCTTCTGCAAAATGGGATGACGCTTGCTCTACTGTTCAAATTATTATTATGAACCAGCACCATCATCCCAACTTCCTCTCAAAAGACAGAGACAGAGCCTAGATTATAATCCAGGTTACCTGCTGCCCATATCTGAGTGGGGAAAGAGGACCCTATTGTCCTGGCCCTGTTGGTAGGTTTTCTGAGAAACAATTCTGTGTCCTAAACTTTTAAGCATCTCCCTTTCTCAGGAATGGCAGCATTACTGATGCACCAGTCCAAACATGTACATGTGTCTTGCTCATGCAGACAAGGGCGTGCTCTCACCTGGTGGCCAGGAGGGCTCAGCAGTAGGGAGGGATGCAGCAGACCCTCAGACCACATGTCCAGCCTGGAAATGTCCCACAAGACAAGCCTGAGCACCCCCAAGGGCAGGGCAGGACAGATGCCTTCTCCCTTGTCCCTGCCCTGTGCTCTTTCACCTTTTGCCTGTTTTAAAGCAAACCTGAGATTTGTTTTCATCAAGTACAGTGAGGTGACAAACACAGACAACCTCCTTTAGAAGGACAGTTTGTTACTCACAGTTCCCAGAGGGGCACACCTCTGCTGTGTGTGCAGGGCCACATGGGGAAGCATCAGGGCAGGGCAGGAGAAAAGCCTGGGCCAGAGCCCTTGCTGGGATTTCCATGGGAAGGTTTGGGTCAGGGTTCAAGAGGGTGTGTAGGCAGGTTCAAGAGAGTCAAGATTGGCTGGTTTGAATAATTTCCAGGTCTCTGGGCTATAGGAGTGGTCACCAACTGTCCTGGGACAATTGAGGGCATGGGAAATAATGGTTTGGTGTGTGAGAGGTAAGGGAGGTAGGCAGGGGTGTGACCGCTTAGTGTGTAGAAGGCAGACCAGCAGGCATGCTGTCTACTGTCCCTAGGAATTAACTAGTCCTAGGAGCAGCAGTATCTCTGGGATTAGCAAGGCGGCAGGATATCAAAGTATCAAAAATACAGAACAAAAAACTTTTCAGTACTGTGATTAGTATGTAGGCCCCCACAGTCCTTGTTCACACCCTATCAGGTTTTTTCCTGGGAGGAAGAGGAGCGAGGTGAGGTGTGGTCAGCACACTCAGCTCCTCCAAGGATGGCTGAGCTTGGCCATCCATGCATTGAGGCCAGAAAGTAGACAGAACCCAGGGGTCAGGGGTCAGGACTCTGGTTCTGGATTCCTGTGACGGACAGAGACCCAGGCCTGCAACAGCTCTGACTCCGGCAAGCCAGGAGCCTCCGGCAAGACCCTGCCTGCCTCCAACTCAGTTTCTCTTGACATGAGTCAGCGCCCATCAATCAAGTCTGTGATCCTCTCTGACATAGCTGCTTCCAGGGTGTGTTCTGCATGTTTCCATCACCTTCTTCTCTCTGGAAGAATGTCCTGTGTGATACACAGGGAAGCAGGACTCTCGCTGACCCACTGATGGAAACGATTTCTATACCCACTGCTTAAAGGACCCGGGGGTAGAAACTAGGGGTGAGGTGGATATCAACCTCCCCCGCTTCCCAGAAGGCTGCGGGGAAACCTACAACCACAAGTACCCCACCAAAACCACCAGCACAGCATGGAAGGCGGAAGGAAGACTGCCTCGAAAATTAGAGGGGGTGGGGGCGACGGTGACAACTGTCGGGCGCAGCTGGTTCTCAAAGGGACTCAGAAATGTAGTCATCAACAGCACGCACGTTCGCAAGACCCCTTTCCTTTCCTGGGCCTAGACTCCAAGTCTGTCCTCTAAGCCTTGGGGCTCAAATCCAAGCCGTGAGGGGTGGGGACTGTCTGCCAGCAGCTTCCCCCAGAACACAGAAGGCTCTGCCCTTGACAGGCCCAAGGCGACTCCAGAGGAGGACACGGGTGTTGCTGCTCCCTCCATACCCCCTCACACAGTGCATATCCACCCAAGCCATCACATTGGTTTTCCTGAACCAAGATTTGTTTGTTTTTTTTTAAATACCTAGTGGGCCATTCCAAATGAGAATTGGCCTTGACAGTTTTATGGAATCACTAACTTGGACCATTAAATGCTGGTGCCCTCCTGCCTGAAGATGGCCTGGCTCCAAGGGGACAGACTTCTGGGTGCACAGGAGCAGGACATGGGGCTCTGACGCACTCTTCCCTCTTCCCCCCACTACAGAGGCTTCGGACGGAGAACCGGCTCCTGAAGCAGCGAATCGAGACCCTGGAGAAGGTGAGGGGTGCGGCCGCCAGCCTGCAGCACCAAACCCTCCCAGTCCTGAGCAGGACCTAGCAGCCAGAGGGCCGGCCAGCCAGCCTCCCGCCCCAGGCGCAACCCCACCCTAAACTCCCACCATAAATCCCACAGGCCCCACCATGTGTTTACCTGAGACTTCCACTGCTGTGTAAATTGGGGACCAAGGGGAAGCTTTGCCTGAAGGGGGACTGAGTTATAACCCCATTAACTGCAAACACAGAAATCCATTTGGGTCTGGCGCCCTGCGGGCTGCCTGGGTGTGGGCTGCTCTGACAAAAGAAAGGAGAAGAGGGCGGCTGTGCACCATGGAGGGGGTGCCATAGCCTTGACCCTTGCCCCCAACCTGTTTTTAAATATGAGAGTAGAGACGGGGGCTCTCAACTTCCAGCTCCCTGCTCAGTCTCACTTGACCCACTACTGACCGCAGGTGGAATTTGTCCTTGGCCCAAAGCCTTGAGTCTTGTTCTGCCTCCAAATTAAAACTGCACTCAGGGGGCCCAGGGCTCCCCCGCCAACCCTCCTCAGGTGAGGCCCCAGCCCCACAGCTCCCATGGGTGACCCTGCCCCCACCCCCTACTCACACACAGACTCCTCCCCAGGATGGAGCTTGCTCTGGCTTTGGTCTTCCTCCCGGCCCTCTCCTGCTGGTTCTCTGGTTCTCCAGTCTCACTCCTCTCTCCCGCTTCTAGAGATAGCCCACCGCGTTAGTGACATGTGGTTCTTGTCTGTCTCCCCTCTCCTGTCCCCGCGCCTTCTGCTCTGCCTCCTCCCCCTGTCGCTCGGAACCCCTCCGCCGGGTAGGAGAGCGCTGCTCTGGCTGATAGGTTAATACAGGTACTGTAGCTTTTCCTCTCCCTCTCCCACTTCTTCCCAGTGCCCACACATGACCACCAGACGCCTCTGCCCTGGCCGCTGCCATCCCTCGGGGGAGGAGGGGGGAGGGGGCAGACCTGGCGCTGTGCATGGGGGCGGCTGGGGACCGCTTCTCCAGGAGACAGAGGCTTCCCTCTGGGGGAGGGGGCATGCGTGTGAAGGCCTGGTGCCTGTGGGCGCGTGTGAGTGTGCACGCAATGCACAGATTTCCTCTCTCCAGAGGACACTGGTAGGGATAAGGGTGGGGACCCTGAGGCTACATTAGCAACAGGCCCTGGTTGGTGTGTGCACAGCTGAGCCACCCCAACACACACACACACACACACACACACACACACACTCCCCTACCCCTTATGGCCCCTCACGCTCTTCTCTGCTCCAACCTGCAAGGCCTGTCCTCTTCTCTCACTCGCCTGCTTCTGCTGCTGCCTCATCCTGAATGGCTTTCTCTGGAAGCTCCTGCCTCACCGTGGCTCTGAGCCTGGAATGGGGGGCCTAAATTGGGGGTTGAGGGGATGAGGCTGGGGAGTCTTAGTCTTGGGCAGGTGGAAGTCTGGGGGTCCAGGACTGAAGATTTGGGGAGAGATGTACCCCCCCAATCTGGCCCCCAGGAGCCCGTCTTGAGCCTCCTGGCCCTCAGCTGTCCCCAGATCCCTGTCATCCCCAGCAGAGCCTGGCCTCTGCTGTGCTGTCCACCCTAAGTGGACAAGGACTTATTTCTCCTTACCTGGGACAGAGGCTGCAAGCCAGAGCCTGGGTCCCGGGTGGGTCTGTTCCTCCAGGTTCCTCCTGGTTCCTGTTCCTGCCTGCCTCCCCAACATCCCCAGGCCCTAGGGGGCACCCCATCCCAGGCTCTTGAGTGTGGGAGGTCCTCCTCCTCCCACCCCGCCTCCACCCTCTCTGGGCCTCCCCACCGGCAGGCCCCAGGCAGAGCTGGGGGTGTGAGCAGAGAGTCACGGCACCTCATCCTCGCTGTCCTCAGGGGCAGGTGACGCGCGCACAGGAGGCAGAGGAGAACTACGTCATCAAGCGGGAACTGGCTGTGGTGCGGCAGCAGTGTAGCTCGGCAGCCGAAGACCTGCAGAAGGCGCAGAGCACCATCCGGCAGCTGCAGGAGCAGCAGGTACCAGGCCGGTGGGCGGGGCCCAGGGCCAGGCCACGCCCTATGCCTGGCTGCCTGCAGAGCTCTGGGGCACCTGGCCCCAATCAGCCCTGGCCCTCCTGTTCCTTCCTTGGGGACAGGGGACCCAGAGTCTCTTCCAGCCCCACACCCGGGGCAATCCTGTGGTTTCTCTTTCCCACCCCGCAGTGGGGCATCCGGCCTACCATATTACCACACTGAGGGCAAGACAGTCAGCCTCCACCCATCCCCCAACTGTCCCTGCAGGGACCCCGCCCTCCACTGATAGAGCTGTGATTCCTTGGGGGAGCCTTGATGTCTCCCCAGGGTCTGAAGGGCTGTTGGGTTGTTATCAAACCAAACCTAGGTCCATTCATCTGACATGCAGCAAAACCAGCTACCAACACAGCTTGTGGTGAAGGAAACCACAGCATCTTCTGCAAACAAGGAGAAAGGGCAGCTCATGCTCAAAAGAACCCAGAAAGTCCCCGATGCCTTTTCGGCAGGGGATTTTTTAGTATTTTCATTTATTTATCTGGCTGAATCAGGTCTTGGTAGTGGCACTTGGGACCTTCCGTCTTCACTGCAGCACATGGGATCTCTAGTTGCAGCATGTGAACTCTTAGTTGTGGAATGTGGGATCTGGGTCCCCAACCAACAATCAAACCCAAGCCCCCTGCATTGGGAATGTGGAGTCTTAGCCACTGGACCCCCAGGGAAGCCCCTAGGCAGGGTCTTTTTTTAAGACAGTGCCAGAGGAGAGGGTCCTAGGACACAGGGTCAGCTCTTGGACCTTCTTCTGATTGGTTGGTGGTGAGGAAACAGGGTGATGTTTAGCGAACCTCAGTCGTCATCAACCCTCTTGCTACAACCAGTCTGGGGTCTGGTGCTGGTGGTCAGTGTGTAGTCACCATGCTCCACCTGGCTGGGGCTCTTAATTTCTGCAGAAGAACTCAAAGACCCATGTCAAGTAGTTATCTCTACTCCTTCAGGAGGGCCTAGGCATCCTGGGACTCTATGATCCTCATCATTTACTGCCTGAGGCTGCTTTCTGGAACTCAGCAGAGGTCTTGGAGACTACAGCCTTTTTCTATAAACAAGAAATAGGGACACGGAAGGGCTTTTGTACCCAGGAGGGCCCATGGGATCCTGCTTGGTTTCAGCCCCCCATTTTCTTTGAAACTCAAGGGAGGCACAGGAAAGGCAATAAAGTTTTGGGGGATAGAGAGGTTAATCATACACTCGGGAGGGTAGCTCAGTTTCAGGGCTTCCTCAGGGGGTGGGTAAGCAGCCATGCATGGTAGGAGCTGGGATGAGGGAGGGTAACCCCCTCCAGTGCCCAACACCTTGCCCTCAGAAGAGGGTCTGGTCTGTGCCCGCCACCCTGAGCTAATGGGTTGGGGATGAGGTGGGGGCAGCCCAAGTCTGCTTTGGAGTCATGAACTCAGGTGGGTGGTGGAGAGCCCATGAGCTGAAGCATGGCAGAGTCCACTTCTCCCAGAGAGGGCTTCCAGAACTCTCCCCCAGCCACACCCAGCAGCTGCCTTCCTGATGTGGTAACACACTGGCAGCTGTGGCCTCCAAACTCAGCAGGTATGACTGAGCACAGGCCCTGAGGGGCAGGGAAGGGCGCTGTCGGCTCCCCATACCCCAGGGCTGGACCAGCAGGGCCTGGCAGTGAGGTGAGGGTCCCTGATGTGGAGAAACCACAGGGTGCTTGAGAAACGGTGAAGAGAAGGAATGGTTATTGGCTGAGGAGAATCCCTCCCCTACGTGTTGACCCTCTGTTCCTGGGGACAGAGGGGCAGAACTTCACTATTGCTGACCCGCATCCACCTCCGGCTCAAGTTCAAGTGCTGTAGCCCCACCTGGCTTTGAAGCAGCCAGACCAGTGGGGAAGCTGAGGCTGGGCTAACCCTACCCATGGCACAATGCCCTCCATCAGGCCAGTTGGAGAGACATTCACCTGCCCCCTCGGGGCTCCCGCCCTTAGGCCTGCTGCAGAGCTGGGTGAGGCAGGGAGGTCACTGCAAGGCAGAGGGAGGCAGGGAGGGAGTGTGGGAGATGCCGGTGGGGCCCCTGGAAGAGATGCAGCCGGGCAGAGCTGCCATGGGGCCCAGAGCCCATCTGGGCCGAGAGAGAGCCACCCACACCCCTGGACTTCAGAGACCCCCAGTGGTCAAGGGTAGCAAGCAGACCTGGGCAGTTAGGCAGGAGGGCCCCATAAATAAGACCTGGTCAGTGGGGAAGCAGGGGGTGGGGCCGCTGAGGAGCAGGGTGGCTGGGGCAACTTGCCAGAGAACTGCCCTGCCAGGCCACCCAGGCAGCAAGATGCAGGCTGTGCTCCAACCCCAGGGGCTTCCTCCCTCACTGTCGAGGTCTTCTGTATGGGGCCCACCCATCACCCCTGGGACTCCCAGATACCTTTGAGAAGCCCCTGGACACTGACCAAGAAAGTGGTCTCAGCCAACTCTTTCCCCATCTGCCCCTCACAACCCCCACGGTGTGGTCAGGCCACAGACCACACAGCAGGAAGCAGCACCCAGAGAACTCGTTCTGCATACTCACCCCAATGATCCTGTGAACCAATCATTGGTGTACCTCAGGGGGCCTCCTGAGGCCATGTGTGGTGTCCCCAGGACCCCAAGACAAAGCATCAGGGCCCCCATGGTGTTCTGCCCTTCCGGGGGATATGGGCTTTCTCCTTGCCCTCCTCTCCACCCACAACCTAAGCCCCCACTCCTGGCCCAGGGGGTGGAAGAGGTGGGACCAGGCCTGGGCCCTTACCTTGCTGGCAGGAAAGCTGCCCACCTCTGGCCACAGCCTGTCGCCCAGCACAGCCTTCTGCCTGCCCCCAGGATAACCCACGCCTCACCGAGGACTTTGTGGCCCACCTGGAGACGGAGCTGGAGCAGTCACGGCTTCGGGAGACCGAGACCCTGGGGGCCCTTCGGGAGATGCAGGACAAGGTTCTGGACATGGAGAAGGTGCGACTGTGTGGCCGCTGGGGGCACCCTGGAGATGGGGCAGTAAGGGCGCCCCTGGGAGGTGACAACTGGGCCCTCGCCAAGGATAAGGGGGGCAGCCCCAGGGACCTGAGGGCCAGGCCCTGGAGTCAGAGCCCTTCCCCTGCCTCCTCCCCCATAGTCTCCACAGCAAGGTATGTACCACTCAAGCCCCGGAGGCGCACACACACACACACACACGCAGCAGCATGACTCCGTGAGAGCCACGCCTGCCCTCATATGCCAGACACCAGGCCAGCAGCACAGTGGCTGTCATGGGCCACCTGGACAGCCCATCCTGCCTGTGTATGTCCCCCTCAGGCCCTGAGCTCCAGGGGGAAGGGAAGGCGCAGGCCCATCAAGGCTGCTCCCCTCCACAGCCCCACCACCCAGGGGGCCGCCTTCTCCCACCTGCAGCCCTGCAGGGAGCGCCAGGCCTCTTGGTACCTTCCCAGTTCCTTCCACCCTGGCTATTGTCTCAATTCCCTTGAGCCGCCAGAAGGGAAATGCCCTGGCCACCAGAGGGCAGTACTCACCCACTAGCAGAAGCCACGCCTCCCCCAGCTTCAAGCTGCAGTTTGGGGTGTCCTCCTAGGTGGGGTGTCTCTGCCACAGCCTTGCATGGGGCCATCGGCATCACAGTCCCTAACAGACCCACCACCCAGACTGGGCTTTCCTCTCTCCTCTCTACATCAGAGGGAAATGTGGGCCCAAAAGTTCCACCACCCTACCCCCAACTCCCAGACAAGAGGCAGCGAGAACCTCCTGCAGCGAGTTGGCTTTTGGTCCAAGAGGCTGGAGCACAAATCTCTCATCACTGAGCCCTTGGGAGGCCAGGATAGGGCCTAGGCCGGCCCTCTGTCCCCAGGGACAGTGCCGAAACCTGCCATCTGCTCAGCTTCTGCTGGGCCAGGTCTGGGCTGGGAGGGCGAGGATCTCAGATGCCCAGGTGAGGAGCACCTGGCCTCACTGCCCTCCTAGTGTTATCAACACTCACGTGTGGTGTGGGGGTTGCCCTGGACCAGCCCCCTGAGAGAGCAAGTGCTGTTAATACAGCCGGCTTTACAGACCAGGATTTCCAGCAGGGGCTGCGAGGGTGGGGTCTCCTCCCCTGGGGCCTCCTCCTCATTCCCCTGGGCATCTGGGCGTCCAGGGTGCACCCTCTCCCAGCCCGGCTGCCAATGGTGAAGCCCAGAGGAGAGGGGGCCGGGGAGTGAGGCCTGCGGGCAGCTCTGAGCGCTCCTCTCCCCGCAGAGGAACAGCTCGCTGCCCGACGAGAACAACGTGGCTCGGCTTCAGGAGGAGCTGAAGGCGCTCAAGGTTCGGGAGGGTGAGGCGGTGGCCTCGGCACGGGAGCTGAAGCTGCAGCTGCAGGAGCTCTCGGACACCTGGCAGGTGAGGGCGGGCCTCGTTCCAGGGGGTCGAAGCGGCCTTGGGCCCCGGGCGCAGGCCGACCGCCGACCTCTCCCCGCAGGCCCACCTGTCTCGCGGTGGCCGCTGGAAGGAGTCCCCGCGGAAGCTGGTCCTGGGCGAGCTGCAGGACGAGCTGATGAGCGTGCGGCTGCGCGAGGCCCAGGCGCTGGCGGAGGGTCGAGAGCTGCGGCAGCGCGTGGTGGAGCTCGAGACTCAGGTGGGCCGAGGCCGGCCCAGGGAGGGAATCCAGCGCCCGGGGTCGAGCCCTCGGCAAGGCCTTGACCCCCGCCCATCCGCCCCCAGGACCACATCCACCGCAACCTGCTGAACCGTGTGGAGGCTGAGCGCGCGGCGCTGCAAGAGAAGCTGCAGTACCTGGCGGCACAGAACAAGGGGCTGCAGACGCAGCTCAGCGAGAGCCGCCGCAAGCAGGCTGAGGCCGAGTGCAAGGTGCCCGAACCCCCACTCCCCCCATCCCCTAAGCCCTGCCGCGCCCCTTGACCCCTTTTCCCCCACCCCCGCCCCCAGAGCAAGGAGGAGGTGATGGCCGTGCGCCTGCGGGAGGCGGACAGCATGGCGGCGGTGGCCGAGATGCGGCAGCGCATTGCGGAGCTGGAGATCCAGGTGAGCGGTGAGGCCAGGGCGGGGCGCGCCGCGGACTGGCTCGGGGACCGGACCCCGTGCTGACTGGCACGGCCCGCCCTCAGAGAGAGGAGGGCCGCATCCAGGGCCAGCTGAACCACTCGGATTCGTCGCAGTACATCCGCGAGCTCAAGGACCAGATCGAGGAGCTGAAGGCCGAGGTGAGCGCGGGGGGGAGGGGCGTGAGAGCCCTGGTGGCCGCGACCAGTGATGGGCCGGGCGTCGGCGTTTCGGGGAGCGGGAGAGGAGGGGGGCCCGGCGGCCGGACTCCATCCATGGGGACATCGATGCATGCCTCCAGCGCGTGGGTCCCACCTCACCCCAACCCCCCGCCCCAGGTGCGGCTGCTGAAGGGCCCGCCGCCCTTTGAGGACCCGCTGGCCTTCGACGGGCTGGGCCTGGCGCGGCACCTGGACGAGGACTCGCTACCGTCGTCCGACGAGGAGCTGCTGGGCGTGGGCGTGGGCGTGGGCGCCGCGCTGCAGGACGCGCTCTACCCGCTGTCCCCGCGCGACGCGCGCTTCTTCCGCCGGCTGGAGCGGCCGGCCAAGGACAGTGAGGGCAGCTCCGACAGCGACGCCGACGAGCTGGCCGCGCCCTACAGCCAGGGCCTGGACAACTGAGGCCGTGCCACGCGTGCTCGGAGCCAGGGCGAGGGGGTAGGGGGGTGGGCCGCCGCCAGCCCGCTCCTGCGTCGGCGCCAGCTCTTCACAGACTCCACGCCCTCGGCAGTTTCACCCACCCAGAGGGCCAGGCCCAGCGCACAACCGGGCACAGAGGGCAGGGCCGGAGGCTGGGGATCCTCACAGTGCCCTGGCAGGCCCACCCTCCCCAGCAGTGTTTACCCATCTTGGTCCGTTCCCTTCTCGGCCCATTTACCTGGAAGGTCTGCCCCTCTTAACAGCCAGGGCCAGGACGACCCAAGGGTCCCAGGACTGCACCAACGGAAGCTGCCCCTCCTAGCCGGCCTCCTCCTGGGACAAGAGTGGCCCTGCCGGGAAGGGCCCAGGCTCTGGGGCAGGCCTGAGGAGGAAGGTGCCCCTGTAGGCCAGACTTTACCACCCATGAAGGCCCTGGGGACCCTTGGCCTCTGGAGACAGATGGCCAGGCAGGGCTTCCCTGCCTGGTTGCAGGCATTCTGCAACAGAAACCAAAGTCCCCCCTACTGAGTGCAGGGCTGCCAGGGTGTGAGTGGCCAACTGGAACCAGCCAGGGCCTGGGCAGTATCTGTCCCTACTTTCTAGGGGCCAGAGCAGCTGTAAGGAAGTGGAGAGACCTCCCCTTCCCCAGCACCCCACCTCTTCCTCTGTGGCAGTCCCATCACCCCAGCTTGGCCAGTGACGGGGGGAGAGGGGCTCCCCATGCAGGCTAGCCTCCTCTCCAGGGGGTCCCCAGCCTCCAAGTCCCTTCCTCCTCTGTATCCCTAGCCCCACCCTCCAGCCCCAGGGGAGGAGGCCTCCTGGCTGAGTGCCCCCCCTACCTGCTCACAGTGGTCCCGTGGTCTCTGCTGAGTCAGAGCCAAGAACGGTGCCAAAGTCCAACGATGCCCCCAGACCCGACCCCCCGGGACCTCATGACCCCCGGGCTGACCTTCTCGGTGCTCCTGGAGCCTAGAACAGCATCACAAACAGTCCCCCTGGCACTTCCTGGGGTGGGGATCCATGCTCAGTCCCCCCTTCCCGGTCGCCCACTCAGTGTTACAAAGCCTGGGGACCAGGGTGGGCATCCCAGGGGCTCACCGCACATGCCCACCACCATTTTGCACACTGCCTGTTCACACTCCACATGTCGCCCAGGCGGGAAAGATGGAAAATAAAGTGTATTTACACAGTCACGACAAGGGGCGCAGAGCGGGGCAGGCCTGGGGGTCCCTGGCCCCTTGTGAAGCAGCGGGGAAGGGAGGAGGCTGTCTATGCCCTTGGGAGCCTCCCACTGTCTAAGAGAACCAGGGGCACAGGTCACAGCAAGCCAGCAGGGGCCCAAAGAGGCTGCCCAGGACGGGGTGCAGAGTGGAAGAGCAAAGTTCACACCATGCATGTGAACATTAAGTGTGGGGGTAGGAAGAGATAGGTTGGTATTGGAGGAACAGGTCAGATGCACCCTTAGAGCAGGCATTTTCAGGAGGATGGCTCTGGACATGGGGAGAGTGGGCCATGATTTCCCACCAGGGCAATTCAGCCAGGGCCTCCCTTGAGAGTCATGAAGAATGAAGGGGCTTGGGCTTGGGGCCTCAGGAGGATTCAGGATCTAGTTTCCTCCATTCGGCATGTACTTCCCGAGGCCTTCAGGGTTTTCTGCTCTGAGCCTGGTTCTGAGGGGTCCCAAGTGCAGTGGAGGAGACAGACATTGGGGGGGGGGGGGTGAGGGATAAGTCTGCGCTAAGAATGGTGAGTGCCTAGAGGAATGTGTAGGGAGATAAGGGAAGGTTTCTTGGAGGAGGTGGGGGGGGGGGTGCATCTCCAAGGGCAGAAGCATAAGGATGAGATGTGGAGGGATCAGCAGGAGACATGTGAGATCTGTGAAGAAGGAACAGGAGAAAGTGGGCATGGCCAGACTGGGAAGGGGGTTTTCAAGTCAGGAGAAGAAAGACTTTGCACTTTGAACTGAGGGTACTGGGGAGCCATGGAGGGCTTAGGTGAGAGGGGCACCATCAGAGGGACTACAGTCTTGGATGTCAGCACAGAGACAAAACTGAGCCAGGCAGTGGGGACTGCCCTGGGGAAAGAAGACCCAGAGAGGCAGGTCTTTTGTAGGGTTGCGCACGGAGCTGAGGCGTAGTCCCAGCTAGCACAGGGAGTCAGATCCAGGGATGGCAAGGAAGGCTTCCTGGAGGAGACATTTAACTGGGTCCAGCCAGATACCAGCCTGGCCCTGACCTCTACGCCCGGTGTGGACCCACAAAGTGTGCCCCGCTCTGCTGCATGATACCTGCAGAGCAGCGAGCAGGACACCTGTCATGCACCGGGACAGCTGAGCCCCTCTTACACCACAGCTCCTGTGGACCCATCACCATCCCCACCACACAGTTTGAACACAGACCTTGACCGTTGCTGCCTGCCTCTCCTACTCCCACCAAGTAACTCCACCTGGTTAGCTCCCAGGATGGGGCAGGAAGTTGGGAGAACTGGGGCTCTGCCCTGCTCCTTCTCGAGGGCTGGCCTTGGGGCCTCAGCTACCCAACATGTCACGAGTCAGCCCCTACCCTCGGGCTTGTCTCAGCATCTGGAAACAAGGACACCCGGGTCCTCACCAGGGCCCAGCTTAGAAAAGGAACCTCTGTAGTTTGTCACCTTAACTGATTGGCTCCCAGGGATGGAGGTGACAGTATCCCATCAAGACTGGGCCAATTTCTCTTCAGATCCTAGGTTGGGAGGCAGTTGCTTCTGGGGTGGGGACCAGCAGGAACCCAGCTTCAGGGACTGGGTCTACAGGCAGAGAAATAGCCCCACATGGGGTCCCTCTCTGTCCATCTACCTGTCCTGAGGATTGTGGTTCCCCTCAGGCCGCCATCATTTTGGGTGTAAAGCAGGACACTCTTGGGGAGGAAAGGCCTAGGGGATCCATTTCCTGCACGGGTACTTGGGAAGAAAGAGGGCCTGGTCTGTGGCTTAAAGGAGCTAGAGTCAGGATGACTGGACTGTGGGAGGAAGGGCAAGGAATTCTGACTTGGGGAGATAAGCAAAGGTAGTGGTTGGCTCTGGCGAGGACCCTCAACATTGGTGCACAGGCAAGGAAGCCTGGTTAGAGGGCTTGGGGGGACACCCTAAGTTGAGATGAAAGGCGAAGGCCCATGGCTGGGAAGCAGGCCCAGAGGGGCATGGTGAGGGCTCCTGGAGAGGAGTGGGCAATGGAAGCATGTCCAGATCTCCCATCAGCCTTGGAGAGGCTGCTCCTTCCCTGTGCTGCTCAGTGCGGTCCACCCAGGAGGCAGTGACTCCCTTTCCCAAGCCCAGGGCTCAGCTGCGGGCCTGCCTTTTGCACTGCAGCCTCCTTTGTAAGCAGAGGGCAGTGTGCCCTCTTGGGAGGCCCTGGAGGGACCCGAGATGGTCATCAGTCTCAGGCTTCCCCTGTCTCCAACACCCCAGGGCATGGAAAGTAAAGGGGTGCACACTGTGAGGAAGAACCTCAGGAAGTGGCTTGTGCCCTCTCCTGAGATTCAAGCAATCCCTCCCCAAGTGTCTTCCCCGACCCCCAAGGAGTGCCTACTCCCGTGGCGGAGTATGGGAAGAGCTTAGTCAACTGGCCACACCGGGCACACCTCGTTCATTCACTTGGTCGCGCAGCCCCACCTGGGCCCCTCCTGCACTTGATATTTCCATGAGAAGTCAGGCATAAGAATGCCTACATTCATGCACGCTGGTGAGTGCGCTGCGCTGGACCACAGGGACTCTCAGCATTTCCTGATTCCACCAGCCCCTCCTCGCACGCCCCTACCCTCAGTGGAAGAACTTTGGGGAAAGCCTTCAACCAGAGCTACAACCTGCTGTGCACAGCCGCCAGCACGGCCTGCCTGGCCCCTCGCGCTGCCCTGCGGTTGGATGCGCCCAGGAGGCCCCCAGCCCGCGACAGCGAAGAGGAAAGTAAACAGGCCTCAGTCTCGGCTTTATTGCAAACTCGGGCTGCGTGGTAGACAATACACTGGACACCGGGAAGAGCCTAGGCCGAGGAAGGGACGGGGCTCGAGGGGTGCGGGAGCGCGTTCTAGGCCAAAGGCGAGGGGCTCAAGGGGAGGGCCTTGGCCAAAGGTGTGGTTGGGTCGCAAGAGTGAAGTGAAGTCGCTCAGTCGTGTCTGACTCGTAGCAACCCCGTGGACTGCAGCCTACCAGGCTCCTCTGTCCATGGGATTTTCCAGGCAAGAGTACTGGAGTGGGGTGCCATTGCCTTCTCCAATGGGTCACAAGCCTGGACCAAAATTCTAGGGTTCTAAAGGGACTGAGACCAATTCACGGGAAGCCGGGCTCCTGGAGGAAGGGAGGAGGAGATCTAAGACCTTTGAAGTGTAACCTGAGGGGCAAATCCTAAGGCAGGGGTGGGGTGGGCGGGCGGGGACAGGGTGGGGCTCAATGGAAGGTCTCCACCTCTACCACGGTCCAGTCACCCTGCGGGGAAGCCACGTCATCCGGGGAGAAGCTAGTGACTGAGGTGATGCTGGCGCGGGACTCGTCCAGTGGAGACAACAGTTCGGCCCAGCGGCCCAGTTCGGCGTCGCTCAGCGCAGTGCGGGCGCCGCCCGCGCTGCCGCCACCCCCGGCGCCCCCTGGACCACCGCTGCCTCCCGCGGCCTCCTCGGTCGCAGCTAGCAGCAGCGTCCGGCTCAGCAGGTGCTGCACGACGCTCGCCTGCAGCGCCCCCAGCGGCAGCTCTCCCAAGCGCGCCGGCTTCGCGCCACGAGAAGCCGCACCAGCCGCAACTCCAGCCGCCGCTTTCCCACCTCCCGCGCCGGGCCCGGGCCCGGGATCCAGCGCGTCTGTGGCGGGGCTCGCCGATTCTGGACCTTCAGCCTCGTAGATAGTGCACAAGCCATCTGCAGAGCCCGATACGGATGCAGGAGACCAAGGCAGGGGAGCTCCTGCGGGGAGAGGGGCCGGGATGCCCAGAGAGAGCGGGAAGCCCCACCCCCGCCACTAGACTCCGCCCTCAAACCCAACTGTCCTGCCCCCGAGACGAGCCTCCGACCCTGCCCTCTCACATCCCAGACCTCGCGAGTACTGCTTACCTGGGGTGCTGCGGATGGCCAGAGGCGGCGCGGAACCTCGGCTCCAAGCTGCCGGGTGGCAGGCGGCGAGCTCGGCATCGGCAGGCGGAGAGGCTGCGGCGCCGCCTTCTGGCCCACTGTCGTAGCCGCGTAGCTCCTCGGGCGTGCTGGTGGCGCTGCTGCTGTGGCCCGCCAGGTCCGGGCCACTCAGCGTACTGGACGGGCTGCGCGACGGCGGCGGCGGTGGGCCTGGGGCCAGCGCCAGGGTCAGCCGTGGGCCCGAGATGGGGGCATCGGGACCCGGGGTTGGAGGGCGGCGTGGGGCCTGCAGAGGAGGTGAGGCAGGGGGAGAGGGAGGGGTCTGCAAAGTCGGCAAGGCCAGGGAAGGTGGACCACGTGGTGGGGGCGTGATCAGAGGAGAGGGAGGGTCTTGCAGAGGGTGTGAAGCAGAGGGAGAGGGACCCGCCTGCAGAGGGAGCGAGGACAGAGAAGGTGGAGCCTGGAGAGGAGGCAGGCTCTGAGGAGGAGTGGCCTGTAAGGGGGGCGTGCTCAAAGAAGGCGGATCCCGCGGAGGGGGTGTGGCCAGGGGAGAGGGAGAGTCTTGCAGAGGGGGTGAAGCTCGGGGAGAAGGGGCCTGAAGAGGGGGCAAGACCAGAGAAGGTGGAGCCTGCAGAGGCAGGCTTTGAGGAGAAGGAGTGGCCTGTAAAGGGGGCGTGCTCAGGGAAGGTAGAGCCCGCGGAGGGGGTGTGGCCAGGGGAGAGGGAGAGTCTTGGGGAGAGGGAGAGTCTTGGAGACAGGGTGAAGCAGGGGGAGAAGGGGGAGCCTGAAGAGGAGTCGAGGCCAGAGAAGGTGGACCCCTCTGTAGGGGCAGAGCCCGAAGAGAGGGAGGATCATGCAGAGGAGATGAAGCAAGGGGAGGAGAGGGTGGGGCCTGCAAAGGAGGTGAGACCAAAGAAGGTGAAGCCAGCAGAGGAGGCAGGCTCTGAGGGGGAGTGGCCTGTAAAGAAGGCGTGGTCAGAGAAGGTGGAGAGTGCAGATGAAGCACGGCCAGCGGAGGAGGGGTCGCCCGCAAAGGTGATGAGGATAGAGATGGGGCCTGTATAGGAGTGGCCTGTCGAGGGGAAGTAGCCAGAGGAGGTGGAGTCTGTAGCAGAGGCCTGACCAGGGGAGAGGGAGACTCTGAACGGGGAGAACCCTGCAGAGAGAGTGTGGTCTGAGACGGTGAGGCCTGTGGAGTGGGTGTGGGAGGTGTGTCCAGTGTACAAGGCGTGGCCTGAAGAGGTGGAGACAGAGGACTGGCCTGCGGAGGGGGCGTGGCCAGAGCGGAAGGCGCCTGAGGAGGAGGTGTGGCTAGGGGACACGGCAGGCTCCTCACAGATGCTGCTTGAGACAGAGGGGCTTGTAGGGGGTCAGCGGCTGGTGGTAGAGGACCTGCCGAAGGTGGTGTGGCTAAGGGAGAGGGGAGAGCTGGAAAAGGAGGTAAAGCCTCGGTGGGGAGTACACTATGCAGAGCGGGTGAAACTGGAGGGACTGATGCCAGAAGAGGGGCCATGGCCAAGGGAGAGGCGGACCCCTCCGGAAAGGATATACCCAGGTGTGTGGGTGGAGCCTGCAAAGGAGGTGTGGCCGGCGGAGAGGGGAGGGTCAGCAGAGAGGGTGGAGCCGAAGAAGAGGGAGGGGCTAGAGAATGGGGCGTGGTCAAAGACCGGCTGAGGGCCTGGGAAGGGGGCGTGGTCGGTGGAGAAGGAGGGAGCGCGTCCCGAGAGGGAGTGGCTGGGACACACGGAGGCGGTGCGGTAGGACAAGGTAGAGAAGATGTGGCCAGAGGAGGAGAAAGGCCCCTCACTGGGGCTGTGCCCTTCCTGGGGGATGTGGCCTGAGGGGCGCGAAGGGCCTGCAGTCCTTTCGACTTGGGCTGAACAACAAGAGCCCGGGGTGTTCCAGCCGGGGAGGCTCCAGAGCGGACTGGGGAGGATAGAGGGGTGACGCTAGAGCCCAGGGGGCGCAAGGTTGGCCTCTGGAGGCTCCAGCCGGCGCTGGGTCGCCTCCTGGCGGCAGGGCTCGGCTCCGCCGAGCTGCGCTCTGGGGCGCTGCTCACTGACTTCCTGGAAGCCTCAGTCGTTGGGGGCCGGAGCCGGGCACTTGGAGCTGCCCGGGGCACACCCACCTCAGCGCCCGCAGCCCGGGGCCGACGGGAATTGACCGGGGAGGGGATGGCTGGGGTAGACCCAGAAGAATCTGGGGACAAAACAGAAGGCCAAAGGTCACCAATACTTCACAGCTCAGGAACCCCGCCGGTTCCTCCCCAAGGTCACATACCTCTCCGGGCCCCGGTACTCAGGGTGCTCCTTCTGGGTGAATCTGTGGCTTTTCCTCTGGCCGCAGGTTCCTCAGCTGGGGGACGGAGCCCCTTCTGCCCAAGAGGGCCTGGTCTGAGGACAGGAGGGGCTGCGATCAGGGCAGAGCTCCAGCTCCTCTTTCCTCTCCCAAGTCTACATTTCCCCATCTGTAAAATGGGGCATATGCTCTCTCTGCCAGCCAATAACAGCTTTCACCAATTTGTGCCCAGTGATCAGCAAGTGCTCCCACACACTTTAATTAAAGGCTTCCAGATAGAGACACTAACTCTTGCCTAAGGGACTAGGGGGGTGGGGGCGGGTGTGTTACCTGGTGGGCGCGCTGGCATGCCCGGGGCTAGAGATACAGCCTGAGCCTGGGGTCCTGGCAGGGGCCCGCTCCCCTCTCCCAGCCGCTGGGGGCCTGGAGGCTGTGGGGAGAAGGCCGAGTCAACGCAGGTGCCCCAGAAATCAAGGGGATGCTGGTGCCTCAGAGGAGGGGAGGCAAGATGGGGTCAGAATCAGGGAAAGAGGTTGAAGTACCTGGGCTCCGGGGGCCCGTCCCAGCGCTCCGCGTTGGCCCCAACTGGGGAGTAACCTCCGGGAGAGCGGTTCCCCGGATACCCCCGGTTCTCTCTGCCAGGGGCCCTCGCCCTGCGGCTGCTGCTGCTCCCAGAACTCGGAGAGCCGCGCTGGTTACTGGAGGAGGGGGTCGTGGAGACCCTGCGGGCTTGGGGATCGGAAGGCCTGGAGGGCGAGAAGCAGGCGGGCGACCGGCGGCCGCTGCCCTGGACTTGTCCCTCTTGTCCATCCAGCACCTGACGAAGAAACAGATTAATCAGCATCCCAGGTCCTGGACCGCTATGCTGCCTGCAAGGCTCTGGGTCCTGGCACCTCTCTGCTCCTTCTCCTGCGTCACCACCCATGGGGGCCCAAATCTCTGCTTGGATCCACTTCTTTCCACCCACCCACCACTCACCAGCGCAGCTGCTCACGGTGGTCCCCAAGTCTGGTCATTATCGCCTTTCCTCCAGGCCACACCTGTCTCTGCTCCCTCTCAGGACTAGAGATCAACCCACCTACCCCTCGCCCCTTCAGGGCCTTGACCACCAGCGTTGGGCCAGGGGGCCTGCCACTGGTTCCAAATGAAGGGATGAGCATACACCCGGGTCCCCTCGCCAGCCTCCAGAGCAGTCCCGAGCCTCCGGGAAAGATGCCGGCACCTGCCGGGAGGAGGAGCGGTCCCGGCAGCCCGCGCACGGGCTTGGGAGACAAAGAGCAGCGTTCCGAGCCCGTCCCCCTGCGCCAGCTGGGCCCTGGTCTGCGCCGCCCTTCCACCTGCTCGCGCCACTGCTCACCTCGAGCTTCGGTCTCCCTCCGCTCCACGCTGGGTCGCCTGGGGTGGGGCCGGGTGGGAGCGCCGCGGCGGTGGCTGCGGCGAGCAGAGGGCAAGCGAGGGGAGGGGGCGGCGGGCGGCGGCGCAGTGAGGCGGGCCCGGCCCTTGGCGGCGGGCGGGGGAGAAGGGGGCGCGTGCGCTGGATGCAGACCGGGAAGGCGCAGGCGGGAGCGCGCGGAATTGAGTGGGGAGGGGGGAGCGCGTGGGAGGCACAGGCGGCTTCTCTGCGGCTGCGCCTGAGGACCTCAGACACCCAACCGGAGGGGCTTCGGGGAGGGGGTAGTCCCTTGGGGTCTCCGATCCAGTCTAACCCCCTCTTCCCCACCCTCTGCCACACACACACCTGCCCAGGCCCCCACCCAACCACCTGGAGACCCGAGGCCCGCCTGACCGCGGATAGGCTGGGCCCTGGCAACCGGGGGGGGGGGGGGGGGCGGGACTATCGCCCCTCGTGCCCAGTTCGCCAATCCGGCCTCTGGATGTCCCTGGCCCAGTCTTCGCCTCCGCGACCGCAGAGGCTGCCCCCGGACCCAGGTTTCCTGGGGCTTCCACCACTCTTTTACCCTAAGCTTTTTCACAGACCCCAGGAAACCTCCTATTTCGTTGAGCTCGGGGGACTGGTGAGAGAATGAAGCCCTGGGAAAGTAGGGGTAGGCCCCGATTTGGGGGAAGAGAGGAAAAAAGAATGAGGGAGAGAGAGAGACCGAGGCTGGTGAGAAGTGACCCAACCTTCTACAGGGCAGCGCAGCCCCACTCTCCACACCCTCCCAGGTCACATAAAGTCAAGTCAGCAAAGGCTTCCGGATAGAGCCAGGCTTTGGGGAGATGAGATTATTGGGGGGGGGGGCGCTGGAGGTGTCAAAACCGGTGCATGAAGGAGCTGAAGAAATCCCGTTCGAGGTTTCCCAGCCCAGCCTGAGGTAGTAGGGGTGTCATTTTGGTGACTTGCCAACTGGTACAGGGGCCACCTGGAGTACCTTGATAGGGGATTGTGGCATGGAGGGGATAGAAGCATGAAGAGGGAGATGGCCATCTTCCGCCTCCCTGAGCTGGGGGACAGTGCCAAGCGCCCTCTTGCACCTCTGCTTATACTGAAAACCACATTGGGGACTTCCCTGGTGGTTCAGTGGCTACCCTCCCAACACAGGGAACTAGACCCCACATGCTTCAAGTTTGCCTGCTGCAACTAAAGATCCTGTGTGTCGAAACACAGACTGAATGAAGATCCTGTGTGCTGCAGCTGAGACTCAGTGAAGCCAAATCAATTAATTAAAAAATAAAAGACCACATCGACCCCACAGAAACACTGGGCTCTCTGCTCCCAAGCCCAATCTCTCCAGACTCTTAACTACCCACTATCCCATCCCAAAGAACCAGCTCCCTCTGCCCCACCTCCTCTCCATCACATTTCTTCATACAGAGAGCTTGAGAATGCCCTGCGTGGTCCCATTCATACAACCTTCTGGAAATTGCAAGCTAATCTATAGACAGTGACAGAAAGCAACTCAATGGTTGTTGGGGTCCAGGGAAGGGAAACTTGAATCACTCACTGTAGCCACTCTAACTGATTTCTGACCCTGAGAAACTGCATGTGTGCTCAGGTTCCTCAGTGATCCTATGGACTATAGCCCACCAGATTTCTCTGTCCATGGGATTTCCCAGGCAAGAATACTGGAGTGAGTGGCCATTTCTTCCTCTGGGGATCTTCCCAACCCAGAGATAGAACCCTTTTTCTCCTCTGTCTCCTGATTGCAGGTAGATTCTTTATTGCTGAGCCACCAGGGAAGTCCTGAGAAACTGTTAGACAGTAAATTCTTGTTGTCTTAAGGAGCTAGGGTTTGGGGCAGTTTGTTACACAGCAATAGATAGCTATCTCAGGTTCACAAAACCTTAAAACTGGTTATAAATAATCAAGTACTGGTGAGAATATGGAGAAATAAGAACACTTGTGTACCATTAGTGGGAATGTAAAACGATATAGCCACTGTGCAGAGAAGGCAATGGCACCTCACTCCAGTACTCTTGCCTGGAAAATCCCATGGACAGAGGAGCCTGGTAGGCTGCAGTCCATGGGGTCGCTGGGAGTTGGACACGACTGAGCGACTTCACTTTCACTTTTCACTTTCATGCATTGGAGAAGGAAATGGCAACCCACTCCAGTGTTCTTGCCTGGAGAATCCCAGGGACCGGAGAGCCTGGCGGGCTTCCATCTATGGGGTCGCACAGAGTCGGACATGACTGAAGCGACTTAGCAGCAGCAGCAGCAGCATAGCCACTGGATCCACTAATATGAGGTCCCTAGAGGATTCAGATTCATTGAGATGGATGGTATAATGCTGAGTGCCAGGGGCTGGGGGAGAGGAATAGTGAATTTGTGTTCCATGAGGACAGAGTTTCAGTTTTTGCAAAATAAAAAAAGTTCTGAAGATGGATGGTGGGGATGGTTGCCCAACACTGTGAAATTACTTAATGCCACTGAAGTGAGAGTATTGGTTGCTCAGTTGTGTCCGACTCTTTGGTGACCCCAAGGACTATAGCCCTCCAGGCTCCTCTTGTCCATGGGATTCTCCAGGCAAAAATATTGGAGTGGGTTGCCATTTCCTTCTCCAGAGGATCTTCCTGACCCAGGGATCAAACCTGCATTGCAGGGATCAATCTGCATTGCAGGCAGATTCTTTACCTCTGAGCCACCAGGGAAGCCCTTAATGCCAGTGAGCTGTACCCTTAAAAATAGTTAAGATGGCAAATTATGTGTGTGTACGTTACCACAATTGTTTAAAAACCTGGATAGTGTGCATGTGGGGAAACTCATGAACTACCAATGGGAATGTAAAGTAGGGGATCTTTCTGGAGGACCGCTGGGAAGCATTGCATGATGTCATATGGCAAAGACATCCCACTCAAGCATTTGTACCTGTGACAGATCCGGTACAGTCCCTCCCATATCCTCTGAGCACCCAGTCCCCACGTGCAGGGAAAGTCAGGAGTCCAAAGGCATGGAGTCCCTCCACCCCCATCTCCAGAGAAGCCCTCAGCCACAACAGACAGAAGCTGGTGCAACAATACTTCCACTCCTCCGCCACTTGGGTGGGTACACCTCGGAGTTGCATCTGCCAGAGCTACCCTCATTAACACTTACTGGCTTACTGGCTTCCTTCTCTTCCCCACTGGCTCACCGTTAATGCTTCCTGAGTTCACCTTCCAGAGAAACTATTGCCATCTAATTCCTTGCTTCAGGGTCTGCATCAAGAAGAGCCTGAACTAAGCATCCATCCATCATTTACTGAATGCCCACTGTGTGCCAGGCACCATTTGAAGTGTCAGAAAAGATATGTGTCTAGGGCTCATGGGGCTTCAGTTCCAATGACTGCAGAGACTATTGCACAAGAGTGTAAAGCAGTGTGTAACAAGACACTCATCCCAGCATATAGCTGAGAACAAACCCTCAGGACGTGGATCTCAAGGAGCTACTCCAGAGGCTAGGAGGAAAAGGAGAAACTATTCATCTCAAAAGGCCCCTTTGCTACCACTTCACCTCACCCTGTTTTGCTATATACACAGCATAAGTGTATGCTCAATCGCTCAGTCATGTCTGACTCTTTGAGACACCATGGGCTGTAGTCCGCCAGACTCCTCTGTTCATGGGATTATCCAGGCAAGAATACTGGAGAGGGTTGCCATTTCCTTCTACAAGGGTCCTTCCCCACCCAGGGATCATACCTGCATCTCCTGCACTGGCAGGCAGATTCTTTATGACTGTACCACCTGGGAAGCCCCTATATACACAAGCATTTGTCACAAATTGACATTATCTTGTTCCTTAATTATACACATCCTTACCCTCTCCCTCTCCCTCTCCCCACCCCCATCCACACACAGACACACACACACACACACACCAATAGAGCAGAAGCTCTGAGAGAGAAAGAAGATAGCCTCACTTATCTTGTCCACACAAAGATTTATCTTTGGGCAGCCCATGGCCAAGCTGACAGGGACTTCTGCAAGGGGGTCACGCCCATTGCCAGATTTCACAGAGGAACCTAAGCTTAGGGGGTCCCAACCCTCGAGGTTTCAGAGTATCTCTAATCTGGTGAACTTGTGGGCTTCTTTTCCCCATGAAAGATGGGGTCTCACTCTCCCACCTTCTCAGGTCTCCTCTCCCTTGAGTCTAGCAGACAGAGCAGATCAAGGTAAAAGTCTTGTCTGAGATCTAGGGCAGGCCTCCCAAAGTGGGGAGGAAATCGTGGGGGTTGGGGCAGCAAGGTCTCCCTTTGAGAAGCAGACCTCCCAGACTGGACTCCATCCTTGGCTCCCAGAGCCCTCTGACCCCGGACTCTGTCTCCTCCCCAGTGGAGAGCCTCCCTTGGTTGGGTGGTCAGAGCAGGAAGGAGAAAGCGCCCCGCCCTCCCTTGGGCCCCCAATCACTGATTCCCTGTTTGAGTTTCAAAGCCAAGTAGCTGCACCTGGGAGTGAAGGGAGGAGGAGGGCTTCCACCTGTTCCTGACTGGTCTATATAGCTTAGCTCCCAGAAAGGTACTCTCAGGTTGGCTTTGGGCTTCCAACGCCTTCAGCCCCTCTCAGTGTCCCCCATGCCAGGTCCTCCCCACTGCAGCGGAGCGCAGAATTCTACCGTTCCTGCTCCTCCGACGAGCTCCTCCCCTTCCCGGGGACTCCAGGCTTAGAATCGCCTACCTCCGGCTCTCCGGCGGTACCGGGAGTCCGGGAGTGTCCGAAGGGAGGCGGGACCGAGACGGCTGGTGGGCGGGGCGGGGCGGGGCAGCCCGCGGCTCCGGTCCCGCCCGCCCTGACTCACCCAGTCCGGCCCGCGAACTCCGCGGGAGTCCCGGCCGCTCAGCTCCCCGGGACACAGGAGTTGGAAACAGCGTCTGGCCCGTGAGGTGAGTAGGTGGCTCTCCGCGCTTGGGGACCGGGTGGCGGGGTGAGGACCTGGCCCACAGGAGGACCGCCCGAGGTGCGGCTGGCCCTGCGACCTGAGCCCAAAGCCGTCTGGGGCACAGAAGGAGCTGGGGGTTGGGGGGTGGGGGCGGGGGGTGGTGAGAGGGGGCGGTGCAGAGAGAGGCCCGGCCCTGGCCAGCCCAAGGGCGTCTATCCAGGGAGCCCGGCAGGCCTGACCAAGGACAGAGTGAAGATCGAACAGCTAGGGTCCACCCTGGGCATCTTGATACCTTGTTCTCCTCTCCTCTTGCCAGTGACAGCTCATCCCAAAGAGTCCCTCACCTCCCAGAGCCCTAACACGTGGGGGCCTCCCCAGGCTGTCCCTTCCGGATCCCTTGAACCTAAAGACTTCCCAGAACCCCCAGTTCTGGAAAGGCAGCTTGAAAAAATACTAGGTTGGGACTCCCCAGGCCTAAGGCCCAGAACTGGCTCTGCTGCTACTGCTCCCCCCACCCCCGACCATAATTTCTCCCTCCTGTAGAAGTCAAAGGTTAAACCGAGTGCCCTCCAAGGCCTGTTTCGGGGCTGACAACTGTCACTCTTTCTTCTTTGCCGCTTAGCTTGGGCGGTGGGTGGAAATCGGGGGTGGGGGGATCAGGGGCACCCGCTGCCAGTGTTTAGAGGCAAGGTGGGGGCTTGGGGGAGGCCTGAGAGAGAAGCAAGGGTGAGGCATGGGTAGGCGGAGCTAAGGCTACCTAGGGGGCAATTTCCCATTCAGAGGCTGACAAAGACAACTTAGCCTGGTAGGCAGAGCAGCCATCCTCCTGCCATCTCTTCTCTATTGGAAGGAGCCCCCTTCTGAGGCTCCCTGGCAAAGATGCTTCATCTCAGTGAGATGTTCTTGCTCAACCTGGAACAGAGTGCCTGTGATCAGACGGACAAGACTCAGGGGGTCTCCCTCAAATGCTGCTTGTCACAAGCTGGGACACCTTGAATGAGTTATTTCACTTCCCCAAGTCTGGGAAATAAGGGTCTCCACATCCATGCTCCCGGAGTTGGGATCAAACAAGACACTGAAAGCATTTGGTGGCCTTAAGTTCTCTGTCCCCGCACCCTCATGATGCTTTCCCCCCTAGCCCTCCCACCAGCCTGGTTCAGACAAAGGGGGGCCAGTCTTGTGTCTGGGGAAACTTAATGGCAGGTTCCAAACAATCAAGATTGAGTCATGGAGACAGATAATGATAACCCCATGTCTGCCTTTGGGGCTGCTGTGTATACACCTTGCTCCGTGGGAGCCTCTGACCCATCCGTTGGGGACCCTGGGTGTCTCTGCCTTCTTGCTTTTGATTGTGGGTCTGGGATGGCCAATGGCAGAGCTTCCACAATTGTGAGATGTGTCCTGAAGGGTGGCAGGGCCTCGGGGGCAGGAAGTTGATCCTCCCTGCCTGTCTGTGTGGCATTTCTGCTAAGAGTCACCATTCTTAATTGAAGCAGTGTCCCATGCAGGGGCAGGTGGCCAGGGCAGGGAGAATAGTGGGTGGCCAGAACTGGAAGAGAGAGAGTGTATGGCTGTGTCTCTGGTCCTGAGTCTCCCTTCAGCTTGTACACACGTGCACTGGTATGTACACACTAGAATGCCCCCAGGGTTGTCCCACTTGGTGGCTGGGCCCCTGGGGGCTGTGGAGTTGCCCTGGGTGTGTTTCTATCAGATTCCCTGGTGTCTGAAGCCTGTGATGCACTGGGGGGTGGGGGTGGGGGTGGGGATGGGGGGGGCACCTTTACTAGGCTTGTTGTTGAGGACAGGTTGTGAAACTGAGCACAAGGGCTGGGTCACTGGGAGAGGGATCCTGTGTTCTCTGTACCCCCTTGTGTGTGCCTGGTGCTGGGTGAGTCAGGGCCTGAGTCAGGGGCCCCTGGAGACCGGGTGTAGGCAGGTGTGTCCCTTGCGTGCCATCCCTGGTGGGATTAAGGGGTGTGGCGGACTGCCCTGACTTGAGCCTGCTGGGCGGGGCCTGCATCCTATAGCCCCGCCCACTTCCACCTTGTCCTCATTCAGTAGTAATGGAAGGCCTTCCAGGGTTATGGGGACCAAAGAGGGAGGCACGGAGGTATCAGAGCGATTGGCTGAGGTGTGGGACAGAGGCCAGGCCCTGCCCCCCCAGGAGATGGGTGGGAGACTGGAGGATGATCCGATGACCCAGACGTCTCCCTTCCTTGCCCAGCCAGTGACAAGCTATGAGGATGAGGACCACAGGGCCCAGGAAACCTACATGAGAAACAGGCGTCCGTGCTCAGTCATGTCCGATTCTTTGCGACCCCATGGACTATAGCCCCCCAGGCTCCACTGTCCATGGGATTCTCCAGGCAAGAATAATGAAGTGGGTAGCCGTTTCCTCCTCCAGGGGATCTTCCCCACTCAGGGATCAAACCCACGTCTCTTGCATCTCCTACATCGGCAAGCGGGTTCTTGACCACTTGCCATCTGGGAAGCGTGAGAAGGATGAGAAACAGGGGCTTTATATTGGGGAGTATGGGTGCTGGGGAGGGGGGATGGACCGGCCTAGGAGCCCCCTCGGAGACAGTGGGGGCCTTGCTGCCTCCCTTTCTTTCCTCTTCTAGACCTGGGAAGAGAGGCTCCAGGGCTGCCTGTCTGGGAGGGTGCTGTACCAGCTTGTGATCCACGCCCCCGAGTGACTTGCGCCTGGCTGTCTGTATCTAGAATAATGATACCTTGGTCTAAAATGAAACCCAGGGACAGACAGAGTAGGCTAGCCGCCCAGGAGCCTGGCAGCCCAGCCCAGTCCTAGACGTTGTAGTCGTAGGTGTCACCCTGGCTCTCTCCCTGTGAGTTTTCCATTTCCTGGTTCTTTGCCCCTCAGCTCTTGCCTTTCGGGTATCGGTTTTCCGCAGCAGATCCTAAACACTGGCCCCACCAGAAACCCAGGTGTCCTCGTCACTGCCACCCCCCACCCCCCAGGGCCGCCAAGCCTTCAGCTCCGCCACTCCCTGCCCCTGGGGCCCGTAACCAGAGCCAGGCTCCAGCCGGCTTTTCCGGTTGGAGGTTGGAGGTGGTGCCCGGAGCGCCCCTGAAGGGGGTGGGGGTCCACGCCCCGGAAGTCCCGAGTCTCGGGACTCTCTGTGGTCCAGTGACGGAGGGATCCGGGGCTGGCCGCCTGGGTACCGGGTGTCTGGAGTCAAGGAAGCAGAGCGAAGTGTTTGGGACTGGCGTCAAGGGTGGGAGGAGATGCCTGGGCTCGGGGAGAAGGCCACACCGACGAGTGGTGGAGCAGCGGCCTCGTGGAATGCCCCTCCTGAACTCTGAGTGGGCAAGCCCAGCCCCATCGGGGCAGGGGTCCCTGGGAACAGAGGTGGTGAGGACTTACCGAGCAGTAAGTACTTACCACCTTAAGCCAAGCGTTCAGTCTTAGTCGCTTGGCTCCAGGAGGGAGGTGAGGTCTAGGGGGCGGGGGAGGGGAAGGGAGCGCACAGCTGTGGGTTCTGCCGGAGTTCGGCGGGGCGGAACGCGGATACGGGGAGCAGAGGCGTGTTTCTGGCTCTTCTGGGGGCCTGGCTCACAAGGCAACCTTTCCTGAGGGTCTCTTTCTGCACCCTCCGCTTCCTGCTCTCCTCATAGGAAGGATGATTCCGGTGGCGGAGTTCAAGCAGTTCACGGAGCAGCAACCCGCCTTCAAGGTGCTCAAACCTTGGTGGGACGTGCTGGCCGAGTACCTCACCGTGGCCATGCTCATGATCGGGGTCTTCGGCTGCACCCTCCAGGTAAGGGGCGGGGCGGGGTGTGGCCTGGATGGGGCGTGGCCTCCCAGGGGCGGGGTCTGGGAGATTCCGGAAGTCTTCCTTTATCCTATCATAGTTCTAGAGACTGGACATTCGAAATCAAAGTGTTGACAGGGCTGGTTTCTTGCGAAGGCTGCGCCTCTTGGCTAGACTCTGGTGGCCTCAGGCATTCCTTGGTTGATAGAGGACATTCTCCCTGTATCTTCACAGCATTTTCCCTCAGTTTGAGTGTGTGTGTCCAAATTTCTCCATCTTAACTTGATTACATCTGCTCTGCAAACACTATTTCCAGATAAGGCATCAATCACAGGTCAGGTATTGGGGCTTAGGACTTAAACATCTTTTTTGTTTGTTTAATATTTATTTGCCTGCACCAGTTCTTAGTTGCCTCATGTGGCATTTTTACTTGCAGCCTGGAAGATCTTTTTTTTTTTTTAAGTTGGAGCATGAACCCTTAGGTGTGGCATGTGGGATCTAGTTCCCTGACCTGGGATCAAACCCAGGCCTCCTGCGTTGGGAGTGCCCAGTCTTAGCCACTGGGCCAGCAGGGAAGTCCCTAGGTCTTTAACATATTTTCGAGGAACACAAATCAACCCAGCTCTTTTATTTCCAGACAAAGTCCCATACTCAGAGGTTTAGTGACTCTTCCAAAGTTACAGCCAGCTGAGGACAGCTGGGGATCAACACAGACCTCTCCTGCTTGCAGCCTGCTTCCTCTCCCTATAACTTCCCAGGCCGCCCCAGATCCTTCATCCTCTTTCATACCCTCTCCCCCATCCCCAGGTGACGCAGGACAAGATCATCTGTCTGCCCAGTCATGAACCCCGGGAGAATTTATCTGAAGCCCCATGCCAACAGCTGCTGCCACGGGGAGTCTCAGAGCCCATGGGAGACCTTCGGGAGTTGAGCGGCCTCAAGAACAACCTGGACCTACAGCAGTACAGCTTCATCAACCAGCTCTGCTACGAGACGGCCCTCCACTGGTATGCCAAGTACTTTCCCTACTTGGTTGTCATCCACACGCTCATCTTCATGGTCTGCACCAGCTTCTGGTTCAAATTCCCCGGCACCAGCTCCAAGATCGAGCACTTCATCTCCATCCTGGGCAAGTGTTTTGACTCACCATGGACTACTCGGGCGCTGTCTGAGGTCTCCGGGGAGAACCACAAGGGCCCTGCTGCCACCACAGCTGGGCGGGCGACAGTGACCGTGACCACAGCTTCAGGGCCGGGGAAGGCAGGGGAGGGCGAGAAGGAGAAGGTATTGCCAGAGCCCGAGAAGGTGGTGACAGAGCCCCCAGCTGTCACCCTGCTGGACAAGAAGGAGGGAGAGCAGGCCAAAGCCCTGTTTGAAAAGGTCAAGAAATTCCGCGTGCACGTGGAGGAGGGCGACATCCTGTACACCATGTACATCCGGCAGACGGTGCTCAAGGTCTGCAAATTCTTGGCCATCCTGGTCTACAACCTGGTCTACGTGGGAAAGATCAGCTTCCTGGTGGCCTGCAGGGTGGAGACCTCAGAGGTGACAGGCTACGCCAGCTTCTGCTGCAACCACACCAAGGCCCACCTCTTCTCCAAGCTGGCTTTCTGCTACATCTCCTTTGTGTGCGTCTACGGGATCACCTGTCTCTATACCCTCTACTGGCTCTTCCACCGGCCCCTCAAGGAGTACTCCTTCCGGTCAGTGCGGGAGGAAACCGGCATGGGCGACATCCCCGATGTCAAGAACGACTTCGCCTTTATGCTGCACCTCATCGACCAGTACGACTCGCTCTACTCCAAGCGCTTTGCTGTCTTCCTCTCTGAGGTCAGCGAGAGCCGCCTGAAGCAGCTCAACCTCAACCACGAGTGGACTGCCGAGAAGCTGCGACAGAAGCTGCAGCGGAACGCCCGGGGCCGGCTGGAACTGGCCCTCTGCATGCTCCCGGGGCTGCCGGACACAGTCTTCGAGCTCAGCGAGGTGGAGGCGCTGCGGCTGGAGGCCATCAGCGACATCACCTTCCCCCCGGGCCTCTCGCAGCTGGTGCACTTGCAGGAGCTGAGCCTGCTCCACTCGCCCGCCAGGCTTCCGTTCTCCTCGCAGATCTTCCTTCGGGACCGCCTGAAGGTCATCCGAATCAAGTGCGAGGAGCTGCGGGAGGTGCCCCTCTGGGTGTTTGGGCTGCGCGGTCTGGAGGAGCTGCATCTAGAGGGGCTCTTCCCCCCAGAGCTGGCCCGGGCGGCCACCCTCGAGAGCCTCCGGGAGCTGAAGCAGCTGAAGGTGCTGTCTCTGCGGAGCAACGCTGGCAAGGTTCCCGCCAGTGTGACTGATGTGGCCGGCCACCTGCAGCGGCTCAGCCTGCACAACGACGGGGCACGTCTGTTGGCACTGAACAGCCTCAAGAAGCTGGCAGCGCTGCGGGAGCTGGAGCTGGTGGCCTGCGGACTGGAGCGCATCCCCCACGCCATCTTCAGCCTAGGCGCGCTGCAGGAGCTCGACCTCCGGGACAACCACCTGCGTTCCATCGAGGAGATCCTCAGCTTCCAGCACTGCCGCAAGCTGCTCACACTTCGACTGTGGCACAACCAGATTGCCTATGTCCCCGAGCATGTGCGGAAGCTCCGGGGCCTCGAGCAGCTCTATCTGAGCCACAACAAGCTGGAGACGCTGCCCACCCAGCTCGGCATGTGCTCCAGCCTCCGCCTGCTGGACGTCTCGCACAATGGGCTGCATTCCCTGCCAGCCGAGCTGGGTCTCCTGCAGAATCTTCAGCACTTGGCTCTCTCCTACAATGCCCTGGAGTTTCTACCCGATGAGCTCTTCTTCTGCCGCAAGCTGCGGACGCTGCTCCTAGGTTACAACCACCTGAGCCAGCTTGCGCCCCAGGTGGGGGCCCTCAGAGCCCTCAGCCGCCTGGAGCTCAAGGGCAACCGGCTGGAAGCACTGCCGGAAGAGCTCGGCAACTGTGGGGGGCTCAAGAAGTCGGGGCTCCTGGTGGAGGACACCCTTTATGATGGGCTGCCGGCCGAGGTACGGGACCGGATGGAGGCGGAGTGAAGCCGGGGAGGGAGGACAGGTTGAGGTCAACGCCTCCTGGATGCTACCGCCCCGGAATCTCTACCATTATCTTTGAGGGAGGTGGCCAAGTGGGCCCCAGCCAGGAGACAAGGAACAGACATGTCAGGTTGATGGAGCCCAGGCAAGATCCTGGGACTGGTTTGTCTGGGAGGCTGTGGATTTGGGGTGGAACATCCTGGAGAGATTAACTCAGTCAGAAGACTCTCAGACCAAAACCACACCTGTGTTTTTGGCTTGGCTGACCTGCCCCTAGCCCTGGGCCAGAGATGCTGCCGTCCCCCAGACAGCAGCCACAGTACCGCATATGGGGGGGTGGGGTGGGGGAGGCTCATCCTAGTGGGATTTCAACCCTCTCCCCTGACCAAAACAGCTTACATCTGGGGTTTTCTCCCAACAAGGGGACACAGACACAAGGGACCAACCTCCCCCGCCAATTTTGATATTAATCCCCTATTTATAAGTTGCTTGCTATGGACACCTGAACTCAGAAAGCAATGGTTCTCATATTTGGCTGAAATCAACATCTCCAAAACAAAACATTCCAGGCCCCACCCTTGAAAGGCTGACTCAGGACGTTGGCTGGAGGCCAGGAACTTGCTGGTAAACAGAATCACCCCAGGTAATTCTGATTTGGATCATCCCCCCAGGCCTGAATGTTGGGAAATGCTGACCTACAGAGTAGATATCTGGGTGTTGAGAGCAGGGATTCTGAACTTGGTTTTAGATCTCTAGATGCTTTGAGAAATCTGATGAAAGCTGGGCACCTCCTTCCTCAGGAAAATGCTTGTGTTCACATAAGTTAAAAGCTCTGCAGACAACTTCAAGCAATCAACATTCTCCCAGACCCCCCAGGGGGATATTCATGGATGTGCTAAGGATTGGAACACCTGCAGGGGAGGTACATTTTTCTGTAGGCTGAGACTTTGTCTTTCAATGTTCCCTATGTGAGGGAGTGTTTATCAGTGGGTGCTTAATAAATAACACTATGAGAACTATATATATATTTTTGGCTGAGCTGGGCCTTCCTCGTTGCACTCAGGCTTTCTCTAGCTGTGGTGCATGGGTTTCTCATTGTGGTCACTTCTCTTTTGCAGAGCACAGGCTCAGGAGTTGCGGCACAAGGGCTTAGTGGCTCCGTGGCATGTGGAATCTCCCCAGACAGGAATCGAACCCATGTCCCCTGCTTTGGCAGGTGGATTCTTAACCACTGGGCCATCAGGGAAGTCTGAGAATAAGTTTGATCCCTTGTGTCCACTCCTGCCGTTGTCTAAGGCTTCTATTTCACCAGACCAAGTACAGGCAAGTGGCAACAGTCAGGTTCCAGAATCAAGGCTATAAGCCTCTTCCCTGGGAGCAGAGGCAGAGAGAGACCTTAGTTAACCAGGAGACATCAGGTGGTTGTCTACATAGCCTTTTCCTGTAGAAGTGCCTATGCTTTACATTCCGTTATTCTCATGGCTCCACAGTTTTGGATCTGCTTCACCTGTAAGTTGTCACCAGGAGAGTCATCAGAAACCTTCAACACCAATCAGTTTTCTCGTGCTAGAGTGGGCAGGGCCTTGGCACAGCCTGCCCAACCCTGACCTCCTGGGATTCACCACCTCCATGGTGTCTCCAACATGTGAGCCTCCTCCAGGCACCAGAGAGCAGAAGCAAGCTGCTCACCTGGGCGCCCCAGGGTTCCAGATGGGGACATTTTCCCAGCACTCTTCAGGCCAGCTGAAGAAAATGTGTAGGTGGTGAAGGCACCAGGTGGAGGAACCAACCCCCAGGTCCTAACTTCTGCATTGTCCAGGAGCTAAACAGATGAGGGATGCGTTCAAATTTCCCACAGCCAATCTGACTTGGAACTCTCTATCCTTGACCTTGGCCCCACGTCGCTGAGGGCAGGGATCACGCCGCTAGATTCTCACCGTCCAGACAGTGGCCCAAACCCTACCCCGCCCATCCTTCAAGTCCTCGTGGCCAACCCTGACCCCGCTGAAATGGAAAGGGCTTCCCACAGGTGGCTAATTATGGTGAGTAGGCAGCAATTAAGCACTACAGGGACCGTAACGAAGCACTGTCCGAGATGAGAAAGGCAGTTTTGGAAGGCGTGGGTGCCAGCTAGGGCCGGCCGGGAAGAGAAAGAACGAGGCTGAGGATACAGCCTGGCGACCACCGGGGACAGCGGCAGGAAATTTAAAAAAAAAAAAAAGGCGAGAGGCCAGGAGTGCGCATGCGCAGCAGACGGCACGCGAGTGCTCCGGTCTCACCTTCTGTACGCCTGCGTACTGCTTTCTCCGCCCACCGCTCTTAACGGAATGGTGAGTGGGTTTTCAAACAGCGCCTCCTGCCGGAGCTCTCGGGGATTTGCACATGCGCGTCACACTGGGAGGATGTGTACGCTGCTACTCGCGAGCTCTAGGAGGCGTCATTCCCTCCGCCTGGGATGAAGCACGCACGCGCGGAGGTTCGCACGCGGGAAGGGCGGGTGCGCGCCCCGGGCATGCGCCTTGCAGAGCGAGACGGCGGCTCGGCGGGGTCATCCAAGCGCAGGCGCAGTGCGGTGTTTGTCTGCCGGACTGACGGGCGGCCGGGCGGTGCGCGGCGGCGGCGGCGGCGGGGAAGATGGCGGCGTCCTCCCTGGAGCAGAAGCTGTCCCGCCTGGAAGCAAAGCTAAAGCAGGAGAACCGCGAGGCCCGGCGGAGGATCGACCTCAACCTGGATATCAGCCCCCAGCGGCCCAGGCCCAGTAAGCACGGCGGCGTGGGGGAGGGGGCGGGCGGGGCGGGGCGCGCGCCGCGGGAGGCCCCGCCCCCGCCGCCAGGCCCCGCCCCCGCTTCCGGGGCGCTCTTGCTCCTCCTCCTATCCGCCCGGCTCCCCGCTGTCGGCCCGCGGGGAGAGGGTCACGGTGACCCGGGGGGCGTGGGGCCCGTGAGCTCCCCGTCAGTCCTCACCCTGCCTCGGGGCTCCCCCTAATGGGGCCTGGGAACCTAGTTACCGGCTCCAGGGCGAGGCCCTCCATCTGATGACCCGCCCCCAATCACCGGGAACCTCGGAGCCTCTGTCACCTGCTCTAAGCCTTGGTGCGCCTACTCCATGCAACCGTGACCACATCCAGCTCCTCCGTATACGTGTACACATCCCTTTTCACCAACTGATTCCACTGTCGCCATCTCAGAGACTGTCAAGAGGTCCCCTCCCCCGCCACCTGGGTCCTGGTCAGCCGGGTTCAGCAGATGACACAAGCGCAGCTGACCTGGGGACACCTGCCGTCGCTGGACCATATATAACTGCCCCTGTGGTTGTGTCTAGTGCTCCCTTCTCCCGCTTTGGGATCTTGTCACTAGTTCAGCAGGCTCCCTCCTACCTACCTTTTTACCCACCTAAGCCAGGCTCCCTCCTCATACTCCTCGGACTAGTTTCACTGCCACCATCTTTCTGGATTCTGCAGAAATAAATACGCAGCTTCCAAGCGTGGCAACGTTGTCACCTTGAATCAAGTGACTCCCCCTTCCACACAGCCCAGGGACACCAGTCTGAGGCTACCTGGGCATCCCAGGCTGTACACGTACCGCTACTTTGTGATCCCATGATCTCAGTGCCTGTCTCTCCGGAATCCTGTCCTCTGGCGTCAAGAGCTGCCCCTCAACACCCGCACCTGGCCCGGGATCACCATGCAACATCTAGTCTGCTCATAACGTCCTACGGAACCCTTCCCCATATCCTCGAAGCTCACAGGGAGTCAGATTTTCCCCCTTCCTACTGACCTGATGAAGAGCATTCCCCACACATGCTTTCTTTTCTTTACATAACTTTTTGGCCACTTCCTGTGGTATCCAGGATCTTAGTTCCACAACCAGGGATGGAACCCGTGCCCCCTGCCTGCATTGGAAGTGCAGAATATATAAACCACTGGACCACCAGGGAAGTCCCCTCCCACACGTGCTTTCTGTGTCCCTCTTGACCCAGCAAATTCCCCTTCTTGTTAACCTCTCCGATATGAGTCTTGTGGCTTATGTAGCTCCCTGTCCGGTCATCTTGAGAGGTGGGGAAGATATCTCCTCATCTGGGTACTCCCACCTCTCTCTCGCCACCCGCCATTCTCGTGTACGGTCCACTCCCCACCCTCCCTTTTCTGCCCTTGGTCCGTGTGGGTTCCTGACTGGAGTGGGGAGGGGTCTCTAGGGTCCCAGGAAGAAGCCTGAGGCAGCAGTGCTGTGTTAGACTCTGCCTGGGGTAGGAAGCCCAGCCAGGACTGGAGGGTCCCCACCAGGCTCTTCAGTGCTGCTCCCCCTCCAGCCCCAGCGTGGATGAGACAGGCCTGGGCAGGGCCTGGGATGCCTGGTGGGGTGGCTGTCCCAGATGGGCAGGAGGCACAGGGAGGCCCACGGAGAACATGCCCCAGGGAGCCCCCTCCTGGCGCCTGTGTCTGTCAGCTCCATCCCATCCTCTCAGCCCTCCCATCTCTGTTGTTCTCTGCAGTTTGGTGCCGCGTGCCTCCCCCTTCCTCCTTGTTATGATTTGATTTTCCTTTCTTTTGGACAAATCAGTTGTTTCTGTTGTGATTTATCGTGGTGTTGTTTTTCTTTTTTTTTTTTTCTTCCTTTTCCCCATCCAGTTATTGTGATCACTCTAAGCCCTGCTCCTGCCCCGTCCCAACGAGCAGGTACCAGCCTTTTTATCATCGCTGCTTGGATCTCTGCACCATTGACCTAACCGCTGCCCCAGCCGCAGAATGCCATCCCTCCTCCCCACCCCCCTCATGCTCCGTGTGTGCGTGTGCATCCCCCATCCCACCCTCACTCTCTCCAACCACATGGTCAATGTCTGGCCCACCCGGCCAATTCCTCTGTATCCTGTCACCTCCCGCTCCTCTGTTCCTCTCGGGCTCAGGTTTGGACTCCCCACAGGAGGAAACAGACTCCCTCACCCGCCAGGAGTCTGTCGCCTGCTGAGGGGGTCCCGAGTGTCCGTGCGTGTGCCTGCAGGCGTGTGTGTGTATGTGTGTGTGTGTGTGTGTGCGCGCGCGCGTGTGCATGTGCATGTATGTGAGTGGAGGGAGGGAAGGTTGGGCTCCCTACCTGCTGATCCACTTCATCAGCTCAGTGGACCCATGTCACCCCCCACCCTGTGCTGAGCAGTGCTAGGCCTGGACTGAACATATCTGTTCCAGGGGCTGGTGCTCCCCTGGGGATGGGAGGCCCTGGGGGCTGGGGGGGTCCTCTGGGCAGGAAGAAGTGGAAGAGGCCCCGTGCCTTGGAGGAAAGGCCCAGTGGAGCAGGGTCATGGATTCTGCAGGGTTGGGGGGTGGGGGGGGTCGCGATGGTTGGGAAGCCTGGGGAGAAGGTGGCATTTGAGCAAAGTCTCCTGGGAGGTGGAGGAGTACAGGAGTGGAAGTAGAGGAAACAGCCCCCCAGGGCCCAAGAGGCAGCCAGATGTGCCTGTGGGGAAGGTGGGGGGTGGGGGCGGGCTGGCCTCATTGATCCTTGTGTGTGGAATAGGACTGCGTTGGGAAGTGTGTGTGTGTGTGTATGTGTGTGTGTGTGTGTGTGTGTGTGTGTAAGAACATGAGGGAGAGTTGGCTCTGTTGGGGGCCCTGTGGCGTGTGTGTGTGTGTGTGTAAGAACATGAGGGAGAGTTGGCTCTATTGGGGGTCCCGTGGCGTGTTGTCTGCACGTGCTTGTGGGTTTGTGCCATGCTCTGTGTGTGTACGTGTGTGTGCTCACTGACAGCCTGGCAGGCTGCATGCTCCACCCCACCGCCCTGTGTCTTCCCTCATCCTTGCTCATTCATCCTCCTCTTTTCCCTCTCCCTTTCAGTCTCTTGCTCTCATTTGGCCTTCCTGACCTGCCGTGGGCCCGGCACCACCTGTGTGATCTCTGTTCTCAGGGCCTTTGTATATCTCCCCCGGCCTTACCCCCCTTAGCCATCCTGCACCGGCCCCTCTTAAACACCTGCCGTGCTTCAGTTTGTGGGACCGGCTGGAAGCCTCTCTCCCCCCACAAGCTGCCTTGGCCCCGGGCTCTGGGGGAGCCTTCAGAGGGCCCGGTGGACTGTGTGAGGGGTGGGGGGTGGGGGCGACAGGGCACAGAGAGGCCTGGGGAGGGGAGGGATGTGGTCCTCACCCAGGGAGCCTGCCAGGGATCCAGGGTCCAAGAGCTTGAGGGTCTTTGGGAGCCCTGGAGAGTGTCCAGCCAGAGAGGGAGGGTTTAGGACCAGACTTCTGACCATGGTAGAGCAGGGAGGGCACCGGAGGAGAGGCCTCTGGGCCAGTGGAGGGGACTGGGCTCAGCCACGTCCTCGGGCTCCCGGAGCTCTTTCATCACTCTCGCCATGCCCTCCTGGGACTGGAAGGCCAGCCTCATAGGTCTGCTCCTCGCTTTGGCTATGACCAAGATCGTAGGCCAGCAGGGCACAAAAAGTGCCTGGGTGCTAAGAGCCACACTGCATCTGTCTGTACCCATTGGCCACTGGGCCCATGCTACCAGGCGCCTGGAGAACTTGCAGGGGAGAAGCTCCGCCCCCCGCCCAGCTCCCAGCCCTCTCTCCAAGGGGAGGTGGACCTGGGGGCTGCTTGTAGCCTTCGGCCTCCCCAGCCAGGGGCTCCCTTCTGGAGGCCAAGTGCCGGGGTCTCTGAGGTTCCCGGGTTCTCTGGAGGGCCGTCCATCTTTTCCAGGGCCACTCTGGCCTCCGCTCCCACCCTGTGGCCTGCCTGGCCAGGAGGCTTCTGTCCATCAGGGGCCTGCTCTCCTGTCCCTAGCCCCTCTCCGGCCTGTCTCTGCAGCGCCTCTTCTGGGCAGCTGGGCCCCAAGTCTCAGCTCCCATCTGTCTGTCTCCCACCCCCCCCCCGTCCCCTAACGCCGCCTGCCCGTCCTGGGCTGCCCGCTGCCTGCCCGCTGCCTGCCTGCCTGCCTGTAGCATGCCCAAGCTGTCCGCATGCAGGCTTCTGGAAAGAACCAACCTCCCCACCTGGCCTGGCCCCTGTCCCTGGAGCCCTGCCGGCCCCTGGAGGGGCTGGGTCACCTGGCTCCCTTCACCTGAAGGACACAGGTCCAGCCTGGGCTCCTGCCCTGGCCGCATTGGCCCCACCTCTGCAGGCCAGGTCGGAGGCTCACAGAGTCTGCTGGCCAGAGGGCAGCCCTCCCTGACCCTGAAACAGAACAGGCGAGGCAGCCAGAAGCCTGGGTCCCTCACCCACTCTCTCCCCAGTTCAGCGTTGCCACTTTGTGGGGGTGGTGGCCCTGAGCCTCTTCCTGGGTAGAGTGGGGAGGAAGGGGCCCCAGGGTAGGGGCAGACTACCTGCCTGAGATCCACTAGCAGCGTCAGGGCCTCCTTCCTCTCTCAGGGAATACTTGGGTGAACCCTCAGCCTCTGGGGACCACCCTTCCCCCACCAGCCCACTGCAAGCCCTTCCCAGTCAGGGGGGCTGGGAGAAAGCACCCCAAGAGTGGTCTAGGAGCGGGGCACTCCCTGTCCGCCAGGGCTGGGGGCTGTGCCGGCCCACCTGAGGGATACCGGGGAGGGAAGGATGGGGGCGCCAGGGCCTGCAGCTGGGGCCAGCCGGGAGCTAACCCCCTCCCCACCCCTGGTTCTCACCACCCCCCAGCCCTGCAGCTCCCACTGGCCAACGATGGGGGCAGCCGCTCACCGTCCTCCGAGAGCTCCCCGCAGCACCCCACGCCCCCCGCCCGGCCCCGCCACATGCTGGGGCTGCCTTCAACCTTGTTCACACCCCGCAGCATGGAGAGGTGAGCCGCCTGGGGGATGGTCGGGAGGTCAGGGGGCGCAGGGCCAGCCTCAGGGTGGTGCTGGTGAGCTCTGTGGAACCCCCTGCGTGTTGGGGACTGGGGTCACCTCACGTTGGTCAGGACCCCCTTCCACCGGCACCCACTCCCTCTCCTTTCAGCATCGAGATTGACCAGAAGCTGCAGGAGATCATGAAACAGACGGGCTACCTGACCATCGGGGGCCAGGTAACCTAACGCACTTCCCTTGGCGGCCCCAGGGAAGGCGGGCAGGACACAGCTGGGAGATGTGGGCCGGGGGTGAGGTCAGAGGCCCGCTGGATCCCCAGCCCTGACTCTCTTTGCCAGCGCTACCAGGCAGAGATCAACGACCTGGAGAACCTGGGGGAGATGGGCAGCGGCACTTGCGGCCAGGTGTGGAAGATGCGCTTCCGGAAGACGGGGCACGTCATCGCTGTCAAGGTGAGCCCACCCCGCCCTGCCCATGGGAGCGCAACCCCCTCCATGTCCCATGGCGGCCCTGCGCCCCAGGCTCAGCACTGAGCCCTCGGCTGTCCCGTGCAGCAAATGCGGCGCTCGGGGAATAAGGAGGAGAACAAGAGGATCCTCATGGATTTGGACGTGGTGCTCAAGAGCCACGACTGCCCCTACATTGTGCAGTGCTTCGGGACTTTCATCACCAACGTGAGACGAGGGCTTCCCCCAACCCCCCCATCTCCTCCCCCGGGCCCTGAGCCTCTCGGGTGGGCAGAGGGGTACAGCCACTGCTGTCCCTGCAGACGGACGTCTTCATCGCCATGGAGCTCATGGGCACGTGCGCGGAGAAGCTCAAGAAGCGGATGCAGGGCCCCATCCCCGAGCGGATCCTGGGCAAGATGACGGTGGCGGTGAGTGGCCTGGAGGGCGCAGGTGGGCAGGCAGGTGCCCCCCAGCCTCGGCCTCCACGTCACCGATCGGTGTCCTCCGCTGCCCACACTGCAGATTGTGAAGGCGCTCTACTACCTGAAGGAGAAGCACGGCGTGATCCACCGTGACGTCAAGCCCTCCAACATCCTGCTGGACGAGCGGGGCCAGATCAAGCTCTGTGACTTCGGCATCAGCGGCCGCCTGGTCGACTCCAAAGCCAAAACGCGGAGTGCGGGCTGTGCCGCCTACATGGCAGTAAGTAGGGGGCCCAGGGGTGCCGGTGGGAGGGGTGGTGCACCCACCCCGGCCCCAGGGCTCATCCATCACCCTCTCCCACCTCTCAACTGGCAGCCTGAGCGCATCGACCCCCCGGATCCCACCAAGCCCGACTACGACATCCGGGCCGATGTGTGGAGCCTGGGCATCTCCTTGGTGAGTTGGGGCCCCGGCTTTTGGAGGCTGGGTTTTCTTGGGGCCCGGAGGCAGGCAGTGGCAGCAGAAAGGGCAGGGCCCTGTCCTCCCTGGCCGGCCCAGCCCTGCCCGTTTCTCTCCCAGGTGGAGCTGGCGACAGGACAGTTCCCCTACAAGAACTGCAAGACAGACTTTGAGGTCCTCACCAAAGTCCTCCAAGAGGAGCCCCCGCTCCTGCCCGGACACATGGGCTTCTCGGGGGACTTCCAGTCCTTCGTCAAAGACTGGTGAGCACCCCCAGCCCTGCCCTCCAGTCTGGAAGGCAGGGCGAGGTCAGACGTGACCCTGAGCTTAGGCCACTGGGGTGGGGCGAAGGGCCCCCTGGGATGGGGGTGGGAGGCTGCAGACTGGAGCCAGAGCCCAAGCCCTAGGGGCTAAGAGTTGCGTCCAGACTCAGTCACAGGGAACCCCTAGCCCTGGGGTATTTGGCAGGGTGGTCCTTGGCCTTCACCAGGGAACTGTGAATGAGCACAGGTGTCCCAGGGCTGAGAGCTCAGAGGGTCCCACACCATTGAGCAGGGTGTCCACACAGGAGCTTTTCGGGGGGAGGGTGGAGGGGTGGGGAATTGGGTGGGGGTGGGTGGGAAGCCCACCCATCTACCTATCCCCCCACCTACCTACTTCTCCGATGGGCGTCTCACGGTGTGTGTCAGGCTTTTGTCAGAGATAAGGAGCCTGAGTGCCAACCCTGGCCTCTCTGTCAGCACAAGGCTTGGGGGAGCCAGGAAATGGGCTCTGGCCTGCAGATCCAGCAGCCCTGACTCAGCGGAGCGGGCAGCCAGGCCCCTTCCCGGCTCTCATTTCTCTCCTTTCTCTCTCTCTCTTTAGCCTTACTAAAGATCACAGGAAGAGACCAAAGTATAATAAGCTACTTGTGAGTACCCAGGACCCCTCCCAGCCCCCATCCGAAAACCCCTGCCCCACTGGAGGCCAGGTGGCCAGGGAAGAGACACCCTGGTCCTGAGCCCCACCCCCTTGGGCCCCCAGGAACACAGCTTCATCAAGCGCTACGAGACGCTGGAAGTGGATGTGGCGTCCTGGTTCAAGGATGTCATGGCGAAGACCGAGTCACCGAGGACAAGCGGGGTCCTGAGCCAGCACCACCTGCCCTTCTTCAGGTAGCCGCACGGTGGCGGCCGGCCCGCTGGGGGACGTGGCCTCAGGCCCCCCCTTCCCTGCACAGTCCCCCAGCTGCCCACCAGGGGAGCCCTGGGACCCGGATGGCCGACGAGGGCTGAGGACAGATAGTAGGGGGCGCCGACCCACCCCCGACTCCCTGCCCACCAGCCGTGGACAGATGGGCCTGCCAGGCCCCAGCCCTTTCCCGTCCTGGGATCAGCCGGCCGTACACGTCCCCCCCCGACAGACACTGTGAACGGAAGACAGCAGGCCGCGAGCAGTCTCGCTATTTATTCAGTTGTAACCTCTGGGCTGGGGCGGCCCCCAGGGGTCGGGAGAGAGCCGCCATTCCCTGCACCCTCCCATACCGCGCTGTCCCCACCGCCCCCTCCATGCACACACGCACCCTGGCTCCATCTCCCTCTCTGCCACTTCCCTCTCTACCTCTCTGGCTTTCCCCGTCTCCCCGCCTCTGCCTCTCTCCTGGCCCAGGCCCTGCCACCCCCGGTGGGACCCCTGGGTCCACTTAGGTCTCTGGCCAGTGATGAGCCAGTTGGCGGGCGCCCTTCTCCCGGCAGGCGGGCTGGACATTGTGACTGCAGCCAGACCCGGGCTGGTCTCTCTCTCTCTCTCTTTGATCTCAGGGGGTCCTTTTTGGAGTTTATTGTATTTTATTGTACTTGGTGGGGTGTTTGGGGGTGGGGGGAGAAGAAGAGCTTGTTCTCATGGGCTTTGTTGGTACCTTCAGAAACTTTTACCAAAGTCGTGTTTAGCTGCTTGTGGCGGCAGCCCCCCGAACCGCCTATGGGTACTGGGGGGCTGGGCTGGGGGCTGAGCCGTGGGGGCTCAAGCTACCACCCGGGAGAGACTAGTCCCAAAGGTGGGCTCTGGGGGTAGGGGGTTGCTCCTCCCTCAGGGCTGGAGACTGGCCAAGCTTGCAGGGGTGAGCGGAGGACCTCAGGGGGTATGGAGGAAGCCCAAGGGGCCGTGGCCACACAGGGTGGCCTTCAGGGACAGTAGGCGCGGGGCGTGGTGGAAGGCAGCCGGCGCTGGTGTGGCAGGGAGGTGGTGGAGGGAACGGGTGACAGGAGGGGGTCCATGGGGCCCCGGGAGGCAGGGATGAGGGTGCACGGATTGGATGCGGGGGTTTGAGGATGTGTTGACAGGGACAGAGGTGGGAGCAGGCCAAGGGCTGGGCGTGTGCAGGCAGTCACGCCCTCGTAGTGGCCCACGAGTGCCCCTCGACTCACCCGGAGCTGGCCAGTCCCCAGCCCACCCTGAGGCCCTGGCGTCCATGGGGCCCTGGGCAGCAAGCAGCCAGAGCAGGAGGGACTGTGTTTCCTTGTTGTTGGCGATGCATGCGAATCAAGTGGACAGTAGAACAAAATAACGTTAACAGGAAAAAAAAAAAAAAGGAAAAAACAAAACCCCAGAAAAACCACAAAAATCAACCAACACCAAAGGTGAGGAACCTCGCTGGATGTAGCTGAAGCAATCTAGACTAGGCATCACTGTACCTCCATTTATCTCACCGAATCTAGTTACTACTAGGATAGTCCAAAACGCCGCATGTTTAAAAAGTACTCAAAGTCATCTTTGTCCCCCGCCCCAGGGGGTGGCCACCTTTTCTTGCTCCAGTCCCCTTTGTGAGGGGATAGGGGTAGGGTGTGGGGCCAGTAGGCATGGCCTCCGCCCTCCCTTGCCAGGGGCCTTTCTGGGTAGCCAGGAAGGTTGCGTGGCCAGCCCCAAGGCCCGCACAGGCCTGAGGCCAGCTGCCTGGGTTTAACTTTTATTTAACTTTATTTTCTGTTTTGTGTGTGAGTGTCCACCCGTGTCCCCCCCTCCCCTTCAGTGTTAAATGGGAGCCTCTCCTTCCCTCCTCCCTCTCCCATGTCTCTCTTCCCCCGCCCCCCAGTCACCAGCCACCAGCCACCCCCTCTCAACCAGGCAGAGGGCAGAGTGGGCAGCCAGGGGCCTGGGGCGGCCTGGCCTAGCCCATCGGCCCACCACCCCTTCTCAGGCCGCCAGTATTGCCCCATCCCTTTTTAAAACAAAATGCCCTCGTTTGTAAATCCTTAGACGCTTGAGAATAAAACCCCTCCCTTTTCTTCCACTGAGTCTGTGGTGTGTGTCCTGAGCCTGGCAGCAAGATGGGAAAAGGGGAAGGGGTCCTGAGGCCTGACCTTGGAAGTGGGGGGCTGGGGGCCATCTAAGTGGAAGAGGCCCATGTAGTGAGGGGAGGCAGGGCTGGGGACCGGAGGGGTAGTTTGTAGTGACTTGCCGCCTATTTAATGGCCAGTGTGTGGGACCTCCCCCTAATCTGATAGCCACAGGTCCGGTGGGAGAGCCCTTAATCCCTGGCAGGCCTTGGGCGCCAGCTCTGATGTCGACCCAACAGTCTGCCGCCCCCGCTCCTTGCCTCCGGAAGTGGCCACCCAGCCAAGGACAGGGCCGCCTGCCCACCTCCTGGGTGTGGGTGCTGCCTGGCTGGTGCCTCTGCCACCAGCCCTGTACGCTGTCACCTCAGCCAGGCCAGCATGCTGGGCACTGTGCTCCTGCTCCTGGCCCTGCTCCCGGGGACCACCACTTTGCCCAGCGAGCCAGCTGGTATGTACAGGCAAGGGGACATGGCCCAGCACACCCCCATTCCTGTGCTGCCTTATCTCAATGCAGCCTCTCATCTACCCTGCCTGGGGGAATGGGAGTGGGTGGGTGGAAGGTGGGGTCTCCCCCACCCTCCATTCCAGGTTGTCTTGGATCCCCAACTTCAAAGTCCCCAGCAGCCATGGTGAGGCCAAGGGCTGTGGGAGGGGCGTGGTCTGCACAAATGATCTTAGGCACGGTGCGCGTTTAGACAACATCCTTTGAGAACACAGTTGAGTGCCTCCTGAAGGCAGATGGGGGTAGCAGGGTGATCACACACCCCAGTAGGGGCTCCCCATTGCCTATTCCCTTTGCTGGTGTTGCCCTCAGTCCAGAAGTAAGGAACCAGACATGGGGAAAAGCCCCAGACCCTGGTGGCCAGGCTGGGCTTCCATGGTGCAGAAACGGCTGGAGGAAGACCACCTTGCTGTTCTCCCCAACTCGTAGAAAGGAAAGGGTGGGGTCAGCATCGTCCCCCTTAGACGGCTGGCCCTGCTATGACCCCAAAGCAGTCCCTGGTCCTGGGTGGGTGGGGGTAGGGAAGGACCTTTGCGCTCAACCAGACCATCCACTGCCAGGCGCCCCTCAGCTCCCCTTCCCCGCCAGGGATCCTTTGCCCACTGCAGGTGGAGAAGACGGGGTCTGGGAAAAGGGGCGCCTCCCCAGGAAGGTGCAGCTTTGCGTCCAGGCTCAGGGGCTGGGCTGGAACGTCCTGGGGGTCTCCAGGGGGTACATCACGGCAGCTTTATGGCTGAGGGCATGAGGCACAGAGCCGAGCGCAGGTGAATCCTCCACAACTGCATCCGTCTTCCAAGGAAGGCAGGGGAGGCGGGGAGGTTGGCTGGGGGGACCAAGAGACAGCGCGTCCTCCCTGTCCTGTGCTGCCCTTTCTCCCCGCCAGAGCCCCCGTTCTCTGCGGCGCCCGGGCCCTGGCTGCGCCGACCCCTTTTCAATCTGGAGCTGTCGGACGCGGAGGACGTCTTCCCGCGCCGTGCGGGGCCGCTCGAGGTCCCAGCGGACAGCCGCGTGTTTGTGCAGGTAGACGCGGGACGCATGGAGGCCGGGTGAGGGCCGGTGGGGGCTGCCGATCCTGACGGCGACCCCGCCCCCCAGGCGGCCCTGGCCCGTCCCTCCCCACGCTGGGGCCTGGCCCTGCACCGCTGCTCCGTAACACCGTCCTCGCGCCCGGCCCTGGGCCCCGCCCTGGCGCTGCTGCGCGGGGGCTGCTCCGCCGACTCCTCGGTCACCTTCCCGCCACCGCGGCCGCTCCTCGGTGCCGCCGGTCCTGCGCGTTTCAGCTTCCGCCTGCGCCCTGTCTTCAACGCCTCTGTGCAGTTCCTGCACTGCCAATTGAGTCGCTGCCGCCGCCGCCGCCTCCGCCAAGCCCGCTGGACGCCTGCGCCTTTGACGCTGCCTCCACTGTGGCCGGTGCGCGGGCGCAGGAGCGCAGGGCTCCCGGGCCCATCAGGGGTCGGGCGAGTGCCTCTGACATCCGAGGGACAAACTCCTTAGGGTTTGGGCATCTGGGCGCTTTTGGACCTGGGGGCGGTGGTATCTCGAAACTGGGAGTAGGTACTGGGTCTCAGGCTGGGGTTGGGGGCAGAGACGTCCGAAGGGGCCAGATTTCCAGGGTTCTAGTGATGCGATCCCTGGTTGCAACAGAGTGCTAGACACTTAGATCTGTCTGCGGCCCAGTCCGTGGAGTCCGGCCCCTGACATTCCCGTCTCTTCTGCCCCCTCTCCTTGCAGTGTCTGCCTCAGGATGAGGCGTGCGCAGGTGCCGGCAGTGGCAGCGATGAGAGCCTGGGTGCTGACAGCCCCCACCTGCACACACTGACGCAGCCCATCGTGGTGACCGTGCCACGGCTGCCCCCCAGTGAGCGGGGGGATCTCTGGGGTCCAGAAGAGGGGTGGGGAGGACATTTGAGGCCTGATCCCAGTCTTAGCGTTGTACTTCTCACAGGGCTACCCAAGGGCTTCCCCGGCAGAGCTGTGCGCCCCGAGTCTCCCGCGCCGGCCCCGGAGGCCCTGGAGCCCGCGCCGGTGGTAGCGCTAGTGTTGGCCGCTTTCGTGCTGGGCGCCGCTGTGGCCGCCGGCCTCAGCCTCGTGTGCGCGCACTCAGGTACCAATCTCCACCCTCCGGGATCTCCGCCTGGCCCCCAGTCTATTCCAGCGCGTCGGCCTGCTCAGCCCTGAACATCCCTAGACCGGCCTCCGCTACGCCCGCAGCAGCCTCCAGGGGTCGCCCTAGCTCCGGCCCTGCGCACGGCAACCCCTATTTCTCAGCTTCCTCTCTTCTCCAGTGCCCCAACTCCCCGGTCAGCCCCCGAGAGTCTCGCCCAGCAGCCCCCCGCCCAGGAGGCCCCAGTGAGGCAGGTAAGTGTTAGGGCGCAGGAAGGAGGGGGAGTGTAACGTGGGGCCGTTTAGCACAGATGGAGGAGGGAGGGGATGATAATGATCATAGCCCGTTCTTTCTGCCAGGCGGAGTTCCAAATGATTAACGCATATTAATCCTTGTAACAACTTTCTACTATAATCTCCATATTAGAAGGAAAATGAGGCACTCTCTGAAATGGACTTGCCAAAGGTCACAAAAATTTAGTGGAACTGGGATTCGAACTCAGGTAGTGGGTGACCCGTAGCCGACTGCGGGTTTAGTGTCATAAGAAAGGTTCTCAACACCTCACACAAGCACTAGGCAAAGAGATTTCGGGTTTCAGACTTAGCATCCACTCTCACCCAGCCATGCAGACTGATGGGGCGGCCGGCGATGGGTTGAGAAGAGGGTGACCAGCCTTAGTGTCCTCTCCCCACTCAGCCTGAGTCGCCTCTTTCCAGAGATGACGCGCCCCCAGCAAGGTCCGAAGACAAACCAGCCACGGCCTCGTATCAGGCCCGCCTCGGGGGACTACGATACTCGATGAGACTACGATCGCTGCGCCCCGCCCTCCTTGCTTCTCCCACCCTCCCACCTGGGCCCAAAATAAACTTCTGGTCTGGACTGCGGCTTTCTGAAGTCCGCGCGTGCGCGTGGAGCGGGGGTGGGGATTCCGGGCCGGAAGAGGTTCAGATTGGAGGGGTGGGGCTTTGAGACGGGGCTCACACGCCCTTATACACGTGTGCAGATACCGCCCCCGGGCATTTTATCCCTAACAAAAGGGAACATCCAATCCCACCAGCTTAAATAGCCTCGTCTCCTCCTCCAAACCTGCCAGCTCACCGGCCTTCTCAAAGTCTCTCCGCGCTCCACTCCCACCGCTCGGACCCTGCCCTTGCTAAGACCTCGAGCTCAAGTCTCTGCTCCAAGCTCCTCTCCGTCTTGCCTTAAGGTCCTTAAATCCCTCCTGCCTGACCTCACCCTCCTCAGAGCATAGACAAAGGCGGGGTTTTAGCTCCATTTTACGGCTGAGGAAACAGGCTCGGCAAGGCCACATCACTTAAATCACCAATCTGGGCTATCCGACCCCACCCACAGCTGAGGTTCTTGGCTACAAAGCACATAACAGGAGTTTCACACGACTTATTCCTGGAATGGAGGGAAGGGATGAGATCTAAAGTCTCGGCTCCAGTTCACGAATGAGACAGAATGCGGGCGGTGGGGTCTCGTTCGCCTTAGCTTCAGTTAGATACCAGTCCCCATCGCTTTCGGGGTAGGCAGTTCCCTACGGCCTGCAAACGCAGAGCCACGCCCCCATCCAAGTCTGCTTCCGCGCGGGGTCTTTTGGACCCAGAGGCCGCCGTAACCCCGCCCACCAAGGAAACACTCCGGAACGACGCCGACGCCCTCACCCGCCTCACCGGCATGAAGCCACCGCAGCGGCGGCGAGCGATCCCGAGGCGCTATCTGGTGGAGGTGACTGGCCCCGCGGCCTGGAGGGCCAGCGAGAAGCGGCAGCTGTTACGACTACTGCAGGCGCGACAAGGCCAACCAGAGCTGGACGCCGCCGAGCTGGCCCGAGAGTTACCGGGCCGAAGCAATACGGAGGTAAGAGTCCCGAGATGGGAGCAAGGCTGGAGGCGGGGCTAGGATGTGTCCGGGGCTGGCATAGGGGCGGGGCCTGAGGGTGGGCTGAACGAAAGTGAGGCTTGGGGGCGGGGCCTTGAAGTGGGCCGGTCGAGGGTGAGGCGGGGACAAGGCCGAGGTTGAGAAACCGGAAGAACGCCGGAGAAGGCGGGACTAGTGCAAGGCTGGGCCTTGTGTGGCTGCGAGAAGCTGAGGGCGGGGTGAGGGCGGGACAGAGCGAGTCGAGGGGCGGGGCGAGGAGGAGGCCGTGTCGCCGAAGTCTGAGAGGCGGAGCGAAGGCAAAATTTAGGGGCGGGGCGAGCTCCGAGTTTGAAAGAAGGCCCCAGAATGGGTCTTCGCTGTTGGCTCAAATGGTGAAGAAATCTGCCTGCAATGCAGACGATACCGATTCGATCCCTGGGTCGGGAAGATCCCCTGGAGAAGGGAATGGCTACCCACTCTAGTATTCTTGCCCGGAGAACTCCATGGACAGAGGAGCCTTAAGGGCTGCAGTCCATAGGGTCGCTAAGAGTCGGCAACGACTGAGCGACGAACACTTTCCTTCACTTCCCAGAATGGGTGGCAGGTCGCAGCGGGACTGGACGGGAATGAATGAGGTTGAAATGAGAGTCAGGAAGTGAGAGTCAGGGAAATAGAGCGGAGTGGAAGAAGCGGGTAGGTGACTAGGATAGTACTTAACCATGGGTGTGGGCTGTGGCTGCGGGGAGGAGCCAGAACCGTCCAGGGCCTTATATCTTTGTCAGGTAGCTGGTCATGCCTAGGGCCTTGGCCCGAGAACCCTGGGCACAGTCCCTATGACCCTCAACCCCTGGCCAGTGGGAGGCTAGGGAGCAGTGGCTAGCCCTGGAACAGGCAGGACTGCCTAGCCCTGGGCTTCTAGAAGGTCCATTTGGCCTCTTCTTACTTCGCAGATCCAGGACTTTCTCCAGCAGCTCAAGGGCCGAGTGGCCCGGGAGGCCATTCAGAGGATACATCCAGGTGGCCCAAAGGGACCAAGGCGCTGGGAAACACAGACCCCAGCTCCCATCGAGGTGAGATGGGGCAAGGTTCCCCAGGGCTGGCCCCTGGGGAATGAGGTGGGAGTTCCGGGGGATAATCTGGACAGGGGAGCTCCAGGGAGGGGTAGGGTATGGGGGACTCCTGAGGATTGATCCTTAAGTATCTTCTGCTTGTTCCACCCAGGTGTGGATGGATCTGGCTGAGAAGATAACAGGCCCACTGGAGGAGGCGCTTACTGTGGCTTTCTCACAGGTACAGCCATCCCCCCCAGGCAGGATGGGGGTGTCCCGGAGGACAGGATCATATATATGAGTCTACGCTGGACCTGGATCCCTTCCCTTTGCCAGCTCTGTGATTCTGGCCTGTTACTGGTCACCCTAGCCTCCATGTCCACCCTCTCAGCCTTCCTCAGGGTGGGAGGGAGGATTTGAAGGTTGTCTCCTGCTGGGCAGGGGAGCAACCCACGGGGACACTTCTGCCCTTCCTTCCCTGATCTTTCTCTGCCTGCCAGGTGCTCGCCATCGCTGCCACGGAGCCCGTCAGCCTCCTGCACTCAGTGCCCTCCAAGCCCACGCAGGCTTGTGGAAAGCCACTGCTCCTCAGCACCCCTGGAGGACAGGAGGACCTGGGTCCTGAGGCTTCCAGCCCCGCCCCCGAGGCCCCCAGAGGGCGTGAGGTTCCTGGCTCTGCTCCCAAGACGCCAGGCCCTGCTCCTGAGGCATCCTCCGAGTCCCTGGCTGGCCAGTCTGCTGAGAGAGACTTTTCTGTGGACTTCGAAAAGATCTACACGTACCTATCATCCGTCTTCCGCGGTGGCCAGGGCCCTGAGCTTTCCGCAGCTGGTGAGGAGGGCGGGGCCGGCACTCTGGGGGTGGGTTCTTTGGTGGCCAGCACCCCCCTCCCGACTCATCCCCTTTCCATCCCTCACCAGAGTCCGCTGTGGTCCTTGACCTGCTCATGGCGCTTCCTGAGGAGTTGTCCCGTCTGCCCTGCGCCACCCTGGTTCAACACATGTCGGGTATGTACCGACATCTGACGGCCCCCCAGCGCGACCTTGCCAGTGGGGGCCTGGCGTCGGGAACTGAGGATAGCGGGGCAGGTTCCAGGGGTCAGGAGGAGACTGGCCAGGCCAGCCCTCAGGCCCCTGAGAATGCTGGCTCCAGCCAGCCCATATCCTCTTGGCAAGCGGCTGGGGTGTGCCCCCTGAACCCGTTCCTGGTACCCTTGGAGCTTCTGGGCCAGGTGGCAAGGTAGAGGCCTGGCAGGCAGGGGACACGCCAGACCTCGGTGAGCCCCCAGACTCTCAATCCTGCTTGGTCTGGCCCTGGATTGTCATGAGGATCTTGCCACGCTGGAAGGTCCCTGAGCCAATGTGCAGTGGCCTTAACATGCTTGATACAGTGGGGGTCTCATAGACGAAGCCCAGTTGTACAAGGAGGGGTTCAGCCATAGAACTGGCTGGGCTAACACCGCTGTCAAATATTTCCCCCACTGGTTCTTCATCCCTTCCAAAGCCCAGTATCCCGTGTCCTGTAACGGTAAATAAAGTTCTTGTCAACCCCCCTGAATGACTCTCTTTCTCCTGTGAGTTAGAGGTGGGAGAGGGCTCAAAATGCTGGAGGGAAAATCTGAGCTAGAGAACCATAGCTTAGAGTTCCTGGGGTCTGAGCGGGGTATGCCAAGCAGGAGGGCGCGGTGGGCAGTGAAGCAACCCTTGGTGATTGTTTGGAGGGTCTTGGTCTGAGCCTGACTGAGGTGGGGGAGTCAGGTCCCCGGCTAGGGGAGGGTGAGGGGTGGGCTGCCCATGTGTCAGGAAGTTGGAGGGAGGGGAGTGAGTCCCTGAGGTGGCCTTGGGGAGGGAGGGAGAGCTGGAGGGGGAGCAGAGGAGCAGAGAAGAGAGCAGAGCTGGGTAGAGGGTGGGGCTGGGTTCCCAGCTGCTGTCAAAAGCCTCATGTTCCCAGGGGTGCTCTTGGGCCTCTCTCCCTGCTCGGCCCCCTCCATCAGCCTCCCTGAAGGTGTGGAGGCAGGGACAGGCTGGTTTGGGCTGGGCGGGGGCACCAGGTGTCCTCCCACAGTACCGCCTTCCCCAGATCTCACCAGTCCTCTAAGAGCTGGCGAAATTTCTGTTCACGGAGCCTGTGCATTCACACAACCTTCCTTTTATAGCAACACTCAGTTTCTCCCCACGCACACTGCACACGGCTCCCCCGGGGCGCACAACACTTCTCCCAGGCGGGTGGTGGAACGGAGCCAGCCCACTCCGTGACCACGGCCCCACCACACCAGAAGACCTGAGGTTTCTGAAGTTGATGGTGGGATGGAGGGATCAGGTCAGAGTGGTCTGGGGCTGCAGGTATGGTCACAGTGCCAGGAGGCCACGTCAGGTCTCGGAGACAACCTCCAGGGCTGGCTGAGGGTGCCCCATCCCAGCTCCCTACCAGGCTAAGTCGCCCCAAGTTAAGGGAAGGAAGGGTGGTCCTGGCTCTTTCTAGAATGGGGGGAGTTAGAGACTGTTAGCCTCAGTTCCCCAGAGCATGCATTTGGGTGTTTCTCAGCCCTGGGCAGCTCTTAAGAGTGTGCAAAAGTCAGCCCTGGGTTCAGATTCTAGCTCTGGCAAGTCACTGAACCTGTCTGGACCCGAGTCCCCAGGCCTGTAGAATGACGATGCTAACAGGATCCTGAAAATACAAGAGGCCGAAGTGCAGAGTCTCGACCTCAGCACACTGCTCGGCATGCAGTAAGCGCTCAATAATAGCTTTTATTAACAGCATGGGCTCAGAGGCAAGGAGGAGTGAGAGGCCAGAGGAGGGTCTGGGGAGGGGGTGTGGCAGAGAGATCGGGGGAGGTAGCAGGTGAGCCAAAGAAGGGTGGAGGTGGTAACAGAGGGAGGGGCGCGCTGACTTGAACTGGGGCCTGGGCTGGGGGCGCAAGGGAACCTGTCTGCCCTCTCCTCCCGTGGAAGGAGCCACCCATCCTGGACACAGCAGCCATTGTCGCTCTTCAGGCTCTGTCTCCGGGGCAGGCCGCGCAGGGCATATTGGTATGCAGTATCCCACCCCGTGAGCCCAGGAGAGCCTGCCCCGCAAGCCGGAGCCCGAGGAGGGGCTCAGCGCTTACGGGCGGGGTTGCGCGCGGTGGGGAGTGAGGATGGTCACAGAACAAGGAGAAAGGGAAAGGATACGGGGGTCTCTGAATACAGCAGTGGACAGGACACTCATGCTGCTAGGCGGCAGGACAACAGCAGAGAAACACCTACACGCTGGGGGCGGAGGGGTGGGACAGGGCAGGATAAAGGCACGAAGTGGGGCTCCGGCCTGGCCAGGAGGGAAGATGGGAGGGGTCTGAGGGGGGAGGGCTTGGACTTCTCCTCATGCCCTCCCCACTCGGGCTGCGGGCTCGCGGGGCAGGATCCCGAGCGCGGTCCAGGCCTGGCGGCGCCCCTCGTCAAATCTGCCCTGGGAGAGAGACCCCGCCGAGGGCCGGCCAGGGGCGCCGCACAGCTCAGACCAGCGCGTAGTCGAACTGCCCGCGCTCGAGCGCCTCCTTGTGGTCGGTCCAGGACGAGGCGGGCATGCGGCTGTAGGGGTCGAGCAGGATACGCACGCAGCGCACCATCAGCAGCACCAGCACCACGAGCAGGCACAGCACGAAGGCGAACACGGTGCGCTGCTCCGCGTCCAGGCCCGCACCCACCGGGGGCCCCGTAGACGGTGGCAGCGGCTCGGGGGACAGCGTCCACGTCGCGCTCATGGCTCACATCGCCGCGCGCCCTGGGGAGGAGAGGCCCGCCCGGGATGCGGGGATGAAGCTGCGACCTCCCTCGCCCACGCATCGTCCCCTCCCGCCGCCGCCCCCCCACTCCCTGCCGAGCCCCAGCCCCCGCCTGCGCCTCAGTCCCGGGGCTACGCCCATGCCCGGTCCGCAGGCACCCAACTCCGGGCGTGCTCGCAGGTGGGGACGCTATGAACAAGGAGAGGAAACCCCGACCCGGCCGGTCCGCGCACAACAGGTGCGAACGCGCGGTCTGGGGAGGTGGCGGGGGCTAGACCCGGCTCCCCCGCCCCACTCCCTTTGTTCTTGCGTCCCGGGGACCCCCCTCCCCCACCACCCCCGTCCCGCCGCGCCCCTCACCCTGGCCTGAACCGGGACCGGGACCCAACGCCCGGCAGCCTCGCTGTCTTCCGGGACCCGCACCCTGTCCGCTCTTGGCCTCTCCGCGGCGGCGGCCCCGGCTCTGCCCACCCCACCCGCCCCTGGAGCCGCGGAGACCGAGGCAGGCGAGCAGCGCGCGAGCCGGGCCGCCGCGGCTGTTCCCATGGCGACGGGGGGGGGGGGGGGGGGGGCCGCCGCGGGGGGCGGAGGCTGCGCAGGGAGCGGCGCTCGCGCCCGCGACCCCGCCCCGCCCACCGGGAAAACCGGGCCCCGCCCCGAGCCGCTCGCTGCATAGACCACCAGCCCCAAAGAACCGTGAGCACTAAGGACTTCACCCTCCCACCCCAACCAGTACTCCTAAACCTCCCAGCCCGACTTCAGCTCCCACACCCCCATTCTCCTCTGCAACTGACCTCTCAGTTTCCCTGTTTGGAGGATCCCAGTGCCCCAAAAACTCATTCCAGCGCTAAAGGTCCTCTGGCCCCAGGGACCCCAACCTTCAAGAGACCCCACCCAGGTCACTGAAAACCTCCATAGCTTTCCTTGTCATTGTCCCCCCTCACCCCCACACATAGCCAGGGTGGGCAGGGTCTTGCCCAGGTAAAGCCACCCCCTCTTCTGTTGCAGCTTCTTTAGTGACCATGACCGCCTCCTCATCACCACTGGGCTGGCCCACCTCCTCCTCAGTCCCAGCTCCCCCACCCCAGTGACAGACACCCTGGACAACCCAAGTTGTTCTCTTGCACTTTGGTGATTTATTATTTCCAAATCTCCACTTATATACAGGATAACAAGGGCACTGTTTAAAAAAAAAAAAGAAAAAGGAGCTAAAATGGCCTGGCTGATGTGGCCAGTGAGCCCAGGCCCCACTGCTCAGTCCTGGGAGGGAGTGCCTGGTCTGAGGCCCGCAGGCCAGCAGCCCACCAGGGGGCCGATGCAGCCCCCTACCCTCCCCGCCCCATCCAGCCGGTGTTGCAGCTGGCCTGGCAGAGCAAGGACAGAGCTGACAGTCCTGTCCCCAGAGGTCTGGCTGCTGCAGGTGGACGCCAGTTCCCTGCATGTCCACAGTGAGGGTCAGCCCTGGAGGGCCCGGGCATGGCCGCCATGCTCAGAGGACCTGCTCTGTGCTGGAGGCTGAGATGTCCAGGAGCCGCCAGGCCGCATAGGGGTTCAGCTCGTCCTGGTCTCGGCAGAGAGCCCACACATACAGCATTCGCAGTACCTTGTCCTGCGGAACCCGGGAAGGGTGAGGGCTGGAGGCAGGGAGCACCCGGTACCCACACCAGAAGGAGGGCAGGGTGATGCTGCAGCCAGGTCAGGGCTGGGAGGGAGCAGGGAGCGGGTCTGGGGTGTTGGCCTGGGTCTGGGATCCAGAGCAGAGCCTGGGACAGAGGCTGGGACTCAGGACTTGGTCAAACCAGACAGACCAGCTGCCCTCTGGCCTCCACCAGGCCCAGAGCAACATGCTGTCCTGGTGCCCTGCGCTGCAGGGAACTCAGTGCGTGCCCTGCCCCTCCCTTCCTGCCCACTCACCGGGTCACCCTCGACCACCTCGCCTTTGGGGTTCTTGATCACCATCACCATCTGGGCCTGGAAGGTGATGATCAGCACTGGCCCCTGCTCCATCATCTTGCCCATGGCTAGCTGCAGGGGGTGGGGACAGGGTGGATGGGCCTCAGAGAGTGGTCCCTGGTGCCTTCCTTGCAGCCCCCATCCAGGGGCAGACCCGAGCTTCAGCACCCCAGGCCTACCGCCTCCCACTGGTCTGTTTCCAGTGGGAACTTCCCAACTGTGAGCAGAATCGGACAGGATCCCTGGACTGAGGCTTTGTGGACACACAGAGGCCTCTCAGAGCCACCCGTCTTCCATATGGGTGTGGGCTCTCCACAGAGTCGTGGCAGAGAGACCAGTGGGGGCCTGAGTGGTCCCAAAAGAGCCCCCACCTTTCTCAGTGAGAGTCCTGACCTCAGGAGTCCCCGGATCTGGGCAGCAGTATCCCTGGGCCACCACTTGCTTGAGAATTCCCAACTCCAGGACTATGGAAACCCCTCAGTGGAAGCGACCCTACTCCTCCAGGGACAAGGAACTCACCCTTCCCAGCTGAGCACAATTCAGAGAAGCACCCCTGCCCCTCCCCCCTACCCTGGAAGAGGCACTCACATCGATGTTGTCAATGTCCAGGATGCGGGAGTGGAACTGGAGGCCCAGAGCCTTGGCCTGCTGGATTGGGTGGGCCAGTTGGCTGTAGGTCTGCAACAAGAAGCCGAACATGCCCATGGGACCGGTTACCCTCGAGCAAGCCATGCCAAGGCACCTAGGAGCCGGGGGCACCACATACCCCAGGCCAGTAGTGGGCTCACAGGCAGGGTTTCAGGCTTTCAGCTCGTGTACCTCCCAAAAAGGTCTCTCGCGCCAGGAGTGACAGATGCCAGGATCAGGCAGGCTGGTGCCACCCTCTTGCTGGCGCGAGTCACACACTTCCCTCTCATTACCAAGACAACACTGTATCACCACTATTGAAAGCAGTATTAATCAGTGAGGCCGGGAACGGTCCTGGAACACAAACAGGAACATGCTCCCAGAGAGGTAAGTTGAGGCCTCTCTGGCTGATGCAGAACATTCTCCTGTGGATCCTGGAACCAAATGCTTTTTTCTAGGATTCATCCTGCCCCACGGCGGCGCTGGGGTGAGCTGCCTGGGTCCGCCTGCTTCTCCCTGACCAGCGCCTGTGGGTGGCTTTCGGCCGCAGGCGGCCTGTTCCTCCTATGGGGGCAAAGACACCATAGCCCTCTCGTGCCTGCTCCCAAGCCCAGGATATGGCAATCTCGCATCTCAATGGAAGACATTCCAACAGCACCCACTTTTTATGCAACTAATGGACCCACCAAATGAAAAGAAAAAAAAAAGAAAAGGTGCCAATCTGAGTTCTGGTGTGCTTTCTTAAAGATGACATTCTCAGAACGCCCTGGGGTGAGTGGCTTCAACTTCAGCTGTGTTTCTAGGGGCACCAGCAGCAGCTCACGGGTAGAGATAACCAGTCACATCTTAACAGTCCCAAAGTTAAAAAAAAAAAAAACCAACCCACTCATAAACGCCTGCTGGATTAGTCATCGTGCAGGGGAGTATTTAAAAAGAAAACCTGACATCTTCTCCTCTGCTTTTCCCAACTTGTTTGTGAGCTGGGTACAGCAGAGAATCAGCCAAAAGAGATTCTGGATTATTTAGTATCAAGAAGCTGGGGGTGAAGAAAAACAAACTCCCAGAAGACACAGGTCAGGGAGCCAGAAGGATGGGGCAAGGTGGCCCCGTGGGGACAAGCAGGCTGCCAGGAAGGGACGGGGCAGACGGGGTGCTCCCAAGGCCGCCTGACCCATCACCATGCAGCCCAGCCCTTCCTGTGGCCTGGGACCTGGAGCTCCAACTCCAGGAACAGCTAGGCCTCCTTAAGACACGCAGCTCTTACCTACACGCAGAAATATATCAATGTCTGCTTGGATCTATGTTTGAGGATCTCGCGATGAGAAAAACAGCTAATGAATCCATCCAATGCTGCCTGTGTGGGAGCTCTGCTTTGGTGTCCCCAAAGCACCCTCTTGATTCCCAAGGGATGAGCCCAGTGATGTAACCCTGGCCTTGGGAAGGGGGGCCATGGGGCCTCACACCCCACTTGCTGGCCAGCACCTGTGACCCCCACGCACAGAGTGAACATCTGATGCACCCCAGGGTTCTCCAGTATCCCTTTCCACCCACTTCCCTGACCCCTGGATCCCCAGCCTGCAGCCACCCCCACCCCCGACACCCCCATCCCCATCGAGCTCTTCCTGGATCGAGCCACCCAAGCAGATCTCCTCCAAATTGTTATTTCTTCTTAGGCCTAAACAGGAAAAAAAAAAAGCCAGCAAGCACTCACAGCTTCATAGCACCAGTCTTTGAGAATGTCGAGTTCCCCAGAAATCATGGCCTAAAAAGGGAAAGACAAAAAATCAAGTATGAGAATGAGTGGGCTCTGGAAGCAGCGAGATACTGCTGGAGAATGTTCTCCAGGGAGACCCTTTCCTTGCAGCCTCCCAGCCCCACCCTGGGGTCCAAGTCTGGGGAGGGGAGACCTGGCCAGGCTGGGGCAGTGGGAGGGGAGCTCCCGCAGCTAACAGTGGGGCAGCCTAGAGTGGGTCCCCAGGGTCTGCAGGAAGGAAGGGGAAGGTGGCAGTGGTCGGAGGTCTGGTCCCAGCTGGGAAACTGAGCCAAGGTGGCCATGCAGGGGCAGCCTGCCTGCCCTGGGGACAAAGCTCTAGATGGCCTGGCCCAGGAGGGACGGGGCAGAGCAGGGGTAGAGGGGGAGTGTGGGGGAGGGCTCCCAGGGTGCAAGGAGAGAAGATGCCACAGGAACAGGATGTGGTGAGGGTCCTGGGGGGTGGGGGGCGCTGGGGGGGAACCACAGGGCATGGTGGGGGTGGGGGCTGAGATGACCTCACCCCAGAGGATCCCGCCTGGGCTCGGGCTGCTGCTTTTGGGAGTTGCTACCTTTTCACCTCCTCCCAGCCCTGCCCTGAGTATCCTGAGGAAGCTGAGAACATGGAGGAGGGAGAAGGACCCCAGGAGGAGGGATCAGATGTTCACAGAGGACCAGGGGGCGGGAGGTTGGGGGACGCTCCCTGCAGTCCCACTAGGCCACGCCACAGGCCTCTGTATGGGCTGGGCTGCAGGACTCCCAGGCTCTAGCCAGGGCTGGTGGCCATGGAGGGGCAGGGACGTGGCAGGGAAAAGGCAGAACACCTAGCCAGGCGCACACCCACCTCCAGGACGTTGGGGATGATGTCGTTCTCGCACTGCTGCAGGAAGCGGTCCTTGTCAAAGGCGGGGTCCACACGCAGGATCTCTGTGAGCACCTCTGACATCTCTGTCTTCGAGAACAGGCCCCCTGGGATGGCCGAGCCGGCAGGGCAGTGAGGGCCTGGGACTCTGCCCCCTTGCCGGCTCAGGGTGAGGGGATGGTCTTGGGGCGGCCCACTCACCCAGCAAGTCCGTGACCTTGTCTGTCAGCACACGGGATGCCCGGATGAAGGCGTTGTCGCTCTCGTCATACTTCATCTTCATCTCAAAGAACCCTGTGGCAGGTGGCGGGTAGGGTCAGGGCCCTTCCAGAAAGACACCCCCACTCCATCACAGCCCCCTCCCCGAGCAGACTGGGTAACTGAGGGGGCCTCTCCGAGGCTGCTTCTTCCTCAAGAGACCAGGGCCTGTGGGTCAACCTCAAGGTGGGGGTGTGGAGACCCTGCCACCATGAGCTTGGGGGGCTGTGTGAACCGTGGGGGGGCCACCTCCACTGGCAGCTGCTTTCACTGCAAAGGAAACACAGGCTTCTGGGAATCACCATGGGATGACAGACAGGGCTCCCTGTCAGCGCGAGGGAAGCCAGGTGCCCCAGAGTGGGCAGAGCACGCTGGGCCTTGAGCTGGTTCCTGGCTTGTGAGGCGGGGTGTGTAGGGGCCAAATCCACAGCTGCACCATCGGGGTGGGGATGGGGGGGCGGGGGACACTCACACCTGCCTGCCCCACAGCCACACTGGCTCTAGTCAAGATGGTGACCCAGCCCCGACGGCAGAGCCCCTGCCGCCCGAGATGTACTGGGTGCTTCCCCTCGGGCCTCCTGAGCCCACACTCCACTGCTCACACGCTGGGTGACTCTGCTGCAGTGCCTGGCCCCCTCAGACCCCAGCCTCCTCCTCTGTCTGGTGCCTGCCCCCGGGGAGCGCTCAGTGAGTGTCTCTCACCACCCTGCCGCTGGGCCGTTCTGAGATGGGGACACTCACGATTGAATACCACATTGTTGTCCCTGAAGTCCTTCCACTGCTGGTACCACTTGGAATCCTTGTGCAGCACGACCCCCAGCGCCTCTCTGGGGAAGACCAGGGAAGCCAGTGAGCGCAGTGCGGGGGCCGCTCCCACAGGGAGAGGGACCAGTCAGACAGTGTGATGACCCTGGCCTCACCTCCCGGCCTCCTGCCTTCTCATTTCCCCTGCCCATCCCTCCCCACCTCCATTCTCTCAGGGAGCCAGGGAACCCTAGGGAGAAAGAAACCCCACAAGCAGACTCGGGTCGGAGCCCTGTGTGGTCCTCAGAGACAGACAGCACTGCAGGTGGCTAAAAAGGGAGGTGGAGACAGGGTGGGAAGGCCCCTGACCGGTCTGGTACCTACTCATTGGCCTCAAACACTTTCTCTTCCTTGAATTTCTCTCCAGCAAACTCCTTCCTTTTCCGGAGCCGCTCAGGTCGCCGATAGGGCCCGGTCTGTCCCAGGACACTCTCGTCGATCTCCTTCTTGACAGACTCCACGCCCTGCAGACCACAGCCGGGCATGTGGGAGTTGGGCGACCCTTGACCAGAAGCTGTACACCCACCCTAGCTCCAGGTCTCAAGGTCACCTGCCTTGCAGGTTCAGGCCAAGGATTTGTTGGAGCCTCGGGGGGAGGCAGACGCTCGCTGCCGGGAGAAGACCCTGGCTATCTGACTTCTGCCCCTGACTCCCCCCGATCCCCACCAACCCCTGCTCTAAGAGCAGCCCCCAGACAACCCTCACATTCTGAGGTCAATTCCCCATCTCCCTGGAAACCTCCCTTCAGCTGGGGAGAAACCAGCAACTGGAGGGGCATCCTGAGTGGCCCCTGCCCCATGACCCCTATCCAGGCTCACCCAGTCTGTGGATCCCGACTTCCCAAACCTCTGGAACCCATTTCCCTCCCGGCCCCAACACCCCAGACACTCTCCAGCCACCTCTGAGCCACTGACCGAGTCCTCGCTGGCGGCTGTGCTTTCAGGATAAAACCTGAACTCTTCCGTATGGCCCCCAGGCCCCTGCAGTGGCTCTGGTCACAGCCAGTTGGCCCCGGGGCCCCGAGCTGGCTATGTCTGCTCCCCTGGCCTGGAGCAGCCCCCGGACGCTCCTGTTGTTACTCAGAACTGCCTGCCCCTTCCCTGTCCCCATGCCTGCCCTGCGATCCTTTGAGAGCAGCAAGTCAGACCTTCTGTCCTGTGGCCCTGTGGCCAGCAGAGGGCCCAGTGTGAGGTAAGGTCTTCACAGAAGGAATTCAGGACCTCAAGTGACCGGGAGCGATAGTCTCGGAGTTCTGGGCCAGACCTAAGGGTGTCAGCCACTGACTGCAGGCTGGAGCTCTCGGTCTGTTAACCCGTAGCTCCCTAGGGGCCACAATTTGCCCAAGACCACCCAGCTGGGAGGGGCTGAGCCCAGAGATGGGAACTCGGCTCCTGGGGGCTGGGAGCAGGACAGAGTCTAGAGTGCCCACAGGCACGAGCACAGCCCAGCTTACCTGGGAGAGGGCTTTGAAGGCAGCAGTCCGGCCAAGCCTCTCCCCGCTTTTGGACACTGACTCGGCAGACTGCTTGGCGGTCTTGGCTGCTTCTTCCACACCTTCCTTGATTTTCCGGCCAAGGTCACTTTTACTGACTTCGTCAAGACTCTACTGAGACAGAGAAAGGGGAGGTGTCAACGCGACACAGGCTGGGGGCTGGCAGGAGCTCCCCCAGGGCTAAGGGCCAACCAGGCCGAAGAGGGGTGGGAGCAGACAGCCTGAGTTTGTCTGGCTGATGGAGCTGTGACTGGGGTATGTGCATGCTCGAGAAGGGTGCCTATGACCTCTGGGGCACTGGGCCTGGGGCTGCAGGCACGGAGCAGACAGGAGCCCCAGCTCTCCCAGGATACACAGGAGTGGCACCCACAGGTGGCAGGGAGGCAGGAAGAAGGTGAGGTGTGCATGGAGCTGGGCTGGCCTCAAAACCCTGCCCCTCTCTCCTGGAGATGCAGGAGACTCAAGTTCGATCCCTGGGTTGGGAAGATCCCCTGGAAAAGGGCATGGCCACCCACTCCAGTATTCTTGCCTGGAGAATCCCATGGACAGGGAGCCTGGACAGAGGGCTACAGTCCATGGGTCACAAGACTGAAGTGACTTAGCAGGCAGGTCCCTCTCTCCAGGCCAGGAGAACAGAAAAACCAAAGAGAAGCAACAAAGAAGAAAGCCCTCCAGGAAAGTCACTCCCACCTCCACCCTTGGAGGCAAAGTGCTCCCCTCCTATCCTAAGGAGGGAAGAAAAACATCCTCATTTGACCCTCCTAATTGTAGCACAGAGGCTTCTAACTTAAGCAGGCCAGTGAACTACAGGCCAGTGGGCTGGTCTGACGTCGCCCTCCTTCCTGAGGGCATCCTGGACTCCGGAAAGCCTCTGGAGTGAACAGGCTGCTCACCACCCCAGCCTACACAGTGCTGGCTGCCAGTTCCTCCTGAGGCTCCCAGCACCGCCCCCGCCCCCCAACTCCTCTGCCAGAGGTGGGAACAAACAGGCCCTGCAGCCTCGGGTAAGAGGCCCTGGGAGCCCTGCGGCCATTACCTCCTTGACAGTGCCTGTGATCTCCCCCAGCTTCTTCCTGATCACCTCGCTTGTTCGCAGGGTTTCCGATTCAATGGTTCTCTAGGGGGAAGGACATTGTGTCTTTGTGTTGTGATGCACAGTCCAAAGCAGCATTTTCTCAGCAGTCCCTTCCTCCCCAGACACGTCTGCTTCTCTTGCCCCTCCCCCTCAGCCTGCCCAAAGGGTCCCTCCCTTCTGCCCAGGGTCCCTGGCTGCCCCTCAGCCTGGCATGAATCCTGGACAGGGACCCTCCTGAGCACAAAGCCCCAGGCCCCGAATCTCTCTCTGGGTGGCAGCGGGTGAACTCTTCTATCTGCTCATCAGTGATATGTTGAGGGCGGTGGTGGTGGGGTGCTGTTCCCACTCTGCCCCCACCCAGGCACCCTGCCTCAACCTCAGCCTCCTCTGCCCCCAGGTGGCCCCTCAGCCCATTCCTCTTCTTCATGACAAGGAAGGGTGCTCTCCCATAGGGTGGAATCCCCCACAAAGAGTTTAGCGGAGACTTGGAGGGAACAGGCCTCACTGTGCTAGCAGCCCAGGATTGGGGGTCAACACAGCAAAACACCAAGGGACCTGGGGCATCCGGGGCAAGCGCCCACACTCCAGGCTCAGCCGCCCACAGGGGAGACGGCGGGGCTCACAGAGCCCTCGCGGGCAGACAGATAAAGGGCCACAGGCCCACTCACAGGCCCCTGAAAGTTGTTTGGGTGTTTCCATACGCTCTAATGGAAAAACTCAAGTTTTTGGCCAAGCGACCATGTAACAATTACACTAGCCCTGGAACCCACTTTCTACCCATTTCACTCAGAGGCCCTCCCGAGTACACATCTCAAACCTAGTGCCTGAGAGACCTATGGAGATGCAGATTCTTCTTTTTTTTCCTTTTTTATTTATTTTTAATTGGAGATGGCTGCTTTACAATGTTGTGTTGGTTTCTCCTGTAGAGCAGTGCGAGTCAGCCGTAAGTATACACATGTCCCCCTCTCTTGAGCCTCCCCCACAATGCAGATTCTGAGGCAGGAGGTCCAGAAAGCCCCCCATGTGCTGGTCTGTGTGCAGAGGATGCTGCAGGCTCACCACAGACCTGACAGGCTGAGTGGCTCCCCTAGCCCCCTTACTCCCCATCATCAGGGACCCTGACAGCCGGGGCACTGCGCTACAGGAATTCTTGGCTCCAGGGAGCGAGTAAGAGGTGAGAGAGGTTAATCAGTGATTAACATACTGGGTTGGCCAATAAGTCTGTTCAGAGACGAGTCGCGAAGGGGACTCACGTATTTCCTCCTGGCTTCCTGGAGTGCATCTGACTCTTCCAGCTTCTTGGCCTCATCTCGGAACTTTTTTATACTTTCTTTCATTTCTTTGTTTTTGGCTAATTCCTGTTTGATGTTATCGAGCAAGCCAGAGAGAAAGCCTTTTCTGCTTCCAGAGGAATAGGATTTGGACTAGAAAGAATGTAGAAAGAAACAAAGGATTTTTTTTTTTTTTTTAATTTTCTATTTTCTGTTGATACAGGTTTAACAATGAAGAGCTCTCTCTTTGCAGAAGAGTAGAAGAGGCACACCAAAAAACTATTAGGTGATAAACTGTGGGGCACCCAGGCAACAAGACATTATTCAGCAATAAAAAGAAATGAGGCCACCACTTCCCTGGTGGCACAGAAGATAAGAATCTGCCTGCCAGTGCAGGGGACATGGGTTTGATCCCTGGTCCAGGAAGATCCCACATGAGGCCCCGCTCCATGCACTGCCCTGCCCAATTCATGGGCTTTGGGGTCAGACACAGCTGGGTTTAGATCCTGGCTTCTCCTCTTTCACAGGCTCAGGAAAGAGAAAGCTTCAAAAATGATTGTGAGTGAGTGACTCAGGTCTCGGGGACATGGCCACGTGTGCTTGGCTGCTCCCACTTCTGAGGGTGCGCAGGGTCCCCACCAGGCCTGGGGACTTACCCTACCAGTTTCGGGGCAACAGCCCCCCTGGCTGCTATCAAGCCCCAGCAAAAGAGGCAGAAAATCTGAGTGCTGCCCCAGAGGTGGGGTGGCCAGGCCTGGTGCTGGCAGGCAGCTGTCTGGTCCAGATGGGTCCTGGCCAGCCCTTCGCTAGGGGAAATCCAGGGTCCAAGAGTGTCAGGGACTGCATCAGCTCACAGCAGCCCCACCATTCACCCCAGGGCTGGGGACTGGGTGGTAGTGGTGGGGGGCGGGGCAGATCAGAGATGTGGACAACTAATGGGAAAGACACGTCCCACACCTACAACAGCCCCAGGACACGGCTGGGGAGACAGGCTGGCACAGGTAACTAGAGGGCTGTGCTGAGACTCAAAAGGGAAGGGAGGGTGTGAGCTGCTCAAGGATGTGGAAGTGGAGTCAGTGTGAGGTTTGGGGCTTTCCTCCCCATAGTGGTGAAACACTAGCAGAAGCATGGTTGAGGAGGAGTGACCGGGAGGGCAAAAGCTCTAGAAAATGCTGTTTCTGACAAACAACATCAAGAGTAAGAGAGATATCGGGGCTTCCCTGGTGGTCCAGTGGTTTAGAATCCACCTGCCAATGCAGGGGACATGGATTTGATCCCTGATCCGGGAAGACCCCACTTGCTGTGGGGCAACTAAGCCCTGGTGCTACAATTACCGCAGCCTCCAAGCCCTAGAGCCTATGCTCTGCAACGAGAAAAGCCGACACAACGAGAAGCCCGTGCATGGCAACTAGAGAGTAGCCCCCACTCGCTGCAATTAGAGAAAGCCCCAAGCATAGCAACCAAGACCCAGGACAGCTATAAATAAAATTATGCAAATTATATATATAAATTTTATAAAAATATAAAAACATTATATAAATCTATAAATATAAAATTATATAAAAACAAAATTACAGAAATTTTGTATAAAAATATAAATGTAAAAGTTTTATAAATAAATACAATAAAAAAAATAAAGGTAAGGACGGTCTAGCCTGGGGAAACCCAGCTCCAGGAGATGTGTGACTCTGTGAACGCAAATGCCCATGCGGCCGTCTCCCAGAAGCAAGGCCCAGCTTTGCTTGAAGGACCCAGATGTGCGACCCAGTAGGCGGTGCATTTCAGCTCCGCTATAGGGATCCCACTCCACTCTGGGAGGCAGGAGCCCCACCCGCAGTGTGCCGAGCACTTCCAGATACCAAAAGCTCCAGGCCCACTGGGCTCTGTGACTCCAGAGGGCCTGCCCATCAGAGGCCCCAGCAGTGTGGGCAGCATCCTGCAGGCCTCTTCTGTCACCTGTGCCTGACCCTCACACCTCCCCTTCCAGCCAGCTGGCTCACATCTTGAGTCACTCACCAGGGTCAGCTCTCCATTTGGCCGGGGCAGCTGGTAGGAACCATGGGGCAGTGGCACTAGATTGTGGCTGGACATTAGATGGACTCCGCTGCCAACACATCTCTAATCGAGGGAGAAGAGATAAAGATCCGTTTAGACCAGAGAGTGATGAGGAAGGAATGAAATACGCCACCTAAAAGAGCAGAGATTGCTAAGACTCATCTGACGATTTTTATCCCATCCCACCTGCATGCTTGATGCTCGACCATCTTCTCAAATTCTGAGAAGCCGGTGGAATCTGGTAGAAAGAAAAAATCTTGGAACTGTACCTGCAGGGCCTACATGTACCCTCCCGACTCTGAACCTAGGAGAAACCAGATGGGTCCTAGGAAATGCCAACCTATGGTGGAAGAACGCTAAAGGCTAAATGTGCCAGTCTGATTTAAGGCCTTAGTCTGAAAATGGGCATGCGGAGCCTTGATGCTGGTGGCAACCAGTTTTCTCTCACCAGCCTTCTCTACTTCTGCAGCCTTGGAGGACCAGAGACCTGGGCTTTTAGAGGCACACACTGATAACTTACTGTCCCAGGCACGACCCTGCAATAAACCTACCATGTCCTGATCCAGGCTTGGGATGTGAGCAGAGCAACTTAGGGGAGTCACCTGGGCAGAGAGATGCTGCTAACCTCATGTGAAAGGCATTTCTTCTCTGACCAAAAGATGAACTTAAGCTCCAGGTGGGAAGCTCCATGTAGGTCTTGTTCAATGCTGCATCCTAGCACCCAGCATGGAGCCAGTAACACGGATGTCAATGACCTGACAAAATCACATTTCCATTTCTACAATCCCTGGGCCTCTCCTCATCCTGTTCCATGCTTCCTGTCTCCAGGAACTCTAAGCAACATACAGACTTACACAGATGCCATGATCTCCTATAGCTACTCAAGAGTAACTCCTGTGAGTTACCGAAACTTTTGTTTTAATTGCTTTGTTGTTTTCTTCTTTTAAATGCCTACAGCCATTGATCCTGGAGCCACCGACGTCAGCAGCAGTCTGAAGTTGAAGCGGATCGCTCTCTAATTAGGAAGGAAAACCCCACAGGAGGACGGAACCTGAAGGTGGCTCCTCTTTTGTCTTGTGCCCAAATCAAACACCTGTACACACAGCCTTCAAACCCTGACTCAAAAGACAATCAGTCCAGAAGAAAAGCTCTGCCCTGAGTCAGAAACGCGTTGTTTCTCCTGACACTCAGATTCCTGTGAGATAACTTTCCTTCCTGACCTGAGCTTTGGGCCAGGTCAACCACCCTGCTAGCTCTGAGACTGTGGGCAGCTTGTTTAGCACGACTGAGCTCCCAGTTTCCTAACTTATTGAGATAGCATCAAATAGTAGCAACGTGAGTACTACTGTCCCAGTGCACTTTATACGCCTTGACCCCCAAGGCATCTGTGAGCCCAGATTCTCAGCCAGGGCGACAACTACCTCCCGTCCTTTCAGAGGATTAGGAAGAGAGACGGAAAGTGCTCCCGGTTGCGGACGAAGCATATTAAGCCGAGCCGTGACTGTCACGGTTTTCTGCCTTTTCCTCGCCACTGCTTCTCCATGGAGCGCCACGGTCACCATTCACTCCTCGGTACACGTGGGCCAGCCAGAAATGAGGGGCGATCCTCTCCCTGGCGGCTCCATGCATTACTGCCCCCGGCCGGACAGTCTCGGCTCCCCCGCCCTCAGGCCTAGCTCCAGGCCCCACGTTACCGGGCCCCCGCCCCGGCCTCGGCTGACCCAGTGACCAAACTCTGAGTCTCTCGCGGAGCCCAGGGAAGGGGGCAAAGAGGTCAAAGATCTCGGGACAGCGAGATCCTGGAAGTCGCCGGTCCGGAGCTCCCTAGTCCCGCCCTCCTGGCCCCTTATATCTGCTCACCCGCGGGCAGCGGCACCAGCCTGCCCGCAGCGCCGCCGCCGCCATGCTGGAGGATCCCGTGTGACCTTCTCGGGGCGCGACTCGATACCGTCATCCGCCGCGTCTGCCTGGTAGGGTCTGGGCCTGGGAAAAAGCAAGACCTGGGGGCGGGGTTTATGAAAGGAAGGGCGTATCATTGGACAGGACTCCTAAGAAAGGAGGGGCCGTGGAGGGAGGTCCATAGTGGGGGCGTGGCCTCACAGAGGGCGGGAGAGTCCTGGAGAGCTAGGCCTCTGATAGGGCAGAGTTTCGGAAGAGCGGGGCCTGTGACTGGATGTGACCTGGGGGGCGTGTACTCCTGTGTGGCAGAGACCTATGGTTGGATAAGAAAGCGAAGAGGCGGAGCCTGAGGATGTGGAGTCTGTCACGAGCCAAGATTTTCCTACAGACCACCCAGGGTGCGCGTGGCCGGAAAAACCGGTACAGAGCGACCTACCATAAGAACCGCTTCAATTGGGTTCTGACTGACTGACCGATGGGCCTGCCCTTTGCCACTGACTCTGACTCACTGACAGTGACTGACATTGACTAACAGACGAGCAAGTGAGTTGCTTCAAGAGCAAGAGCGAATGAGCCCACATTTGTACAGCACTTTCGGGAGGCAACTGTTGGTTTTGGTCCAGAAAAGGAACGGGAAGCTGAGACCTGGCTGAGTGTGAGCCACTCTTCCCTCCATCCATTTAGTGTGAATTGATACACCTGGACCGGAAGAAGGTTCATGCCTCTGTCACATCAGCACCCAGATGCTACTTTCCATTTAGAGAATCCGCCAAGTGGCGGTACCTGGACATGGTCGTGCAGTTGGGAAGAGATGGTGTGTTGGTAGCGTTGTTGTTCAATCTCTCAGTCATATTCGACTCTTCCTGACCCTATGGGCTGCAGCACGCCAGGCTTCCCTGTCCTTCACTATTTCCCAGAGTTTGCTCCAACTCCTGTCCATTGTGTTGATAATGCTATCCAACCATCTAATCCTCTGTCGGCCCCCTTCTCTTGCACTCAATTTTTCCCACCACGAGGGTCTTTTACAGTGAGTCAGCTCTTAGCGTCAAGTGGCCAAAATATTGGAGCTTCAGCTTCAGCATCAGTCCTTCCAATGAATATTCAGGGTTGATTTCCTTTAGGACTGACTGGTTTGATCTCCATGCTGTCCAAGGGACTCTCAAGAGTTCTCCTGCAACACAATTCAAAAGCATCAATTCTTTGGCGCACAACCTTCTTTATGGTCCAACTCGCACATCTGTACATGACTATTGGAAAAACCATAGCTTTGACTATATGGACCTTTGTGGGGAAAATGTCTCTGCTTTTTAATATGCTGTCTAGGCTTCCTTGGTCACTCAGTTGGTAAAGAATCCACCTGCAATGCAGGAGACCTGGGTTTAATCCCTGGCTTGGGAAAATCCCCTGAAAGAGGGCACAGCAACCCATTCCAGTACTCTTGCCTGGAGAATTCCCATGGACAGAGGAGCTTGGTGGGCTACAGTCCATGGGGTCTCAAACAGTTGGACACAACTGATTGACTAGGCACAGCACAGATCTGTCATAGCTTTTTTTCCAAGGAGCAAGCATCTTTTAATTTCATGGCTGCAGTCACCATCTGCAGTGATTTTGGAGACCTAGAAAAGATCAGTCACTGTTTCCACTTTTTCCCCATCTATTTGCCATGAATTGATAGGACTGGATGCCATAATCTTAGATTTTGAGTGTTGAATTTTAAGCCAGTTTTTTTCACTCTCTTCCTTCACCTTCATGAAGAGGCTGTTTAGTTCCTCTTTGCTTTCTGCCATTAGGTATCATCTAGATATCTAAGGCTGTTGATATTCCTCCTGGCAATCTTGATTCCAGTTTGTGTTTCATTCAGCCCAGCATTTCACATGGTGTACTCGCTGGTACCATGGGGAGAGTTAATAATGTATGTTGCCTTTGCCCTATTGAAACCTTTGCCATTACTAAAACTGTGATAAGGTCTATGGGACTTGGAAGGGAGGCAGCATACACTCCCTGGCTTCAGAGTTGGACAGATCTGCGTTCTCCGTCCCTCAGGAGCTCCACCTGGAGGTGAGAAGAAGTGTTGAGGGCTTCCACTCTGGCTTTGTTGGAAATGTCATGTATGGATGTGAGAGTTGGACTGTTAAGAAAGCTGAGCGCTGAAGAATTGATGCTTTTGAACTGTGGTGTTGGAGAAGACTCTTGAGAGTCCCTTGGACTACAAGGAGATCCAACCAGTCCATTCTAAAGGAGATCAGCCCTGGGTGTTCTTTGGAAGGAATAATGCTAAAGCTGAAACTCATGTGAAGAGTTGACTCATTGGAAAAGTCTCTGAGGCTGGGAGGGATTAGGGGCAGGAGGAAAAGGGGATGACAGAGGATGAGATGGCTGGATGGCATCACCGACTCGATGGACGTGAGTTTGAGTGAACTCCGGGAGTTGGTGATGGACAGGGAGGCCTGGCGTATTGCGATTCATGGGGTCGCAAAGAGTCAAACACGACTGAGCAACTGAACTGAACTGAAACTAGTTAAGAGGTTGGGATATACAGGTTTGCTGCTGAGAAGAAGGTCTAAGGGTTTCTTAGTTGTAGTTGAAATCATGGAGTTAGACAAGGGCACTCAGAGAGAATATGTCAGGTGGGCACATCAAAACCCTGTAGTCAGATGGAGGAAGAAGAGCCCTTAAAAGAGACTGGGCAGGACTGGTCAACAGGTCAGAAGAGGACCTGGAGTCGCTTGGAGAAGACAGGTGGAGTAAGCGGTGCTGAATGCAGTAGAGAACTCAGGCCAGGCATACCAGGTCAGAATGGTATCCATTGGCCCTTGTACTTTGTAATATGGAGGTCCCTGAGGAGAGACGCTAGAAGATTTTGGTTGAATGGTGGCTGTGGAAGCCAGATTTCAATTGGCTGAGCTTTCATTTTTTACAGAGGTGTGCTGGAACCAGCTTAGACTGCCTGGCAATAGCCAATTGTCAAATTTTTAGGAATTTTGGAGCTAGTTGTTAAACACAGTCATTATTTTAAAATTTATTGTATAAACTTACAATCAACTGGATTATATTAAAATAATGGTAATAAATTCCCAAAACTCAACACTTCTTATTATGCCCCTGTCTATGCTACTGAAGTTATTTACATATGTCTCTTCTGTAGGCTGGAAATACCATGTTAGATGTGCTATACCTCTTACTAATTCTGTCTTTTTTTGTCTAAAGTAATGGTTTATTTGCAGGGTGCCACACAGGGAAATGGGAGACAAGTCACAGGTCCACTTCATCTTGGTCACTGAGTTAGGGATTCTTTTTCCTATTTATTTTTATTTATTTGATTTGGCTGAGCCAGGTCTTCATTGCGACATGTGGGATCTAGTTCCCTGATCAGGGATCGAACTTGGGCTTCCAGCATTGGGAGCACCGAGTCTTTGCCACTGGACCACCAGGGAAGTCCCCACCAATTCTGCCTCTAATGCACCACATTAGTAGCCTGAAACTGGCTATGGTGGGGGTATTTATGCCATAGGAATTGACAAACGCTACAGATCGAGAACTTTCTGGCATGTTTGGAGAGTCCGTTATTAAATGTTTAATAGGCACATAGAGAAGGAGAACAGAGATGCCTCTGAGGAATCTTTGCAGTGCTTAGAAAGTGAAATGATGACAGCTGGAGGTACATATGGGGTAGAGTGAGAGTGGTTTATGTTTTCCCTACCTTTTCATTTTGAAAATGTTCAAAGCTACAAAAAAAGTTGCCAGAATAGTATAATGAACACTCACACACCCTTTACCTACATTTGTTTTGCCACAGGTGCTTTAGCAGGTGCTATGTACCTGTGAGGGTTTCCCAGGTAGTGCTAGTGGTAAAGAACCTGCCTGACAATGCAGGAGACATAAAAGATCCTGGTTCAAGCCCTGGGTCAGGAAGATCCCCTGGAGGAAAGCATGGCAACCCAGTCCAGTATTCTTGCCTAGAAAATCCCATGAACAGAGGAGCCTGATAGGCTACAATCCATGGGGTCACAGACTCGGACATAACTGAGCATCTGAGAACTGATAGTTAATTTACGATATTGTGTTAGTTTTGGGTGCACAGCTAAGTCATTCGACTATATACATAGATATATAATTATTTTTTAACAATTCTTTTCCATTATAGTTTGTTACAAGACACTGAATATAGTTCCCTGTGCTATACAGTAGGCCCTTGTTGTTTACTTATTCTATATATGTGCTCAGATGCTCAGTCGTGTCTGACTCTTTGTAACCCCATGGACGATAGCCCACCAGGCTCCTCTCTCCATGGAATTTTCCAGGCAAGAATACTGGAGTAGCATTATGTGTATGGAGAAAAAAAAAAGAATACTGGAGTAGGGTGCCATTTCCTTCTCCAGGGGATCTTCCCAACACAGGGATTGAACCCACATCTCTTAAAGTTCTTGCATTGGCAGGTAGATTCTCTACCACTAGCTCCACCTGGGAAGCCATTTTTATATAGTGGTGTGTATCTGTTAAGTCAATACTTCCAATTTATCCCCCCACCCAGTGCTCTTGCCTGGAAAATCCCATGGACAGAGGAGCCTGGAAGACTGCAGTCCATGGGGTCGCAAAGAGTCGGACACGACTAAGCAACTTCCCTTTCACTTTTCACTTTCATGCATTGGAGAAGGAAATGGCAACCCACTCCAGTGTTCTTGCCTGGAGAATCCCAGGGACGGCGGAGCCTGGTGGGCTTCCGTCTATGGGGTCACACAGAGTCGGACACGACTGAAGCGACTTAGCAGCAGCAGCATCCCCTTTGGTAAGTGAAGTTTGTTTTCTATGTCTATGAGTCTGTTTCAGTTTTGTAAATAAGTTCATTTGTACTGTTTTTTAGATCCCACATATGTAGTATCATATGGTATTTGGCTTTCTCTTTCTGACTTACTTCACTTAGTAAGCTATTCTCCAGGTCCATCCATGTTGCTGCAAATGGTATTATTCCCACTCTTTTTATGACTGAGTAATATTCCGTTACTTATTATACATATCTTCTTTGTCCATTCACCTGTTGATGGGCACTTAGCTTGTTTCCATGTCTTGGCTATTGTAAATAGTACTGCTCTGAACATTGGGATGCATGTGTCTTTTCAAATTAGAGCTTTTGTCCTTTCTGGATATATGCCCAGGATGAGGATTGCTGGATATATGGCAACTCTATTTTTAGTCTTCTTAAGGAATCTCTATAGTTTTCCATAGTAACTGCACTGATTTACAATCCTACTAACGTTTAGGTTTGTACCTACCTTTTTTCCACGTCCTCTCCAGCATTTACTATCTGTAGACTTTCTAATCATGGCCATTCTGACCAGTATGAGGTGGTACCTCATTGTGGCTTTGTTTTGCATTTCTCTAATAGCGATATTGAGCATCTTTTCATGTGCATCTATTTGTCTTCTTTGGAGAAAAAATCTGTTTAGGTCTTCTGTAGCCCAAGCACAAGGTTAACAAAGGCAGAAAAGGTAAAAGGCAAGGGATCTTTGTGATTTCAGCTCCCTGAGTAGACCTCGGTTAGAGGGTCACCTGCCTTGTCTTGTAACTTGGTGTGTCATTGGTGATTGTGCCTGATCTATGTGTTCCTACAAAGCAAACCAGCAAATTGTGGTCTGTTGTCTAAGCCAACCAGTGGGTGGTATTTTGTTACAGCTGCCCCAGCTGACTAAGACAGTCAGTTCCCCCAGGTGGTAGGCGAACCCCAGGCTGCCTGGAAACTTTCCCAGTGCTGTCAGGTGAGTGTGTGTTAAGGCCGACCGGCGCGGTCCACGGTGAAGCCAGGGAACAGGGACCAAGACGCGGGGGAGTCACCCTCTGGGGGGAGCATCCAGAAAACCCATACTGTGTCCTGTGTGCATTGAGACCCCAGGAAGGGTGAGGTTTGGCGCTAAGATGATCACAGAAAGGACTCTGTATTATTCATCTACTGCTCTGTAACAAATTACCCAAAAAGTTACGGCTTAACAAAAAGAAGGGTGGTTGCCAGGGGCTGGGTGTAGATAAGCAAGATGCATGAATTCTAGAACTCTGGTATACAGCCAGCTCAATGCCTACAGTTAATCGTTCTGTACTGGGCACTTTCACGTTTCTTAATGTTGGTCCCTGCTGATCCAGTGGTTAAGAAGCCACCATGCAATACACTGGTTCCATCCCTGGCCCGGGATCTAAGAGTCCATGCCCAGCTCCTGCTGCCCACGGACCTGGGCCATCTGTCTGCCTTCTGTCTGGCCTTCTTCCCACTTCTGCTCCCCCTCTACCCGGCTGACTCTCCTCTCCATCTCCTGTTCTCCTTCCCCAGAAATAATAATAGCTGCTGGCACTGATGGCACGCCTCCCCTGTTCCAGACAGCGCGCTAGGCTCCAGGAAGCAGCTTCTGATCTGGCGCCAGCCCACAAGGCCCCAAGGCGGATGCTATCATTAGTCCTCTACAGACAGGCGCCCACAGCTCGCAGGCAGGGAGGAAGCGCCCACATCAACCACGTCTACAGAGAGAATCTAGCTGGAGAGTTAGAGCCAAGCCCCTGGCCCAGGTCACAGTGTAGACCCCCACCCGGCGGCCACAGCCAGGCTGGGTGATGTGAAAAGCAAGGGCTGTCGGTAAGGTAGGATTTGAATCCTCCTTAAAATCTGTGAAACTGGCGCTATCATTCCCTTCTCTATCAAGGAAGCAAAGGCCTCCAGAAGTTGATCCACTCAAGGGCCAGGATGGGGAAGTCGAAGGTGTTTGAAAGAAGCCATAAAGGACAGTTTATGGACATAAGACATAAAGGACAGAGACTTCCCTGGGGGTCCAGCGGCTAAGACTCCCTACTCCCAACGCAGGGGGTCCTGGGTTGATCCTTGGTCAGGGAACTAGATGCCACACGCCATGACTAAGAGTTTGGATGCTGCAACTAGCGATCCTGAGTGCCGCAACAAAGACCAGGTTCAACCAAAACAAGATAAATAAATAAAGGAGCGGCTAGACGGGAAAGCTTGCTGTGGGGACAGTGCCAACAGGGGTTGGAGACAGATCATGGAAATGTCTGGGGGAGCAGGAGAGCCTGGCTGGAGAGGATAGGTGGGGACCAGATCACGAGGGTTGCCTAAGTAGGTGCACTGGGGAGTTTTAAAGAGGGCATGGCGGGGTGCCGTGTGAGCCATCCGATCAGCTCTGTTTTGTGGAAAGATCCCGAGGCCGCTGTGGTCACTAGGAGACCACAGCATCCCGAACAGGGGGACCAGCAGATGGACCTGTGGAAAAGCCAGGGGTCAGGACGCTCAGGACTCCGGGTCACGGAAGCCTGTCTTTTATGGTGCAGGTGGGGGCAGGGGCACACCTGGCTGTCAGCTTCCAGGCACTGTGCAGGGCGGAGACTTTGGCTGTACTGTGCAGGGCCCTCAGCAGGTAGTTGATCGGGAGGGGCTTCTAGCATCTCCAGTGGTCCTTAGGGTCCTTCATCCTCTGTCTTTGGAACCTCATTTCTCTTCTCATGATTATTTGCACTAATCAGATTCCATGTAGACTGTGGGTGGAACAGTCAGGTAGCAGATGCAGAGCTTATAAGGCAATCAGACCTTTCAAAGAATGAGAACTGGGACTTCTCAAATGGTCCCTGGGACTTCCCAGACGGTCCAGCGGTTAAGACTCCACGCTCCCAGTGCAGGGAGCGTGGGTTCCATCCCTGGTCAGGGAACTAAGATCCTGCATGCCATGTGGACAAAAACAAACAAAAACACAACCACCCCCACCCAAAACCAAATACACTTCCAGGGTAAAAGGAAAAAAAGGAACAAAAGGAAAAAAAGAAAAAAGAACCAGGCTTGACCTCTTAGCAGGGGTGACCTTCCTCTCAGGTGACTAGGGCCTACCATACTTGGGGGCTTTTTGCAAATGTTTTGCTTTCTTTTAAAATAAGAAGAAAAAATATATAATCTAGCTGGAATTTCAGTCATCTTTATGCCAACAGTGTTGTAAAACATATATTTTTTTTCCTTTTTCCATGGGGGATAGAACCTATGAAGGCAAAATTGTGTGGGGCTGATGAAAGTCACAACGGGGCGATTTTGGCATATTTCTTGGGCCTTATCATGCTAGGGTCTGTCTCTTCTGTCTTAAGGACCATTATTAATCCCTCTTTTGTTACCATGATCCAGGAAGGGGAGGTGGAGAGGGAAAACGGGAAGAGACCTAAAAAAAACAAAACCCAGTGGAACCAAAGAGGTATTTGCAGACCCATGTTCAGAGCAGCATTAGTCCTCTTCACCCAAAGTTAGAAGCAAGTGTGCATCAACAGGTGAGTGGATAAACACAATGTGGTCCATCCGTATGATGGAATATTACTCAGCTTTCAAAAGGAATGAAGTTCTGATACATGCTACAGCATGGATGAAGCTGAAAACACTTGTTAAATAAGCTTACAGTTTCTGAAATGCAGGACACTCTACAAGCAGTAAAACACGCCCCTCTCAGCATTTTTGTGGGTTTAAAACACAGACCTGGTGGCTTGGCCACCCACCTATTTAAAATACAACATCAACACGTAGTTGACTGGAAAGTGCCTGCACACACAGGGCAGCTCAAGAGAGGAAAGCCGGGTGGCAAGGAAAGCAGAGAGAGGGGGAGTTTTCATTCAATCATCTTTGGACATTGCATGCTTTGAATGGTGAACATTACCTGTTAAGAATAAACAGAGGCTTCCAAAGAAGACATACAGATGGGCAATGGTCACGTCAAAAGATGCTCATGTACTCAGTCATGTCTGACTCTGTGACACCATGAGCCCGGGAGGCTCTTCTGTTCATGGGATTTTTCAGGTGAGAATACTGGAGTGGGTTGCCATTTCCTTCTCCACGGTATCTTCCTGACCCAGAGATTGAACCTGCGTCTCCTGTGTCTCTTACATTGCAGGTGTATTCTTTATCCGCTGAGCCTATTTTATTCCGCCTTATTTTAGTTTTATTTTGCCTTACTCTGTTTTATTTGCCATGTTGTGTGGCTTGTGGGATCTTAGTTTCCCCACCAGGGATGAAACCCATGCCTTTGGCAATGAAAACAGAGTCCTAACTACTGAAGAGCTAGGAATTCCCAGAAAATTCTCCATTTTAAATTGAACAATTCAGTGGATTTTCCTATATTCACAAGGTTGCGGCAACCACCACCTCCATCTAGTTCCAAAACATTTTCTTCACCCCAAAAGGAAGCCCTGTGCCCAGTGAGCAGTAGGTCTCATTCCCACCCCACCCCACCAGGCCCCTGGCAATAACTGACCTACTTCCTGTGGATCTGCCTGTTCTGGACATTTCTTATCAATGGAATCACACACTGTGTGGCCTTTTGTGTCTGGCTTCTTTCTCTGAGCATCATGTTCTCTGGGTTCATCCACGTTGTCTCAGGTGTGTCAGAGACCCGTTCCCTTTTACGGCTGAATGCTGGGAAAGACTAAGGCAAAAAGAGAAGAGGGGCGGCAGAGATGAGATGGTTTGATTGCATCACCCACTCAATGGACATGAACATGAGCAAACTCCAGGAGATAGTGGAGGACAGAGGAGCCTGGTGTGCTGCAGTCCATGGGGTCGCAAAGAGCTGGACACGACTGAGCAACTGCAGAACAACAATATTCCATCATATGAATGGACTATATTGTGTTTTTTGCTTGTGTGTGGGTGGTCCTGCAGTGTTTGGCCTGGTGGATATGTGTGGACTGAATATAAGAATGGTTAGAAGGATATTGAGATAAGCAAGCTGTGGGCACAGAGGCATCAGTGGCAGGTCCTACTACCCCCTGCCTCAGGACCAGGAGTCCAGTGGGGACCCCTAACTCAGCTGTGGGAGCGTGGGTAAGGGGGGATTTGAGGTAAGTGATGGGGGAAGGGGAGCAAACTTTGTCCTGGCTCAGATGGGGCTGACGTGTGACCAGAGCAGGGAAGACCCTCCTTGGGGTCCTTGGGTTGGGACCCCAGAAAGGGCAAGTCATCTGCCTGCAACACCGAGACCTTGTCAGGAGGGAAACCAGAATTCTGCCCTTAGAAGCTTGTCACCACCCAGCTTGCCTTTTATTGTACCAATTACGTCTGCCAGCAAGGGCGTGCTGTGAGTTTTCATAGAGAGACCTGGACCGTATTCATCCAGGTGATGAGAACACCAGCTGTGAGCAGGTTCCTCCCCATCTGGGCACGGAGAGTGAGGGAGTCCTGGCTGCACGGGGAGGTCTGCTGGCTGCAGGCGGTGCAAGATGTAGGCAGCCAACTGGGGCAACATCTGATCCGTGGGGTAGCACATGCTGTTTCACGCTTTGCGGTTGCCATCTTGAAATTCTTTTTTTTTTTTAAATAACTTTATTTATTTTTGGCTGTGCTAAGACTTTGTTGCTATGTGCAGGCTTTCTCTAGTTGCGGCGAGTGGGGGCTACTCTCTAGTTGCGGTGCGTGGGCTTCTCATTGCTGTGGCTTCTCTTGTTATGGAGCATGGGCTGTAGGGCGTGTGGGTTTCAGTAGTTGCTGCACTCGGGCTCAATAGTTGTGGTGTGTGGGCTTAGTTGTCCAGTGGCATGTGGGCTCTTAGTTTCTGGACCAGGGATCGAACCCGTGTCCCCTGCATTCGCAGACAGATCTTAACATCTAGACCACCAGGGAAGTACACTACCCACCCTTTTTTTTAACGATTATTTTTGGTGTGGACCATTTTTAAAGTCTTTATTGAATTTTCTATATTGTCTTTTTTTTTTTAATTTGTTTTTTCAGTTTTTTTGGCCATGAGGCATGTGGGTTCTTAGCTCCCCGATCAGGGATCAAACCTGTATCCCATGCATTGGAAGGCAAAGTCTTAACCACCGAACCACCAGGGAGGTCCTGTCGTCTTGAAATTCCTAATACATTTTTTAAAAACTTTATTTTTTAAGTGTGGTAAAATACACATAACCTAAAATTCATTTAAGAGTGCACAACTCAGCAGCATTAAGTACATTCATACTGTCCTGCAATCATCCATCGCCTGGACTTTTTCATCTTCAGTGGAAACTGTCTGCACTAAACGCTGACTCCCCATCCCCTCCCCAGGCCCCGGCCCCCACCATCCTACCTTGTCTCCACGGACTTGACTTCTCCAGGGCTCTCACGTAAATGGAATCTTACCATGTTAGTCCTTTTGTGACTGGTTCATTTCACTTACCATGGTTCACCTGTGTTGTAGCATGTGTTAGAATTTCCTTCCTTTTAAAGGATGAATAATGTTCCATTTTACGGATACACTACATTTTGTGTATCTGAAATTCTGAATAATTTTTAAAGAGGGGGCTCTGCATTTTCATGCTACACTAGGCCCCCAAATTACATAGCTCATCCTGCTAGCCCCTGTCACACTGAATCCAGCAGGAGGAATCCTTCCAGCTTACTCAGTCCCCTCTTCCATGGAAGTCCCAGAAGCAAACTCAGCAGCGGCAGTCGACTAACCACCCCCAACCCCCTACCCTGACTGCTTTGGGGAAGAACTCAGAAAAGACCCAGTGACACATTTAAAAATATATGTTTATTTTTTCGGCTGTGTTGGGTCTTAGTTGTGGCACTCTGGATCTTTAGTTGCGGCATAAACTCTTAGTTGAGGCACGTGGGATTTATTCCCTGACCAGGGATTGAACCCAGGCCCCCTGCATTGGGAGCATGGAGTCTTAGCCACTGGACCACCAGGGCAGATTTTGAAAGGCTTTTCATGGGTTGAACTGTCCCCCCAAAAGGTATGTTGAAATCCTAAACCCCAGGACCTCAGAATGTGACCTTCTTTGGAGGTAGGGTCTTGGGAGAGACGATAAAATTAATATGTGGTCATCATCGTGGGCCCTGATCCAGTAGGACTCGTGTCCTTATAAAAAGCAGAGGTTTGGACACAGAGTCAGATGTGCACAGAGGGGAAACGATGTGAAGAGATACAGCGAGACAGGCACACGAGTGGAGGGTTGCACCCCTTCCTCCAAGAGGCACACAGAGAGCAGGTAGGGAGAACCCAGGCCCCCGTGAATCGGCCTGCCTACGGACGCTCGGGGATGGCTGGGCTTGGCCTCCCCCTTCCCCATCGGATTCCTCCATTGTCACCCTGGACGTGCTGCCCACACCTTCCTGTCTGATGCCTGGCTTCTTTCTCCACCCTCCCCCTCCCTCACCCCACCCAGTCCACCCCTGCCCTGCCACAGGCACAGCTTACAGGATCTTAGTTCCCTGACCAGGAATCAAACCCAAGGGCCCAGGCAGTGAAAATGCTGAGTCCTAAACACTGGACCACCTGGCAATTCCCTGATGCCTGGCTTATTTATTTATTTGGTTTTGTAGCTCAGTCGGTAAAGAATCTGCCTGTAATGCAGGAGACCCAGGTTCGATTTCTGTGTGGGAAAGATCCCCTGGAGAAGGAAACAGCAACCCAGTCCAATATTCTTGCCTAGGGAATCCCATGGACAGAGGAGCCTGGTGGGCTACATAGTCCATGGGGTCGCAGAGTTGGACGCGACTTAACGACTAAACCACGCACGCCAGGTCTTAGCTGCAGCGTGTGGAATCTAGTTCCCTGACCAGGGATCGGACCCAAGCCCGCTGCACTGGGAGCATGGAGTCTTAATCACTGGACTGCCAGGGAATTCCCTGATGTCTGGCTTTTTAAGGCTCTAATCTGCACTGGGCATGGGGCAGGGTACTCAAAGTGGCTGCAAAGGGAGAAATCCAGGAAGTGGGTGCTTTACACACATCTTAAATTGTAAATGTTTACAGGTTGCCTCTTCATGTGGCCAAAAGGGTTTGAAAATAATACATTTTAATGTTCTTCTTTGGTCATGAAAGCAGGTAAGAGGAATCTTTTCAGATTTTAAGAAATTAGAAAAAAAAATTAAAAAGTGCAAGCCTTTTGAAAAAGTGTATTTAAGGTTTATACTTTGGTTTTTCTGTGAGTCTGGGGCCTGATGCCTCCATGGTCAGTTGCCCTCCTTCCGTCTCTGCAAAGCACTTTGCAACCTCTGTCTTGGACACATCCCTTTCTTTTTAAAAAATATTTATTTAGCTGCCCTGGGTCTGACTTTATGGACATGGAGGAAAGAGAAAGCTCACATGTATTTATTTGTAAATAAGGACTGGTTTTAGTTTTGGAGTCCCTGGAGTCTCTCCTGAGGGGCCCTGGTGGTCCGGGAGCTCCACCACTGCAGACTGCTTCTGGGGACTTGTTCTGCCCCGTCTCTTCGTGCTCCCAGGGGTTGGCTGCTTGGTGTGGGTCGGGCAGTGGGTGGTTCACATGGTTGACCCGCCAGAGTTTGCCATGAGGCTTCACTTGCCAGAGAGAGGAGGGGGTTCATGTATGTGCCACCAGACCACCTTCCCTGCCCTGTGCCCACCCCCATCTCCTGTCCAGGGTCCCTTGAACAGGAAAGGATCCTCCAGTGGCCTGCCTAGAGCCCTGGCCCCTCTCCCTGACAGCCACCCTGAGGCTCTTTGAGCTGCAGTTTCTTCTAGGACTCAACCAAATCCTTCAACTTTTAAAACATTGATATATTTTGGCTGTGCAGCATGTGGGATCTTAGTTACCCAACCAGGAGTGGAATCCATGCCCCCTGCCTTGTAAACGTGGAATCTTAACCATTGGACCATGAGGGAAGTCCCCAAATCTTTCAACTTTGAGAAAACCAATGGGACAGAAGCTGGTCCTTGGAACAAAGGCGAAGGTGAATTTTGAGGTTCCAGAGTCTACAGGAAGGCCAAAGTTAACCAGAAAGCTCCTAAACAGAAAGGGTGTCGGGCCATGGACCCATGCCCACACAGGACGCCACACTCAGAGAGCCCCACTGTGCTCGGTTTAATGTTCTGAGGTCAACGACTTGAAGTTCTTGGTACTTTTCTGAATCAGAGGCTCTGCAAATTCTGTCCCCAGTTTGGTGGAGGTTAGAAGCCCTTGGGGTCTCAGAGGGACACTGTTCCTGGAGGTCCAGGTGCAGAGGGGCTGGCTGTGTGCTCACGATATGGGAATTCCCTCCCTCAACTATCTGGGGTGACTTGAAAGATCCCCAGGAGAGCTGGGGGTTGGGTCTAGGCCCCGGCATGTGCTCATGGGTACCTGAGCCCCTTCCTACCTCCGTGTGGTTACACAGGCAGAATGTCCCTCCTGCGGGAGGCCTTGTGTCCCCTCCGCATCCCCAACTTCGCGTCCTGGCTGAACCCCAAGACAGACAATTCAGATGTACAGAGGGAACGGGTGGTCTAAACCCAGGATACTCCGTTATCAAACTGGTGGGGGAAAAAAGGTCACCAGCACTGAATGGTGTCTGTTTTCCCAATCGGCTGAGCTTCAGGGAATCACCTTTAAAGGAGTATGGGGACAATACCAACAACTTCCTCACGGTCCCGTGAAGGACTCTAAAGTGAACAGCACACTAACAGCTAATAGGTAGCATGTCCACCACCACCTCCTACCTCCCTGAGGTCCCCCCTCGCCCCAGCACTCGGCACCACCTACACATAGGATAGTGGAGGTCTTTGGTCTGTTCTTTTGGAGCCCTGGGTGGGGAAAGCAAGGCATTCACTGGGGAGACATGCTCCGGGGCCGGCTTGAATTCTACTGTGGGACTTGTGTGTGGCTTCCCAGAGCTCAGGGCTCGCAGCTCCACATCACCCCTACCTGTCCTGCTCTGAGTGGGCTCCAGGCTGGGGACAGAGGGCAAGGGGCCAGTGTTGCTGCCCCAGTGCCTCCCACTCTGCAGTGAAAACCACCCTCATGGCACAACTTGGTCCTTCCTATCACTAGACTCCAGGACGCTAGTCTCCAGTGATAGACTCCGATCACTAGGTTCTCCAGGACAACATTGTTGTCTATGGTTTTCTCTTTTCTCTTCTGAAAATCCTTTCCAAATGAGCTAGGAAAGCATGGAGGTGAAACAAGACACAGAGATGAAGGGATACAGGCATAGGCCCTCAGAGCCTTAACCTTGAACGGAACTGTGAAGATAGCCCCCACCCACTGGCCCCGGGCAGGAGCCCCCCACTACAAACTCGGTCTCAACCACTTAGCTCTGAATTCTGGAGTCAGGGAGGCCGTCCCGGGCACGACGTGGAGGTGGGGGCAGAGGGGCTGTGTTACAGCACACCCCCACTTACGGCGCCTCTCTGGCTTCTAAGTGGGCGTCAGAACTGCCGAAGCACAATCTGCCTTTCCCCCCACTTCTTTGGCTGCACCTCTAGGCATGTGGGATCTTAGTTCCCCCACCAGGGATCAAACCCATGGCCCCTGCAGTGGACTTGCAGCGTCCTAACCACTGACCAGCAGAGTGCCAGGAGTCCTCAAATCTGCTTTATAAGACCCCTTGGGGAAGGGGATGCACACCGAGGTCTGCAATTGGCCAGGAAAGGCTGACACCCAGACCCCTCCTCTTCGGGGCACAGTGATGCCCCAGGAGCTGCTGGAGGCCCCAGGACATCCCAGGGATACCCCTAGAGTCACCTCCAGCCAGAGCCCGGCCCCCTTCCCCAGGTGGTGCCGACCTGCCTCTACCAGGGAGGGACACGGGTTGGGTATTCCGAGGGAGCGCAATGCAGGACCATAAGACACACACACACACTCACAAAAGGAAACCCAATGACTTCAGAAGAGGCCCCGTAAGTGCCTGTTGGAGAAGTACATGAGGCTTTTAGCTGAGCCCACTGAGCGCGGGGGAGCCAGGGGTGGGGTCAGGTGGGGGCTGCTCTCTCTGCCCACCCCAGCCTTGCCCCTGGATTCAGAGCAGCCATGGTGACTGCGGTACCTACTTGATTTGTTTTCCTTTCCACGAGGATCCTATGGACCCCATTTCACTGTTGGGGATGCTGAGGCTGGGGGAGGAGAGTCAAGGACTTGCCTGCTGAGGACAGCGTGGAGTCAGGATTTGAACCTGAGACCCTGACCCTGAGACCCTGACACATCGTCCTGCCTCTGGGGGATTCAGAACTCACCTGCCCTCCCCCGAGGGGATAAGTGTCAGAAGACATTAGGAATGGCCAGAGGCTCAGATGGACAGGCAATACTCAGGGACAAGACAGGGGGCTCACAAATCTTTGAGAAGGGAGAGGTCTCTAGGTCTCCAAGGGGAGGGAGCTGACTCGTGTGTGGGGGGCGGGGGCCGGGGTGGGGGGGTGGCATCTAGGCAGAGTGGTGTGTGGCAAGGGAGCTGGGCACAGGATACATCCTAGAGTCATCCCTGGGGCTGGCTGTCCCGAGGGCTCCCTGCCTCCCCGAGCACAGAGTCTGGTGAGGGGCAGCCTCTGAACTAGGAAACAGGGAGTCACCAGCAGCTATCACTGGTGCTTTACTCGGCGATGGCTGCTTTACAAGGCACACACCGTCACCCCCACACCACCACGTCTCCACGATCCCACTTCATTTATTACCAAAATATCACAGAATTCCAGTCATAGTTAACATACAGAGATTAACACAAACCTGATACCTGCGGGAAGGACTATGTATTTGGACAATCGCGTTGTTTTGGAATCGTAAGGCCCCACACTGTGAGCACTCCGTACTCCAAAAATACACTCTGAGAGCTTTGAAAACTGAATTAAAATGTCTACACAGCTATGAACAATTGTTTAATAAAACTTTTTCATGTTTTCATTACATGTAAATATATCAATTTGGCATCTCTATAAAAACTCTGAAAATGGTGCAAAAGTTTCATTCTCTTTGAGAAAGCCATTGACAAAAAATATTCACACTTCACTAAAATTTTGAAAAATGGTCTTCTTTCAAAGCTTCTTTATTAATCTGAAGTCTTCTGGATTATCAAAATCTAGGTTTGCTTTTTCCTCCTAAAACACTAAAGAACATTTATTCACAAGGATAAAAAGGCAAACTGGGGGGATGGAAAACTGAGGAGGACTTTTTTTCCCTGAAAATAAAAAAAAAGAAAGAAAAAAAAGAAAAAGAAAAAAAAAAAAAAAAAAGCTAGTTACATAAGCAATCTCCAAAGAACACAATGGGATTCATTTTATTGTTGGCTTTTGGACAGCAGTGTCACACTTTATTGAAAACAAACCCATGTAAAAACAAAGTTAAAATGAAAAATGGTACCTGAAAAATAAATTATTTTATATAAAACAAACCAATAACTTAAAACATACTAATATACAAAAGGTCTACCCATCTACTGTACAACGTGGGAACCACTTGGGAAAGTGCCCCCCACCGGCCCAGAGCAAGTCACTATAAACGGAACGTTACACAGTAAAGACGTGGCCCCGACCAACGGACAAGCCTTCTCTCCTGGCAGAAGTGAAACACAGTCCTCCCGGGTCGCTGCAGACCACCGGTCAGCCTAACTTCGGTCCTCACGGGGACTTAGGAGGAGTTAAGTTATTTAACGACCAAGCAGAAAACTGAACTCTTGTCACCAAAAGGTTGTGGAAAAATACAATCGTTAAGAAGTCAGAGGCAAAATCAAAAGGCGTGGAAATGTGACCCCTACTGGGGATCCTACCGCCGTTGCAAGAAAGCGTCAGTTCCCGCTGCCACTCAGCGGAGGGCTCTTAGGACTTGGGGTGAGGGCTGGGCCTGGGAATCTGATGAGCAGCAGGTGTTTCCTGAGGAGCTGCCTCAGGTCCCAGGAGGTACCGTGGGTCCTGGGAAGATGGGAGGGATTTCAGATGGAGGAAGGCTGGGGTGGGGGTCGTGGGGTGGGAAGAGGGGCCCTTGGTGGCTTGGTCTCATTCTCTGTGATCCAGCCCAGGACGGCTGTGGAAAGCACAGGGAAGTTGTGTCAGGCAGGGATGGATGCGAAATGGGACAGCCAGGGGGACATGAACTCTGATTTTCAAGGCCAACGGCAGACTGGGGTCAGTCCACGGCCCTAGTATGGAGGCCAACTGGGTAAGTTATTGCCAATGGCTGTCTCGGGCTTCTCACGTCTGTCTGATCCAGCAGGGCTTCCCCACCGCAGCTGCCAGCTCACAAGGACCGGCTCCCTACAGCAGCAAGGTTCAGAGCCTGGAAGGTGGGTTTCCAGCACTAACGCCAAGCGCAGACTCTCGGAGGTTAAGGCAGCTGCCCTTGGCGAGGGAAAGACTCACCTTGGGGGAAGAAGGAAGGTGCCGCCAGCTGAGAAAGCCCAGCCTTTGGCTATTCTGGCAAGAGCGGGGTGGTGGGGGAGGGTGTTGCAGTCACGGGGCGTGTGACCAGAGGCACAGCCAGCGCAGAAAACCACAGCTTGGCGTATGACATTGAAAAGCTGAAGAAAGGCAGAGCTGAGGGGTAAAGAGTGGATTATTTGACTGGAACCAGGTACACAGAGGTGCAGCTGCTGAGTGAACAACTAGGAGGGCCAGTCACACAGGCCAAGAGAGAATTCAGTCAGAGTCTCTTTGGTATTTATGTGCCAAACCAAAGTTTTCATAAATTAACATCATCTTATCCTCAACTCTTTTTCAGCAAAATTCTTAAAGAAAAGGAGAGCATTCATTTCACAAGATACAAATATGACTGATCTAGGTTAAAAAAAATTTTTTTTTAAATATGGTTTCTTTCAGATTGACTTGGAAAAAAAAAAAATGAGGTCTTCCTTTTGCAAACAAGCTTAGAGATGTAATGAACTTTTCGGACACAGGGCCAGCATCTGGGACTTCTGTGGCAGTGACGATTACTTTTCGGAAGTAGAACGTGTCAAAGGCAGTATCCTCCTGCACGCTCGCAAGTTAAAACTCCCAAAGAAACACATGAGGGTTTTTAGCCAGAAGGCTGTTCAGAGTGGGGACCGCGTAAAACGAGACCTTTACTGAGATACTCTGGGCAACTCGTAGAGGTCCAGATGTGCTTCACGTTTCCATCTCATGTGTGCTACCATCAGGAAAACCAATGTGATCCCAATAAAACAGAGGGGACGAGGGGACGGGCTATGGTGCTGGCTGTGAGCCTGTTGCTCCGCAGTGCAGGCCTCTGACAGAGTTCTCGTAGGAGACTGCACGCCAGCACGGGCTGGCAGGGTGTGTCAGCGAGGAGGCCTAAGGGCCACCCTGAGGACGAGGAGCCTCACCTGCTCTGAGAAGATGTTAGCCCGAGGCTGGCACCACCTGCATGGTATATTTTTCTAGGAGAGCATCCCGGGCCTGGGGTGTGGAGTGCTCTGGGGTACACACAGTGGGGACCCTCTTCATGTCAAGTCCGGGCAAATAGGCCTTGGATCCAGGAGGAGGCATGTAAGCTGGCTTGGACTTAGAATCTGGAAGATTCTACGGGAGGGAGGAGGCCCTCCATGGCACTTGGCCAACTTATGAGACAAGGCCTCAAGGGATGAACTTGGCCCTTTGTGGGGTAAGAAGAGGGCTGCATGGTAAACTGGGGAGGCTCAGGTAAGCGGCTGGCAGACCCTCAGTAAAGCATGAGGGAAGGGATGGGGGGATGGGCAGCCTCAAATGGTCGAGGGCGGGGTGGGGCGGTGTTTCAGAACACTGACCCCCTCTGCGGAAGGCTGTGCCTGCAGCCCAGTGACTTCCACTTAAATAAATAAATACATAAATAATGCCGCAACTCCATGATATCGATAACTAAAAAACAGCCTATCGTTCACATGCTTTATTAGTCTCTCGTGTCAAGGTTAAAAACCGCTGGTACTAAATTATGGTGGTTTTGACTCTCTCATACACTGGTTATTTATAAAAAAAAAAATCACATCATGCTCCTGAGGAGTTGCCCGGAGCCTGGGGCCCTGCCTGTTTACCTCTCAGGCCCTCTCTCGGACTCTCCCTGCCCACTCCCCGTCTGGGAAAAAACACCACCTGTGCGGGCGCAATCCTAACATCACAGATCCGTAAATGCTTTGTCTTGAGGCAAGTATATTTGTTGCTTAAAATTTTACGAATCCTCCCTGAATGCTGGGCTGTCTGTACCTTACCTAGCCAAAAAGAAAGAAAAGGTAAAATAAAAAACAAAACAAAACTCGAGCAAAACAAAATCAAATTTAATGGTCTTAAATGCAAAAGTAAAAACAAACAAAAAACACAAAAAAGCAAAAGAAAATTAACAGAACAACCCAAAACGTCAAGGCAGTTATGAAGAGAACTTTGAGGGTTAATCTTTAAAACTACAAATCAAAGGGTGTTTTTTTTGTTGTTGTTGTTTGTTTTTTTGTTAATAGGTAACTGTCAGGAAGTAAGTACTTTTCTGTTGAGTGTTCACAGGAGAGCAAAGTTTCAAAACAAAACCCGACTAAAATAGAAAAAAGCCTAGCGCTCACGAGAAGGGATGCGAGAAATACAATGCTCAAATGTTTCTGTGTCGTTAAAAAATAGAGCTATCTGACGCATTGGAGCTGTGGTCAATGCGCTCGGAAACTGGAGCGAAGACAGGGGTCGACAGTATCCGCTGTTGTGGGGGCACTGTGCATGCAACGTGTGGACAGGAATTCGGGGTGTCAGAGGTGCAAGGCATCTTGAGGCGTGCCTGCAGCTGAGATCTGACTCTGGAATATACTGGAGTTCCCCTGAAACTCTTTGGTCCGTTCCCATTGGCGCCTGGGCGTAGGAGACCCCTCGTGTCCTCCGCAGGGCCTGGCCCGGCCCGGCGTGCGGTCCCCCTCCCGCCGGTGGCCACGGCAGACTGGCCCGCTGCCACAGCCAGGGCCCCTCAGCCGAGTGAGCAGCAGGTGGCAATGGGACCTGCTTGGGAAAGCAATTTCCTGTCAACCGAAGCAGAAATCGCTTAAAATGTGGAAGCGGTTGAGAAAAACACGCACTCAGCATCTGTCTAACATCTTTAGGAACTAAAACTAAAACATCATTTCTGTTTGCTTGTTGGTTTCTATCCAGTTTGTGGAGACATTGAATGAAACGCGTGTTAGACAGTCTCGGAAGTTAAAGCATGCTTCAGTTTCACCACCATCCCGAGGGACTGGTTAGTCAATGCAGTCTATTTAGATTTCTGTTTAATATATATTTTAAAGGAAATAACTTAAGAAACTTAAAATTGGTCTAACATTGTGGGATTTCAAACATTTGAACATGTCGGCTGCATCCCAAGAGTATAAAAACCTTTTCACTTCTCATTTAGACTAAGACAAACACTTGTGAAAATTGGCGCAAAATGAGTTGTACACTAACAAAAAAGTTTCAACTTCTTCACTCTTAATTATCTATTCCGTACAAAAAAAAAAAAGCGTAAGCGAGTTATTTGTGGGACTTGTTGGTTTTGAAGGAAACCTGTAAGATTTTGTCCCCCAGGCGGTAGCCGTTCAGACTTGCTATGGCCATGGCAGCTTCTTCATAGTTTGTCATGGTCACAAAGCCAAAGCCTTTGCACTTGTTGGTGTTGAAGTCGCGAATCACTTTCACATTGGTAACGGCGCCAAACGGGCCGAACATCTGCCAGAGGATCCCCTCATCGGCATCCTGGCCCAGGTTGTAGATGAAGATGCACCAGCCCGAAGAAGCGTTGCCCGGGACATTGACACCAGAAAGCCCACTCATGTGATCTACACCCATGGGGGAGAACCTAGCAAACAGAGAGCACAGCGTTCAGGTCAGGGTCAAGGTGGGCCCGCGCGTGGACACGTGGCCCATGGGGGCGCTTGGGCTGGCAGCCCCCCACCTCGGGCACCATCAGAGTTTTTCACTGAGCGGAAGTCAATACAGTGTCAGAGGGAGGGCATGGGCTTCCTGCTCCATAGGGAATGGGCTCTGAAGAGACACTGGCTGCCCAGAGCGGGTCAGAGCCTCAACCCGCCTCCCCCATTGAGGGGGCCTGTAGTGGCCTCTGACCAGCCGCTCCCTCCACCCCTCCCACTGTGGGGAGGGGGGTCCTGTTTAGTCACACCTGTACTTCCCACATTTTAAAAGATGGGAGCTTCTCTACATCCTCTTGGTGCTGTTACACTCCCAGCTCCCTCTAGGGAAACCCTTCCTTATCCTATATGTCTGTGTATGTATGTGTGTTTGCCGGGCGTGGGGGAGGGCTGAATCTTCTTGTTTCTCTGAATTTTGTACCCCCACCTCGTCAGGACCCTCCCTCTCCAAGGGTTCACAGCCGAGCAGTGTCTGCATACAGCACACACCCATGAAGGCCACTGCAGCAGGGCACAGCTCTGGACAACCGTCCACTGCTGGCTCATAACCCCCAGGAGGGCTGGGCTGTGGACTGCCAAGCCCACCAAGCTTTATCAAAAATGTGGGACCACCCAGTTTCTAAAAAAATTTTTGGCTGCACCCCATAGTATGTGGGACTTTAGTCCCCTGACCAGGGATCGAACCCATGGCCCCTGCCTTGAAAGGCAGTCTTAGCCACTGGACTTCCAGGGAAGTCCCTGGGGCCCTCTTTCTAAAGAAACACTTTTAGTCATATAAAAATAAGCCTACAAATCATGGCCGTGGCAGTAACGATGAAGGAAGATGACAAAATTGCTACTGAAGCCATGTGGCCCTTGAGATGTTTCACAAACACAAAAGTTAACTGTCAGAGGACCAGCTGAGAACACTTGAGCATGCCACAGCATCTCCGAAGCCCCACAACGCAATTGGAAAAGTACTACCTGCTCCAAAACACAATCAAGTTTGAGGTGTGGGTCTGACCCAGGGGTGAGCAGGGTGCCTTCGAGTGCCACTGAACAGATTCACTCCCTCGACAGACTCTGGACAAGAGTGGCCAGCCCCCTGGGGTGCAGCCCACTGACAGAACGGTGACCACTGATGAAGAATCAAGGCGTGCTGTGGGCCGTGATTTTGAATTTGCGGGAATGACATTAAACAGACGCGCCGGATGTCTGAGTTGGTTAAATGATTTGTTAGTGGTGAGACCACAGAATCACTGAAATGGGGGTGGGTAAGGGCCCCAGAATGCCTGTGTGAGTTGCTTTTCAGTGAGAACTGGAAAGAGGTCTGACTTTTAAATGAACCTCGTTTCCTCTAACTTTTGTAGGATGTGGACCCAAGTTATGATAGTGGTTCACTAAACCTTGACGTATCCGTTAAACTGAAAACGATCTGAGGCTGTTCAAAAAGACAGACTGCACTGTCTTGTTGACAGTGTAGTTCATTCTCATTCACTCCCGAGTCTCCTGCTAGTGGTAGCTGACTTCATCTCAACTCTCATGAACTGCCCCCATTCTTACCTCTGATGGTACAGAGGTAGACTGACCCATCCTATCCTCGATCTGGGGGCCCTTCTGCAAACTCTCTCCTCTTCTGGGTCTTCCTCCCTCTTATTCTTACCTCCCCTCTTTGCTCTTTCCTTTTGTCTGTCCCTGGAGGACATGGTCACTCTCCTGCCTGGCCCTTCCTGCATTCGTGTCTCCCTTTCTCTTCTCCCCCGAGCTCTCTGGTTTTCCAGAGTTCACAGGTAACTTCCTGAACTTGGCCATCTACACCCTCCACCAGATCAGCAGTGACGCTGACTGCGCTATCTGACTTTCAAACTGGATCAAGCTCACTTCTGTCCACTTCCCCAGCTTTGCCTTTAAACCTGAAAAGCCAACGAAGACAGGCCAGCTTGTGGGCCTCTCTGTTGTTCATGAGATAGTAATACAGCTGATTTCAGAGTCCAAGTCACCAGCTCTACTCGTCTCTGCTCTACTCCATCCTGGCGACTAGAACTGTTTTATGTGGAAAGGCTAAGGAAGGCAGGTAAACAGTCCACCTCTAGGACGGGGCTTTTCAACAGCAGAATTAGTAATATTTAGACACCAAATGACTCCACAAGGAGGTGGACAAGAAAGGTTTGCCCTCGGTCTGCTCATCAAAAGTCTAAAACCTGTTTAGAACTCTGGAAGGAGAGCAGCCTTCCAGTGAACTCAGGCTACATCTTCCTCCCCAGATACAGGATGCTCCTCCGTATTGCGGTCCGCTTGCCTGTCCTGAGGAACTGCAGGCTGCAGTGCCAGGCGCTGGGAGCTAGCTGGAGGTGTGCCACCTTTTTTACTCCCATTAGAGACATACTCAGATGGAAACACACGGCTCCACACAGATAGCCCTCTGAGGCGGGCAGGGGACACAGAGACAGGACACGATCAGCCCAGTGTGCAGCATATCATAACATGTGCAGCAGTTCCTGCAGCCTGGGAGTGCCTGCCCAGCAGGTTGCGAGCAGCTGGATGCGGCACGTGTGGCCGTGGCAGGAAGAGTGCACCCTCCTGACCCACCTGAATCTCTGCGCCTGGTGGTGGACGGGGCCTCCGAACCGTCTAGCTGGTGAGTGGTACAGCTGGGAGAGCAGCGCCACGTTTTTGTTCTGGTTGGGATTGGCTGCGAACTTCACTGTAATGGGCTCGGAGGAACCTGGGGGTTTATGACCATTGAAACTGGTAATTGCCTCTTCTGCCTCCGACCGTTTGTCAAACCGGATAAACGCAACCCCTCTGGACAAACCTTTTTAACAAACCAACAAAAATGGAGTTAGGGGGAAAAAAATGCAAGGAGCTTTAAAACTGAAAAGCAAAAGTCAAGTCAGTCAGCCTACTGTGGTTTAAACTGGATGCTTGGCTAATGAGAGAAACAAAAATTAAACCTAAATATGGAAACATGAACAAATTAAAACAAACAATGACTAATAAAAGATTAAGGTTTCAAACTTTCTTCTGAGCTGAAGGAACAATGAAGTCTCTGTGCAATAAGACACTTTGGTACAACATCCCGGAGAAATGCCCCAGACCTCTTTTTTAAAAGGAAGCCACGTTTTATCCTCTGTTACTGTGGAGGTCAGGGGCCCACCACAGTGCCGGTGCACAGCATGCTGAGGGGTGGGCGGACAGTTAGGAATTCTCCCTTGCCCCAGGGTGCTCCCTCCTGTGGCCTGCCGGCCATCCGGCCTCATACCCACGCCAGGCCTTCACAGGTCACCTTCCCAGCTGGCCTGATCTAATCCATTTGCTCAGTGCCTGACTCAGCCTCCTGAGTCCCCGAAGGACGTGGAGTCTGAGTAACCCAGCTGCACCCTGGTGGCTCTTTCCTGCCACCAACACCTCACTCACCTCTTGGATATTCTAAGTTTTCTGGGAAAAGTCTGGCCTCACTTGACTCTGAGGGCCCTCAGCAGCGCTGACACCCACCCATAGGCTCCCTGCCTTGGGTACGTTCATCATTGCCTTCAGCTGCCTTGGGTCCCTGGACAGAGCCTCCTGAAGGCAAGCCCCTGATTCTGCTGCTGCCCCAGCCCTTGAAGGAACAAGAATGTGGCTGCCTGAATCCCAGGCCCAACTGCTGAAGGCAGGGCCAGGTCAGCCTGGCATGAGGCTGAGACCTGAACAAACAAGGTGGGAGTGGGCTCAGTCACCTTCTACCCTCCTTCTGCCCACATTCTGGGCCTGGGAGGAATGACAGGGGCTGGTCCCTTGAAGAAATGGAGAAATGAGGTGGGGCTGGGGTGAAGGAATGTGGAGCCATGAAGAGAACCAGCTCTTTCTCCTGGGGTCAAGGGTGGAGGTCGCAGTGTGGAGGTGACAGCTGAGGGCGAGTGGGGGAGCACCCTGGAGAGGAGGTTGTGGCAGACAGCCCTACCCTGGACGTTCTCGCTCTCCACGGCCAGTCACAGGCTGTCCTGAGGCCTTTACCAGGTGGTGAATGACAGCTTTCAGAGCAGAAGAGCCCAGGGCCCTGGATCACCGGCTAAGTGAGTGTAAGGAACACCCCCAAGTTGGCTCCCATGTCCCACAGGGTCCCATCGATAGTCCCCAGGATGGGCCCAGGGTGGGGGCCGAGGAGGGGTGTGGGGGACTCAGGCATACCAGGCAGGGGCAGCAATGACAAGTTCTACTGCCAGAAGTGGTGCCCCCTCAGGGCCTACTAATAGAACCCCACGCTCTGTTCTGACTGGGAAGACATCGTGGGTCCCATGTAAACAAGCAGACGGAAGTCAGGGGCCTCCAGGCAGGGGTTCTTCTGCCACAACGGTAACATACTGTGAATGCCAAGTCCTGAAGCACACACCCCAACTTTCCAACCAGGAAATGCTCCCCTCTGGGGGCGCCCCCAGCACAGCACCCTGGGAGGCCACACAGTGGCCCCTGGCAGTCTCAAGGCTGCCCCCACCATGGCTCCATGACTAAGTAAGTATGAACTTTAAATGGACACAGCCAGAGATGCTCACTGAGTCAGTGAGACCAGATCCGGAGATTCACATGTGCCAGGCGCAGTCTAGAGCCTGAGCCCATTTTAAAATTTTAGTTCAGAAGGAACACCTGAAAACAAGTACTTGGCATACACTCTTTATTTACTCTTAAACGACACGAACGATGGCTTAGACAGATGGGAACCCGAACGAGATCTAACTGCAGGCAAATCTCACTGGAAGCCGCAGCTGGCTGGCTCCCACAGAAAGCTGCCTGCAGGGGACAGTCTCACTCTATTTAGGAAGACCTTGCGATCAAGCAGAGAGTGTGTGTGTGCAACTGTGGCTTCCTTGTCTGGTTTTGTAAAATGACTATCAAATGAAAACTGCCCAAGTGAAAGCAAGAAAACCCAAGTAAAAGAAAGAAAGTTACTTAAAGTGAGGGAATATAAACTCAATGCTTGGATGAATGTATACATTTTAAAGATGAGTGTTTTTTTTTTTTCCTCTAGTATTTTTGGATTAAGAGCAGAGACCACTAAATGGCACCATCTCTAGATGAGCCAACTATAAAGGTCATTAATTACAATGTATAAAGAAGCAAAGAAATTAAAAACAAAAACAAAAACACTTCTGTCAGCTCAGGAAATTATGGTTTTTCTTTTTTTAATTAACCAGACCATCTGTTTTTTTCTTTTTAATTACTCAGGCCATTTTTTAAAAAAATTATGGGTTAAGGTTTTTTGAGCGCATCTCTGTTTCTTTAAAACATACGTCACACGAAAGCAAACCTGACATGCAGACTTGCTCTGTGTCATTCGTGGCCTGGCTGCTGGGCTCCAGAGGGTCCCAGCAGAGGAGCGCTGAGCAGTGGCATCCTCCAGAGTGGGGAGGGGGAGCCCACAGGCCCACGGGCTTGCTTTCTACTCTCCAGCGTCACATTCCGGTCTAGGGGAGGGCTGTGGAGAGGAGGCCCTGGGGGCCCCTCACAGCTCCTGCACCCTCTTCTTGCAAAGCTCCTAAAGACAGGCAGGGGTGTGGAGTGGGGGCCCACACAGAAGTGGCAGAAGCTGGTGGGGAGGCCTGAGGGTCTCCCAAAATCTAGGAGACAGCAGCCTTGCAAAGGGAAAGAGGGCAAAATCTCCAGCAAACAGGTGAGTGAAACGCCTTGCAGGAGTGACCACCCTCAGGATGTTGGGGACAAAAGCTCCATGGCCCAGGGGTGGGGGAGGTGCTCTCAAGGTGGGTGGACTCCAGAGTGGGAGCCGGGCCCTGCTCAGCAGTGCAGGGCTGGACCGAGATGAGCAGAGGCCAGCAGTCCACACAGGACTGGGGAAAGCAGGGCCACAGAGGCGGGATGCAGGCCACCATCACTGCCCGCTCCAGGTCCCCTGACACCCCACTCAGATGCTCCTGTGCAGGAGGGTAAATAGAGGCGCTGACCAGTCAGCAGGGTCACTTGATCGACTGGTACTTGAAGGTAAGGGAGGGGCCGAATGAGGGACCACAGGAACTAGCCTGGCGCAGGGGTTTATACCAAGCACATGGCATTGTCACCTCATGCCCATCCCCGGCCCAGAGCCAGGGGAAGAAAGGAGGCCAGGTGGGTGGAGTCCATGTCCCTGTAGCAGAGCAAGTGTCGTGCCAGACTGGGGGGTACCCAGAGCTGCCAGCGATCTGCACCTGGGGACCACTCTCCAGGAGCCTCTGCTCTTCCTCGGGGCCCCGGAGGACTCAAGCTGTCTGCCCCTCTCCAAGCTGGGCTCCAGCCCACACCCAGCTGAGACAGGACAAGGGAGAGTTGGGGACAAGGCTGCGGGACCCAGAGCACACAGCTCAGGGAGGATACGGGAAAACATGCACCCCCACCCTTGTCTGCCATGGGCCGGAACACCCCACCCGCCTGCTCCGTGTCTGTTTTCAGCCTCCCAGGGGAGGTCACCTCGGAGCCATGGCTGCTGCAGCCCAACTATCAGTGTGCACTTGACTATCTCAGCTAAGGAGGTGGGGAATATGCTCAGTGCTGGAAGAACATGAAAAACGACCAGTCAAGTCTATCAGTTTCACTGAGCTCTGGGAGCAGCGATTTTACTTTCTAGCTGGTCAGAAAATTCCCACTCCTGCAGAAAACAGAGCCGAGGGGCCCAAACATCGGACGTCTCAAGCTCACTGCTTCCCTGACAAAGCCGAGTGTGTGGCTGGCCCGACCCAGGCCCAAGGCTGGTGGGGCAGAGGGTCACCTTGAGGGGCGGCTTCTGGGCATGTGGTACTCAGTTCAGTGGGGCCTGAGTGCTGTGTGCAAAGCCCAGAGCCTGAGCTGCTTGTGTCCTGAGCTGAGCTGACCCAAGGGCGGGTAGTGAAGTGGCCAGGACAGCCTGAGAGAAGACATCATGCTGCCTTCGAGCTCTGAATGTGCTACCGGGGTGGGGGTTATCGAGTGGTGGAGACTCAAGAATGACTCCTCAGAAACAGTCCCCTTGGAGCTTTGGGACAATGACAGGTGGGGACTCTGGACCTGGAAAAGAGACTGTACCACACCGCACCCTACTGCCTGCAGTAAGGAGGGCAATGTTCGAGTCCAGGCTGGGCTGGGCAGTGCCTGTGGATAGTGCCAGGATCTCTTAGCGTTTTCACTGTAAAAGCCTGGCCACCCCTCAACTTTCATGTTGGGGCAGCTTTTATGTCACGTAACACCCTGCCCCCCCCCCCGCCCCTGCCAACCTTCCTGGCCTCATTAAACAAAAGCCAATGTCTTCTCACTGTGATTCTGTCCTCATGGCTGGAGTAACTAAAGACAGCCATCTGCCTTCCCAAGGAGACTCGAGCCCTGCCCAGAGGAACGCGCACTGCATCCCAGGCCAGACACCGTACCTGTGGTCTGATCCACAAGGACTCGTGAGTTGATGATCCGCCCAAACCGAGAGAACATGTCCTCTACATCCTTCTGGGTCATGTTCCTCGGGAGCCCGCTGATGTACAAGTTGGCGTCTTTGATGACTTCAGAGCTTGGGCGCGCATATGACACCTTGAAAACAAAACCGCTTGCTAGCATTAGGGCAGGTGCATGGCCAAGGCATCCAGGGAGGGTGTTACACCTTCAGGTGAGGGAAAGTCAACCCTGTGGGAGGTCACCTGTGGCAGCCCGTGCTGGCAGCCCACCTTGGGCCAGGCAGGGACCCTCATGTGCCATGATGATGCGGATGTCATTCCTATCTCATAGTCGAGAGTCTGGGGGTGCATGGCTGGCATGGGGCAGGGCAGGGACCAAGCCCGGCTGCCCGTGCTCCTACCTTGGCCTCGGGCCTCTCTGGACAAGGAGCAGGGCTGGAAGGGGACTCTGTCCTACCTGGGAGGGGCCCAGAGGACGGCTGGGGAGAGAGCTGGGTGCTCTGGGAGTGTGACGCCCACCAGGCAGCAGGCCAGCTCGACATGGAGTCCAGATGGGGCCCCGTGGCTGGGGGAACACAGGTGGGTGCTCAACATTAAATGACCCTACGATTTTTGGGGCTTCTGTTTTGCAAAACTGAAGGAAGACTAATAGGAACTTTGCAGTAGTTTAGATAAAACGGTGTGTATGCCCAAGGCTGGGGGCAAGGAAATGTCTTTAGTGTTTCCCATTTGGGGTGAGAGCAGGGTAGATCCTGTGGGCCACGGAGGGATGGGGCCAAGGCCAGACCTCTGCAGGCAAGGAGTCCCTGGGACAAAGCCCTTCCACCTCTGGCTGAGCAGACAGGACTGTGTCACACCCCACACCTGAGGGAGTCAGGACCAAGTCAGGAGGCTGGGGGACAAAGGAGGAAGCAGCAGAGAACCATGTGCTCTGGAAGGGGGAGCAGTTAGACCTGAGTAGAACTCCTCCCTGGGGGTCAAAAAACTGAGACCATACATAACACAGTAGCAGACACGACCTCTCAGGTGTCACTGGGCAGCACAAGGGCACAAACGATAGACGTGTTCCCACCACAACACTCAGGCCTGCCAGGAAGGGCAGGTGTGCAGGGCTACACACGGAGACCACACCCCCACACACATCCCTTTGTTCACACGCTCACTGACTCTCACACACTTGAGGCACATCTGGAATATTCCAGAAAAGGAGACGACAGACACTGCCTTTGCCTGGAAAGCAGGACACAGCCCACAGGGAGAGAGAGAGGGGGAAAGGAGAAACTGGGTGTGGTCAGAGCCCAGGTCCACCTGAGGGGAGAGCGGAGCAGCAGTGACAACATCCCCTGGACGCATCCCTGAGCTGCAGCCAGGCCTGAGGCACTTTGGGGACACTCTGGGGCAAGACCTGGGGCAGAAGCAGCACTGCCCTCAGAGAAAGAGGCCACCAGGTGGGCGTGGCCATGCTTCTCAACTTCAAGAAGGATACTGGCCACACTCTTATGTCTGCACCTTAACTTTCTGGGTCTACATCCCCCCACAGAACACCTCACTCAAACTCCTGACAGAGGGAGTCACTCGCACTGTTTCGTGTCAGATTTCAGGCAGGATGGCTGAAGGCGGGAGCTGGGACTCAGGCTGTTCTGTGCTTTCCTGGGATTGGGCCAGGCGAGCAGGGAGTTGTCCCCCAGGATGTCCTGCCTGGCCCCTTGCAGATCCGCCTGGAACAGGCTGCATTTGGGGCCTGCCCTCGGCTTTTGGTGAAGGACACTGTGGGAAAGAACATTCCCAGACCAGTGCTACGGGAGTGCTGTGGTGGCCGGTGCTGGCCGTGGTTGCAATCGCCTCTTAATAAAGCCCGGGGAGGAAATGCTTTCAGAGCCAAGTGCACTTCGGTCCCTTCCAGCCTTGGTGTCTCCAGGGACTCTGATGACTACTGCAGCTTCCTGTCCTCTCCAGCTACTATCCAGCTCAGAGTCAAATCAGAATCCAAGAAGACAGCAGCAGTGAGCCTGTCCACCCGTGGCAGGCACGCCCGACTGGATCCGCGACACTGCCCAGAACCCTCTCTTAAGTTCCCGCACCACCTGCTCCCTTGCCTCTGGCAGGTCCACTGTCCTATTCTTGGGAAACCCTCCTGTGAGAGGTTTTTGAAGAACACAAGACTTCTGAATTACATCCTCCCACAAATTCCCGTTGGGAGTCCTGACCCCAGGACCTCGGACTGTGACCTCATTAGAAACAGGATCATGATAGATCCAATTCATGATGATGAGTTCAGAGCAGAGAAAGATGGCCCCAGATCAACAATGGGGGGTCCTTATAAAAAGGAGACATCTGGACACAGATATGCACACAGGGGGAACCCCCTGTGAAGACGAAGGCAGAGACTGGGGTGACACTTCTATAAGCTGAGAACCACCCAAGATCCAGTGACCACCAGGCACTGGGAGGGGCATGGACCAGACCCTCTCACACAGCTCACGGCCCTCAGAGGGCACTCAGACTTCTGGCCCCTCGAGCTACCTGAGGATCTGGAAGATGCAGAGGTTCAACAGGGCAACCTTGTTCCAGGGGCTTCGGGCTGAGGGAGATGCTCTGGAGACTCTGGTGGGTGCCTGTCTCAGGCATGAGGGCCTCGCCAGGTCTGTGGGTGAGGGCCGGTGGGCACAGCACAGGAGGGGCTATTGCAGGAAGCCCGGCCAGGGTCCCTCGTGGAGTGGGAAGAGGGGGCATGTTCTACAGCAGGGCTGGGCACGGAGTGAAGATCAGGAAAACCCAAAGCTGGTCCAGGGGTGGACAGAGCCTGAAGACAGACACCTGGGGGTGGGGAGGGGTGAGACTGAGAAAAGGAAGGTGTGGTCAGCGATGGCAGGTTGAGAGGAAGGTGGGGGTTCTGTCCGGGGAGGCCTGGAGGACTCGCCAACTTGTCCCAGGAACCCACCTCAGCCCCTGATTAGGGAATGACGCTACTGCCCAGGCTACCCTGTCGTGCTGCATGGCTCTCTCCCTTCCCTCAAGTCACCTCAAGTCATCAAGAAGACCCCACAGGACACAGCGCCCCTGGGACACAACTGGTGACACCTACCTTGGCCACACCTGGTGTCGTCTTTATCATCTGTGTGCACCTGTGCACACGCAGATACTCAGCCTGCCCTACAAGGGCGTGGAAATGGTTTTGTTCACTGAGTGGCACACAGTGGACAACTCCTAAATGTTGCCAGTGACTGCTGAGTGAGCTGGCAGGAGGACCGTCACTGGGACGGGGCAGGCGGGCAGTGCTGCCACCGCTGTAACAATGACCAGGTCCAAGTGGGAAGGTGGCGCTGGCCCCGCGCACGCTCGGCCGGAGGACAGCAGTGCTGGCCAGTAGAGGAGACTGCAGGGAGGTCTTCATGTCAGCGGCTGCTGTGAGCCAACACGCCAGGGACACCGGGCTCGGGGAGGGGCGGTCCCCATGCAAGTCCTTTCCGGGGATCCTCCCTTTGCAGGTGGGGCTGAGGAGCCAGAGGAACAAGGGCTGGGACAGTCACCACCCGACACGGGTCTCACACAAGCCGACAGGAGATGCCCTGGAAGTGCCCAGGCTCTGAGGGGCAACTGTGCTAACGGTGCCAAGACAGTGATGGGGAGATAAAAGGTTGGGTCTTTCACTAAGGCCAGGGCTCAACACAGATCTCTGTGCAGCTGGGAACCAATGAGATGGTGATCGCAGCTCTTTACCTTAATGGTTTTTGACTGGAGCCGCAGGCCATTCAGTGTGTTTATCGCTCTCTCTGCATCCTTGGCAGTCACGTAGTTCACAAAGCCGTAGCCCAAGCTGTGTCCTGTGTGGAGAACACGTGCACATCAGTGAGCCACTGGGAGCCAGCCAGCCAGCGAGGGGTAGGGGAGAAAGGAGGGGAGAGAGACAGGGAGGATGGACAGGGCTGCACCTGGCTGGGCTCAAAAGGACAAGACCAGAGAGAAGGTGACCGAGAAAACACAAGAGCTAAAAGCCATGGCTTCTGGGAAGGAGGGGTTAGAGGTCAACAGTTAAGAGTCTGTACTGATGGTTTATTCGTGACACCACCTTGGCAAACTTGCACATTTTCTGCAAAGAACAAACCTATAAAATGTGACTTTTGTAATTGAGCATCCTGGGGAGCCCATCACCAAAGCAGGGCCGAGGATCTGTTCCATTGGTGCTGGCTGCTCTATGCAGTCCCTAGTTGGGGGGGACCTGGGATGGGGGTTGTGGAGGAGGACAGTCATGGCAGCAGACAGGACAGGCGGGTGGGGAGAACCCGCCGATGACCAGATGTCAGTGTCCAGGCTGTTTTCCGCCCTTGCTGTGCTGGAGTGGGAAGGTCTGCTGGGCTCTGGCGCCCCCCAGTGTCGGTTCCCTTCACTTTCCTGAACTGAAAGTCCAGCTGCGGGAGGAGGAAGTACAGGGGTAACCAGCGCTGAGGGCAGCCTGGCCACCAGAGCCCCCTTTGGCAGCACCTCCTACGGTGACAGCATCATCAGCCGATGCCCAGGGCAGCGCAAACCTCAGTTCTTCCCAAAGAAATCCAGGGTTACAGGCAGGGTATCCCATCCCCTCTCAGGTAACACTGGGAAGTGGTGGGGTGACCACCAACTGGATGCACAGGAGGGACCCGGCACGGCAGGAGCTGTGGGCCTCTAGGAGACCCTGAGAGAAGCAATGGGTGACGGTCAGAGTGGGAGGAACCCAACGCCTTCCCTACAGAGGAGCAGGAGGAGACCCCGAGAAGAGAACGGCCACCAAGCCCGCATCTTACCCCTCCCCGTGCCATGTCAGTGGGCACACCCCATGCACCGGCCACTGCTCTCAGCAGAGACAGCAGGTGAGCAGGAGAGACGACTGCTCTCCCCGAGTCCTGTACACACACACGTGCCCACTGGATGATTAAAACAGAAGGTGTGAGCCACCAGCAGGCAGAGATCTGCACAGCAGATGAGCTGGCTCTGCCCACTTCACCAGCTGAACCCAGGCTCATCTTGCCATTAATGAGACCTGGGGAGAGCCTAACCCACTGCCGTCACCTTGAAACAAACAAACAACAATACTTTATTTTTTAGATTTAAAGAAGAATTACAAAGATGATGCAGCGTTCCCACATACCCCACACCCACGTTCCCTATTAGTAACATCTCATCCTAGGATGGTATATTTGTCACATTAGTGAATTGGTACTGATGTCCACATCTGAGCCAGACTGCCTGAATTTTCCCCTAATGTCCTTTTCTGTCCCAGGACACCATCCAGGGTCCCCCGTGACAATGAGCTGCCAATTATCCTTACGCTCTTCTTGGCAGGGACAGTTTCTCACACCTTTTTTGTTTTTGATGACCTTGACAGCTGTGAGGACTGGTCCAGAAATTCTGTAGACTCTCCATCAGCTTGGGTTTGTCAGAAGTTTTCCCGTGGTCAGACTGGGGTTATACTGGGCTTTTAGGAGGAAGGCCACAGAGTGAAGAGCCCTTCTCATGCCATCGTTCTGGGGTGCATGCTGTCCACAGGGCTCATCCTGTTTGATGCTGGCCTTGACCCCGGTCTCACCAGTCTCTTTGTGTGCGGCCTGCACATTGTGAGTGCCCTGTGGAGTCACACCCTCCCCACTTCAGGGCAGAGAAGCTACACAAACTACTGGTGATTCTGCAAGGGCTACTTTCTCCTGCCCTGTCCGGGCCATCTTCTTCGCTTTTCTCTGTCGTCTCATGTTCCTGCCCCTCCCACAAGGCCAATCCCAAGGCTGGGCCACCTGTGCCCTTGGCTCCTGGCACTTCTGGTGCCAGGCCGTGTTCCCGTGCCTTCTGCTGCAGCTGGTTCCTCCTGGCATCTGGACAGGGCCCGCCCCCCACCCTCAGTTGCCAATTCCTCCCTGCTTTCCCACCTTGGCTGGCCGCATCAACACCAACTGGCCCTCAGGGTGTGCCCACAGAGAGTTTTAGGACGCAGCTCCAAAAACCCTCAGTGGCACTGGGCACTGCCAACCTGCCTGAGGTGCCACCTCCTCCAGAATGTGACTGCAATGCCAACTGACCCTCCCCAAGCTCCTCGTCCTCTGCTCACTCCATCGAGATGGTCCATAAGACTCTACCTTTGCCCTTATCCCTATTATCCGAGCTTCCTGGGTGACCTCCTTGACCACCGTGTGGTCACAGCTAACAATGTCACCTAGAAAGTCACACACTTTTGACAATGGCCACTGGCTCCTTCCCCTGCTCCCCCTCCACTCTTCTCAACAAGCCAATGTGTACTCACTGAACACCCACTATGTGTTGGGCAAAGTGCCAGGCTGGCCAGGGGTTTAATGATCATCACCAAGGACAGCTCCTGCCATTATGAAATTCACATCCCACTGAGCGAGTCAGACAACAAATGAGCAAGAAACTAACAGACAAAGCTACACTCAGGTGCTACCAGGGGAACCTCCATGGTGGAGCGAGAGGATGGACAGGACGGGTCCAGGGGAGACAGGTGGTCAGGAGTGTGTGTCCCTTGAGGAGTGGGTATGAGAAACATACCCCCTCCTTGGGGTGGCTGGAGGCGAGTATTCTGGCAGAAAAGCAAGCACCAAGCTTCTGTGGCACAGACGACTCAGGAGTGCTCCAGGAAACAAAAGGCGGCCGGTGGCTGGACCCAATGAGTTAGGGGCCTGGCCTGGAGGCAGCTGCTGGGTGGAGCACGGCAACAGCAGGGCTGAGGCCAGTGTAGAGACCACAGGAACCCATGAGCCAGACCAGGTGTGAGATGAGGACCCCAGCTGGCAGGGGTGAGCAGGAAGGAGAGCCACCAAGCGGACTTGCCAATGGGCTGATGGGGAGGGAGCTCTGGCAGCCAAGGTCCCTAAAGCACCAGCACTCCCGGGCTGGGACTGGCTCTGTTCCCTAGTCTGCTCTCCTCTCTGTGCGCTGAGAGGGAGGTGGGTGAGGAATGAAGGGGAGCCTGTGGTTCTGCCCACTGGGTAAGGCTGGAGACTAAAGTGTCAACAGTGGTGAATGCCCACCTCCATCCATCCTTTCCTTCACCATAACCAACTGCTCTCAACTCCGGCCGCTTGTTAGAATCAGCAGGACGGCTGCTACAAACCATCACCGCCCAGGCCACATCCCGGACCAAGGATATGACAGGGGGCTGGGGTGGCAGGAGTGGGGACAGCTTCAGCAGTTTGTAAAGCCCCTTAAGGACTCTACTGCTGAGCCCAGGTTGAGAACTCCCGCTGGCAGTGCCTGAAGGGAGTGGGCCAGTTATGCACAAGAGTCAGACTGGAGGGGCTGTGCTCAGAGCAGGCGACTGGGGGAAGGCCCTCACTTCCCAAGTTACCATTTCTCTAACAGGGTCCGCCAGCCACCTGGGGAAATGATGCAGCTCCCTAGGGTGCTCCTCAGTACAGAATCCAGGACGTGGGGCAGGGTGGGGATCCCCACTTCCAAGCTCCTTACAGATGACGTTCCGGTGACCTAGAGGCCACTGGAGTCCGTGCCGTGAAGTCAGGTCAGTGGCTGCCCCCCGCCCCCTTGAGGGGCAATGGGAGACCAACCCTGAACAAGGGGGCTGAGGTCTGGTGGGCGAGCAGGGGCACTCTGGGGTAAGCATGGTCAGGGCGTGGATCCTGCACAGGTGCTGGGCTTCAGGCGGCTGAAGCCTGCCAGAGCCAGGGTGGAGTCTAGCGGAAAGGGGACAGGCAGGGGAGGAGGGCCAACAAACCCTGGGCCTGGTGGAGGCGCGTGGGAGGCTAGCACCCCTCACTTGGGGTTCCGACTGCCCGGTACCAGCACTGCCCCCTCCAGAAAGGCTCAAACTCCCCAGCTGGCTGACTCGGTGGATGTGGGTGGGGCCTCGGACATGTTTCTCCTGGTCCCCAGGCACCGCTAATGCTCAGGGGCTGGCCGAGAGCCACTGCCCTGGAGAAAGCAAGGCTGCCTCCATGCAGAGCGCTCAGATGCTGGGCTGGGTGACCCCTGGGCCAGGACCCTCCCGTTTCCAAATGTCTCCTCTCCTTTTAGACAAGGGTTAAGACTACGAGACGATTCCACGGCATCTCACCTTGCTTCTGCAGACCAGAGCAGCCAGACGTCATGTTTCAACCCCTCAGTGTTCCTCATGCTGACGTGGGGTGCCCAGTTGAGGAAGGTGAGCACCCCGTGGACAGGGCACTCCTTTGCAGCATGAGACTGGGGTGCAGTCGAGTCCTTTCTCTAAAGGCCCACAGGGGCTCAAGGGATGACATCACTGAGGGAGAGACTCTGTCTTGGGGGCGATGAGTGAATTAATTAGGTGATAAATAAGAAACAGCAAATGTCCCCAAAGGAAAGAAGATGGGCAAAGGACAAAAAGAGTTCTTACATAAAAGAAAAGTATAAACAGCCGGAACGGATGAACTTCACAAGAAATGCAGACTGTCACCACACTCAGATGTCATTTTTCACTTAAGAGAAGATGTGAGAAACCCTGCCCGGCCTCAAGGATGCCAGGGCCAAGCAGAGGGCATGTGAACTGGAAAGCCCCTGGAGGGCCAGCTGGCAATACGGGTCAACAGCTTCTAGACAGTACCCGCTCTCCCCTCTGAGGGCTCACTTCTAGGAAGACTGCCTACAGAAATAACTGGTGAGCAAAGATTTGTGCCAGGGTATTAACCTCAGTGGGGCCTGTAGCTATAGAAAAGCAGTTACAACCTGTCATAAACTCAGAATAGCCTGTAACCACTGTGACCACGAGACAGCGTAAGTCCAGTGACAGGGAGAGATGTTCACAGATAAGAGGAGGAAGAGACAGCTTGGGAGGTGCAAACCCATTTCTGTAAAAGCACATGACTGCTCACAACCATAAATATGTAAAGAAAAAACTACGGACGGACATGAGCCAAAAAGCTAACAGTAGTGGGATTATGCGTAATTTAAACTTTTCTTCCTGCTTGTCTCGTATTAAACTCTTTTTCTATAAGGATGGAGGTGATTTCTATTGAGAAAAAAAGTGGTCAGCTGGACGGGTGTGGAAGTGTATCTTTGCGGAGGGAGCAGTACTGAAGTCACAGGAGTGTGGCAGGAGGGTGTGTCTGGGAGATGACAAGCAGTGGATCCAACCCAAGAGGAGGGTGAGTATGGGCTGCAGTGGCTAGGGGTGAGGGATCTCAAGGAGGCTTGGAAACACAGGCTGGGGTGTGGGCTTTATCCTGACCAGAAGTGCAAACCAATGAAACAGAAGCTGAGCGCGGAGGCTGAAGGCTGTGGACCAGTGACCAGTAACCAGTATGACACGGTCCAGGAGGGTGCAGACTGGTCATGGTGCCCCGTGGGCCACATGACATCTGCAGACAGGCTTAGATACCAGGGCAGAGAGCAGGGCAGGCTGCACAGTAAGGCCAAGTAGTGACTGTGGATGGAACAGGCAACAACAAAACAGGCGGGGCCCGGCTGGTCAGAAACACTCTGTATCTCGAAGCCAGCACACTGAACATCCCCACATCCAGCCACCATCTTGTCCCACTGCCTCCCACCCCCAGTGCCTGGCCCCCGGTTGGCACTCATAAAAGGCTTGCTGAATGAATGACTGTCCATGCCGATCCGCATTCTCCCCCAGCTCCAGGCCCACTCAGTCATTCATTCACTCCACAAAAACTGATTATGTCACATCTGGGGATACCAGAGGGTCCATGCCTCTGAGAACCATAAGGACCTACTGGATGAGCAAGTTCCAACTTCAGTGCCTTGTGGAAACCCATGCTGGCTGATTGCCATGTGGACCCAGAGGAGCCTCTATCGTCGACTAGATCAGGCCAGGAAAGACATCCCAGAGCAAACGCGGCCCAGGTGAGTGACAGGACACATGACTGTCACTGGGGTGCTAGAGATCCCACTGTCACAGTCAGGAGCATGGTCTGGAGGGAGCACGAAAGGCCAGCTGAGAGCCTAAAGCAGCAGGTCAGGCAGAAGACGATGTGGCCTGCTCTAAGGTGGTGGCAGGAGGGGCGGCAGAAAAGGGATGGAAACATTCAGGGACGCAGGTCAAAGGTCATGCTTAGATTTCTGACTGGAGCTACTGAGTGGACAGTGGTGCCATCGGCTAAGATGGAAACCTGGGAAACAAGCGGCTGGCTTGTGGGAGACTCAAGGTCAGTCTGGGAAACACTGAGAGGCTGAAGGCCCTGGAGCTTGGGAGAATTTCTGGTTGCAAGAGAGGTAGCACAGCTGAATGTCAGGCTAAGCTCAGGGGTGTATCCACTCACCCTAGTGTTGGCCTAGGAAGAAGAGGAGGCTAAGGAATAAGTCAAGGACTGCCTAGGTCAACGGCTGGGAAGAGCTGCAAGAAAGACAGAAAGTGGGATGGGTGCCCCAGAGGTAGGAGAAAGCCAGGCTCATGAATCTGAGGGAAGAGGAAGCTTCTTTCTGTAAGGAAGAGACAGAGGAGATGGTTCCATGAACAGCAGAGGGTGGATGTCAGCCAGAGGAGCTTCTCACCTGGGGGCTATTCTGCACTTCTGGGGACCTCTTTTGGTTTTCACAACTTAGAAGGTGCACCCAGCACCTATAGGGCAGAGGCTAGGGAAGCAACCTACAGGATGGCCCTCCCTCAAGACTTACCCAGTTTCAAACGTCAAGTGGAGAAACCCTGAGCTAGAGGGGGTCCAGGCATCGAGCAAGGACTCTTAAAGACAGCAGAGACTGGAGCGTGTTTGAATGCTGGTGGCAGTTCCTGGAAAGACCCAGAAAAGTAGGTACTTGCATAACTTGAGGTTCTTTGAATGCGGAGATGGGAAGGGATCTAGGACAGAGGTGAAATGGCTGTTATGCAAGAGGAATCGGGGCCTGAGGGGAGAATATGTGCCGAACTGGCTCATGTAGGGCACGGAGATGTCCATGTTGCAAGCTTGGTTGAGGTTTGACTGGACAAGGTGCCTTTCCGCCATGATGCAAGAGTCTTGCTGGGATGGGTACCTGAGCCAGGCTGGGAGAAAGCAGACTGAGAAAGGTAACCATGTCCAGGGCTTCACCAGAGGAATGTAACAAAGGACAAGATGGAGTGAGATGTGAGGCCCTGGCCCCAGAACCAGCCTTGAAGACGTTATCACACACTGGTGCCAAGAGGAGAAAAGCAAATGAGGTAAGTTTTCCATAAAATTAAGTTCATTCAATTTAAAGAACTACTAGCAAGGACTGCGGTTTCCCAGGTGGCTTAGTGGTAAAGAATCTGCCAATGCAGGAGACTCAGATTCAGTCCCTGCGTCGGTAAGATCCCCTGAAGAAGGAAATGGCAACCCACTCGAGTATTCTTGCCTGGAGAATCCCATGGACAGAGGGGCCTGGCAGGCTACAGTCCATGGGGTTACAGAGTCGACACGACCAAGAGACTAAACAACAGCAGCAGCAGGGACTTCCCTGGTCCAGGGGCTAAGACTCTGCGCTCCTAATGCAGTAAGCCCAGGTTCGATCCCTGGTCAGGGAACTAGATCCCACATGCTGCAACTAAGACCTGGAGCAACCAAATAAGAAATAAATAAATACATATGTATGTGTGTGTGGGTGTGTGTGTGTATATATATATATTTAATTTAAATAAAGAACTACAAAGATGAGAGATGCAGAGCTGAAATGTCAACCCAGGCTCATCTACTCTACAACTCCCAATGCATTACACTCAAACTTGCCCAGAGAGCAGAAAATCTTTATTTCTGAACTGAAATAATTTCCAAATCATGCCTGTGCTGATTTCACTGGTTCTCAAAACCAGTTCTCTCTGGACTCATCTTGCCAAATCTAGGTGTTCCTATTAACATAGCTCTAATGCCTTTGAAAAACGCAACAAGCCAAGAGACAGAGGAGTCAGGAATATTGCCGGGACTGAAAATTTCCTTCTGCCAGAACACAACAGGAGAAAGGCAAGACTCAGTAGCAGCGCAGAAGAATTTCAAAACCTCTCTGAACAAGGATTCTTATTAAGGATGGTCTTCTGGAACTGGAGAGAGAGAGGAATTTCTAGAACATTCCAACACTGTTCAATTTTGTGTATTATCTAAAGCCCCTATTTTGAAGACATGTAATAAATTGCAGACTCTCAGAATTTGGAGGGTCATTAAAGGACTTTGAGTTCAAAGTCCTCTCTCTGGGACTTCCCTACTGATCCAGTGGCTGAGACTCCGAGCTCCCAGTGCAGGGGCCCGGATTCAACCCCTGGTCAGGGAACTGAGAGCTCACATGCTGCAACTAAGACCCAGTGCAGCCAAATAAACAATCAAATAAAAACAAAACCTTGTTTTAAAAACAAAAAACCAAAATCCTCCTCTGATGAACTAACTCCCTGTACCGTGGTCAGCCAGCCTCTACGGGACTCACCTTGGGGACAGGCATCTTAGAGTTACTGGCAAATGCTGAGAGTCAATGAAACAGGACAATGGGTACATGGGGTTCAACAGAATTACTCTAATGTAAACTTAAATCTTGGGTTGGCCAAAAAGTTCAGGTTTTTCCATAAGATGCTACAGAGAAACCCGAACGAACTCTTTGGCCAACCCAATATAATATTTCCCTAATAAACATGACTTTTGACTTGAAATTATTTTTCAGTGTAGGGAATCAAGATCTTACAAGCCAGGGTGGGAGCACTGCTGAGAGGACTGGCCATTCCTCAGAAGAGCTGGGCAGAGACGAGGAGGAGGAGGGGGGAGGAGGGGGGAGGGGGAGGTAAAGGAGGGCTCCCCAAAACGTACCTCCCTGGGGAGGAAAGAAAGCAAGTGCTTCACAGCCCTAGGTCTCTTCACATTTCTCTCTAGAACCCTTGCAACCTTGCTCTCAGAACAGAGGCCTCCTTACAGAGGGCCTTACCAGGTACTGGCCTTCTGCAAACCCTTAGGCAGTAGGCAGCATCATGAGGAAGGCAGGTGCCACCACCCCCACTTCGTGGATGGGGACACTGAGGCACTGTGGGAGGGTGGAGCTTTGCGCCTGCCTGCCTGCCAAATCCACGGCCCACCCATGATCCTCTGCTCCCCTGCTCCAACCCCCGTGAGAGTTCAAGCTCAGTTTCAGATGTTCAAGTTGACAGCATGAGAACAGAGAGTCAGGGTGGCCCAAACCTAGCGAAGGGCTGCCCACAGGGGACTGACTCAGTGCTCTGCTGCAGGTCTGACCTTGAATGCACCGCCTTAGAAGATGGGCTGGGCCTGCCCCAGGCAGGACACTGGCTAGGGTCCCTCTGCAGCTGGGACCATGCCCCTTCCAGCTCTCACAGCATCCCCGTTTCTCCTTCCTGTCTCCTCATCTTCCCTCCCCTCCCACTGTCTTGTTTTGTACATATTCTCCATCTCAGGATGGATTTTTCCTCCTTTGGGAACCTACAGCCAATGTTATACCAGGAAGGGAGCAAAACAGAGTTGAGATAAAAATGAAACTTCCTGGCTAAGAAATAGGGCATGGTGGGATTGCCCCAGATACCGTACCCCCGCCCAACACACACAAAAAAGGCTCTGTTTCTTTACCTGCCACTTTATCCCGAATAAGTTTTGCAGATTCCACTTCACCAATACTGCTGAACAGACTTCGTAGCTCATCCTGGGTCATGTTCTGAGGGAGGTAGTTGACGATCAGATTTGTTCTCCCGATGTCGTCCCTGCAGTCTTCGGCCATGTGGTCTTCATAACCATTAGACATTGTATTTTTTTAAAAAAATCTGCAGGGGGAGAAAAAATGAAGTAAATTCCAAACGTTCCCACTGTAGGATATCAAAGCAACGCTCATGACTATGTTTGCACTTAAGACATTTTTCTTTTCAATGCTACGAGTTCAACTTATGTCCACGCAAAAACCTGCACGTGGATGTTTATAGCAGCTTTATTCGTAACCGCCCCCAGACTGGAGGCAGCCAAGATGCCCTTCAGTGGGCGAATGGAGAAACACACGCCAGTCATCTGGTAACACACACACAGTGGAAGGTTCTTCAGTGCCAAGAAGACAGGAGCCAGGAAGCCACAGACACGGAGGAGCCTTACATGCACACTGCTGAATGAAAGCTTGAAAGGCTACATACTAGGAGGGTCTCCAGTATGTGACATTGTGGCAAAGGCAAAACTAGAGAGACTGCAAGATCAGGAGTTTCAGGGAAAGGGGGACGAACAGGTAGGGCACAGGGATTTTTAGGGTAGCGACACTGTTCTCTGAGAGTATAATGGGGGATACATGTCATCATACATTTGACCAAACCCACAGAAGGTTTAAAGTGAAGAGTAAAGTCTAGGACTTCTCTGGTGGCACTGTGGATAAGAATCTGCCTGCCCATGCAGGGGACATGGGTTTGGTCCTGGTCTAGGAAGATCCCACACGCCATGGAGCAACTAAGCCTGTGCGCCACAACTACTGAGCCCGCGCTCTGGAGCCCATGAGCTGCAACCACTGAAGCCCGTGGGCCCAGAGCCCGTTCTCTGCAACAAGAGAAGCCCCTGCAGCGAGAAGCCCATGCACTGTAATGACAAGGAGCCTCTGCTCACTGCAACCAGAGAAAGTCCACATGCAACGAGGAAGACCCAGCACAACCAAAAATAAACAAATAAAGAAGATTTTTTTTTTTCCCTAAGAGAGAACTCTAAGGCAAACCCTGGGCTTTAGTTAGGTAACAACAAGGGTTCATCTATTACAACAAAATACCACACTAAGGCAAGATTTAGTAATAGGGGACGGAAACTGTGCCTGCGGAAGGGTATAGGGAAATTCACTCTGGACTCTCTTCACAATCTTTCTATGAACCTAAAACTGCTCTAAAAATAAAGTCTACCGAAACAAAACCAGAACTAGTCCAAGTTTAACCATTTGCACTTAATAAGAGGGCTTTAAAGAAGCAAGCCCACAAACAATTCCAGTACCACGACTGGAGCCTCTGGGAAAAGTGTTTGGGGCGTCTTGAGAACACTCTAAAGATCTTGGATTGCTTTGTTCGGTCTCCATGTGCACTACTGATGCAGTGGGACATGGAGGAGCCTGCAACAAGCGCCGGGGCGGTCCACCCAGACACCCTGTCTGTCCTCCGGCCAGCAGGCAGAGGGCCTCTGCACTGCTTTCCTCACAAGACAGAGTGACTGAGCTAGGAAAGAGGTTACGATTTCTCTACCAGTTAGGGGGCCTTTGTCTCCAAAGCTGGCAGGCTCTGGAACACCTTAAGCTGCCTACAGAAATCCTGACTTTCAGCGACACCAGCAGGGCACAGAGATGGCTTCAGAGGAAAGTTGGCTCAAAACTGCTCTTCTGGAAGCACCACTCACTCGAGGTTTTGCTCACAGGCACTGCTGTGAAGTCCTGTGTCCTTGGCTCTAAAGAAGCAGGCATCTCTATGGAGCTGAAAGTCATCACTGAGAAAAAGGCCCTGCTGCCCACTAGTCGGGAGGTCTCCAGGGCAGCCCAACCCTTTCTCCAGATTCTTACTGCCCAGTTCTGACTTTATGCTTCAAAACCCAGTGCCCAGTGTCTAGAGCATTTCGCCTCCTCTAAAAATAGTCTTGCCAGCGGTTATATAAAAACCAGCACACATCTCCTGCACAGGATTTCCCGCCTGCCCCATAACAACACGGAGAGAGGAATCAGGTCTGGTTCTGAGTTTCCTGGGGGAGACATTCAGGTCTTCTCTACCTTCCAGCTCTCACTTGCTTCAGACTGTACACAACATGCAAAATCAGTCTTGTCTCCTAGTATTTCTTTTTTGAAAATGGTCTATGCTTCCTGCTCTTTAAAAAGCAGTTAGTTTAGCATCAAGAGTCATAAAAGAAAAGATTGGAAAGGGAGACTTCACAAGGTTAGAAACTCCTGGATGGCAAAGACATCACAGGCAAGCAGCAGGCTGACAGGGAGAAAGTGCCAGCTCCTCATTATCTCACTCAGAGCTGGGTTCTCACCTTGGGTGATTTTGCCCCGTCCTCTGTGGGACACTGGGCAGCATCTGGGGGCACTGCTGGCCATCAGGATGGGAGAGCCTTGTGCCACTGGCACCCAGTGGTTAGAGGCCAGGGATGCTGCTAAACACTCCATAAGGCACAGGACAAGACAGCCCCCACAACCAGAAATTATCTCAAGTGTCAGTACTGCTGACACTGAGAAAAACTGATTCAAGGTATCTAGACATCAATATGAAAAAAGCCAATGTATCACTAACAGAGAAATGGATCAAGGATATGAGAGGAAACTAATAGATGCTGGCAGTTAAACAGCCAATAAGGTAAGAAAAGAGGTTCAAGTTCACACAAACAATGAAGAAAATGCAAAATAAAAGGAGATGCTACTTTGTGTCAGTCAGAGGGACTACAATCCAGGATGGATAAAACCCAGTGTAAGTAAGGAGAAGGCAATGGCACCCCACTCCAGTACTCTTGCCTGGAAAATCCCATGGACGGAGGAACCTGGAAGACTGCAGTCCATGGGGTCGCTGAGGGTCGGACACGACTGAGCAACTTCACTTTCACTTTCATGCATTGGAGAAGGAAATGGCAACCCACTCCAGTGTTCTTGTCTGAAGAATCCCAGGGATAGGGGAGCCTGGTGGGCTGCCGTCTCCGGGGTCGCAGAGTCAGACACGACTGAAGTGACTTAGCAGTAAGTAAGGATAAGTGGAGAAAAAAACACACCCTTCCCCCACCTTTTTTTAAACACTCTTATACACCACCAATATGAGTGTGCAAAGTGCAACCTTTTGGAAAGACAACATGGCAGGCCTATCAGAATGTTTAATGTGAATGCTACCCTCTGACTTAGAGCTGCAGGAAACTGCGCTACAGAAATAATCACACAAGTGCAGGGAAATATGTGCAAGGAACATGCTGACCCCAAGGCTGGTAAAACACTGGATATAATCTAAATATGTATTAGAGACTTCCCTGGAGGTCCAGTGGTTAAGACTCCGCAGGGGACCTAGGTTTGATCCCTGGTTAGGGAACTAAGATCCCACATGCCTCAAGGCCAAAGAAAACAAAACATAAATATGTATTAATCGGAGATGGTTAAATAAATACCATTTTCAGTAAAAAGCATGGCATTAACAGGTTTGATCAGGAAAAACTCCACAAACCTGTTAAACTGTCTGTAGCCATGAGATTTTAAGATCACTGGAGAAGGAAATGGAAACCCACTCCAGTGTTTCTGCCTGAAGAATCCCAGGGATGGAGGAACCTGGTGGGCTGCTATCTATGGGGTCTCACAGTCGGACACGACTGAAGCAACTTAGCAGCAGCAGCAGCTCAGAAACAAACAAAAACACTGGCTGAAGCCTGAACCAAAATACAAGGATTAACTAAAGAATTAAAATGCATGCTGAAGTTTGCTCAAAATGTGACTCAAATCTTTTTCTTCCTCCTTCCCCCCTTTTCCCTCTATCTCCCTCTCCACTCTTGTTTTACTCTTCTGCCTTTTCTCTCACACAGATTTCACAGATAATAAACTGGGCAGTAATTACCAGAGTGGGCTGTCCTCAATGCCTGGCAAAAAATTTGCTTTCTAAATCAGTGGTTGGCAAACCATGGCCCATGGGCCAAATTTGTTCAGACCACAGCCTGTTTTTATAAATAAAGTTTTATTGGCACACAGCTACTCTCATTTGTTTATGTTCTGTCTATGGCTGTTTTTGCACTCCAGTGACAGAGCTGAGTAACTGTGACAGGGACCATATGGTCCATAAAGCTGAAAATATTTACCATCTGGCTCTTTACAGAAAAAGTGTGCCGACCTCTGTTCTAAAATGTAAAAATTGAACAATTTCTTGGAGAAAATCTTTGTGACACTGGGTGAAGCAAAGATTTCTTAGGTACCATGCACGAAGCCAGATCCATTTAAAAGAAAATTGATAAACTGGATATCATCAAAATTGAAAACTTTTGCTCTTGCAAAAGACACTGCTAGGAAAATTATAATCCAGAAGATTATATTTGCAAATCATGTGTCTGAGAAAGGTCTTGTATCCAGAACTTTTTTTTTTTTTTTTTAAAGAAAAACCTCTGACACTAAACAGTAAGAAAACAACTCAATTTTTTAAATGGCAAACAATGTGAACAGATACCAAGCCAAAAAAGATATATGGATGGCAAACAAACACATGAAAAGATGCTCAACATTATCGGTTATCAGGAAAACACAAATTAAAACCACATCAAGGGAATTCCCTGGCAGTCCAGTGGTTAGGACTGCACACTTTCATTGCCAAGGGCCTAGGTTCCATCTTGGTCGGGAAACTAATATCCTGCATGACCAAAAGACAGACAAACCACATCAAAACACTGTTACCCATCTAGGCATATAGGAGGTCTAAAACAAAAATAAAAGCAAGAAAGCAAACAATGACAACAGACCATATTGAGCTCTGGTGAGGCAGTGGAGAAACTAGAACTCTCATGTATTGCTGGTGGCAATATAAAAATGTTAAAGCCGCTGTGGACAACAGCTTGGCAGCTTCTTATACTTAAACATAAACTTACCATATGACCCAGCAACCCTAGTCCTAGTACTCACACATGGGAAATAAAAACTTTTGTTTATATAAAAATCTATGCAGTAATGTTAATAGCAGCTTTATTCATTTTTTTAAACATTCAGTTTTTATTTTTTATGTGTTTGTTTTTTCATAATCTTTTCCATTTTGGTTTATTATGGGATATGGAATATAGTTCCCTATGCTATACAGTAGGACCTTGTTGTTTACCCATCTTATATATACATGTTTGCCTCTGCTATCCCCTCCCCTCCCCCATGGCAACCACAAGCATGTTCTCTGTGTCTGAGTCGGTTTCTGTTTTGTTCACAGGTTTACTTGTGCCATACTTTAGATTCCAAATATAAGTGACATCTCACATGGTATTTGTCTTTTTCTTTCTGAATTACTTCACTTAATGTGATAATCTCTAGGTCCATCCATGCTGCCACAAATGGCATTATTTCATTCTTTTTTTATGCCTGAGTAGTATGCCATTGTATATATGTACCACATCTTCTATATCCATTCCTCTGTTTAAGGGCATTTAGGCTGTTTCCATGTCTTGCTATTGTGAATACTGCTGCTATGAACATAGGGGTGCATGTATCTTTATGAGTTCGTTTTATTTGGATATATGCCCAGGAGTGGAATTGCTGGATCATATGGTAGCTCTATTTTTAGTTCTTCTGAGGAACTTCCATACTGTTCCCCATAGTGACTGCACCCATTTACATTCCCACCAGCAGTGTAAGAAGGTTCCTTTTTCTCCACACTTTCTCCAGCATTTATTATTTGTAGACTTTTTGATGATGGCTATTCTGACTGGTGTGAGGTGATACTTTGCTGTGGTTTTGTTTTGCATTTCTCTAATAGCAATGTTGAGCATCTTTTCATGTACTTATTGACCACCTGTCTTCTTTGGAGAAAAGTCTATTTAGGTCTTCTGCCCATTTTTTGATTTGGTTGTTTTTTTCCGAGTTGTATGAGCTATTTGTATATTTTGGAAAGTAAGCCCTTGTCAGTTGCATCATTTGCAAATTTTTTCTCCCAGGCTGTAGGTTGTCTTTTCATTTTGTTTATCGTTTCCTTTGCTGTGCAAAAGCTTGTAAGTCTGATTAGATTTCACTTGTTTGTTTTTGCTTTTATTTCTATTGCCTGGGAGACTGACCTAAGAAAAAAATGGTATAATTTATGTCAAAGAATGCTTTATGTTTTCTTCTATGAGTTTTTATGGTGTCATGTCTTAATAAGTCTTTAATCCAGTATGAGTTTATTTCTGTGTAGGGTATGAAGGTGTGTAATAATGTCATTGATTTACATGCAGAGCAGTCTTCTTCATAATTGCCAAAAACTGGAACAATCCAAAAGTCCCTTGAACCTCCAGTGGATAAACTACAGTACACCATACGATGGAACAGTATTCAGCAATTAAAAAGGTACTACTATTCACGCAATTCGTAAGACTCTCACATACATTTTGCTGAGTGACTGAAAACAGACTCAAAGGCTACTGCATGGTTCCATTCTGGAAAAGGCAAAAGCTTCTCCAGAGGTTACAGATAAATCAGTGGTTGCCAAGCGCAAGCAGTGGGGGAAGGGTTGACTTCACAAGGAGAACATGGGGAAATATTTTTGTTTCCCAGGTGATAAAATTTTCTAATATCATGATCATTCAGTTCAGTTCAGTTCAGTCGCTCAGTTGTGTCCGACTCTTTGTGACCCCATGAATTGCAGCACGCCAGGCCTCCCTGTCCATCACCATCTCCTGGAGTTCACTCAAACTCAAGTCCATCGAGTTGGTGATGCCATCCAGCCATCTCATCCTCTGTTGTCCCCTTTTCCTCCTGCCCCCAATCCCTCCCAGCATCAGAGTCTTTTCCAATGAGTCAATTCTTTGCATGAGGTGGCCAAAGTACTGGAGTTTCAGCTTCAACATCACTCCTTCCAAAGAACACCCAGGGCTGATCTCCTTTAGAATGGACTGGTTGGATCTCTTTGCAGTCCATGGGACTCTCAAGAGTCTTCTCCAACACCACAGTTCAAAAGCATCAATTCTTCGGCACTCAGCTTTCTTCACAGTCCAACTCTCGCATCCATACATGACCACTGGAAAAACCACAGCCTTGACTAGATGGACCTTTGTTGGCAAAGTAATAATGTCTCTGCTTTTCAATATGCTATCTAGGTTGGTCATAACTTTCCTTCCAAGGAGTAAGCGTCTTTTAATTTCATGGCTGCAGTCACCATCTGCAATGATTTTGGAGCCCAAAAAAATAAAGTCTGACACTGTTTCCACTGTTTCCCCATCTATTTCCCGTGAAGTAATGGGACTAGATGCCATGATCTTTGTTTTCTGAATGTTGAGCTTTAAGCCAACGTTTTCCCTCTCCTCTTTCACGGTGGTGGTCATATTCATTTGTAAAAACTCAACTCTACACCGAAAACTGAATTAAAAAATAAATTTTAGGGACTTTCCTGGTGGTCCAGTGGTTAAGATTCTGCCTGTTCACTGCAGGGGGCACTGGTTTAAGCCCTGGTCAGGGAACTCCCCACATGCCGTGCCATGGTGCGACCAAAAAAAAAAAATTTTTTTTTAATTTTTTTAAAGATTGAAAGCGTAAAGCTTCTGCATGACAGCCCTGTCCTTGGCATGCTGCCTCCTCCTGACATGCCCAGTCAGGCTGAGCAGCCCCCTGTGGGCCCCATTCTTGGTCAACTGGCACTGCTGAAGAACTCAAACCCCAAGAGCAGTTTCTTGGTGCTTCGGTGCCACCCTGCAGTTCACGTCCCTTCCCCTGACCTTTCCAAATCTGCACAGCTGTCCCCGGAAGCACCAACCACAACCTGGTCTTGGTGTCTGCCTGACAATCGATGACTCCAGCCATCTCTCACTCGCCAGACCCTGCCTCCTGTTACTCAGCGCCCCTCCAAGTGGCAGTCCTGTGGCCATCTCCAGGTTACCCCCCAGCTCCACCAAGCCAGCTCCCCCACTTCCCGCCCCGCCGGTTCTCCCTGACAGTGGAGTCACCACCTGCTGAGGCTCAGCGGTTACACGACTCTGTCCAGGGGCAGTCGTCACCCTGTTCATTAGTGGCAGGACCAACCCTCAAGCTGTCGCTGCAGAGCAGTCTTCCGAGGATAAAATGCCAGGCCTGCTGCAATGGCCCCTGCTCGTCCCCCCCTCTCCCTTCACTTGACCGTCCCCAGCATGCTGCGGACCTTCATCTTTCTGTGCTTTTGTTTCAGCTGCTCCCTTGGCAGGGACAGCCCTCCCTCTCCATCACCTCTTCATTTATCTTTAAAGAATCTCCCAAGATGCTCAGTTGTTCTTGTTCTCAGTGCCTGCACACTGCTGGTGTGAACCTTCATTGTTGCACAAATCACTCTGACTCATAATTATTTGTTTTTCACCCACATCAGTGAAAGTTTTGAGGGTCAAGGCTACATCACTGTTGCCAAGGGTCCCCAGGGGTATCTGGCAAACATACCAGGCACACACAGAAGAGGGGTACAGGCACACTGGGAATCATATGTATTTGATGCATTATTTGATGTTAAAGAAGGGTGGCTGGAAATTGTATCAACAATCTATTTAATACATTTAGTATCTTACTTTTTTATGGTCATCCCATCCCAGCCCAACCCATGCACCAAAGACAACTGCAGGGAGCAAAACGAGAAACTTAGTGTAGCAAAGCGATCCCTGCTGATTTGGAAATGTTTCTGGTAACGGATCTGTGATGGACAAGTCCCATTGGGACGATCTCTGAGGGTTTTCAGCCCTACTGAGCTATTTTCAAAAGTTCTGGTCGTGTGACCTCAAAGATGTTGCTCACATCAGTAGTATACCTCCTGTGTATATAAGGGAGAGATACCCTATACATGTGAGTGTATGTGTGTGTGTATATAAATGATATAAAAGCATACATAGGTGGTACATATGCAAAGCAGCAAGATCAGTTTCCATCAGGCACCTATGAGCATCTGTCTTGGTTTATAGTCACAGAACAGGCTTTCTACTTGGGCCAGAACAAAACTAGAACAAGTCAAATATATCCTGGGGCTCAAGCCTGACACCTCACACATCACACGACAGGGCCTGGACTCAATTATTTCTGCCGTCCTTTCCAGATGCAAAGTCCTGAGTTCTTCAAGGTGAAAGTCTTTGGAGTGTAAGGTCACCCAGGAAACGCTGTGGTGCCAGAAAAAAAAAAACTGACAGCGCTACCTGACCCAATTACAACCACTATGCAAGGTGAGGGCTCACTGAGATCAACTCAGTTTCCTTCCTCGTCCCTTCCCACAGCCCACAGTGACGAAAGCTGTCCAATGGGGACAGCTAAGTCACGGCAAGTCCATGCCTGCCAGTCTGAGAAGCCCAGGAGAGAGGCAGAGTGGGTGCAGCTGGGTGTCCAGTCCAGCCAGAGCGCTCCATAGACCCCGAGGGCACTGGATCACACCCACAGCCCTGCTAGGAGTTCCAGTTGATCAAGGCCCCTCCAGGGCTCTCACATGAAACTGCAGAGCAACCTGGCCCAGGAGGAAAAACCCACGGGCTTTATCAGACCTGAGCTCCAACACTAACCTTACTGCTCATCAGCTGAACTGTCAGGGATGTCACTTCCTTTCCCGGAGCTTCCGTCTCCCTGTCTGCAAACTGAGGCGTCACCCCCTGCTTCAGCTCTCAGCACAGTTCCTGACACATGGCGAGCGCCCACTAAGGACCACACTGACCCTTTCCACTTGGGGCCCTGGAAATGATCTGCACCTCTGAGGCCATTTCTAATAGGCCTGGGTTCCACAGAAGCCACGGTGCATTCCAGAGCCAGGGATCACAAGCACCCATGGGACACAGAAGAGATCCGTGGTAGTCCCTGGTCAGTCACACATCAATTACACACATATCCTGAGACGAACTGGCGGGTCTCCTCATCTGTTCACCAGCAACATGAACCTCATTCAAGTCTCGTCCTCTCACTCTGACTTTACCAACAAAGTCAAGGTGAGCACGTGTCTCCCTGCCCTCCCCACTTCCAGGTGCAAGCATCCTCATGTCTCCTTCTGTTCTCACCCCCCTCTTCAAACCTTCCCCTCCCCTTGAATCACTTCATTTGGTGGCACCCATTTACACTTGTCCCCCAGGCCACCTCTCCCATCCCCCAAGCCTAAGTGAGCACCAGTTTCTGCTGGTTTTGCATCTGAGATGCCTCACTCTCCCTCCATCTCTCTGCCATCGTCCCTGTTCAGGTCACTGTCACCTTCTGGGCAGACTGACTCCTATCCAGTCTCCCTGCCACATGATTATTTCACACCAAGCATTGTTTGGCCTTCTCCCCCCAGTTCACTCCCATTCCTCTGTCTCCCGATTTCTGTCTGTGGCGACATCAGTCTTGCCATTGGGTTGCTCTGCGCTGTTTCCTCTCCTGTAAATCTTTCCTCTGGCATGACTGTCTCCCTGACAGGTGGCTGGATCCAGTCACCTCTGAGCTCCCTTCTTTCCCCCAGCACACACAGAGTGCAATCACATGCCAGCACGAGCAAGGCAGTGGGTGTAGAAGACAAAACAGCAGTCCCAGTGCTGACCCTCAGGCGAGTGCTGGGCCATCTCTGTCCTACCGAAGCCTCTTGACTGGTCTGTCTGTCCTTACTCTCAGGGCTTCCCCGGTGGCCCAGTGGCTGACTCCGCACTTCCAATGCAGAAGGTGCAGGTTCAATCTCTGTCAGGGAACTAAATCCCAAATGCCACAACAAAAGAGTTCACAGGCCACAACTAAAGATCCTACATGACACAAGTAAGACCTGGCACAGCCAAATAAACAAATAAATATCTGGGGGGGGGGGGGGAGGAATAAAAGAAAAGCGCTTTTCCAAACTCACTTCTTGACTGTGTTGAGAAACCCTGTGCCACCTGATCCTGGCATACTTCTCTAGATTCATCTCCAAGCCCACCTTCTTGATCCTCTGCCTGCCCAAACCGGTCCCCTTAGCGTTCTGGACTTCTCTGCATTCACCTTTTCTCTTACTTAGGCTGCTGGCGGCAGCTGGAAATAGCTGCCCACACCTCTCTGATGACAATGACCAGTTTGGATACCGCCTCCTTCATCAAGAACAAACCCCAAGTAACAAACAATCATTTCTTTCAAGGCTCTCCAGGCTGTCGCTACCCATGGCTTCCTCCTTTCATTACTTTAATCTCACACATCTATGTCTTTTTTCCCCAGCTCAGGTTGTAAATTCCTCGAGGAGGCAATTTCTTCCCCTCCGCCCTGTTTCCCACAATAATGAGCCAACAGTAAGGTTTTACATGTTCAGTCTATAAAACTGTGCTCACTGACTTGGCCAGTGCTCACGAGTGAGAATGGACAGTGAACATATGAGTGAGTCCCATCGACACCTCAGGACAGGACGCTACCTTCTGCCACCTCCCCACTTCCGGTCTGTATATCCACAGAAGGTACACGTATCCTACTCAAGTGATGTGCTATTTTGTCTATGTCTACATGCTAAACTGCTCCTTCTTTTGTCTTCTCTGTTTCTCTGAGTGACCGTTATCCACCTACTGGGCACTCAGGCAGGGCGCCGAATCATTGCCCAGTGTTTTTTCACATCCCACAGCTAAACACCCACTGAGCCCTGTGTCCTTTACCCCCTAACTGGGTCTCAAACCCACCCCCTACTTCCAGACCACCACAGCCCTGGGTCATATTTTTGACCCTTCTGATTTACAGGAAAGTCATCACCTCCGAAGCAGTTTGCTGGCTTTCAGCAATATTCTCCTCCAGCTCTTTGTCTTGTGTGCAGACCTGACCCCTTCGCTTTGTGGAATGAAACTGTCAGAGAGCTCCCCTTGGCCTGGTCTGCAGGACAACACCCTTTCCCTCTGCACACCAGCTATCAGAGTCCTCTTACCACCACTCGCTTCACCTTTCTTGCCTCTGAACTACCAGATCCCGTGTGGGTCTCTGAACAAACCAAGACATCCCCACCTCCATGCTTGGCTGGTGTGGTTCTTGCATCCTACCAAGCCCTTCCCCACAGTCTGGGCCTGGATAACCCCTCCCCTCCTGTTTCACCTCCTCCAGGACGGTGATTACCTTTGCCCACCAGGGCTAGGTTAACAGTTTCCTTTTCTGTGTTTCCACATCAGCAGGCACATAACCATAATTACCACGCTCAACAGAGTGGGCTGAAACAATCTGTGCATTCGCTGCAATCACCAGTGCCTCCCCAGAGCCTAGAACAGAGCCTGGGACTCAGAAGCCGAGGGCAGAGAGTCAGCTAAAGGAGGGAAGCAAAACTAACTTCCCTCCCACAGGCTGGTTTCCTCTTGTTCTTCCCCTGACTCAGTCTCAGGTCGGCCTTGCCGCTTAGCTACTGCCACCTAGGGGCGAAAGGAGGCGGCTGTACTTCTTTCACCATTCAGCACTGAACCTGATTCCATTGAATGAGATGTGGACAGGAGTGAGGAACTACTGGTGAGGGTAGAGAAAAAGCAGCAGTCTGGGGAGGCTTCATATGGTGAGAGAGCTTCAACCTGGGCCACACAGCATGAGGAAGAGATCTCCAGGTGGAGGAGACCGACATTCCAGAAAGTGGGGGCAACAGGCAGTGAGGGTCGGAGATTGGGGCCTATGTGCAGGCAAAATCAGAAAGGAAGAGGGGGGTGGGGGTGGGGGGAGCGGTTAGAATGTGCAAAGGATCCTCGACTTCAGCTTTTAAGCCACCTAAAAAGGTTTAAAAATTAATTTATTTTCCACCCAAACACTCTTGATTGGGAATAACATAATCAGATCTTGCTTGAGTGTGGAAAGGTGATAAGAGATGGGAGGCAGGACTGACACAAAAGCAGGGCCTTAGGAAGACGGTACTTTCATAAACCTCTCATTTTCCACTTACTGCCCCATGACTTCACACTCAACACAGCCAATCCGAAACTCCGCCTCTTCAACATAAACATTATTTAGTTCCACCTTTTGAGATGTTCATATATCTTGCTTTCTTCATGGGCCTTTAAGTCAAATATTTTTATAACAGATCCTAGCACAAAGCTCTGCACACAGAAAATGCTCAGTGATACATGAATGGAACGTCTCTCCAGGTCCCCCAGATGCTGGGATTATAAGTGTGGTAAAACTTGGCCGTTAAAGGTAAGAAATCTGAGTCAGAGTGCCTGAGTTCAAATCCTGCCATTAGCCACTTTCCCGTATGAGACTGGTCTCACTAAGCGACCTACTGGGCTTCTTTGTTCCTAAAACGGAACTTACAACAGACAGCACCCACCTCAAGGGCTGGAGATCAATGTCCATCCGTGGATAGCACATAGTAAATCCTCACTAAATATGGTCGACTATTTATAACATTATATATTCAGTGTCTCCTCAGGCACAGGTCATGCAGAATGCTAAGGCTTCCCAAATCCTTAAATCTGCACAGCAATAGTCTCATCCATCCCATTCTACAGATAAGCAAACTAAGGCTCCCACAGTAGAGTTTGTCCAACGTCTTGGGAACTCTGGATTTCAAGGAATCAGAAATAGGGCTAGGGGTGCTTCTAGTGGAAGATCATTCATTTAGTCCAGGAGTGGTTCTCACACATGTGAGTATGTGTGTGGTACTTTCGGAAATCTCTGAAGATATTTTTGATCTTCACAAATGGGGGAAGAAGATGCTGCTGGCATCTAAGTGGGTAGATGCCAGGGACAGCCCCTTCTCCACCCAAACCCAGAATGATCAGACCCAAAATGTCAGTAGTGCCAAGGTTGAGAAACGCTTTTCGAGAGAATCCGCCTCCCCAACGTCCCACTTTTGGAGCCTTGGCTATTCAGATCGCCCATGAATACTCTGTGAGGGGGGGCTCTGTTCCTCCAGGGGCGGCACCTGCAGAAGTTCTTCTCCACCTGCCCTGCACACAGTGGGTATCAGAACCCATTTTTAATATGCCTAGCAGCAGAGGACGCCGGAAAAGGAAGAGCATCCATCCCCCATTGTTCAATTGCGTGCAGTTTGTTTTCAACACACACATTTTACAAATCCAGACGTCCCACACCCCAGAAACTGTTTTGTTAGAGACGGTGTTCAAAAAATATTTTTCTTTCTTCCCCTAGGGCTCTCATACATACCGAAGGGTTTGTACACTTCTAAGAGGACCTCAGATCCACCGCGGTCCTCTGACAACCGCTACAAAAGGAGCGAGCCCGGGGGCCGTGACCTCCGAGAGCTGAGGGCGCTCACTCCACTCCCTCGCCTCTGGCTCCGTTCTCCCGCCCCCGGATACCCGGCTTGCAAGGCTACCCGGGCCCGGCCGCGGAGCCCGGCCGCCAGGCGCGTGCCCACGCCGCGACCCCTACCTCGGCCCTCGCGGCGGCCGAGGAATCCGGCCCTGGGCCTGTCGCTGGCGCCCACACCGGCCGGCCCCCGCCCGCTCGCCGAGGCCCGCGCGCGTCCCCTCCCGGCCCGGCGCGGCCTGGGCCTCGGCCGGTGCAGGCCCGCGAGCGCCCGCGGCCGGGCCAGGCGAGCTCAGGCCTGCCGCGGCCTACCCCGTCGGGCGCCGTCGAAGGCCCCCGCCTCACCTGGACGCGGGCGGGTGGGCCCGGGGCTGCTCCTGGGCAGGCGGGCGGCGGCGGCGCGACGCTAACGGCTCCGCTCGGCCTCGGTAGCGCTGGCGGTAGCGGCGGCGACGGCGACGGCGGCGGCGGCTCCTCCTCAGCGCGCACGACCCGCTCCGGCCCGCGGCCCGGACACGCCCCCCCGGCGCGCGCGCCCATTGGCCGGCGTCCGCCACGGCGCGCTTCTCATTGGCCCGCGTTGCTGTCGCGGCGCCCCGGGGCGCGCGGCGGGGGCGGGACTTCCGGCTGGCGCCGCCTGCGAAGAGCTCGGCGGCAGGCAGAGACGCGCGGGTGGCCAGCGATGGCCGCGGAGAGGGCCAGCTGTGGCCTGGCCCACGGAGGCCGACGGGAGGCGGCGGCCGAAGAGTCGCTCCCCTTGTCCTGGGCATGGTGTGTGTCTCGCGCCTGTTTATCCCGCCGCCTCCTCGGCCGCCGTCACCAATCTGCAAGGTAGGAACCGTCAGCGCGCCTGGGCTGCGGTGACAACCGGGGTTCGAATCCCGGCCCCGACGTTTCCGCACTGCGTGCGGTTGGGTTGGGGTTACGTCACCTCGCCCGGACTTAGTTTCCTTATCTGCTGTAGTGAAGAGGCGGACCTAGGGACATGGTCAGTGTTCCATCTGTGTTGATTATTAGAGCTAACGGGTGCCCTGAGGCTCAGCCTAACGTCCGTTCATTAAAATTTAATTGACCGCCTACTATGTGCCGATCACTGTATCGGCAACGAACAGGCGAAAATACCCGCCTCTATTTGGCTGACATTCTAGACTGACGCTGTCCATGAGAAATGTAGTGTTAGTCGCTCAGTCGTGTCTGACTCTGCGACCTCATGCGCTGTAACCCTCCAGTCTCTGCCCATGGGGATTCTCCAGGCAATAATACTGGAGTGAGTTACCATTTCTTTCTTCAGGGGATCAAGCCTGTATCTCCTGCACTGCACGCAGATTCTTTACCATCTGAGCCACCAGGGAAGCCCATGAGAAATGTAAGGCAACCACAAATGTTAGCCACATGCATAATTTAAAATTTCTAGTAGCCATGTTAAAAAAAAAAAAAGAAACAGGTGATGTTAATTTTAATAACGTGTCTTCTTTAACCCAGTTTATCTCCAAAATGCTGTTTCAGCTTGTAACTAATGTAAAAATGTATGAGATATATTTACATTCTTTTTTTTTCCTTTTCTTTTCTCTACATGCCTTTGAAATCTTGTATGTCTTTTACACTCACAGCACATCTGAAGTTGGACTGGCTGTGTTTCAAGGGCTCAGGAGCCGTGGTTACCAACGGCTACAGCATCGAACCATGCAGTGCTAGATACGGAGTCAGGAAAGGAATTAAGTGGATTCCACAGCAAGTGGTAAGACCAAAAAGTAAATTGGGCATGGGGTATGTGGGGGTGGGGGTGGGGGTTGCAGTTCGAAAGAGGGCTGTTGGGAAGGTTGAGAAGGTAAGATTTGCAGAAGGACCCGAAGGAGTCAAGAACACTGAACAAACAATCGTGCTGTTTATTGTTTTGTGCTGCTGCTAAGTCGCTTCAGTCGTGTCCGACTCTGTGCGACCCCAGAGACGGCAGCCCACCAGGCTTCCCTGTCCCTGGGATTCTCCAGACAAGAATACTGGAGTGGGGTGCCATTGCCTTCTCCAATGCATGAAAGTGAAAAGTGAAAGTGAAGTCGGTCAGTCGTGTCTGACTCCTAGCGACCCCATGGACTGCAGCCAACCAGGCTCCTCTGTCCATGGGATTTTCCAGGCAAAAGTACTGGAGTGGGGTGCCATTGCCTTCTCCATTGTTTTGTGCAGTGTTGTCCAATAGAACATTCTGTGCTCATGGGCATTTCTTTTTAATCAACACTGCCAAATTTAATAGCCACGAGCTCTATGTGGCTCTTGGGCACTTGACATGTAGCTGGTAGCACTAAAGAACCGAGCATTTAATGAACTTAATTTTTGTTGTTCAGTTGCTAAGTCACGTCCGACTCTTTGCCACCCCCATGACTGCAGCACACCAGTCTCCCGTGTCCATCACTATCTCCTGGAGTTTGCTCAAACTCGTATCCATTGAGTCAGTGATGTTATCTAACCATCTCATCCTCTGCCACCCCCTTCTTCTTTTGCCTTTAATCTTTCCTAGCATCAGAGTCTTTTCCAGTGAAATCAGCTCTTTCGTAAAGTATTGGAGCTTCATGGATCATAGCTTTGTTGTGGTCAAGGGGCTTTTGTTAATGCAGTAAAGCTTTGAGCTATGCTGTGCAGGGCCCCCGAAGATGGATGGGTCATCATGGAAAGTTCTGACAAAACGTGGTCCATTGGAGGAGGGAATGGCAAACCACTCCAGTTTCTTGCCACAAGAACTCCATTAATTTAATTTTTACTTAATTTAAATTTTGTCATGTAGAGCTCACGGCTTGCATAGTGGATGGCATAGATTTCGTCGAATGGTGACAAGTGCAGTGCTCTGAGTTGAGCTGTACCTCACGCTGAACGCTTTGTGTCGCTCTACGGAGTGCTCACGATAGCACTGTAAGGAGAGAGCTGCGGTCACTGGCACCATGATGAATAGTGGAGTATTGTGATCGTTCACCTATGGTTTATCATTGCTGTCATTCGTGGACTTGACTTTGTAGAAGAATTTTAGATTCATGGAAATATTGTGCAGAAAGCACAGAGTTACCATTTCACCCACACCCACTTTCCCGGACCCTACCGTCTTTCATTGGCAGGACACGTTTGTTACACTGAACGAGCCAGGACCGATACATTCTTGTCAACCCTTCTTCATGTTTTGATTTCCTTTGTTTTACCTAATGTCCTTTTTGTCATCCAGAATCTCATCTAGGATACCACGTTACACTGAGTTGTTTTCTCTCTCTAAAAAGAGATAATTGGCATGACATTGCATTAGTTTTGGAGTATACAACATAATGATTTGATGCCTGTGTATATTACATAATGACCACCACAATAAGGTGGTTAAAGATTAACATCCATCACCACACTTAGATTTCTTTTTTTCTCTTGTGATGAGAACTTTTAAGATCCAGTCTCTTAGTTGTCCTGTCTCTTTAGCCTCCAAAAAGCTTTGGCAGGTTCTCCAACTTTCCTTGATTTGGATCATCTTAATTGTTCTGAGAGACCTGGTCAAATATTTGGTAGGATGCTCCTCTATTGGCATTTGTCTGGTATATTTCTTGTGGTAAGCCTGGGATGATGGGTTTGAGGGAGGAAAACCAAAGAGGTAAAGGCCATTTTCATCATACCATGTCAAGGATACATACAATTGGGGACTTCCCTGGTGGTCCAGTGGTTAAGACACTGTGCCCCCAGTTCAGGGGGCATGGGTTTGATCCCTGGTCAGGAAACTAAGATCCCACAGGCGGAGCAGTAAGGCCAAAATAAAAGAAAGTAAGAGAATTCTTTTTTTAAAAAAGGATATGTACTATCAACTTTATTTATGTGTGTTGATATTGGCCTTCATCACCTGGCTAACTTGGTATTTGTTAGGTTTTTCCACTGTAAAGTCACTTTTCCCTTTTTTCTTTGGAAGGAAGTCACTATATGCAGCCCACATAGAGAGTGGACATGTGTGTTCCCTTCCTTAAAGATGGCTATCTACATAAATTACTTGGAATCCTTCTGCATAAAAGGCTTACCTCTTCTCCCCCCATTTATTAGTTTATCCAGTCATTTAATTAGATCAGTATAGCTTCCTGAATATTTATTTATACTCTGGATTATAAGCCAATACTACTTTATTTTGTTGCTCAAATTGCCCCAGCATTGGCCACTGGGAGCCCTTTCAGTTGGCTCCTTTGTTTTGTTTTTAATTTATTTCTTTTTGGCTGTACTGGGTCTTCATTGCGGGCTTTTTTCTAGTTACAGCGCACAGACTTCTCATTGCGGTGACTTCTCTCGTCCTGGGGCACAGGCTCTAGGCTGTGCGGGCTTAATGGTTGTGGCTCTAGAGGCTTAGCTGCTCCTTGGCATATGGGATCTTCCCAAACCAGGGATCCAAGCCATGTCTCCTTCATTGGCAGCCAGATTCTTTACCACTGGATCACCAGGGAAGCCCTCCTTTGGTTTTTGACACACTCCTATCAATGTGTTTTGTTTGGTGAGGTTTTTTTTTTTGCTTGTTTGTTTTTTCTGTAGGATTTCCTTACTTTCTAGCACTGCAAGATGCTGTAGGTTCTTCTCATGTGTACGTCCTGATCCCAGCCTTAGAAGCAGCCGTTTCTCCGAGTCTGGTTCCTCGGATTAGAGCATGGTCTTAGAAACCAGATCTGAAATCCAGGAGCGCTTGTTGCTACTGCAGTGCTGTTTCTTTTAGGTCATCAGTGCTTTGCAGCCGCCGGTAATTCAGCCGGTCTAGGCGCTCAGCCCTGGGGACACGTGCAACAACGACCCGACGTGCATCAGCCCTCACAGAGCTCAGAGTCAACCTGCGAGGACAGGCTTAGGAGGGGAGCTCTGACGTTCCATCGCCGCGCAACCTTGGGCAAGTTGTTTAATTTCTCTGAACTTCAGCCTCCTCTTCCACGAAGTGGAGGTGCTTACAATACTTTATGAGGGCACCGTGAGAATGAAATGAAATCACCCACTTTCAGAATCTCTGAAGTAGAACCTGGTAGCAAGTGCTTATTAATTGTAAGAAGAAATGACACAAATAATTTCAACCTGCAGAGGTCCAGAGTGCCAGCAAAGTGTGTAACAGGCAGACCTGACTTCGCCCAGGGGCAGCCAGGGGGGCCCTGCACAGTCATTAGGATGAGTCACAGGCAAAGGGGAGCAGGACGGTTCAGGCAGCAGGAACAGCAAGCACAAAGGCCCTGAGGCCCATAGGAGCGTGGCACACTTAGGAAAGGCCAGTGACTCATGGGATTGAAAGGGGCATGACACACAGGGCTTGAATGGCCATGGCAAGTTGAGACCCTGTCCTAAGAGCAAGGGAGGTGACTTGTCCAGGTGCACATGTCTAGTAAGGACAGGGATTTGAGTCCAGCCTGCCTGATCTCAGAGATCTTTATTACCCTGATCTGATCTTGAGATAGAAATTCTTTGTTTTATTTTTTAGTAAGAAGCATAGTTTTGGTTCTTAAGGGTCAGGGTTAGACTACACTCCAACCACTAAAATTCCTGATTGTTCTTATTGTGCCTCGAAGCACATGCTCTCAGGGTCCATGTGATCAGGCTGACTCCCTTTGGGTTCCTGCTCGAGAGGACCTTGCTGCTGCAAGAAAGAAGAGGACATGCAGACACCAAGCCCAGGCAGTGTGACAAGGGCCAGGTCCAGAGCACCACCTTTCATGAGGGCAGCACTGGGCTGGAGGGCAGCAGGAGCCAGGGTCTGCCAGCCACAGGAGGGGGAGATGGGGCTTTCACACATGGACCAGCCGGAGCACAGGTGCAGCTTTGCCTGTGAGGAGGGTTCACGGAGCAGTAGGTGTCTCAAGGAAAGAAGACGATAAGACGGAACTGGCAGGGTGTCTGTCTCTGGCTGTCAAGGACTCTAGAGAGTTAGGCAGAGAAGTTGGGATTTCATCCTGCGGATGAGAAGCCAGCTGACTGCAGCCTGATTCCACCCACACCTTTTTTTTTACACAGCCTGTGAGCTACAAATGATGTTTACATTTTTATTTTATTTATCTTATTTAATTTTTTGACTGCACCACAGGGCACATGGGATCTTAGTTTTCCAACCAGGGAACCCGTGTCCCCTGCATTGGAAGCATGGGAAGTCTTACATTTCTAAATGATTGGAAAAAAAACAGAAGAATAGCATTTTGTGACATGGGAAAGTGCAGCTTCAGCATCCATCACGTTTGCTGGTCCCATGCCCACTCCCATCACCTGTGTGTGGCCCACGGCTGCTTTCATGTTGCAGGAGCAGACGCAGACTTGCTCAGATGGCCGGGGGGGGGCCTGCACTTCTGCCGTCACTGGTCTGAAATTCTTAATCTTGTGAATGAAGGAGTCCCATATTTTTATCTTGCATTGAGCTCTGAAAATTGTGCAGTCTTAGCAACAGAGACCAGATGGCCCACAAAGCCTAAAAGATTTACTGCGGGGCCCTTTTCAGAAAAAGTAGGCTGGTCTTGCTGTGATGGGCAGAATAACAGCGGTCTCTGGGAACCTGTGAAGATGTCCCCTTACCTAGCAGAAGGGACTCTACAGATGGGATTAAGTTGAGGATCTGGAGATGGGCAGGCAGTCGTGGATTATCTGCATGAGACCAACATCATCACAGAGATTCTTATCAGAGGGAGGCCGGAGGGGCAGAGAAGGAGATGTGAAAGTACAAAGAGAGGACAGTGATGCCATTGATGTCTTTGAGGTTGGAGGAGGTGGCCACGAGCCACGGAATGCAGACGGCCTCTAGTGGCCAGAAAATGGATTATCTCCTCCAACTTCCAGGACTGCAGCTCTGCCAGCACCTTGATCTTAGCCCAATAAGACTGAATTCAGACTTGTGACTGCCAGGACTGTCGAATAATAAATGTGCCTCGCTTTAAGCCACCAAGGTTGTAGTGACTCAATACAGCAGTCACAGGGCCCCAGTACTCCTGCCGTAGGCAATGGCAGCTGAAAGAATCTTTCAGACAGAATTTTTTATTGTTTTTTTAAATATATGTAGTTTTGATGTGGACCAGTTTTTTTAAAGTCTTTATTAAATTTGTTACAGTATTGCTTCTATTTTATGATTTGGTTTTCTGGCCACAAAGCATGTGGGATCTTAGCTCCCAGAGCAGGGATCAAACCTGTGCCTCCTGCAGTGGAAGCGTGGGGTTTTAACCCCTGGACCACCGGAGAAGTCCCCAGCCAAAGAGCATTTTAAATGAGACACTTAATGTGATTCTTTGCTGATCTGTTAGAAGGAAGGGCCCTAGAACCAGGCGTGGAATGCACACTTCAAAAGAGGGGGTGGGGACTGTGAAGACAGCCCCAGGGAGAGCTGACCGAGCAGGTGTATGGCAGGATGTAGAGAGGAGGATTCCAGGTGTCTTAGAAGTGGGATCAGGACTTGCTGACAGTCAGGTGTGGGCAAGGCGGTAGCCCAGTTATTAGGCACAGCAATGGGGAAACCATGGCACCTGGACCACTTTCAGGGCTCACAGTGTGGGTGGGGGCTATTTTGGGGACATAGAAGTGAGTTTAGGGACCTCCCTGGTGGTCCAGTGGTTGAGATTCCGTGCTTCCAGTGCAGTGGGCACAGGTTTGATCCCCGGTTGTGGAACTAAGATCCCACTTGCCTCATAGCTCAGACAAAACAGAGAAGTAATAGGTTTTATTGTCAGGGGAGCCATTTACCGGTCAGCCCCCAAACAGAGCTGAGGCATCGAAGCGGATCACCCATCCTGAGGATGGAAGCCAAGCAGCCTGGCTTCTGGAAGAAAGAATTTTCCAGCACTGGAGCTCTTTGGGGGCCAAACTTCAGTCTGATTTCATTACTAGTGCTGAGTTGATGAGTGATGGAAAAAACCAGGAAGCTGTATCGACTTCTCTGTGGACGGTTGAGTTTGTTTTCAGTGGGCAACCCCATTGGAGTTCATGGCCCTGATTACTCCAGAGTTGGAGGAATGGGTAGCCAGGGCTTCCTTCCGGGTGTGGGTCCCCCGTGCTTCCTGCTTGTACTCATTTCTGACCCAGAGAACCTGACCTGGAGCGGGCACAGAGCTTACACCCAGGAACTGCCGTGTGATAACCTCCCAAGCCTCTGTTTATTTGTAAAAGATGAGGGGCACTGCCACCTCGAGGACACACATTGAGCAGGGCAGCTGAGGCCCAGGACGACCACCCTGGCACAGGCCCACAAAGGAGATTCTATGCTCAATGCCTGGGAGAACAGGAAGGGAGGGGTCCCCTGCTCGTCGGAAAGGCGAGCTCCCCACACACCACGGTGCAAGATCACATGGGTCAGTGACCTGAGTGCTGGTTCCCAGAATTCCCTTTCTAGATCTGACCATGCCCCTTTCACTGGGCATTCTTCCAGCAAGAGCAGTAGTGGCATTTTATCTCCCACTGTATCAAAGGTTAGAACAGGCCCTGTGACTCCAATTCCGAGGGTCACTATTGACAGTGATCACTTTCACTTTTCCTGTCACTTCACCCACCTCATTCTTGCCATTGACTGGGAAATAGCCACTGTGTCATTTTTTTTCATGTTTAAGATTTCTACTTTCCTTTAAATCCAGCTGTTATTTTTCATGCCATATGTGTTCTCCTTGACCTGTCTCTACGTGTTTTACATGTATGTGTTGAACTTTTTGCAGTACTTCTTAAAAAAAATTACACAGAAATTCAGTAATTTCCAGTGTATCCACAAAGTTGCACAAACCTCACCGCCACCTTATCCTAGCACATTTTCATCACTCCAGAAAGGAACCCCAGGACTTCCCTGGTGGTCCAGTGGCTAAGACGCCAAACTCCCAATGCAGTGGGCCTGGGGTTTGAGCCCTGGTCAGGTAACCAGATTTCCACATGCTGCAAACTAAAGATCCTACATGCCACAACTAAGATCTGGTGCAGCCAAATAAATAAATAATTTTTTTAAAGGAACCCCCATGCCCTTTGGGGTTCCCTGGTGGCTCAGATGGCAAAGTATGCCTGTAATGTTTGGTCTCTGGGTCAGGAACATCCCCTGGAGTAGGAAATGGCAGCCCACTCCAGTATTCTTGCCTGGAGCGTCCCATGGACAGAGAGTCTGGCGGGCTACAGGCCGTGGGGTTGTAAAGAGTTGGACACAGCTGAGCGACACAACTAATATCATTCATTCATGACCTTTTACAGTCCCTCCCTCAGCCTCTGGCAGCCACTAGTCCACTTTCTGACTCCATGAATTTGCCTGTTCTGATCACTTTATATGAATAGACTCATACAATATGTGGCCTTTTGTGTCTGAACATCGTCTTCAAAGCTTGTTTCTGTTGTAGCATGATTTAGTACCTCATTCATTTTCAGGGCTGAATAATATTCCATGGTATGTGGCTGGACCACGTGTTGATCCGTTCACCCATCGACGGACATTTTGGGGGCTGTTTCTACCTTGTGGCTTTAGTGAATCATGCTGCTGTGAACATTTATAGACAAGTGTCTGATGGGATGTATGTTATTTCTCTTAGGTAGATATCTAGGACTAAAGTGGCTGGCTGACAAAGTAACTTCATGAGAAATCGCCAGACCGTTTTCCTCAATCTTTGCTTTGTAAATGAGATGGAGACTTCATGCCTGTCAGTCATTGGCAGGTGCTCCGTTGGCTGTTAACCATTCTCCAGCCCTGCTCCTCGTCCAGCATCCCATGGGAAGCAGGCAGGGCCCCTTGGGTTTGCCAAGGTGCCTCCCACCTGCCCCAATGTGCAGGGGCAAGGGTCCCAAGGGTGGGCCCATTATGGGCCTCTGCCCCACCATGTAACTCCCACATTCCATATAGTAGGAAACCCTCAAACCATTCAGCTCCCCAGATGAAAAATTCAAAAGCACTGCCAGCGGCATCTCTGGGAGCCTTCCATATGGGCTAACCTCCGATCATGCAAGGTTAACAGTGAGTTGTACCAGGGGAACAAGCCAGTTGTGTTATCAGCTATTAAAAGCTCACACAAATCGATAAGAACTCAAGGAGCAAAGATCAGCAACAGTTCACCAGGGAAGAAAGAGTCGACAAACCTCAGAATGGCCGTTGGGTGAGAGCTGGTTAAGGTGAAACCATTCCAGTGCTGCCAAGACCCGGACACTGGCTCCTCAGGGTGGTAGCTGGGGTTACCAGAAAATTACAAAACCTTCGGAAGCTACTTCTCCAGCATCTTATGAGTTTCATGGTCTGACCCTGTGGTTAAACCACCGACAAGTGTCCTGAGCCCCCAGTGGAAGGGCTGTTCTTACAGCCTTTAAAGAGTAAAAGGTTGGCAGTGATCTGAATGCCCAGTGTTGGCAGCTGGCTTGGGAACTGCTCTAGAAATGGACAGGAGGCCTGTGACCACGTGGAGTAAGAATGCCTCCTGAGCGTGGCCAAGCCTTGTGCAGAGGCAGTTTAATCCTCATCATAAGTCTCTGAGTTGGATCCTGTTAGATGGACTGAGCAGAATGCAGATGAGAGCAGGATGGGGGCTGGGGAGAAGGGAGGGGCTGGGGAGATGATTTGCATCGACCACTCTGGGGAAGGAGTACCCAGCTGGGGTGGGGGGTTGTGGGTTCACTGTGGCATCTTTGGGGTGTTACTTCTACTCTTCCAGCCAGGGTGCAGCGGCTTAAGATGCTTGAGCATGGAGGGGAGTGGACATCCTCAGTGGTGTGGTTAAAGTGAGGGCTTCAGGGACTTCCCTGGTGGTCCAGTGGTTAAGACTTTGTGCTTGCTATGCAGGGTACACAGGTTTGATCTTTGGTCCAGGAACTTGGATCCCACATTCCAAAAAAAATTTTTTTTTTAATTTTATTTTATTTTTAAACTTTACATAATTGTATTAGTTTTGCCAAACATCAAAATGAATCCGCCACAGGTATACATGTGTTCCCCAACCTGAACCCTCCTCCCCCCTCCCTCCCCATACCATCCCCCCCAAAAAATTTTTTAATTAAAAAATAAAAAATATTGGCACTTCTCTGGTGTCCAGTGGCTAAGACTCTGTGCTTACAATGCAGGGCGCAGGTTCAATCCTTAGGGAACTAGATTCCCACATGCCACGACTGAGTTCTCATGCTGCAACAAAGATCAGAGATCCCGCGTGCTGAAACTAAGACCTGGTGTGGCCAAATAAATAAAACTAAATAAATACCGAAGTGATGGCTTCAGGCTCACACGGGAGAGGAAAGTAACAGGGCCCATGCTTACCTTGCTCCCACCCCATCCCCAGGCACCCGGTGATGGGCTGCTGCCTCCCTTAAGGGCGCCCTGCGAGTGTGAGTTCACTAGGGCTGCCCCAACAAAGCACAGGCCAGGACTTAAGCAACAGACACTCACTTCCTCAGTCCTGCAGGCAGGAAGTCCAAGGTCAAGGTCGGCTTCATTCTGAGCCCTGTCTCCTTAGCTTGCAGATGGCCATCTTCTCCCCGCATCCTTAACGTGACCTTCCCTCAGTGTCCCTGATTTCCCCACCATAAAAGGACACCAGTCAAACTGGGTTAGACTCATTTTTAACTCTTAATTCCTCTTTAAAGGTCCTAAAGCCAAAGACTTAGGTAAAGGCTTCAATGTACGGATTTTGGGGAGGACAGTTCAGCCTGGGGAGCATGTGATTCTGCCATACCCACCCTGGGTGTGGGCGGGAGCTCAGGTGGCCCTCATCACACACCGACACTGCCCAGTCTTCCACAGGTCATGGGAATTCTGGGGTCTGGACTCCCCATTTTCTGGTGGATAAAGCAGACCTGGAGCTCCAGTGGGAAGATGGAGAGCCGGGCCTCAGGAGCTCAGCCTCAGAGGCTGGCCAGTGGGGCGGGGATGGGGGGGGCTGGTCATCTCCCCAGACCAGCCCCCGCTTCCCCCCAGGAGTAGGGGTTTTCCTGGGCTCACCCCCAAGGACGTCCCCCTGAACACGTTTGCCTCCCCCTCCTCCACTTCTCCAAGCCGTTGTGCTGATGCACTGGGGCTTTCTTTACCCAGGTCCCCACAGCCCTCTCCCCTCACAACCCCTGGTCCTTTCCCCCAGAAGCACAGTCACTAGGCCTGTTCCAGCACAGGGTCTGGTTAAGTGAAAGTGAGAGTCACTCAGCCATGTCCAGCTCTTTGCTACCCCATGGACTATACAGTCCGTGGAATTCTCCAGGCCAGAATACTGGAGTGGATAACCTTTCCCTTCTCCAAGGGATCTTCCCAACCCAGCGATCAAACCCAGGTCTCCTGCATTGCAGGTGGATTCTTTACCAGCTGAGCCACAAGCAGTTGGCAAATGCGAGCCCTGCCACCCCTCCCTCATCTCCAGCACCCAGTAGGTGTCAAAGTTCTGCTGACCTAGTGAACCAGCAGCCAACCTCTCTCTCGAGGGTCCACTGCAGTAAGACACTAGCCCAGGATTACCATATCTTGGCAGAACCCACCCTGTCCCCATCCCCCCACCATCAGGCCACCCAAGCTGGGTCCTCTCCTCAGTGTGTGAGATGGGCACCCACTCCTGCCCTGACCCAAGGAGGACCTGTCAGACTCCAGGGGCCCGTAGTTAAGGGATGTCACCAACCTGAGCACAGTGGGGCGTGGGGGTGGCAATAAGGAGCTGGAGGGCACACCCAGCCCCAACTCACCCCTCCTGTCAAAAGCCCCATCACCTCCTGTCTGCTATCCCATGGGTGAACCGGCTCATTCCCCACCCGGTGACCGATCCAGCGACCTCAGCACACTGCCCACCTCCCTGCCCTTCCTGGTGCGGCAGGGACCAGAGGCCTGAGCAGATCGGGGCTGGGGTGGAGGGTGGGGAGTGAGGGGTGGGGAGGAAGCACTGCTCCCCATCTGTGTGTCCCTCTCACCCCCAGGGCCTCACATTCCAGAGGTAGGAGTGTTCAACCCTCACATGGGCTTCCAATCCAGGGCGGGCCAAGGGTCAGGAGGAACCAGAAACTGCTTTTTCCTAGAAAGGTGGGGCAGGGGTAGACAGGCCAAAGGTTGCTGAATAGAAACCCTCCATCAGGAGAGAAGGGGAGAAGCTCCTCTGGGTCTGGATAGATAGGACCAGAAAGTGGCCACAGCAGGGCTCCTCCCTGACATTGGGGCCAGAGGATTCTTCCTGTTGGAGACAGGACCAGGCCTTGTAGGATCTGTAGCAGCATTTCTGCCTCCTCAGCCTCCCTCCCGCCGCCACAACTGTGACAATCTCTTCTCTCTCCAGACTTGGGCAGGTGGCCTCTCCACTGGCTTTCTATGCTCATGTTAAGGGCCCTCAGGTCACATCTGGGTCAGGTATTCAGGGAGCCTGCTGTTTTATGTGTCTGGTTCCCTCTGCCTGTTGTTCTCTGTTCCCCCATCCACCCTCCCTTCCTGCCGCCTTCCAGACCTGAGCCTGATCTCGGGTGACCTCAGCCTGCAGCGGCTTGAAGCAGGATTTCAGTTCCCAGCCAGAGAATGAAGTCTGGCTGCAGCAGTGAGAGCACTGAATCCTAGCCACCAGACCACCAGGGACCAGTGGCCAGTGACCAAGCCCCTGGCCCGTCAGCTGTGCAGAAATGAATTTTCACATAGAGACAGAAAGGAGTGAAACAAGTGAAGTGCTTATTAGGAGGAAAAAGGGATACGTGTGGAGAGACACACGAGTGGGCTTGGAGAGACTCACGCCCTTGTGGTAATTTGAATCACTTTTATAGGGCATTCTCCTGGGTTTCCTCTGGCCAGTCATCTTGCTTTGTCTGGTTCTGAGCCCGTATTGGGTGATCTCAGTGTCCTCCCGTGTGTGTGTGCACATCTCTTAGCCAAGATAGATTCCAGAAAAGAGGCCTATGGGTAAGCTGACATCACTTACTACGAAGTGGTGCCCTCTCTCTTTTGACATCCAAGGAGCCATTTTGCGCATGCATAGTTGGGAAGGTCTCCTTGACTTTGAACATGAGGAATGTGTGGTCTTTTATTTGGACAGGGCCCACCTTCTCTCTTGCTTCTGCTATTCTGGAGTTTCAGTCCACAGAGGACAAACTCTGGCTGCTCAGCCTGGGGCCCATCTGTCTCCTGCCGCAAGTCTGCACATCACTTCCTCTGAGGAGTGTTCCCTACCCTCCCTTAGGAGTTTGCCCCACATGAGTGCTGTGGGAGGCAACAGAATTCCCTTCCCCCAGGATGTCATTGCCCAGAACCTAGGGATACATGGTACTGCACAGCAAGGGGACTCTGCAGGTTGATCAAGTTGAGGCTCTGGACATGGGAGGTGATCCTGGACTATCAGGATGGGCCAGTGTTAATCACAGGGATTCTTATGAAAGGGAGGCAGAAGGGTCCAGGTCAGAGAAGGAGATGTGATGACAGAAACAGAGGTCAGAGACAGGTTAGAAGAGGCCACACTGCTGGGTTTGAAGATGGAGGAAGGGGCCACAAGCCAAGGGATGCAGGTGGCTGTGAGAAACTTGGAAAAGGCCTGGGAACTGATTCTCCATGAGAGCCTTCTAGAAGGAACTGCCCTGTCAACACTTTGATTCCAGGACTTCCACCCCCGCTGTGACTTAGGAAAATACTGGGAGTCAAGGCTATGGTGGACCAGACCTCAGGCTTAGAACACTGGGGTGGAGAAACAGACACAATGACCAGTTTTTCTCCACAAATTAAGAAAGTTATGCACATAAAGCCACCAAAGTCACAATCTTTGCTTCTCGTAGCTGACTTAGACAGGCTTCCCATGTTCTCCAACATGTCCTTGGCCAATTCTTTTCCCTTTTCGCTAGGAGAAGACTTTTCTGATTTTTACAGCCAACCTCAAAGGGAAACAGTATGGACCTACCAGAAGCCGAAGATATTAAGAAGAGGTGGCAAGAATATACAGAAGAACTATACAAAAAAGATCTTAATGGCCCAGATAACCATGATAGTATGATCACACCTAGAGCCAGATATTCTGGAATGTGAAGTCAAGTGGGCCTTAGGAAGCATCACTATGAACAAAGCTAGTGGAGGTGATGGAATTCCAGTTGAGCTATTTCAAATCCTAAAAGATGATGCTATTAAAGTAGTGCACTCAATATGTCAGCAAATTTGGAAAACTCAGCAGTGGCCACAGGACTGGAAAAGGTCAGTTTTCATTCCAATCCAAAGAAAGGCAATGCCAAAGAATGTTCAAACTACAGCACAATTGCACTCATCTCACATGCTAGCAAGTTCAGTTCAGTTAGGTCGCTCAGTTGTGTCTGACTCTTTGCAACCCCATGGACTGCAGTATGCCAGGCTTTCCTGTCCATCACCAACTCCAGGAGCTTACTCAAACTCATGTCCATTGAGTCTGTGATGCCATCCAACCATCTCATCCTCTGTTGTCCCCTTCTCCTCCTGCCTTCAATCTTACCCAGCATCAGGGTCTTTTCCAGTGAGTCAGTTCTTTCGTATCAGGTGGCCAAAGGATTGGAGTTTCAGCTTCAGCATCAGTCCTTCCAATGACTATTCAGGACTAATTTCCTTTAAGTTGGACTGGTTGGATCTCCTTGCTGTCCAAGGGACTTTGAAGAGTCTTCTCCAACGCCACAGTTCAAAAGCATCAATTCTTTGGCGCTCAGCTTCCTTTATGGTCCAACTCTCACCTCCATACATAACTACTGGAGAAACTATAGCTTTGACTAGATGGACCTTTGTTGGCAAAGTAATGTCTCTGCTTTTTAATGTGCTGTCTAGGTTGGTCATAACTTTTCTTCCAAGGAGCAAGCATCTTTTAATCTCATGGCTGCATTCACCATCTGCAGTGATTTTGGAGCCCCCAAAAATAAAGTCTGTCACTGTTTCCATTGTTTCCCCATCTATTTGCCATGAAGTGATGGGACTAGATGCCATGATCTTAGTTTTCTGAATGTTGAATTTTAAGCCAGCTTTTTCACTCTTTTCTTTCACTTTCATCAAGAGGCTCTTTAGTTCTTTTTCGCTTTCTGCCATAAGGGTGGTGTCATCTGCATATCTGAGATTATTGATATTTCTCCTGGCAATCTTGATTACAGCTTGTGCCTCATCCAGTCCAGCGTTTCTCATGATGTACTCTGCATATAAGTTAAATAAGCAGCGTGACAATATACAGCCTTGAGGTACTCCTTTCCTGAGTTAGAACCAATCTGTTGTTCCATGTCCAGTTCTAACTGTTGCTTCTTGACCTGCATACAGATTTCTCAGGAGGCAGGTCAGGTGGTCTGCTCATCTCTTTAAGAATTTTCCACAGTTTGTTGTGATCCACACAGTCAAAGGCTTTGGCATAGTCAATAAAGCTGAAGTAGATACTTTTCTGGAACTTTCTCGCTTTTTTGATGATCCATCAGATGTTGCTAGCAAAGTAATGCTCAAAATTCTCCAAGCCAGGCTTCAACAGTACATGACCCGAGAACTTCCAGATGTTCAAGCTGGATTTAGAAAAGGCAGAGGAAGTTGCCAACATCTGCTGGATCATAGAAAAAGCAAGAGTTCCAGAAAAACATCTACTTCAGCTTTATTGACTATGCCAAAGCCTTTGACTGTGTGGATCACAACAAACCATGAAAAATTCTTAAAGAGATGGGAATACCAGACCACCTTACCTGCCTCCTGAGAAATCTGTATGCAGGTCAAGAAGCAATAGTTAGAACTGGACATGGAATAACAAACTGGTTCCAAATTGGGAAAGGAGTACGTCAGGGTTATATATTGTCACACTGCTTATTCAACTTATATACAGACTATATCATGCAGAATGCTGGGCTGCATGAAGCACAAGCTGGAATCAAGATTGCCAGGAGAAATATCAATAACCTCACATATGCAGATGACACCACCCTTATGGCAGAAAGCAAAGAAGAACTAAAGAGCCTCTTGATGAAAGTGAAAGAGAGGAGTGAAAAAGCTGGCTTAAAATTCAACATAAAAAAAAACGAAGATCATGGCATCTGATCCTATTACTTCATGGCAAATAGATGGGGAAAAAATCGAAACAGTGACAGACTATTTTCTTGGACTCCAAAATCACTGCAGATGGTGACTGCAGCCATGAAATTAAAAGACACTTGCCCCTTGCAAGAAAAGCTATGACCAACCTAGGCAGTATATTAAAAAGCAGAGACAAAGGTCAAGGAGCCACTGTGTACTTTGCTGACAAAGGTCTGTCTAGTCAAAGCTATGGTTTTTTTCCAGTAGTCATGTATGGATATGAGAGTTGGACTATAAAGAAAGCTGAGCTCTGAAGAATTGATGCTTTTGAACTGAAGTGTTGGAGAAGACTCTTGAGAGTCCCTTGGACAGCAAGGAGGTCCAACCAGTCAATCTTAGAGGAAATCAGTCCTGAGTAGTCACTGGAAGGACTGATGCTGAAGCTGAAACTCCAATCCTTTGGCCACCTGATTCGAAGAACTGACTCATTGGAAAAGACCCTGATGCTGGGAAAGATTGAAGGCCGGAGGAGAAGGGGAAAACAGGGGATGAGATGGTTGGATGGCATTAACTGATTCAATGGACATGATTTTGAGTAAGCTCCAGGAGTTGGTGATGGACAGGGTAGCCTGGTGTGCTGCAGTCTATGGGGTTGCAAAGAGTCTGAGATGACTGAGCGAGTGAACGTACTTACTTCAAAGGGAAAATGAGTCTTGAGTTGCAGAAGTTCACAGCCAAACAGATATATGATCTTTAAGGCACCTCAAAGCCTTCTGTCAGCAGCTAGAATCCCAACATAGGGTTTGTGTGGCCTCAGCCCCTCTCCAAGAGGGACCAGGGCCGAAAACTTGGGAAAACACTCTTGACGCAGCAATGATGATCGACACAAAATGGGTTGTGTCTCTGAAGCCAAAGGAGGTGACAGTCTTAGGGGAGAGGTGGCAAGGGGCCAAGAGTGAGGGGCCACTGTTAGGCTTCAGTGGGAGCCAGGGCAGGAGTCCAAAAGTGGGAGGTGATGGGGGACAGTGAGGCAGGAGAGTAGAGACACCAGAGAGACTTGAAGGCTGTCCTTGGCATTCATCCACTGCCAAAAAGGAGTGGCTGTGAAGCAGGCAAGAGGGGATGACAGGTGATGAGAGGAGAGAGGTGATGAGCATACTCATCGTGGGTTTTATTTTCTGTGTTTTATAATGTTTTGACATCTGCCAGCCTTGCTGATCTGGGACAGACTGCCCTTACAGAAATCCCTAGAGATAGCAGGTAACGGAGCGAGCCTTTCCAATGCAGGGCAACCAGTCCAGAGCTCAGACTCCAGGCAACTCTGTTGTCAGGCTCTCACACTCCTGGGAAGCAAAATCCCCCTGCCCTAGTTCCCCCAGGGAGAGGTATTATACCAGCCAACCGGGGAGAGCCACTCTGCCCCTGGGGCCAGCCGAGAGTGTTCAAACTGGCCAGTCCCAAATCTCTTACCCTGCCTGGCCTGGCCTTCCCCAGGGAAGGCCCTGCTTTCTCCTTGCTCCTTCTGTCTCCCTACTGACTCTGGTGCTTCCCCAAGTTTCCCCGCATGGTGTGTTATGCCCCCTCCTCTTGGGATCTATGAGCAGCAAACTGTCTTTATCACAATTTTATTTTTATTTTTTTCACTCTCACAATTTTTGAAAATATTAATCAGCTTTTGGTTGTGCTGGGTCTTTGATGCTATGCACGGGCTTTCTTTGGTTGCAGCAAGCAGGGGCTTCTCATTGCTGTGGCTTCTCTTGTGCAGAGCATGGGCTCTAGGCACACGGGCTTCAGTAATTACCACTCACGGGCTCTAGAGCACAGGCTCAGTAGTTGTAGCACGTGGGCTTAGTTGCTTCTCAACATGTCAGATCTTCCCAGACTAGGGATGGAACCTGTGTCCCCTACATTGGCAGGCAGATTCTTAACTACTGGACCACCAGGGAAGTCCCCATTATTGTGATTTCTGTGGGAAGGGTTGAGTGAGGCTGGGTAAGCAGGCTTAGGACTTGCTAGTGTGAATCATTTCAGCAGGCTCTGGGACTAGAGCCTGTCCCTAGTTGTCTACTGCCTGGCCCTGGGGCGACCCGGGCTGGAGAATAGTGACCCTGAGTGTGGGAGCCTGATAGAAGAGGGAGTTAGGGTATGGGCTCTGGACTGGCTGGTTTACATATGAAAGGTGCCCTTGAAAGGAGGCCATTTACTATCTCTGGGAATCTGCTAGCCCTAGGAGGGGTAGTACCTTCAGGATCAGCAAGTCCCCAGCTGTCAAAACATCAGAATAAAAAAGACATGCTGGGAGCCTAGAGGTTTTTAAAGCAGTGAAATATTCAGTATAACACCATGATGGTGGATAAACGTCATTATACATTTTGTCCAGACATGTAGAATGTACAAGGGCTTCCCTGGTGGCGCTCATGGTAAAGAATCCGCCTGCCAATGCAGGAGGTGCAGGTTTGTTCCCTTTTTCAGGAAGATCCCCTGGAGGAGGGCATGGCAACCCATTCTACTATTCTTGCCTGGAAAATCCCATGGACAGAGGAGCCTGGTGGGCTGCAGTCATGAGACCGCAAAGAGTCAGGCACGACTGGAGTGACTGAGCACATGGAATGTACAACAGCAGGCGTGAACCCGAATGCAGACCCTGGACTTCGGACGATAGCGATTGGTCAGTGTAGGTCCATTGGCAGTAACAAACATGCCCCTGAGATGCAGGCTGTTGATAATGTGGGGCAGGGCATGGATGGGAAATCTCTGTACCTTCTCTCCAATTTTGCTGGGAAAATTAAACTGCCCTTAAAAAGTCAATAGAAAATGAAAGAAAAGAAACAGTGTAAAATTTTGAATTGACCGTGATCTGTGGCTGGAAATGCACTGTCCAGTAAGACGACACCAGCCACATGTGGCTATTCAGCGCTTACAGTGTACTGACACTTTTCCATAAGCCATGTCTTGAACACTTCCTATGCAAAAAAGGGAAAATATCTCATAAATAATTTTTTGATTGCATGTTGAAATGATATTATCTTGGCTTCTTGTTGTTGTTTAGTCGTTAAGTCATGTCTCTTTTGCAACCCCATGAACTGTAGCCCGCCCAGCTCCTTCTGTCCATGGGATTTCCCCAGGCAGGAATACTGGAGTGGGTTGCCATTTCCTCCTCCAGGGGATCTCTCCAACCCAGAGATCAAACCTGTGTCTCCTGCATTGGCAGGCAGATTCTTTACCACTGAGCCACCAGGGAAGCCCATTATCTTGGATAGATAGGGTTAAACAAAATACATTATTAAAAAAACATGCATAATACAGTTCCCAAAAAGTACATGTGGCATGAAGGAGTCAGACCTCAACTTGGAATCTGGCTGCCACTTACTTGGCCAGGTAACAACCTCTCCAGACCTCAGATGATTGTTTTTTCTCCTGTCCAGTGGGGATAAATATTAATCCCATTGCATTTGCTGTCACCTCAAGTCACTCTCTTTAGAGGAGCCCAACCCATCCCCGGCATCTTCCTGCCACCTCCAGATTTGAAGCAGTGATGCTTGTCTCCAAGGATCTTGCTTCATAACTTGCTACCTGTCTGTTCTGCACTGCTTACCTAGGGCACCCAGCCTAGTGCCTGGCATACAGTAGGTGTTCGCCACCTGTTTGTTGAATGAATAACAAATGGCCCCAAACAGGTGCTTGATGAGGATCAGTGACATCGCCGTCCCCCTTCCTGGCTGGGAGACATCTGCTTGCTCACTCCAGTCACCCCTGGGAATGTGGCTGGTATGTAACAGGTGCCCAGAGACCTGTGTGGAAGGGCTGAGTGGAGCTCAGCATCCTCAAAGTAAAAATTGCTCATATGTGTCCAACTCTGTGACCCCATAGAATTCTCCAGGCCAGAATACTGGAGTGGGTAGCCTTTCCCTTCCAATGCAGGCAGATTCTTTACCAGCTGAGCCACAAGGGAAGCCCAAGAATATTGGAGTAGGTAGCCTATCCCTTCTCCAGCGGATCTTCCCTACCCAGGAATCGAACTGGGGTCTCCTGCATTGCAGGAAGTTTCTTTACCAACTGAGCTATCAGGGAAGCCCCAGCATCTTCAAAGAGGGACTCATACCCCTATGGGACCCTCTCCTCAGGACCCACCGCCCTCCCACCCCGCATCACCCTTGCCCCAGCTGCCCCAGCCCCCACATGTTCAGTAGGTGTAGGAGAAACACAAGGACTGAGGCCACGACCAGTGGTGGTAGCCTGAGTACCCTGCCCAGGTCCCCGGGAACACAGAGGCAGCTGGTCAGTCTGGGGAGGGAAGCCCTTCAAATCTGACTTTTCAGGAGGCAGGCCAACCACATGGGGAACACAGTAAAATGGGTCACACAAGGAACTAAGTCCCTGAAAGTCAGGCCAGAGGCTTGCAAGCCATCCTTAAAACAAACAAACAAAAAAAAACAGCACTTTTCCTTCCTTCCTCCAGTTGCCTGGCAACCACTGTACATCTGGACCAGAGTGAGAGGCAGCTGGGTACAACCGGAGCCCAGGCCTGGCAGACAGGATACCCGGGGTCTGGTGTGTGGAGTCAGGATGGTGGGGTGGGGGTTGGGGACGGCATCCCAGCGGCTTCTCTCAGAGGCCACCTGAACCAGGACCCGGGGGCACCAGAGGTTCAGGAGGCAGGCAGCATGGGGAGTTGGAGGTGGAGGTGTGATGCAAAGGCAACTGCAGGAGGCCCTCCACCCAGGATCCTTCCTGATGAGCCCCAGGCCTCTGCTCAGTGGCCTTCCTCCATTAGGAGATGGCCCCCTTTCCTTCACAGTATTTAAGAAATAAAAGTCGGATTTTCCTGGCCAAAGAATAAAAAATAAAAAGGGTGAAAAAGGGTCTCTCAGAGCCTCAGGCTCCTCTGTAAAATTGGTCAACTGTTAGGAGCACCTGGGAGGTCTTCCAGCAGAGAAATGAGAGTGAGCTGGGTATCCAGACCCCCCAGAGGAGTTCACCCCAAAGGCAGTGGTTGGTATTTCCCTTCACCCAGCCACCTGGCTGCCCCATTCTGCAGTCCGGCCATCCGAGAGGTGCGCTGAGCTGTGCCCCTGCCCCCTACCGCTCACCCTGCACTGCATCCTGTCCTGCGAACCCTGGGGTGTGGTCAGTCCCTGAATTTGGCTCAGCTGCAGGCTGGCGGTGACTCACAACGGCCTCATGCTCAGAGCTGGGGACTGGGGAGCAGGAGGCGGCTTTGTCCTCTGCGCTGTGTTCACACATGCAGAGAAGAGGGTCCCCTCGCTAGGGACAGTTTACCCTGACCACCTCCAGGAGCTGCGGGAACACAGGCCTCCCCTTTCTCAGCCGAGCCCTGACCGTGGAGGTCTGGCCCCACAATCAGCAACTGCGATCCTCGAAACTCCAGGTCTCCACCCAGGAGCCTTAGTCCTGAAGCATCTTGTCCGCCGCTCAGACACTTGAGTGCAAAAACTGCATGCCCTGCGCGCTGGTTCCTCAGACCCCTTGCTCCCTTTTAAGGCTGCTGGTGGGACCAACTGTGAGCGGCGGGGAGGTGGGCTTGCTCACGGGGAACCTCCGCCCCTACTGAGTAACGCGACGTCTTGGCCGCTGCCCGCCGACCGGGCAGGCAGGGACGATAGGTCTTAGCGGGGAGGCTGGCCCCGGCCCGCCACGCCGCGTCCCCAAGCTCGCAGCCACGCGGAACCGCGTCCTGGACCAGCCTCACCTACCCCGGGAGCGGCCACCGCCACCGGCGCGGGACCGCTGGTCTCCGGGCCTGTGAGTCCGTAAGCACCGCCCTGGTCTCAGCCCCAATCAGAAAGCCCCGCCCCGGCGCTCAGTGTGCAAATCAAGGCCCGGCTGCACCAAGCCCCACCCATTTAGCCACCCGACCGGGCCCAGGGAGTTGGTGAGGCGCCCCGCCAGGGTCTCCTGGTGGAGCTGGAGAGATGAGAAAGGGGTAGAGAGTGTCATAAATGCTCCGAACGGTCTATATAGTTAAGGAAGTCGACAATAAAAGGTTACAGACGATCAGCTGTGAGGTTTCTGCAGAGTCCCCTTCCCCACTACCTGCCGCTCCTCAACCCCCACGGCCCCCACCCTCACCCCCCTGTTCCGGGTGGACCACGCTGACCCTGGAAAAAAAGAATCTCCTAGGTGAGTGCCTGCTGGCGTGGTTTCCTGGAGCTCCCAATTTTCTTCCAAAATAACATTATTGTGGTCCTTATTCTCAAGATAATATTCGGGGAAACTCAAGTTGCATATATTGCACTGTTAAAGATTATATATATATATAGAGAGAGAGAGAGAGAGAGAGACAGAGATGTGGAGAGAGAGAAGTCATTGTGGCTAATACATGAGTTAACCTCAATTTTATTATTATTTTTAGGCCATGGCACTCACCTTGAGGGGATCTGAGATTCCTCACCAAGGATCGAACCCCAGGTCCCCTGCATTGAGAGCTGGAGTCTTAACCACTGGACCACCAGGGAAGTCCCCCTGTTAACTTAAATTTGATGCTAACTAAAAAAGCCTGTTTGTGGCTTATCAACCTACATTGTACATCTGCTTTACTTATTAAAGAAGAGGACGCACTGACCAGAAGTCAAGGATGTCCATGTTCAAAATAAAGATTAAAGTCTTTGCTGGGATGCCAGTGCTGGTCCTCCTCTGATAATAAGACTTACTTCACAGGTGCCAAGGTCATACTGACTCGCCTCAAACGTCGTCTGTTCTGAGACCTTGAAGAAATGTCTCCCTGACTTGTTTGACATTCTTTGTTCTGACAAGACACAAAACTACGCTGAAAACCCTGCTTCTTTGGAGCAGTTTCACAGAGTAATCTGGAAAGCAGGCTTCTGGGCTAGCCCTCAGTCTGGCTCAAAACTCTTTTCTTTTTTTGATTATCGTTTTTTATTATTATTTTTTTGCATGAGACATTACCTATTCAAAGTGTACCATTCCATGCTGTTTACTATATTCACAGAGTCCCTCCACCACCACCACCATCTAATTTCAGAGCAAAAAGAAATCTATACCATTCCTTTCAACCTCATCCCCATTCTCCCCTCCTCCCAGCCTATGGCGACAGCTGATTTTACTTTCTGTTTCTGTGGGTTTGCCTCTTCTCAAAAAACAGGGTTTTTCTGTGACACAATAAGTCACCCCACTGTATGGAAGAAGAGAAAAATGGGATAAAGTCAAGGCCCCATGGGCACAGGTGGCTGGGGAGTGGGGAGAAGAGATGAAGGCTCTCCCCTGCTCTAGGCAGCCTGAGTCCTGCCTGTGGGAAGCCAGGGTCCACCTTGAGGTTCAGCAAGAAAGGAGCCAGGAGAATGAGGAGAAAAGGCCCTTCAGGGAGAAAGCCGGGGTGCTGGCTAAGGGGCCTGGAGGGGGAGAAGGTGAACCTTCAGGGGGGCTGGCCAAGGTCAAGGCTGAGTCTGTCCACCTGCACCTGTCCACCTCTCACCCCCATCCAAGCAGTTAGTTGAAGGTATCATTTCCTGTCCAGTTCTTTGATTTGGATCCTTTTGCCCCTGGCCCCCAACTTCTGCCAAGTGCATCATGACATTGGAGAGAAGAGCTAGAAAAAATGGAGAGAAGAGAGGAGGGCAAGGCTGGAGGGAGAAGCCAGGAGGTGGAGTGGGAGGGGAGGCAGGGAGGAGGAGGGAGGGCGGAGCCACAGGGTGGGGTTCCATCTATAAAGGGTGAAGCCTGCTGGCCTGGCAGGCAGGAGAGCTCAGGTCCACTCCAGCAGGCGCCAGCTCCAGGGACACCATAGGCTTTGGTGAGTCCTCCCCAAGATCAGCAGCAGGTCCCTGCAGCACTTGTCCCCATCCCATGCCACCTGCCTCCCTTGCAGGGGGCCCTGGCTTGAGATGGGGGTGCTCCTGGTGCCTGTCGCTGTCCATGTTGGGTCCTCATCATCCACCCACCTGCTCTCCCCAGTTAATCCTCAAGGTAGGTGCCAGAAGGGGAGGACCAGCCTGCACTATGAATCCGTGGCTCCTGGTCTGCCTGGTGGCCTGCTTCGCAGTTGCCTGGGCTCCCACTGTCCACGCTCAAGGTACTGCCTCAGTTCATCCCTCCCCCCTCCTCTGGAGTCCCATCTCCCCATCTTTCCTTTGCCTCCCGCTACCAATGTGCTTCTCCCCTCCTCCAGAAACCTCCCCTGATCCCACCAGCACTGAATCCATTCTCTGATGGACAGCTCCCCCACCAGGCATGCAAAAACGCCCACGATTTGTGCAGCTCCTTGGAGGTGATGGTCCTCAGCCTCTCCTTCCAGAGCCTCTGGGTGCCTCCCCCACAGTCCGTGACCCAAGGCATCCCTCCAAACTCCAGCCAGCCCAGGAACTATGGGGAACAGACGGCTCCATGGCTGCTTACCACCCAGGACACATTGCAGTGACCTGAGCCTGCAAAGGGGGTGTTGAGATCAGAGCCTGGTAGCCCAGTAAAAATGGGTCTCCATCTTGGCTTCCCCCACCCAGGCTACCTGTGTGGTCTGGCCTTTATGAACCCCAGTTTTTTCATCTGCCAAGTGAGGTTCCAAATTCCCACTGCAGAGATGGAACATGAGGATCCAATTGGATACTCCTGGCCCAGTGCCTGGCAGCTACTATGATAACCATTACTGCTATTAACGGGGAATTCCTCTCCTCCTCTCCCGAGATTAGGCACTTGATATTGGGGACCAAAGTTCATTCCGGATGCCCCCCCACCCAGTGTCCCTCAGCTCTGCCACTGTTTTCTCCATCCCTGTGGGCCTGAGGAGGCAGCTGAGCCCCAGCAGGTAGCCAAGCAGAACCTCTGGCAAGTGGAAGCCCCATGGCCCCACCCACCTGCCCCACCTGCCCCTCATAGGTCTGAGAGGCCCTAGCCCTGCCCCAGCAGACCTTAGCCTTTGCCCAGGATGGGGCTGGGCCTCATTCTCATTGTCCTCTAATAAGAGGCCCATTTCAGGAGCCAGGCCCAACCTGGGCCCTTTGATCCTGCGGGCAGAGTTGCCCCCCAGCCCCAGGGAGCTTCCTGCCTGGCACTGCAACACCGTCCATCTGACTCCACTGCTCCTTGCTTTCTGGGTCAAGGTGGGGATAGAGGGAGCCTTCAAGTCCTCCCTGAGCCCCTCCCAGAAGTCAGATGTGGCCCCTGGAGGCAAGGATTGGCAGAGGGATGGATCCCAGAGGAACTTGAAGGCCCAGCACTGTCTCCATATTAATTCATCCTTTGCTCATCCCACCCTCTCATCCTCCCTGATACTTCTGGCACCAGGTTGGCACCTCCACCTCCAACCACGCCCCCTCCTCTTCTCAGGGCATTGCACCCACTCCTTGCCCTCTGCACTGGAGCAGGAGTGGAAATGGCCTTGGTCGATTTATTTCGTGGTCTTGGACCCTTCCCAACTGGGGCCTGCGGGGCCTTCTCCAACTCCTGCCAGCTGTCCCTTTGTCAAGGGCCAAAGATAAGCCCAGCGGCCACCTCACTGTCTATGCTGTCCCTGGGCCTCCACAGTGCCTAGAAGGGTTGCAGTGTGTGTGCGCCGATAACTACGTCTGTGGGCATCCCTGCAGACTGCATGCGCGGCCGCACACCTCAATGGGGGCATCCCTGCAGGGCACCTGTGAAACCGCAGGGTGCATACGGAGCCGCACATGCACGTAGGTGCCATGTCTGTGGATGGCCCTGCAGAGTGCATGCGCCGCCGTACATGCACGTGCTCAGACTTGAGCCTATGGGCGGCTGTGTGGTCGCAGGTGCCTTTGAGGACTGCTGCTTGGCCTACCACCGCCGAGCCAGGCTATCCTTGCTGCGGCATGCCCAGAGTTACCATCGCCAGGACGTGAGTGGGAGCTGCAACCTGCCTGCTGTGATGTGAGTGGGACCGCGGGGGAGTCCGTGGGGGCTGTCATACAACTTTCCTCTCCACTTACATCCTCACCTGGGCATCCCCATCCTTGCAGATTCTTCTTACCCCAGAAAAACAAGATGGTGTGCGGGAGGCCAGGGGCCAGGTGGGTTCAGGCTGGGATGAAGATTTTGGATGCCCGGAAAAAGAGCCGGTTAAAGTACCACCACAGCACCAGGAGAAACTTCCAAGGTGGGTGAGACCCCAGGCCAGCATCTAAGAAGTCCATCCTCCCAGCTGTGGCCCCTGAACTTCTCAACTCTCGAAGGAGGGGACAACAGCCAAGTCTCTGACAGCTGCCTCCACCCCAAAAGAGAGCCAGGGGCGGGTAAGTGGGAGGCTGAAGGAATGTGCAGCGTTTTAAGTCAAGACACTTTCAATAGCTAGAGATGGAAAATTCAAGAAAATAGGAAACTCATTGGCTCAAATAACCAGCCAACATGAGGCTTCAGGTTTGGGTGGATCCAGGTGCTCAAAAGGTATAGGTGGCACTCTTTTTCTATTTCTCTTGCCTTCTGACAGTCCCTCACTCTGGGGTGAGGAAATTGAGCTCTGGAACCTCAACACTTCCATTGTCAAGGTTTAGCGGCCCCACCAGAAACAGCAAGAAGAAAACTCCTCTCCTGTCAACTGCTAATCCAGGTTGACTCTTGGTCACACGATCACCCCTCCCCTCGCACCTCCGTCCAGCCCCAACTCCACCCCATCACTGCTGTGAGGAATGAGGGGTCTCTGATCAGCCTCACAGGTTCACATGGGCGGGTCCTAGGGGGCTGATCATTACCCTGCCCTGTCCAGAGGGGCTTCAGCAGGGTAATGAAATGCCAGGCATGTGAACCAAAAGCTGCAGGGCCCCCCTCACTCCACTCCAGTCCTCCTCGCCTGCCAACACCTCTGATCCCTCCAGCAGGACCGTGAGCCCACACCACTCCAGGATCTACCCACACAAGATGGGCTGCACCTCTCTCTGCCACAATCGTCACTCTGCAGCCTTGACTGCCCCAGCCCCTCTATCCTTCAGGGCAAATCTCAACCCCCATACCTGAGGCTGTGCCGGGTCCCTCCTTGTCACCCCTTCCACCTCCTGATCCTCTAGCGACTGGAACCAGGGAGCCCTGTTACTTCAAGCCCCGCACCTGCTCCAGACACGAGTCACACCTGCCTGAGTAACCATTCTCGGAAAGAACCATCACGATCGTTGCCTGCCTGCAGGGACACACCTACCCGCATCCCTCTGGGTCCTTGCAGAGCTTCAGTTCTCCCCAGGACGTGCTTCTAAAACTTTTAAATAAACTGTTGGTAGGACGCCATGCTTGTCTCCGTCAACTTTCATTATGCGGTGCGAACCTCTAGCCTGTGTTGAAACCCACACGATGCCCTCTGACCACAAGATTTGTGCTCTTAGGCTGGGAGGGCCAAGCACTGGTATGAGAGGCTGCAGGTTCTGTGTGAGTCCAGCCTTGTGCTTCCCAGTGGTGGCCTTGAGCACATCACCCTTTCTTCCTTTCTCATCACTGGGGTCAGCATGCTAGCTCTGCCCAGACCCCTGGGCTGTAGTGAGACTGGGTGATGGACAGAGTTCTCTGCATGCTCTGATGGGACCCAGAGGCTCCTGATAAGTCAGGACTGGAATAAGTACAGAGCCCTGTAGCCAGGCACGAGTGACTGTTCTGCAGAAGGCAGAGCCACACACTGGGGTCCTGGGTCTCTCACCCAGACTCGAGCCACCCAACTGTGCAGCCTCCGTTTCCACCATAACTGAGGATGTTCCAGATGAGACCCAAATGCACCATCCCTAGAGGACAATAAGTGGCCAGGGGCCAAGGTGCAGACTTGGCAGAATGTCCCGGTCCCACTACACTGTGTGGGTGCCCGGAGCAGGTTCCACAAACTCCCGAAGCTTTGGTTTCCCAAACAGAGGTGGTAACACTGCCTGCCTCATACATGTTCATGGGGACTAAATATGCTATTGTTTGTTACACATCAAAGTGCCTGCACAAGCTTGACCTTAACATGATGAGTTCATTGAGCTTGGCCATCAAATTCAGGAGATCCAGCCCAACCTGGCATGGTTCCCTGACTTTGAACTCGGTTCTTCTATCTGTACCTTGGTGTTGCCTTGGTCAGCTTGCTTAATCTCTCTTAGCCTCAGTTTTCCTATCTGTAAAATGGGGATGAGAGTAGCAGTATTTATTCCACGGGCGTATAAATGTAACAGGGAAGAACCTTTTGTATCCTATTTCAAGTTAATCAGTTAAGGGATGTTGCCTGTAAGCTTAAATTATACATAATGGCCTATCTTGGGAACGTTGCTTCCCAGGTAATGAGCACAAACCTAAAATACCTTTGATTAGCTTACAGGAGGCATCCAGGCCAGGCCCATCTGTGAATGACTGCAGGAAGGAAGAAATTAACATGTCCCCTCCCTTCTGGAGGCTGACGGGAACCAGGAAATTGGTTTGACTTCACACCCTCCCCTTTTAGTATAAAAGAAGCCTGGATTCAACTCAGGCAAGACAGTCCTTTGGGGCACAAGTCTACTATCTTCTCGGTTTGCTGGCTCTCCGAATAAAGTCGCTATTCTTTGCCCCAACAACTCATCTCCCAGTTTATCGGCCTGTCGTGCAGCGAGCAGTGTGCGAGCTTAGACTCAGTAAGAAGGACCAAATGTGTCAGTAATCGTAAAATATTTAGAATGGTGCCTAGTATAATATGTCATCTGAGCTCATGAGTCATTATTATCAGTGATGGTAAACCCACGAGGGAACCAGTGGTTAGCACTGCAGCCTGACTTTGTGCCAAAACTCCTGGGTCTAAAGTTGGCAGAACCTACCTGCACCCTGGGATGATGCCCCAAGATGCAGCGTTGGTCTTCACCCATCTCACCTACACCCTTCCTCCTTGGAGCCTGGGGCAGAAGCTCATGCTTCCCAAAGCTGCTGCCCTCCTGGTCCCCTCCTCATAAGCCCCGCCTGGCCCTGCCAAGAACAGCTTCCACTGCCAGAACTTGCCAAGGGACATACTTAACCCAAAATAACTTTATTGTTGTCTCTGCTTCTGATATGAAAGTATCCTCAGAACCTTAGCCCAGTTCCCCGTGGGGATGATGAACATGGCTGCACATCAGTGACTGGCCTGGGGCCCCAAGGGCTCTTCTGCTGGAAAGGACGAGCCCTAGGCCCACCCCAACCACCCATTCCCATGTCCTCCCGACCCCCTGGGGGCCAGCCCCCCCTGCAGTGCAGAAGTTTCAGCCTGAGATTGACCAGATACAGTGAAACCCAGGGCCCTCCTGGACCCTGGCTGTAGAAGTGGAGGGGGCACACAGCTGCGGCTGCCAGCTGTCTCCAGGAAACAGTGTTGGGGTCCCTCGGGTAGAGGCTGGGCTCGCTTGAGGTCAGAGGATAGCACTTCACTCTTCCTGAGTTTTGGGGTTCCACCTGGTCGGCCATTGCTGCAGGGGATCGAACCCTCCCGCCTTCCAAATTTCCCACCTCTGGAGAGGAGGACCACATGGGGACCCTGGGGCCCATCGAGTCCAGGGCTTGTCACTAGGGTCTCCCGGGGCGGGGGTGGGTCATAGCAAACAGAGTGACATCAGTTTCCCCAAAACCCCATGGAAGGAAGCAGGGGTGGGGCAGTGCCCAGGTGGTGAGTCTGAAAATCAGGCTGCAGGGGGTGCCTGGGGCCAGGTGGGAGGTGTGGGAACCCCCGGATTATAGCAGCTGCAACTGCACCTTCAGCCGCAAGGCTCGGCCCCCTGGCCGCCCCTCTGGCTGGGTGCCCCAGGGCTCGCCCACACTCACAACCTCCAGCTGGTAGGTGCCAGGCCCTGGCTTCCGGCGCCCCAGCTGCAGGGAGCTGAGACCATGAAGATGATGCATGCGGAAGAAGCCTCTTTCGTTGCCGCGGGCAATGACGTAGCGGACGCGGCCCCCCAGGCTCTCCAGCGCTGGCCTCAGCTCTAAGATATGCTGGGCCTGGCCCAGACAGGAGAGGTTCAGTCCCAAGGTCAGCGGAGCCTCTGTGTCAAGGCTGGCCAGGGTCTCCTGGGGAGAAAGACCAGGTGGATGATGGCAGGGGCTTGGAGAAATCAGAATGCAGGGGTATGGGGGAGGCAAGGGGCCGAGAGGAGACTTTCAGCCAATCTCTAAAGTGGAGCAAAAAACGACCACTCAATGCCCTTGACTTCTGTCTAGCCCTCCACCCACAAGGTCAATGGTCAGCTTGGGCTGTAGACAGAGGGTGAAGGTGGAGGTTGGTTCCCAGGTGGAAAGCAAAGAGCGGGAGGCAGGCTGACTTCAGACCCCTTGTTTCGACCGAGGGACCTTACTTGGATCCCTGCCAGTCTGGATGGAAGAAATAGAGGATTCCCCGTCAGATACCCAGACCAAAGAATTGATGCTTTCCAACTGTGGTGCTGGAAAAGACTCTTGAGAGTCCCTTGAACTGCAAGGAGATCAAACCAGTCAATCCTAAGGGAAATCAACCCATGAATACTCATTGGAAGAACTGATGCTGAAGCTGAAGCTCCAATACTTTGGCCACCTGATGTGAAGAGCCAACTCATTGGAGAAGACTCTGATGTTTTGGAACATCTGATGTTCCCAACTCATTGGAAAAGACTCTGTCTGGGGTGGCTAGAGTTATGACCATGGGCACTGCAGCAAGAGCCAGCCCCAGACACACAGTGACAGAGACACAGAGGAGCCAGACAGAAGTGCTGCCCAGCATCACTCCAGTTCCGGAGGCCCGCTGCACTTCCTGCATCTGGGCTCTCTGAGAGCCCCGCTGTGTGCAGATGACAAAACCCTCTTTATCTAAGCTCCTCTGAAAGCTTCCTGGCCCTGGCAGCCAGACAGGACCCCTGAATAAGCCAGCAAACCTCAATGGCAGGCTGACCCTGGCTGGGTGATGTGTCCAATCCCACAGGAGGTTATCTGTGTTTTCGTCTCCTTTGCTCTGGGCAGAGCTGTTTGTTCTGCCTAATTTACATGCTGATGGGGGTGTTTTGCTGTTGCCTGAAAGTGAAAGCTATTCCTGTACATGACCCCCCTTCCCCCGCCTTTCAGTTCCAGAGATTTAGCCCTTCACCAGGAGTGCTGCTAGACATGCACTCTTAGTGACACCTGCTGGCAGTCCATGGGTATTGCAGGTAAAACCACAAGACCCAGCCTGCTTCTGCCTACATCTGCTTGGGTCCATGCTAGAAGCCCTGATAACCACTCCAGTCACTCTTAGTTCCAAGGGCTGGTGAAACAGTGGCAAAACCGACACACTGGGCCTTATCCCTGTGAATCTTACAAAAATAATGGCAACAAATGCCTTGTTGCCTGTCACCTCCTGGCTGGGACAGCCCTCTCTCAGAGTCCCTCTGGGTTTAAGCACCAATAACCCTCAAAACAGCCAGCTTAACCCCTTCTTCCCTCCCCCTCGTTCAGACCCTCTGCTTCTGCACCTCTTTCCAGTACCCATGATGCTCCTGGAACTATGCCCAGGCCTCCTGGGCATATACCCACATGGTTTTTCCCAGAAAGGGGAAAACAACAACTAGAAAGAAAAGCAAAGGAAGTGCTTGGAGCAGCACATGTATCCAGCAGGTGCTCAACAAATGCTTAGCTTTCAGATGCCTTAGAGGGGATGGTGGCAAGACTGGCCAGAAGTGGCCTCAGAGACTGTTCAGCTGAAGGACAAGCAAGCTGAATCTGTGACAAAAACATCCTCCTTACAAAGGGCCCTGGTGGGGTCAGGGCCATGGCTGGAGTGGCCCCAGGGGACAGAGAGGCTAAACTGCAGAACTGCTCTGCTGTTCTTGAGAGTGTAGTGGGGAGTGGGGAGAGACCCTTGCAATTTCCAGAGACAAGAAGGGTTCAGGAGGCCTGGGCATAGTTCCAGGAGCATCATGGGTACTGGAAAGAGGTGCAGAGGCAGAGGGTCTGAACGAGGGGAAGGGAAGAAGGGGTTAAGCTGGCTATTATGAGGGTTATTGGTGCTTAAACCCAGAGGGACTCTGAGAGAGGGCTGTCCCTGCCAGGAGGTGACAGGTGAAAAGTCCCAGGGCATAGGCAGGTTTGGGGGCTCAAGACATTTCTCCTGCATCCAAGTGCCATGGAAAGGATCCCTGGGAGGCATTACACCCAGGGTCTGTGTGGGAGGGGTCTGACTTGTCAGTGGGAGCAAGTTGGGGTGTTTGGGGGGCCTGTGTCCCCCAGAGAGCTCCCAAGGGGAATCCTTGGGCTGAGAAAGTACAGGAAGATGCAGGCAGGCACCATGACACGGGGGACAGCTGTGACCTGGAGTCTGTGCTCATCTCTGCCCATCCCCTGGCTGCTCCCCATGCCCAGTGCACCCCCTGTGGCACCTGGTGGTCCCTACGAGCGCTGCGCCGTGGCCGGTCACGAGAAGGCTGGCCGTTGATCTTGCATTCGTAGCAGGCTTCAGGTGACAGTGGCTCCCCCTCATCTGGGGCATCCTGGGATCCGGGGCTGAAGCCCAGGCCAGAGACACAGTGCCTTGGCCAGGACAGAGGGCAGGTGAGTCAGGCTGGTGGGACATCCCCAGCCACCCCACCCCCCACACTCCATTTGGAGCCACACTGCCCATGGGGACGAGGATGAGTGTGCCAGTGCGTCTTTGCATGCACCTACATGTGTGTGTGCATTCCCTGACTTATGTGGCTGTGAGTGTGAACCTGCGTGCACGCAGAGGTGTGAATATACACCCGAGTGTACCCGTGTGTGTGTGTGTGAGCCTGCATGCACCCTGTCAACATGAGCTTGCACACATGTGCACACTGGGATACAGGAATGCACAAGGGTACCGAGGCATGTTGGCATAGGTGTGAGCCCTGTGCACACTCGAGTATATTAGCACTGAGCACATGAAGGTGTACAGGACAATGACACACTACAGTGGGGTGTGAGCTTGTGTATGCACATCCACAGGTGTTGTTGGGCCTCTGCACCCTTTCTCAGCGTACATGTATATACCTGCCTGCATGTGGGGCCTCAAGTGTGTGTGCACTCCCGGGGTATGGGGGGCTCTGGGTTCACTCCATTCAAGCCCCTCACCCTTGCCCAGCCCGGAAGTAGCCTCGAGGGCAGCCACACAGGAAGCCACCGGGGGTGTTGGCACAGCTGTAGCTGCAGGGGCCACTCCGAGCCGCACACTCGTCCACGTCCTGGCAGCCCCTAAGGGCCTGGTCAAAGTCAAAGCCCGAGGGGCAGACACAGCGGAAGCCACCCAGCGTGTTGTGGCAGGAGGCACTGCCGCAGGCCGAGGGTGACAGGACACACTCGTTCTCATCTGTGGATGGGGAGGGGGAGATACGGTGGGAGGTGGGGGGCGGGGGGCCACCTTCATATCTCCTGAGCCCTCCACCTGCATTGCTCCCGTCCCCATGAAGCAACTCCAGCTCCTTCTTCAAGCCCAAGACCAATGTCGAAACCTCCATAGGGGGGCTTCCCTGGTGGGTCAGTGGTAAAGAATTTGCCTGCCAATGCAGGGGATACAGGTTCGATCTCTGATCCAGGAAGATCCCATATATGGCTGAGCAACTAAACCCGTGTGCCACAACTACTGAGCCTATGTGCTCTAGAGCCCCAGAACTGCAACTACTGAGCCCATGTGCTGCAACTACTGAAGCCTGCAGGCCTTAGAGCCCATGCTCTGCAGCAAGAGAAGCCACTGCAACAAGAACCCACTCATTGCAACTAGAGAAAAGCCTGCACAGCAATGAAGACCCATCATAGCCATAAATAAATTAATAAAGCTATTAAAAAAAAAAAGCCTCCATCAAGCTCCCTGTGAGTCCTCAGACTAGGTCTGTAGGCCCCTATACTTCACCTCCCCACCCCAGATCCCGTGATTCTCCTTTGAAGCATTTCTCAAAACTTCCAAGGAATCCTAGGGACTTCCTGGTGGACTGGTGGCTAAGACTCTATGCTTCCACTACAGGGGCATGGGTTTGATCTCTGGTTGGGGAACTAAGATCCCAAATGCTGGGCAGTGTGGCTGGAAAAAGAGAAAGAGAAAAAAAAAAAAAAAAAAAAACACCCAAAACCAAAAAACTTCCCAGGAATTCCTAAATAGTGGCATGTTCTTAGAACAGATTTCCCCCCTTGGCACTACTGTGGTTTGAGGCCATTTCATTCTCTGTGTTGGGTGGCTGTCCACCCACTAAAAGCCAGGAGCACCCAGCGCCCAGTTGTGATAATCAAAAGTATCTCCAAGACACTTCGAAATGGCACCTGGTTGAGAACCACTGACATAATTGATCCCTGTCTCCCCCTCGAGACTGGACAACAAGTGGGCAGCAATGGAGTCTGATCTCAGCTCACTTCTGCATCCATAGGGCCTGAATAAGGCAGGTCCAGGGCATACCATTGCCAAAGGAATGAATGAGTAAGTATGCAGAGCAGGAGACAGGCTGAGAAACGGGGATTGGCCAACGAGGCGATGACCTGTGGGCTCCCAGGGGACAACAAACACGTGAGACAGGGCAAAAGATGGAGAACTTAGCTGAGGACCCACCAGGAGGGGCAGGAGGAGGAGCCAGAGAGAAGGCAGTGCTGGAGGTAGTGGCAGGACAGAGAAAGCTGTCACAGTGAGTGGAGAGTCCGGGAGGGGCAGACAGTGATACCCAGAGCAGAGGAGGTGGAAGGCAAAGGCCAAGGAAAGGTGATGGAGAGGTCACAGGAGAGTGATCCCCACGTGGGTAGAATGTAAAGGCTAGACTGCAGGGGAGAAGGAAGAGGAGAGCTGAGGATGATGCTGTTATTGGGAGCAGCAAAGAACAGTGTGCAGTGAGGAAGGCTGGAGGGAAGGCAGAAGACTAGTCCCTCAAACTCAGGGCGTCTGCAACAGGTACGACAAAAGATGTAGCATACACACACCCATTTCCATTGCCACATCCATGGCAGACATTACTAATCAATCCCAGCACACTTTCTCAGTGATCATAGGCACATCTCAGACTCTCCGCTGAGCTCTCCAGACTATCACTCCCTGAGAAATGACTACCACTCTGCCACCCTGGCTCTGCAGACCCCTGACTCCCTAGCCTCTCCAGCAGCAGGGAACTCAACTAACTTCTAAACCAGCCCATCAGACCTTTAGGTAGTCTTGCTTATCACAGCATCCTGCCCTGGGAGTGGTTCCCAGTCACCAAGTTTGGACAGATTCTAGTTGGGGGTCAGCTTCCTCCCAGGCCCCCCACTCACCTACACATTGGCTCCACTGGGAATGTGGGGTGAAGCCCTGGGGGCAGCTGCAGCGATAGCCCCCCAGCTCGTTCTGACAGCCATGCTTGCAGCGATGAGGCCCATTGCATTCATCCACGTCTGTGAGATTGAGAAAGAGGACAAGAGTCTGGCCAGGCAGCCCCCAGGGCCACCCCCGAGGGCCTAGACCTCATCCAAGCCCAGTTCTACCTTTGCAGCCATGACCGGAGCTGTCCAGGGTGAAGCCTTGATAGCACTCACAGCTGAAGCTGCCTGGGGCATTGTGGCAGCGCCCACGGGTACCACATGGGCCAGGCTGGGCCAAGCACTCGTCATTGTCTGCAGAGGACAGAGAATAGGGTGGTAGGGGCAACACCTGATCAACTGTTCCAGACATACCTTAACCTCTCTGAGGCCTCAGTTTCCCCCACTGTGAAAGGAGATCCAGAACAGTGCCCACTTCACAGAAACGTCACTAACATTTGAGATCATACACAAATAGGACTTCGTTTGACTCTCTACCACCTCAACGCTGTGTGACTTAGGGCAACTGACTTACCCTCTCCGTGCCTCAGCTTTACCAGCTGTAGTGTAGAGATGATAATATCTACCTCATTGTGTTTATAAGAATTAAATTAATCTAATCACATTAAGCACTGGGACAGTGCTCAACATAAAATTAACAAAGATCCTTTTCCTTCTCTGGGAAAATGACCTGGGGTAACCACTGCACCCTGTCCTCGTGGAAACCTGAAAATTGTGGCATATCAGCCAGAGTCATGGACTGAATGTGTGTGGGTCCCCACCCACCCCACCACCACCACCAAATCCCCATGTTGAAACCCTAACCCCCAGAGTGATGGTATTAGAAGGCAAGACCTTTGGGTGGTGATTAGGGTTAGATAAGGTCATGAGGGTGGGGCCCTCATGATGGGATTGGTGCCCTTGTAAGAGACATCAGAGAGATTACTCCTGTTCTCTCTCCACAACGTGAGGAGGCCAGGAAGAGCCTCACCACAACCAGATCTTAATCTCAGATTTCCAGCCTCCAGAGCCAGCAATAAATGTCTGTTTTTTAAGCCACCCAGTCTATGATACTTTCTCATGGCAGCCTGAGCCAAGACAACCTAGTTACCAGGCAACATTGGCATGGTGGTCATGACCCACAGTGGTAAATTGCACTGGGACTAGGATCATGCAGAATGAACCACACATTTCTTAGGGGAATCCTAATTTGGGCTTCCTTGAGTTCGGAGATTCTTTTATCATTTAAAAATTTTTTTTAATTAAAAAAAATGTTTTTTTGGCCACACCATGTGGCATGTGGAATCTTAAATTCCTCAATCAGGGATTGAACCCACACCTCCTGTGGTGGAAGCACAGAGTCTGAACCACTGGATTGCCAGGAAAGTCCTTACTTTTTAATTTTTTAAAATTTACCTTATTCAAATGAAGTTAATTTACAATGTTGTGTTAGCTTCTTGTATACAGCAAAGTGATTCAGTTTCACATTCTTTTCCATTATGGCTTATTATAGGATATTGAATACCCTACACTATACAATAGGACCTTGATGTTTATCTATTCTCTGTACTAAATTTGCATTTGCTAATCCCAAACTCCCCATCAATCTCTCCCCCACCCCATCCTCCTTGGGTACCACAAATCTGTTCTCTATGTTTGAGAGCCTGTTTCTATTTTGTAGATAGGTTCACTTGTGCCACATTTTAGATTCTGCATGTTAAGTGATGTGATATGGTATATGCTTTTCTCTGTCTGACTTCACTTAGCATGACAGTCTCTAGGTCCATTCATGTTGCTGCAAATGGCATTATTTCATTCTTTTTTATGGCTGTGTCATATTCCATTATATATATATATACACACACACACACACACACATATATATACACATACATGTAGCACATCTTCTTCATTGAGTATGAAGATTCTCGACACCAGGCAAATATCTGTGGGAACCTAGAAGCTGTCTTGGGTACAGGAGGAATTGGGTATTCTAAGCCTTTGTGTGCACACGTGTACAGCTGCACACACACAGATGCCACGTTAAGTGTGCTCACCTCAGGAAGGAGGGAAAGTGACTGAACAACAACAACAGAAAAAGGGGAAAGCCTGTCATTTCGTGGCTGGAAATGCTCACTCCTTTACCAGATATGCACATGGCTCACCTCCTTCAAACCTTTGCTCAAATTTCCACTTTCAATGAGGCTTGTCATTAATTCTGTTTTAAAATTGTAGGCCTCCTAGTGATTCCTCTTCTGGGTGTGTTTATCCAAAGAAAATGAAAACACTAACTCGAAAAGACATCCACAGCCCCATGATCATTGCAGCATTATTCAGAATAGCCAAGAGCTGAAACAACCTAAGTGTCCAAGACAGACGAAAAAAGAAAAATGTGTTACATATGTACAATGGAATATTATTCAGCTGTAAAAAAGGAGATCCTGCTGTTCATGATAACATGGTTGGTTGGACCTTGTGAGTATTTTGCTAAGATGAAATCAGTTGGACAGAGAAAGACAAATGCCATATGATCCCACTTATATATGGAATCTAAAAACAAAATAAGAAAGCCAAGCTCACAGATACCGAGAATAAACTCGTGGTTGTTAGAGAAGGGTTTTGGGGGAGGGGGGTGAGTGAAAGGTGTTAAGGGGGTCATAGGTACAAATTTCCAGTTAAAAATAAATAAATCATGGGATGTAATGTACAGCATGGTGACTGTGGTTAGTAATACTACAATGAATGAAATAATGCTGTTTGCAGCAACACAGATGGACCTAGAGATTGTCATACTAAGTGAAGTAAGTCAGACTGAGAAACACAAATATCATATGATATCACTTACATACGGAATCTAAAAAGATGACGTATATGAACTTATTTATAAAACAGAGACAGACTCACAGACACGGTAAAAAAATTTATGGTTGCTGAAGGGGAAAAGGCAAGGGGGAGGGATGAATTAGTAGGAGTTTGGGATTAATATACACACCCTGCTGCTGCTGCTAAGTCGCTTCAGTTGTGTCTGACTTTGTGCGAACCCAAAGACGGCAGCCCACCAGGCTCCCCCGTCCCTGGGATTCTCCAGGCAAGAACACTGGAGTGGGTTGCCGTTTCTTCCTCCAATGCATGAAAGTGAAAAGTGAAAGTGAAGTTGCTCAGTCGTGTCCGACTCTTAGTGACCCCATGGACTGCAGCCCACCAGGCTCCTCCATCCATGGAATTCTCCAGGCAAGAGTACTGGAGTGGGGTGCCATTGCCTTCTCCGAATATACACACCCTACTATAAAGAAAATAGATAACCAACAAGGACCTACTAAATATTCACAAAGAACTCTACTAAATATTCTGTAATAACCTATATGGGAAAAGAATATGAAAAAGAATAGATATGTGTATACGTACACATGTGGTGTACATGTGTACATGTGTGTACTACATGTGTGGCAGGTGGCTCAGTGTAAGGAAGCCACCTGCCAATGCAGGAGATGCAGGTTCAACCCCTGGGTTGGGACAGAAACAGCAGAAGGAAATGGCAACCTACCCTAGTACTCTTGCCTGGAAAATTCCATGGACAGAGGAGCTTGGTGGGCTATAATCCATGGGGTCACAAACGAGTCGGGCACAACTTAGGGACTTAACTGCCCTATGTATAACTGAATCATGTCCTATACCCTTGGGGTCTAGAACAGGATGAAGCAAACTGCTTCTGTAAAGGACCAGGTAGGAAATATTATTTACCCTGTTGCAACTACTAGGTTCTGCTGTTGTAGCAAAAGCAGCCACAGACATGTAAATGAATGGGCATGGCTGTGTGCCAATAAAACTTTATTGACAAAAGCTAGCAGGGGGCTGGGCTTGACCTGGGGGCTGGAGTCTGCTGATTTCTGGTCTAGAGCACTGCCTAGTACACAGGTGTTCAGTATCTGTTAGTTGAGTTCATGGGAGCCCAAACAAAGCCACCTGTGACTGGGCTCAGCCCTTGGGGGAGATCTGGTTCTCCCAGGTCACAAGACACTAAGAAGTGATGGGTGTGGACTGTATAAGCCCCTTGGCTTTTAGGAGCAGCCTGGAGAAGCCCTAAGGGATAGACTCAGCACACCAGAGGTGAGGGTAGGTGTCCTGGGCCAAGGTCAGAGAGACTCCTGAGGGTGGCCTCCTAGGTTCCTAGGGCGAGGAAGAAGACTGAGGTCCAAGACACCACTAGGATGTAAACAGCGACAGAACAAGCACTTTGGTCACCCCTGTGTCCCTGACATCTGGCCCACACTGTGCCTTTGCTTCTTATCTGGTGAAAGCTGGGGTCATGCTGCCAGGGAGGGCTGAGGGGACTCACCAAAGCAGGCCTGGTGGCGCTGGGTGAAGCCGGGGGGACAGCGGCAGGTGAAGGCACCAATGGTGTTGACGCAGAAGAACTGGCAGTTGTGCTGCCTGGAGGAGCACTCATCCAGGTCTGTGACACAGAAGGTCCCGGAGGGCTCAGGGTAGGGCCTGCCGGGGCTGGGGGCTTCCCAGGGGAGACGCCCTGGAGACGGAAGCTCACCCCATGCAGCGGGAGGGGGAGCCCCTGGGGAGGACAGGGACAGAGCCCCATGGGCCGTGGGTGTGGGAAGAGGGATGTCACCTCGGCAGATCCTGCCGTTCTCCTCCAGCAGGTAGCCACGGGGGCAGGCACACAGGAAGCTGCCCTCAGTGTTTTTGCAGAGGAAGGGACATGGCGTGGGGGCCTGGCTGCACTCATCCACATCTAGACGGGACACAGCACTCAGGAGGGTCAGACAGACATTCCTGGGGACTCAGGGGCGGGGTTCTCCACCCAGGCCCAGTTGAGGCCTCTTTCCCAGACCCTAGACAACCAGAATCTGTGGGCTTAACCAAGGAACCAGCATTTTTTTCTGCAAAAAGCCAGAGAGTAAATATTTTTGGCTTTGTGGTCTTAATTCCAACTACTCAACTCTGCCTTTGTAGCAGCAAAAACAGCCACAGTGTGAGAAGACAAACAGGCATGGCTGTGTGACAATAAAACTTTATTAACAAAACAAGCAGAGGGCCAGATTCAGCCTTTGGGCAGGAGTTTGCTGACCCTGATTTAGATGAACCCCTGCTATACAATTGCAGGGGTTGTATGTAATTGAATTGTATGTAATTGAATATGTAATGTAATTGAAAATCTTAGGATGCACCAAATAACAGGAGAAAAGCGGCCCAAATAGAGTGGGGTGGAGGAAAGAAACGAAGCTGCTTTGCTTTCTGGACTTGGTTTTTTCATGGAAGTGTGTGCCAGGTGCTGTAAGGAGAGGCTCAGAGAAAGGGGCGGGGGGCTCACCTAGGCAGGCTGTGGCAGTGGTGTCAGGCGCGTACCCAGCCTGGCAGTGGCAACGGAAGGAGCCGAGGCTATTGATGCATTCACCGTGAGGGCACAGGTGAGGGAGCACACGGCACTCATCCACATCTGAGGACAAGCAGGGCTTGGCTGGGGCTACCCACCTTGGTCACTGGGACACGCCACCTCCCTCAGGTCCACCAGCACTCCCCTAGGAGGTAAGGCCAGCCCTTGCTTCCCCGCCCTGCACCCCAGAGCTGGAGACCCAGTCCCTGTGATCCCCACACTCAGGCTTATGAAGCTCCTCCTACTGGATGCTGAGAACCCTCAGGGTGGGGGACACACAGCCTCACCAGCAACACCTCATCAGGACCCCCCAGACACATACATGGAAGCAGAGACGGACATGCCAGTCACCTGCTTAGATGCTCCTACAGAATCACAAGGGCACACACTCATGGGTTCCTCTGGGTCAGACACGCACACTCGCTCACACATGTGCCCATCCTCACAGATGCTTATCGGAATCCTGAAACCAGCTCCTTCTCATCCACTTTCTGGTGTGAACTCCCCACCCAGCCCCACTCTCACCAGCACACGCACACACACATGCTAACATGCTCGCACACATAACACACACCAGCTCACATGCTCAACTAGCTTGCACTCATAGGAGATGCACACCAGCTCACACACTCTCACACACTAAGGAGCCCCCACACACCCAGAACAAAGGACACACACACACATACACACACACTTTGGTTCACACACCTGCTCACCCATCCACCCAAGTTCACGCACACACACCCACAGAGCGACGAACGGGCTGTGGTTCACACTGGTCCACCCACCCGCCGGCACATAGATGCATACACACTGGTTCACACACACTAACACTGGCTGCGGCACAGGCACACGACAGAGAACAGTACCCACCTCGGCCGTCGGCAGTGTAGCCCGAGCCGTGGGGGCACAACTTCCGGTGGGCAGACGTGCCGGGTAGCGGACAGTGCTCGCAGCCGGGGCCCCAGCCGCGACCGCCCCCGCAGCAGCACTCGGCCCTGGTGACCGCCTCGCCCCTGCTGGACTGAGCCTGGCACGTGGCCTGCAGCACCTCAGAGAAGCAGGGCCCTTGCCGGATGTCTGGGGAGAACAGGTGGAGATGACGGGCAGGAGGAACAAGCCATCCATCCAGGTTCCCCTTCCCCAAGGGCATTGGCGGTGCTGAGAATCTACGCATAGGTTCCAGCATCTCCAACACAACTGCGCATGTCCACTGCGTGGCGGCTTCTAAACTGTGGTCGCCCAGCACTGTGGTTTTTTTTCCCCCGCTTCGGGTGCATTACGCAGCATGGAAGATCTTAGTTCCCCAACCAGGGATCAAACCCTAGCTCCTTGCAGTGGAAGCGTGGAGTCTTAACCAGGGGACCACCAGGGAAGTCTGCCCGCCCCCTTCTCGCCCTGGCCTAGCGCTGTGAAACGCCCTTTGGCGGCTGGGGCTGGATTGTGGCAGAAACTAGAGACCCCAAATCCGAGGGGTAGCCCCCTGGGCTGCAGATGTGGGCGGCTTCCTGAGGTCAAACGGCAGCATCCCTCTGGCCGCAGGGAGAACGGATGGTCAAGGGGTAGCGTGGAGGCAAAAGGTTGCGGCCTCCAGGATAGACAGTGGGGCCAGAGCAGAGAGGTGATGTCCACGGAGGTGGGGAGAAGGTCATCAGATTACTTGGGGAGGCTGGCTTGGGGGTCTGGGTGGGAAGCAGGGCATCACTGAGATGGGGTTCAGGGAGCAGGTACTGAACTTGTTCTGGGGTGAGCTGCATCTGGGGGGCGTGGAGGCTGGGGTGGTACGGGAGGCAACTGGATACACCCCCTTGGCCTGAAGCTGAGGGGTGGAGACTGTGCTCTAGGAGCAGAGAGTATGGAGAGAGAAGGCGACAAGGACACTGGGGAGCAGGACAGATAAGTCGCCTGGACACCTGGTACCACTGGGTCGCCCTCCAGGTTTAGCCCCATGAAGTGGTGAACTTGGGGAGGGCCTCTTCCTGGGTATAATGATAGGGCAGTGGGGACATGCCCTCATCTTTCGGGGGGGTGACTGATGGGACGAAGGGAAGCTGGGGGAGTGCGATGAACACATGTGTCTGGACTGGCTGGGTAACCCCCTCAGTGCCCACAACCCTGTCCCCACCTCAGGAAACTCCCAGGTGGTGGTGCCATACTGGGACTTTGTCACGCTCACCCTGGCACTCGGTGAGGCTGGGGCTGGGCTGGTAGCCCTCATCACAGTCACAGTGGAAGCTGCCCACAGTGTTGATGCAGCGGCCGTTGGCACAGGGGCTGGGCTGGGCACGGCATTCATCATCATCTGAGGCGGGAGGCATAAGGCAGGCTGGCAGGGAGGCAGGGAGGCCAGAGTCCCCAGAGCTGGCCTCCACCTCCAGGGTCCATGTCTGCCTGCCCGATGCCCTCTGGCTTTGAACTCTCTTGTCTGTGATGGGATGGGTTGGGGAAGCCCTCTGTACCTGTGCAGCCCTCCCCGGAGCCTGGCTGGGGCCTCATGCCTGGGGGGCAGATGCAGGCGAAAGTGCCAATAAGGTTCTTGCACAGCATGCCCCGGGCGTGGCAGTCTTGCTCACCGTCTGCACACTCGTCCACATCTGTGGGTGACCATGGATCGAAGATGCTCATGGCTCAGCTCCAGGCTGTGAAAATCTGGACTCTCCCACCCTCCAGTGGCCTCCCAGAGAGGTCCCCAAAGCACTGCCCACTGTCCGTTCCTCCCCTACCTGTCCCAGACTTCCTGGGAAGTCAAGTGGGAGGGGATGGTCAGGACTGCCCCAAACACCTGCATCCCCTGCCCACATCAGGGTCTCTGAATCTGTATGACCTTCACCATGGTCCCTGGAACATTGACCCTGAAACAGCCCTTGAGGGACCAAGTCCCAGGCCAGGGTTTCTACCCTCTACACTATGGACATTTGGGACTCGAAAATTCTTTGTGGTGGGAGGCTCTTCTGTCCAGTGTAGGATACTGAACAGCAACCTTGGCCACCCGATGCCTGTAGCAACCCCCACCTCTATTCAACTGTGACAATAAAAAGTATCTCCAGACATTTCCACATGTCCCCGGGGGGAAGGGAACAGTCACTGTCCCCACTGTGCCAGCCCATTCAGGGCATGTCCAGTCACCACCAGAGAGGCCTCCGGAGCCACAGTCCTGTTCTGTTAGACTGAGGAGATGCTCCCCTTTCATAAAAATACAGAACCACCCCTCACAAAAGAGCACCCATTGCACCTCACTTGTCTCAGCTGTCCTGTCACTTTATCACTTAGTACTCATTCCCACGCTTGGAGGCACAGCTCTTATTTCTTCATTTTCTCTGGGGACCGAGGTATGGCGAGCCCCAGCACCCTGTCCATCCGCCGCCTGCCTGTGCGGGTCCTACCTCGGCACATGGCCCCATCCTCTCGTAACGCATAGCCGACTGGACAGGTGCACATGTAGGAGCCCTCGGTGTTGTGGCAGCGGAAGGCACAGAGCAGGGGGTTCAGGGAGCACTCATCAATGTCTGGAAAGGCCAGTGGAGGTGCCGGGTGGGTGGGGTCTGCCTGCAGGACCTCCTCTCCCTTTCTCAGGTCAGCCCCCCTCAGCCTCCGTTTCACAGCCCCAGGTCTGGGCAGGCCAAGCCTTACCCTCGCAGGTCATCATGGGACCAGGTTCGAAGCCATCTGCACAGGCACATTCGAAGCCTCCTATGACATTGGTGCAGGTGCCTCCCCCACAGGGGTGCCCGATGGAGCACTCATCTGTGTCTGCGGTGGGGAGGTAAGGGGGTGGTCAGGGCCTTCAGGGAGCTCCCACCCTTGACATGATCCTGTCTGCCTCCTGCTGAGTGTCTACAGACTGGACAGGGCTAGATTTGCCGCATCAGGGCTGGACTCAGGGCAGAGGCATGCGGTAAGTGAATACATGAATGAGGGACTTCCTGGTGGCCCGGTGGCTAAGACTCTGCGCTCCCACTGCAGGGGACCCGGGTACCATGCCTGGTCAGGGAACTAGATCCCACATGCCGCAACTGAGTTCACATGCAACAAAGAGTTCACACACCATAACTAAGATCCTGCGTGCCGCAACTAAGACCTGATGCAGCCAATTAAATAAATATTAAAAACAAAGAAATAGTAAAAGCTTTAAAAATAGGTGAATGTAAGCTAGTGAATGACTGAGCAAGAGAGTACATAAATGAATGAATGAATAAGTGTGAGAACGCGTGAATAAGTGAATAGGTGAAAGAGTAAATAAATGAATAACTCTGCAAATGCATGAATGAATGAGTGAATGAGTGAGTAAACATTGGTGAGATGGACAGGTGGATCGGCAGAGTGATAGCGGCTGAGAGGAGGGATGCTCCCTTGGGTGGCATGTGCCCTCCCCAGCTCCTTCCTTTCCTGGGAAGCAAGCTGGGGTGGGCTAGTCCCTCACCCACGCAGCTGACACCCGTGAAGTCCAGGCTGTAACCAAAGGGACACTCGCAGCGGAATGAGCCATCGGTGTTGACGCAAAGGCCATTAGTGCAGATGCCAGGGGTCTCCGCACACTCGTTTACATCTGCAAGCAGCAGGGGTTGCAGGCCTCTGTCACGCCCTGGCCACAATCAGGGTCTCTTCCTTCCCTTCAAGGAGGTGGGGAGCGGGAGGGCGGTGTCCAGGGCCACCCACGGGTCAAGGAGGGAACCTGAGACTGGGGAACCAGGGCAGAGCTCAGACCGGACTGGGAAGGAATGCAGGAGGCTGCTGTGGCCTCGGGGGCTCTCAGCACATGGGTGAGAAGCTCACCTTCCCTGGAGTCATCTGGGCCTGGGACTGCCCCGTGGCCAAAGGGACACAGCTCCTGAAAGGCGACTGGACACCAAGAGGGGAAGGGAGGTGAGGGTCTGTGGCCAGGCACAGTACCCAGCATCCCCTGTGTGCGGGGAAGGCTGGAGGAAGAATTGAAGGAGAGCAGACAGGGGAGGGGCAGGGGGCAGGCAGGAAGGACCAGGGAGACTGGGCAGGGGGGCCCTCACCACTGCCTTCCTGGGGACACAGCTCGCAGGGGTCATTCCAGCCCTCGCCGGGCCTCTGGCTACAGCAGCACCGGGCCTTGGTGGTGTTGAAAGCTTTGGGTACTGAGCACTTTCCGGCCTCGAAATGGGTGAAGCAGAAACTCTGCCGTGTGTCTGTGGGGGTGATTCCCCAGGGAAACTGCTAGAAGGGCCAGCCGCCCCCAGTTCTTGTGAATGGGGTGGGGTGGTCCTGACCCTACCAGCAGCCAATCATAACAGTTCAGGATCACTCCGTGGTGATTGGTTCAGGGACGAACATGTGACCCACCCTGGGCCAATGAGGGCCGGTCCTGGGGCTTTTGCTGAGAATCGGAGAATCCTTTCCAGCAACACCCCACATTCACAGAATCTGAGAATCTTTTCCAGCAACACCCCACATTCACAGCTGTGGGAGTCATCCCAAGTTCGCAGAGTGGTCAAACCTAGCCACGTAATTCTTGGATCAGAATCCCCTTCTTGGAGAGGCAAAGCAACTCATTCCAAAGAACCAGAGAACCCCAGACTTCAGACCCCAAATTCTCATTACTGACGCCCATTCCCTAGCCTGAGCCTTCACTGACGTGATTCGGCTTTACAGACTGAGGAGTTTGGCTCACCACTGGTTCCCAGAATGACAAATACTGGTCGAGTTGCCCTAACCTGGGAGAGAAGAGACCAGCTCAACCCAGGTGAAGCTAGCCCACACTAGACAAGCCTCCTGGAGACCCACACAAGAAACTGCAAGCCCCCTTTATGGGTGATGTAGCTTTTCCCCCACCCCACCTCCCACCTCTTCCCTCAGCCTGAGTGCTCCCTGGCTCCAAACTCACCAAAGCAACGGTGCCCATTGTCAGATAGGACAAAGTCAGGCGGGCAGAGGCAATCGAAGCTTCCGGCGCTGTTGGTACAGGTGCCAAAAAGGCACAGGTTGGGCTCTTCGGAGCACTCGTCGATGTCTGGAGGGGCAGGGACATGAAGTGAGGGGGGATGCATCAGGCCCTCCACTGGTGGGGCAGCTTGAGCTGCTGGGAGGGGCAGATGGAGTGGGGGCCCATCCCGGGAGGATCCAGGGACTGTTGCGGGGTGGGGTCCCCAGGGCTCAGGATGAGCCAGAGCTCCAGGTAGACAGTGTGTGTGTGTGTGTGTCTCTCCTAGAAGGTGTCTCCAAGGTAGAGGTCATGGTCAGGAAAAGTTCATCATTAGAGACTAAATTTGTACAGAGCTAACCAAGACTGGTCCCCTGAAGAAGGGAATGGTAACCTACTGCAGTATTCTTGCCTGGGAAATCCCATGGACAGGGGAGCTACAGTTCATGGGTTTGCAAAGAGTCAGACATGCCTGAGTGACTAAACCACCACCAACCAAGACTGGGTAACATTAGCCTACGGTGGATGGAGTTAGTTCACATTATACTAGACTAGTCCATCTGCTAAGGCCAGACTGGCCCAGGTTATCCCAGGTTGCACAAGCCTAATCCAAGTGAATGAATGGTGGTCAGGCCAGACTGCTCCAGATTAGCATGGAATATACAAGTTACCCAGGTGTGGAAAAATACCGGAGCTCAGGTCGAACCAGTCCTCGACCACCACCCATCGAGTGATGAATTCCACGTTTGGGCCAGTGAGACCCACACCCATGCCCATTTCATGGGATTCATGAGGAAGCCTGAGGCCCCAGAGAAAGAGACCTGAGCCGAGAGAGCATCTTAATAACAAAAAAAAGTGTATGGAGCTGCATTGAGCACTGTGCTAAGGGCATCTTGTGTGTGTGTGTGATTCGGTTTTATTTTTTAATTTTTGGCTGCATCACAGGCATGTGGGATCCTAGCTCCCTGACCAGGGTTCGAACCCACATCCCTTGAGTTGGAAGCAAGGACTCTATACCACTGGACTACCAAGTTCAGTTCAGTTCAGTTCAGTCGCTCAGTCGTGTCTGACTCTTTAAGGTAGTCCCCTAAGTGCATCTTTTCATTCACCACCAGTCCAGCTGGCATTCCCATTTCACACATGGAGGAACAGAGGCCCAGGGGTGCCCTCCACTCCCGGCCCCAGAGCTGGGAGGTGAGGCCAGGTACTCACCGACACAATGGTCGCTCTGCACCTGGAAGCCCAGGGGACAAATGCAGCGGAAGGAGCCCTCGAGGTTCTGGCAAGTGCCTGGCAGGCAGGTTCCTGGAAGGCTGAGACACTCGTTGGTGTCTGTGGAGAGGAGGAGGAGGGGTCTCAGCACTAGCTGGGGGGCAGGGACTCACCTGGGGCTGAGACCAGCAGCTATGGTCACAGCCTAATGGCTGAGGGCCCCCAGGCAAGCCCTCCTGGATCCAGAGGAAGGGCTGAGCCTTGGGAAAACAAAGACATCTGGAGAAGAGTATTATTCTGGGTCCTGGTGGGGGTTATAAATGGAGCCAGGTGTTTTCCAGGGGAAGGGGGAGTGAAGTTCCGAATCTCAAGCCACTTGCAGACCCCTTTCATGCTCTCCATGTCATCCACGCAGCTCCTCTATTATTTCATACATCATAAAACTTGGATTTTTAAGACAGTCATTCTCTAAACCACAAACCTGGTGAAAACATGGGTGTGGTGTGCTGGTTCTGTCTCTTTTTATACCTTAAAATAAATGCATGGTTATGAAATGGAGTCATGAAGTCTCAAAAGTACCGACTGCAGGTCAGCTTGGAGCAGGGGCTGGCTGAGATGGCTTCAGCACCATGGTGAAGGAATGGCAACCCACTCCAGTATTCTCGCCTGGAGAATTCCATGGACAGAGGAGCCTAGCAGGCTACCCTCTATGGAGCCTCAAAGAGTCAGACATGACTGAGTGGCTAACACACACACACACACCATAGTGAGACTCACCTATGCAGTTCTTCCCATCACTTGTGAGCTCAAAGCCATCCTTGCAGAGGCAGTGGAAGGAGCCAGCCGTGTTGAGGCACTGGCCAAATCGGCACACCTGCCCCACCATGGTGGTGCACTCATCCATGTCTGCAGAGGGAAGATGGACCAGCAGGGTTACCCACAGAGCCTAAGGCTCTGAGCCTCCGTTGCACTTCTATTCAAAAAATTGACTTCACGGCTGTGACTTCAATTTATTGAGCACTTGCATGCCCGCTGTATATTAACTCTCCAACTATCCTATGAGGCAGACACCAGTATTTTCTAATATGAGCACTATAATGCTATGAATTTGCCTATAGGTCCTACCTGAGCTGCATCCCACAAATTTTATATTGTATTTTATTTTCATTTAATTCAAAATGTTTTCTAATTTTCCTTATGATTTCTTCTTTTATCTATGGGTTCTTTAGGAGTACATTGCTTAATTTCCAAATATTTAGGGATTTTCTGGAGATCTTTTTGTGACTGACCACTACAATAGTTTAATTTCCTTACATTCTGAGACCCTACCTTGTGTAACCTCAATTTAAAAAAAAAAAAGTGTTTTATGGCCCAGAATATGATCTTTCCTGGTGAATGTTCATGTACACCTAAGAATAATGTATATTCTGGAATGTTCCATAAATACCATTTGGGTCTAGGTGGTTCATAGTACTGTTGAGGTGTTTTATATTCTTACTGATCTACTTTTCCCTCTATTACTGAGGGAGGAGAGAGTTGAGGTCTCTAACCATAACTGTGAGTTTGTCTATTTCATTTTTAGTTCTGTCAATTTTTACTTCTTACCTTTTGAAGCTCATTATTAGCTGCATAAGCATTTATGATTGTTATGTCTTCTCAGAGAACTGACTCCTTATAATACATACACTGACTCTATTTCTGGTAATATTCTTTGTCCAGAAGTCAATCTGATCTGATATTAAGATAGGTGGGTACTGCTGCTGCTGCTAAGTCACTTCAGTCGTGTCCAATTCTGTGCAACCCCATAGACGGCAGCCCACCAGGCTCCCCCGTCCCTGGGATCCTCCAGGCAAGAATACTGGAGTGGGTTGCCATTTCCTTCTCCAGTGCATGAAAGTGAAAAGTGAAAGTGACGTCGCTCAGTCATGTCCGACTCCTAGCAACCCCATGGACTGCAGCCTACCAGACTCTTCTGTCCATGGGATTTGCCAGGCAAGAGTACTGGAGTGGGTTGCCATTGCCTTCTCCAAATATTCTTTGTCCAGAAGTCAATTTGATCTGATATTAAGATAGGTAGGTACTACTATTCTATAAATCTCCTTTTTACAGAGGAGGAAAGTAAAGCACAGAGAGGTTAAGTGACTTGCCTAGGGTCACATAGCTGGCAGATGGCAAAGCTGGGATTTGAACTCATACCACTTGAACTTGTAATCCACACTTTGAACCACTGTACTAAATTATCAGCATCTTGCTTTCACTGTTCACCTTCCTCTCTGTATCGGCCATCTCCTTCTTATCAACCTGAGTGTAAGCTCTAGGAAGGGACCGCTGGCACCTAACAACTGTAGGGGTTTGGAGAACTTTGTGGTTAACTAGTTTTTAATCTCCTGAGGTTGTTTTACTGAAGGCGTCCCCAGGTCGAGATCCTTCATTTCAGAGAGGTGGTGCCTCTCAAGCCAAGGATCAGCTTTTCAGTGGGGGTGCACTGAGGCTGGGCAGCTCACCCACACAGTCTCCGTTGTGTGTTGCCACAAAGCCGGGGAAGCAGAGGCAGTTGTAGGAGCCGACAATGTTCTTGCAGGTCCCATTTCCACATGGCTGCCGGTCACACTCGTCGACATCTGCCAGAGCAAAAGCCCCGACCCCTGGCCAGCTCACCCAGGGCAACAGGCAGCTTGGGGACTGAGGGCCTGACTGGACCCAGCCCCCTTCTCCAGTACCCAGCCCTGCCCACATGGATGGGAAATTTATCCCTGGTACTATTTACTACCCCCATTTTACAGATGAGAAAACTGAGGTGCAGGGAGGTGAGTAAGTTATTCACCCCAGGTGTCAGGGGCCAGGACTCAAACTTGTGAGTCAATGAACCAGGATGGGCGGAAGCACCAGCCCCACCCCAGGGGAGGTATAGACCCATGGCCTCCTCATGGCCTGGCCATTGAGGCGGGAGCAGGTGGGCGCTCTCACCCATGCACAGGGTCTGGTCTGCTGAGGCCCGGAAGCCACGGTGACACAGACACATGTAGCTGTCCACTGTGTCCATGCAGTCGCCGTGGCTACAGGCATTCGGGATCTCTCGACACTCGTTCCGTCCTGAGGGAGGGCAGGCAGCACAGTGTCCCCAGGGCTCCCACCCACAGCATGTCCTGAGCCGTCACATGCTGCATTTGGGGGAGCCCGACCCTGCCAGGAAGCTCCCCATGTGAGCTGTTGCCCCAGGGGAGACACTTCACCTCCCATGTCATCCTCACGACTCCCCCATTAACAGATGCCCTCGGCACCCCCACCCCAAAGTACAGCCAAGGTGGCAACTCCAGCGATTAGGACTGTGCGCTTCCACTGCAGGGGGCACGGGTTTGATCGCTGGTCCGAGAACTAAGGTCCCTCATGTAAAGTGACATGGCCAAAAAAAGAAAAAACTGCAGCCAAGGAGCAAAGTCTGGACAGGACCATGCCCTACCCGAGTCCCAGCAGGAGAGTCTGGCTTTGTCCTACTCCCTCACCTCCCGACTATGTCCCCACTTACCCACGCAAGCCCCGCCTGGCGACAGCTTGTACCCTTGGGCGCACTTGCAGCGGTAGCTGCCAGCGATGTTGACGCAGTCCGCGTTCTGTTGGCAGGGGTTCTCCCCGCTGGTGCACTCATCCACGTCTGGGGAGTACAGCCAGCCAGGTGGGGGCAGTGAAAGAAAATCTTTCCTGCAGAATCAAACCCTAAATCCAGCCCCCTCCCCCTGGTTTTTCCAGAAGCAGCTAGAACCACATGGAGGGGGGTGACGTGGGATGGAGCCCCCTCGGAAAGGCGTTAGCCCCATAGGCAGAGGGGGAAACTGAGATTCATGGAATTTAAATGACTTGCTGGAGAGCACAGGGTGGGAGAAGGACCAGGATCCCACCCGGGGGTGGGGGTAGGGTGGCGGCAGCACCTTCGCAGACCAGCAGCAGGCTGTTGTAGCTGAAGCCCGCAGGGCACTCGCAGCGGAAGCTCCCAATCTGGTTGATGCAGACGCCGCTGGCACAGATGGCAGGGATCTCCCCGCACTCGTCGATGTCTGGGGAAGTCACCAGCCGTCAGGGGCAGCCCAGGCCCTGGCGTCATCTGGGGACCCTGACCTAAGAGATCATGCCACTGGGGAGGACTTGTGTGTCCACAAGCGAGCCTTCAATTGAAAAATTCTGCCGTGGCTAACCTAGAACTGCTGACAGCAGAAAGAAATCAGGATGTGAGAGGGAAGGCAGAAGGGGAGAGGGCATCTTTCTCAACAAAAATGCACATTGGCTGTGACCCAGCACGTGTGTGTGTGTGTGTGTGTGTGTGTGTGTGCAAGACTGCTATTCCGGGGTCTCTGGAATGAAGCAGCCCCATGTGTCAGCAGGAGGTTGCATGAGAGGACCTGCGATGACGTTTAGCAAGAAACCAGAAACATCAAAGGAGGAATGGATGACAAAATGTGGTCTCTCCAGACTTCCCTGGTGGTCCAGTCATTAAGACTCTGTGCTCCCACTGCAGGGGCCATAGGTTCGATTCCTGGTCAGGGAAGAGCCTACATGCCACATGGTCAAAAAAAAAAAATGTGGCTATCTATTTTACCACCACAATATTGTAAAGTAATTATCCTCTAATTTTTTATAAAAGGATAAAAAATGTGGTCTTTTCATACAAGAGAATATGATTCAGCCTGAAAAAGGGGTGAAGCACTGACACTCACTACAATGTGGTTGAACCTTGAAAACATGAAGCTTAATGAGAGAAGCCAGTCCCCAAAGAACAAATACCGTATGATACCATTTATATGAAATGTCCAGAACAGACACATCCAAAGAGACAGAAAGCAGACTAGTGGTTGCTGGGGGCCTGGGGGAAGAGAGAATGAGAAATGATTGTTTATAGGGACGGAGTTTCTTTTTGTGTGCAATGGAATGCTCTAAACTTGAAGTGATGGAGCACAACTCTGAGAATATACGAAAACCCACTGAACTGTGCACTTTTTCTTTTTCCCTTTGACCACACCTCATAGCATGTGGAACTTTCCAGACTAGGGATCAAACCCATGCCCCCTTCAGTGGAAGGACAGAGCCTTAACCCCTGGACCACCAAGGAAGCCCCTGAACTGTGCACTTTTGATGGGTGAAGTTTATGGTGTGTGAATTATATCTCAGGAGAGCTGTTGTTTTATTTATATGAGATCCTGGAATCTGCCTAAGTGTCCATCCACGGGGAACTGACTTATGACCTGGGATGTGTCCATACTTGGAATACTACAAAGTAGGACGTAGGAGGAAGCAGTCCTGTGTGTAGTAGCCTGGCTGGTTCTTCACGATTCTTTTCTGGGGGGAAAAAGCAAGGTGTTTTTTTTTTTTAATTGTCCTACAGACAATATTTGGGAAAGCATAGGATTTATGTCCAACTCCCAGAAAACAATGCCATACATTTTCAATGGGGGGAACCTCAATATGTGTTTAAATGCATGAAGAAGGCACTAGAAAGAAGTACTCCAGGCATAAAGCACAAGTTATATCTCAATAAAGCTGTTGTTTATAAAGAAGAACCTGGAATCAGCCTAAGTGTCCACCCATGGGAGACTGATTTACGACCTTGGACCCTTGGGAGAGGGGGAAAGAGACTGAGATTTGAAGGGGTGGCTGGAAGGGAATCAGATCTCATCTGCTCTGTTCCAATTGTTGAAAGTAAGGAGAGGGACTTCCCTGGTGGTCCAGGGGCTAAGACTCCAAGCTCCCAATGCAGGGGCCAGGGTTCCATCCTTAGTCAGGGGATGGATCTCGCACGCTGCAACAAAGATCGAAGATCCTTTGTGCCACGACTAAGACCCAGTGCAGCCAAATTAATTACTTAATTAATTTCTTAAAAAAGGAAATAAGGAGAATACATTCATGGGATGAAGACAACTGAAAATAGGTTCATCAATTAAATACTGCACAGCTGAAATTTGGCATTCAGGTACAAGATCTCATTTAACTTACACTGTACAAGACCTCATTTAACTTTGATCCATGCTGCAACATGGGTAAATCTTGGAAACATTATGCTGAGTGAAATAAGCCAGACATATAATAAAAGGACTCTTGAGAGTCCTGTGGATTGCAAGGAGATTAAACCAGAATCCTGAAGGAAGTTCAGTTCAGTTCAGTCGTTGAGTCATGTCCGACTCTTTGCGACCCCATGGACTGCAGCATGCCAGGCTTCCCTGTCCATCACCAACTCCCAGAGCCAACTCAAACTCATGTCCATCGAGTCAGTGATGCCATCCAACCATCTCATCCTCTGTCGTCCCTTTCTCCTCCCGCCTTCAATCTTTCCCAGCATCTGGGTCTTTTCCAATGAGTCAGTTCTTCAAATCAGGTGGCCAAAGTATTGGAGTTTCAGCTTCAGCATCAGTCCTTCCAATGAATATTCAGGACTGATTTTCATAGCAAATAGATGGGGAAACAATGGAAACAGTGAGAGGCTTTATTTTCTTGGGCTCCAAAATCACTGCAGATGGTGACTGCAGCCATGAAATTAAGACGCTTCCTCCTTGGAAGAAAAGCTATGAGACAGCATATTAAAAAGCGAGACATTGCTTTGCCAACAAAGGTCCATCTAGTCAAAGCTATGGTTTTTCCAGTAGTCATGTACAGATGTGAGAGTTGGACTATAAAGAAAACTGAGCACCGAAGAATTGATGCTTTTGAACTGTGGTACTGGAGAAGATTCTTGAGAGTCTCTTGGACTGCAAGGAGATCCAACCAGTCAATCCTAAAGGAAATCCTGAAGGAAATCAATCCTGAAGATTCAATGGAAGGACTGATGCTGAAGCTGAAGCTGCAGTACTTTGGCTACCTGATGCAAAGAGCCGACTCATTGGAAAATACTCTGAAGCTGGGAAAGATTGAAGGCAGGAAGAAATGGGGCAACAGAGTATGAGGTGGTTGGATAGTATCACCAACTCAATGGACATGAGTTTGAGCAAACTCCAGGAGATAGCAGAGGACAGGGAAGCCTGGCGTGCTGCAGTCCATGGGGTAGCAAAGAATCGGACACAACTTAGCGACTGAACAACAACAGCAAACAAAAAGGACAAATACAGTATGATTCTGTTTCTGTGAGGTAAAATTTACGGAGACCACAGTTCTCCATAAATCGTGGACCTCCACCACAGACCTCCACCACAGTTTGAAAGTAGAATGGGGGTTCCCAGGAGCTGGGGGAAGGGGTGGGGAGTCAGTGTTTCATGGGAACAGAGTTTCAGTAGGGGAAGATGACAAAGTTCTGGAGATGAATGGTGGGGATGGTTGCACAATGGTGTGAATCTGTTTATTGTTACAAATTGGACACTTAAAATGGTTAAAATGGCCAATTTTCTGTTTGTTATGGGTATTTTAACAGAATTTTTAAAAATGAAGAACAATTTACTAAAAATACTCTCTGCTTTAAAAAAAAAAAAAAAAAAGGAGCAGGATTGAGGGGCAGGATTCCTGGCCCGGGGAGACGGAAGAGCGAAGGTGTGGGGTAGAGGAGAATGGAAGGGAAAGTGTTGTGGGGGAGGGGAAAAGAGGGGGCAGGGCTCGGGGCACAGAGTGACCAGGGGCTCCAGGCAGTGGCAGGGGGGAGAAGGGGGCATGGAGGTCACTCACCAAGGGGCTTCCCTGTGTGGATGTCAATGACGAACCCGGGAACCTGGTTTCCACACAGGATCTGGTAATCCACTGTGTAAAGGAAAACAGGGGAGTGGAGGCTGGAGCTGCAGCCCTGCTAGGAGGACCCCTCCTCTTGTCTCTCTGATCATCTGGTCCATCCCTGTAGCCCGGTGCTCACCTGGCCTCTGATAACTCCCTCCACCCTGAACAGCACTGGGAGGGTTACAGGCCCCTGTGCAGTGTGATCTTCCAATACGTAGGCACATCTCTTCTCTCTGTGAGTGCCACCAGCCACATCCCACCATCCTCACCATAAAATGCAGACTCTACAGTCTGGACCTCCAGACCTTCCTCTCTCCCTCAGTCCCACCTTTCTGCCAACAGGAACTCTTGCCTCCTGTTACCCTGATTTCATGACACATCTGGATATTCCTGCTCTGTTACGCTACCACAACATTGCACATATTGTTCCCTTTGCTGTTCCCTAGCACAGTCTGCTTCAGCCTTGAGGACTCAGGGCAGCTCATCACTCTGGCCATGGACAGAGGATGATACTGTCCTTTGGCTCCCCCAGGCAATTTGTTGTTACTGTTGTTGTTCAGTCGCTAAGTCATGTCCAACTCTTTGCAGCCCCCTGAACTGCAGCCCACCAGGCTCCTCTGTCCATGGGGTTTCCCAGGTAAGAATACTGGAGTGGGTTGCCATTTCCTCCTCCATGGGATCTTCCCAACCCAACCCATGTCTCCTCCATTGGCAGGTGGATTCTTTACCACTGAGCCAGCTAGGAAGTCCCCTGGGCAATTCACTCTCTAATTATATCCCACTGCTGACACCAAAATTTTGCTTACCTGACCTCAGTCTCCAGGTGGGTGTGTGTCCCTGGACCCACCTGACAGACATTATCAGGCATTAGGTTGGTGCCCCCTTTCCCCAGGTCCCTGCCCTGCCCCTCACTCACTCTTCTGCCTGCATCATGATGAGAACATGATGGCCACTGAGCCTAGTGTGGACTTCTGCCTCATCGATATTCGACCTGCAGCTCAGATTCAGGTGCACACCATTCAGACAGGTACCGGAGTCCCAGCACATAATCTGTGACTGACGTTTGATCTCTTTTGATGATCTCATGACCAGACTTGGCCGTCTGCAGTTTCCTCCCAGACTGCACAGCTTGGGTCTACCATATTCTTATTTTCTAGAACTCAGAACAGGGTCTGGCACCCAGAGATACCCAATTATGACCCCTCCCCACTCCACTGTGCTGGGTTGAACACTGACCCTCCCACCCCCAAAGTTCCTGTCCACCCAGACATTCTGGGACCCTTTTTGGAAATAGGATCTTTGCAGATTTAATCAAGTTGAGGTGATCCTAGATCAGGGTAGCCCTAATGCAATGACTGGGCTTCCCTGGTAGCTCAGATGGTAAAGAATCTGCCTGTAATGCAGGAGACGTGGGTTCAATCCCTGGGTCAGGAAGACCCCCTGGAGAAGGGAGTGGCTACCCATTCCAGTATTCTTGATTGGAGATTCCCATGGACAGAGGAGTCTGGCTATAGTCCATGGGGTCTCAAAGAGTCAGACATGACTGAGTGGCTAGGTCCACACACACACAGTGCAATGACTGGTGCCCTTATAAGAAAAGGAGAGATGGGTGGAGACATGAGGAGAGGTCATGTGAGCTGAAGGCAGAGACAGGGATGGTGCAGGTACGGGCCAAGCAACACCAAAGAAGCCACCAGAGGATGGACAAGGCAAAAAGGAATTCTGCCCTCGAGCCTCTGGGGAAGAATAACGCTGCTCACACCTTCACTTCTGACTTCTAGCCTCCATGACGGTGAGAAAATACATTTCTGTTTGTTTGGTTGGTTGCTTTTGGCCACACTGGGCAGGATGTGGGATCTTAGTTCCCTGATCAGGGATCGAACCCACCACCCCTGCATTAGGAGCATGGAGTTTTAACCACTGGACTGCCAGGGAAGTCCCCCATATTTTTCTTTTTTTAAAGCCACCAAGTCTGTGGTATTTGTTGCCACAACCCTAGGGAACTCATTGTCTCAGTTCAGGCTGCTATAAGGAAATACCATGGACAGTGTGGCTTCAATAACAGACATTTACTTCTCATAATTCTGCAGGCTGCGAAGTTGAAGGTCAAGGCACCGGCCGATCTGGTGTCTGGTGAGAAGTCTTCCTGTCTGTCTTCCTGCTGTGTCTTCACATGGCAAACACAGAGCAACTCTTGTGTCTCTTCTTATAAGGGCACTACTCCCATTTAGAGGGCTCCATCCACATGACCTAATTAACTCCCAAAGGCACCACCTCCAAACACTATTATTACACTGAGGGTTAGGGCTTCAACATATGAAATCTGGGATGAGGGACACAAGCATTCATTCCATAGCACTAATACGCTTGTCAAACCATTCGATTCTAAAGGAAATCAACCCTGAATATTCATTGGAATGACTGATGCTGAAGCTCCAATACTTTGGCCACCTGATGGGAAGAGCCAACTCACTGGAAAAGACCCTGATGCTGGGAAAGATTGAGGGCAGGAGGAGAAGGCAGCGACAGAGGATGAGATGGTTGGATGGCATCACTGACTCAATGGACGAGTTTGGGCAAACTCTGGGAGATAGTGGAGGACAGGGGAGGCTGGTGCACTGCAGCTCCTGGGGTTGCAGATTCAGACATGATTGAGAGACTGAACAATACACTTTAATCTTCGGCTGCTCTCTCTGGTGGGCACTCCATTCCTGCAGCTCTTTCTGATGCCCAGCTGGCTGATAAGTTTTTCTAATAGAGCTCACCCCTACTGCTCAGTCCTTCTTTTAGGGTTTTTCTCCTGTTGTCCCCTGCCTGGAACACCCTTCTTCATCCCAGTTGACATTTCTGTAATCCTTTCCAGAGCTTCTATGAGGTCTCTACTTTCCCAGTTCATGGAGCCCTGGTGTCTCTGACCACTTTTGTTTTTTGCTCTTGGCCCCACGCACTCACTGACACCCCTCCACCCCCAGATAATCTGTGGGTCTTCAAGGTTCTTTAACCCAGATGAAAGCCTTGCTGATCCACCCTGAATTCCACAAGTCTGCAAAATCAGGATGCATTGATTTTCCCCATACACTGATCGGGATGGAATTTCAACTCTTTGGCTCTAATCAAAACAACGACTCATCCAGGAGTCCTAAGTTCAGCAGGCTGCCTTAAACACTGCCCTGAAAAGGGCCAGACTGAAAGAAGGCGGGGGAGGGGCACTCACGACTGGCGGGGGTCGGGCAGGCCTCACAGGGTCTATTCCAGGCCTGGCCGATGTTGTAGGAACAGCAGCACATCCTCTGGGTCACGTTAAAGGCCAGCTCATTCCGACACGTGCTGTTGTAATGCCGGAAGCAGACGCTCTTCCTCATGTCTGCAGTTGGGTTGGGGAGAAGGATGTAGGTAAGAGACACCAGAGGAAGACAGTCAGGGAGGCAGAAGCTCATTCACAAATCCATTTGAAAACCACTGGCTTGACTTCTCTGAGGCAACACACAGGAGAGTGCCATTCACATGTTGACCTTTCTTGGGCAGTGCACAACCTGGACAACCATTCATGGCAGCCCTGAACCTGCAGCCTTGTTCACTGCTGCCTAGCAGCATTTCAAATACACTCACCCTTCATCTCTCCCCCAGCAAACATGCCTCTCCACACTCTTTCAAGGGTTGGAGACTTCCAGAAGCCCCTCCCATAGGCTAGTGCTTTTTTCACAACTACTGGTCTCTCTCATCATCATACTTCATACCCATGCAGTTATTGCCACCGTTGACTTGCAGGTATTCCATAGGGCAGACACAAGTGTAGTTCCCCAGCGTGTTATAGCAGGTTCCAGGGCCACAGATGCCTGAGTGTGCAGAGCATTCGTCGATGTCTGCAAGGGAGGGAGGAATTGTCTGTATCCAGGAATCATCTGGATAACTCCCCACCCCAGGTCTGCCAGAACCACTTTACTATGCGCTTGAGTCTAGTTTCAAGATCAGCTTCAAATGCACAGATATCTTAGTGATGTGGAAAGACACAGCATGGTGTTAGGTGGGGAAAACAGTTTACTATGATCCCTGCTCTATTAAGAAAAAAGAAAAAATATGACCTGCTGCTGCTGCTGCTAAGTCGCTTCAGTCATGTCTGACTCTATGCGACCCCATAGACGGCAGCCCACAAGGCTCCCCCGTCCCTGAGATTCTCCAGGCAAGAACACTGGAGTGGGTTGCCATTTCCTTCTCCAGTGCATGAAAGTGAAAAGTGAAAGTGAAGTCGCTCAGTCGTGTCAGACTCTTAGTGACCCCATGGACTGCAGCCCAGAGCTTACAAATGAATGATATTATCACCAAGAGTGGGGCAATCCCGTGCTTCCCAGTGTGATGCAATAGGAAGCAAGAGTCCTTCGAATAAAATATTATTGAAAGAAAAAAGTTGATTCTCAATCAGATCAATCCCCTAGTCCAGAGGCAGCAAATTTTTTCTGCAAAGCAAGTTGCTGCTTAGTTGCTTAGTCGTGTCTGATCCTTTTGTGACCCCATGGAATGTAGCCCACCAGGCTCCTCTGTCCATGGGATTCTCCAGGCAAGAATACTAGAGTGGGTTGCCTTTCCTTTTCCAGGGGATCTTCTCAACCCAGGGATCAAATCCATGTCTCTTCCGTCTCCTGAACTGCAGGCAGATTCTTTACCACTAAGCCACCAGAGCCTTTTTTTTTTTGCATTGTCAGGCAACAATGGTCTCTGATGAGCTTTTCACACTGCCGTGGAGCATGTAGGCAGCCATAGACAATGAGTAAACAAATTAGCATGCTATGCTCTAATAAAACTTGATTTATGGCCACTGAAATGTGAGTTTCATGTCATTTTCATGTGGCTCAAAATATTATTCTTCTGACTTTTTCCAATAATTTTTAAAAATGTAAAAAGCATTCTTAATGGGCTACACAAAAACAAGCAGTAGTTTATTTCACTAGGAGTGACATTTCCAAAAATGGCAGAGTAGGGAATGTTGAAGTTCTATTCCTCCACAAAAAGCAACTACAGAGCTGGGCAAAAACTGACAAAATTAACTTTTGATGAACTCTGGGACCCAGTCAAAAACTTACAAAACCAGGGAACCTGACATAGAGGATATACTAAAGAATCCCCAGAATGAAAACTATTAGAACTATAAATGAGGTCAGCACAATTGCAGAATACAAGATCAACAAAACACTGACCAAGAAATTTCAGTGGTATTTCTGCACACTATCAAAAAGTAATTAAAAGTGAAATTAAGGAAATAATTCCACTTAGCATCCAAAAGATAAAATATTTAAGAATAAGTGCAGCCCAAGAGGTGAAAGACTTGTACACGGAAACCTATAAAACGCTCCTAAGAAAAATTAATAAGATCTAAATAAACGGAAAGACATCCTGTAGACATGAATTAAAAGACTCATTATTGTTAAAATGCCAATATTCCCCAAAGTGATTTATAGATTCAATGTATTCTCATCAAAATCCCAATGACTTCTCTTTTTTTGGCAGAAATGGAAAAGCTGATCCTAAAACTCATATGGAATTGTAGGAAACCCCAAATAGCCAAAACAATCTTGACAAAAGAAAAAAAAGTTGGAGGAGTCAGGCTTCCCCATCTCTAAACCTACTTACAATGCTACAGTAATCAAAAGAGTGTGGTACTGGTATAAGGATAGACCTATAAATCAGTGGAGATCCAACCAGTCCATTCTGAAGGAGATCAGCCCTGGGATTTCTTTGGAAGGAATGATGCTAAAGCTGAAACTCCAGTACTTTGGCCACCTCATGCGAAGAGTTGAGTCATTGGAAAAGACTCTGATGCTGAGAGGGATTGGGGGCAGGAGGAGAAGGGGACGACAGAGGATGAGATGGCTGGATGGTATCACTGACTCGATGGATGTGAGTGTGAGTGAACTCCGGCAGTTGGTGATGGACAGGGAGGCCTGGCGTGCTGCGATTCATGGGGTCGCAAAGAGTCGGACACGACTGAGCAACTGATCTGATCTGATAAATCAGTGGAATAGAATTTAGAGTACAGAAATAAACCCAGACATCTATAGTTAATTGATTTTCAACAACACTATTCAATGGAGAAAAAAGAGGCTTTTCAACAAATGGTGCTGGGATGATTAGATATCCACATGCAAAAGAATGAAGTTGGATTCTACTTCACACCATACACAAAAATTAACTCAAAATACAAAACTCAAATTAACTCAAAATACAAAAAATTAATACAAAACTCAAATTAACTCAAAATACAAAAATTTAACTCAAAATACAAAGACCTAAACAGGGGAGCTAACACATAAAACCCTTGAAAGAAAACACAGAGGTAAATCTTAAAGACCTTGTATTTAGCAATAGATTCTTAGGTACGACACCAAAAGCACAAACCAAAAAGCAAACAAAAAAACCCAGATAAGCTGGATTTCATAAAAATTTAAACCTATTGTGCATCAGTGACATTATCAAGAAAGTCCAGGTTCAATGCACGATACTGGATGCTTGGGGCTGGTGCACTGGGACGACCCAGAGGAATGGTGTGGGGTGGGAGGAGGGAGGAGGGTTCAGGATGGGGAGCACACGTATACCTGTGGCAGATTCATTTTGATGTTTGGCAAAACTAATACAGTGTTTCAGGTTTAAAAATAAAATTAAATTAAAAGAAAGTAAAACACAACCCACAGAATGGGAGAAACTCTGCAAATCACATAGGTGATGGGAGTCTTGTCCAGCATATATAAAGAACTCTTATAACTCAACAACAAAAAGACAAACAATCCAATTTCTAAATGCGCAAAAGGCCTGAAAGGACATTTTTTCCAAAGAAGATACACAAAGGGCCAATAAGCACATGAAAAGGTACTCAACCTCATTAGTCATTAGGGGAACACAAATCAAAACCATGAGATACCACCTCACACCCGCTAGGATAATATTACTTTAAATGATGGAAAATAGCAAGTGTTGATAACAAATGTGGAGAAACTGGAACCCTCGTATGTTGCTGGTGAAAATGCAAAACGGTGCAGCTGCTGTGGAAAACGGTTTGGCAGTTCCTTAGAAAAGTCAAACACAGAATCACCATGTGACTTAGTGATTCTAGGAGTTAGGTAAAATTTTCAACAAGGACTGGTTATAGAATTTGCCCAGTGTAGATAAAAACCCTTGTTTAAAGTATATGAAGAATTTCAAGATGGCAACAGCAGAGCATTAAACTAAGTGGAGAGGGCTGGGGAGTAGGGGCTTTGGAGTAGAGGGCCCTTGAGCTTGAAAGCTGGAAAGTACTGCAAGACTGCAGCCCTCAAGGGCACAAACTGACCCTGCAAGACTCCACAGCCAAGGCCAACATTCAGGTTGAAATCTTTCTGCCCTGTGACAGTCAAAAAATGCAGCACACGGCCATATTTGATGACAGAAGTTTTCCCCTTTTCTTTTGATAGTCTATGGGATAGGAGAAGCAGGGAGGGATAAAATATTTTTCAAGCATTTTGGGTTCTGATTCTGGTTCGCCAGCTCCCACCTACACATACAAAGGAGCTTTCGAGCTTAGATCTCTCCCAACCTTCACCATTTCCTTGAGTCTCTAAAGCATGAGAAAACTCTTAAGTGTCCCTTGGATAGCAAGGAGACCAAACCAGTCAATCCTAAAGGAAATCAACCCTGAATATCCATTAGAAGGACTGATGCTGAAGCTGAAGCTCCAATACTTTAGCCACATGATGCAAAGAGCTGACTCATTGGAAAAGACCCTAATGCTGGAAAAGACTGAGGGCAGGAAGACAAGGGGTCAACAGAGGATGAGATGGTTGGATGGCATCATTGACTCAATGGACATGAGTTTGAGCAAACTCTGGGAGATAGAGAAGGATAGGGGAAGCCTGGCGTGCTGCAGTCCATGGGGTTGCAAAGAGTAGGACATGACTGAGTGACTGAACAACTAAAGCGTGCTGCTCAGAGTGGACAATCTGCTGTCCTAGTGTGCTGATGCTGGTGTCTTGTTGCATGCAGGTGCTCAGTTGATATTGCTGAAAAGAAAAAAAGGAATGGGTTGGTAGACAGATGGATGGATGAAGGGAGGAATTTGACACATTGTATGAAAACAGCTCAGGCTCAAGGATCAGGATGGCTGGGCTGGGACCCAGTTTCTATCACTTACTGGCTGGTTTTGTGGCTCAGACAGTAAAGAACCCACCTACAATACAGGAGACTGGGTTTGATCCCTGGGTCAGGAAGATCCCCTGGAGAAGGGAATAGTAACCCATTCCAAGTATTCTTGGCTGGAGAATCCCATGAACAGAGAGGAGCCTGGTGGGCTATAGTTGCTGAGTCAGACATGACTGAATGACTAACACTTTCACTTTCACCACTCAAGTGACTTAACTCCCTTAGTTTCTGAATCCGAAAAATGGGGTCATAGTAGGAACACCTCCCACATGAGGCTGTTTTGGTAAATGAATGAATGGCAAGTGCTCAGCTCCGTGGTGATACTCAATTACAGACACCAATTAACTGTTGGTTGTTACTAAGATGCAAGAGAGGACTGTAAGACAAGTGAAGTGAATGCTTAAAGAAAAGGTGTGATTGCTCTTTAGGTGTCTTTTTCCTTCCTCTCTTAGCTCTGGGCCTTGGTCAGCTTTTGCCCTGAGGAAGGGCATGGCTGCTGCAATAAACCCAGATCAATTCTGAGTGGGAAGGAGGCTGGAGGTCAGACAACGGGGAGATGGGGAAGAAGCAATGGAGCAGAGGGTAGATTGGGGCATTCCAAGGAAGCCTTCGCAGCCCTTCCAGTGGGCCCTGGACAGCAAGGCAAGGGAGCAGACTCTGGAGTGGGGCATGTGAGCCCCCAGGCCCTGAAGAAGAGGTGACGCTGGGCAGAAATGCAGGCAGGGAGGAGAGGGCTCAAGCTCACCCTCACAGATGCGGGTATCCTCATTGAGGTGGTAGCCGGGTGGGCACTCGCACTGGAAGCTGCCGAAGGTGTTGACACAGTTGCCCCCCTGGCACAGCCCTGGCAGCTCCTGGCATTCGTCAATGTCTGTCAGGAAGTGAGGAAGCTGTGCTTGGAAGCTACACCCGAGCAGAGTACTTGGGGGACATCCATGCCTTCCCCTGGGACCTCCTGCTTCTTTAAGAACACCCAAGAGCTGTTGGATATTTAGAGGCTGTACCCAGACTCTCCTGGGTCAATGTCACTGTGAATTCATCCTCTTTCCCTTCATTGGATCGTCCATCCTCTCATCCATCCAACTATCCATCACAAAGCTCCCTCTTGATGGAATTCTCCAATCTCATTATCCACTTTGGATAGAAGAATAGATGGATGGGTGGGTGGGTAAGCAGGTGGACAGAGATGAAAAGTAGTGGGTGAGGGAATAAACAACAATATGAATGGACAAGAACATGAGTGTGAATAAATAGGTGGGTGAGTAGGCAGATGAACAAATGAAAGGAGGAATGAGTAGGTGGATGGATGGATGTGTGGATGGATGGATATGGGAGGATAGATGTATCAATGGGCAGATAGGTGGATATGAAAAGCAGAGAACGGGTCAAAAAAGCAAATGGGTCAATGGATGAAAAGAATGACTGGATGGATGGGTGGGCGGGTAGGTGAGTAGATGAATGGATTGTAGGTGAGTGGATGGATAAACGTACTTATATGCATGTATATATGGATGAATGGATGGAAGGAAGGAAAGAAGAAAAGGTGGATGGATGGATGGGGAATGGATATATGGATGGGTAGATGGGGACTGGATAGAAGTATGAATCAACAAACCAATAGGTGGAAGAGCTGAGAGGACCTGCCCCCCACCCCAAAGTTGCCCAACTCTGCTCCTTGATGATGGGACATGAAAGGAAGGTCAATCAGTGGGTACACGGATGGATAGTCTACCAGGAACTCACCTTCCAGGATGACAGTGATGGAATTAGGCCGGAAGCCCTCACCCCCTGGGCACAGGGTTCTATACTCAGCTGCAAGGGAAAGAAGCTCTTGTGAGGGGCTGTGGGGTGAGGCATTTGAGCAAAGCTCAGGGGAAGCACAGGAGGGGAGGTCCCCTAAAAAGGCCTCAAGAATGGGCCTGGCATCCTGTTACCATAGAAACTACATCCCTTTACCTCCTCAGCCTCTGGAGCCTAGAAACTGGTACAATCATGGAGGATCTGCTGTCTGTGTGTGTGTGTATAAACACTTGCTCACCTTCAACATGTGAGCAGATGGATTTTGTGGTGGTAGTTGGGGGTAGGGAAGAAGGATTCTTGTGATCCAAAACCAGACTCTAATGTGACCACAAGTTTCCCCCATGAAAAGAAGATCTTGCATGTACATTCACACACACATATGCCCCGGAATAGGTACACACATGCCTCCCTGCTCCACACCTGAGGACTTTGCACATGCTGTTCCCACTGCACCACACACCCTTCCCCCTACACTGCCTGGAAAACTCCTACTCATTCTTCAAAACCTCATTCAAGTCCTCCCCTGGGAAGACTTCCCTTACCCACTTCCTCTCCATGGCTTCCTCTTTGGCCATCACTATGTCTCAAACAGACCCTTAGAATAGTTCTACTCTCAACAGTCCAGGGACTGTTGGTTTATGGGTGAGGGGCAGCATGCAGTGGCTGTATTTCATCCTTCTCTAGGTTCCTTGCCCTAGGAATTCTCAGTGTTTGTTGACTGACTGAGCGGGCAAGTAAATGTACACATACAAAGAATTTGCAGGAAGAGATGACAGAGGAGATTCTGGGGAGAGTCGAGATGATGAACTGCTGAGAATATGCTGTGTGACCCAGGCTGAGTCCTTCTCCCTTTCTGGTTCCCAGTGTCCCTCCCTTAGCAGAGATGACCCCCTAAGCCCTAAGGGAGCCTGGACCAGGGCTAGATCTCTGTCTCCTTCTGACCCCACTCCACTCAGGGACTCACTGGTGTTGGCCAGCGGGCACAGCTCACAAGGGTTGCCCCAAGCCCGACCCAGGGAGCAACAGCAGGACGCCCGGGTGACGCCAACCCCGATCTCCGCACTGCAGGAAATACCACCGTCCCCTCGATCCTGTGTGTCCAGGAAACAGTTCCCGACCCGGGTATCTAAACAGGCAGAAAGGGGTGATTAGCAAGTGGTGGGGGAGAAATAAGGTAGGTATGTCTGTGTGTGTGTGTGTTTGCACCTCTTGTATGTGTAACTGTGTATTACTCTATGTATGTCTGTGTGCATGTGTCTGTGTGCATATGTGACTCTGAGCATCTATCAGTCTAGAGCCCAAAGGCTGTATCGCAGAAGACAGGGACAATTGTTCTGGCCAAGGGCCTGTCTATCGGGAGCAGGGGGCCTCATCCAGCGCGTGGACCACAGAACCCCACCTGCACAGAGTGCATCCTTACCCACGCAGCCCACGCCGCTGGGATTCAGCTCAAAATCCTGCGGGCAGTTGCAGAGGTAGCTGCCAGGGGTGTTGACACACAGGCCGTTGATGCAGTTCACAGGGTCTGCACACTCATTCACATCTGTGGGGTGGGGGCAGCATCAGCAGAGATCCTCCCCCTCTCAACTCACTTCCCTCCTGCCTTTTTCCTGGGGAGTCGAATACCTGGCTGCTGGGGGCTGGTCTTAGGGACAAGGCCCCTGGGAAGAAAGCCTGATGGGACAGTAGCCTGTCCCAGGCAACCCCCTGCTTTCCTCTGCTCTTTTCTACTTGGCCTGGAGGTTTGCCTTTGCCAGTAGAGTCCACGAGCTAACATACAAAAACCAATGTTGAGGACATGTTTCAAGCTAGGGGCTGGCAGACTACAACTTGTGGGTCAAATCCGGCCCCCTATCTGTTTGTGTAAATAAAATTTTACTGGTACACAAGCACAGCCATTCATTCACTTATCACCTATGTCTGTTTCTAAGCTACAGGGCAAAGACTGTATGGCTGAAAACTGAAAATATTTACTGGCTGGCCCTTCATTGAAAAAGTCTGCTGACTCCCATTTGCGATAGACAGGTGGGAGACCATTTTGATGGTTGCGGTGGAGGGAGCTCGACTTCATTGATTTACAGTGTCCTTTTTTTCTTTTGGCTGCATGGCATGCAGGATGCGAGATCTTAGTTCCCCAACCAGGGATCAAACTTGTGTCCCCTGCAGTGGAAGCATGGAATCTTAACCACTGGACTGCCAGGGAAGTCTCCCTGATTCACTGGATTTATTTGGGGGATGATAAATGATGATGATGATGAAGGTTAATGGAGAGGGGCACTATTGGAGGTGGGGTCAGACGAGGACTCCCTCCACTCTGTAGAGGACATGTGAGAAGAGACCTGTGGGAATTGATGGAACAAGCCTGCCACCCTGAACCCTGTGGACCCCACACCTGTGCAGTTGCCAGCACCGCGGTCCAGCTCATAGCCCTCGCCGCAGATACAGCGGAACATCCCCGGCAGGTTCTCACAGCTCCCGAACACACAGATGTTCCCGAGCACACACTCATCCACATCTGAGGAGGAGCGGAGCCCAGGTGAGCACAGCCTGGCCCGCATCCCGCTCCTGCTGCCCCCAGCACCAGTGACTCCAGGGACCCCCTGCTCTGCCCACACCCCGGCCGCCCCAGACCTCACCCTGGCAGGCATGCTGGTCCTTGGTGGGGCTGAAGCCCATCTCGCACTCGCAGCGGTACCCGCCGGGGACATTGAGACACTGCCCATTCTCGCAAAGGGCCACATTCTCTGCACACTCGTCCCTGTCTAAAGGGACTCAAAGGAGGGGGGCTGGTGGTCAGCAGGTGAGGACCCACATGGTGGGGGCAGGCGGCCATCACCCGAACCCTTCACTGTCACCTGGAGTTCCAGAGAGCTGGCAAGTAGCCCGGGGGGACTCAGACCCCGACTCAGTGGGCAGGTGATTGAGTCAGAGCCAGGGAGAGGACAGGGGTCATGGTCGCTCACAATCTAGGGTGGAGGGCCAACAGAAAGCAAGTATTCCTGTCCCCACACCCAGAAAACTCTACGCATTTGGAGTCCAGGGGAGAAGACTGCCCCTAAGGGACTCTGGGACTTCCCTGGTGGCTCAGATGGTAAAGCGTCTGCCTACAATGTGGGAGACCCGGGTTCAATCCCTGGGTTCGGAAGATCTCCTGGAGAAGGAAATGGCAACCCACTCCAGTATTCTTGCCTGGAAAATCCCATGGACAGAGGAGCCTGGTAGACTACAGTCCATGGGGTTGCAGAGTCGGGCACGACTGAGAGACTTCACTTTCACTTGCACTTTCAAGGGACTCAGGGCCTGGCCTCTGGCCCCAAGGGCTGAAGGTACATCCTTTCTGGCATCCACAGAGCAGTGAGTGGATCAGTGTGAGTCGTGGGCACCTCGGAATCCAGCCCCCTTGGCCATCCTTTCTGGACCTCTCCAGCCCTCCCATCCCACGCCCCGACCTCACCTTCACAGGAGAAGCCATCCCCAGAGAAGCCCAGGTGGCAGGCACAGCGGTAGGAGCCAGGGGTGTTGAGGCAGTCAGCTCTCAGGCTGCACCCATGCTCCTTGGAGGCGCATTCATCCAGGTCTGCAGGAGACGGAACCCAGGGTCCCCCAGGGTGTGCGCTGGGGGGCTGTGGGGAGGCAGACCCTCCAAATCCCAACCCTGACCCTCCCCCATGGACATGCCTGAGCCCAGCCACCTCTGCCCAGCTGTAGCCTGCCCACTCACCCCACCCACCTCTGCTTCTCTGTCCAGACCTCTGGCCCCCAGACACTTACCACGGCATTTGAAGCCATCCCCAACCCAGCCTGGCTGGCAGCTGCAGCTGAAACTCCCAGGGGTGTTGAGGCAGGAGGCATGACTGTCACAGCTGTGTCCCCCAAGCTGACATTCATCTACATCTGAGAGAAGAGGGACCCAGGCATAGAAGGGCAGGACCAGGAGACGGGGTGGAAGACAGAGGACCCCCCAAGAGGCCTGGGCCTAGTATAAACAGGGCTTCAGGTACAGAGTGGGGAGACTCAGGGCAGGAGCAGGAGAAAAGACCTTCCCTGGGGTAGGACTGGGCCCAGAAATGCGCCTCACCACTGCAGGAGCTTCCACCCTCACCCACAGCCCAAAAGGAAAACCCCCAAACTCAACAGGGCATGACTCCCAGCATGCCCCAGAAATGGTCTGAAATGGCAGCATGAGAGACTCAGGGTAGACAATAAGAGGAACTGTCCTTGGTTAGGATTCCTGGTTTTCACTAAAGGGCTTGGGTTCAATCCCTGGTTGGGGAACTAACATGGCACAGCCAAAAAAAAGTCACTGTTTTAATGAAGACACTCTCCCTCTAAAGCAGGATTTCCTTCTAAACCACAGTGTCTAACCCTCAGCCATTTTTGCATCAGCCTTATCATCTCTACAATGTTCATCAACCACCTAAATGAGCTACCATTCTCTGAAAGTTTTTCCTTTGTGAGAATTTTATTTGGCTGCACCAGGTCTTAGCTGTGGCATGCGAACTCTTAGTTGCAGCACGTGGGATCTGGTGCCCTGACCAGGGATCGAATCTGGGTCCCCTGCACTGGGAGCAAGGACATGGTCTTAGCCACTAGACCACCAGGGAAGTCCTCACTAAAAGTTTCTTTACGCTGTCTCCCATTTTTACTTATGTGAATGTACTTTAGAAGAAAAACGTATAACAATGATCTCTAAGAAATCATGGTTTGGATGCTCTGTTTTCTAATGTTTGCTTCTAGTATGCATTGAAATAACTACATAATAATGGCAATAGAATTATGTTCTCCCTGCCAAGAAAGCATGTTTCAATCCTGACTCTAAGAACCTCTGAACATGGCCTTTTTGGGAAACCAAGTCTTTGTAAATGTAACCAAATTAAAATGAGGTCCTCCTGGATTACAGGGGGTCCTAAATGCAATGACCAGTGATCTCACAAGAAGAGGGAAATTTGGACGCAGAGGGAAGAACACCCCGTGATGACAAACATGGAGACTGGAGTGATGCATTCAAGCACCGTGGCCACCACCAGAGGTGAGGAGAGAGGAATGGGCCAGTTCTCCCTCTGGGCCCCTGAGAAGGAACCAACCCTTCTGACACCCTGATCTCAGACTCTGCCCTCCAGAATCATTCTATAGAGAGGAGACATCTGTGGTTCTGAGGCACCAGGTCTGTGGTCATGAACGACTGACATGTTTGAATGTTCATCGTTGTGACATTTAAAAGCATCAGGCTTACACGCCTTGGGAACTGCTGTGGATCTAAGGGATCCAGAGTTCCCCCCACAGGGCCGTCAAGGGAGCCCCACGGGCATGTGATCGAACCCTATTTTTGCTTCAGCATGAGGGCCCACCAGTGGAAATGTGTAAGAATGAGGTCTGGCCTTGCTCTGCCCCAAGGGATGGGGTGGACCCCAAAGACCCTGAGCTGGTCCCTCAGGGGCGCCCCTCTGCGTCTGCTCCACTGACCACCAGCTCACCAGAGCAGCCCATGGCCCCCTTCCGGACAATGTAACCCAGCTGGCAGTGGCAGACAAAGGAGCCCCTGGTGTTCTCGCAGACCCCATGGAGGCAGATGTGGGGGTTCAGGTCACACTCGTCCACGTCTATGGGGTGACAGGAGAAGAAGCAGGTGAGGGTGGGGTATAGCAGCATGGCTGCATGCCCTGCCACATGGGTCCCCTGTGTCCAGGTTCTTTTTGCCCATCTTCAAGGGTAGGGAGCTCCCCTGATTCCACTACTGGTTATAGCTCCCCCATTCCACCCCTGGGCAGCTGCGAGAATTCAGTCAACATTCTATAGTTCATATTCCATGGAACACATCGGACAAACATTCCCCGAAAGATTTTACACCAATACATTAAGAAGATGCTAAGCCAAAGCTAAGGCCTGAAGGCCTTTTCAGAGCCTTTATGCCGATGTGGATCTGCAAGAAGGGTTGGAGGAGGCAGCATTTCCTACTTATCTTGGTCCCAAGCCCCTTTTGTTCAGTGTTTCCTAAGATTGCTGTGATCTGGAATGCTTAAGCTGCACTGAGCTGGACACCTCTCCCTGGGAGGGTTCCCTTTTTCACATCCTCGTACTCTGGCCCCAGCTCTGCCCTGATGGAGTCACCAGTTTACATCTGCTCCCCAGGGCCTGTGCCAACCAGCCCCCACCAGAAGACGGCAGTGACCCTGGCAGAGACGACAGAGACAAGGTCCCAAAGCAGGGCTCAGAGAACACAGCGTCCTTCTATCTCACACACCTTCCTCTTCATAAACCCCTCGGTCTCTGATGATCTTATAAGGTGACTCTCAAAGCCAGGCACGCACCTGGCTGTATGTGCTGGGTACATAGTGGGTGTTTAATAAGTGTATTCAAAAGAACAAGGTTCGGGGTGTCTCTGCTGCTGTGAACAAGATCCAGCAGGTCTCGGTGCAGGGCCTCGGGGTGCAGGTGGCCAGGAGCAGACCACCAAGAACAAACCTGCATCTCCCCTGCCCACGTGTTCCGGGAACGGGACTGGCATCTGCGTTGCCCACCTGTCTCCTTGTGGAAGGCCTGGTGTGTGAAGTGAAGCTGCCTCCTCCACCTGTATATAGTCCCAACTCCTCACCTACACACATCCTCATGTCCAACGTGGCCACAAAGCCGTCATAGCAGAGGCAGCGGTGACCCCCTGGCATGTTGGTGCACTGGCCCCCGTCACAGATGTCCGGATTCTGCTCACATTCGTCCACATCTGGGGGACCAGGGTAGGGGTAGGGCTGCAGGTGGGAAGGGACAGAGGGGGAACCCCAGGGACACTTCTGCGGGGTCAGTGGCCTGGCTAGGGTGTGGCTGGCTTCATTTGGGCCGAGCCAGGTAGGTTCCCACATCCCAGGCCGGAGGGAGGGGGCCGCACCCACCCACCTTCACAAGCCCTCCCATCGGGCATCAGAGAGTAGCCAGGTCCGCAGCCGCACCGGTAGCTGCCCTTAGTGTTAACACAGTGGACGTGGCAGCCACCGTTCCTGGTGCGGCATTCGTCCACATCTGCAGGAGGCAGGAAGAGGTAGGGGGCACCGCCAGAGGTAGGGCAAGGCGAGGTGGGGGGCGTGATGGAGGCGTGACAAGGCAGGAGGCGGGGCATGGCGAGGGCGTGGCAGGAGGCCGGGCGAGGTAGGCCGAGCTGGGGGCGTGGCAGGGGCGTGGTAAGGCGGGAGGCGGGGCATAGTGAGGGTGTGGTAAGAGGTAGGACGTGATGGGAGGCGGGGCAAGGTGGAAGTGGGAGGCTGGGCAAGGTGGAAGTGGGAGGCTGGGCGAGGTGAGGGCCTGGCGGAGGCACTTCAAGCAGGGGGCTGAGTGTCGGGGCAGAGGTGGTCAAGGGTAGAGGCAGGGGCTCGGACTGAGACCAGGAGAGACTGCGGCGGCGGCGGGGGCCGCGGCTGGGGCTGGGGGCGGGCGCGGTCTCACCCACGCAGCCTTGGCGGTCAGGGGTGCTCTGGAAGCCGGCATAGCAGGAGCACTGGAAGGCACCGATGACGTTGGCACACTGGCCGTGCGGACACAGGCCGTCACTCAGGGAACACTCGTCCACGTCTACGGGGGCAACGGGTGGCTGGTAAGGGCAGCAGGTGGCGGAGGTGCCCCAGCAAAGGATGGGCCTGTGCCCAGCCGCCTTCTGCACAGGGACACACGCATGCACCGTGATGCACTCACACTCTTGCATCTATGCCCACCACCACCCCCCCACCCCCGCCATGGGTGTGAGTCTACATCTCACCCTGGTACAAACACATGCGTGAAGTCGTTTCAGTCATATTCGACTCTTTTCCACCCCATGGACTGCAGCCCTCCAGGCTCCTCTGTCCATGGGATTCTCCAGGCAAAAATACTGGAGTGGGTTGCCATGCCCTCCTCCAGGGGATTTTCCTGACCCAGAGATTGAACCTGTCTCTTATGTCTCTCCTGGATTCTACCGCTGAGCCACTGGGGAAGCCCAGTACAAAAGGGCACCTCACCCTGATTCACACATCCACCCAGGTGCACACTAACAAGACACCCAAAACCCACCCTTGATACACACTCACCCTCAGCAGACAGACCCACAACCTGATCCACACAGCCACATGCACACAGCTCACACAGCAGCACACCCTCACACTTATTTGCAAACAAACACAATCACCCTCAGTAGACACACATCTGCATAGCCAGATGCACACTCAGACTCACAAACACACCTCATGCCCACTCATAAACACATTTGCACACCTTGCATTGCATTGGATTTGCCCTTGTGTCACATTTTCGTATCCACTCAGGTAGACTCACAAAGAACCCTTGTGTGCGTGTGTGCTAAGTCACTTCAGTCGTGTCCGACTCTGAAACCCCATGGACTGTAGCCCACCAGGCTCTTTTGTCCATGGGATTCTCCAGGCAAGAATACTGGAGTGGGTTGCAATGCCCTCCTCCAGGGGATCTTCACGACCCAGAGATCAAACCTGCATCTCCTATGTCTCCCATAGTGCAGGCAGATTCTTAATCGCTGAGCCACTGGGGAAGCCCCAACCCCTGTGTACACACATACAAACACACACTCAACAGACACACCTACATGCACACAGCCCCCTCCACAAACACACCCACCTGTGTGCAAACACATGCCCACACTTAGACACACACTCTCTCACAATCTTATGTAGACACACAAATAACCACTTCCATCGCCTTAACATAAGAACAATCATCCTTGTGTAGACACTTACACACTCACAGACTCACACAAACACCAATACACACTCACTCTTGGACAGACGCATTCCCAGAAAGACACCTGCATGCTCAGACACACAAATACACACTCCTTCCATCTCACAACCACACAAGTGACACTTCACATGGGTGCACACTGACCCACACTCACACACTCGATTTTCACACACTTGATTTCACACAGAAACACACACAAATGTGCTCTCCCAATACCCGATGCATGCAACCACTCATGCACACAAATACACAAGTATGTACTCAGGGAGATGCACAAACGCACATACTTGTATCCTCTCCCTCTTGCAAGCCACACTCACCTTCGCAGGCAGTGCCCTCAGCTGCCAGCGCATGTCCAGGGGGACACTGGCACTCATAACTCCCATCTGTGTTGGTACAGGTGCCTCCCCGGCACAGCAGCGGGTCCCGGGCACACTCATCCACATCTGGGCATGTGGAGAGAGAGAAGAGGTGTGAGATGCTGATCCAGGTTGGTGTGATGGGGCTCGTGGAAGCTCCCCCCTGTTGCCCCCATCCCCCACCCTGTTGCCCTGGCTGAGGCCGAGAGAGTCTGGAGCCCTGGGGTGTGGATGACCCAGGGGAGTCAGAATGGGAGGGATGCTGGAATTCTCAGAGTTTTCAGGGACACAGGCTGACATTCCTGGAGCTAAAGGAGGCCCTGAGGAACCCCCTCCCCACCCCAGAAGTGACAGGGGGAAGGCAAGGACCAGCCCCACTGGGCATTAGTACATGGAACCAGGGGCCTCACCACTCATCTCACAGCTCTCCTCCCACTCCAGCCTCAGGGGCTTCCTCCCATCTCTCCTGTCAACCTCAGGGCCTTTGCACACACTGTCCCCCCTTCCACCTTCCCTCCTCCCCACAGCGGCTCCTTCCATCCCTCACATCCACCCCAGGGCCTTTGCACACACTGTTCTTTCTCCATACAACTCTTCAGCCCTTCTTCACCACAATTACTCCCACTCTCTTGGCCCCACAGAATGGGATACATCCCTGGGGTTCTCAGCTCACACTGCACCATACAGCCCTTTCAAGTGCTTCTGACAGTGGCTCTTTATTTTCTGTTTGTCTAGGGATTTATGTTATCCTGCCTATTAGGTCCTAAGCTCCAAGGAAATGGCCCCCTGTATCCGAGCTCTCCATAGTTCCCCCGAGCAGATGCATGTGAAACGTTCACTGAATGAATGAGAAAAATGAAAAGGGAAGAGGCTCCTCTCTCCAGGACCCTCTCCTCTTTTCATGCTACCCCCACCCTGGGAGAACCTGCCCAAATCTTGGTCCCCATGCTTCTCCTCTGAATGCCAGACCCATTGTCCGGCAGTCTTCAGGGATGACACCCACACCTGCTGTCTCAGCTGGATCATGGCTTCTCTCTACTCCTGCCCCCTCCATCCACATCCAGCACAGCAATGTTCTCCCACCCCATTCCTCGGCTCGGCCCCAAGACTCACGGGCACCACCCTGCCCTTGGGTGGCTGCCTACCCATGCAGTTCTTCATCAGCATGAAGCCACTCTCGTAGCCACGGAGACACTCGCATTCAAAGCTGCCCGGGGTGTTGACACAGGTGCCCTGGCCACAGAGGTCAGGGGAGATGCGGCACTCGTCGATGTCTGTGGAGACAGTGGACATGGGCCAGGCCTCCATGTCTGTAGACACCCGGGGCCACAGGGGAGCCCCAAGGCATTGAACAGAGCCAGGGAAATAGAGGTGCTGTGACTGCACCCCCAGATGAGAGGAGGGAATTCCTTTCCAGCCCGCTGACCCCTAGAGGTCAGTTATAAATTAATCAATTTATTTACTTGTTGCATTGGGTCTTAGTTGAGGCATGCAGGATCTTTCAGTTGAGGTATGTGGGATCTAGTTCCCTGACCAGGGATTGAACCCAGGACCCCTGCATTAGAAGCACAGAGTCTTAGCCAAAGGATTACCAGGGACGTTGCCGGAGGTTACTTTGCCATGCCAAGTTGCTTCATTCATGTCTGACTCTTTGCAATCCTATGGACCGCAGCCCGCCAGACTCCTCTGTCCATGGGATTCTCCAGATGAGAATAATGGAGTAGGTTGCCATGCCCTTCTCCAGGGGATCTTCCTGACTCAGGGATCGAACCTGTGTCTCTTATGTCTCCTGCATTAGCAGGAGGGTTCTTTACCACTAGTGCCACCTTTTGCCAGCCCCTCCTTTTATAGCCGGGATCCTGGAGGCCCAGAAAGGGTATTGAGCTGCCCTAGGTCACACAGCAGACAGGCAGGAGGAACAAGGCCAGTTCTTGCCTTTTAGGCGCCTCTAGTTTGTGGCCCCCCATCCCTGCAGGCACCTGCCAAGGAGGCAGAGGCAGGTACATACCTGTGCAGTTCCTTTCCTGGGCATCCAGGGCGAAGCCCCCCGCACAGGAGCAACGGAAGCTGCCCACAGTGTTGCGGCAGGTGCCATGGGCGCACAGCCCAGGGAAGGCTTTGCACTCGTTCACATCTGCAGCACAGGAGTACAAAACGTCACACGACTCCATGTCCCTGAGTCCCCTGCCTCCTGAGCGTTCACCACTCTGATCACAGATGTTTGGTCTCTTCCAAACCTGCTTCCCACCTCCAGGCCTCTGCCCATGCTCTGCCCTCTTCCCATCCTCCATCCAGGCTCCCCAAGCCCAAACGCACCTTTATAGAAGGGACGGCCTGACAGGAAGTCCCGGCTGGCAAAGCCCAGCCCCCGGGGACACAGGCTGGTAAAAGCTGGGGACTCGGGCTCAGGGCACGCCTCGCATGCGGTGCCCCATGCGGCCCCCACGGTACAGCAGCAGACGTCCATCCGGTACTTGCCCAGCAGGGCAGCCCCACACTCGTCCTCCTCCCAGCGCAGGAAACAAAGCTCCAGGCGCATGTCTGTAAGGAGGGGTGGTCACCGGTCCCACCCCTGCCACACTCTGGCTGCCAGGACAGGGAGTGTCGTCCAAAACGTCCTCCCCAGTGGGGAGACTGAATTTTTTAGCTGACACTCCATGTCCTCCAAGTGACTTTTTTTTTTTTTTTGCCACACTGTGGGGCTTGTGGGATCTTAGTTCCCTGACCAGGGATCAAACCCAGGCATTGGCAATAAAAACAGCTGAGTCTTAACCACTGGACCACAGGGAATTCCCAACAGTTACACTGGAATAAGGGTATAACACAACAGTTACATTTTTTTAAAACAAAAATTTTTTAAAGAATTTTTTTTTAATGTGGACCATTTTTAAGGTCTTTATTGAATTTGTTACAATATTGCTTCTACAACATTGTTCCATGTTTTGGTTTTTTGGCAGAGAGGCATATGGGGTCTTAACTCCCGGACCAGGGAAGGAACCTGTACCCCCTGGATTGGAAGGCAAAGTCTTAACCACTAGACCACCAGGGCAATCCCCCAAAGTTACATTTTCATAATAACTTGCACTGCTAGGTGCTTGATATATGCTAGGCACTGTTCTAAGCTCATCAACCCATTTAATCTTTAAAATAACACCAAGAGGAAAATGGTTATCATCATGCTTATCTTATAGGCAAGAAAACTGAGGCAGAGACGGGTTAGGTAGCTGGCCTGAGGCCACACAGTAAGAGGTAGAGATAGATTCAAACCACGCCACCTGGCTCCAGAGTGTGTGTGTTTAATTTTTAAAACCTCCTCAGAATAATCTGGCAATGGATAAGGCTTCCTCAATACCAGACACGATGGTCTAAGACTGGGGCTGGTTAACTACGGCCCAGGGTGCCAACTGCCTGCTGTTTTTGTAAATAAAGTTTTATTGACATAGTCATATTCATTTATTTCTGTCCTACACAGTAGAGCTGAGTAACTTCAACAGATTCTGAGGCTCCTAAAGCTGAAAATATTTACTCTCTGGCTCTTTGCAGAAACAACTGGCTGATCCCTAGACTAGGACAATTTTTCACCTCTTGCAAAAGGAACATATGTTTAAGTGGATCCATTTGAAAATGAGACCCTGTTACAGAATCTTTAGAAAAAAATAAAGATAAACAAAAGTGCCACAACACACAGGGCTCCGTCTTAAGTTCCTGGGTACCCGATGCCTTGGTCCAGGGCTGCTCAGCAGCATTTCACCTGGTTGTGAATTCAGTAATATTTTTATTTTTTCTTTACTTGGCTACTTTCTTTCCTTGCTCACATTCTGGGATCAGCAAGAAAACCTGATGCACACTTGAAGCTCAGTTTAGAAGGAAATCGAAGCTGAAAAGAGTCATCAGGGCCCATCTGCCTTCTGTTGACTAGGCTCCATGGTGCCACTGAGGAGGCCACTAATGGGTTAATGTTACTATGGGAGGAAAAACTGATAGAATGCAGAGCCCTACCTGCTGGCTGGCGGATGCTCTTGGCCAAGAAATGTCCTGTTCAAGATGTTGATGGTGTAAAGCAAGAAGCCCTCATTGAGGGGGAAAATATCTCAGAGCCTTTGAGCCTGAGAGCAAGCCATTCAGGTTGAGGGTTTGAGCCCTGGATGCTGAGGAAGGGCGCAGGCATGAATTACCACTCATGATAGAGGCAGGTGCCTCGTGCTCAAATCCACCTCCTGTAAACCTTGTTTGGTAGCAAGAAAGAATATACCAAGGTGGCAGGTAACATTCCAAGATACCGTACCATTTGTAATGAGCTTCATTAGAAGGGCAGTTGATTAAGGGGATCCAACCCCTCCAAAAAAACAAATGTCTTTGGAGACACATTAGCAAGGGGGTGGGCAGAGTCCAAGAGGACCCCCAAGACTCCACCTGTCCCTAGGAAGGGCCTCCAGCTGTTGGGAGTGGAGGCAGTGAAGGAAGTGCTGGAGGCCCTGCACCGGACCCTGCAGGCCCACACTCACCTATGCACAGCCGGCCGGAGGGGTCCAGGATCAGGCCCTCTGGACACTCGCAGCGGAAGGAGCCTGCAGTGTTGATGCATCGCCCATTGGGACAGACTCCAGGGAAGACCTCACACTCATTCACATCTAGGCAGCAGCAAGCAAGAAGAAGCTAGAGCTGGAGGCTCCCAGGGAGCTGGCTCCCTAGGGGCTCAGGACACCACGTGGTTCTTGGAGACGTGGGAAGAGGCAGTGCCAGCCTCCTGGGCTGGGGGATTGTGGGGAAGACCCGGATACCAAGGAGGGAGCTCTCCAATGACTTCAGAGAGGGCCTTAGGCAGCCACTATGACACTTGCCTGCTCCTGGTGGTGGTGGGGGGGGAGTGGCGGTGAAGTGCACAGGGTGGGGAGTTACCTTCGCAGCTGAGCCCCTTCACGCGGGCGAAGCCTCGGGCACAGGCGGGGTCTGTGATTGGGGAGTGGAGTCAGTCTCTCCACCCGGATCCAGGGGCCCTTTCCCCCGCCATGGTTCTCTCAATGGCCAGGGAGCCCCCAGAGCCGCCCCCCTAGGGCATTACCCATGTCACAGCGTTCGCAGGGGCTCCCCCAGGCAGTGCCGAGCGTGGCGCAGCACTCGGAGCGCAGGGTGGCTCCGTGCAGGTTCGCCTCGCAGCGGCCATCCTGGATCTTCAGCCAGCAGGTGCCTTTGGTGCTGTCTGCAGGAAGGGGCCGGCTGTGTCATTTGGCAGGCCTACACCTGCACACTAACCCGCAGAGACCCAGACTTCCCCGGGGCGGGCGTCGGGGTCCCCGCTGCTCCGTGGGGACTCTCACCTAGGCACATGGTGCCAGAAGGTCCCAGGCGGCTGCCGGGGGCGCACTCGCAGGCGTAGGAGCCGGCCAGGTTGCGGCACACGCCATTCACACACGGGTTGGACAGGCACTCGTCGATGTCTACAAAGACAACCCGCCACCGACCCCCGTCAGATCCCTGAGCTGCAGAAACTGGAGCCTCACGCGACCTGAGGCCCCTCCCCTCCGCCGCTACCAAAGTCCAACAGCAGGGGGCGCATGCGGTCAGAAGGCGAGGGAACGGACTGGGCAGGCGCAGAGGCGCGTGTGTTTGCATTCAATTGTGCAGTGCACCTGCGCGTGCACGCCGACACGCAGGATCCTGGGAGCCCGCACGGGTGAAAGTGTACAGGGACAGGCACGGTGGGGAACGGTGGCCCTGCAAGGGTCACTCATAGCACAAGAGAGGCCGAGAGTGAGAGGCAGGAGGAAAACCCAGAGAGGGAGGAGACCTGGTTGTGGTGGGAGAGGGGGTAGTCTGCCGGAGGCTTGCGCTTAACTGTGTGTGTGTGTGTGTGTGCGCGCGAGCGCGCTCGTGCAGGTATCTGTGAGTGCCCAGGGGTCTGTAATGGACAAGGTCATTGCAACAAAGTGTGTGTGAGGGCAGGTGGGCACATATTCCTGTGTGTGAGTATATGTAAGTGTGTGAATGCACAACTGTGTGGGTATGTGGTATCTGCACATATTAGTGTGTGTGGCTGTGAGCCTAAGTGTACGAAAGGGTAAAAATGTGGACACACACGTGTCTTTGAGAGTGTGCACATGAGAGTTATGATGTGTGGGACTGTGACTATGAGTGTGAATATGGGTGTGTAAGTCTGTTTTGTGTGAGTACTGGTGTGTGTAATCAAGTGATCATCAAGTGTGTGAATGTCAGAGTGTCTGTATAAGGGTGTGCCTTTGAGGGTGTAACTCTGGTTATGAGCATGTGTAAAGAGTGAGAATTGTTCAGTCACTTAGTCATATCTGACTCTTTGTGGCCCCATGGACGGCAGCACACCAGGCTTCCCTGTCCTTCACCATCTCCTGGAGTTTGCTCAGACTTATGTCCATTGAGTCAGTGATGCCATCCAATCGTCTCATCTTGTGTTGCCCCCTCCTCTTCAGGCCCTCAATCTTTCCCAACATCAGGGTATTTTCCAATGAGTCGGCTCTTCGCATCAGTGAGAGTAAGTGTGAATGTGGGTACTGTGTGAGTGTGTACCTAAGAGTATAACTGTGAGACTATGAATACATGTATGGCTTTGAGCATGTCTGTGTGGGTAAATGCAGGTATATATGCATCTGGCAGCATGTGTGTACCCATAACATGCAGTGTGCATAAGTACTTGTGTGTGTGTGCGTGTCTGTCTGCCCCCCAGGACCCTGTACCTTCGCAGGTCTCCGTGTCTGGCCGGAAGCTGAAGCCCTGAGGGCAGGAGCAGCTATAGCTGCCCGGGCTGTTCCTGCACCGCCCGTTGTCACACAGGAGGCTGTTGAGGGCGCACTCATCCACATCTGCAAGGCGGGCATGGGGCCGGAGAGTGGGGTGAGGGGTGTGCAGTGGGGGCGGCACCCCTCCGCCCGTCCACTCGCCCGGCACGCTCACCAGTGCACTCCCTGCCATCCGTGACTGCCTCGTAGCCCAGGTTGCAGATGCAGCGGTAGCTGCCCCGCAGGTTCTCACACATGCCGTTGGCACAGATGTCGGGGTCGAGGGCACATTCGTTGATGTCTGCAGCAGGAAGACCGCATCAGCAGCTGCCCTGGTTCCCTGGAGGCTCCAGAAGCCAGGTCCTCCAGGGCCAGAGCTCCAACCTAGACCCTGCCTCCTTTCCCTGGAAACCAGGGTTTCTCAACATCGTGGATATCTGGAGCCGGATCATTCTTTGCTTTGTGCAGGGGGAGAGGGGAACCTGTGCAATGTAAGATGTTGAGCAACATTTCTAGTGTTTACCCATGAGATGCCAAGAGCGCCCTCCCCAATATTTGTCCAGACATTGCCAAATGGCACCTGGGAGGTGGCAAAACTGTCCCCAGTGTGGAACTCATAGAACAGACATTATTACATCAGCAACATAATTTCTTTTAAAGCGCGATCATAATCACTAATGTTATAAGATGCTTACTGTTTTGTGCCGAGTATATTAACTTATTTGGTCCTCACAACGTCCCTGAAATGGGACCTATGAGTATATCCACTTTACAGAAAAGGAGGCGCAGAGATGGGGAGTAACTTGATCAGTATTCAATCAGTAAACAGTAGGGCCTGGAGAGTTCCCTGGTGGTCTAGCAGTTAGGAATCAGTACTTTCACTGCCATGGCGTGGGTTCAATTCCTGGTCAGGGAACTGAGATCCCCTAAGCCTCATGGCACAGCCAAAGAGGGGGGAGGAATAGGCAGCCCTATATGTCAAAAATGAAAAAAAAAAAAAAAAAGAATGCTGACTGGGATTTAAACCCAGGCATTTGGCTCCAGAATCTGTCCCTTTAACTGAGGGAGGGGCACTGAACATCTGCCCTGCCCCCATGACCCAGTGGTGGATGGGAAACCTGGCTGTATCCTAAATCCTTTTATTTGTTGCTCAGGCAGGAAGGCTGTAACAGGAAAGGATGGTGTCATAGGTTGGAGTCCTCATCCCCAGGATCACCTCAGCACATGACTTTATTTGGAGATGGACATACAGTGCATTCTAATATGATTGTATCCTTATAAAAGTGGAGGTCTGGGCACAGACACACAGGGAGAACACTGTGTCGAGAGGAAAGCAGAGGAGTTTGGGATTAACATATATATGTGCCTACGTGTGTGCTCAGTCACTTCAGTAGTGTCTGACTCTGCGACCCCATGGACTATAGCCCTCCAGACTCCTCTGTCCATGGGATTCTCCAGGCAAGAATACTGGAGTGGGTTGCCATGCCCTGCTCCAGGGGATCTTCCCAACACAGGGATCAAACCCACATTTCCTATGATTCCTGCACTGATTCCTTACCACTGAGCCACCTGGGAAGAAGTCCTTAACATATATACATTACCGTATATAAAACAGAAAACAGACAAGGGCCTACTGTATAGCATGAGAATTAAATTCAATATTTTATAATAACCTATAAGGGCAAAAAATCTAAAAACTGTATGTATGTATATGTATACTAAAAATATATATATACTGAAAAGTATATATATCATACATATATATAGTGCCTGAATCACTTTGCTGTACACCAGAAACATTGTAAATTAAAAAAAAAAGGATGAAGGCAAAGATCAGGGAGATGCTTCGACCAAGCAAGGATTAACAGCTAAGTGCCAGAAGCTGAAAGAGGTATGAGACAGACTCTTCCTCACAGCCTCTGAAGAGGCCACCCCTGCTCACACCTTGATCTGGGACACTTAGCCTCCAGAGCTATGGGAGAATGACCTCCCAGCCTGTGATACTTTGTGGAACCCAGTGACCTGACCAGGTTCCCAACTACGTCCCTGGCCCTCAGTCCCAGCCCCAACCCGCTCACCTCTGCCATCCGTGGTGATGCCAAGACCGCTGCTGCATAGGGCCTGGAACTCAGCTGTGGTGGCAGGAACAGGGAGAGAGGGGCAGTCATTGGCCATTGCTGAAGCCAAGCCATGCCCAAGACGTGGCCCCTTGGGGCTGGGCAAGGGTCTAGGACTAAGATGCCTGCTCCAGTGGGAAGAACAGTTTTCCTTCTGTCTCTTCTTGGGGGAGAGACATCCACCCCACCCCATGGGAGCCAAGCCCCCCACCACCACTATCCCCTCCTGCCCCCCGCAGTTATAAACCACAAGCAAGGACTACAGGAAAGCAGGGCCGTGGAAAGTGCATGGGGGCGGGGCAGCTGAGGCTCTCACCAGAGTTCTTGGGGGGACATGGCTGGCAGGGCTCCCCAAACCCATGGGCTGGGCTTGCACAGCAGCACTCAGATTTGGTGACGGCTCCAGGGAAGGGGCGGGCGCAGGAGCCCTGGTTGAGGGTCCCATAGCACGTGCTGCGCACGTGGGTGTCCACGCACACTCGACCATCGGCACCCACCGCGAGCCCCCCAAGGCAGCGGCAGTGGAAGGAGCCTTCGGTGTTGGTGCAGTGACCATTCATGCAGATGCCTGGCGTCTGGCACTCATCAATGTCTGCAGGGGTCGTGGGGGGGGGCACTGCGACGGGTCCCAGCCACCCCATCCCCACACCCCACCCCCCCTTGCCACCTCCCCTCTCCTCTTCTTCCCCATCCCCATGGGTTCCCCTATGGTCCAGCCTGCAGTTTCTCACCCACACAGTGGCGGCCACCAGGTGCCAGCAGGAAGCCAGGTTTGCAGAGACACGTGAAGCTGCCGTCCTCATTCAGGCACACTCCGTTGGCACACATGGTGGTGGTTGCACACTCGTTGTGGTCTGGGGACACCAGGAGAGGCTGGGTCCCTGCAGGGTCCTGGCACCCACCCTTTCATTGGGCCAGTCCTGCCAGGTAGACCAGCCCGGCCCTCATGTTTCCAGGGACGGCTCCCGGGGCTGTGGGAGCCTGATAGGATGAGACGTGGCTGTCAGAGACTAATTTGGCGTGGGTATTAGGTTGCAGGACTGTGAACTCCCCTGGGGCCAACTGGGCCCACTAGCTCATATCTGCATCTTCCATCCTGGCACACATAGGTGCTCCATGAATAGTTGTTCAAAGTCCTTTAAATAAGTCAGGTGGTGGCTGCACAACATCCACTAAATGCCTCCAAACTATTCATTTAAAAATGGTTAAGACGATAAACATGTTATGTAGGGACTTCCCTGGTGGCTCAGTGGTAAAGAATCCGCCTGCCAATGCAGGGAACTCAGGTTCTATCCCTGGTCCAGGAAGATCCCACGTGCCAAGGGGCAACCAAGCACATGTGCCATAACTACTGAAGCCCAAGTGCCTACAGCCTATGCTCTGAAATGAGCAGCTCAGGTGCCACAGCTAGAGAAAGCCTGTGAGCAGCAATGAAAAGCTAGAGCATCCAAAACAATAAAAAAGTCGTGTATATTTCACCAAAATAAAAAATGCAAAAAAATAGAAAAAATTAGGTAATGGTTGCATGAAATTACGAATGCACAAAAATGCCACCGAATTGTTCCCTTACAAAGGATAAGATACAAACTACTCTACATAAAATAGATAAAAAAGTCCTACTCTATAGCACGGGGAACATATTCAATATTTTACAATAAACTATAATGGAAAAAAAGAGTTAAAATGGTCAATTTTACACTGTGTAATTGTGCCATAATTCTTAAAAATGCAAAAAAGAATTGCATAAATGAGATGGTGGTTGCGTGACATTGGAAATATCCTACATGCCACCAAATTGTTCACTTAAAAATGCTGTTTCACACATCATGATATTTATTATTAATACATAACTGTATGATCTTTATTACATAAACATGGATGCTTAGTTGTGTAAATACACAAATGAGACCTGGAAGGACACACCAAACAGTAAACTGCTTGTGTTAATGGATGACTTTAGTTTTTTGCTTGTGTTTTTTGGTTTCCTATTATGCAAGTGTTAACTTTTAAGAAATACATGTTATTTTTAAAAACCTTTAAAAATGCTATTTAAAAAACAAAGAAAGGTGGTTGCACAACATTGGGAATTATTGAGATTTTCACTTTTTAATGATTAAATTTATCTTGTGTGAATCGCACCTGCATTTAAAAAGGAAAGGGCAAAACCCATCAGCTAACAAGAAAATAGTCTAGGGACTTCCCTGGTGGTCCAGTGGTTAAGAGTCCACCTTCCAATGCCAGGGACTCTGGTTAGACCCCGATCAGGGAACTCGGATCCCACTGGCGGTGGGGCAGCCAAGCTGGGGTGCCACAGCTACGGAGCCTGCGTGCTCTGGAGCCCACATCCCACAACTAGAGAGAAGCCCATGCACCAGAGCCAAGAGCCTGTCTGCGGCATCGAAAGATCCTGCATGACACAACTTAGACCTGATGCAGCCAAATAAATAAACATTTTTTTCCCAAAAACCCCTTCTTGAAAAATAGTTTAATTTAAAAGGTGGCAGTCAGTGCAGTGCAGAAATGATTTGTTTACCAAAGTACAGTGTTAAATAAAAAAGGATTGAAGCAAGAAGAAGGAAGAAATGGAGGGAGGGAGAAATGGAGATAGGGAGGGAAAAAACATAATGAATACATAAAAGGTCCACACCTAACTGTGCAGGTGAGCTTCCACAGCGGTACTATCCATAACAGCAAAAGCGGAAACAACCCGAACAGCCACTAGCTGAAGCCGGTAGAGACAAGATGTTGTCTGCTCATATAATGGAATGGCATTTGACAATAAAAAGGAATGGCATTCTGACACGTGCTACCACACGGACGGATCCTGAAAATGTGATGCATCAGTGAAAGAAGCCAGTCACAAAAGACCACAGAGTGTGTGATTCCATTTATACAGAATGCCCAGAACAGGCAAATCCATGGGGACAGAAAGTAGACTAGTCTCCTGCTGGGGGGTGGGGGGTGGGGGGGCAGGGAAGGAGGATAGATAATTCTGGAATGACTGCCAATGCAGAGGAGGTGATGAAGAGGTTCTAAACTTAGACTGTGGTCATGCTTGTACTAAAAGCCACTGAAATGTACACTTTAAGAGGCTACTTTTATGGTATGAAAGTTATATAGCTATAAAGAAGCTAAAAGGGTCTTTAAAAATGAATGAATGCACAAGCAACTTTGCTTAGTATTTTATAAACTATAAAGAAAAAGCATCTGAAACTTTGCTGTACATCTGAAACTAACACAACACTGTAAATCACCTATACTTTAAAAAATTAATGAAAAAGTTTATATGTACCAAGGGAAAATAAAAAGACCAAACTAATGATTTCCTCAACTCTTACTGGTTACAGACTATGCAGAGATCTGAAGGCAACATTAAAGACCTGATGGTAAAATGTAAAACATGAATTAATCATTAGAATTAATCAAAATTAATTTCAGTATGGGGTTTCCCTGGTGGCTCAGTGGTGAAGAATCTGCCTGCCAATGCAGGAGACACAGGTTCAATTCCTGGTCCAGGAAGATCCCACATGCCGTGGAGCAACTAAGCCCATGCACCACAACTACTGAGCCTGTGCTCTGGAGCCTGGGAGCCACAACCACTGAGCCAATGTGCTGCAACTACAGAAGCCTGTGCACCCTAGAGCCCGTGCTCCACAGAGAGAGCACAGGAGAAGCCACTGAAATAAGAAGCACATACAGAGCAACTAGAGCAGCCCCTGCTCACTGCAACTAGAGAAAGCCTGTGCCCAGCAATGAAGACTCAGCACAGCCAAAAATAAATAAAAATTAATTTCAGTAGGTGACATCTAATAAAAAACAATGTAAACAAAAATAATGATTTATGCATGGAAATAAATTACTGTACTTCACATTAATGTTAAGAAAACAGATAATTTGATAATCAACTTTCTAAATCTATCTAATAATAAAAATTAAACACTGCAAAAAAATAAAACAACACAATTCTGTAAAGCAATTATCCTTCAATAAAAAAATAAAAAAGAATGAATACAGAAAGGAAAAAATTCCTTCCCAGTGAGGGAAGATTAAGGCAGGTCTCAGACAGGGTGACAGAAGAGGACAAAGGGGGTCCCTAGTGGCCCCCACAAGCTGTGGGGAGTTTAGTGGGCACCCCCATACCCCACAGGGAATCTGAGACCAAGGAGCTCTCCATGGTCCTGACCCACCTCTCTTGGAGGCAGATGAGGGGCTGTGTCAGGGGCAGAAGCAGACAGCACAGTCTTACCCCAGAGGCCTCTTCCTGGGAGTCACTTGACTCCAAGGAAGGGGAGAATGAAGGCACGGGTAGAGAGTGGACAGATCACAAGAAGGCTCTCAGATGGGCTGCCTGGGCTCAGGAAGGGGAGCAGAGGCTCCATCCAAAGAAAGGATGGAGTGATGGAGCAGGAGTGGCAAGATGCGAGAAGCAAGGTAGGGACTCCCTCAGTGGTCCCATGGCTAAGACTCCAAGCTCCCAATGCAGGGGTCCTGGGTTCGATCCTTGGTCAGAGAACTGATCCCACATGCCTCAACTAAGAGTTCGAATGTCACAGCTAAAGATCCTGCATGTCACAACTAAGACCTGGTGCAGCCAAATAAATTAATAAATATTTTTCTTTCTTAAAAAGAGGTAAGGAGGCACTAAAAGGCAGCTACTGGGGCCAAGAAGCCCCCTTCCCACCCTCCCACCCTCAACTCACCCACACAGTTCTTGCCGTCAGTGCTGAGCTCAAAGCCTGCATTGCAGACACACTGGAAGCTGCCCTCCGTGTTGACACAGCGGCCGTGATGGCAGAGGCCACTGCTGGCGATGCATTCATCTATGTCTGGGGGGTGGGGGGCAAGGCAGGCGGGTGGTCAGCAGGCGTCCTCCCAGCCCCCCTCCCCAAGACTCCAATTCGGGCCAGAGATGCAGGCTCCACCAGCCAGGCCCCCTGGCACCCCCACTTCCAAGGGACGGCCATACCCAGGCACGCCTGCTTGGTGAGCGTCGCCTGAAAACCCTCATGACACCGACAGCGGTAGGAGCCGGGGGTGTTGATGCAGTCTCCGTGGTGGCAGGGGCTGCTGGCACATTCATCCACGTCTGCGGGCAGAGGACTCTGAGCCTGAGTCTGGCAGGGTGCGCCCCGACCCCTGCCCAGCCACCGCTCACCAATGCACTCCCCCCGGACGTCCTGTGCGTAGCCCACGTTACACTCGCAGCGGTAGCTGGAAGGGGTGGGCAGGCAGCGGCCGTTGAGACACAGGTTGGTGAAGTGTCGGCAGATGTCGATGGTCTGGTTCAGTGTGGCTGTGCCTGCGGGTGGGGCCGACGGAGGTGGGGCGGGTGCCTGACTGAGGGCTGGGCCCCTGGGTCTGGGCCTCGCCTCTGGGTTCAGACACACACGCAGAGCCCTTATGGCCAGGCTCTCCCACTATAGCCCAGCGTCCTGCCCTAAATTCAGACCCTCCACTTGCCTGAGACCCCGGACCCCCATTCCAGCCCTAGCGTGCATGCCAAGTCTTTTCAGTCGTCTCTGACTCTGTGCGACTTCCTGGACTGTAGCCCGCCAGGTTCCTCTGTCCAAGGGATTCTCCAGGTGAGAATACTGGAGTGGGTTGCCATTTCCTTCTCCAATTCCAGCGCTAGACCCTCACCCCAAGCTCAAACTTGGCCTTGGAGGCTGGGATCTCCAATCTGCCCCCACCCCCAGACCACTGTCAGCACTCCCATCCCCACTGCTCAGGCCACGACCCCCACTCCAAAGCCCAGTCCAGACCCTGAGGCCTGGATCCCCTTTTCCACTGGAGGGGTCTTGGACTCCTCCTCCTAAGTCCTCACCAATGCTGCCATCTCCAAGGCCCAGGCTGGGAACCCGATGACCATTGGAGCCATGGGGGCTGTGCCGTGCCAGCCCTGGGCCAGGACCCACACCACCACTGGATCCGAAGCCAGGGAGGCTGGGGAAGGGGCCTGGATAGGAAGGCAGGAGCGGGAGCCCCGGGGCACACAGTCGCTGGAACTCATCTGCAAGGGAGTGGGGTTGGAAGTTAAGCCTCAGTTGTACCCCTGGGTCCCCAACCTGCAGGCTGAGCTCTGGGGTAGAGGAAGGTGGGAGGCACCCCCAGCCACTCACCAGAGCCCCGTGGAGGACACAGCTCAGGGGCTGGGCCAGCTGCCCAGCACCTGCCCTTGTCACAGCAGCATTGCCTGTGGGTGTAGTGGCCCGAGAGGTCTCCAGTACAGCGGCCCGCAATCAGCACCGAGAAGCAAGTGCCAGCACGGTGGTCTGCAGCAGGGGGCGGGGTGGGAGGGGTAGGGAGGACTGTTCATGTGTGCTCAGTCGCTGTTCAGTCGTGTCTGACTCTTTTGCGACCCCATGGACTGTAGCCCACGAGGCTCCTCTATTCTTGGGATTCTCCAGGCTACAATACTGGAGTGCTAGCCATTCCCTCCTCCAGGGGATCTTCCCAGCCAGGGATCGAACCTGCATCTCCTGCATTGGCAGGCAGGCAGATTCTTTACTGCTGAGTCACCTGGGAAACCCTGAGGACCAGTTACCAGACTTCACACCCCAGCTCCACCAGCACCATCTGCAGGACAGAACTCCTTGCCTCTCTGAGCCTCAGTTTCACCATCCACGGACCAGAGATGCTCAGGGCACTCATATCAGAAGAGTGTTGCAGAGTGCACTCTATCTGGCACGTGGGCGATCCTCACTGAGAGGATTAAACCAAGTTTAAACCAAGAGGTAATAAACCAAGATTTCCAAATTACCCCAGAGAAGGAGGTTTGGGCTCATGCCAAGCAACAGTGTCCCATACCGAACACTGGCATTGTTAGTAAGCTCCCTGGGATATTCAGCCACACCGAGGAAGACCCCAGGATCAGGGGGCTGCCTCAATGGGAAGTCAAGCTGGATGCTCAAACAGAGATGCTGGGATCTGTAGCTGGGTGGTCTCACTTGCCAGCCCTGGGCATTCTGCAGAAACCCAAGAGGCTTTTAATTTGAAGAGGGACCAGGGGAGCAAAAGCTATGATGAACCTAGATGGCGTTGGATCACAGAAAAGGCAAGAGAGTTCCAGAAAAACATCTACTTCTGCTTCATTGACTACACCAAAGCCTTTGTGTGGATCACAACAAACTGTGGAAAATTCTTCAAGAGATGGGAATACCAGACCACCTGACCTGCCTCCAGAGAAACCTGTATGCAAGTCAAATAGCAACAGTTAGAACCGGACATGGAACAACGGACTGGTTGCAAACTGGGAAAGGAGTATGTCAAGGCTGTATGTTGTCACTGTTTATTTAAATTATATGAAGAGTACATAATGCGAAATGCAGGGCTGGATGAAGCACAAGCTGGAATCAAGATTGCCAGGAGAAATATCAATAAACTCAGATATGCAGATGACACCACCCTTATGGCAGAAAGTGAAGAGGAACTAAAGAGCCTCTTAACGAAAGTTAAAGAGGACAGTAAAAAGCTGGCTTAAAACTCAACATTCAGAAAACTAAGATCATGGCATCTGGTCCCATCACTTCCTGGCAAATAGATGGGGAAACAATGGAAACAGTGAGAGACTTTATTTTCTTGGGCTCCAAAATCACTGCAGATGGTGACTGCAGCCATGAAATTAAAAGATGCTTGCTCCTTGGAAGAAAAGCTATGACCAACCTAGACAGCATATTAAAAAGCAGAGACATTATTTTGCCAACAAAGGTCCATCTAATAAGGCTATGATTTTTCCAGTAGTCATATATAGATGTGAGAGCTGGACCACAAAGAAGGCTGAATGCCAAAGAATTGATGTTTTTGAACTGTGGTGTTGGAGAAGAATCTTGAGGGTCTCTTGGACTGCAAGGAGATCAAACCAGTCAATCGTAAAGGAAATCAGACCTGAATATTCATTGAAAGGACTGATGCTGAAGCTGAAGCTCCAACACTTTGGCCACCTCATGCGAAGAACTGACTCAATTGGAAAAGACCTTGATGCTGGGAAAGATTGAGAGCAGGAGCAGAAGGGGGCGACAGAGGATGAGATGATTGGATGGCATCACCGACTCAATGGACATGAGTTTGAGCAAACTCTGGGAGAGAGTGAAGGACAGGGAAGCCTGGCATGCTGCAGCCCACCAGGTCTCAAAGAACCAGACACAACTGAGCAACTGAACAACAGGGGAGCAGACTGGCAGACTGATAGCTGCAGCCCCTGGGGAGACCGAGGCAGAAGCTCCCCAGCTACAAAAACCACGGACACACTTCCACTGTGATGTCTTGACTGCTTTATTCGGTGATCAGATTTCTCAGGTTCTGACTCTAAAAGAGCATATTTTTAGGTTTGAAAACCCACAAATGTTAGCCAGTGGCCCACAGTGGAAAAACCCCCATCCAACCGGCATGGAGGGCCCTTGTAGCCACCCCTGAGCTGCCCAAGGCTGAGAAAACAGCTAGCATTTCTACCTCCCCAGACACACCCCCATGCGCCTGGCGGCGGGGGCAGGAGGGTTCCCCAGGTGCATGAGTAGGAGTCAGGGTTCTGCAATTCCAGCATCATCCCTGGCACTCTAACACGGCTGTGCCTGCCCAGGCAAGAAGAGGTCATCAGACTTGTCCAAGGTCACACAGCTGCTGGAGAGTGAGGAGGGATAGGAAGCCAGGTTCCTGAACCCCAGGGTATTTGACCGAGCAGCTGCCTTTCTAGTAGGGAGGACAGGACAAAATGCAAGTATTAGGCACCTACTGTGATCAGGCTGTGCTAAGTGGTCACAAACCCAACTTCTTTGCTCCCCTGTGTTTCTGAATGTGTACTTAATACCCCTACTTCCACCCCTGGGTGAATCACTCCATAAATATATAACCCTCTCCATATGCTTTTGAGCTGTGCTGCTGGAGAAGACTCTCGAGAGTCCCTTGGACTGCAAGGAGATCAAACCACTCAATCCTAAAGGAAATCAGCCCTGAATATTCATTGGAAGGACTGATGCTGAAGCTCCAATCCTTTGGCCACCTGAGGTGAAGAGCTGACTCATTGGAAAAGACCCTGATGCTGGGAAAGATTGAGGACAGGAGGAGAAGGGGGTGACAGGGGATGAGATGGTTGGATGGCATCACTAACTCAAGGGACACGAATCTAAGCAAACTCCAGGAGATAGCGAAGGTCAGGGAAGCCTGGTGTGCTGCAGTCCGTGGGGCCACAGAGAGTCAGACATGACTGAGTTAGTGAACAGCAAAATGGGTAAATGCTGCCAGTACTTCACACATAAGGCAGCTGAGGCTAAGCAGAGAGGTTAAGGAACTTGCCCTGGGTCACTTGGAACACAGGACTGAATTGCAAGCCCATTTTCAGAGAACACTTGACCTTGATTCAAATCTAGGCTCCGCTATTTAGTAGCTGGGAAAGGCCCCCACAGTCCAGGGGACGTGCCCAGAGCTAGTCACCATGCCAACCAAGATGGTCCCGAGGAATAAATAGGTCTGGCACTGGCCGCGGCACACTGGCAGAACACCAAACACAACATTCTCGGTCCTGCCTGGTAGAGATCCAGCCTGAGGGGCCCAGGTGGCGCTGGAGACCTGCCAAGCCCACCTTGTCTCACCAAACCCAGGCTCTGCCCATACCACATCACAAGTGTTTCTGGCTAGCCCTGTCAGCCGCCTCTAAAGTCTAACCAGCAGCTCATCAAGACAGCAGGACGGAGAGAGAGAGCCCAAGGATTCCCCCTGCCCCAGCCAGGTGGGGTGTGGGGGATTACAGGAGGGTGGGTATCCAGGGAGAGGCACAGACCAGAGGCCTCCACCTTGGTGGCAGCAGGGTGAGGGGTCTGGGGAGCTGTGTGTGGGTAACTATCTCTTCTACACGTGGATTTGGCTCAAGCAAACCTCCCCTCTCAGGACCTCAGTTATCTCAAAGACAGGGTGTGGGGGAAGATGGGTACTTTTTAAAAAGTCTTCAGGAGAGGAAAGAGGGATACAGAGACTGGGGCCAGTGAGGCCAATGGGCAGAAGGACATACAGATGGAGGATGGAGAACAGAGAACCAGAGGGGCATAGAGATGGGGGCTAGAGGGGCAGAAGGGCATAGAGATGGGGGCTAGAGGGGCAGAGGGGCATAGAGATGGGAGCTAGAGGGGCAGAGGGCCAGAGGGGCATAGAAACAGAGGCCAGGAAGGCAAGAATAACAACCACCCAGTAAGCCAGAAGGACATAGAGTCCTAGGGGTAGAGGGGCATGGGGGAGGGGGAATGCACTGAAGCCAGGAGACCAAGATAAGAGACCAGAGAGCTAAAGGCCTTAGAGATGGGGGCTAGAGGGGCTTGCAGACTGGGGTCAAGACAGCATAAAGACCAAAGTGTAAGGAGCCAGAATTTCTGAGGGGATGGAAACCGGGGTCCAAAAACACAGAAGGACATAGAAATTGAAGGGCTAGAGAAGCCCTAGGGCCAGAAGGTTGCAGAGATAGATGAGCAAGGGGTCTGTCTCCTACCTGGCATCTGCCCATTCAGCCCCCTACCCTACCCCGAGCCCTGGCTCACCTAGGCAGCGAGTGCCATCCAGGCTGCTGGCATAACCATGGGGACAGGTGCACACGTAGCTCCCGACTGTGTTGGTGCAGTCTCCCCCGGAGCAGAGGCCTGGCACACTGAGACATTCATCCACATCTATACAGATCAATGCTGGGTCAGAGCCAGGCAGGGTCCCCCACCAGCCCTATCCCACCTCCTCCTCCTCCCTTCAGGGGGAGACTGAGCCGCTCAGAGCAGAGCAGAGAGGAGGTCCCAACCTCTCCTCATCACCCACCTTCACACTTGGCACTGTTCTCACTGAGCCGGTGTCCAGTGGGACAGCGGCACTCAAAGGAACCCACAGTGTTGACACAGTTGCCCCCCTGGCACAGGCCTGGCACAGCCTGGCACTCATCCACATCTGCAAGGGGATGAGAGGCCCATCAGAGGAGGAAACCAAAGCTGCCAAGGGCTCCCACTCAGCCCTGGTTCCCAGGACCTCTGTCCTCACGTATTGGCCCCCTCTACTTACCTTGGCAGGCCCCCGTGTTAATATTGGGGATGAAGCCCCGGCGGCAGGGGTGTGGCTGAGCTGGGCAGAGCTCACATGGGAAGCCCCAGGCCCGGCCCACAGTGGCACAGCAGAGCGCCTTGGTGCAGATGAGGCCTGTCAGCTGGTGCTGGCACCCCTCAGGGCCCACTCGACCAAAGCAGGGCCCCGTCCGGTAGTCTGCAGGGCAGATGGATGTGGCAGCTGGCCTCAACCTGCCCCACCTCCCCCATCGCCTTCTGCATTTCCATCCCAGCAGGCCCAGCACAGGCCTCCACCTCTCTGGCCTGGACTACTGCTGTGGCCACCTTCCCAGCCTCCCTATACAAACACATCAGGTTTTTTGGGTTTTTTTTCTGACCCTGAGCCTCTACTCATACTGTTGCCTTCCCTTACCTGATGAACTCCTATTCATCTTTCAAAACCCTTTCTCTCCAAAGCAATGTGCAACCAACCTCCAACAGAAGCCAGGACCTCCAATCCTACAGAGCTCAGAGTATGTCTGGAGACCCCCTGCCTCCCCCAGGCCCACCCTCCCTGCAGGCTTGGGCAGGGACCCATGGACGCTTTGCTAGAGAGCTGGTCCCATCCCTGAGCAACCTCCGGCTCTGCCAAATCTCCCAGACTCCAGGAGGGACCCAGCATCCACCAAATGCTCTGAACCTACAATTCTTCATCGCTGAATCCCCGCCCAGCCGAAGGTGGTCTCATCAGTCCCCCCACCACCGGGCATGGGCCCAGATGTGACTTCCTGGCTCCATGCTCCAGATGGCTCCAATCAAGGGGCTGGCATTGGACCAAGGGAAGCCCCTCCCAGAAGGAGAAGCCAAAGCCAGCCCCCAGGCCCGTATGGAGAGGAGCTCTGACACAGGCCTGACTTCCCTAAGCAAAACAGGGTTTCCAGACTCTCACCTCAGCCTCCCAGGACCCTGGAATCCCCACTCATTCTTGCCTAGCACCCAGCCCTGCCTCTCTCTAGGGCCCCCACCTCCCAGCCCCCACATCAGGCCTCTCCACTCTCACCCTCCCCACTAACCTTCACTTTCCCTCAGCCACCCTGACTGCTCCCCCTCTGTCAGCTCAAATTCCAGCTCTGTTTTCTTGCCAAATCCAGTTTCCCAAAGCCCACCCTGGAACCCAGGCAACCCATAGCCCCTCTAGCTTCTGATTTGTGGCTATACCCTCCCCAAACTGGCTCCAGTCACAGATGGGCCTCAGCAGCAGCCCCTGTGCTGGGGTCAGTCCCAGGGCTCTTCCCGTCTTTGCCTTTCTGGGCTCCTTGGCCAAGCAAGGCACTCTGGTGGTTCACTGGCCTGGGCATCCCCATCGCCACACACTCCTTTTCACCTTCTCCTTCCCAGATGCTGGTGGCTGGGCTCCATTTCTTTGGTGGACGCTTAAATCACGCCCCCCTTTTCTTCCCCAAGAACCTCAAACATCCATGGGGCTTCAGATCCCATAGATGTGGCAGCCCCAGACCTGGGTATCCAGCTGCCCCCTTGATGACCCACAGGTTCCTCAGCCAACACTGAACCTGAGTGTCTTGCCTTTCCCTGCACCCACCTGCCCCTCAGTTTTTAGAGCACACCTGAGGTTCATCACTATCTCCATCCCTTGCCGCCCTGCATCCAACTTCTCATTGCAACCACTGTCTTTGCCTGGGTGACAGCCTCGCAACAGGTGACTCCTCCCACCTCAGCCTGTGGGGTCACTTCGACAGTAGGGGTGCAGCATAAGGGGGCTTGTCCATCTCATGAACTCCAACTTACCCCTTCCTACAGGAAGCCCTCCCTGATTTCCTTCCTGGGAGTAGACAGTTTCTCTGCCCTTCTGAGCAGCAAGGACAGCAGAGAGGAGGTCTACTGGACCCTCCAGGGGTCCAACCACATCTCAGGAAGTGCCCCTTCCCTGCTGACCCCTTCCCCATGCTCAGCTTGGTACCTCTCTCACACTGAGGCCCCATGAAGCCGTACACACAGGCACAGTGGTTTGGCCCAATGCAGCGGCCCCCGTTGTGGCAGCCGTGGTCACAGACAGCTGTGGAGGAAGGGAAGGGGGTGGCCTGAGGTTCCCCAACAGTAGAGGGAGCTGAGGCCCGAGTGAGCATTTCTTCACACAGGAATCCCCACAACCCAGCCCAGACCGAGGAATAAGATTGTAACAATGAGTGTGTCCCCTCCAATCCTGGTCCCAGAAGAGGGACCGGTGGGCAGTAGGCAGACGATAGCAGAGACCTGGTCTCCGGGGTCCCAAGCCCAGGTGTGCATGGGGGGTACTTACGTTGCCCACACACGGTGCCTGTGTAGCCCCTCTGGCACAGACAAGACTCTCCTCGACAGCTGCCCCCATTCATACAGCTCACACTGCACCCTGACCCTGTGAGCAGGGAGCAGGGCACACACAGGAAAGCCCTGAGATACCCGCTCAAGGCTCTGGGACTAGAAGTGTCCAGCCTGGCTCTGGTCCTTCAGCAAAACCAGCCTGGAAACTTCCAGAGGCTTCCAGAAGCCGTTCACCTCCTCTTCCCGCCCCTGGGGTGGGGGATCACTTCCTGCTCACCTCGGCTCACCCCGCAGCTGGGGGCCAGCTTCCCATCAGCGCAGGCACAGAGGTTGGGTCGGGAACAGAAGCCCTGGCCACAGGCGTGCCTACAGATGGCTGGAGGGCAGCAGGCGGCGGTCAAGGCCAGGATTCAAATCTTCTACCATCCCCACCCCCTGTGGGCCCGGAGGACCGAAGCTCTGCTGGAGCCGCGGGGAGACAGAGGTGTTCTTTGGGCCCAAATCACTGAGCAGTAAGGACAGAAGTTGGAGGGTACTGGTGTGCTGGCTGTTGTGCTGGGGTAGGGGGGCGGTGAGAGGGAAGATCTCTTGCAAACAGAGTCAGATTCCAGACCCACTAGAATGGGGTGCGGGTGGAGAAACAAAAAGAGACAGAGAAAGACACAGAGACAGGGACTTAGAGAAAGACCAAGACAGAAAGACAGACAGACTGACAAGCAGACAGACACAGGGAAGCTGTAAGGCAAAGAAACATGATTGGGTGGCTTGGGAGCCTGAGGACAGAGGCAAGGCCAATTCCATGGCTTAACTCCACACACCCCCGCCTCCAGCCCCCTAGAAGGCAGCGGCACTCACGCACGACACACTGGTTCCCACCGGGCAGCGTCCTCCAGCCAGGACAGCAGTAGGCGTGAAAGCGGGAACCGCACACGTTAGGCCTTCAGGAGAGCAGGAGAGGCAGGTGAGCCCCTACCTGGCTGGACGTCCCCTGGGCCTCATTCTCCCACCCAGCAGGATGGCCCAGCCCAGATCCCAGGGGCCTCTCAGCATCCCGGGTACCACACACCCTTGCAAGAAGCCAGGGCTGCCACGCCTGCGCACACTTCTGAGACCGGCAGGCTGCACAGCCCCATCCCAACGGCCCTGGACACCCGCCATGCACAACAGGGCTGTCCAGGCCAGCAGGAGCCAAGCCAGAGGGCCCCGGGCCACGGTGAGGGGGCTGGCTCCTCTCCTTGTCAAGCATGGACCCTCCAGAATCATGATACGTCCCTCGGAGGCTGCGGAGAGGAGGCGGAGTCAACCCCAAGAAGCCCTTGGGCACCCAGGAGAACCAGGAGCGGTGGGAAGGCTGCCCGGATGGAGAAACTGGGTGCTGATGGGGGCCCAAGGAGGCATCCAACCCCAACCTGCAAGCAGGTGAACAGTCAGGGGAGGCTTCCCGGAGGAGGTGTGATGTCTCAGTGATGGAGTCAGCAGAGAGGAGGGTGTCAAGGCAGAGACAGCACCCTGGGAGCAAAGGCAAGAAGACCTTGGACCTTTGAGTGGAGAGGAGGGGCGGGTGGCGGCTGCGGTGTTTCAGGAGTGCATACCTGTGTACTGGAGCTCCCACTTGTAGGTCAGGGCAGTGGAGAGCCCTTGTAGGACTCTAAGTGGGAGAAACAAGGACAGAAGTGGACGTATGCCACCGTGCAGGAGGGCATATAAGGGCCCCAGAGGAAGTGCGCAGTTGAGGAGGCTGGGTCAGGCATCTAAAGAGGATTGCAGGAGCTCTGGGGCACAGACTGGAACTTCCCACTGGCGAGAACACCCCTCCATCCAGCAGGGAAGGGACAGCTATTGCGCCCACTTCAAAGAGGAGCAAACTGAGGTCAACACACATTTAGTAAGGGGCTGAGTGGGAGCTGAAGTCCAGGCAGAGGAGATGGGGGGAAAGAAAATCAAGGGGACCCTACGCTCCAGGAGGTGCCTGGTTCTCTCTGGAACCTGGAAGGATGGGAGGGAGGCGATGGGGACACAGTCACTCCTGGCAGGGAGAGGACTGGACAAAGGCTAGGAGGACGGGAGCTGGGCCCTTGGGGAAGAGAAGGTAGACCAAGTGGCCATCACGGGGCCCCTTTCAAGTCCAGCTTTCCGCACTAGGGAGGAAAGGAATTGGGTCTGGAGGCAGAATGGATGGGGAGTGTGCTGTGTGCCCTTGGGCTGGTGGCTGCCCCTCTCTGGGCCATGAGAGTTTGACCAGGTGGTCTTCAGGTCCTCGGAAAAGGAAAAGACCTTTGTCACCTCTGGCCGGGAAGCGAGAAACTCGGACCCACTAGTCAAGGGCACTCTCTTCTGGCTTCCAAGCCGTCCAGGCTGTTTTGCGCTCGGAGGACGCCTTCTCCACGCAGCCTCGGGGCCCCGGGGACCTCCATCTCCGGCGTGGCCTGACCCAGCTCCCTCCTTCACCCCTCAACTTTGCTTCTGAGAACCGCGCCCAGGAGCTTATGGAATGAATGGGACAGCGCGCGCTCCACGAGGCGGCAGAGGGGTGGGGGTAACCGGAGGGGCGGAAAGCGAGGAATCCCAGGATCCGCGAACGAGGTGTGGGGGCTAGTGGGGAGGGCGCGCGCGCCTCCCGAGCCCGCGGGCCGCGTTCTCCACCGGGCAGGGCCCGGGACAGAGGCCCGGGAGCCGCCACCAGGCTCGGTCCCGCCCTCACCTGCGGGTGTGGGTCTGGCCGCGCTCGCACCCTGGACCGAGCCCCTCCGGCGCCTCCGGGTCCCTGCGCCCCAACGCCGGCGCCGAGAGGAGCGCGGGGAGGGGAGGGGGCTGGGGCCGGGGCCGCCGGCTGCAAACAAAGGAATCCCCTCCCCCTCCGTCGCCCCGGCCCCCTCCTCCTGTCTCGGCCTCCCCCCACCCGCTGCTCTCCGGTTCCTCCGCCTGCCCCTGGCCCCGCGCGTCCCTTACCTGCCAGCCGGCGCGCGTGGAGGCAGGCGAGACAAGCTGACGCGCGGGGCTCGGCGTCGGAGGGCCAGCTCGGCGCGGCGCCGGGGGGCCCGGGGCGGGATCGCGAAACGGAGAGGCCGACCCCGCTGAGTTCCCAGCCCAGAGCTGCCACTCTGGGTGGGGGCGCGCGGGGGGGGGGGGTGGTCGGAGGGCGGGAGGAGCTGGGGGAGGGCGCGTTTGCACCTCTGAAGCTCCCGGGGCGGGGGGCCGGAGGCTCAGATCCCGGGCCTCGGGGAGGGGCTGGAACTGGAGGAGGGCTTGGGGCTCTGGGTGAAACTCCGAGGGGCTGAAGAAATGGGATGGGGCGGGAGTACAGACCCGAGGCGCGGCCTGAGACGGGGCGCGGGGAGGCTGTGGGGACCGCGTTTTGGGGTAGAAATTGAGCTGGTGGTGGCCCTAAGATGGGGCTGTGATTTGGTGTGGCCTGGAAGAGATCCAGCCTGAAAGGTCCCAGGACTCACCTGGAGGCTCTTTCCTGTGTTCTCCCCAAGCCGCCGCCTTCTCCCTCGAGCCTGGAGAATTCCAAGGGTGACTAGGGAATCTTACCTGGATGCCTGGAGCCTGGATTCTTAACTAGATTAAGCTCCGGAAGCCCCTAAGAATGTAGGCAAAAAGCTGACCAGAGATGCGTTTTCTGGGAAGGAGGTCCGCATTTTTTTTTTTTTTTAATCTGATTCTCAAAACGAAGAGTTTAAAGAGTCCAAAGGTCTAGCCCTTCTGAGCCTCAGCTTCTCCAGCTGTCACAGAAGTTGAATTTCAGAATTTCTGCTCCCTAGCTGGAACTCAGATCCCAAACAAAAATTTCTAGCTTTCCCCACTGCTTTCCCACCTCTGAGAACAGACACCACCTGCAATCCTTGATATGGAGATTAGTCAGAAGCTGTTGGACCTGAGGCTGTTAGTCCCCTCAGCAAACTCCTATGCATCTGGCAAAGCCCAGTTCAAAAATCCTCTGCACACGCCAAAATAATTAGTTTACCCTGTTGAATTCCTGAAGCTGATTATGCTGATGGTGCCTCCATCATAGCACCTCTGGAATGTAAAAAATAAATAGCAAATAACCATTTGAGGTAATATTTAGCAGGTGCTTATGGGCTAGGCATGATGTTAAGAGTTTCATACACATTATCTTATTTATTTATTTGGCTACATCAGGTCTTAGTTGGGGCACTCAGAATCTTTGTTGCCTCGTGTAGAATCTTCCTTTGCAATGCATAGACTCTAGTTGCTGGCCATGAGGGCTTAGTTGCTCCAAAGCATGTGGGATCTTAGTTCCCTGACCAGGGATGGAACCCAAGTCCCCTGCATTCAAAGGCAAATTCTTAATCACTGGAGCACCAGAGAAGTCCCACACATAATCTCATTTCATCACCAAAAAACTCTAGGAGAGAGAGAACTCTTATAATCTCCCAATATGGGTCCCAAGAGACAGACCTGACTCTATGATACTCTTGGACCAGAGAGAAGGACTCTAGGAGGGCAAGAAAGAAAGAAGAATTCTGCCTGGGAATGGGAGTCTTGAAGGCTCAGTTGTTGCTGTTGTTGATGAGTCGATAAGTCATGTCTGACTCTTTGCAACCCCATGTACTGCAGCACTCCAATCTTCCCTGTCCTTCACCATCTCCCAGAGTTTGCTCAAAATCATGTCCATTGAGTTGGTGATGCCATCCAACCATCTCATCTTCTGTTTCCCCCTTCTGCTCTTGCCTTCAATCTTTCCCAGCATCGGGGTCTTTTCAAATGAGTCAGTTCTTCGCATCAGGTGGCCAAAATACTGGAGTTTCAGCTTCAGCATCAGTCCTTCCAACGAATATTCAGGGCTGATTTTCTTTAGGATGGACTGGTTGGATCTCCTTGCAGTCCAAGGGACTCTCAAGAGTCTCCTCCAACACCACAGTTTGAAAGCATCAATTCTTTGGCACTCAGAGCTTTCTTTATAGTCCAACTCTCACATCCATACATGATTGCTGGAAAAACATAACTTTGACTAGACAGACCTTTGTTGGCAAAGTAATGTTGACTCACTGTCCTCCATCATCTCCTGGAGTTTGCTCAAATTCATATCCATTGAGTCAGTGATGCTATCCAACCATCTCATCCTCGGTCACCCTCTCCTCCTCCTGCCTTCAATCTTTTCCAGCATCAGGGTCTTTTCCAATGAGTCGGCTCTTCATATCAGGTGGCCAAAGTATTGGAGCTTCAGCATCAGTCTTCAGTGGAAAGGAACACCCATGAAAAGCAGAGGGAAGGACAGGCAAATGCCCAAAAACAGGAGCGTGTGGAACATGTGGGAACTGAGTAAGACTGGAGCTTTCAGGGAGGGGATACAGGGAAAGAGGATAAATGGAAGCTGAAGGGGTGAGTAGGGGGTCAGGAGCCTGCACAGCAGATCATGGACAAGAGGGGCTATGCCCCACCCTTGAGGTGAGCCCTAATGGGCTCCCAGGAAGAGGAGTCACTCTAGAAGGTTCTCCATGGGGAGAACTAGAACTGGTCTGGGGAGCAGTGAGAGCTCCGGGGCTGGGCTGGAGGAGCATGAGGCAGAGGGAAACTTTGGGGACAAGATTGAGGAAATCCTGGCTGAAACAGAGTTCCTGGGGCCTGTGAGGAGAGTCAGGAGGGGTGGTAGGATGTGGGGAGAGTGGCTAGGGAAGGAACCCCAAGATCAAGTTGACAGAGGTGTGGGATTCCAGTGTGGGAAGGGTCAGAGGCTGCCGTGGATGAGTCAGCTTTCCTGGAACGCCTTTGTCTCCCTTTCTTAGGCTCCTTTGCCAAGGTCCACCCTGGTCTGTTCTTCAGCCACCAAATGTGTCTTACACGGGCACTGGGCTAGGCTCCTGCTGCCCCAGAAACAGCCCGGCCTACATGTGGAAGGTGGGAAGGGACGGTCCCACACTGGGGACACGCACGAACAATACCTCCATGGCTAAGCCCCATGGAAGGCTGGTGCATCAGGCAGCCATTCCTTCTAGAATTCTCCCTACCTGGACTTCCCTCGTAGTGCAGTAGATAAGAATCTGCCTGCCACTGCAGGGGACACAGGTTCGACCCCTGGTCTAGGAAGATCCCACACGCTGCAGAGCAACTAAGCCCGTGCAACACACAAGTCCTGAAGCCCGCGTGCCTAGAGCTCCGCCACATGAGAAAGTCACAGCAGTAAGAAGCCCAAGCACCACAACTGAAGCGTGGCCCCCGCTCGCCACAGCTAGAGAAAGCCTGCTTGTAGTAACAAAGACTCAGTGCAATCAAAAATAAATAAATAATTAAAAAAATAATTCTCCCCACCTGCTCTCTGGAAACCAGGGGAGGAGCGACCCGTCAGGTGTGGCGAGACAGAGGCGGTGTGGGGCCGTTGGAAGTCTTAGTGACACGCGGAAGGGACCGTGGCAGCAGGGGCTGTTGCTGCCATTGGATCCTCCTCACTGCTAGCGTGCCCTCTTGCTTTCCACTGCACGAGTCTGTTGCATGCCTGCCTCTTACCGACAGGGTCACTCACTACATTACACCGTCATGAAGCCATGTGGGCGCTCTTACCCTCCTCCCAAGCTTGCCAGTGCCACCCCCAACACTGCCATAAGGGCAGAGCAAGTCACGGTTTCCCCGTCAACACCGACTGGCTGCCAGATTCCTATTACACAGTGACCCGTCAGCGTCCCCCTCTGCCATCACCTCGTTGTCTCCCATCCGGCCGACACCTTGCTGTTTTCTGGTTTGCTCCCCTGCCTGGGACATTCGTGTGGCCTCCTGTTACCATTACACCTTTCCCTTATTGCCGTGACATTGTCACCCACAAACACCATCACCCAGAGTGTCAGGATTCTTAAACAGCCAGCCACAGAAATCAGTCTTGGCAGAAAGGGTGCTTGGTGGAGTACAGGATCTCTGGGGTCCTGCAGCCAGCAGAGGCACCCCCAAACCACCCAGAGATCTGGTCCTACTGAAACACCATCCATTCCTTCTCTGCTCCAGTTCAGATGGTGCTTGGAATCCTGGACTCTGGAAACCAAACTGAAGCCAACCTCAGCAAAACAGAACCCAGGGGAGTCCACTTAATTAAAAAAAAAAAATTTTTTTTTACTTTATTTGGAGTATAGCCTATGAACAGTGTCGTGATAGTTTCAGGTGGACAGCCAAGGGACTCAGCCACACACATACATGTATCCATTCTCCCATCCCATCCAGGCTGCCGCATGATAGTGAGCAGAGTTCCCTGTGCATGCATGCTAAGTTGGTTCAGTCATGTCCGACTCTGCAACCCTGTGGGCCGTAGTCTGCCAGACTCCTCTGTCTAAGGGATTCTCCAGGCAAGAATACTGGAGTGGGTTGCCATTTCCTTCTCCAGGGGATCTTCCTGACCCTGGTTATCCATTTTGAATATGGCAGTGTGCACAAGCCTATCTCAAACTCCCTAATTATCCTTTCCCCCATCCTTCAAGGGGGTCCCACTCTTGATGCCACTATCCGTCAAAGTTGGGGCCAAAGTCACTTGGCTGGAGGACTGTGGCAGGGGGTGCTTATGCCCCCACCTTGCAGCAAGGTGCCTGGGAGAATGGAGATCCAGTGTCTTGAAATTTTGTCATTCGATCTGCCCTGTGAAGGGGGCATGTCCGAGACCCAGGGAAAGCTCATCTTAGTCCTCTGACTAAGGAGGCAGCAAAGGTCCCATATGCTGTGTTGTCTCTGTCTCGTCACCAGTCGCAGGTCCTGCCCCACCGTCTCCCTTGATGCTGTCACCGTCATCACCGAGGCAGTCTTTTTGTTTTGACCACGCTGCACCGCAAGTGGGGTCTTAGTTCCCCGACCTGGGATTGAACCCGTGTACCCAGCACTGGAAGTGTGGTCTTAACCGCCGGACCACCAGTGAGGTCCCCACCATGGCGGTATCTGAGTGTTGTCATCTCTCACTGCCTCGCCCTCCTTGCTGTCCCTTATCACTGTAAAACGACCGCCCAACCAACATCACACCAATCCCTCGGGTATTGTCCTCTTACACTGTCACCTGCTGCTGTCACACTGCCTCCTCAGGGGCACCTGCTGCTCTCACACTGTCTGCATCACCCCCTGTTCCTGTTCATCGTCTCCTGTCCCTGTCACATGGTCACAGCATTCATCCTCCTCTGAGCGCCCCACGCTGTTGTCATCCTGGAGGGTCACTGTGCAATGTCTGAGTCATTCCAGCTCTATTCTTTCTCCCCGTATCACCCCCCAACCCCATGACTTTCGGTACTGTCCTGGACTGCCCTCTTGCACACAGAACTCAGCTGTATATGTCCAGGCCTAGAAGACTCGCAGATGCCAGTAACGTGAGTCTAAGGGAAGGAGGGACACAGGGATGGCAGCGTGTGCCCAGGAGCACAGGGCCAGGGCTGGGGACAGACACATGGCGGGACGGGGGGGCTGCAGTCTGTGCCGTGGGGGGTGGCCTGGTAGTCTGGGGACAGAGCTCTCTTTGTCTGAGCACAGGAAGCAGCTGGGCTTAGGGAGGATGGAGCACATGGCCAGGGAATTTGGCTGGATGCCTGGGAATGAGGCAGGGTTGGGGCGGGGTGGCAGGGTGAGGGGAGGGGAGTGGCGCGTTCTGGAGTTCCCTGGGAAGGCCCCGAGAAGGTCAGGCGCAGGCTAGGAGGAGCGGAGAGAACAGCTGGACCCAGACGGCCTCCCCATCTGGTTCTGCAGGAATGACAGCCCCTTCTACACATTCTCACAATAGACCCCTGAGGCAGGCTCTTCTGTCCCCATTATACAGATGGGTAAAGGAGATCAGTCTTGGGTGTTCATTGGAAGGACTGATGCTAAAGCTGAAACTCCAGTACTTTGGCCACCTCATGGGAAGAGTTGACTCATTGGAAAAGACCCTGATGCTGGGAGGGATTGGGGGCAGAAGGAGAAGGGGACGACAGAGGATGAGATGGCTGGATGGCATCACCGACTCGATGGACATGAGTTTGAGTGAACTCCAGAAGTTGGTGATGGACAGGGAGGCCTGGCGTGCTGCAATTCATGGTGTCACAAAGAGTCAGACATGACTGAGCGACTGAACTGAACTGAAATGGAGGCACAGAACCCCCAAGTCACTCATCCCGTCCCCAGAGCCCTAAAGAACACAGGCAGATTTGAATCACAAAGCTGCAAACCTCAGTCTGCTGAGCAGAGGGAGACAGCAGAAACCCTGTCTTTGATACGTACACATGTATTCTTTATTCTTCAACCATGAACACAAATGCTGGCCCCCATATGCATTGTTCGTCCTTGCTTTTTTCCTCTTTGTAAACATTTGTTTTACTTGTAAACCAAGAAGTACCTCTTAATGATTATCATTTTTATTACTTTTTATTTATTTTGGGGACTGGTATAAAATTTATTTTTTATTTTTTTAAACTTACCTAGAATTTATTTTTACTTTATTTGTTTGGCTTCACTGAGCCTTAATTGCAGCACATGGAATCTTTAGTTGCAACATGTGGAATCTAGTTCCCTGACCAGGGATTGAACCTGGGCCCCCTGAATTAGGAGTTCAGAGTCTTAGCCACTGGACCACCAGGAAACACTCTTGAATTTATTTATTTACTTCTTAAAAATTTTTTTATTTTGTATTGGGGTGTAGCTGATTAACCATGTTGTGACTGTTTAGCTGAACAGGGAAGGGACTAGACATAAGTATACATGTACCCATTCTTCCCAAACTCCCCTCCCATCCCAGCTGCCACATACCACTGAATTGAAGTATAGTTTGTTTACATTGTTGTGTTAGTTTCAGGTGTACAGTGCAGTGGTTCTATTATATGTATATATATATCATCTTTCAAAAGTTTTATTGAAACATAATTAATTTACAATGTCATGCTCATTTTGTGAATAGCACAATGATTCAGTTATACACACATATATATACATATATACACAAATGTACATTCTTTCCTACATTCTCTTCCATTATAGGTTATTCCTTGAGTGTAGTTCCTTGTGCTATACAGTAGGTTCCTATTGGTTATCTATTTTATATATAGCAGTGTGTATATGTTAATCCCAAACTCCTAATTTATATCCTTCTCCTGCTTTCCCCTTTGGTTAGCCGTAAGTCTATTTTCTCTGTCTGCGAATCTATCTCTAGGTTGTAAGTAAGTTCATTTGTATCTTATGTTTTGGATTCTGCATATAAGCAATGTCACACAACACTTCTCTTACTGACTGGCTTACTTCACTTAGGTCCATGCATGTTGCTCCTGATGGCTTTATTTCATTCTTTTTATGGCTGAGTAGTATTCTGTGGTCTATATGTACCACATCTTATTAATCCAATCATCTGTCAGAGGACGTTAGGTTGCTTCCATGTCTTGGCTGTTATAAATAGTGCTGCAATGAACACTGGGGTGTATGTATCATTTTGAATTACGGTTTTGTCAGAATATGCGCCCAGGAGTGGGATTGCTGGATCATATGGTAGGTCTAGCTTTAATTTTTTAACTGAAACTCCATCCTGTTCTCCACAGTGGCTGTTCCAATTTACATTCTCACCCACAGTGTAGGAGGGTTCCTATTTCTCCCACCCTCTTTAGCTCCATTTGATGGAACATTATTCAGCCTTTAAAAGGGAGGAGATTCTGACACCTGCTACAACATGGTGAACCTTGAGGACATGATGCTCAGTAAAAAAAGCCAGATACAAAAGACAAATACTGTCTGATCCCACTCATAGGAGGGCCCTAGAGGAGTCAGATCCACAGAGACAGGAAGTAGACGGTGGGTCCAGGGGCTGGGGGAGGGGATGGGGAGTCAGTGTTTCATGGGGACAGAGCTTCAGTTTGGGGAGATGAAAAAGTACCGGAGATGGATGATGGGATGGTTGCCCAACAATGTGAATGTGCTTAATAGCACGTAATTGCACACTTAAAATGCTTAAGCAGTAATTGCACAATGTATATTTACATCACATCATTACACTGTCCACTTAAAATTTTTTTTTCATTGCTGTCCATTTTTTTATATATAGTTTTATTTTAAAGTTTATTTTATTCTTGGCTGTGCTGGGTCTTCGTTGCTGTGCAGTCTTTTTTCTCTAGCTGTGGACAGTGGAGTCTACTTTCCAGCTGTGGCGCTCAGGCTTCTCTTTGCGGTGGCTCCTCTTGTTACAGAGCACAGGCTGTGCAGGCTGTGCTCAGTAGCTGCAGTACGTGGGCTCAGTAGCTGCAGCTCCAGAGCACAGGCTTGGTAGTTGTGGAGCACGGGCTTAGTTGTTCCGCAGCGTGTGGGATCCTCCAGGGTCAGGAATTAAACCCATGTCTCGCATCTCGGCAGGCAGATCCTTTACCACTGAACCACCAGGGAAGCCCCACACTGTCCACTTTAAACCAAGGCAATTCTACCTATCAATTATTCCTCGAAAAAGTGGGAAAGAATTTTAAGAATTTAAATAATCATTAAGATGGTAATTTTTAAAGTGTATTTTATTGAAATATAGTTGATTTACAATGTTGTGTTAATTTCTGCTGTACATCAAAGTAATTCAATTACACATATGTATACATTCTTTTTCATATTCTTCTCCATGATGCTTTATCACAGGGCACTGAATATAGTTCCCTGTGCTATGCAGGAAGACCTTGTTGTTTATCCCTTCTCTATATGATCATCTGCATCTCCTAATAGGATGGTAAATCTTACGTTATCTGCATTTTACTTTTTTTTTTTTTTTTTTTAACGTGGAGGCCGAAGTCTCATCGCTGAGCTCACCCAAGCAGAATTCCTTCCCTACCTTCAGCCTCTGTCTTTGGACGGGTGGGGCTGGGTGAGTCTGATTCCACAACCATCACTGTTCCGCAGGGCAGCTCCAGAAACATGACATCATGTTCATTTTGTTTTCTCGGTTTTCGTTTTCTCTCTTGAAGGAGAGAAGTCTGGATGTTGAAGCAGCTGTAGCACGAACGATCGCTGGCTGCAATCTCACTTCACAAGTCTTGCATTTCCTGTACCTCTGATGTTGCTGAAGGTGACGGTCCTCTGTCTGTCATGGGGGAGGGCAGACCCGGCCACTGGGAGACAGAGAGCTGGACCAACAGGGCTGGTTGTGTCCGAAATATAGAGCTTTGGACTTGAGGCAACAGTCTTGCTGCAGCCATCAGATGCCTTCTGCCTGCTGATCTGCTGGAAACTTTCCCTCATGTTGCAAGGTATATGAGCTTCCTATGGCCACAGTGACAAGTTATCACAAACTTTATGGCTTGTAAAAAAACACCAGTTTTCTATCTTTCCATTCTGGAGGTCAGAACCCAAAATGGCTTTCACTGGGCTGACATCAAGTCACCCTCAGGACTGCGATCCTTCCGGAGACTATGGAGAGAGTGCATTTCCTGGCCTTTTCCATCTTCTGGAAGCTACCTGCATCCCCTGGACTGTGGCCCCTTCCTCCATCTTCAAAGCCAGCCGTGTAGCATCCTCTAATCCCTCTCTCTCTGACCCTCCTGCCTCCCTCTTTTAAGGACCCTTGTGATTCCCCTAGTAATGCAGGAGCATCCTCCCATCTCCATATCCTCAACTTAACCCCATCTGCAAAGGTGTCCCCATCTTTCACAGGCCCTGGCAATTAGAATGTGAGCATCTTTGGGACACTCTATGTAGCCTGCCATCGTGAGGTTTTCTGATGGAGAAGAAACATCAGCTCCAGAGGCATGAACAACATATGGAGCCCAACCTCTCAACCTCTGGACTTTGCTTCCCTCATCTTCAAAATGGGAAGGAAAATCTCTCTGTTGGTCATTTTCCTGGAAAATCAAGTAGGATCCAGCTGATAGTAATGTACAGTGGCCCTGTGGTGGTCCAAGACACAGGTGCCTGGTGACCCAGGCCTGAGGGCATCCTCCATTACTGTGTGTACTAAGTTGCTTCAGTCGTGTCCAACTCTGTGTGACCCTATGGACTGTAAGCCCACCAGGCTGCTCTGTCCATGGAATTTCCCAGACAAGAATACCAGAGTGGGTTGCCATGCCCTCCTCCAAAGGATCTTCCCAACCCAGGGATGGAACCTGCATCTCTTGCATCTCCTGCTTTGGCAGGCGGGTTCTTTACCACTACTGCCACCCATTTATTGACTGCCTACTGTATACTAGGCATGGGGAACAGGAAGGAAGCAGAAACAGCCTCAGACCCTGTCCTCCTGCTGTTTGTATCAGAGTCTGGGGGATATTATTCACTCTAGCGTTTATTGAGTGCCTGCTATATATATATCAGGCATCGTTCCAGGTGAAGGGGGAGCACAGGGGCAAGCAAACAAAGATCCATGGGACTCACATTCTGGTGGTGGTTAGTCTTGGGGCAAGGAGGTACTGATGCCCCAGGGGCCTGACTTAGGCTGGAGGTCAGGGGAGGCTTCTCCAAGGCAGAGATTGGCCAGATAAGGAATTAAAACTGAGGGAAGGGGAGAGAGGAGCAACCCAGATGGTAGGGAACAGCATGTGCAAAGGCCCTTGTGAGTTGCATGACTGGAGCACAGGGAACAAAGGGAATGACGAGTGAGAGGTGAGGCAATGGCAATCTATGGGGATTTTCTTGCTATTTAAAATCATCTGGGAGGGACTCCCCTGGTGGTCCAGTGGCTAAGACTCCATACTCTCAACACAGGGGGCCCAGGTTCAATTTCTGGTCAGGGAACCAGATCCCACATGCCTCAACCAAAGATCCTACATTTTGCAACAAAGATCCTGAATCCTGCAACTAAGACCTGGTGCAGCCAAATAAATAATTAAATGATTAAAAAAAATTTTTTTTGATTTTTTAAATTTTAATTTATTTATCTGTTTGTTTATTTTCTTTTTGGCCATGCTTGGTTGTTGTTTCTGGGAGAGAGAGCTTTCTCTAGTTGCAGCAAGCAGGAGCCACCCTCTAGCTGTGGTGCTTGAGCTTAGTTGCCTCTTGGCATGTGGAATCGTTCTGGGACGAGGGATCGAACCCATGTCCCCTGAATTGGCAGGTGGATTTTTAATCACTAGACCACCAGGGAAGCCCCAAAACAATTTAAAAAATATTTTAGGGACTTCCTTGGTAGCCCAGTGGCTAGGACTCCATGCTCCCAATGTGGGAGCCCTGGGATTGATACCTGGTTGGGGAACTAGATCCTACATGCCTCAACTAAGACCTGATGCAGCCAAATAAATAAATAATAAAAATAAAAGATAATCAAATTTTTAATAAAAAAATTTTAAATTTTTGAAAATATCTTTAAAAAGTCAACAGGGAGCCATTGGCAGCTTTTATGCAAGGGGGTGATTGCAAGTGGGTTCTGCAAAGACTGGGGCCACTGGGCCAGGTATGGGTTAGTCCTGTGGGAGAGGGGTACCCACTCCCAGCCCTGCCATCTGCACCCACCTCTCTGGGGCTCTGGTGTTTGCCTCGCCTGTCTCCCAGTGGTCCCATCCACCCCAACCCCAGCTACTGTTGGAATCTCTGCTTGCAGTTTCTTGCCCTGCCCCCCAAGCCTGGAGGATGGCACTAGTTCAGTCAACATCTTTAAAGCACCCATTGTGTGCAAGGAGCTTTACATTTGTTATAACACTGAGTTCCCCCAATAATCCTACCCAGGCTTCCCAGGGGGCACTACTGGTAAAGAATCGACCTGCCAGTTCAGGAGATGAAAGAGACATGGATTCAATCCCCGGATGAGGAAGATCCCCTGGAGGACGAAATGGCAACCCACTCCCATATTCTTGCCTGAAAAATTCCATGGACAGAGGAGCCTGGCAGACATGACTGAGTGATTGAGCACCCATGCAATCCATCAATAATCCTACTAGGGAGGCGTGAAGCCCAAGATCAAACTCGAAGACTGATGCCCAAGGAGGCAATTGGTTAAGTGAAGACTGTTGGTTCTGGAAGCTCAAACACTACTGACTCTCCGAAGATACCCATGAGCCAGGGTAACCTCTGGGTCTTCGGTGAACATTCAGTGAATCAATCAATGGATGAGTGAATGGTGGGCAAGTCCAGTGAGGCTAGCGGGAAAGACTGGAAATTGCCTATGGAGAGGGGTAAGCTGGACCCAGATTGAGAGGGGCCTTGAAAGCTCAACCTGGGGGGTATGGGTATGATGTGGTGGCCGCAGGGAGACATCAAGTGTTGTAGGCAGGGATCTGTTTTTGAGTTTGGACCCAATTGCCAGGAAGGGTGGAGTTAAGTGGGCCTGCCACTAGGGGGCACTCAAGTCTTCCCAGAGATTGTCTTCAGCGCGGCACTGTGGAGACGGTGGCCACTGGCCACAGGAAACAGTGGAGTTCTTGGAATGTGACCAGTTTGAACAGAGATTTAAGTGTGAAATACGCACTGGATTCTGAAGACTTCATAAGACAAAAGAGTGTCGCTTGCCTCACTGATGCTTTTTAAAATATCAATGACATGGAAATTTCCTGGCAGTCCGGTGCTTAGAACTCGGTGCTTTCACTGCCAGATGAGGGTTCAGTCCCTGGTCGAGGAACGAAGACCCTGCTAGCCGAGTGGTGTAGCCAAATTAAAACGTGTGTGTGTGTGTGTGTGTGTGTGTGTGTGCAATATCTAAGTCGTGTCCGACTCTGCAACCCCACGGACTGTAGTCTGCCAGGCTCCTCTGACCATGGAGTTTTCCAGGCAAGAATACCAGAGCAGGTTGCCATTTCCTACTCCAGAGGATCCCTCAGACCCAGGAATCAAACCCGTGTCTCTGGCGTCTCCTGCATTGGCAGGCGGATTCTTTACCAGTGCGCCACCTGGGAAGCCCTATATATATTAAATATGTATGTGCACTTTTGCGGAGAAGGCAATGGCACCCCACTCCGGTACTCTTGCCTGGAAAATCCCATGGACGGAGAGGCCTGGTGGGCTGCAGTCCATGGGGTCGCTAGGAGTAGGACACAACTGAGCGACTTCACTTTCACTTTTCACTTTCATGCATTTGAAAAGGAAATGGCAACCCACTCCAGTGTTCTTGCCTGGAGAATCCCAGGGACGGCGGAGCCTGGTGGGCTGCCGTCTATGGGGTCGCACAGAGTTGGACACGACTGAAGTGACTTAGCAGTGCACTTTGTGCCAAGTGGCTTGAGTCGTGTCCGACTCTTTGCCACCCCATGGACTGTATAGCCCACCAGGCTACTCCTCTGTCCATGGGATTCTCCAGGGAAGAATACTGAGGTGGGTTGCCATGCCCTCCTCCAGATCTTCCCCACCCAGGGATCGAACTCATGTCTCTTGTCTCCTGCGTTCGCAGGTGGGTTCTTTACCCCTAACGCCACCTGGGAAGTCCTATATATTAAACACATACACGTACATATGTGTATCAATGACATGTTGAGATATATATATATCTATATATAGATATATATATAGATATATATATATCAGTGACGTGTTGATGATATTCGGGGCACATGGGCTAAATAAATTATTAAATTTTGTCTGTTTTCTGTTCCACTTTTTTGCAATGTGGTTCAGATGGCATACATGGGTCATATTTATATTTCTGTTGGACGAAACTGGCTTAGAGAGAAGACTTACTGTTTTCAACAGTTGCCGGGGGCAAACTACCCTCTCTTTTTTTCTTATTTTCTCTTATACTGGTCATCCTTCAAGGTGACCATCTTGCAGTGTGTCTCACCAGGTTATTCTTACTCATTGACTAAGAGTACATAACACATAAATAGACCAAAAGTAGAGAGTAAAGGTTACTGTTTCATAAATATAGAATCATATTAGATACACCTTTGTATTCAAGGTATCTTAAGGGAACTGCCCAGACTACCTGCTGAGGTCCTAATTCACTCTTCCGACTTGCTTGATAACCTCCCATGGTGTGGATGAACCATAATTTATTCAACCAAATTCCCATGAACTGGTTTTCCCTTGGCTCACAGGTTTTATTCCCTCCACTACCAAAAAGAAAAAAAACCCTACAATACTCTTTTTTTTTTTCCAACTTCACAGTATGTACCATCTTATTTCATACATGGAAATACGAAATAAGTATTGGACTTATTTCATTGGCATGGACTCTTAACCACTGGACCTCCAGGGAAGTTCCTAATAAATATTTTATACCTATGCCCATAAGTGAAAGTCATTCAGTCGTTTCTGACTCTTTGCAACCCCATGGAGTGTAGACTGCCAGGCTCTTATATCCATGAAATTCTCCAGGCCAGAATACTGGAGTGGGTAGCCATTCCCTTCTCCAGGGGATCTTCCCAACCCAGGGGTCGAACCCAGGTCTCTCGCATTGTGGGAGAGTTCTTTACTGACTGAGCCATCAGGAAAGCCCAAGAATACTGGAGTGGGCAGCCTTTCCCTTCTCCAGGGGATCTTCCTGACCCAGGAATCAAACCGGGGTCTCCTTGCAGATGAGGAGAATTGCAGGTGAATTCTTTACCAGCTGAGCTACCAGGGAAGTGCTACCTATGCCCATATGTGCTGATGATTTATTTCTAAAGGAAAGATTTCTAGGAATGAGATTGCTGGGTGAAGGGCTTATGTATTTTTAATGGAGTTTGTCAGGCTGTAGATATCAATGAATTGACTCTAAAATCTCTTTGAAAAGACAAAGACCCATAAGAGCCAGCACAACACTGAAGAAGAACAAAATCAGAGGGCTGAGACCACCTAATACCAAGACTTTGTATAAAGCTACAGTAATCAAGACGGCATGGAACTGGCAACAGAATAGACACATAAATCAATGTAAACAGAATAGAAAGCCCAGAAACAGGCTCACACAAATGTAGTCAATTGATCTTTGACAAAGGAACACAGGCAATTCAATGGAGAAATGACAGTCTTTTCTTTCTTTAAAAAATGTTTGTTTGTGCACCAGGTCTTAGTTTCAGCATATGAGATCTAGTTCCCTGACCAGGAATTAAATCTGGGTCCCCTGCATGGGGAGTGTGGAGTTTTAACCCCTGGAGCAGCAGAGAAATCCCAGGACAGGCTTTTCAACAGATGGTGTTAGAATAATTGGATGGCCATATGCGGAAAAAAAAAAAAAAAAAGGGAGGGAGAAGAAGAATCTAGACACAAACCTTATACCTTTTACAAAAATAAACTCAAAATGCATCGTAATGAGTTACCTTGAAGAGGCAAATCCATCGAGACAGAAAGTCAGAGGTTATCAGATGCTGGAGGAAGGTGATATAGGAAATTATCGTTTGATGGGTATGGTTCCTGTTTGGGATGATAAAAAGCTCCAGAAATAGTGGTATGATTGTACAACATTGTGAATGCAGTGAATACCACCGAATTGTACACTAAAAAATGGTTAAAGTAATACATTAAGTATTATGTATATTTTACTCCATGTCCCCCACATGTAGAATCATACACCTGGATGTAAAACACGAAACTAAAAAACTCCTAGAAGAAGACCCGGAAACAAATCTAGGTGACCTTTGTTTTGGCAATGGGTTTTTAGATACAGCATCAAAAGCATAATCCATGAAAGAAAAAATCTGATGTTGAAGTTCCATAAAATTAAAAGTTTTGCTCTGCAAAAATATGCTATTAAGACAATGAAAAGACAAGTTGTAGACTGGAAGAAAATACTGCAAAATGCAGTAGCCTCTGAAAAAGGATTTACATCAAAAATAGATGTTGCCAGAGCAAAATAGCACATTTCTGTCAGTCATGCCTGAGAACACTTTTCCCCACAGCTTCACCAGCAATGCGTGTTACAACTTTTTAAAATTTGTGTCAGTTTGAGGAAGTGGCATCTCACCATTATCTCAATTTACATGTTCTTACCCACAGCCCATCTGAACATCTTTTCATCTGATCTGGGGACTTGAATTTACTTTTCTGCGTAGTACTTATTGGGCTTCCAGGGTGATGCTATTGGTAAAGAACCTGTCTTCAATGCAGGAGACATAAGAGATGCGAATTCCGTCCCTGGGTAGGAAGATCCCCTGGAGGAGGATATGGCAACCCACTCCAGTATTCTTGCCTGAGAAATCCCATGGACAGAGGAGCCTGGTGGGCTACAGTCCATGGGGTTGCAAAAGAGTTGGTTGCAACTTATGGACTAACAACAATAACATAGAGACATGAAGTAAATTGGTGGTTACCCAAACCTGAGGCGAAAGGTGAATAAAGCCTGAATGATTAATGGGTACAGAGTTTTCCTTTAGAATGTTGAAAATGTTTTGAAACTAGAGAAAGGTGGTGGTTGCATAACATGGTCAGTATAGCAAATGGTCACTGAATTGTATACTTTGAAATATTTTGTGAATTTTTACATCAATAAAGGAATATTTGAAAAGAAAAGAGGTAAAATGCCAACTTTTCATGTATTCTGGGATATCTTTCTGGATTTTTATGATTTTTTCTTACTCATCTATTTAACTATTTTAACTTCAATTGACTCATCCCCCTATTCATTTTTAACATTTGTCTTGGCTAGTCTTCCATATGATTTTTATCCAATTCAGGAAAAATAATTATGCCTGTCCCATTGGAATGCTTAATGTAATTGTATTAAATTTATAATTTTGGATAACATATTTTATCAATGTCAACCCATCAAAGCAGTGTATGTCTTTCCATTACTTCAGATTTTGCTTTATCTCTTTTAATGAGATTTATGATTGTTTTTCTTTCCTTTTTTTTTGGCCATGCCTCGAAGCTTGTGAGATCTTAGTTCCCCAACCAGGGATTGAACCCAGGCCCTCAGCAATGAAAGCGCTGAGTCTTAACCACTGGACCACCAGGGAATTCTCTAGATTTTATTATTTTTTTAATACAGTATCATATACACTAAATATAGTATAATATTTACTATTAATCTTAGAGTAATTGCCGGGAGCCTGCATATCGCATACCAAGTGCATATTGCATATTGCATATTGAGTGCAGCACTTTCCACAGCATCATCTTTCAGGATCTGGAATAGCTCAACTAGAATTCTATCACTGCCGGGAGCCAGAGTGAGGAACTCCGCCCATGGCAAAGGTCATGAGGAAGGAGGCTCGGCATACGCAAAGGCGGGATCGAGCCTCAGGAGTCCCCCTGGAAATTCTCGAGCGTCTACCCCCAAACCAGAGTCTGCCTACTTTCTGCTTTGTGCTTTCACCTACACCTCTGACTTTACGGGGGCTGTCCCCCACTATCTCTCTCTGAAAAAAGAGTTAGCTTACAGCTCCAGTTAATAATTCCTGGGTGTGACAGTGTTTCAACCTACAAACTTCTTTGGAAATCCTCTAGCCTGCCTGAATAGGTTTTTCTGGCCACATGTAATTGTTCAGAGCCTCCCAACTGTGAGAGGCAGGAGATGTTCTAAACTGTCTAAACACAGATTCCTTTGAGTAGTTAAAAGATTGATTAGAAATTGTATTGGTGAAGGGTTTTTCACTTATTGGGCCAATGTTTGCTGCTAAATCTCCATACCCCTTACCTACTGTGTCCTTGGCAGTGTATTGATTGATATAATGGGTGTATAGAAATGTAAGTAGTGGCCTCAATGTTTGTAACGTTGGACCCTTGAGTTAATTCTTTTCTTGATTGAGCCCACCTCACCTTTGCCCTATAGGAATGCAGCTTTGTCCAATGCTTTTTTGGAGGCTGGCGCCTGACTTTGGAATAATCACCTTTAGAGAAAAATAAGTTTCTTAAAATGTTAACAGGCCTCCGGGCCAGAAGATGATGCAAATCACCTAAACTTTTGCATATGATAAGTTTGTAGGAAGAAAGCCTGGCTTACTGCATGACTCTACCCCTTCCCCCATTATCCTCTATGCATAACTTAAGGTATAAAAACTACTTTGAAAAATAAAGTGCGGGCCTTGTTCACAGAAACTTGGTCTCCCCATGTCGTTCTTTCTCTTCTGGCTGAATTTCCACTGAGTTTTTCTCACTGAAATTTTCTCCACTAAATTTCCTCACTGAGCTATCCTTATTTCAACACTCTTTATATCCTTAATTAACATTTAATTAAGCAATTGTTTCCTGATCACCGATGCCGTCTCTCCTTCGAATACCCTGGATCAGCTGGGGCTGGACCCTGGCAAGTAATTACTTTTATATTTAAACAATTCCTTTCTCTTTTTTAAAAATTTTACTTCACTTTCACTAAAAAAAAGCCTGCTAAATTTTATCAAACAGTACCTGTTAATACGATCTTGTGGTTTTTCTTATTTAATCTGATAGAGTGCTTTTTACTGTAACTCTGGTATTTTGAAAATAAAGCTGTGTCAGACTGTAGCTTCTCTTTTGGACGCATGACAATATTTGATAACATTAAAAAATTTTTTTCTATGTGCTTAGATGAGGTTGATCTGTATATTTCTGTCCTGTCATTATTAAGCTTTGGAATTGAAGTCTTGAATTCATAAAATGCAGTCATAGATGCATTGGGTGAGTTTTCTGTATTTTTCTATGGAGTAGTTTTAATAATTTGGATTGTGATTACGATTATTTAGTTTAGAGAAACTTTCCCAATATAGTTCTTTAATCACCTTGCTAATATGTTTTATTTGAGCAACTGAACTGAACTGAACTGAATATCTTTTATAGTCGTTGACCTAACCAGACGTTCCCCTTGGGTCAGTGATCAGACTGTGCATTTTTCTCAGAAATCATTTCCTTTAGGTTTTCCAGAACATTGCCTGGGCGGCATGTACAATTCTCTTATTTGACTGTTTACGTCTATGCTGACACTTAATCGATTCCAAGGTCCCTAATGGTGTTTATTTTTCTCCTTGCTCTGATTTATAAATTAATCAGTCTGGTACGAGGTAATATTTCATTGGTTTTTAAAGAATCCACTTCCTTTCTCACCCTATTTGACCTTCCCTTCATTTGATTCATTTCCATTTTTCCTTTCTATCTATTGCATCTTCCTAATATCCCCCTTCCCAGGGGCTTCCTTGTTGGTCTAGTTTGCTTATTTATTTATTCTGATTCAGGTATAAGTTTGATCCCCGGTCAGTGAACAAAGATCCCACATGCCTGGCAACGTGGCCAAAAAAAAACAAAACAGTAATTTCTTTCTTCTTAATTTTTTTTGCTCTTAGTCTAATTTGTTAACACAGTTCCTTTATTTTCATTTTCTCTTTTTCTTTTTTTTGGCTGATCTTATTTCGCCCACTAGAGACCAAACTCAGGCTATGGCAGAGACAGCACTCAGTCCTAACCACTGGACTGCCAGGCAATTCCCATATTTATTTATTTATTTTTTCTTTAACAACTGGAAAATTGGGCTCTGAGCATTTCTCCAAGATCAGTTTTATATGTCTCAGGGATTTGTATGTAAAATGTTTTTTTCACTGTTTCTGAATCGTTTACCAGCTCACTTTTGGCCTCCTCTGTCATTCAAGTCATTGGCTTTTGTGGCCGCTGGTCTGTTTGGGGCAAAGAGGATGACAGGGATGTGGAATAGGGATGGGGTTATGAGAGAGGTTATGGGTGGCGTCTTTGTTCTCTTCTTTTATTTCTTTTATCCCTTCCATTCTAGAACAATACTCATCCTAGACAGTTTAGAGTGTATCTTTTTGTTTGTTTCTGATTCTGCAAGATGTATATTTTGCTCTGTGCCTGTTTCCCGTATGCCAAAATGAAGCTGTTCTCTATCTCCCGCTTTGTCCTTTCTCTCTCATTTCTTCCCTTCTCTATTGGCATTTTATTTCAAATAAAATTGCATATTATGTATATTTGAATCAGAATCTGCATTTTTTCCCCTTAAGGTTTAATTCACATAGCATAAAATGCACACAATCCAATTTCAGAACACTTTTATTACCCCCTAAAGAAACCTCACACCCATTGGCAGTCACCTCTCATCCCCTCTTCCCATTGCCCCAGGCAACCTCAACTCTACCTCTGTCTCTGTGGATTTGCCTGTGTGGGCAGTCAAGTAAATAGAATCATGCCACATGTGAATTTTGTTATCTGGCTTTTTTCACTCACCATAATGCCCTCACAGTCATCCACGTTGCACTGTGAATCAACATTTCATGGCTGGATAATATCTCATTGCATGGAAGGATTTTTTATTATCCTTTTATTATCCATTCATCAGTTGTTTCCACTTTTCGGCACCTTGTTAGAAAAGTTTATCCATGTTGCTTCATGAGAGGTATGTCTGTTACCTCCAGCTGCTCGCAGGACTTCTGGCCATATGTCCCCAAGTTTCACCATTCATCTGCTCCGCCAGCAATGAACTGGGTGTGTATGTACATGTGTTAAGTCACTTCAGTCATATCCGACTCTTTGCATTACTATATATTATAGCCCACCAGGTTCCTCTGTCCATGGGAATCCAGGCAAGAATACTGGAGTGGGTTGCCATGCCCTCCTCCAAGGGAACGTCCCGGCCCAGGGATCTAACCCTCATCTCCTGCTTTAACAGGTGGATTCTTGACCACAAGCGCCACCTGGGAAGCCCACAATGGACCCTAGAGCCATTCAAATCCCTGCTAGGCAAAATGATTATACAATGAACTGGATTGTTCCTCTTTTTTATTTTTAGAGCAGCAGATTGCTATTATTGATCTAATCAATATATCTTCTGCTATTTCCCTAATGATAGTTATTCAGTGGGGTTGTGTTACTTTTTTTTTCTCCTTCAATTGCTTTATTTTCCTGGGTTTGTTTATTTTTCCTGTGTTTATTCTGGTCTCTACCTTTCGTTTTGGAGGTTTCCTTAAATTTTATATTTGAATGTGAGGTTTAAGGCCTGACATGGTGGCGGACGGTGGGGTTGGTGTCAGTGGGGAGTTTCACCAAAGGCAAACTTTTCCAGAGGTCTCTCCCAAACGTCAGTCTCTATAGGTCTTTTCTCTGAAACCACTGGGTTTTTTCCAGAGAATACTCTCAGTCTCCTGTGTGTGGGGGTCAGAGGTGCTTTCTTTTCCAGAGAATACTCTTAGTCTCCTGTGTGGGGGGAGCAGGAGGCAGAGGAGAGCACCTTTGGCTTTCTTGGCACCCAAGAAAGTTTGGGGCTTCCCAGGTGGCTCAATGGTAAAGAATCTACCTGCAATGCAGGAGATGTGGGTTTGATCACTGGGTCGGGACAATTCTCTGGAGAAGGAAATGACAACCCACTCCAGAATTCTTGCCTGGAGAATCCCATGGACAGAGGAGCCTGGCAGGCTATAGACCATGAGGCGGCAAAGAGTTGGACACAACTTAGCGACTAAACCACCACAATAGAAGCTGTTTACTTAATACAACAAAATAGCCGGTTATGTTACTAGCAGAATGGATTTATTTAAGAGCAGCTAAGAATTGCAATTCAGGATCTGCAACTGTGATGAACCACATGTAAATCCATTAAAACAAAGAAGAGGAAACTCTTTTATAGAGGAGAAGGGGAAGTTGGGAGAGGCTGTTGTAAATAAAAAGGCCATTGGAGGAAACTGGGAGTTAGAAATATTGTTGTTTAGTTGCCAAGTCATGTCCAACCTTTTATGACCCCATGGACTGCAGCATGCCAGGCCTCCCTGTCCCTCACCATCTCCCCGAGTTTGCCTAACTTCATGTCCATTGAGTCGGTGACACCACCCAACCATCTCATCCTCTGTCACCCTCTTCTTCTGCCCTCAATCTTTCCCAGCATCAGAGTCTTAAAATACCATTCTGGGGAGACAAATTAATGGAAAAATCCATGTGCAGCAGCCAGGCTGACCATGAGAACACCCCAGGCCCTGGAGACAGTCTGTCTGCAGCCCCAGACAGGAAGGATGGGGCTGGTGGGGTTGGAAAGTGGCTGTGCCCTGCCAGGTGTAGGGACACAAGAAACAGTCTTCCCAGAACCCAGAAAAAAGCAAAGAACTATTGCTGGAATTAAGGAGCTTAGCCATGGCTGAGGTATCCTCACCAGTTTGATTGAGGTCAAGGGGAAGGCCTCTGGGGTCATGCGCAGGTGGGATACACTCCCTGCCCATCTCTCTATAGCTCTAGGCTCTCAGTTTCAATCTCCACAACTCTTTTCCTTATTTATGCATTAATATTTGCTTCTATCTACTGATTTAGCTGTGCTGGATCTTCGCTGTGGTACACAGGTCTTCTGTCTTCGTTGAGACGTACAGGATCTTTAGCTGTGGCAGGCAGGATCCCCCCTGAGACGTGTGAACTCTTAGCTGCAGCGTGTGGGATCTAGCTCCGTAACCAGGGAAGGAACCTGGGTCCCCTGTATCGGGAGCTTGGAGTCTCAGCCACTGGACCACCAGGGAAGTCCAGAATCTCCATGACTCCTGATCTCCCCTCTGGAAGATGCAAATAATATTAATCCCGGCCTCCCAGGGTCCCCAAAGGGGCTCAAGATTACGTTTGAGCATGAGACATTACAGACCAACAACAATAATTCTGAAGTAACAGTTAAGAATCAGAAAGTGCTTTCCCTGTGCCAAGCACTGTCTTTCTTCTTGATGTATATTATCTGATCACCACGACATCGCCACAACAGCCCCACACAACCGGTGTTGCTGTCAGGCCATCGTGCAAAAGAGCAAACTTTGTGTTTCAAAGAACTTGAATAGTCCCCTGGCAGAGCTGGGACTTGCAGTCTGCCCTGCAACCCCACAGCCCCCTTGCCTCTTTGAGGGCAAAGGATTTTGTTTTTGTTTTTGTTTTTTTGCAATCTACCCAAGACAACCTGTGTCCTGGTGAAGGGGGGCAGGGGAGGGTCTTCCATGGGGAAGCTTAGACACATTGTAACAAATTATAATCAAGTTCACCCATTGCTACTAGGTCTCAACTTCATCCGACTCCAAGAAGGTCTAGCTTCAGTTCAGTTCAGTCACTCAGTTGTGTCCAACTCTTTGAGACCCCATGGACTGCAGCACGCCAGGCCTCCCTGTCCATCAACAACTCCCGGAGTTTACCCAAACTCATGTCCATTGAGTCGGTGATGCCATCCAACCATCTCATCCTCTGTCATCCCCTTCTCCTCCCACCTTCAATCTTTCCCAGCATCAGGGTCTTTTCAAATGAGTCAGCTCTTCGCATCAGGTGGCCAAAGTATTGGAGTTTCAGCTTCAACATCAGTCCTTCCAATGAACACTCAGGACTGATCTCCTTTAGAATGGACTGGTTGGATCTCCTTGCAGCCTAAAGGACTCTCAAGAGTCTTCTCCAACACCACAGTTCAAAAGCATCAATTATTCGGCACTCAGCTTTCTTTATAGTTGAACTCTCACATCCATACATGACTACTAGAAATATGATTTTGGAGCCCCAAAAAACAAAGTCAGCCACTGTTTCCATTGTTTCCCCATCTATTTGCCATGAAGTGATGGGATCAGATGCCATGATCTTAGTTTTCTGAATGTTGAGCCAAATTTTTCACTCTCCTCTTTCACTTTCATCAAGAGGCTCTTTAGTTCTTCTTTACTTTCTGCATAACAGTGGTGTCATCTGCATATCTGAGGTTGTTGATATTTCTCCCGGCAATCTTGATTCCAGCTTGTGCTTCATCCAGCCCAGTGTTTCTCGTGATGTACTCTGCATATAAGTTAAATAAGCAGAGTGGCAATATACAGCCTTGATGTACTCCTTTTCCTATTTGGAACCAGACTGTTCTTCCATGTCCAGTTCTAACTGTTGCTTCCTGACCTGCATACAGATTTCTCAAGAGGCAGCTCGGGTGGTCTGGTATTCCCATCTCCTTCTAGCTTGTGGGTGTGCAAAGCCGATGCTTTTTCTGATCTCTGGGGACCATGCTGCAGCCCCTGCCATGCCCACCAGTGCCTGTGGTTAGGAGTTTGGGGTTGGTTTCCCAGCAAGAGTGCTCTGTCATCTGCCTGGGAAATGATGAGGGGAGAAGCAGGAATGAGCAAGGGGCCCTTGCAGGCAAAACCTCCTCTCTTTCCAGTCTGAGCCTCTGCCCCCGGGTCTACCCTGTGACCAGGTAATCTGATACTCTTCTATCTGCCTTCTTTTTACTCTGTTCCCATCTGACAGACACTGAAGCTTCTCTGGAGTGGAGAGCCTCTGTGTTCTGGGTGCCAGCAAGTTGCATAAACCCAGGTATCTTGAGAATCTACCCTAGCTGTGGCCAGACCTGGGCAGCTTCAGGCAACAACAGGTCCACTGAAGCTTTGCTGTATGTTGACATGGTTAACACTGACCAGTTACCAGAGACAGAGTTGGCCCTAAAGCGTGGAAGAGGGCATTGCTTTAAAGTATAAACATTTCAGCAGCATTAAGTACATTCACTTTGTTGTGTAATCATCACCGTCTATCTCCAATTGCACAGGAAAACTGGTCTTGAGTTGAATTTTTTTTTTTACTTTAACATCAAACATTGATTGAATTTAAAGTGACTGGATATACATGAAAACGTGCTAGGCACTAAACAAAATGATCAAGACATAGTCCCTGACTTCAAACATACACAGTCAAGCAAATTAATTCCACTGAGTGGGCACAAACACCAAACCTCTAACTTCAAGCATTTTCTGAACCAGATGCACCCATGATGTTCATTTAATTCCTCTCTGTTTGTGGTGTGATAATGGTAAATATAGGTAGAGAAAGAAGCTTCAAAATAAACAATAACCCTGACAAATTAAATGTAGAATGATAGAGATTCAGGAAGAAATGAGCTGTCTTGCCACCCTCTCAGCTTCTCAAAAAATGTTTTCTTCGCTGTTTTGGTAGGAATCATATGTTAATTAACCAGAACAGAAAAAATAAAAAAGGAAAGATAAGAGCTAGAAGGTCAGAATCGAGATCAAGGAAAACGAGCGCAGAAACAAATTATAAGAGAGAGGAGGAAAGAATTTGGAAAGTTAGAAAAGCCAAAATAATTGCTTGTTGTTTAGCTAAGTCGTGTCCAACTCTTGGTGACCCTGTGGACAAATGGACTGTAGCCCACCAGGCTCCTGTGTCCATGGGATTTCCCAGACAAGAATGTTGGAGCAGGTTGCCATTTCCTTCTCCATTAAACTGCATTTTACAGATGGCAAAACATGGAAGAAATTTGGTCCAAGCATACATAGATGGGAAGCAAAAGAATCACCAACGGCTCTCTTTCTCTCTTTAACGCAGCATTGGGCTGCATCATCCAGGCTGGAACAAAGTTCTGCAGCCCCGTCCTGGGCATTCCAGTCTCCGCTGACAAATTCCATAGCTACTTCTTACTGTGCTACAACTTGAACTTCCTTTTTGTAAGTCACGTGGTTGAAATTGATGGAGAGAGGGTGGATGTTGGGGTAACCCAGAAGCATTTGTTCACGTATGTTTTTTTCCCCTAGCACCCTTTATAATTAAAAAAGAAAATCTTAATAATGTAAATAAGAAAAACCTTATTTATTTTTAATTTTTGTATTTTTTTAAGCACCAAAACATTTTGTATTGGGTTCTGGCTGACAGGAAAAACCTTATTTAAAAAGGAAAAATGGAAGCTACAAAAATGGCTCTCTTCAGGGTAGGCAATGCTAGGTTCCATGCCTGAGTTTTGTCCCTGGGTTCCATGTTGGTTTCTGTGATTGGGTTTTATGGCTGGGTTCTGTGGCTTCTTGCTATAGTGGGGTTTGTGGCTGGGTTCCATGGTTGAATTCTGTGGCTGGGTTTTGTGTTGGGTTCTATAGCTAGGTTTTACGACTGGCTTTTATGTTGAGTTCCATGATGGCGTTTCATGGTTGTTGTCATTGTTTTAACCCTACAATTCTTTCCTTCTTTTCACTTAAAAATTTTTATTCATGGTTGCCTTTTGTTCTTGGGCTCTGTGGATGGTTTGGGGCTTCAAAGTCTCTACAGCTTTTGCTCTTTTGCCTGGGAAGTTTCAAGTTCAGGTGAAGATACTGCAAAGACATTTTATAGTATGAAGTAATAAATTAATGAAGACATCCACAGGCTGGATCAGATTTGAATTAGGTTAAAAGTGACCTCTCAGGAGCAAATGCTTTCATCTCAAAGGAAGAGGCGGTACCCAGAGTTTGAGGCCAGAGACTGGGCACAGAGGCAGGAGAGGTTTATCTGGGGTAGGGATTAAATCGGGATGACTGCAGGCTGTATTAGTGCTCTGGGGACTAAGTGCCGTGGGTTTTGGTGCTCTGCCCTCAACCTTATTTTCCCTCAAGTATTTTTTGTAATTGGGGCTTCCCATGTGGCACTAGCAGTAAAGAACCTGCCTGCCAATGCAGAAGACATAAGAGACACAGGTTTGATTCCTTGGTTCAGGAAGATTCCCCTGGAGGAGGGCATGGCAACCCACTCCAGTATTCTTTCCTGGAGAATCCCACAGACAGAGGAGCCTGGTGGGCTACAGTCCACGAGGTCTTGCAGAGTTGGACATGATTCAAGCGACTTAGCAAAACATTTGAATATGTTTAATATGTTATTATAATTAAAAGCCTATTCTAATGTAAATAATACATTATTTATTAATGTATTATTATATTCTCCAGCCAAGAATACTGGAGTAGGTAGCCATTCCCTTCTCCAGGAGACCTTCCTGATCCAGAGATCAAACCCAGGTCTCCTGCATTGCAGGCAGATTCTTTACCATCTGAGCCACCAGGGAAGCCCCTATTATATACATAAATACATAAATAATATCCTGTTATTTGAGGGGTGGGATTTTTTTTTCAGGAAAACATTGGAATGTTCTGGTATACGTTCCTGATATGTGGTCACCTACTCTGTGCCAGGCACTTTTTTTTTCAATTTGGCTGCACCTGGTCTTAGTGGTGGCACTCAGAATCTTAGTCGCAGCAGGCACTCTTAGTTTCGGCCTATGGGATCTATTTCCCTGACCAGGTAGATTCCTTACCATCTGAGACACGAGGGAAACCCTCTGTGGGGTGTATTTCTCTCTAAATAAATCCACTTCTTACCCATCACTTTGTCTCTCACTGAATTCTTTCCGTGATGAGACATCAAGAACCTGAGCTTTATTAAGTCCTGGTGTGTGATCTCAGTTAAAAGACCAAGGGTTCAAGTCCTAATCTGAGTTACACGGTTTCAAAGGGGTTTGCCGCTTCCTGTTCAGAGGCTTGGGCAAAGCTGTCATGAGGATAAAAGGGGCAGAAAAATGAGGGCCCTGTGGAAGATTAGCAGGTAGAGGTCACGGGAAGTGGGAGCCTGGACTTGAGTGAATCCATCTGACACCAGGGTCTCTGCAGGGGTGAGTGCTTTGGCAATTGCCCTCTGCATCACAGGTGCTTGGGCTTCTCTAGTGGCTCAGTCAGTAAAGAATTTGCCAGGAGTTCAGGAGACCTGGGTTCAATCCCTGAGTCGGGAAGAATCCCTGAAGGAGGAAATGGCAACTCACTCCAGTGTTCTTGCCTGGGACATCCCATGGACAGAGGAGCTTGGCAGACTATCAACCATGGGATCACAAAGAGTCAGACACGACTCGGACCTGTTCGTGACGAACTCGGACCTGTTTGTGACTAACACGAACAGGTGCTTGCCCTGTGGAATCTAATATTTCCCTCTGCCCAGGAAAGTTCTGGGTTCCTTTCAGAAGCTGTCTGGGAGCGTTGACCACTACCCAATCCGCCTCAGTTTCCCTGGAAAGCCTCCGTTTCCAGTAAGGGTGGCGAGAAGGGGGAGCAGGGCTCGTGGGCATCCTCCTTCGACTGCCTGATGCTCTTTGCCACACCTCGAGTTGAATCTAGGTAAGAATGCTACCTTTCCAGGATACTGACATGCTGAAGAGGAGGCAGGACCATGGAAGAGTTAAAACAGGGAATTCCCCGGTGGTCCAGCGGTAAGGACTCTGTGCATTCACTTCGAGAACCTGGGTCAATCCCTGGTTGGGGAATTAAGATTCTGTAAGCTTCGTGGCACAGCTGAAATAAAACAAAATTAAAAAACTGTGACTTTTTAAAAGAATTACAGAATGTTGCTCCAACTTGCAGCTTTCAGTATTAATAGCCTTCGGAGAAGGAAATGGCAACCCACTCCAGTGTTCTTGCCTGGAGAATCCCAGGGACGGAGGAGCCTGGTGGGCTGCCATCTATGGGGTCGCACAGAGTCGGACACGACTGACGTGACTTAGCAGCAGCAGCAGCAGAGAGCATTGGCAACATGTACCAATCCCAGGTGGCTCAGCAGTAAAGAATCCACGTTCAGTGCAGGAGACGCCTGTTTGATCCCTAGGTCAGGAGGATCCCTGGGGGTAGGGCATCGCAACCCACTCCAGTATTCTTGCCTGGAGAATCCCATGGACAGAGGAGCCTGGTGGGCTACAGTCCATGGGGTCACAAAGAGTTGAATGCTGACTGAGCACACACACACACACACACCAAGAATCATGTTTGTCTTTTTCAAGCCAATATTTCCACTTCTAAGAATTCATCTTGAATAAATACAAGAACTAGGCAAACATTTGCACATACCCAAAGATCCCCGGAGAAGGAAATGGCAACCCACTCCAATACTCTTGCCTGGAAAATTCCATGGATGGAGGAGCCTGGTAGGTATAGTCCATGAGGTCTCGAAGAATGGGACATGACTAAGCGACTTCACTTTGACTTTTCAAACACATGGTAGTGTTTTTTTTAAAAAAAACATTTATTTTATTGAAGTATAATCGATTTACAGTGTTGTGTTAACTTCTGCTGTATAGCAGAGTGATTTAAATATATGTAAATACATGTTCTTTTTCATTTACTTTTCTGTTGTGGTTTATCACAGGATTTTGAATGTGGTTTCCTCTGCTATACAGTAGGGCCTTGGTGTTTATTCATTCTGTGTATAATAGTTTGCATCTGCAAAGCCCAAACTCTGAATCCATCCCGCCTCCACCCACGGGCAGCATTATTCCAATATTCACTTAGCCAAAGCTTACAGTGCCCAGTTAAGTAAACTGTGATATTATAACATGATCACATTGGCTGCTGCTGCTGCTGCTAAGTCTCTTCAGTCGTGTCGGACTCTGTGCGACCCCATAGACGGCAGCCCACCAGACTCCCCCATCCCTGGGATTCCCCAAGCAAGAACACTGGAGTGGGTTGCCATTTCCTTCTCCAATACATGAAAGTGAAAAGTGACGGCTAGACAGTCATTAAAAATGCTTTTAATGCTTTTTAAGTGCATGAAATGATTTTCTAACGACACAGAAAGATTTTTTTTAACAATATGACAAGTGTGTGTGTTAGTCGCTCACTTGTGTCCAGCTCTTTGCGATCCCCTGGACTATAGCCCACCAGGCTCCCCTGTCCATGGGGTTCTCCAGGCAAGAATACTAGAGTGGGTTGTCATTTCCTCCTCCAGAAGATCTTCCTGACCCAGGGATTGAACCTGGGTCTCTTGCATTTCAGGCAGATTCTTTACTGTCTGAGCCAGCAAGTGTTTTTATATATAGTATTCTAAGGAAAACATGCATGCAGGTAGAAGCCAATATTTTTTTCTAGATTTTTCTGTGATTAAAGATCCCAATGGGGCTTCCCTGGTGGCTCAGTGGTGAAGAATCAACCTGCCAATGCAGGAGGCAAGGGTTTGATCCCTGGTCTAGGAAGATCCCACATGCCACAGAGCAACTAAGCCCATGTGCCACAACTGTGGATCCTGTGCCGTAGACTCCAAGAACTGCAATTAATGAAGCCCGTGCGCCCTAGAGCCCACGCTCCACCAAAGAGAAGCCACCGAAATAGGACGCCTGTGCACTGCAACGAAGAGTAGCCCCTGCTCACCACAACTAGAGAAAAGCCCTCATAGGAATGAAGACCCAGCTCAGCCAAAAAAATAAATTAATTAATGTAATTATTTTTTAAAAATCCCACTGCCAGGAGTCCCCTGGTGGTTCAGTGGTTAAAACTCTGCACTTCCACTGCAGAAGGCATGGGTTTGATCCCTGGTTGGGGGACTAAGATCCCACATGAGGCACAGCATGGTCAAAAAGGAGAAGAAAAAAAAATCCCACAGCCTATGAAGCAATAGGAATTCTCATTCAGTGCTGGTGGGAAGGCAAAATGGTCTAATCACTTTGGGAGACTGTTTGGCAGGTTTTTATAAAACTAAACATATTCTTTTTAAAAATAATTTATTTATTTTGGCTGTGCTGGGTCTTCACTGTTGCGTGGGCTCTTCTCTAGTGGGGTGAGCAGGGGCTGCTCTCTGGTTGCGGTGCTGGAGCTTCTCACCGTGGTGGCTTCTCTTGTTGCGGAGCTCAGCCTCCAGGGCGTGTGGGCTTCATTAGCTGCAGCTCACAGGCTCAATGGTGTGGTGCCCAGCTTAGTTGCTCCATGGTGCGTGGGATCTCTTCCATGGCCCGTGTCTCCTGGGTTGGCAGGCAAATTCTTTACCACTGAGCCACAGGGGAAGCCCCAAACTTATTCTCATCATACGATCCAACAGTCACCATCCTTGATATTCTCCCAAGTGAATTGAAAGTTCTTTCTACACAAAACCTGTGCAAAGATGTTTGCAGGTTTATTCCTAACTGCCAAAACATAGACGCGACCTGGGTGTCCTTCAGTAATTGAGTGAATAAATAAACCGTGGTACATCCAGACAAGGAAATAATATTCTTCATGGAAAAAAAAAAAAAAAGAACTGCATCTTCTCTGTCCGTTCATCTGTTGTTTTGCATTTGGGTTGATTCCATGTCGTGGCTATCGTGAATACTGCGGCAAAGAACACCGGGGTAGTGGTGGTGCTGGTTTAGTTGCTGTCCTAATTCATTTTGAATTATGGTTTTCTCAGGGCGCATGACCAATAATGGGACTACTGACGCACATGCTAGTTCTTCCCAGACGGCGCTAGTGGTAAAGAACCCGCCTGCCAATGCAGGAGACATAAGAGATGTGGGTTTGATCCCTGGGTTGAGAAGATCCCCTGGAGAAGGAAAAGGCAACCCACTCCAGTATTCTTTTCTGGGAAATCCATGGACAGAGGGGCCTGGTGGGCTACAGTCCATAGCGTCGCAAAGAGTCAGACATGACTGAGGCAACTTAATATAGCACTTGTATTTTTTTTTTTTTTGGCTGCTTGTGGGATCTTAATTCCCCAACCAGGAATTGAACCTGGGCTCCCTGCATTGGGAGCATGGAGTCTTAACCACGGGACCACCAGGGAATTCCCAACTACCTGTACTTTCGGCTCAGTTTTTTAATATCATCATTATAAAATTTTTTGGCTGTGCTGGGTCCTCGTTGCTGCTCAGGTGTTTCTCAAGTTGTGGCAAGCAGAGAATATTCTCTAGTTTTGGTGCACAGACGTCTTGTTGTGAAGCACAGGCTCTAGGGCACTTGGGCTTCAGTAGTTGTGGCTCCAGGCTCTAGAGTACAGGCTTGGTGTTGTGGTACATGGGATTAGTTGCTCCATGGCATGTGGGATTTTCCCACATCAGGGATGGAACCCACGTCTCCTTCATTGGCAGGTGGATTCTTTACTACTGAGCCACCAGGGATGCCCTCTGCTCAGTTTTGTTGTGAGGCTACAACTGCTGTAATAAATAAAGCCTATTTTAAAAAATAAAATCCTGGAAACTATATTCAATATCTTATAATAATCTATAAGGGAAAAGAATCTGAAAAAGAATATTAGTTCAGTTCAGTCGCTCAGTCGTGTCCGACTCTTTTCGACCCCATGAATCGCAGCACACCAGGCCTCCCTCTCCATCACCAACTCCCGGAGTTCACCCAGACTCACGTCCATCAAGTCAGTGATGCCATCCAGCCATCTCATCCTCTGTCGTCCCCTTCTCCTCCTGCCCCCAATCCCTCCCAGCATCAGAGTCTTTTCCAATGAGTCAACTCTTCACATGAGGTGGCCAAAGTACTGGAGTTTCAGCTTTAGCATCATTCCTTCCAAAGAAATCCCAGGGCTGATCTCCTTTAGAATGGACTGGTTGGATCTCCTTGCAGTCCTAGGGACTCTTAAGAGTCTTCTCCAACACCACAGTTCAAAAGCATCAATTCTTCGGCACTCAGCTTTCTTCACAGTCCAACTCTCACATCCATACATGACCACAGGAAAAACCATAGCCTTGACTAGACGAACCTTTGTTGGCAAAGTAATGTCTCTGCTTTTGAATATGCTATCTAGGTTGGTCATAACTTTCCTTCCAAGGAGTAGGCGTCTTTTAATTTCATGGCTGCACTCACCATCTGCAGTGATTTTGGACCCCCCAAAAATAAAGTCTGACACTGTTTCCACTGTTTCCCCATCTATTTGCCATGAAGTGATGGGACCAGATGCCATGATCTTCGTTTTCTGAATGTTGAGCTTTAAGCCAACTTTTTCACTCTCCACTTTCACTTTCATCAAGAGGCTTTTTAGTTCCTCTTCACTTTCTGCCATAAGGGTGGTGTCATCTGCATATCTGAGATTATTGATATTTCTCCCAGCAATCTTGATTCTAGCCTGTGCTTCTTCCAGCCCAGCGTTCCTCATGATGTACTCTGCATATAAGTTAAATAAGCAGGGTGACAATATACAGCCTTGACGTACTCCTTTTCCTATTTGGAACCAGTCTGTTGTTCCATGTCCAGTTCTAACTCTTGCTTCCTGACCTACATATAGATTTCTCAAGAGGCAGGTCAGGTGGTCTGGTATTCCCATCTCTTTCAGAATTTTCCACAGTTTATTGTGATCCACACAGTCAAAGGCTTTGGCATAGTCAATAAAGCAGAAATCGATGTTTTTCTGGAACTGTCTCACTTTTTCCATGATCCAGCGGATGTTGGCAATTTGACCTCTGGTTCCTCTGCCTTTTCTAAAACCAGCTTGCTGAGCCACTTTGCTGTGCACCTGAAACTAACATGACATTGTAAATCAATTACACTTCAATAAAATATATATATAAATTAAATTAAATTCTGTTGCCGTTATGCTAAATGAAAGAAGCCAGTCTCAAAAGGCTACACACAGTGTGATTCCATTTATATGACAGTCTCAGGAAGACTAAACTCTAGTGCCAGAGAACAAATCAGCAGTTGCCTGGGGACCACAGAAGAGGAGAAGGTTGAGGTTACAAAGGCACACTGCAAGGCAATTTTGTTGAGTGATGGAACATTCTGTATCTTGACTACTGTGTTGATTTTTTATGAGCATATTCAAATGCACAGAGCTACATAACAAAGAGAAAAAGCCAATTCTACTTTAAAATAATTTTAAAAGATTTTAATACGCTGAAGAAGCTGAAGTTGAACGGTTCTATGAAGACCTACAAGACCTTTTAGAACTAACACCCAAAAAAGATGTCCTTTTCATTATAGGGGACTGGAATGCAAAAGTAGGAAGTCAAGAAACACCTGGCTGCTGCTGCTGCTGCTGCTAAGACGCTTCAGTCGTGTCTGACTCTGTGCGACCCCATAGACGGAAGCCCACCAGGTTCCCCCATCCCTGGGATTCTCCAGGCAAGAACACTGGAGTGGGTTGCCATTGCCTTCTCCAACGAATGAAAGTGAAAAGTGAAAGGGAAGTCGCTCAGTTGTGTCCGACTCTTAGCGACCCCATGGACTACAGCCTACCAGGCTCCTCCATCCATGGGATTTTCCAGGTAAGAGTACTGGAGTGGGGTGCCATTACCTTCTCCGAAGAAACACCTGGAGTAACAGGCAAATTTGGCCTTGGAATACAGAATGAAGCAGGGCAAAGGCTAATAGAGTTTTGCCAAGAAAACGCACTGGTCATAGCAAACACCCTCTTCCAACAACACAAGAGAAGACTCTACACATGGACATCACCAGATGGTCAACACCGAAATCAGATTTATTATATTCTTTGCAGCCAAAGATGGAGAAGCTCTATACAGTCAGTAAAACAAGACCGGGAGCTGACTGTGGCTCAGATCATGAACTCCTTATTGCCAAATTCAGACTGAAATTGAAGAAAGTAGGGAAAACCACTAGACCATTCAGGTATGACCTAAATCAAATCCCGTATGATAAAACAGTGGAAGTGAGAAATAGATTTAAGGGACTATATCTGATAGATAGAGTGTCTGATGAACTATGGATGGAGGTTCGTAATATTGTACAAGAGACAGGGATCAAGACCATCCCCATGGAAAAGAAATGCAAGAAAGCAAAATGGTTGTTTGGGGAGGCCTTACAAATAGCTGTGAAAAGAAGAGAAGTGAAAAGCAAAGGAGAAAAGGAAAGATATAAGCATCTGAATACAGAGTTCCAAAGAAGAGCAAGGAGAGATAAGAAAGCCTTCCTCAGTGATCAATGCAAAGAAATAGAGGACAACAATAGAATGGGAAAGACTAGAGATCTCTTCAAGAAAATTAGAGATACCAAGGGAACATTTCATGCAAAGATGGGCTCGATAAAGGACAGAAATGGTAGGGACCTAACAGAAGCAGAAGATATTAAGAAGAGGTGGCAAGAATGCACAGAAGAACTGTACAAAAAAGATCTTCATGACCCAGATAATCACGATGGTGTGATCACTCACCTAGAGCCAGTCATCCTGGAATGTGAAGTCAAATGGGCCTTAGAAAGCATCACTACGAACAAAGCTAGTGGAGGTGATGGAATTCTAGTTGAGCTCTTTCAAATCCTGAAAGACGATGCTGTGAGAGTGCTGCACTCAATATGCCAGCAAATTTGGAAAACTGAGCAGTGGCCACAGGACTGGAAAAGGTCAGTTTTCATTCCAATCCCAAAGAAAGGCAGTGCCAAAGAATGCTCAAACTATCACATAATTGCACTCATCTCACACGCTAGTAAAGTGATGCTCAAAATTCTCCAAGCCAGGCTTCAGCAATACGTGAACCGTGAACTTCCATATGTTCAAGCTGGTTTTAGAAAAGGCAGAGGAACCAGAGGTCAAATTGCCAATATCTGCTGGATCATGGAAAAAGCAAGAGAGTTCCAGAAAAACATCGATTTCTGCTTTATTGACTATGCCAAAGCCTTTGACTGTGTGGATCACAATAAACTATGGAAAATTCTGAAAGAGATGGGAATACCAGACCACCTGACCTGCCTTTCGAGAAATCTATATACAGGTCAGGAAGCAAGAGTTAGAACTGGACATGGAACAACAGACTGGTTCCAAATAGGAAAAGGAGTACGTCAAGGCTGTATATTGTCACCCTGCTTATTTAACTTATATGCAGAGTACATCATGAGGAACGCTGGGCTGGAAGAAGCACAGGCTAGAATCAAGATTGCTGGGAGAAATATCAATAACCTCAGATATGCAGATGACACCACCCTTATGGCAGAAAGTGAAGAGGAACTAAAAAGCCTCTTGATGAAAGTGAAAGTGGAGAGTGAAAAAGTTGGCTTAAAGCTCAACATTCAGAAAACGAAGATCATGGCATCTGGTCCCATCACTTCATGGCAAATAGATGGGGAAACAGTGGAAACAGTGTCAGACTTTATTTTTGGGGGGTCCAAAATCACTGCAGATGGTGAGTGCAGCCATGAAATTAAAAGACGCCTACTCCTTGGAAGGAAAGTTATGACCAACCTAGATAGCATATTCAAAAGCAGAGACATTACTTTGCCAACAAAGGTTCGACTAGTCAAGGCTATGGTTTTTCCTGTGGTCATGTATGGATGTGAGAGTTGGACTGTGAAGAAGGCTGAGCGCCGAAGAATTGATGCTTTTGAACTGTGGTGTTGGAGAAGACTCTTGAGAGTCCCTAGGACTGCAAGGAGATCCAACCAGTCCATTCTAGAAGAGATCAGTCCTGGGTGTTCTTTGGAAGGAATGATGCTGAAGCTGAAACTCCAGTACTTTGGCCACCTCATGTGAAGAGTTGACTCATTGGAAAAGACTCTGATGCTGGGAGGGATTGGGGGCAGGAGGAGAAGGGGACGACAGAGGATGAGATGGCTGGATGGCATCACTGACTCGATGGATGTGAGTCTGAGTGAACTCTGGGAGTTGGTGATGGACAGGGAGGCCTGGCGTGCTGCGTTTCATGGGGTTGCAAAGAGTCGGACACGACTGAGCAACTGAACTGAACTGAACTGAATGCAAGAAAAGGAAAATCTTGTTGCCAGATATTCAGCTGTCCTCAGTTGACCCAAAAACTCTGCTGTGTTTGGGACTCTGAATCAAGGTGTTACATCTGAACCTGCTCCAAGCTAGAGATTCTCAGAAAAACGCACAAGGCAGCATATCTTACAAATAATTTCTGAGGTCCTCAGCCCACCCAGGCATCCCTCTTTGTGGATCCCCACTTTGTCCATGGGACCCTAGGCCAAAATCTAATGACTCTTCAGATCCAGCAGCACCTTCTTCACCTGTGGCTCCTCCCATGATCCCACCTCACCAAAGTTCCCCTCAGTCACCGTGATGACACTTAGCCAGAAATTGGCACATCTTTTTCCATTCCTTCCTTTCCCTTCCTCCAGTCAGTTGCTTACATCTGTTGACCTTACCTCCTGAATGCCTCCCAAAACTTCTTCCAAAATATCTGCCCCAGAAATGTAGCTGACAAAGAACCTGTGGTCCAGCATATACAAAGAGCTCCTACAAATCAACAAGAAAAAAAAGCAGGAACCCCAAGGGGAAAATGGGCCCCTGCCAAAGGATTATCTCCAAATGGCCACTGAATGGAAATATTTCTTGTGGAGGCAGCAAGAAAAGTGAAGAGTGGGTTTTAAAAGGAAATAACTTTCTGACAAGTACTAAGGAGACAGTTATAAGGACTTTGTTGCAGTGATGTTCATAAGAGTCAAAAGCTAGAAGTCACTGCAATGTTCACCAGTGGGCTAGTAGAGAAATGGAAAAGAGGATGGTCCTGTGATGGAATATTATATGGGTGTGAAAGGGGAACAAAGAACTTCATCCATCTCTGTCTCTACATACGTGGATCTCAAAAAGATACTGCTGAGTGAAAAATGAAGAACCTGTTTGTGATAATAGTGTGATACTATTTATATAAATTAAACACTGAGCTGTGTTGCTTCCACATATATCTCTGCCTGCTTAAGTAAATACAGATCATGAAAGTGGTTGTCCTTGCTGGCAGTGTAGTGATTTTGTTCTGGGTGCTTTCATCTTTCAAGCGTGTCTCCCCACACTTGTCTCCCCGTTGTAGCTCAGTTCAGTTCGGTTCAGTTCAGTCGCTCAGTCGTGTCCGACTCTTTGTGACCCCATGAATCGCAGCACGCCAGGCCTCCCTCTCCATCACCAACTCCCGGAGTTCACTCAGACTCACATGCATTGAGTCGGTGATGCCATCCAGCCATCTCATCCTCTGTCGTCCCCTTCTCCTCCTGCCCCCAATCCCTCCCAGCATCAGGGTCTTTTCCAATGAGTCAACTCTTCACATGAGGTGGCCAAAGTATTGGAGTTTCAGCTTCAGCATCAGTCCTTCCAATGAACACCCAGGACTGAGGGGAGGGGCAGGGCACAACCTTTAAAAGAATGACAGAGACATAGGACATGACGAAAACTGGTTAGAACCAACTAGGTCCGAGATAGCAGAAGATCTGACTTCCGGTATTCCTTGAACCTCATCATATACTCATTGTAACACGTTAGCATCTAAATGACACACCCACCAGCACCATGATGGTTCTGAGGTCAAAAAGTGAGTGGTGGCCCAATTCCTGGAAATCACTGACCCTTCCCCCAAATAATTGGAATAATCCTCCCATTCATCAGCCTATGAAATTACCCAGCTCATAAAAAAACTAACCACATAATATTTTGAAGCTGTCTTTCTTGGTTTCTGAGATGGCTCACACTCTATCTGTGAAATGCACTTCTTTCTAAAAAAAAAAGCCACTTCTTACCTATCACTTCGTCTCTGAACTATATCATGATGAAGCAAGAACTTTAAATTCACTGGCAACAACCGGAGTCCAATGGCCAGAGTGGAATGCTACCTGATAGTCAAGGCAGCCAGGCACATCAGTGTGATGGAGGTGGCCACTGGGGCCAGAGGGACTACAGATGGCCCCAATACCACCATATGTCCATCATATATAAAGAGCTCTTACCAATCAACAAGAAAAAGGCAGAAACAGCATAGGGGAAAATAGGCTTTTCACAAAAGGGAATCTCCAAATGGCCATTAAATTAAAAGATGCTTGTTATCATGAGTCGTCAGGGAAATGCAAGCTAAACCAAAATGCCATGTCACCTACAAGAACAGCTAACATGAGAAAGACCATACCAAGTGATGCTTCTATGCTGCTGGTAGGAGAGTAGAATAACGCAGCCACTTTGGCACACTGGCAGGATCCACAAAGCCTAATTAACACCTACACTAGGAATAAACTGAAAAGAAATGTGGGACTTTTACTCTTGGAAAAACCTACAAGAATGTTCCTAACACCTCTGCTTGTAAGAACCCCAAACTTGAAACCATCTAAATGTAAAAAAAAAAAAATTATCAATAAATTGTGGTAATTTCACAAAATGGAATACTATACTGTAGTGATTTTAAACTGGGGGTGATGTTTACCCCTGAGGGAATATTTGGCCATGTTTAGGGACATTTTTTGGAGAAGGCAATGGCACCCCACTCCAGTACTCTTGCCTGGAAAATCCCATGGACAGAGGAGCCTGGTGGGCTTCAGTCCATGGGGTCGCGAAGAGTCAGACACAACTGAGCGATGTCACTTTCACTTTTCACTTTCATGCACTGGAGAAGGAAATGGCAACCCACTCCAGTGTTCTTGCCTGGAGAATCCCAGGGACAGGGGAGCCTGGTGGACTGCCGTCTATGGGATCACACAGAGTCGGACACAACTGAAGCAACTTAGCAGCAGGGACAGTTTTTAGCTTCCCAGTGACTCAGACAGTAAAGAATCCAACTGCAATGCGGGAGACCTGGGTTCTGTACCTGGGTTGGGAAGATCCCCTGGAGAAGAGAACAGCTACCCACTCCAGTATTCTGGCCTGGAGAATTCCGTGGACAGAGGAGCCTGATGGACTATAGTCCATAGGGTCACAAAGAGTTGGACATGACCGAGCGACTAACACTTTCACTTTCAGGGACATTTTTGACTGTCAGAGCTTGGGACATGTGCTACCATCATTTCATGGGTAGAAGCCAGAGATGCTGTTCAGCATCCTACTTCTTGGACACCCCAAGAAGTATTCAGCCACAAATGTTAGCAGTCAGTTAGAAACTCTACAACCATGACAATGAATGTGCATTATGACCCAGAACAAGGGGGAGAAAACTTGCCAATCCAATGCTGCCTGAAAGAAGGCAGAACAACCCGTCTGCTTCCATTTATAAAAAGTCTGAATGACAGGCAAAGTGGTTCTGTACTACTCAAACTCAGGTTAGGGGTTACCCTGAAGGGGAGCGGTGTGTGCAGCGGGGGCACTGACAGAAGAAGGTACAGAGAAGACATCTGAGGATTGGTGACGTTCTGTCCTCGATCCATCAGGGTGCTATACAAGCTTGTTCACGGTGTGAAAACTTTGTAATGTACATTTGTGACCTGTGCATTTTTTTTTTTTTGGCATGTGTGCTATATTGAAATAAAAGATTCTAAAAGTTGAATATTTTCCCTCTTCCTTCCACTCCTCTGCCCTTTGCAGGCCTTAACAACTGTGCACTGGGTGATTGCCCCACTTCTCCGCAGCCCGTCCTCCAGACAGCAGCCAGGGAAGTTCCTCCCTGCTCTGAACTCCACCATGGCTCCCTATTGCCCTCCCCAAGGTTAGATCCAAGACTTTAAGGACTTCCTGGGCACCAGTGCTGCTTCTTTGGCAGTCTCCTATCCACCTCGTCTCTCTGCTGCTTGCACCATTAAGTTAACGAGCAACGCAGAACATACGGTTCAGACCTCTGGGTCTTTGTACCCACTGTCCTCTGCCTGACTGCCCTGACACACTCTTGCCCTCCAAGATGCCCTTGCTTCGGAAGCCTCCCCCAGCTCTCATAACTGGGGCCAGCTGGCTTTTGGACCAGAGAAGATTTTTTTTTGGCCTTGGCTTGCAGGATTCTACTTTCCTGCCCAGGAGTCTCACCTGTGCCCACTGCAGTGGAAGCGTGGAGTCCTAACCACTGGACTACCAGGGAATTCCCCTTGAGATTATTTTTCTTCTAGTCAAAGCACACACACACACGCACGCACACACACACACACACACACACACAGTCTGTAAAATACAACAGAAGGCATTGAGTACTATGTGAAAGCCTAGACCCAATCCTCAGAATCTTTGTCTCCAGGGAAGCCCCACCCCTCTGGGACTCTCCATGGTAGGGGTGGAGGGTCTGAGAAATTCCCCGGCTTTGCACAAAGACCACCTCTCCCCGAGTGGTAGCAAAAGGGGAAGTGGGGTGAGGTGGGGACGTTTCCAGGGAGGTAAATTTAGGTCAGTCCCCCACCCATCAGCTCACATCCCCAGTCTGGCTCCCGGGCAGACCCCTGGGAGACTCAGCCAAGCCTGTCTCCTGCTATCTGCTGCCTCTCAGCCCATATACCAGGCAGGCTCCACTCAGAGCCACTAGCTTTGCACAGACAGAGTCACTGGCTCACAGCTGGCCGAGCAGGAACACGCTGCCCAGGTTCCAGCCCCAGCTCAGCCATTCACAGGCTGTGTGACTTTGGGCCAGTGCCCTAACCTCTCTGTTTCTCAGCTGCCTCACTTGCAAAAGCATAAGAGTACCCGCCTCACAGGGCTGTTGAGGGATCTGATAAGTTCATTTAAAATAGTGTCTGTCGCTTATTGTCCCATACGGTTTCTGGTCGATGTTATTTTTAATAGATGAGAAATGGAGGGCAGGCACTGCCTTTGAGAAATGGTCAGTAAAGGCCATTTCCCCCTCCCCACTCCTCGCTTTCCTCCTGCCCCAGGAAGGTGCGGAGGTCAAGCTCAAGGTCTGAATTGATCTTTCAACTCTTGACCTTCAGCCTCAACTGTCCAGCAAAGCTGCTCAGTGAGCCTCCCCTACCTGGGTGCTGAGATGGCCCCTTGCAGCTTTGGTGGGGTGGAGAGGGAGGGAATCCTCCTCCTCTTGCCCACTCCCCCTACAGAGGCTGGCCACCATGGGGCCTCCTACCACCCCATGCCTCTCCCCTGGGCTGACACCAGGGACCCTGCACCTCCAGCTCAGACACACTGAATCTCCAGCGCATGCCTGGATTCTCCCGTCCAATCTGGCCTCTTCCCTCCCAACCTGCCATGGCCCTGAGCCCACCACCACCACCGCCCCTCACCCACTCAGGGACACCCACATGGCCGTCTGGCCAGAGAGGGATACCAAGCTAGCTGCACAGTCAAGGCCTGCCCTGTGACCTCCCTCCCACCCCCGTCTCCTTCCTTGAGCCTCCAGATACCCTCATCTCAGGAAACAAGCTTCTTTCACTCTGTTCTCCCCGTGCACCGCCCACGCTGAGCCCTGTGACCCTCCAGATGGCTAATCAGAGCTTGATGCTCTCCTATAAAAACTGGCTGTGGCTCCACTGAGTCTGAGCCCCAGGGCTCCCAGGCCTGAGAGGACAAGGCCGCCTCCAGCAGCCCCCTTGGGTCACACTGGGCTTTTGTTTCAGTGGAACCCCCCGTGGCCCAGCCCCCTGCATCCCTACCCACTGTCCTCCTCGGCTGAGGGACATTCACTCCTTGGGAAGGTTGTCCTGACCTCCTACCCACGTCCTGGACACCCCATTCTCACCCCCACACCCACCCGCTGCAGTGACCTGGAATTACCAGGGGGCCTTCTTATTAGCTTCGGCTCACAGGTCCCAGAGAAAAGCCCCTCCAATTAACAGTGGCCCCAAAACCCCAGGGGGCGGAAATAAAAGGGCTGATTGGAAGGAACCGTAACTTTCTGAAAAAGTGTCCAAATTGTGACAAGGAATTCATTTGAACAAGATGTGGGTTATAATTGAAACTACAGCTAATTCTTGAAACACATTCATTGGACTTTTGGCAAGGAGCATTCCCTTCATAAGCATCCTCCCTTGGACAGCAAGGAGATCAAACCAGTCAGTCCTAAAGGAAATCAACCCTGAATATTCATTGGAAGGACTGATACTGAAGCTGAAGTTGGCGCTCCAATCCTTTGGCCCCTGATTCAAAGAGCCGACTCATCAGAAAAGACCCTGATGCTAGAAAGATTGAGGGCAAGAAAAGAAGGGGACGACAGAGGATGAGACAGTTGGATGGCATGACTGACTCAATGGACATAAGTTTGAGCAAACTCTGGGAGATAGTAAAGGATAAGGAAGCCTGGTATGCTACAGTTCATGGGGTCTCAAAGAGTCAGACGTGACTGAGTGACTGAACAACAACAAATTTCCCTCACAAATTTGTATTTAATAGTTTAGTAATATTCCTGGTGGCTCAGATGGCAAAGAATCTGCCCATACTGCAGGAAACTCAGGTTCAATTCCTGGGTTGGAAAGATCCCCTGGAGAAAGGATAAGCTACCCTCTCCAGTATTCTTGCCTGGAGAATTCCACAGACAGAGGGACCTGGTGGGCCAAAGCCAATAGGGTCACAAAGAGTCAGACACAACTGAGCAAGTAACATACATGCTATGTAATATTCCAGTAGTCATGTAAGAATGTGAGAGTTGGACCATAAAGAAAGTTGAGCTCGGAAGAGTTGATGCTTTTGAATTGTGGTGCTGGAGAAGACTCTCGAGAGTCCCTTGGACTGCAAACGAGATCAAACCAGTCAATCCTAAAGGAAATCAGCCTTGAATATCCATTGGAAGAACTGATACTGAAGCTGAAGCTCCAATACTTTGGCCACCTGACGTGAAGAGCCAATTCATTGGAAAAGACCCTGATGCTATAAAAAATTGAAGACAAAAGAAGGGGGAGGCAGAGGATGAGATGGTTAGATAACATCACCAACTCACTGAATCTGAGCAAACTCCAGGAGATAGTAAAAGACAGCGGAGCCTGGTGTGCTGTAGCCCATGGGGTCTCAAAGAGTCGGACACGACTTAGTGGCTGAACGACAACAACAGTGTAATATTTTAATAGCATTCTGGAAAAAGTCATTTTGGGGGGAAATAGACACACACAAGAAAAACAAAACAAAACAAAAATACCTGCGGGGGCTATTGTGAGTTGAATTGTGTCCCCAGCAAAAGATAGGCTGAAACCCTGACCTCCATTACTCTCAGTGTAACCTGATTCAGAAATAGTCTTTGCAGACGTCATCAAGGTAAGAGGAGGTCACCCTGGAGTAGTGTATGTTTAGTTGCTCAGTCATATCTGACTCTTTGCAACCCTGTGGACTGTAGCCCGCCTGGCTCCTCTGTCCATGGGATTTCCCAGACAAGAATTGAGTGGGCCCTAAATCCAATGACCAGTGTCCTTACAAGGGAAATTTATGGACTTCTCTGGTGGTCCAGTGGTTAAGAATCTGCCTTGCAATGCAAGGGATTTGCAGGATTGATCCCTGGTTGGGGAACTAAGATTCCATACGACACAGCACAACTCAGCCCAAGAGCCACAGCTAGAGAGCCCACGTGCTGCAACAAAGATCTGATGCAGCCAAGTAAAGAAATAAACAAGAGAAATCTGGACACAGAGAAACAAACACACAGAGAAGTGAGGACAGGCAGAAACTGGAGGGAAGCTCCTGCAAGCCTAGGTCAGTCGGCAGCCACCAGAAGCTAGAAATAGGCAGGAAAAACATTCTTTCCTAGGGCCCTTGGAGGTAGCATGGCCCTGCCAACATCTTGATTCCAGACTTTGAACTTTCAGAACTGAAAGAGAACAAGTTTCTGTCTTTAAGCCATCCGGTTAGTGATACTTTGTTACTGCATCTTCAGAAAAACTACACACAGGTCTTTGGGTCTGATTGTTCTGGTGTTTTGAGTCATCTCTCCCTGGAGCAGCCAATCCTTCCTTTGCCCGTGGCCCCCTTCTCCACTCTTTCTTGGATTGACCAGCAAGTCTTTCTTTGGCAATGACTTATCAGCGTTTTTGATCTCCATCCCACAGTCTCTTCCTTCTCACCAGGCTGCAGGGCTTTTCATATCGTTTTGCAGTGGAATTGCATCGTGCTAGCACTGCTTTGTGGAGAAGGCAATGGCACCCCACTCCAGTGTTCTTGCCTGGAAAATCCCATGGATGGAGGAGCCTGGTGGGCTGCAGTCCATGGGGTCGCTAAGAGTCAGACACGGCTGAGCAACTTCACTTTCACTTTTCACTTTCATGCATTGGAGAAGGAAATGGCAACCCACTCCAGTGTCCTTGCCTGGAGAATCCCAGGGACGGGGGAGCCTGGTGGGCTGCCGTCTATGGGGTCGCACAGAGTTGGACACGACTGAAGCGGCTTAGCAGCAGCAGCATTGCTTTGTGGATTGTTTATAATATCCTGCAACCAGAGGACTGATTCCTCTGTCCTCCCCACTCTCCCCAGAGAAAGTCATGTTCCATGGGTGTAGCTCATTTCTGGGAAAAACAAAAACAAAAATCCTGGAGGTTTGGGTATCAGGTTATTTCCTCTATCATCAATTTAGTAGTAAACAGCCTTCATATTGTGACAATTCTAATGTTTCTCCACAAAACTACCCTCCTGGCAGACGTGGCAGCTCTAGGGATCTTCCCAAAACTGCATCCAGGAAGGTGGATGAGGGACTTCCCCGGTGTTCAGGTGGCTAAGACTCTGCACAACGAAGATCTGGCGTGCCACAGCTAAGAGCTGACATGGACAAATCAGTGCTGTTGTTGAGTTACTAAGTCTTTGTGACTCCAACCCAGGAATTGAACCCATATCTCTTGGGTCTCCTGCGTTGGCAGGTGGGTTCTTTACCACTGAGCCACCTGGGAAGCCCAACAGATACCATATGATTTCACTTATGTTTATGGAATCTAAAATATGACATGAACGTATCTATGAAACAAACACCAGATTCACAGACACAGAGAACAGACTTGTGGTTGCCGGGGGGGCAGGGTAGAAGAGGAACTGAGTGGGAATGCAGGATTTGCAGGTGCAAACTATTAAATATAGGCTGGCTGAACAACAAAGTCCTACTGTGTAGCACAGGAACCTATATTCAATATCCTGTTGTTCAGTCGCTCAGTCATGTCCGACCCTTTGCAACCCCATGGACTGCAGCACCCAGGCTTCTCTGTCCTCCACTATCTCCTAGAGTTTGCTCAAACTCATGTCCGTTGAGTCGGTGATGCCATCCAACCATCTCATCCTCTGTCACCCCCTTCTCCTCCTCCTGCCCTCAATCTTTCCCAGCATCAGGGTCTTTTCCAATGAGTCAGCTCTTCACATCAGGTGACTGAAGTACTGGAGCTTCAGCTTCAGCATCAGATCTTCCAATGAATATTCAGGGTTGATATCATTATCCTATGATAAACTATATTGGAAAAGAATATATATATATATGAATGAATCACTGCTGTACAGCTGAAATTAACACATTATAAATCAACTATACTTCGATAAAATGAATTTAAAAAAATACGGTGGGGTGTGGACATGGCAGCTCTTATCAAAGAATAGTTAATCTCCTTAATATTTAAAAAAGAGTTTCTAGGTGTATCTTACCATAAATTTTTAAAGCCTCTATAACTATAAAACAAACAAAAAAAACTAAAACAAGAACATTTTTCCAGGAAAAGAATATAGAAATCTACTTTTTTTATTGGGAGGTGGTGGTCCTCTCAGTGGGGCTGGTGGGACTTTAATTCCCCTGACCAGGGAGTAAACTAGGCCCTTGGTGGTGAGAGCGGGTTGCAGAACCGCCAGGACGTTCCCTTTCTTTGTGGGGGAGGGGCAAGAGCCACCTTTTAAAAACGGAGAAGATGTTCAGCCTCACCCAAAATGATGCAAATAAGAAATACAAGGTTTTTAACCTCTCAGATTAGCAAAGTCTGATAGTGCTGCCATGGTGGAGGTCAGGGAACCACGTGGCAATGGCTATCAAATTTCTATCCTCACACATGCCCTGACTGGCAATTTTACTTCTATGAATTTGTGGTGATCTATTTAACCCTGACTCAACCTCAGCCCTGCACCAGGTTACTCATTATACCATTGCTCAGATTAGAAGCACCCTTCTTGCCCATGGATAGGGGACTGGTTCTCTCAAAAAGAACACTGTGGAAGGGACTTCCCTGGTGGTCCAGTAGCTGGGACTCCAAGCTCCCAATGCACGGAGTCGGGGATGGGGGTGCTGAGTTCAATCCCTGGCCAGGGAACTAGATCCCACATGCCTTAACTAAGATTCAGTGCAGCCAAGTAGAGAGAGAGAGAGAGATATATATATATATATATATTTTTTTTTTTTTTTTAAAAACACAGTGGCAAAAGCTGCCCAACTCTGTGGCTTTATTAAAAACCCTTGACTTGACACTGTAAATTGAGGAATTGGATAGTGCGTAAATTATATCTCTAAAGCTATTACCATAATAATAATAATAATAAACCAAAACACTCCTTTTTTCCAAAAAACAAAAAAGAACAAGAGATTTCTTTTTGTACTGATATCAAAGCACTCTTAAAAGTATTACATTAAAAAAAAAAACAACAACACAAGATTCGGGGACTTTTGTGGCAGACCAAATGATTAAGACTCTGAGCTTAATCATTTAAGGTGGCACGGGTTCTGTCTCTGTAACAAGAAATTGAAGTCAAGAGGCAGAATACAGAGGGAGAGGCAGAGAGGAAGTAAAATCAAAAGAGTCTTCAGTCTTGCAAAACATCTTTTGGGACCTGGAAGGATTCCCCCTTGCTGCAACAAAATGGGGATTTTCAATGCACTTGCTTCACAGACAGGACTGCACAGGCTCATCTCTGGCACCAACCTGGTTGTGCAACTCAAACCAGTGAGCGTGGGGCCTTGGGAGCTGAAAGGGCCAGACTGGTGCTGGAGAGAAGCCAGGTACTCTGAGCAGCTGGGGCTTTCCTGGTGGCTCAGACAGTATATTTATCTTGCCTGCCTGCAATGTGGAAGACCTGAGTTCCATCCTTGGGTTGCGAAGATCCCCTGGAGAAGGAAATGGGAACCCACTCCAGTATTCTTGCCTGGAAAATCACATTGACAGAGATGCCTGGCAGGCTACAGTCCATGGGGTCGCAAAGAGTTGGACACAACTGAGCAATTAACACTCTCTGAGTACCTACCTTGCCCTCAGGTGAGGACACAGGCACCGAGACAGGAGGGTGCTGGGGTGGGGAAAGGGGGAGGGGAAGCAGCAGGATAAGAGAGGAGCTGGACACTGCTCTGGTGGAGGGGGCAGGGGAGAACGTGAGATCCAGAGCCCCCGAGCAGGGGAAAGCAAGGCTTCAGTCTGTCCATGCTCAGACACACACACACAGATACCTTCACAGACAGACTGACACCAGATGGACACACACACACCTAAAGACACACCCAGACAAATAACCAGAGATGCACACAGACAGACAGACAGACTTCCAGACACACAGAGAAACACACAGAAACTCAGATGGACATAGAGGCACACAGACACACCCAGCAAGCCCTCTTTCTAAGTCTTTCCTGGACAAAATCCATATCTTGTCTGGCCTCTCCTCATCCCCTCTGCCCTTAATAAATGTTTATGAAGCACTGCTGTAGGCCAGGATCTGTTCTAGGTAGCAGAAGGTGGGTTTGATTAAAGAATCAAGTGGTGGGGGGCTTCCCTGGTGGCTCAGTGGTAAAGAATCCACCTGCCAATGCAGGGGACATGAGTTCGATCCCTGGTTCAGGGGAGGATCCCACATGCAACTGAGCCCATGCTCCAGAGCCAGGAGAACTGCAACTACTGAGCCCCTTGCACAGCAACTACTGAAGCCCTCACTCCCCTCAGCTAGAAAAGACCCAACACAGCTGAAATTTTGTTGTTCAGTCGTGTCCGACTCTCTGCAACCCCATGGACTGCAGCATGCCAGGCTTCCCTGTCCTTCACAATCTCCTGGAATTCGCTCAAACTCACGTCCATTGAGTCGATGGTACCATCCAACCATCTCATCCTCTGTCACCCCCTTCTCCTCCTGCCCTTGACAGCCAAAAAAAAGTAAATACATAAGTAAAATCATCAATAACTTAAAAAGAAAAAAAGGAATCAAGGGGACCCCATGGACAAGCAGGAAGAGTATTTCAGCAGAGGAACAGCCAGTGCAAAGTCCTCTCCTCTCCCCCATCCTCCCCACCCTATCGCCTCCCCAAGCCCTGACTCAAGCCATTTGGAATGGGGGAGAGGGTCCCTCTAGGATCCCCCCACTCCACCTAGCCTGATTATCTTCCATCCTATAGAAGAGGATCCCACGGGACTCAGAGAGGCTGTATCACACACCCAAGGTCACACAGCATGAACATGGGCTCAGATCTGTCTGAACCGAGGGCCTCTGTCATCAGGAAGAGAAGCCCCTCACTGAGGGCAAGAACCCTGAAGGGCAAAGGCTGGGCCAGGGAGGTCAGTCAGCCAAGGGCTTGGGACACCTATCCAGTGTGAGGAACTGGAGTGAGAGTCATGAACTGGACTCTCCAGGGCACGGAGAGGCAGTGACAGACAGATACCTGTGACTTCAGTCCCTGCCCCACCAGGCCAGGGAGCAGCAGCCCCTGAGGCCACTAGAGTGGGCACCGAGTCCAAGAAAATGGGTGATGGGGACACGTAGCAGGGGGTGTGTGTCTGACCTGGGTGGGTCCTCAGACCCTGGCTGGGTTGTGGGTGCTGATTTTGAAATCGTGTCAGGATCAGAGGGGGGCGGGGTCTGACAGAGCAAGCAGGACTCTGGATGGGAGGTTGGGGCTCTGTCTGGGTCTTCTGCTACAGTAACAAATCATCAGAAATTTGGTGGCTTAAAACAATTCGCATTTACTATCTGACAGTTCTGGAAGTAGGAACCAAAATAGGTCTCACGGGGCTAAAATCAAGAGGTCAGTAGGGCTGGATTCCTTTTGGAAGTTCTAGGGGAGAATGTGTTTCCTGGCCTTTTCCAATTTCTAGAGGCTGCCTGCCTTCTTCCTCCACCTTCAAAATCAACAGATCAGCATCTTCCCATCTCTTTCCCTCTGACTCTCCTCTCTCTCTCTTATAAGGACCCTTGTGGGCATTCCCTGTTGGTTCTTCAGTGTTAGGGACTCTGAGATTCCGCTGTGGGTGGTGCAGGTTTAATCCCTGGTCAGGGAAACAAGATCCAATGTGCCGCACAGTGAGAAGGGCATGGCAACCCACTCCAGTATTGTTGCCTGGAGAATCCCCATGCTATCCTGGTGGGCTACAGTTCTTGGGGTTGCCGAGTCGGACACGACTGAGCGACTAACCACAACCACCACATGCCATACAGTGCAACCAAAAAAAAAGGAATACTAATAATGACCCTTGTGATGTTGTTGGATAATCCCCCCATCTCCAGATCCTTAACTTAATCAGCCATGCAAAGTCCCTTTTGCCTTGTAAGGTCACATATTCACAGGTTCCAGGGGTTAGGATGTGTGGGCATCCTTTTATTCCGTCTAGCACAGGGCTCATTGTCCAGGGTCTAGAGTCCAGCCTCCAGGCCTGGCCATGATGACCTCCAGGGTCTGGAAAAGGCCACTGGGACCAGCCATCTGATGGCGGGTGGGGGCACAAAAGGGACAAAGAAGCCCTCAGTTTATTACCTGGATCAGGTTTATGAGCCTCCCCAATCCTACCTTCCTGTCCCACCCTCAAGTACAGAGGGTGTGAAAGTCTGGAATGAAGGAGGCAAGGAGCTTCTCAAATCTCCCTAGGGTCCCCCTTCCCACAACCCAGACACCCTACATTGGACCCACCAACTTAGAAATGACTCCATCCCCCTACTCTTACCACCCAGGACCTGGCCTCCTCTGATTCCCCCATACCCTGGCGATTTTACTGCTAAATCCGTCTGGAGTTCCTCTCTTCACTCCTGTCTACAATTCCCAGACCAGACCCCAGCTGCTCCTGCTGCTGTCCCATTTTAAATCTGATTGTATCTAACTTCAAATCTGACTGTGCCTCTCCCCAGAGAACCCTGGAGGGCCTTTAGTGACTGGTCCAGCCCTGTCCTCTCCTCACTCACCATTGGGCCCTAATTCAGCTGAATCCCCCTGGTTACAGATGTCACCTCTTCCAGGAAGCCTGCCCTGAACACTGCATGCTCACAGCTGGAGTGGGGAGTGGGTGGTCACAGAAGGGCAGGGAGTAGTGGAGAAGTGGCCCATGTGCAGAAGGTCCAGCTTGCATCTCTTTTTGCCAGGTGGAGCCCTTCTTCCCGCCTCCCCACCTCTGCCCAGAAATCTCTCCCTGACCCCAGCCCACCCAAATCCTCTTTTGAGGACCTCCCCTCTACACCTCCAGGAACCTGCTGCTCCTCCTCTGGGGCCCGGACTGCCCCTATTCTACCAGGTCTCTGGGGTCATTATTAATCCAAATGGCTCTCATGTTCTGCACACCCCCAGGTGCAAGGTACCGTGGCCATGACTAAGCGACTGAAAAACAAAATTTTCACAATGCTGAGAAAAGAGTCTTTATTGTTTGACTTTTCCTCGTGTGCAAAGGAGCTCTTGGGCTTTCCTGGAAGCTCAGCAGTAAAGAATCTGCCTGCCATTGCAGGAGACAAGGGTTGGAACCCTGGGTAGGGAAGATCCCTTGGAGAAGGAAATGGGAACCCACTTCAGTTTTCTTGCCTGGGAAATCCCATGGACAGAGGAGCCTGGTGGGCTACATACAGTTCATGGGGTCACAAAAGAGTTGGACAAGATTGAGTGGCTAAACAATAAAAGAGCTCTTGGAGGAAGGGGAGAGAATAAAAGGGCAAATATGGATGGTGGGGCAGAGGGGAAAGGGGGCTCTGAGGACTAGACTGAGAGCTGAAGAAGAAGGATGCACACATTTGGGACAAGAAGGGACAGCCCAGCAGAGGGAACAGAAGGTGCAAATTCAGGGAAGCTGGATGGAGTGGGACAGCTTCAACCATGCTTGCAACAGATATCTGGCTCTGCTGTCCTCCTCCTTTGTGTGTGTGGAAATCAATCTCAGAAGATGTGAAGCAACTTGCCTAGGGCCCCACTGTCAAAATAACCTGGGGTTCACCCATCTCGCCCCGGGTCTGCTACAGGGAGCGATTTATTGTTCAAAGGTGAGCCACTTGCCTAGACGTCGTGGGGTTGGCCGGTGGTTCTGGAACCCTCTTCCCTTCAAACTGGCGACAGCTGGACTGCAAGTCTATTAGATGCTGCCCAGGTGCTCACAGACTACCTCTGCACCATGCGGGATTGCCCAGCATTCATGGCTTGCCCTGGCTCTCTGCCCCTGTGAGCCGGGGGGTCACCTTCTGTTCCTCCCTACAAGAGGGAGCCTTGGGTTTCTCTGCCACCAACACTGTCCTACCTCCCCGCCTTTATCTTCCCAGCTCTGCCGCCTATCTCTGCACCCCACTGAACCACAGACTCACCCACCTGCCCTATAGGCCTCCCAGCTCGCAGGGGGGTTCCTTGGCTTCCCAACTCCGCAGTCGGTCCCATGAACCAAAAATTGGACCAGCTCGGCCTGAGAGCTGGGACAGGTCACCAGACCTTGGGGGCACTGGGGGTGGCCTCCGAGGTCTGAGGTGGTGAGTCAGGGGGCCTTCTGCACAACACCCAGCGGTGCACTCAGGCGGGTCCAGGAGCGCATGGTGTGTCGGCAGATATACGGATGGATCAGAGCCGGGCCAGCAAAGAGGACCCCGGAGGGCGCTGGAGAGGACTTGCAGAGAACGGAAGAGAAATGGGGGCCGGACTGAGCGCGCAGCAGATGGGAGTAGGTTCAAAGGAAAGAGCTACAGCACAGCGAAGAAACCTGTGGTGGGGTTCAGGCTAAACAGCGCCGCGGGCCGGGGCGGGGTGGGACTGGAGGCGGGGCCACTTATGCGGGGCGGGGGTCTAGGAAGCGGCCTTGTCGCACAGAGGGGCCCGAGCGCTTCTAGGACCCCGAGCCTCGAAGGACTCAGCCCGGCCCCGCCCCGGCCCCGCCCCCGATCCCGCCCAGCGCTGCCCCCAAAGCCTGCTTCCCGGCCCCCCGCAGAGGCGGTGCCTGGAGCAGAGTCCGGGTGCCTGGTGCCGGCTGCGCGCGTCTCCTCCTCCGCATCTGCGCCAGGCTAGCTGTCCGCCACCCACCCCACCGCCGGCCCCTGGTGCTCCCGGCCGCCTGCGCCCCCCAGGTAAGTGAGACCCCAGCGCTCCGAACGCGGCCCGGAAAGCCACCCTAGCAGCGAGCTCCGGCCTTGCCTCCACGGCTATGGCGTCCGCGGGGGTCCCCAGACACAGCCGCTGTCCCCCATCGCCTCGTCCGGGACGGCCTCCCGGGGCTTACCGTCTGGTCCCAGGCCCCGGCCGCCTCCCTGAGAGAGCCCCGCTCCCCCGAGGGCCGGGACGCAGCGAGCGCAGGAGGACGCGGCGGCTGCGTAACGGGCGGGCGGGAGTGGGGACGAGCCTAGCGTGGCGGGGGCGGGGGTCGTGGGGAGTCCGGAATGTGTGAACGAGAGGAGCGCGATGCGGGGGTCTGTCGGTCGGTCACCAGAGAATCTCTACCTGCTGGGGATGCAGCCGGGGCCCTAGCCTCAGAGCCCGCAGCCCGGCCGCGTAGAGTGCTAGGACCTGCGTAAACAGACACGGATTATGCCAGTCCATGCACAGTGCGGAGAAGACCACACCTCTAGGAGATGGGCTAGGGTCACGGAGGAATTCTCGGAAAAGGTGTCAGCCGGGCCTGAGAGAACCAGACAGCGAGGGGGTTTTAGGCCCAGAAAACAGCAAAAGATTATGAGGCAGGGCCCAAATTGGCATGTCTGCAGAGCGGAAAAGAGGCGAGTGTGGCTCAAGTTCAGTGAGCCGGGTATCAGGTGCGAAGACTTTGGCCTCGGGCCACGAAGATAACGAGCAGTGTGTGGATTCCGTTCTCAGGTCTGTGGGGACCACGGAGGCTTAGGACAAAGTGAGTGACCGGGTCCAGCTGTGTCTTAAAAAGATCCAGCAGCTACTCTGCCCCCAAAAAAGAGATGGGAGGAGGAGACTGTTGGTTTGGACCCGACAGGAAGGGGGAGATGGAAAGTGGGCGGTTTGGGGTTCTTCTTTGGCAGAGGGACTTCGCCTGCATTCCCTGCCTGCTCAGAAGTGGGGCAGAAGAAAGGTGCATGGAAGAGATTTCTGGTGTGGGCAGCTGGGAGTGTGGAAGGATGGGGAAACCGAGGGAGAAACAGGTCAGGGGTGTGAGGCTGTTGTGACTCAGACTGATTTGAAAAACCTGAGATGCCACCCGAGGGGGAACGTCCTGAAGACACCACTGGGAACCCAGGCCAGGTCCAAGGCATCTGAGTGCAAGGCGGCAGCCTGGATCTGTCGTGTGGGGCCACTTGAAATAGAAATTCTGGAGTGTAGAGGTGTCTTTGAAGCCCCCAGAGTCCCCAGCCTCAACTCAGCCCCCTTCCAGGAGCGTGTGTATGTGCTCTGTTGTGTCTGACTCTGCCACCCCATGGACCATAGCTCGCCAGGCTCCTCTGTTCATGGAATTTTCCAGGCAATAATACTGGAGTGGGTTGTCATTCCCTTCTCCATGGAATCTTCCCGACCCAGGAATTGAACCCGTGTGTCCTGCCTTGGCAGGTGGATTCTTTACCACTGAGCCACATGGGAAGCCCCTTCCAGGAGCAGCTGCTATGAATAAACTTGGCAGTGATGGGAGTTCCTGGAACCTCACTCAGCATACCTGGGTCCCCGAGGCCCCAGCCAGGCTGCAGGGAGGAGACAGTCAGAACCTTCCTTGCCTGGCCTTCCCACTCACCTATTTCCAGCTGGGAGGGAGCCCTGGTCATTGCATTGGCCCTGGGGCCCTAGAGAAAGTTTTCCCGGCTTCAGTTTGCCCATCTATAAAATGGGTCCATAGGACCTGTATCTGGGAATGATGTTCCAATCAAAGGCAGCCTCAGCTAAGAAATAAAAAGGGGTTTGGCTAATCCCAGGGGCAGCGTTATGCCTCGACTGCAGCCCTGGTGGGAGTTCAGGGCCCACTGAGTCTCCATTTCTTGCTCTGAGAAATGGGAAGAACTCATAAGCGCGTCCACCTCCAGAACCCACAGGCGTCAACAGATCAAGTGAGTCAGGCATGCAAAGTGTTTGGTTGGCCCAGCGCCCAGCGCGAAGTGCTCACTGGGCACAGAAACTGCTGTCATGATTGTAGTTGGCCGTGGGGAGCGGGCCAGTCCTCCCACCCACCTGGGACTCCCACAGGAAGGCAGGTGCTGGGGGGGGGCATGCTCCTGTCTTATCTGGGCACTGCAGGCTGTCCCCTCTCTTGCTGCTGGAAGCTGCCTCCGAGCTCATCCTGCCAGTTTGAATGCAGTGCTCCCAGGCTAGTGACTTCGCCTCTGGTTCAATTTCTTCACCTGTAAAATTGAGAATAATAGCAGTCATCACCTCAGAGGTGAGCGCAATGCCCATCTGGTTATAATAACCACCTGGTAAAGCAGAGTGGATGCCTTGGGGGGTGGGGGAGGCAGGAGGAGGAGCCCAGAGAAGTGACCTGACTCAGCCTCGGGAGGGGTCAGGAGTCAGGCTTCTTGTTGGAGGTGACCATTGGCCTGGTTACTAAAGGTTGTTAAGAGTTCATGGGCAGGACTTCCTTGCAGGTCCAGTTGTTAAGAGTCTGCCTGCCAATGCAGGGGATGTGGACTCGATCTCTCTTCAGGGAGGAGTCCATGTGCTGTGGGGCAACTAGGCCTATGCACCACAGCAGTGGAGCCCATACTGCAGAGCTGTGACTACTGAAGCCTGCGCCATAAAGTCCGCAGCAAGAGGAGCCACTGCAATGAGAAGCCCGCGTGCCACGACTAGAGAAAGCCTGTGCACAGCAACAGAGACCCAGCACAGCCAAAAATAAGCAAACAAATAAAAACTTTTAATTAAAACAGTAGAGTTCACGGGCAGAGAGACCAGTGAAGAGAGATGTGGAGGGGAGTCACCTTGGGTAAATGGGAGAAGCTGGGGGCATGGAGCCAGGAAAATCAGCATGAGAGAGACTGCGCTGGTCCAGACCATGATGAAGCTGGACCAGGTGGAGGTGTGGTTGAGTGAGAAGTGAGTAGATCCTGGATAGACTTGAAGTTGGACTTCCCCAGTGGCTCAGCGGTAAAGAATCCGCCTGCAAAGCAGGAGACACAGGAGATGCGGGTTTGATCCCTGGATCGGGAAGATCCCCTAGAGAAGGGAATGGCAACCCACTCCAGTATTCTTGCTTGGGGAATCCCCATGGACAGAGGAGCCTGGCAGGCTATGGCCCATAGTGTCGAAAAGAGTTGGATGTGACTGAAGCAATGCATGCACACCTTTGTCAGTATGATTCTGTCACACCGGGTCTCCACCCTGAAACAGCAGGAGTGCAGCCCTCTCCCCACATCCTCCTAGGCTTCCCAAATCATATGTGGCTTCAGGGCCCCGTGAGTATGTCTGGGGAGGGGGTCAAGCCCCTGCCAGCCAGCCCCTGGGGATCCCCTTCTACCTTGTGCTGGTCCCCAGTTCCCACCCACCCCGTCTGTCATTGATTCATTCAGTACGTGCTGATGAAGCGTGCGTGGTGGGAGGCAGTGGGGGCTAACAGGGAACAAAATGAAGCTTCTTTGCCACCCGCCCCCCACCACCAGCTCATGGGTGGAGCGGATGTTCTGGGAAGGGGGCCAGAGAAACCTGAAGGATGAGAAGGAGCCGGCCAGGCGGACATCTGGAGGAAGGGCATTTCAGGCAGAGGGACCAGCACATGCAAAGATCCTGAGGCAGGACCCAGCCCGGCATGTTAGAGGTTTAGCAAAGAGGCCCGTGTGGCTGGAACAACATGAGCCAGGGGGAGAGTGTCAGATGAAAAGACTGAGGGTCCTTAGGGCCCCTCAACCCAACAGCTGCAGACCCTGGGTGGGTCCCTGCTCAAGGGGGAGTGAGGTTGCTGGGCCCACTGCTGTGCAATCTGCTTTGGCGTGTTGTTCCCTGTGTGGAGAGGACAGTGTGCCCCAAAGGTGGAGGAGGCTGGGGGGAGGAAGGAGGAGAAGGCCAGCCCTTTCCTGGTGGGCAGTGCTGATGCTGGGAAGGATTGAAGCAAGAAGAGAAGGGGGTGACAGAGGATGAGATGGTTGGATGGCATCACCGACTCGATGGACATGAGTTTGAGCAAGCTCTGCGAGACAGTGAGGCACAGGAAAGCCTGGCGTGCTGCAGTCCATGGGGTCGCAGAGTTGGATACAGCTGAGCTACTGAACAAGAACAAAGCTTCTCCCCTTCCTGCTGCACATGCTGGGGCCTCTGATGACCTGGGAGGCTTCCTGGAAGGGCTGGAGGGAGTGGAAGGAAGGAACAAGGGGGAGGGCGCTAATGGAGGCAGAGAAGGGGACCAGGGAGGAAGAGGAGGACGCAGAGCCCAGAGCTGGGTGTTGGGGCAGCATGTTCACAGGGAGGTGACAGGAGATGGCAGGCAGGGGCCGGTTGAGCCTTGAGGACGAGCTGCAAAAACCCATGCAGGTGTATTTTGAGGGTGGCCCCTCCCCCAGCCCACAGTCACTCCCTTTCTAGGTGTAGGAGAAAGGGTTTGGCGTCCCGCCCTAAACCCCCTGTAAACCTGGTCAGCTACACCTGTTCACCCTTCCCACCCTCACCATTCACCCGGCTGTGCACCAACCCCTCCAGTTTCAGACACTCAGTGGTTGTGGTGCATGGGCTTAGTTGCCCTCTGCAAGTGGGCCCTTAGTTCCCTGACCAGGGATCGAACCCTGAGGTCACAAAGAGTTGGACACGACTAAGCATGCATGCATGCATGAACACAGGCCTGCAGACCTGTCAAGGGGCCAGAGGAGCCAAGGGTTGAGACAGAGGCAAACCGCAAGCTTTGGAGAAAAAAAGCCAGCCTGGACAGATCTGCTGTTGCATTGCAAGGCAAATTTTTAACCACTGGCCCACCAGGGAAGTCCCTGAAGACAGGCTTAGGTTTCAATGAATCCCAACTCTCCACTTCCTACCCGTCCCCTCCCCTGTGCCTCAGTTTCCCCAGCTGCAAAATGGAGATGACAGAAACACCGGGCACCAGCCACAGCTTCCTGGGGGCCTGACCAGGGAGTGGAAGGAGTTGGGGGCAAATTAGACCCTGGGGCGGGACACTTAGGACTTTCCTGTGTATTCCTAGAATTTTTCAGAAATGTGTGAAGAATGAGGGGAGGGGGGGCTACTTTACTTCTGGTAGCCCAGTCTCTCTTAAAGGTAATATGTGTGTGTGTGTGTGTGTGTATATATATATATTTTTTTTCCCCCCCTCTTCGTAGGTTTTGAATCTTTCATTTTAGGATAAAAAAAATTTTTGGAACCCATTCTTCAGGACAAATGCCACAACCCTTTAGGATGTATGTGATCAGTATGTTACCTTCCAAATGGCTAATTTCTGGCATCCAAGTCCAGTTTCCCCTCTTCTGCTGAGTGTCAAGTTTTCTCTTGTCCTAGAGGCTTCTCTGGGCTGCAGTTTTTGTTTTTAGAGTTTTATTTTATTTTGAGGTGGACCATTTTAAAAAATCTTCATTGAATTTATTACAATATTGTTTCTGTTTTATATTTTGTTTTTTTGGCCTTGAGGCATGTGGGATCTTAGTTTCCTGACCCAGGGTGAAACCCACAACCCCTGCATTGGAAGGCAAAGTCTTAACCACTGGACTATCAGGGAAGACCCTGGGCTATAGATTTTAAGGCTATTCTTAAAGGAGGTATCAGGCTGTACTCCAGTACCTGCTTCCTCTGATGTCGTTCTCACTGGCAAAGTAGTAACTCTGAATGTTGAAACTGTCACCTTTTCTACACAACCAAATTCGCATGACTCCACACACGTGTTGAGGTTTTATAGAATAAGATGCATTCATTTGATCTAAGATCCTGGCTTCCCAGGTGGCACTAGTGGGAAAAAACCCACCTGCCAATGCAGGAGACATAAGTAACGCCGGCTTGATCCCTGGGTCAGGAAGATTCCCCTGAAGGAGAGCAGGCAACTCACTCCAGTATTCTTGCCTGGAGAATCCCGTGGACAGGAGAGCTTGGTGGGCTACAGTCCATGGGGTCACATAGAGTCAGACACGGCTGAAGCGACTTAGCACGCACACACACGAAGAGCCCTCAGAGAAAGCCTGAGTTGTGGGTCCTGGGTTTGCTGAGGTTGACTCCGAGGTTAAGGATTTTCAGAAGCTTTTCCAGGGGTACAGCTATGGACTATAGTCTTTGTGCTTGAGTTGATAAAATCAGGAAGATGCTTGCAATGATGTCTACAAACCAAATAGCTGCAGACGCTTGCCTGTTTCAACCCGTTTCAACCAGTGACACTATTCAGTCAAGGCTCTGAGTGAAATTAACCGACTGAAATTTTAAAACTCGATGAAAAGGTCATGACTTCAGACCTTGGGAAGTCCAAAAAGCACACAAGGCATCTGCATACCAGCCTTGCTCAAACATTACCGAGAAATAGGTCAAAAAATAGTGAGAAACCATCACTGTATGGACATTTGCAGCCACAGCTTTCTTCAGAGCAGTCCTTTTTTGTTATCATTTTATTCATTTCTGGCTGTGCTGAGTCTTCGTTGCTGCACGGGCTTTTCTCTAGTTGCAGCGAGCGGAGACTACCCTTCTTGCAGTGCGCAGCCTTCTTATTGAGGTGGCTTCTCTTGATGGGAAAGGTGGGCTCAAGGTCCCTCGGGCTTCAGTAGCTGTGGCTCAGGGGCTCTAAATCACCGGCTCTGTAGTTGTGGTGCACGGGCTTCATTGTTCTGCGGCATGTGGTATCTTCCTGGACCAGGGATCGAACCTGTGTCTCCTGCATTGGCAGGCGAACTTTTTAGGAGGGCATGGCAACCCACTCCAGTATTCTTGCCTGGAAAATCCCATGGACAGAGGAGCCTGGTGAGCTACAGTCCATGGGGTTGCAAAGAGTCAGACACGACCGAGCAACTTAGCACACACGTGCTGCATTACAGCCATGTTTCTGAGTTTGAACAGACCTCAGGAATCGTGGCCATGGACTCCAGGCTGAGAAGCATGGGGTCTCGTGGCTGAAGGAGGTCGGCGGGGTAGCGGGGGCCAGGCCAGAGCCAGATCATATAGACCTTGGTGATAACCCCAGGCACGAAGGAAAGGTTGACTTCCCACCCCAAGCAGCCCCAGTCTCCAGTGTGGGGGAAGGCTTTTAGAGTGAGACTCTTTGGGACTGCTGTGGGGTGGATGGGGAAGAGGAACTCTTGTAACAGAAACACCCCTGGGTCTTCAAGGGCCCACACACAGACTCCCCCTGGGGACTCTTCCCTTGGCTTTGGAACCTCCACCCACCCAGAGGGTGAGCCTTCTCACACAAGCCCAGCTTGGCTCCCCACCCTTACCTGGGAGAGCGGGTAGGTAGGCAGTGGGGTAATGATTCTATCACTGAAGGCACTGCTAGCCTGGGGCCACCCAGCAAGAGTGGATCTGCCCAGGCTGGTTTTTTCCTCCGAACTCACAGTTTGCCTCTGTCTCAACCCTTGGTTCCCTTGGGACCCTGACAGCGCTGCAGGCCTGTGTTCATGCATGCGTGCTCAGTTGTGTCCAACTCTTTGTGACCCTGTGGACTGTAGCCCTCCAGGCTCTTCTGTCCATGGGATTTTCCAGGCAAGAATACTGGAGTGGGTATCCATGTCCTCCTGGATCGGGGGATCGAACCTGGGTTGCCTGCATTGGCAGGTGGATTCTTTACCACTGAGCTACCTGGGAAGCCCTCCTTTAGGTTACTCGCTTTAATGCTGTTACCAGAAAAGTAGCATTCCATTTCACTTCTCCTTGCTTCTGTTCCCTGTTGTAGAATACTTTAGAAACAACATCTACTAATTGAGAAGGGTTCAATTCAAATACACTGCCAGGGTCCTCTGTCCTTGGGATTCTCCAGACCAGAATACTGGAGTGGGTGGCCACGTCCTTCTCCAGGGGATCTTCCCAACCCAGGGATTGAACCTGGGTCTCCCGCATTGCAGGCGGATTTCTTTACTGTCTGAACTACCAAACTACCAGGGAAGCCCATACACCATCTAATTTCTGTAATGTTTTAATCTCTGGGGCACTTCGCCTGATGCAGGTCATCTGAGGTCCCAAGGACAGCCCACGTGACAGGACTATTCACAGGAGAATCACCCCCCTTCTGGGAACATCGAGGCCCAAGGCTCCTGTTGCTGCTGCTGTGTCGTTAAGGCCCAGGTGACAACATTTGCCAACTTCTGCTTGAATGCTTGAACCAGGAGGGCTCAGACCTGGGCTGGCAGGCTCCCTAGAGTTCAGTACCTGCCAGGACCAGATGTCATCCTACTTACCTTGTGTTTGTTTTATGGCCACTGTCTGCTTATGAGGCTGACACTGGCTCTTTTTTCCTCTCCCATTAAAATGTATTATGATATTGCATACAGTTCCCTGTGCTATCCAGTAGGTCCTTGTCGTTTATCTGTATATAGTAGTTTGACTCTGCTAATCTCAAACTCCTCATTGATTCCTCCCCTCAGCCTTTTCCCATTTGGGAACTGTAAATTTGTTTTCTATGTCTGGGAGTCTGTTTCTGTTTTGTGAATAAGTTCATTTGTATCCTTGTTTTAGAGTCCACATGTAAGTGATATATGGTATTTGTCTTTGACTGACTTCATTTAATATGATATCTAAGGTCCCTCCATGTGACTGCAAATGGCATTATTTCATTCTCTTTATGGCTGAGTAATATTCCATTGTTAATATGCACCACATCATCTTTATCCATTCCTCTACTGATGGACTTCTAGGTTGCTTCCATGTCTTGTTTGCAAATGGTGCTGCTGTGAACACTGGGATGTGTGTATCTTTTCAAATTAAAGTTTTCATATTTTCTGGGTACATGCCCAGAAGTGGGATTGCTGAATCATATGGGAGCTCTATTTTTAGTTTTTTCAGGAACCTCCATACTATTCTCCATAGTGGCTACACCAATTTACCTTCCTATCAACAGTGTACAAGGGTTCCATTTTCTCCACACCCTCTCCAGTGCTGGCTTTTCTCTTTCGGGGAAGGAAATGTGGATGGAGGGAGGCAGCCTGGGGAAAACCAGAGGCAGGGGACTTCCCTGGTGGTCCAGTGACTAAGATTCTGAACTCTCAATGCAGGGGGATCAGGGTTTGATCCCTGGTCAGGGAACTAGATTCCTCATGTGGAAACTAAGACCTGGTGCAACCAAATAAATAAATACAAATAAATATTGATAACATGTTTAAAAAGAAAAGTAATACCAGAGGCAGAGAGATCAAGGTGGAGGTAACCACGAGAATTGAGATCAGAGAAGGGTCCTTGGTAATGGGAATTGAGTGGAGAAGAACTCGCTTGATTGTTACGGGAGAGACAGATGCAATTGCAGGACCTGGAGAGTAGCTGAGTGTCTGGGGTGGTGGGGGGCGGGGGTGATGAGGAAGGGTCTGAGATGACTCTCAGATTCTTGTCCCCAAAGACTGGGTACATGGTGGGATGATGGCCAAGAAGCACACTTACAGTGGAGGACGAGTTGAGTGAGATATATCTGGGCAAGGCATAGCCAGGTGCTGTTGGGTTAACCATTTTGGCGTTGGGAGAGAAACCTGGAAACTGCAGGAATCTGGAAAACCAAAGCACAGGCTCACTGATAGTGGGGGTGAGGTTTCCCAGGGAGAAAAGCTGGTGTGAGAGGGTTCAGGACTGGCCTCATTTAGGGTCATAGGGGAAGAAAAACGGCTTGGATTAGATTAGCCAGGATGCCGTGGTTCTTGGAAGGAGAGACAGACAAAGGGGGCAGATAGACCACTAGGAAGAATTGATGCTTTTGAATTGTGGTGCTGGAGAAGACTCTTGAGAGTCCCTTGGACAGCAAGGAGATCAAACCAGTTAATCCTAAAGGAAATCAGTCCAGAATATTCATTGGAAGGACTGAAGCTGAAGCTCCAATACTTTGGCCACCTGATGCAAAGAGCCAACTCATTGGAAAAGACCTTGATGCTGGGAAGAATTGAGGGCAGCAGGAGAAAGGGACGACAGAGGATGAGATGGGTGGATAGCATCACTGACTCAATGGACATGAGTTTGAGCAAACTCTGGGAGATAGAGAAGGATAGGGGAAGCCTAGCGTGCTGCAGTCCATGGGGTCTCAGAGGGCCGGACATGACTTAACAACAAGAACACACACTAGGAGGTCAGGAATCCACAGACAGAACTGACCACTGGAGTTGGTGTGGGCCAGGGGGTAGTCACTGAGGATCCAGGCAAAGCCCAGAGTAGATGGGGTGAAGTGTAGGCATAAAGGCAGCAGGTCCTGTTTTCCAAGAATGCAGGGGCTGATGTTCCGTGAGCCCATGTCCATCTAGAACACCGGGTGGTACGGGGCTGAGCTCCCATGCAGCCTGGTCAGTTACCAGCTATGTGGCCCTGGGTAGATAAGTCAGTTCATCTGTGACAGGAGAACAGTAACTGCCTTTAGGATGGTGCATTTTATGTTAGGTGAATTGTGCAATTAAAAAAAAAAGATTAAGTCACCTTGAAATACACCTCTTGTAAAAATCAGTGACTCACAAAATAAGTGGACCAGCTTCCCCCATCCCCCACCTTCCTGATAGAATACCTCTCCGGAGTGTGGACGATATCCTTTAGAGCACTCCAATTGCACATGTGTTGGATCTTTTGATGTTGTCCCAAGGTCACTGAGACTGTATATTTTTTTAAATTGTGGTAAAATGTATGCAAGCTAAACATTTTACCATTTTAACCATTTTTAATTGCATGACTAGGTAGCATTAAGTACATTAACAATATTGTCCAGCCACCACTGTCCATTTCTAGATACACATTTTTATTCAATCTTTAGTTTTTTCTTTTCACTTCTTCTGTTCAGTATTTGTTATTATCAGTCTCCAAATTAGTTAGCTGTCTTTTCTACCATCTCCAATCTGCTATCAAGCCCACAGTGGGGGGGAGAAAAACACCAAAAAACTTTTTTTGGCTTTTTTTCTGGATACCTAATGCTTTCTTTTTCTTCTTGTACAATGTATATTGTATTTTATCTATTTTTAAAGGTATAGTTGATGTACCGTATTATGTTTCAATGTTATATGAATCACAGTATAGTAATTCACGATTTATAAAGGTTGTATTCCATTTGTTATCATAAAATATTTACTATATTCCCTGTGTTGTACAATATGTCCTTGTAGCTTATTTATTTTATATATAGTAGTTCGTACCTCTTCATTTCCTACCCTTCTCTTGCCCCTCCCTCTTCTCTCTTCCTACCAGTAACCACTAGTTTGTGGGTCTGTTTCTTTTGTGCTATATTCACCCGCTTGTTTTATTTTTTAGATTTCACATATAAGTGATATCATACAGTATTTGTCTTTCTCTGTCTGACTTATTTCACTAAGCATAATACCCTCCAAGTCCATCCATGTTGTTGCAAATTGCAAAATTTCATTCTTTTTATGGCTGAGTCCACAGTCAATTTTTCTATTTTTCTATTTCAAATATTGTATTTTTCAGTTTTAGAATCTCCATTTGGTGCATTTTTTTTTTTAATAATTTCTGCTTCCCTACTGAGGTTTTTGTTGTTGTTCATTCATTAGGAGGTACTTTTCCTTTACATCCTTGAATATATTTATAATAGCCACTTCAAAGTCCTTATCTGCTCATTCCAACATCTGGGTCATCTCAAGGTCGGTCCTCAGTAATTTCCGTCTTTCTTGGGCATAGGTCATGTGTTCCTGTTTCTTCACATGTCAAGTAATTTTGGATTGTATTCTGGACATTATGAAAGATACCTTGTAGACACTCTGGATTCTGTTGTGTTCCTCTGAAGAACATTGATTCTTCCCCACATCCCTTTTTTAAATTTTCACAGGCAATTAAACTGTCTGAACTCAAGTTCCAAAATCTCTTTCCCCTGGGGTGGGAGGAGGGTGATATCTTACTTTTCTTTAGCTTTACCCAGGCTGGTTGGAGTCGGCCCTGCACATGGTTCAAGGGTTAGCAAGAGACTTGCACAGCAATTTTGGATAGAATTTGAACCTGATTTTTGGTTGTTGCTTTTTGGCTTTTTCCTTTCCTGTGTGTTCTGCCCCATTGTTGAACTGTTACAGTCCCTTTGGATTCTGTCTTATCATTTTTCAATCCAGTTTCTATTTCCAGTGAGAAATGGGAAGCTCACCCCATACCATTCCCTTAGAACAGGTAGAGACTCCCCTCCAACTTTTGCCTATTTTTGGTAACTCTCTAGAGCTGTACTGCCCAGTAGAATTTTCTGCAATGATGGGAATGTTCCATACCTCCACTGCCCAATATGGTAGCCACAAGCCACATGTGGCTATTAAGTGTAGAAATGTTCATAATACAACTGAGGAGCTGAATTTTAGATTTTAATTTTAATTAATTGGAAGTTAAATGAGCACATGTGGCTAATGGATACCATATAGGATGTTGGGACACCAAAACTTCAAGGTATAACAGTTTTTTAGCATATAGTCCAGAGTTTCTCATTATTATCTCTGAGAGGGCTGGTCTGATGCAGCTAACTCCACTGTTATAAATACCAAGGACAGAACTCTTTTGGTGGTTTTCCATTACATGAATTACATATCAGTCCATTAGTGTCTCTGGATTTTGCTTTCATTTTTTCAACTCAGTGATCCTACCAAGTCCATGAGCATAGCTTTCCCTCCTCTCTTCATCCCAATTTGATAATTTTCTTAATTAAAAATTATTTTAATTGTGGTAAACCACATATAGCAAAAAAAAATTATCATCTGGACCATTTTATACAATATTCACATTGTCATGTAACCCATCTCCATGACTTATTCATTTTCCAAACAGAAACTGTTTTTATTGAACACTTAACTCCCTTATCCAGCTACTCTAGCCCCTGGCACCCATCATTCTACTTTCTGTCTCTATAAATCTGACTCCTCTAACTAAGGACCCCCTATAAGTGGAATCAGATAATATCTGTCTTTCTGAGATTGGTTTATTTCACTGGGCATCATGCCCTCCAGGTTGGTCTTCCTCCTCCTTTTAAATGCTTATGTAATATTTCATAGTATGGAATCCTGAATTTCTGATGGAATTTCTGATCCCCAGCATTGGGCATCCAGGTTGCTTCCAGTTCTCACTGGAAGGGAGAGAGGGAGGAACTCCAAGGGATGCAAGAAAACTTGGGGAGTGATGGATATGTGTGTGCTCTTTGCTATCTCATGGACTGTAGCCTACCAGGCTCCTCTGGCTATGAAAATTTTCAGGCAAGTGTACTAGAGTGAGTTGCCATTTCCTCCTCCAGGGGATCTTTCTGACCCAGGGATCGGGCCCACAGCTCTGGATTGACAGGCAGATTTTTTCCCACTAAGCTACCTGGGAAGCCTATAGTGATGGGTATCTTGATCGAGGTGATGAGTTCCATCAGTCCATACATATGTCAAATGCATTGACTCACACACTTTAAACATGCATAGTTTTTGTGTGTCACTCAATAAAGTCATGTTTTTGGTTTTTTAAAAAAAATTTTGGCTGCATCACATAGCATGTTGGATCTTAGTTCCCCGACCAGGGATCAAACCCATGCTGTCTGCAATGGAAGCACAGAGTCTGGACCTCCAAGGAAGTCCCAGAGTTGTGTTTGTTTTTAACTAATTGCCCGAGCAGGAGGCATAGGAGATGCAGGTTCGATTCCTGGGTCAGGAAGATCCCCTGGAAAAGGAAATGGCAACCTGCTCCAGTATTCTTGCCTGGGAAACCCCATGGACAGAGGAACCCGGAGGGCTCCAGTCTATGGGGTCACAAAGAGTCAGACACGACTGAGCACACACTCAGCAAGCACTCTCCTTACAAGCCCATCAGTTTGCTTGACCTCTCTGAGTCCTGTGCAGGTAACAATCAGATCCTGCTGCCCCACCCCCCTTGCCTCTGGGGCTGGATCTGCTCACTTGCCCACAAAAACTTCCAGAGACCTGATCTCTCTTCCCTCCATCCTTCTTGAAACTACCCTAACCAGCTCCCAACACACCCCTACACTGGATGATGCTGGGGACCCCACAGGTCACTTCCTGGTCTGACCCTCACTCTCTGGTAGGAAGGCTCAGCTCTCTAAGCTCCGTGGGGCCAGCCAGGGCTGAACAGAAGCTTTGAAGAAAGGCCCTGGTGGGGTGGGCGGGACTAGGGAGGGAGCTCTGCTTCCTTAGGGTGGGAAGGATAGAGAAGGCCTCTTAAGTAGGGAATTTAATCTGACCCAGATCTTAAAGACTAGTACAAATGAGCCCAGTGAAGGGGGTGCCTAGTGAAGGGGTGCGGGCACTTAAGGAAAAAGGCACCACCTGTGTAAAGACTTTGCCGCCACTGGGTGGCGCCCTTGGGGGCTCTAGCACCTGGGATATTCCAGGGGCTGTAGGAGGGAGGGAACAGATTCCAAGAGGGTGGATGGATGTCCCACAGTCAGCTCTCAGGCATCTGCAGATCAACCCTCACAGCCCTCCCTGATGGTTACTTTATTAGGGGGAGGGGGCAGTGGTAGGGGGTTGCATTGCCAAGGGGTGATTCTGAGAAGGTGCAGCCAGGGAACCTGGAGAAGCAAGCTGTAGTGATGAGGGGTGGCCAATGGGCTGGGGATTCCAGGGAACATGGGCTAAGACTCTATGCTTCCAATGCAAGGGACCAGGGTTCCATACCTGGTCCAGGAAAATCCCATGTGCCACGGGGCAACTAAGCCCATGTGCTGCAACTACTGAAGCCTGCACACTGCAACAGAGACTCAGCACGGCCAAGAGTAAGTAAAGAAATAAATAATTGTAAGCGTTTAAAAAAAAAGAAAAAAACAGTTCAAGTGGGATGACAGGACTGAAGCAACAAAATTGGGTAAGGAGATAGAATAATATGATGGCTTCTTTGGTAGTGATCTGAGAAGAATTCTCCAAGGAGGTAACAGTGAACCAAGATGTGAATGATGAGACAGAGATAGACAGGGGTTGCCTGGGAGAACAGCATGTGCAAAGGTCCTGAGGCAGGAATGAACTTGGTGAGTTGGACAAGCATATGCAAAGCCCCTGAGGCAGAAATGAGCTTTGTGAGTTGGTCATAGCACATGTAAAGGTCCTGAGATGGGAGTGAGCTTGGTGAGTTTTGGACACAGCACATGCAGACCCTGGAGGAGGAATCTGATTGGTGAATTGGAAGCCCACCAAGCAGCCATTGCAGTGAATTGAGTTGGGGGAGGGGTGTACCAGCAGGGCCAGAGCATGAAGGGGAGAGGCAGAGCCCTGGACTTGGGACCCACCCCCCTTAGGATCCTTGAAGGTGGTATCTCCTGGCCTGGCTACATCTCTGGTCGTGAGCACCCCACAGGGACCCTGCTCAGAGAGGCCAAAGTGGAGGAGCTGAGGCTAGGTGCAGGAGTGGCTGTGGTTATCTACAAATAACCCCCTCTTAGCCCATCACGTGCTCCCTGCCTGGGCCTCTAGCCGAAGGAGTCAGGTGACCCCAAGCAGGCCAGGCTGTGGGGGCAGTGAGTGAGTATGTGTGTGTGTGTCTGTTCTTCGCTGCACAGCCCAGACAAGCCCTGCACTTCCAGCTAGGTTTAAAATAAAACGTGTGTGCACAGCTCTGCTCTGCTGTGTGTTGCCAGGGCCTTTGCAGGGGGGTGGGGTGGGGAGTTCAGGGGTGCTCTGCTCATCCTCCCCCTCCCTGTGTCAGCACAAAGCCCTGATCGCTGTCTTCTACTTGCCCCTCCAATCTGGGGATATTTTTAGGCACTAAGAAGGATTATCAGAGTCTGGCTCCCAGGTGGCAGGGGCAGGGCTGGGAGTGAGGCCAAAGTGCCTTTGAGAAGCAGTCCAGGCTGGGAGACCAGCTTGGGGAAGAAGGGGAGGAACTCGAGGGTGGGAGGGGAGATGAGGATAAAACCTCAGGCTGGTTAGGCCTGACCAGCTGCCCGCTTGGTGATTCTCCAGATGACCCCTCAGCAGCCATCCTGAGCTCATTCATTGGCTACAGCTTTAAGGAAAGGCTGCAGAGGGAGGCGGGGGAGGAGCATGGATGGGAGGATGTCCCCAGGAGAACCACTCAGAACCTGCATGGATCAGTGCCCTGGTTCCCAGACTGCTTCCCCCACCCAGCTGCTAACCGTAACTACATGTTTACTCAGAGCTCACTCCACCCCAGGCATCATTCCCAACCCCTCCCCTACATGGCGGGCGGCAGCGGGGGTGGGGGGTGGGGTTGGGGGGTGGAGGTGGCATTGTTATTCCCATTTTACAAATGAGGAAACTGAAACAGTGGTGAGGTCAATGGCAGGTAAATTGGAGGAATCAAATCCATTGCAAGACCAGCGTGGAGCACTTACAAGCCACCCAGTTTCCTGAACCTGTACAGTGGTGCAGCAAAGCAGAAGATCTGGCTGTACCCATTTTTCAGATGGGGCACCTTGAGGCCCAGAGAGGCAGAGGGTCCACAGGGAACAAGCAGAGGAGCTGGAGTCCAAAGGAGAAACAAATGAAAGTTATCCCTCACCACCCTGAGCCTTGCTCCCGCCTGCCCCTTCAGAGGAGGGCATCTGTTGGAGGAGGGAGTGGAAAAGAAGTTTGAGGCTTGCGGGCCATTGATGCCTAGTTACAGCCATACCTGAGCCCCTTCTGCATGTCAGACACTGCCCATGTTTTCCACATGCAGGCTCGCTGGCCTGCTTGACCACAAAGCAAGGAGGTGGGTGACTTCTCAGAGTTCAGTGTCTCTTCTTTATCAAGAGAGTGAAGGGGGTGAGTGAATAGACAGACACAGTTTAGAGAAAGGGTTTTTCCAGTAGTCATGTGTGGATGTGAGACTTGAACCATAAAGAAAGCTGAGCACCAAAGAATTGGTACTTTTGAACTGTGGTGTTCGAGCAGACTCTTGAGAGTCCCATGGACTGCAAGGAGATCAAACTAGTCAATCCTAAAGGAAATCAATCCTGAATATTCATTGGAAGGACTGATGCTGAAGCTGAAGCTCTGATACTTTCACCTGATGTGAAGAACTGACTCATTGGAAGAGACTCTGACGCTGGAAAAGATTGAAGGCAGGAGGAGAAGGGGACGACAGAGGATTAGATGATTGGATGGCATCACTGACTCAATGGACATGTTTGAGCAAGCTCTGGGAGTTGGTGATGGACAGGGAAGCTTAGCATGCTGCAGTCCATGGGGTCATGACGAGTTGGACATGACTGAGCAACTGAACTGACTGAGTGAGGAGGTCCAAGGCTGAGTCTTCTACAGTCTGCAGCCCCCTTTGGAAGGCTCTGAGATTTGGAAAGTGCATTTCTGTTTTCCCTTCTGACTTGGGGACCAGGCAAGGCTATGCCTGCTTCAGCTGAGAGGACTAGGGTTTGAGGTTGGTCATGCTTCCTTCCTTCTCCAACCCCCCTCTAAAAAAGGGCTGTCTGGCCAGCTTCCAACATCACAGTGAATGAGGCAGGGCTGGCAGAGGGTGCTTTAACTGGATCTGAGGTGGGAGCAATTGAGAGGTGCCTCCAGGAGGAAATGGCAACTGAACTGGGTTTTGAAGGATGTGTAGGAGTTTGCCAGACAGACAGGAGAGGTACGTTCACCCTGTGAGGGCTGAGACCTTACCAGTTTTCGTCACCATTTTGTGTTCTCACTACTCAGCATGGGGCAAAAAATATTAGATGGTCATTCTAGGCAGAGGATGGCATTCATAAAAGCTGGGGTGTGTGCTGGGAGCGGAATGTATCAAGCAGTGGAAGTGGGCTTTGAGCTGGGGACGTGGGCAGAGGCCTGGGATTATGGGATGCCACCGCTCGCGTGCATTTTCACTTGTCCCCAAAGCTCATCGTGACATGCCAGCACCATGGGTGCAGGGGACTCAGATCTTGGGAAGAACATGCGGCTGGGGGCCTGGACTTCTGAGTTCTGGCTCCAGCTCTAGCTGGCTGTGGGCCTTCCCAGGCTGCCCAGCCCGCTTACATCTGTACTGAGGGGTGTTCAGATAGGTGTGAGGGCCCTTGAGAAGGCTATAGATACCCTGTCATGAACGTAGCTCTTGCTGGGAGGTTGTGTGGGGGTGAGGCCAGAAATTCCGGGCTGGGCATGTGCACTCATGCCCCTGTGGGTGCATGGGATCAGGCCAAATTTTCCTGTTAGTGAATTGTTCATGTGTTTTTTTTTAACCATTTTTAAAAATTGAAGTTTTGTTAATTTATGTGTTAGTTTCAGGTGTATAGGACAGTGATTCAGTTTATATATATATATAGTTAGTTAGTTGTGGAGAAGGAAATGGCAACCCACTCCAGTACTCGTGCCTGGAAAATCCCATGGATGGAGGAGCCTGATAGGCTACAGTCCATGGGGTCGCAAAAGGTTGGACACGACTGAGCGACTTCACTCACTCATGGTTAGTTGCTCAGTCATGTCCAACTCTTTCCGACTCTATGGACTATAACCCTCTAGGCTCCTCTGTCCATGGGATTCTCCAGGCAAGAATACCGAGTGGGTTGCCATGCCCTCCTCCAGGGGATCTTCCAACCCAGGGATCAAACCCAGTCTCCCACATGCAGGCAGATCCTTTACCATCTGAGCTACCAAGGAAGCCCAAGAATACTGGAGTGGGTAGCCTATCCCTTCTCCAGGGCAATCTTTCAGACGCAAGAATCGAACTGGGGTCTCCTGCATTGTAGACAGATTCTTTACCAGCTGAGCTACCCAGGAAGCTATATATATATACTTTTTCAGAATTCCTTAAGTTTTTATATATATATATATTCTTTTTTAGATTCTTTTCCATTCTAGTTATTATAAGATATTAAATACAATTCCTTGGGGTATACAACTGATCCTCTTGTTTATCAATTTCATATTTGTGTGTTTAGTTGCTCAGTCATGTCCGACTCTTTGCGACCTCATGGACTATAGCCCACTAGGCTCCTCTGCCCATGGGATTCTCCAGCAAGAATGCTGGAATGGGTAGCCATTACCTTCTCCAGGTCATCTTTCTGATCCAGGGATCAAACCCGGTCTCCTGCATTGCAGGTGGATTCTTTACTGTCTGAGCCACCAGGGAAGTAGTGTTATCTGTTATATGTTAATCACAAACTCCTGATTTATCTTTTTTTAAAGACATCAACCACTTGGGCAGAAGTCCCTCCATCCTCCTATCCATCTGTCTGTTCTGTCTGGGTCTCCTGAACCTTGTGGGTCTAAACTAACCACTGTCACACACCTGTCTTAAGGAAAATTGCACAAGAGGAGAGCTGTGAGTTTACTTTTTATTCAGAGTCTTTATATGTGTGCTCAGTCATGTCGGACTCTTTGCAACCCCATGGACTGTAGCCCGCCAGGCTCCTCTGTCCAAAGGATTTTCCAGGAATAGAGGTGTAGGTTGCCATGGCCTCCTCGAGGGGATCGTCCCAACCCAGGGATCAAACCTGTGTCTCTTGTGTCTCCTGCATTGCCAAGGGGGTTCTTTACCACCGCACCACCTCAGGGTCTTCTGGAGACAGCCACTTGGTAGCTCTGAGTAAACAGCTCTGAAGATGAAGGGGAGGAGCCAGAATATACATGAATTTTGGGGGGTAGGAAATACATGCAGTCCAGCACACACCTTGGGAAAATATGATTGCCTGTCACGAAGAATAGATAAGATAATCATTCTCGTGCTTTTCTGTGTTTGGGAAGATGCAAGAATCTGAGGTCATTGAAATTCTTCTGGCTACGAGTCTAACTATCCAGGGACCCTTTCTGTCCAAAGCACAGAATGCCTCATCCTGTTTTTCTTCTATCCTGAATTCCCCTGTGGGCTCACTGCCTGTAGGTTGCAATTTAACCCTTCATATAACTGGATGGTGAGCAGCACTCTTTGTTCCCTTTTTTTTTTTTTTTTGACACTTTTGCCCATCTGTCAGGCTGGTGCCTCTTGGTGTCCCTCCCATGCCAGAGTGTGGTCGTGGCTACTCTTCATCACTTCACTGATGCCTGAACTCGAACGCCCTCTGCCATGGTCTTTGGGCTGATTCCTCATGTACACTTCCTCCCTGGGGGATTTCATCCATTACCTGCCCCAACCCCGGAGGAGCTCCAGCCTAATCCGTGGCCTCAGGGACATCCAAGTCACGGCCCTCCAAATCCACCCAACTCCTGCCCCCCAAATCCACTGTCCACTGAAAAAAAAAAAAAGCACAACCTAAAAGCTGAGAATTATATTTTACTCTGTGGACATTCTGAGGACTTCAAGCCCAGAGATAGCCTCTCAGATAGCTCTGAGGAAGTGCTCTGAAGAGATGAGGGAGGAATCAGGATATATAGGAATGTTTGCAACAAAGACCAGGTAGTCGGAACTTCAAAAGATTACTGCTAGTTAAAACCAGGGCTTCCCTGCCAGTCTAGTGCTTTAAGAATCCACCTGCTGATGCAGGGGACATGAGTTCAACCCCTCACCCGGGGAGACTGAATGTGGCAGAGGACAACTGGCCCGGTGCCCCACAGTGACTGAAGCCCATGCTCCGTAACAAGAGAAGCCAAAACAATGGGTCCTAGATTTTTTCCAAGGCAGATGTTTTAATCTGCACAGAGGAGGGGCGCACAGCATGGAAGCACAGCTCAGCGCGTTTTCTCAACCAGAATACCACATGCATCAGGAGACAGGACATTCCAACCCCCAGCAACCTCTCCTGGCCCTTCTGATCCCTGCCTGCTCCTAAGAGTAACCCCTCTTACCTGGCAATGTGCGTGGGGAGAAATAACACCCCCCTTAATGACGTCTGCATCCTAGTCCAGAACCTGGGGGTACGTGCTACCCAATGTGGCAAAGGGAAACTGAGCTTGCAGGTGGACGTAAGGTTGCTAGTTGGCAGATCTTGGTGGGGAGGCGGGGAATGTAGTAGCTTCTCCTGGTTTATCTGGGTGGGCCCCTATTCTGGCCTCCAAAGCCACTTCCTGTCTGGGAATCCACCCCCGCCCTTGCCATCTCACCTAAAATAAAACTGAGGGCCATAAAACTCCCAGACTTCACAAGATCAAGTGTAAAATGGTGCAGCCACTCCAGAATACAATTTGGTAGTTGCTCATCAAGGAAGATATGCAGTGAAAGTAAAAAAGTGAAAGTGTTAGTCACTCTGTCACGTCTGATACTTTGCGACCTCATGGATTCGGGGAAGAATACTGGAGTGGGTTGCCATTCACTTTTCCAGGGGATCCTCCTGACCCAGGGATCAAACCCAGGTCTCCTGCATTGCAGGCAGATTCTTTACTGTCTGAACCACCAAGGAAGCCCAAGTATGACCCAGTAATTCCACTCCTCCAGACAGACCTAGGAAACAGAAAGACATCTATTCACACCAGACTGGGGACGTGAATGTTCTGAACAGTTTTGCTCATAACTACCCCAAACTGAATGCATCTCAGATGTCCATCAACAAGTGAATGATAAGACTTTCTTGGTGGTCCAGTGGTTGATTGGATCCCTGGTCTGGGAGGATCCCGCAGACTTCGGAGCAACTAAGTCCATGGGCCACAACCACTGAAGCCCGCGTGCCCTAGAGCCCGTGCTCCTCAACAAGAGAAGCCGCTGCGACAAGAAGCCTGCTCACTGCAATTAGAGAGTAGCCCCCGGTCACCACAACTAGAGAAAAGCCTGCATGCGGCAACAAAGACCCAGTGCAGCCAAAAAAATAAATAAAACAAATACATTTAATAATAATAAGTAAAAGTTAAAAAAACAAGCGAATGCCAACCAAGTGTGGTATATTCATTTAGCGGGGCTTCCCTGGTGGCTCAGATGGTAAAGAATCTGCCTGCAATGTGGGAGACCTGGGTTTGGTCCCTGGGTTGGGAAGATCCCCTGGAGAAGGGAACGGCAACCCACTCCACTATTCTTGCCTGGAGACGTCCATGGATTGAAGAGCCTGACAGGCTAACAGTCCATGGGGTCGCAAAGAGTCGGACACGAGTGAGCAACTTTCACTGTTCATTTAGTACCAACAATTTGAGAATTAAAGCTACTGAACTTGCAACCACAGAGGTGAATCTTGAAAATATTATACAAGTGAAAGAAGCTAGACACAAAGATGGGGTTTGTGATTCCATTTATATGAAGCTCTGGAACAGACAAAAGTAACCCCCAATGGAAAAAAAAAAAAACTGGAGCAGAGGTTACCTTTGGACGGTGGAGATGGAGGTTGACTGAGAAGGGGCTGAGAGAGAGAGAGAAGGTGATGGAGGGAGGAGAATGTTTGTGGCTGGAGGTTGGTTTACATAGGTGCGTGTATTGGTCAAAACTCAGCAATTGTGCACTTAATGTTGATGCATTGTGCTCTAGTAAATTTTACCTTCAAAGAAAAAAAAACACATAAGTCAATATTGAACTCTAGTTAATGATCTGCATGCTGAAATATTTAAGGGTGATGTGACTTGATGTCAGCTACTTTTTAAAAAGAATTTATTGAAGTATGGCCCTAGTGGCAGTGGCAAAGAATCCGCCTGTCAGTGCAGAAGATGCAAGAAACTCGGGTTCAGTCCCTCAGCGGGGAAGATCCCCTGGAGGAGGAAATGGCAACCCACTCCAGTATTCTTGACTGGAAAATTCCATGGGCAGGGGAGCCTGGTAGGCTACAGACCATGTGGTCGCAAAGACTTGGACACACCAGTGTGCATATACATGGACACACCAGTGCATACATGGTTGATTTACACTGTTGTGTTAGCTTCAGGTATACTGCACAGTGAACCAATTATACACGACATATATTCTTTTTTAGATTCTTTTCCATTACAGGTTATTACAAGAAATTGAGTAGAGTTCCCTGTGCTATTCAGTAGGTCCTTGTTGGTTATCAGTTTTATATATAGTAGTATATTGGCACCCCACTCCAGTACTCTTGCCTGGAAAATTCCATGGACAGAGGACCCTGGTAGGCTACAGTCCATAGGGCTGCAAAGAGTCAGACACGACTGAGCAACTTCACTTTCATATGTATTTTAACCCCAAACTCCTAATTTATTCCTCCCCCTAAGCTGCTTATTTTGTGGGTTTCTGTTTGCTTTGAATGCAAATTCAGATCAGATCAGATCAGTCGCTCAGTCGTGTCCAACTCTTTGCGACCCCATGAATCGCAGCACAGCAGGCTTCCCTGTCCATCACCAACTCCCAGAGTTCACTCAGACTCACGTCCATCGAGTCAGTGATGCCATCCAGCCATCTCATCCTCTGTCGTCCCCTTCTCCTCCTGCCCCCAATCCCTCCCAGCATCAGAGTCTTTTCCAATGAGTCAATTCTTCGCATGAGGTGGCCAAAGTACTGGAGTTTCAGCTTTAGCATCATTCCTTCCAAAGAAATCCCAGGGCTGATCTCCTTCAGAATGGACTGGTTGGATCTCCTTGCAGTCCTAGGGACTCTCAAGAGTCTTCTCCAACACCACAGTTCAAAAGCATCAATTCTTCGGTGCTCAGCCTTCTTCACAGTCCAGCTCTCACATCCATACATGACCACAGGAAAAACCATAGCCTTGACTAGACGGACCTTTGTTGGCAAAGTAATGTCTCTGCTTTTGAATATGCTATCTAGGTTGGTCATAACTTTCCTTCCAAGGAGTAAGCGTCTTTTAATTTTATGGCTGCAGTCACCATCTGTAGTGATTTTGGAGCCCAGAAAAATAAAGTCTGACACTGTTTCCACTGTTTCCCTATCTATTTCCCATAAAGTGGTGGGACCGGATGCCATGATCTTCATTTTCTGAATGTTGAGCTTTAAGCCAACTTTTTCACTCTCCACTTTCACTTTCATCAAGAGGCTTTTTAGTTCCTCTTCACTTTCTGCCATAAGGGTGGTATCATCTGCATATCTGAGGTTATTGATATTTCTCCCGGCAATCTTGATTCCAGCTTGTGCTTCTTCCAGTCCAGCATTTCTCATGATGTACTCTGCATATTTATTATTAATAGTATACCAATTTTATGCTAACATCACAGGATTTTACAACTTAACAAATAGTTATAAAAGTACATTTAGAAAAGAAATGTCAAAGAATTAAAAGGTAAGATAAAAAGACAGCAAATCAAGACGTGGTAATGGTGTAAAGATGGAAATATAGATAAGTGCAACAGAAGAGAAAATTCCATAAATAGATTTTTAAATATAATAACTTTTTAAAAGCTAAAACACTTACTAAAACAAGATAGGAAAGGTGAGCTACTAAGTGGTACTTAAAGAACAAATTGAGAAAAAAGTTCTGATTCCCAGCTTAGTTGTCCCAGCCAAATAAATTCTAAGTAAAGTCTTAAATACACATGTATATGTATGTGCATATATAAAATCACATTGTAGAAATTGTAGTAATAAAAATAGAATATGTATTAAATTGGAGGGTAAATCACAATCTCTGAAGCAGCAGATAAAATCTTGAGAATAAGTCTTTTTTAAAAAACCATATTATTTAATCTTGAAAGAAGTAAGGTGTTAGTTGCTCAGTCGTGTCCAACTCTCTGCAACCCCATGGACCCCATAGCCCGCCAGGCTCCTCTGTTCATGGGATTTCCCAGGCAAGAATATGGAGTGGGTTGCCATTTCCTCCTCCAGAGGATCTTCCCAGCTCAGGGATGGAACCCAAGTTTCTTGCATCTTCTGTATTGGTAGGTGGATTCTTTACAGCGCCAACAGTCTGAACCTGGGTCTCCCGCATTGCAGGCAGATTCTTTAACATCTGAGCCACCATGGAATGATGTCTTAAGATTAAAACAGCATTAAGAGGAGCTGTTTCTTTTGTTGGTTCTCTGCTGTCATAGACTTTGGGGTGATAAAAATTCTCCTGGGCTGAGCAAGAAGCAACGTTGTGGTCCCCCAGCTGTTTTTTTGAAGTCCACCCAAAAATGCACTGGTGGGTGGATAGAGGGATGGATGGATGCATGGGCAGATGTGTTATAAAGCAACAGAGCAAAACGCGAATGGTAGAGTCTAGTGGTGGGTATATAGACACTCACTGTAAATTTGGCTTTTCTGTAAGATGTTGGAGGAAATCATCTGATTCTGCCTCACAGTCCACAGAGCATGACCTGCCCCCACCCTCTTCCTGCACTCACCTCCTCCCACTCTCTCTCCTTGCTCACTCTGCTCCAGCCACAAAGGCATCCTTACTGGTCCTCCCCGGCTCAGTGTTTCTCAGTCCTGCCTCAGGGCCTTTGCACCTGCCACTCTGGAAAGTCCCTCCCAGCCCCTCTCCCACCACCACTACCCACTTCTGCACATACCCAAGCCTTCCTCATCTCTAGGTCTCAGCTCAGATGGTGTTTCCTTAGAGACCTTCCATGATAAATCATGTCACCCTGTTTCTACCAGGCGCCATCACGATGTGTTGTCTTATTTATATATGAATCTGTTTACTTGTGGTCTGGCTACCTCCTCCTGCTGGGCTGTGAGCTTCATGGGAACAGGAATGTGTCTGCTTTGTTCCCTGCTGTGTCTCCAACATCCAGCCTCAGGCTCTGGCATGTATAAGCCACTCAGAGAACATCTCATGGATGGATGGGTGGATAGGTAGGTAGACAGATGGGTGGATGAACAGATGGATGGGTGGATGGATGAACAGATGATAGATGAATTGATGGGTGGGTAGATGGCTGGATGCATAGATGTAAAGGTGGGCAGGCATGTGGCTGGCTGGCTGAACAGATGAATAGGTGTGTGGAGGGATGGATGGATGAATAGATGGACAATGGGTGGGTGGATGGATGAACAGACAGGTAGATAGGTGGGTATGGATGTGTGGACAGGTGGATGGATGGATGGGATGATGGACAGGTAGATGGGTGGATGGATAGGTGAATGGATGGATGGATGGATGAACTCGTACATGTACAGGTGGGCGAGCAAATGATATGGCTGGATGGATGAATAGTTGAATAGGCGGACTGAACAGATGGATGAGTGGGCTGATGGGTGGATGGATGGATGGATGGACAGACAAATGAATGAACAGACTTTGCAAGTGAGGACCAGTATGGGGGTTGGGGCACTTGTTTTAAATCTCGGGAACCAGAGAAGCTATTTGGGCTCCTCAGGACAGCTGGGGCAGCTCTTGGTGGAAAGCTGGCCTGCCTTGACCATTGCTCCATTATCTGGCAGCAAGCTCGGTTAGACTGTAGGCACTCTTGCCCAGCCGTGGCCAGGAGAAAGTGAGACAGCTGACATTCACACCTCAAGGAGAGTCCATGCGTGGAAGGATGGCCAGGGAGGGAATTGTGGAGTCCTTAAATCCTTTATCTTTGGGCTGTTTCAGAGGAACCTCCCTGCAATGACAGAAAAGCTTCCCGGCTGCTTGAGGACTCAAGGTCATCACCCTAATCAGCCCCTCCCTTCTGCCTGCCTTTCTCATGTCTGTAAAGTACAGTATAATAACTATCATCATGAGCTACATTTAAGGGTCAGTAGTCACCAGGCTAAGCACTTTGTGCACCTTATGAAGCTGGGCTGCGAGGTGGGTATTGCCATTCCAGTTTTACAAATGAACTTGAGATTCAGAGAGGTCAGGTCATTTGCCTGAGGACACACAGCCCAAGTCTATCCTTCACACTGGCTCTAATAAACTCCAGGTTGCCAGGGGCTGGGGGGAAGAGGGCACATTGCCCGGTCCTCCCACTCAACGTGTCCTGTGTGCCGAGCTGTCCATTCACTGGACCCTGTGTCCACAGGATGTGGTCCAGCCTGAACGACTGGCTGTGGAACGAGAGGTTGTGGCTCCCCGCCAACATCTCATGGGCTCAACTGGAGGACCACGATGGCCTGGTCTTCCCCCACCCCCAGGACACATTGATGGCTGTACCCCTGGCGCTGGCCCTGGTGGTCGTTCGCTTCACCTTCGAGAGGTAAGTGACTGCGCCACCCACCCTGTGCTCTCCCATCTGCAGGATCGCATCCTCGCATGTCCCTGGAGGGAGCCTGGCTTTGAGTCACAGTGCTCTTCTGGCTCCATCCTGCCCCCTACCCCAGCTGCCGCCACCCATATTCTGAGGGTCTCCGAGGCCTGGGTCATTGGCTGCAGGTTTCTGGAAGTGCCAGCATCTCAGAAAACAAGTGGGGGCCATGGGAGGGCGGGGGATGCTCTTGCTTTGCTGACCTGGGATGGGTCTGCAGAGACCGGTCAGTAAGTGAAGGAACTCCCACCCACTCCCTCGTCCTTCCTTCCTGTATGAGTGCCTCTCCTCCCTCTCTGGGCCCCACTCTTCCCTCCTGGTTCCTTCCAATGCCTCCCCTTTGATCTCCTTTGTAGCCAAAGGAAGGGCTAGGGTACTCCAGCCCCCACTTTGGGACCCCCTGCCACTCAGCTCCTGTAGCCGGGCCCCTGGCCCTGAGTGTATGCTGAACGCACCCATGGGTTTTCAGTTATTTCTCATGAGATCCAGACACTGCCCCAGACTGCAGTTCTTCTTTCCCTGGCCGTCTGTCTCCTGGGTCCCTTCCCTCTGTCCCACGCTCTTCTACCTGACTTATGCTGTGGTCACAGCTCCCACATCTGCCTGGCCCCCACGGCCCACCCCCCACAAGGTTTGCCCCCCTCAAAGCTTCCCGCTTGGTGCTAGGGGCCCCTCCCACTCCCCTTCCTCCACAGCTCACATGTGATTTCAGATTCCACCTTTTTCTAAAAAATATGTATGATCTTCGCTGCAGGATGTGGTATCTTTAGCTCCAGCATGCAGCAGCTGTGGCATGTGGGATCTAGTCCCCTGACCATGGGTTGAACCTGGGCCCCCTGCATTGGGAGCATGGAGTTTCAGCCACTGGACTGCCAGGGCCATCCCAGGTCCCCAACCTTCTTTGCAACCCCCTGGCGTTTCTACAACGTGCCTGTCCCACTCACGAGGAGCTTCCTGGAGTCAGGGTTCCTGGGACACAGGCTAGATATGGGGAACCCAGGGCCCATTCATTGACATGTTAACTCCTCCCAAAGATATCCCTTGCTTTTCTAAAGGGCAATGAGGTTGTAAGTAGCTTTTCTGGGGTCAAACACAGGCAGAGGTTTTCCCATTAAGGGAAAGTGAATCCTGGGTCTGCCTTTCGCTTGCTGTGTCACCTGGGGTGGATCTCTGGCCTTTCTGAGCCTCAGTTTGCCTATCAGGACAATAGGGACAATAATAATAGGATTAAGTGAGCCGGCACACAAGGTGGACTTAGACACATGCTTGGCAGATCGTAAGTTTCAATAAATGGCAGTCGTGGGACCTCCCTAGTGGTCCAACGCTTAGGAGTCCACGGTTCAGCTGCAGAGGGCCAGGGTTCCATCCCTTGTTGGGGAACTAGGATCCAGAATGACCTGAGGCATAGCCAAAAGAAAAAAACAAAACATGGCAGTCATATCCCATTCCTGCCTCCTCCCTCCCTGCCCCCCAGCATGAGTGAGTCTGGAATGAGTCCCTTGCTGGGCTGCCCTGAACTTCAGTTGCCCCCAATGTAAGGTGATATTGACACGGTGGTCATGCAGCTTGGTCCTGACCCTGGTCTTGGACGCCCCCTTGTGGGCACTGTGGTGATTGCCTCACCAGGGTCCCAGCTCCTCCAAATGTCCACAAGGGAGGAGGGGATGCGGGGAGGGAGGAGCCCTGAGAAGGTGCAGACCTGCTCCTGCCTATGGGGGCCCCCCACCCAGGTTGGGTGGCGGGGCAGATCAGAATTCAGGCAGTGAGGGTATGCTCATCCCCACTTTGGGATGGAGTGAAGGTGCCTGCTGTTTAGTCACTAAGTCATATCCAACTTTGCCACCCCATGGACTGCAGCACGCCAGGCTTCCCTGTCCTTCACTATGTCTCGGAGTTTGCTCAAACTCATGTCCATTGAGTCTATGATGCCATCCATCCATCTCATCCTCTGCATCCCCCTTCTTCTGCCTTCAATCTTTCCCAGCATCAGGGTCTTTTCCATTGATTCAGCTCTTCATATCAGGTGGCCAAACTATTGGAGCTTCAGCTTCAGCATCAGTCCTTTCAGTGAATATTCAGGATTGAATTCCTTTAGGATTGACTGGTTTGATCTCCTTGGAGTCCACAGGACTCTCAAGAGTCTTCTCCAGCACCACTGTTCCAAAGCATCAATTCTTCGGTGCTCAGCCTTTTTTATAGTCCAACTCTCACATCCAGAGGTACCTGAGTACCACCAAAGTTGATCATCTCACATCCTGAAGACCAATCCAACTGCCTTTTTTTTTTTTTTTTTTTCAATTTTTGGCCATACTCCGAGGCATGTAAGAGATCCAACCTGTGCCCCCACCATTGGAAGGTGGCATCCTAACCACTGGACCACCAAGGAAGCCCCCCCAGCTGTCTTTCTTAGGTCGTGCCCATTGCAACAGCCAGGCTACCCCCTGCAGGCTCCCAAACTGTGGCCTGGCCCCAGTGACCCCTGTTTCCCCACTTGGACTGACAGGCTTTGTCTCCCTTGCACCCAGATTCGTCGCCCTGCCCCTGAGCCGGTGGCTGGGCGTGCGGAACCAGATCAGGAGGCCAGCGGACCCCAATGCCACGCTGGAGAAGCATTACCTAATGAAAGGGCGGGAGCCCACGGAGGTGAGATCCCTGACCCTCTCCTCCATCCCCGTTGGCCTGCTTGGGTGCCCTGGGGGTAGCTCTGGAAGGGGTACAAGAAAACCCCCACCGCCAACCCCTTGAATCCCAAGGCCCATCAGCCTGTGAGCAGGACTGGGTTTTGGTTTTTATCCTTATTTTCGGCTGCGCTGGTTCTCTTGTTGCTCTGCACAGGCTTTCTCTACTTGTGGTGAGTGGGGGGAGGGCTGCTCTCTAGATCGGCGTGCAGGCCTCTCATTGTTTTGGCTTCTCTTGTTGCATGGAGCACGGGCTTCGGGGCGCTTGGGCTTTTGGCACATGGGTCTGGTGGCCCTGTGGCATGTGCAATCTTCCTGGACCAGGGATTGAACCTGTGTTCCCTGTGTTGGCAGACAGACTTTTAACTGTTAGACCATCAGGGAAGTCCCAGGGCTGGGTTTTTATAAGGCCTGCTTTGGGGGGCTCCACCCTATGGACTTCCCCATGGCTCAGCAGTAACAAATCCACCTGCCAACGCAGGAGACTTGGGTTCAATCCCTGGGTTTGGGAAGATTCCCCTGGAGGAGGAAATGGCGACCCACTCCAGTATTCCTGCCTAGAGAATCCCAAAGAGTTAGACATGACTGAAGCGACTGAGTACACACACATCACCCTGTGAAACCCCCTATTCCGCTATCAACATAGGTAGACCACCCCACAGGTGAGGCTTAGGACCACGGCGCGGGGAGCGGGTATGCAGAGCTGGGTCTTGGCTGTCCTGGGACAGTGGCGGGAGGCCACCTCTGTGACCCTGGCCCCCATGACCCGCTCTCCAGTCCCAGATGAACCTCCTGGCCACGCAGTGTGGCCTCACGCTGCGGCAGACTCAGTGCTGGTTCCGGAGACGCCGGAACCAGGACCGGCCCTGCCTGACCAAGAAGTTCTGTGAGTCCAGGTAAGCCCAGGGTGGGGCTGGTGAGGCGGTGTCTGGGGGTGCTGTGAGGGGGCGTCTGCTCCTTTGGCAGCTTGCTTCATGGGCTCCCTCCCCACCTGCAGCTGGAAGTTTGTCTTCTATCTGTGCTGCTTCGTCTGTGGAACCATGGTTCTTTATCACGTGAGTGTACCTGATGTGTACCTGCCGTACCCCACAAGCACCTACTATGTGCTGGGCCCAGATTGGATTGGGGAGGGATATGTGGGGCTCAGGCAGAGGGGGAAACGTGCAAAGGCACAGAGAGGGCGGGAGGAACGTGGCAAGGTTACGGTGAACATTCACTTGATGGGTGGCCTGTTGAGGACCTACTGTGTGTCAGGGCTGGGGATTCTGAATAATAAGCCTCTGGTGTACAGTGGGGGGCCTTCCAGGTGGCGCCAGTGGTAAAGAATCTACTTGCCAATGCAGGAGACATAAGAGATGAGGGTTCAATCCCTGGGTCGGGAAGATCCCCTGGAGGAGGGCGTGGCAACCCACTCCAGTATTACAGTCCATAGGGTTACAGTCCATGGGGTCACAAAGGGTTGGACACAACTGAAGTGCCTTAGCGCACACACACTCGTGCCCATACCCTACAGTGAGAGCAGGGCTGTAGATGGCAGGAAACAGCCAGCCTGAGTGAGAGCAGCACGTTGAGAGCCAGGAGCCCGGGAGGAGGACCCAGGCCGGGGTGGGAGCTCTGGTGCTAACCTTTGGACATCCTCAGACTCCCCCCGTCCCTGCAGGAGTCGTGGCTGTGGACGCCAGTCACATGCTGGGAAAACTACCCACATCAGGTGAGTGCCAGGGGGGGCGTTTGGAGGCTGGTGGGAAGATCAGCATGGTCAGAGTTCCTGTGGTCACAGGCAGGACAGCCAAAGCTGGACATCCTACCATCATTCCCCTCTGAGTCCCACTCTATTTATTGGCTCCCTTGTGGAATGGAGAGGGGCCAGGAGTGAGGACACTCAGAGCAAGAAACCACAAAACCACCACCCTTGGTTACCTCTACAGACAGGGAGCTCATGCCTTCCTCACTCATTGAGATTCATGTGTGGTGGGTTTGAGCAAATGGGGAGGGCCTTGCCCCATACCCCATGCCCTGTGGGCGCCTCTACTCCCCACAGCTAACCTTGCACCCCTGCCACAGCCCCTGAAGCCAGGCCTGTACCACTGGTACCTCTTGGAGCTGAGTTTCTACGTCTCTCTGCTGATGACACTGCCCTTTGACACCAAGCGCAAGGTGAGGCCAGGCCAAGACTCTGGCTGAGGAAGTGATGCCCCAGTTCCAGGTGGGGAGGGGTGGCCTTATCCCACACCCCAAGAACCTTGGCACCTCAGGGAGGTGGCAGGGTATCCATCCTCCAAGCAACCTCCCTGGGAGGGCCTGCTCCAGCCACCCAGCGTCATCCCAGCTGTGACCCTCCCTCTCACACAGGACTTAAAGGAGCAGGTGATTCATCACTTCGTGACCATCATCCTGATCAGCTTCTCCTACAGCTTGAACCTGCTGCGCATTGGCTCTCTGGTGCTGCTGCTGCACGACTCCTCCGATTATCTGCTAGAGGTGGGCGGGGCCCAGCCTGACTCCTTCCGGCTTCCACACCCCCCCCACCCCCCGCCCCACTCTCCCAGGTGCCCCTGGGGTTGAGGCCCCACCCCCTGTCAGCCCCTATCTGCAGGGATCTGAGGCCCCACCCCTTGTCTATCTTCAGGGAGCTGAGACACCACTCCCTGTCAGTCTTCAGAGAGGTGAGGCCCCCACCCCCGTCACCCCTGCAGATCACACTTTACCTGTCTAGGCAGTTCCTAGAGATAAGACCCTGCCCCAACTCACCTGGCCCAGCCCTGTGGCCCTTTTTCCCTGGGAGGAGGCCCTGCCATTTCTTGGCCCTGCCCCTCCCACGTCTATTTCTCTCTGCTGCCCTCCCCAGGCCAGTAAATTGTTCAACTACATACACTGGCAGCGCGTGTGCGACACTCTGTTCATCATCTTCTCGCTGGTTTTCTTCTACACTCGCCTCGTGCTCTTCCCCACCCAGTGAGTCAGCCCTTCCGCTGGGGGGCGGGGCGGGGGGAGCGGTGGAGGGTCGGAGGGGAGAGGTGGCTGAGATACGGGTCTGCCTCGCCATCGGTTCTTGGGTTCCCCAGTCCAGGGAACTGGGGCTGTTGGCTGGGAAAGGGGTTTCCAACACAGGGCACAGCCTATGCAAAGGCCCAGAGGTAGGCAAACAGAGCACTGGGCTTAGCCATCATCAGCCCCGGGTGCCTGGAACACGGACTGGGAGACCTGGTCGGGTCCCCGTTGGGTCAAGTCTTTGCTTGGGAATTTGCTGAGCCTCCCGCCTCCCTCCTCGTTCACGCCAGCAGAGGGAACAGCGGGAAGGTCCCGGGAAGCTGACACTGGTGGATGGAGAAGTATAATAGGCAAACAAGTGGGCTTCAGAATATGTGCGGCAGTGATTGTGCTAAAGAGAAGAAAAGTCAGGAAGGGCACAGGAACTGTGTGGAGAGTTGGAATTAAGGTGGTTGGAGAAGGCCTCACTGACAGCATTCTAGAGGCAGGACAGTGTCCAGCATGTTGGAAGAACAGAGTAGAAGACCCCCATGGGGGAAGCAGAGGGAGAGAGGGAGGAAGTGAAGGTGGAGAACGACGGGACAGAGTATGCAGGGCTTTGGGGAGAAGTGGGCCTTTATCCCAAGTCACTTGGGAGCCCTGAGAAGAGGACTGGAGGGACCCGATGTGGGTGCTCACAGGCTCCCTCTGGTGGCTGCAGGGGGAATAGCTGGTAGGGGGCTGGGGCTGAAGCTGGCGGCCAGGGCCCAGATGACAGCGCTGGCCCAGGTAGCCAATGATGGGGCAGACCCGGGCAGGTGGGAGAAGTGTGTGGGCCCAAGGAGATGACTCAAGGGTTATGAGACGAGAATGGGGTCAGAGTTGCTGCTTGAGGAGCAGGAGCTTCGCTGTGACCGTTCTGGGTTTAAGGGGCTGGCAACACCCCCAGTCACCACCACAGCCACCGAAAAGTGGAGGAAGCGGTGGACAGCAGCCTGGGGTCCTGGGGGGAGAGGCAAATGTTCAGTGTTTTCATCCACGAGACTGCATGGGGTCACCGGAGACCAGGTGTTGGCAGAGAGGCCCGGTTCTGGGGTTGTGGGTCAGGGGAGCCTGCAGAGGAGATGGAGAGGGAGCAGCCATGAAGTGGGGACCTGGGAGTGTGGGTCCCTGAAGGTTCAAGGGGAAAGAGGAGGTGGGCGGGCCAGCCAGGTGCCTGCTGTCTGATCAAGGCAGGTCACTGATGACCCTACAGCTGATCTGGGTGGGAAATGACGGGGACCTGAGAAGGTGTGAAAGGACCACCCAGGACAGCTACTGGGACACTAAGCTCCCCCTAGGGGTTCACGGATAAGGCTCGCCAGTTGGCCAGCTTGTGCATTCTATGAATTGAATATAATCAGGTGAGGGGATTACTGAAGTGCCCAACTGAAGAGCACAGGCATTACTCTTTGGTAGGAGGAGAGTAATGGGGAGCCATAGAAGGTTCTAGAGCAGGGAAGGTCATGCAAGTTAGAGATTCCCAGGACTGGGGGCTACAGCAGCCAGTAAAGCCCTGCCTCTCCCTCCTGCCCACCCACCATAGGATCCTCTATACCACTTTCTTCGAGTCCATTGCCAACTTCAGCCCCTTCTTCGGCTACTACTTCTTGAACACACTTCTGGTGATTCTACAGCTGCTGCATGTGTTCTGGTCCTGGCTCATCCTTCGCATGATCTACAGCTTCATAAAGAAAGGCCAGGTAGGGAGTCTGGTGGTTAAGACTTCATGCTGCCAATGCAGGGGGCGCAGGTTCAATCTCTGGTCAGGGGAACCAAGATCCCTTGTGCGGTGCTAGAGGCCAAAAAAAAAAAAAAAAAGGAAAGTTAATTAACAAATAAATTTAAAAAGGAAAGAAAGACCAGATAGGGCCGGGGTAGTGTTGGCTAGCAGCATGCCTCCCTGGGGCCCCAGCCAAGCCAGTCCCCTGCCTCCTCCTCTTCCCCAGATGGAGAAGGATGTTCGCAGTGACGTGGAGGAGTTAGACTCCAGCGATGGGGAGGCAGCCGAGGAGTGTCCTCAGATGAAGAATGGGGCGGCACAGCGGCCCGGAGCAGCCCCCACTGACGGCCCTCGGAGCCGGGCAGCCGGTCGCATGGTCAACAGGCACACACCAGCCACGTAGCCGGCCAGAGGACTGGCCGCGAGGGGGGCTGCCCCAGCGTCGGGGGCAGCTCTGATTTGTGGGGCGGCTGGACTGCGGGATCTCGGGCAAACTTTGTGGAGACAAGGGAGGGCCCCAGGTGGGGCTGATGATCGGTCTCCAGCCCCTTCCTTCAACCCACCCTCCCACCTTCTCTGAGCAACCAACAGAGCTGGGGGAGGAGGGGCAGCGGGCAGCTACAAGGACACTCCAGCCCGCCAGCGCCACCTGCAGGCTGCAGCTGGCAACTGTGAAGAGCCCCGGGCCGAAAAGGGTCCAATAAACCTTGACCGGAGCCAGCTTCTCTGCCTGAGAGCTTGTGCCCCCCTTACAGCTCCTCATCCATCCCCAGAGGCCCCAAGGCAGCCAGGACTTGGGTACCCCACCAACGGGACCCTCAATGCCACCCCAAGACACATGCTCACCCCTTGGAGACCCAGAGAGCAGGCAGTGCGTAGGGACCCCTTTGAGTGAGTCCCCAACTCTCAGCCAGCGCCTGAGCCAAGCCATCTCCTCCCACAGCAGGGCAGCCCTGCATTAGCTACTCACAGACCCTGAGTACAGATGAGCAGGTACTGAGCTCAGACAGGCAGAATCCTTTGCCCAAGGCCACACAGGTCCAAGCAGATGGGCAGAGGGGAGACTCACGCCTGTCCTGCAGTTCCCTTTCAAGGCCATCTCCAAGGTCCCCAGGACCCCACTGAAGACAGTGAAATAGTGGTGGGGGTGGGAGAACGTACTGCAGGCCCCTTCTCAAGGGTCCACCTGGGAGAATTCAGCATCTTCTTACGAGCTGTGCAGAAGGGTACCCCCACCCCAGTGCTCCAGAAACCACAGCCACAAGGTTCCACGCAAGACCAGAAAGGAGTGCCTTCTGGAAACACCAGAGACGGGGTTGGAGAAGAGAAAGGGTAGGGACACCAATCTTGCCTTCTGTGCTTCTCAGCAAAGAGGAGAGGATGGGAGTAGGGAGAGATGGCAAAGAGGAGAAAGGTTCCTGTTCTGTGTCCACTGAGAGACAAGGACAGAGGGAGAGGAAGGCAGAGAAAAGAGATTCATGTGATCCAGCAACCCCAATCCCGGGCATATATCCAGGCAAAACTAATTCAAAAAGATCCATGCACCCCTGTTTATAGCAGCACGTTTACAACAGCCAAGACATGGAAGCAACCTAAGTGTCCTTCCACAGATAAATGGATAGAAAAGATGCATATACACACAATGGAATATCACCCATAAAAAAGAATGAGATAATGCCATTTGTGGCAACATGGATAGACCTAGAGGCTATCTAGATAGACCTAAAGTACAAAAGTGAAAGTGTTGGTCACTCAGTCATGTCTGACTCTTTGCAACCCCATGGACTATAGCCCACCAGGCTCCCCTGTCCTTGGAATTCTCCAGGCAAGAATACTGGAGTGGGTAGCCATTCCTTTCTCTAGGGATCTTCCTGACCCAGGGATCTGCTTGGGTCTCTTGCATTGCAGGCAGATTCTTTACTGTCTGAGTCATTTATATGTGGAATCTAAAATATGACACAAGTGAACTTATATTTATGAAACAAATAGACTCAAGGGGGCAGGGGAGGGACATATTGGGAGTTTGGGATTGGTAGATGTAAACTGTTATGTAGAGGATGGATCAACAGTAAGGTCTTACTGTATAGCACAGGGAACTATAATGTCCTGTGCTAAACCATGATGGAAAAGAATATGGAAAAGAATATACATATCTGAGTTACTTTACAACAGAAATTAACACAACTTTGTAGATCAATTATACATCAATAAAGTAAAAAAAAATTTAAAAGAGGCAGGTGTTAAAGATGCCAGAAAGAGGGACTGAAAAGATGAGAAGGGAAAACAGTAAGAACAGCTGAAATGGCATGGGAAGGAACAAACAGGAAAACAGAAGGGACAGTGTGGGAGGCAGAAGAGGAGGGAGAGCAGACTAGGAGCTTGGTGGATGCCATCTCTGAAGATGGAGTGACCTAGAGGGAAGAACAGGAGAGGAGAGGAGAAATGGGGGGCAAGGAACAGAAGAACGAGCTGTGAAGGGTTGTCACGCAGAAATGTGAAACAGGAAATGTGACGAGAAAGAATCAGATCCTGAGGGGAGAGAGGGATGAAAAGATGCGCAGTGGTCCACACAGGACAGAGGTGACAGACAAAAAGATGCTCAGGCTCTCTTGATCTACTACTGCTACTGCTAAGTCACTTCAGTTGTGTCTGACTCTGTGCAACCCCACCAGGCTCCCCTGTCCCTGGGATTCTCCAGGCAAGAGTACTGGAGTGGGCTGCCATTTCCTTCTCCAATGCATGAAAGTGAAAAGTGAAAGTGAAGTCGCTCAGTCGTGTCCGACTCTTAGCGACCCCATGGACTGCAGCCCACCAGGCTTCTCCGTCCATGGGATTTTCCAGGCAAGAGTACTGGAATGGGCTGCCATTGCCTTCTCCACCCTTGATCTGAGTAAAGCGCAAATTAAACCGAAGATGAATGCCGGTTCTCCTTGCTGTCCCAGCAAAAACACAGTGACAGCACCCTCTGTGGATGAGATTTGCAGGGGAAAAGGATAGACTTGGACCACGCCCCACCCCACTCCACCCCGGTGTGCGAGCACACACACACACACACACCCCTGGGGGTTTAGGCAATAAACAGAAGGGTAAATGCCTTACCTCTTTATCCCTAAAGATACATCCAGTTTTTCCTAGTACATCTACAGCTCAGTCAGAAAAGGACAACTGACCTAAAAACAAAACAGAAGCAAAAACCACAGTGGGCATTTACAGAAGAGATGTTGCTGTTGCTGTTGCTAGATGTTGTTAAGTCGTGCCTAATTCTTTGCGACCCCATGGACTGTAGCCTGAGATGCTCATCTGTCCATGGGATTTTCCAGGCAAGAATATTGGAGTGGGTTGCAATCCTTACAGCCAATGAGCATATGAAGACATACTCAAATCCCAGTATCAATCAAGGAAACACAAAGCAAGACGGTGAGATACAATTTCAGACCCATTCAATTGTCAAAAATAAATTGGCCAAAGCAAGTGTTGGAGAAGATGGGAATCAATAACCTCACATATAGGGCTTTCTCTGGTGGTCTAGTGGTTAAGAATCTTCCTGCCAGTGCCAGGGGCATGGGTTTGATCCTTGGTCCAGGAAAGATCACATATGCTGCAGGGCAACTAAGCCCACGCACCACAATTACTGAGCTGGAGCGCCTAGAGCCTGTGCTCTGCAACAAGAGAAGCCATGGCAATGAGAAGCCCGGGCCCCTCAGTAAAGAGTAGCCCCTGCTCAATACAACTAGAGAAAGTCCACATGTAGCAACAAAGACCCAGCACAGCCAAAAATAAAAATTAATTAATTTTTTAAAATTTAAAAAAAAATTTAAATAACCTCACATGGGGGCTTATAAATTGGTGCAACCACTCAGGATCTATAAAGTTCAGAGACAACTCAAACAAAATGATGTATGGTTTAGGCGTGAACATCTATTAGTAGAATTATTTCTGTAATAAACAGAAAACAAACACAAAATTCAGAAAACTCATATCACTTTTGATCTTGGGAGGCAGGGGGATGGGATTCAGGTAGATTTAAATTACTAGCACTGTTGTAGCTTTTGAAGTTGTGGGGTGTACAGACACCCATTCTATTATTAATAAATACAACTTAAACGGGACATGCAAAAAGACAACCAGCAGGGTGGGATAAAATATTCACAAATCTTATATCTGAAAAGAGTCTCAGTTCAGTTCAGTTCAGTTGCTCAGTTGTGTCTGACTCTTTGTGACCCCATGAACACACCAGGCCTCCCTGTCCATCACCAACTCCTGGAGTCTACCCAAACGCATGTCCATTGAGTCGGTGATGCCATCCAACCATCTCATCCTCTGTCATCCCCTTCTCCTCCTGCCTTCAATCTTTCCCAGCATCAGGGTCTTTTCCAATGAGTCAGCTCTTTGCATCAGGTGGCCAAAGTATTGGAGTTTCAGCTTCAACATGAGTCCTCACAATGAACACCCAGGACTGAGCTCCTTTAGGATGGACTGGTTGGATCTCCTACAGTCCAAGGGACTCTCAAGAGTCTTCTCCAACACCACAGTTCAAAAGCATCAATTCTTCTGCACTCAGCTTTCTTTAGAGTCCAACTCTCACATCCATACATGACCACTGGAGAAACCATACCCTTGACTAGACGGACCTTTGTTGGCAAAGTAATGTCTCTGCTTTTGAATATGCTATCTAGGTTGGTCATAACTTTCCTTCCAAGGAGTAAGTGTCTTTTAATTTCATGGCTGCAGTCACCATCTGCAGTGATTTTGGAGCCCCCCCAAAAAAGTCTGACACTGTTTCCACATCTATTTCCCATGAAGTGATGGAACCAGATGGCATGATCTTCGTTTTCTGAATGTTGAGCTTTAAGCCAACTTTTTCACTCTCCTCTTTCATTTTCATCAAGAGGCTTTTTAGTTCCTCTTCACTTTCTGCCATAAGGGTGGTATCATCTGCATACTTGAGGTTATTGATATTTCTCCTGGCAATCTTGATTCCAGCTTGTGCTTCTTCCAGCCCAGCATTTCTCATGATGTACTCTGCATAGAAGTTAAATAAGCAGGGTGACAATATACAGCCTTGACATACTCCTTTCCCAATTTGGAACCAGTCTGTTGTTCCATGTCCAGTTCTAACTCTTGCTTCCTGACCTGCATACAGATTTCTCAAGAGGCAGGTAAGGTGGTCTGGTAGTCCCATCTCTTTCAGAATTTTCCACAGTTTATTGTGATCCATACAGTCAAAGGCTTTGGCATAGTCAATAAAGCAGAAATAGATGTTTTTCTGCAACTCTCTTGCTTTGTCGATGATCCAGCGGATGTTGGCAATTTGACCTCTGGTTCCTCTGTCTTTCCTAAAACCAGCTTGAACATCAGGAAGTTCACGGTTCACATATTGCTGAAGCCTGGCTTGGAGAATTTTGAGCATTACTTTACTAGCGTGTGAGATGAGTGCAATTGTGTGGTAGTTTGTGCATTCTTTGGCATTGCCTTTCTTTGGGATTGGAATTAAAACTGACTTTTCCAGTCCTGTGGCCACTGCTGAGTTTTCCAAATTTGCTGGCATATTGAGTGCAGCACTTTCACAGCATCATCTTTCAGGATTTGAAATAGCTCAACTGGAATTCCATCACCTCCACTAGCTTTGTTCATAGTGATGCTTTCTAAGGCCCACTTGATTTCACATTCCAGGATGTCTGCCTCTAGGTGAGTGATCACCATTGTGATTATCTGGGTCATGAAGATCTTTTTTGTACAGTTCTTCTGTGTATTCTTGCCACAGAGTCTAGTAAATAGCATATGTAAGGAACACTTACAACTCAATAACAAGAAAACATTTTAGAGATGAGCAAAGGACTTCAATTGACTTTGCTCTCGGAGTTGATTGCCATTTCCTGCTCCGGGGGATCTTCCCAACCCAGGGACCAAACCTGCCTCTCCTGTGTCTTCTGTATTGGCAGGAGGATTCTTTACTGCTGAGCCACCAGGGAAGTCCAACTGATACAACGGTATTATCCAAACTACAGACCATCAGAGTTTTCCAACTGTCCCCCTCATATGCTATATAGGATGAAACCCAGGGTCACATGATGCATTTAGTTATCCTTTGTCTCATCAATTATCTTTTTCAATTTCATCTAACCTGGAAGAATTCCTCAGGCTCTATGTCTTGAGTAACTTTGCCTCCTGATCAGCAGAAGTCTGCTGTCTTTGGACACACACTCTCATCATGTCTTAGGTGAATACATGATGTCCCAAACAGGGGACTCGATCAGGCCTCCTGTGTCCCAGGAGAGGTTGTGGCTCATCGGTGGAAGGCAAGGCTGTGTGGAGCCTGCTGGGTGGACCTGAGGTCTCTGAGAGCTTCCGATGAAACCTCAGAGCCCTTAGACCACTAAGAGGATTCGGGGACATCCAAGGGGAAACTGAGGAATGGGAGCAGAGTTGCAGCTGCAGGAACAAAGGGGAAGGACCAGCCTGGACTCCCCCAGGGTCAGCTGGCAAACAGGGATCCAAGGCTTCTCACAGACCCAGACACCCCCTGTCCCCTAACAAGGAATCCTGCTTCTAGTGCTGGCCCCTGCCTCCAGCCAGTCCTCCTTCCTGTGCCTGTAGGCTTCCCCTTTCTCTTGGACATGCAGACACCACCAGTACCTTCAGCCTCACCCACCTCAACCCAGGCAGTGAGCACCTCTGCTTCCTGAAAGGGAAGAACTCCAGCCTCCCTCCCAGAGAGAAACAAGATTAGGGCATCAGGCCTTTTCTCTGTTCACCGACCTCTGATATGATACAGCACTCCTGGATCTTGCCTGACCTGAAGGTGTCCTGTCCATCTAGTGCCCCATACCCTTGGCCCACTAGCTCCTCAGGAATTAGGAATTCTGGTGATTTTCATTCACTGCTGCTTACATCCTGCAGCTGCTCATGTTTGTTCCTCCGTGTGTATTCTCATGGGTCCTGTGGGCTTGTGCATATTATCATGTGTGTGTTGTGTGCTTTCCCCACAGAGGATGTTTTATTCTACTGAGAATGTTTGTGTGCATCTTTATAGGGGGCCTATATGGAGGGCCCACAAGTCTTCTCCAAGGTGCTGAAAGTTCACCATTCAAGACCCACATCCACTCAGCTTCCCAACTGAGTTACTCCTCCAAGAAGACTTCTCGGATTGCCCCCACCTCCTCTTCAACTAGGGGGGATGCGACATCCACTGCCTATGCCTTCAAGCCCCCCAGCCTCCCTCCCCTGCACTTGGCCCTGCAAAGCCTGGCATCACCTGTGCAGACCCGAGATTCACAAGTCAGGACTGAGAGCCCATCAGCTTGACCAGGACCTCCTGACTGGACAACAAGCACCTTGCCAGGGAGGGAGGCTGCACTCAGCCAGAGAGGTGACCTGGCACCAGATTAGGACACGCACAATAGAGCAAACCCAATGACACAGGAAAATAGGGAACTAACACAGATTAAAGAAATCAACAAAACAGAGGGCAAAGGAACAAAACATGGCAAGGATAAAAATTCTGACTCTTTGGGAACATTAATAAGAGAACCCCCTGAAGAGAATGAACAAGAAGGAAATGAGAGTTTTTAAAATACATACGGGAAGACTAAGAATAATTATGTATCAAAAAGACAAGAGATAACAAATGTTGGTGAGGATGTAGAGAAAAAGGGAACCACACTGCACTGGCGGTAGGAATGTAATCGATGCAGCCACAGTGGAAAACACTACAGAGATCTCCCCCAAATTAAAAATACAATACCATTTCTTGTTGGGGTTCAGTCGCTCAGTTGTGTCTGACTCTTTGTGACCCCATGGACCGCAGCACCCCAGGCCTCCCTGTCCATCAGTACCTCCCGAAGTTTGCCCAAGTTCGTGTCCATTGCATTGGGGATGCAATGGACATCTAGCCATCTCATCCTCTGACACCCTCTTCTTCTTCCCTCAATCTTTTCCAGCATCAGGGACTTTTCTGATGGATCGGCTGTTCGTATCAGGTGACCAAAATACAGTTACCATCTGATCTAGCAACTCCACTTATGGGTTTTTATCTGAAGGAAACAAAATCACTGTCTTAAAAAGATAAATGCACCGCCCCCCATTTCCACAGCAACAGTATTTATAATAGCCAAGATATGGAAACAATCTTAAGTGTCCACTGACAGATGAATAGATAAAGAAGATGTGATGTATATACAAGGGAATATTATTCAGGCACAAAAAGGAAATCCTGCCATTTGCAACCACATGGATGGATCTTAAAGGCATTATGCTAAATGAAATGTCAGAGAGAGAAAGACAAATATTGTATGATCTCACTTACATGTGGAATCTTAAAAAGAAAACAAAAACCAAGCTCATAGATACAAAGAACAGATTGGTAGGTACCAGAGGCAGGGGAGGGAATGGGACAGACAAAATGGTTGAAGGCAATTTTTAAAAACTATATAAACTATATGCTAATAAATTTGAAAATCAAGATGAAATGAATTTATTTATGGGGAAATACAAAATGCAAAAATTGTATCATGAACAATCAGAACACTTGACTAGACCCATAAATGTCAATAAACTTGGAATAATGGTAGAAAACAGAAACCTATCTCTCCTTAAAGCACAAAACCTAGAGGATTTTACAGTCAAGTTTTATCGCCATTACAAGTAGCACATAATTCCCATCTTATTCAAATTGATACCACGATTAAAAATAAAAAAGTAGGGTGCAGGACTTCCCTGGTGGTCCAGTGGATAAGAATCTGCCTGGCAATTCAGGGGAGATGGGTTCGATCCCTGGTCCAGGAAGTTCCCACATGCCATGGAGCAACAAAGCCCAGGCACCACAACCACTGAGCCAGTGCTCCCGAGTCCGTGTTCTGCAACAAGAGAAGACACCGCAAACAGAAGCCTGTGAACCGCAACTAGAGAGTACCCCTCGCTCGACACAAGGGAAGGCTTGTGCGGCAACAAAGACCCAGCCCAGCCTAAATAAATAAATAAATATTTTAAAGTAGAGGTAGGGTAGAATACCCAACTTCTTTTAAGAGGATGATAAAGACTACAAACCATAACCAAATAGGGCTACAACATGGCCAAACCTCGAAAACCCAGTATGCCAAGTGAAAGAAGCCAGATTTAAAAGGTTACATATTGTATAATTCTGTTTATATGAGATACCCAGAACAGGTAAATCTACAGAGACAGAAAGCAAATCGGTGGTTACTACGGGGAGGGGAGGAGAAGGAATGGGACATCTGTTTAATGAGTACAGGGTTTCCTTTTGGGACAATGGAAATGTTTTGGAACTAGACAGAGGTGATGGTTGCTCAACATAGAGAGTGGCCTAAATTAGTCCCGGAATTGTTTGCTTTCAAAAGGTTGATTTTGTTCATGTGAATTTTACCTCAATGAAGAGAGATAAATATGGAGCAAGGTAGGAAAATTCACACCAGTTTTCAGTGATGTCCACAGAAGCAAAAATCTTAGATAAAATACTACCCACAGATATGGAAGCAACCTAAATGTCCATTGACAGATAAATCGGTAAAAAAGATGTGATACATATAAATTATAAATACAATGGAATATTACTGAGTTATTTTTTAAAAGAATGAAATAATGCCATTTGCAGCAATGTGGATAGACCTAGGGATTATCACACTAAGCAAAGTAAATCAGAAAGAGAAAGCCAAATATCACATAATATCATTTATATGTGGAATCTAAAAAAAAAATGATACAAATGAACGTATTTACGAAACAGAAATAGACTTTACAGACACAGAAAACAAATTTATGGTTACCAAAGAAGAAAGGGAGGGAGAAAGGATAAATTAGGAATTTGGGATTAACATATACACATATGTAAAACAGGTAACCAACAAGGACCTACTGTATAGCAAAGGGAAATATACTCAATATCTTGTAATTGCATGCACGCATGCTCAGTGACTCAGTCTTGTCCAACTCTTTGCAACTGTAGCCCACCAGGCTCCTCTGTCCCTGCGATTCCCTAGGCAAGAATCCTGGAGTGGGTTGCCATTTCCTCCTCCAGGGGTATCTTCCCTACCCAGGGATTAAACCAGCATTTCCTGCAGCTCCTGCGTTGGCAGGAAGGTTTTTTTTACCACTAAGCCAAAAGAATCTGAAAAAAAAAAAAAAAAAGCAAAAAGAATCACTTTGCTATACCCCTGAAACCAACACAAAAAATGTAAAGCAACTATACTTCAATAAAAATGTTTTTAAAATACTGCTACTCAAATCTCACAGTGTGGGGAGGAAAATTACATCATGGCCAAGGACAACTTGGCCAGAAGAATATGGAGGAGTCAGCCTCAGAAATCCAAGGCTGATTGATCTCTGTCAGCAAATGGACTTGCTTCTAACATAGATGCTTATTTTTGCCTCCGCACCACATGTGTGTTCCACGATCTGGGGACCTGAGAGGGTTAGGACTGGTGCAGGAAGCGGGGGTTGGGGTGGGGTGGGGGCGGTGTCAGGTCAACATCCTGGCAAGCCTGAAGACAAAGCCTTAACAAGAGCAGAAAGGAGCTTAAGAAGAACACCAGTAGAGTTTAAACGTTGAATTTTTAACTGTTACATTTCAAATAGGCATCAAGAAATATAGGAACTCGTCTTTTTAAAAAATTCAGAGGGCTTCTCTGGCGGTCCTGTGGTTAAGACTCTGTGCTTCCACTGTAGAGGGCAGATAAAATAAATAAATATGAATAAAAATTAAATAAGTTATAAATAAAAGAAAGTGATTCAGAAATTCTGACATATGCTACAACATGGATGAACCCTGAGGACATTATGCTGAATGAAAGAACCAGTCACAGAAGGATAAACACGGTATGAGTCCATTAATGTGAGGTGCCCAGAGTAGTCAAATTCATAGAGACAGAAAGTTAGAACAATGGTTACCAGGGGCTGGGGAAAGGGGAATGGGGAGTTAGTGTTTAATGAGCACAGAGTTTCAGTTTTGCAAGATGAAAGGAATTCTGGAGCTGGATGGTGGTGATGCTTGCAGAAGATGAATGTACTTAATGCCACTGAATTGTGCCCTTAAACTGGTTAAAACGGTAAATTTCGTGTTACGTATAATTCACCATGAAAAAATACAAAGGTGGAAAACCAAAACAACAAAGAAAAACAATTTTTAATAAAGATAAAATAAAAACCCAAAGGTGAAGGTCGCTTGATGGAAAACAGAGGAAGGATGCAGGCAAAGGGGAGTGAATAAACGCCCTGCGGGGTAGAAGCGGAAAATAAGCACGTGGGCAAAAGGAAACCCATGGCTGGATGGACGTCAATCGCACGCAGAGAGCGCCACCTACTGGTGACTTCCTGTGTTCGTCAGTTCAGGTCAGTCGCTCAGTCGTGTCCGACTCTTTGCGACAAGAGGCTGAAAAAGCAAGGTTAGAATTCACTGCCATTTCCTCCTTATACCAACATCATTCCCACCCCCGCCTCCCCAAACCGTTTACCAACCATTGTGGCAGAACAGACAGCATGACTGAGAAAACACAAACCAGTAGGAAAAAAAACTTCTATCGCCGCCACCCCCCGCACCGCCGCCACCTCCCGCCCCACCAACCTGCCGACCTGCCTTCAGAACCATGCACCAGCCCATCCCCCCTTCCTGCTTCTATGAGGAAACAATTTGCCCTGATCCCAACAAATCCAGGCCACCTCCACCAGCTCCCACCGGACTGTTTAACGAGTCACCCCAACAGTCCTCCTTCTCCGTTAGATTATTCCCACCAGCAAACAAGTATGCTGATTCATTTTTCACCTTTTTGTTTTATTATTGAGATGAAATTGACATAACATAAAATTAACCATTTAAAATAAACGTCAGGGGCTTCTTTTGTGGCTCAGTGGTAAAGAATTCACCTGCCAATGCAGGAGACACAGGTTCGATCCCTGGTCTGGGAAGATCCCATATGCCTCGGAGCAGCTAAGCCCGTGCACCACAACTACTGAGCCTGTGCCCTAGAGCCCAGGAGCCACAACTATCGAGCCCACATGCGGCAACTACTGAAGCCCGCACACCCTAGAGCCGGTGCTCTGCAACATGAGAAGCCAGTGCACCGCAAATAGAAAGTAGCCCCTGCGCACCACAACTAGAGAAAAGCCACGCAGCAACGAAGACCCAGCACGTCCAAAAAATATAATTATTAAAAATAAGATAAACTTCAGTGCATTTAGTATATTCATGAAACTGTAGCTGTCACCGACATAGAGTTCCCAACATGTTCATAGTGCAAATGAGCGCATGAAAAGATGCTGCACATGTATTATCCGGGAATTGCAAGTTAAGACAACAAGAAACCAGTACACACCTATGAGAATGGCCCAAATCCAGAAAACAGACACCACCAATTGCTGGTGAGGGATTGGAGCAACAGGAACTCTGGCTCATTGCTGGTGGAATGCAAAATGGTCCGGTCACTCTGGAAGGCAATTTGGCAATTTCTTACAAAACTAAACATACTCTTACCATATGATCCAGCAATAGCACTCCTTGGTACTTACCCAGAGCAGCTGAAAACTTACGGGCACACAAAAACCTGCACACAGCTGTTTACAGACGCCTAATTCATAATTACCAAGAGTTGGACACAACCAAGACATCTTTCAGCAGGTGAGTGGATAAACTATAGCACATCCAAACAATAAAATGTTATTCAGAGCTGAAAAGAAATGAGCTATGAGGCCATGAAAAGACATGGAGGAGACTTAAATGCATATGACTAAGAGAAAGACGCCAACCTGAAAAGGCTGCTGCTGCTGCTAAGTTGCTTCAGTCATGTCCGACTCTGTGCGACCCCATAGACAGCAGCCCACCAGGCTCCCCCATCCCTGGGATCCTCCAGGCAAGAACACTGGAGTAGGTTGCCATTTCCTTCTCCAATGCATGAAAGTGAAAGGGAAGTCGCTCAGTCGTGCCCGACTCAGCGACCCCATGGACTGTAGCCCACCAGGCTCCTCTGTCCATGGGATTTTCCAGGCAAGAGCACTGGAGTGGGGTGCCATTGCCTTCTCCGCTGAAAAGGCTACATACTGCATGATTCGATCTCTATGGCATTTTGAGGAAAGGCAAAACTATGGAGACAGTAACAAGATCAATGGTTTCCAGGAATCAGAGGGCAGGGAGAGATGAATAGGTGGAGCACAGAGGATTTTTAGGGCAGTGAAAATATTCTGTATGATACTGTAACGGTGGATACACATCATTATTGTTGTTGTTGTTTAGTCACTAAGTTGTGTCTTTGCCACCCATGGACTGCAGCACAACAGGCTTACCTGTCCTTCACCATTTCCCAGAGTTTGCTCAAAATCATGTCCATTGAGTTGGTGATGCCATCCAACCATCTCATCCTCTGTCACCTCCTTCTCCTCCTGCCCTCAGCCTTTCCCAGTATCAGTGTCTTTTCCACTGAGTTGGCTCTTCACATCAGGTGGCCAAAGTATTGGAGCTTCAGCTTCAGCATCAGACCTTCCATTGAATATTCAGGGTTGATTTCCTTTAGGATTGATTGCTTTGATCTCCTTGCAGTCCAAGGGACTCACAAAAGTCTTCTCCAGCACCACAGTTTGAAAGTGTCAGTCCTTTGGTGCTCAGCCTTCTTTGTGGTTCAACTCTTACACCCATACATGACTACTGGAAATACCATAGCTTTAACTATATGGATCTATATGTCGTTATACATTTGTCCAAACCCATAGAATGTACAGAGCCAAGAGTGAACTAGAAGGCAAACTACAGATTTGGGGTGATAACGACATGTCACTGTAGGTTTATGGATTGTAAGAAAGGTACCACTCTGGTACTCATAATGGGGGAGGCCATGCATGTGTGGGGCCATGGAATATAGGGGAAGTATCTGTAGCTACCTTCCTCATTTTCCTGTGAACCTAAAACTGATCTAAATACAAAGGTTTTCAAATAGTTTTTATCACCACTTATTTCTTTTAAAGTTTTATTTATTTTCTGGTTGTGGTGGGTCTTCTTTGCTGCACGAGGATTTTCTCTAGTTATCTCAAGCAGAGGCTACTCTTGGTTGTGGGGCAAGGGCTTCTCACTGAGGCAGCTTGCTGCTGTGAGGCACAGGCTGCAGGCTCACGGGCTTCAGTAGCTGCAGCAACCGGGCTCAGGAGTTGGGGCACATAGGCTTAGTTGCCCTGTCGCATGTGGGATCTTCCCAGACCAGTGACTGAACCCATGTCCTTTGCATTGTGAAGCAGATTCATAACCCACTGAACCACCAGGGAATCCCACCACCTATTTAGTAAGCGGTTGTTTCCCCTTACCTGCTCCCCACCAGCCCCTGGCAACCACTGATCTACTTTCAGCCTCTCTGGATTTATCTATTCTGGACATTTCACAGGCTAAATGAACTCATATACCCTGACTTTTTGCCTCTAGTTTCTTTTGCTCTGTGTACGTATTAAAGGTTCAGGCACATTGTAGGGTGTGTCAGAACTTCCTTTGTTGTCATGACTGGATAGCACTCCATTCTGGTCAGACCACATTCTATATGTCCATTCATCCACGGCGGGATACATGAGTTGTTCCCATCTTTTAAGTAATGTGAATAACGTTGCTAGGAACAAGCAGGTACACGTATTTGCCTGAATACCTGTTTTCAGTTACTTGGGATACATTCCTAGGAGTGGAATTTCTGGTGATGTGGTAATTCTTTTTTTTTTTTTTTTTTTTGATGTGGTAATTCTATGTTTAACTTTTGAGAAAGCGCCAACTCTCTTCCCCAGCGGCTGCATCCTTTACACTGCCACCAGCAACTTACCGGGGTTCCAATTTAGCGGTAACCCCCACCTTCACTTATCTTCTGTTTTTGCTCCCCTCCCCCAATTAGAGCCGGTCTCCTGGGCATCTTCCACTTTAAGGCAAAAAAAAAAAGAGAAAGGCTGAGCGCCCTCCCTGTCTAGCCTCTGTCCTAGTCTCAGCCTCCACTCTGCCCCACCCCAAGAAAAACTGTAGAAAAAGACACCCACACACCCTTTCTCCTTCTTACTTTATCTTCAGCCTGTGGCACTGCTTTTGCCTTCATCACCCCCATGGTGTTAAACCGCAGGTCTCCCTCTCTCAGGTTTTACGGGAAGCGTCGCAGCCTGGGCCCCGATGGTGCTCTTTTATCTGATTCACTCCTTCCTGAACTCTCCAGGTTTCCTTCTCATCCCTATGGTCGCTCCTTCCTTCCTAATTCTTCCTCACCCCCAGAAACCGCTAGTTATGGGGACACTCCCTCCTCCTCTCCAATCCAGGGACACCCACTGAGACAACTAAACTTCTCTCTCCAACCCACAGTCCGAGCGCCTTCCTGATCTCTCCACGTGGTGGCCTCGCAGGTCCCGAGCTCTACTCCCAGTGGTCCCCTCTCCGTCCTCCCCGCCTTCCTCGTCTTCCTCCCCGCCTTCCTCGTCTTCCTCCCCAGCTATGCGGGCTCCATCCTTCCGCAGTTCACCCCAGGTACCTCGGAGGCGCTCTTGCTTCCTCTTTCTCAGGGCCACAGGAGATGGACTTTCCCCTGGAAACAAATAGAGAATCCGACCACTTCTCACCACCTGCACGGTCCCACCCTGCACCAGCGCCATGCCGCCCTTCCTGGACCAACATGATTGCCTCCAGGCTCCCACTTTAGTGCCCATCCACCGTAACAGTGTCCCCCCTCCACTATCATCAGAAACACCCTCCCCACTTTTAGGGGGTCTTTTTCCTTTATTGCTGTATCCTGCGCACCTAGAACAGTGCCTAATACCTAGTATAATACCATTCAGCTATCTTTTTTTTTGGACTTGGCTTTTGGGATCTTAGTTCCCCAACCAAGGATCCTACCCCAGCGGCACCCCCCTCTGCCGCCCCCCGCCTGCAGTGGAAGCATGGAGTCCTCACCAGTGGACCACCGGGGAAGTCCCCAAAAAATATCTTTTTTTTTTTTAAATTGCATCAGTCTTAGTTGCAGCAAGAAGGCTCTTAATTCTGAAGCATGGGCTCTAGAGTGCCTAGGCTTAGGGGATGGGGGAAGGAATGACCACAAATGGGGAGGGAGTTTCCCTTTTGGAAGATAAAAATGCTTTGCAGCTAGATAGTTGAGGGTCACACAACACTGCAAGTGTACTAAATGTATGGTAGACTTTAAAATTGTTGTTTAGTCACTAAGCTGTATCTGACTCTTTGTGACCCTATGGACTGTAGCCCGCCAGGTTCCTCTGTTCATGGCATTTCCCAGGCAATAACAGTGAAGTGGGTTGCCATTTCCTTCTCCAGGGGATCTTCCCGACCCAGGGGTTGAACCTGGGTCTCCTGAATTGACAGATGGATTCTTTTATCGCTGAACCACCAGAGAAGCCCAGACTTTAAAATAACTAATGGCTAATTTAACGCTATGTGAGTTTCCCTCAAGGGAAAAAGAGAGAAATGGTGAGAGCTGGAGAGATATATACAGATGCACACACACACCCTGGACCCCCTCTCTATCTTCACCACTGCAGCCCCCACCCCACTCCATCCCTTCACTTCTCAGGCCCATCAGAATTCCCCAAGTGCCAGGACCCAGGCCCACTGACCATGTTCCCCTCCTTGTGGGTACCCCCTCAACATCCCTCCTCCCTTTTCAACCTGGACCCTCCCTGGAGTATCCTGAAAGTGACTCACTGGGCTTGTTGCCCACAGGACAGGATGGGTAACTGGCAGCACACGGTGACCCTGCTCAAGAGAACAAAGGCTGCTAAAATCCCGGCCTGCTCATGCGAGACAGGTGTTTGTAACCATGGCTGCCCCAGTGTGCCAATGACAAAGCTGGCCCTCGGACAGCAAAGCCACTTGCCCACGGCCACTCAGCAGGCTCCGGTGGCCAGGAGTCACCCACTGCAGCCTGCCCATTCCCGGCCCTCTGTCCCCTTGGTGGCCCTGATGAACCAGGCCTCCCTGGCATTCATGCCCTTGTGGGGTCACCACCTCTGCCCTTGACACACATCTGGGCTGACCTGAAACTCCACTGAATCAGCAGAACACGGAGGAACTGGTGGCCCAGTTCTATGTCTGAGTGTTAGAAGGTCTGGGAGCTTCGGCTCTCTACTTTGGGGGAACCCCGAGTTGTCAGAAAAGGACTTTGGTCATCCCCCTCGGGTGATCACATAGAAGGGCCAACTGGAGGAGCCACGCAGAGGGAGAGGCCCAGCTGTCCCAGGCACCCCCACCCACCTGTGCACCAGACATGACCCTGGTGCCGTCCAGTGACACAGTGACATCCAGCCAGTCCAGCCCCGAGATGCCAGCAGCCACCATTCACGGGAAAATAAAGAGACACAGCCAGGTGAGAGAATATACCAGTGGGAGTTTGGGGCCGGTGGGTACAGAGTGGTTTGTGCCACTGATCACTGGAAACCCAGCTGACACCTGAGGAAGATCCAGACCTTAGACCTCATCAGCTCAGGTGGCGTCTGACACCAGCCTCGCACCCCCTGACCTGCCTCCATGGCCTACTCTGGCTGGCCACACCTGAACAAAAATGAAGGTAGAAAAAAAAAATCTTGAAAAAAAAAAAAAAGAAAATTCTACCCTCTGGCATAACTCCTTCCTGACAACCAGAAGCCCATCAGTGTTCCAGTTCTGCAGCAGGAAACTTGGGCCCAGCTTGGGGGCTGGGGGTGCCCAGCGGGCACCAAGGGAAGGCCTTGTACCCCAGGAGGCTGGGCACCCTCTGCTCCACTGTTGATCAAGATCCCCTATTCTGGCTGCAGCCCACCTACCAAGCCCCCACAGCTGCCTGACAGAGAACTTGAGCTCCCAACACGCTGCCTGAGGCCCAGACTTCAAATCCTATGGGCAACTGCCCAGTGGTCTAATGGTTAAGACTCCACACTTTCACTGCCAAGGGCGCAGGTTAAATCCCTGGTCAGGGAACTAAGATCCCTCAACCCTCACTGCACAGACAAAACAAAACAAAAACAACCCATCTCCTATGGGAGCAGGGTCCCAAAGCTGAACTTTCATACCCCCAGGAAACTCTGTCCTCTCCCAGCATCTTGTCATCAGGGGCCAGCTCTCCGCCTGCTGGATGTCCGAGCCCCAAGACACTGTGTGGGTACCTGGGTGCTTCCCCAGGCTACCAGGGCCCCGGCCGCCCCATTAGGACATGAAAGAAATGAGAGTCAGAGAAGTCTGTCCTCATCACCCCACAGCTAGATATATTAAGCACACTTCCTGTATTCTTTGTTTTTTTGGCTGCACCACACAGCCTGAGGGATTAGTTCTCTGACTAGGGTTTGAACCCACAGCCCGGGCAATGAAAGCTCAGAGTTGTAACCACTGGACTGCCAGGGAATTCTCCCTTTCTATAGTCTCAACACCCTGGCAGCTGGGGCCTCACTGCCCAGGAACGGACTATCCCTCAAGGAGTAAGCGAGTTACTGGAGATAACTATCAAGTCACCAGTGACTTGTGCCTCTCGTGTGCATACCAACCAACCCAGAGCCACCATCCCCCTGCGCTGCTCATCCCTGGGGCCAGTGCAGTGTGACTGCCTGACGGTAAACTTTTCTCCTTTTTCGGCCACGCCACTCAGCATGCAGGATCTTAGTTCCCCGATCAGGGATCGAACCCATGCCCCTGCATTGGAAGCCTGGAGCCTTAACCACTGGAAGTCCCTGACACTAAGCTTTCGATTGCTGACGTCCATCGTGAATGTTGTGAACAAATGCCTCACCAGCTGCACAACACAGCTACTAGCCATACAACCTACCTGGTTATTACGTGACGCACCCATGAAGGTGCCCCTTTTAGAAACCCTGGGGAACCTGGATAACTGATAACTTAGGTGATCAGTTACCACCTGATTTCCTTCTGGGACCCTAATTCCAGCTCTTGTGCTTTAATCAAGAGTGAACTTGAGACTCCTGACCCTCAAACCCTAATATAGGCAGAGCCTATAGGTCTGCTTTCCCTCTCTCTCTCTCCCTCCAAGGATCTTTAAAAAAAAATTTTTTTTATTTGTTGTTGTTAAGTTGCTCAGTCATGTGCAACTCTTTGCAATCCCATGGACTGCAGCACACCAGGCTTCCCTGTCCTTCATCATCTCCCAGAGTTTGCTCAAACTTGTGTCCATTGAGTCGGTGATGCCATCCAACCATCTGGCCCTCTGTCATCTGCTTCTCCTCCTGCCCTCAATCTTTCCTAGCATTGGGGTCTTTTCCAGTGAGTCAGCTCTTCACATCAGGCGGCCAAAGGATTAGAGTTCCAGCTTCAGCGTCAGTCCTTCCATCAATTTTATTTAACTTGGCTGCTTTGGGTCTTCACTGCTGTGCACCAGCTTTCTCTAGTTGCAGCAAGTGGGAGCCACTCTCTAGTCGCTATGTGAGGGCTTCTCATTGCGGTGGCTTATCTTGTTGCAGAGCACAGGCTCTGGGACACGGGCTCAGCAGCTGTAGTGCATGGGCTTAGTTGTACCAAAGCATGTGGAGTCTTCCCAGAGCCTGGATTGAACCCATGTCCCCTATACTGGCAGGCAGATTCTGGACCACCAGGGAAGTCCTCCCCACCTTGATCTCTCTCAGTGGGGGGCCTGCCATGTACCCTCCAGGACCTTCAGGACAAATCTTGTCCCTCAAAGTTCCTTGATGGCCAGGACTTCCCCAGTGGTCCAGTAGTTAAGATTCTGTGCTTCCAGACCAGGGGTCATGCGTTCAATTCCTTGTCGGGGAAGTTCTGCATCACACAGAGTGAAGCCAAGTGGTTTTTGCGGAAGTACATCCCGCACTGGTCCAGCCACCACACTGGCTCTGGTTGGGGAGCATCTGTCGGGGTCTTGCTGTAACAGGGCCCCAGCGGGTGCCCTAGGTGGTGCTCTCTGATAGCCTCGCTGTTGACAGGCTGAGACATTTATAACAGTCCGTGCCGACACCCCAGCTGCTGCTGCTGTTCAGTCGCTCAGTTGTGTCCAACTCTTTGCGACCCCATGGACTGCAGCACACCAGGCTTCCCTGTCCTCCACTATCTCCCAGAGCTTGCTCAGATTCATGTCCAGAGTCGGTGATGTTATCTAACCATCTCATCCTCTGCTGCCTCCTTCTCCTTTTGCCCTCAACCTTTCCCAGCATCAGTCTTTTCCAATGAGTTGGCTCTTTGCATCAGGTGGCCAAAAGATTGAAGCTTTAGCTTCAGTATCAGTCTTTTCAGGCCTCAGCATGCCTGAATAATAATAAAACCTACATTTTGAAACAAGGTGGAGACCAACCGGGGGACATCCAGCTTCTGTCTCAAAGACAGGAAGCCGAAACAGATGGAGGCCCCCCAGCCAGCACGCCAGGAGGCACCACCCAAGATCTGCTCCTCTCTGGGAATGCAAACTGTTCCCAGCCCCACCGTCCCCTGTCCTGATTCCAGGAGGCAGAGTGGCCAAGAGGATGCCCAGGGCTGGGTCCCTGAGTCCCACCCTCTATAGGCAGGCACTCCCCCACAGAGAAGGGACTGCACAGAGCCCCCAGACCACCCAGGCAGAGGGAGACAGAGGCCCAAAGGCAGGCAAAGGATGTGAACTAGCTTTAATTACTACTCTCAAACAGAGGTAGCAATAGTATCTGAGTAAGGGGGCCACCCCAAGAGTGATCCAGGGCCGGCCCCTCAGCTCCAGCTATGGCATGTTCCCCATCCAGGCTCCTCGTGTCCAGGGGAGGGTCCGGGCAACCCCAGCCTCCAGGGTCACCTATCCAGGAGCACAGGTGCTTGGCACTGTGAGGACAGAAGAAGCCAGGTCTGGGGGCTGATGTGGTAGCAGCCACATGTGGGTCCCCTCTACCTGCCATACTCAGGGGACGTATGATGTGGGGGTGAGAGCGCATGCTCAGAGCACCGAGGTCTTCTTCTCTGGCTGCAGTGACCCCTTCATGGACACCAGCAGCCCCAGCGGGGCCAGGCATCCCTGGGCACAGAGCCGGGACAACGCGAACAGGATGCCGGCAGCCAGACTGACACTGAGCACCGCTGTGGGGAAAGAGAGAGGGGAGTGAGTGAGGGGGTACCGGGAGCCCCCCACATCCACCAAGCTCCTAACACACCAGAAAGGGGAGTATGTAGCTTGTCCATTCTCCAGGGCAGCTTCCAGGTGTGGGAATGGGGGCAGGAGCTGTTCACATTACCTACAGCTGCAATAATCCCATAAACACTTCGGTTTCCAGACTGAACGGAGTCCTGGTCCTCAATGGCGGTGACTGTGGCATTACTGAGATAAGTGACATTCTCCAGGGTCACAGGAGTGCCCGTGGACATGGTCTTCCCCTCCTCGTGGGTCTTGGTTCCTGCAACAAGTCCAGGCATTCAGCAGCTGGGCAGGGAGCCCTGGGGCTGGAACGATGAATGGGTGTCCCAGTGCCCCAGGGTGAGGGAACTTGGGACTCATCCTCCGGCCCCAGACTGAGTGAGCAAGGCTGGTAAGCACTTGCTGCCCGAGTGCCCTCCTGCATTCCCATGGATATGCCGGGTCAGGCAGACACACATGTGCACGCTCCCAGCCTCGTCACACACTGGAAGGTGTCAGGCATCCTGCTCTACTGACCAAGCCTCCCTGCCCCCATAGCCACACACCGCAGCCAAGCTCGTCGCTGTAGTCGGAACAGTCCCGGTGGCCATCGCAGAGCCACGTGCTTGGGATACACAGACCGTCCAGCGGGCAGCACAGCTCGCCTTCTGGGCAGGGCTGGGGCCCGCAGTTGAGAAGATTCTTGTTGCGGTCAGGGCAGTCATCCATGATGTCACAAGGGGAGGGGCTTCCATTGGGTACCTCAGTACCTGGGGGTACATGGTGAGTCAGGGCAAACACCCACCCAAGAGAGCACGGGTACTCCCCACCCCCCACCCCGCTGCGAGCCCCACCTTCTGGAGACTGACTGACTCTATAAGGTCTGCCCATCCCAAGGGCTCTGCCCTTCTATTAGCACCACCTTCCAACCAAGACCCCACTAACTTGCTGCCCTGCAAACCCATCTTTTAACCCAAAGATCCAGCCGACCCTCCTTGAGGCCCCGCCCACCCCAGAGTTCCTTGCCTGAAACCCACACCCCTTCCACAAGCACCTCTTCCCATGGCCCTGAATAGCCCCACCCCAGGGCATGGCCACTCACCACACTCTTCTTCATCACTGCCATCAAGGCAGTCCTGGTCAACGTCGCAACGCCAGATGAGGGGCAAGCAGCGGCCATCGCTCCGGCACTGGAAGTTGGTGGGCGGGCATGAGCCTGTGCTGGGGCCTGAGGAACGCACACAAGTGGGAGGTCTGGACCCTCAGCTAGGAGGACAGTGTCTCAAGCTGCGACCACCAGGAGAAAGCCAGGTCCCAGGAACTACACTGGTGGTCACCACCTTTGCTAAGGATGTTCTGTTGGGGGTCCTGAGCCCAGCAGTTCACAGCCTCACCAAGAGCCCTACTGGTCAGATTCTACAGCCATGCCCATTCTACAGAAGACACACAGGAGAGGAAAGGCCTGAGGCTACAAGCTAGTGGCAGAGTCAGGGTTCAAACCCAGGTCTCACTGATCCTGGGGTCTTTACCAGGCTCCAAATAGCCAGATGGTCTCCCCAAGGGTCTCTCCAAGCTTGTGGTTAAACAGACTAGGGGAGGGGCCATCTCTGAACCTGGCCTGGCTCAGGCCCACCGTCAGGGTCAACAAGGCCTGTTATGTCCCAGCTATCCTTAGCAAAGGAGAAGACTCTTGAGAGTCCCCTAGACAGCAAGATCAAACCAGTCAATCCTAAAGGATTATCTGATTATCCCAACCCTGAATATTCATTGGAAGGACTGATGCTGAAGCTGAAGCTTCAATACTTTGGCCACCTGATGTGAAGAGCCAACTCATTGGAAAAGACCCTGATGCTAGGAAAGATTGAGGGCAGGAGGAGAAGGAGATGACAGAGGATGAGATGGTTGAATGGCATCATTGACTCAATGGACACAAGTTTGAGCAAACTCCAGGAGATGATGAAGGATAGGGAAGCCTGGTGTGCTGCAGTCCATGGGGCTGCAAAGAGTCAGACAAGACTGAGTGACTGAACAACAGCAACTTAGAAAGTTGCTGTTGACCATGGCTTGTTGACCCACCCACTGAATTCCTCCCAGAACTCTGACCACTTTCCCCATCCTGACTGTGCCACCTCTTCCCCAGGTTCCCCAACCCCATCTCCCTCAGACACCAGAGACCTGTCAGTCACACCATTAGGCCACCCACCCTTGCCTGCCCTTTGCTCAACCTCTCACAGCCTACATCCTGTATGTGGCCGGTAAGTCCTGACCAGCCCTGAACCCTTCCTGGACCTTGCTTCCTCCTACATTCCTCCTCTTCATCAAGCTCCCTCTGGCCTAGCCACCATGCTGCTGTGGCAAGAGGCCTGGCCCATTTCCACCTTTTGCCCTTGCCGTTCCCAGGCCCAGTACTCCCTCTCCTCCCTCCTCTCTGCACTTCCATGATTTCCTCCTCAGACTTCACGTCTCCAGCTTATTTCCTGGGATGGGTCTCAGGTCCCTCTCAGAGACCCCTGAAGCCCAGCATCTTAGAACAATGGCCCTTGAACTGGTACCTGTGTAAAGTGGATACTTAGCGATGGTCAGGGCCATGACCTTTTGACTGTAAACCCAGGGTACTGCCTGATGATAAATGGACACAGCTCACACAACGGTCTGGGCTGTATCCAGCTGAGATATGAGCCTTCCGGGACCCTGAGCAGGAGAGACACAGAAGGGCCTGGAAGCTGGGCCAGCAGACTGGAGTCTGAGGGACCTAGGAAGGGAGTGGCCTTTATAGCTTCCTCCTGGGTGCAGCAGGGTGGGTGGCAAATACCTGGCTTGGCCCCAGCCTAGCTCTGTTCCATTTGATTCTGGTCCACTTGCCCCTTCCACCTCTGCTCACAGGGGCAAGGTTGAGTAAAGCCCCATTCCAAGCCCCCACCCTCCACAGCCAGCCGGTCTGCAAGCTGGCCTCCAGGCCCAAATAACCTGTGGACCCCACCGTCCCTGAGCTCTGTGGAATGGCCTAGAGCCGACTTCCTTCCCTTCCATGGGAATCTGAAAGCCTACAGCTCCCTCCCCAAGTCTTGCCCCTCTCCGTAGCAACCTCTGACCTCCCTCCCTGGAGTCAGGGAGTGTGTGTGTGTGTCCTATAAAGTGGGCATCAGAGCAGAGCCAACCGGGCCTTACAGGGCCGTGGTTTGGCGAGATTAGTGACTGCCCCTCCCAACCTCATTTCCCCACCTGGGAAAGGGGCCACGCTAGGAGTCCCTACCTCAGGGTGCTGAAGGGAAGAGACTGCTTGGGTGTAAAGGGCCTAAGCTTGGTTAATGTCTTGATCCTTGAAGGCAGGAGGAACACTTAGCTTGAAAAGGCAGGAGTAAGAAGGGGAACCAAGTAAGACAGGACCCGCGGGTGTGTGAATCTGAGTCTACAGCTGAAAGTCGGGGGCACCAGTGTGCACAGGGAGGTCATTCTAACCTGTCCCACTGCCTCTGGGAACCTCTGAGAGAGCCACCTCACTGAGGCCAGGGCAAACGTGTCCTAGGACCTGGGGTTCCAGGGAAGATCTTTCTTTTTCTCATAAGTCCAGAGAAGGAAGGTGCAGAGGTTGAGAGGGCGGGAGATGGTCGCCGAGGAAACTCAGGCAAATCGCCCCGGGAAGCAGGCGCCAGATAACCAGCCGCGTTAAGGTTGGAGGTCGGACAACCAGAGTCTGTAAAGAACTTTCCTGCTTGTGCTGGGGTGAAGGGCAGCTTGGAGGTGACAACGGGGCACGACAAAGCAGAGCAGGTGCCGGGTGTGAGAGGGCCGAAGCAGGGCAGTTAAAGGCAGGCACAGCAACCCGGGCGAAGGGTCCACCACTGGGGAAGGCTCTTTCAAGGGCTAGGCTCCCCTAGACCCGCGTGCGGAGGGAGTGTCCTGGACAGACTTGCGGCGTAGCCAATGGTGAAGCGCTGCTGGCGGGCGAGGGCGGAGCTAGACTGCAGGGGTAGAGGGCTCGCGGGCTGCAAGTTCACTCACCTGGGGCCTGGGTCGGGGACCAGGCCTGGATCGGAGTCGGGGCGATCTCCAGGCACAACCCGAAGCAGAGAAGCACCCGCAGCCCCAGGCCTAGGGCCGCAGCACGCCGCGCTAGACCCCGAGCCACCCAAACGTTCATCGTACCACCCCAGCTCAGCGCCGGCTGGGTCCACGCGCATTCCCGGCCTCTCTCTTATCCTCGCGCACGCCTGCGCACATATCCGGAGGGCGGGGCCCACACCCGGGGCGGGGCCTACGGCCAGAGATCCCGCTGCAGCCCCGGGCTTTGAGTACCGTAAGTGTCTGAATACCAGGGGACCCCCGATTTGAGAGTCTTCCCCTGTTTTCCCAGTGACAGACATATCGAAAGGTATGGGGCCTATTTGAAATTAGAAACCTCTGGAGATGCAAATGAACTCGTACTGACAAGTATTGTCATCTTACGATAACGTTCCACATGCACCAAATGTTCTGCCTAATTATATTAGGAATGCCTCATCCCCTCCCTGCTCCTTCTTCTTTCGTGCGCCCGAGCTTATTATATATTTTATTTACTAATAGTACTTTGATTTATTGATTCCCCACTAGAATGTCAGACCCAGGAGGGCAGGAATACTGTGTTGCTCCTTGTATCCCCAACGCCTGGAACAGAGCCTGATAAATCAACGAAATGTCAGTTCTTGGCTTTCTTTCTGGGTTCTCTGTCCCTAGCCCCAGGATGTTCTCACTACCTCCTAATCCTCACAGACTTCACAGGGTGGGTCTTACATTTAACTTCCGAAGCAAAACAAGCGAAAGTAGCCTCAGCTTTCTCTTCTCACGCACACCCCTTAGGCACACAAAATTCAAACTTACAGGTTTTCTACCCAGCTGCTGTGTTTTCTTCTTGACAATAAAAACTTTTACCCGCAGCTCTGTCCTCAGCAGAAGCAGGGCTACTGCACAGCAGGCCCCCAGGCAAGTCGCCATCCTCAGCTGTGCGTGTTTCCTGTGAAGCAACACTAACGCGTCCAGATTTTCACAGCAGGGGCTCTACTTGCAGGTTGACGACATGCTTACTATTGAAAACGTTGGCGATGGGCTTTCCTGGTGGCTTAGTGGTAAAGCATCCACCCACCAATTCAGGAGACACATATTCCATCCCTGATCTGAGAAGATACCAGGTGCCCTCAGGCAACAAAGCCTGTGCACCGCAACTGCTGAGCCTGCGCTCTAGAGCCCAAGAGCCGCAACTACTGAAGCTCTAGAGCCCTTGCTCCACAACAGGAGCAACTACCCCAGTGAGAAGCCTATGCACCCCCAACTGGAGAAAAGCCCTCCTAGCAACAAAGACCCAGGACAGCCAAAAATAAAAATTAAAAATAATGTGTCATATAAAATGGTGACTTAAAAAAAAGTTGGAGATTATAGCGGGGGGTGTGTGTGTGTGTGTGCGCTTAGAATAATCTCCAATTCCCAGGAGAAACTGGGTAAGAGACAAAGAGGCAGTGGTGCAAATGCAGATGAGAAGGGCAGCAGGCAGGACTGCCTGAGGGAGGGGAGAGGAAGTGTCCCGCAGCACCACCTGTGGGGCTTGGCATCTTGGTGAGGTTGGCCTCTGGGATCCAGGGAGAAGTGTTGAAGAAGCTCTGGGTTACCCAGCTGGCAATGTGTAGTCGTTGAACGCAGACTCCTCAGCAGCTGGGTTCAGGCTCAGCTCTCAGGGAGCCTGAGAGAGTTCTTGGTCTCGCCACACCTGTTCTTCTCTCACTATGACCTCACAGGGACGCCCCAGGTGGCTCTAGTGGTAAAGAACCCACCTGCCAATACAGGAGACTGAAGACGTTGAGTTCGATCCCTGGGTTGGGAAGATCCCCTGGAAACGAGAGGCAACCCACTCCAGTATTCTTGCCTGGAAAAAAACCTTGATTAGATGGACCTTTGTTGGCAAAGTAATGTCTCTGCTTTTTGAAATGCTGTCTAGGTTGGTCATAATTTTCCTTCCAAGGAGTAAGCATCTTTTAATTTCATGGCTGCAATCACCATCTGCAGTGATTTTGGAGCCCCCCAAAATAAAGCCTGCTCCACTGTTTCTCCATCTGTTTGCCATGAAGTGATGGGACCAGATGCCGCGATCTTAGTTTTCTGAACGTTGAGCTTAAAGCCAACATTTTCATTCTCCTCTTTCACTTTCATTAAGAGGCTCTTTAGTTCTGCACTTTCTGCCATAAGGGTGGTATCACCTACGTATCTGAGGTTATTGGTATTTCTCCCAGCAATCTTGATTCCAGCTTGTGCTTCATCCAGCCCAGTATTTCTCATGATGTACTCTGCTGCTGCAGACTAACTCACTTCAGTCATGTCCAGCTCTGTGCGACCCCACGGACGGCAGCCCACCAGGCTCCCCTGTCCCTGGGCTTCTCCAGGCGCACTCTGCATAGAAGTTAAATAAGCAGGGTGATAATATACAGCCTTGACATACTCCTTTTCCTATTGGGAACCAGTCTGTTGCTTCATGTCCAGTTCTGTTGCTTCCTGACCTGCATACACAGCACATATCTGGCACACAGGATGAGCTCAAGACGTCAGACCTCTTCCCTACTGCATTCCCTTGCCAAATTTCAAGTCTAGGTTATAACACGTTTCTTTTTTCTTATTGGCTTACAATTTATTTTCTCACAATTCTGGTAAGTTCAGGATTATGGTGCCAGAATAGTCATCCTCATTGATAACCATCTTTTCACTGCGACCTCACTTAGCAGACTGGGTCACTAACTTTATCCAGAAACCTTCAATGGCACATCTCACCCAGGGTTATTAAAAGTTCTTTGGTGTTACCTCCTTATTACCTCTGCACACTTTGCCCAGTCTTCTCCCTCCTGATCTTTCTAAATTCGATTTCATCCTTTGCTCAAACCAGAATCCCCCCTCTTCCAGGAAGCCTTCCCAGGGGTTTTTTCCTCCTGATAATCATTTAGCATTTGTACTACCCACTCTTGGAGCATGTATACCTTCCCCTATGACTGTGACCTTTTCCCTCCTTGCTCCAAGCTTCCAGAGGGTGAGGCAGCCTCAACACTATCCTGGCACACAGCTGGACTTCACCCACTGACAGGTTTTGGGGGTTCTTCCATGGGCACTCACAACCCTGCCACACTGGAAGGCACTGTGTGGCCCCCCTCTTCGCGCCTGTGACCAGATGAAGGCCACTGCCTTTTCGGCTTTCACCCCCTGGTCATTCCTCTGTGGGAAGCAGCGCTTTCCTCTCCTAAGCTAACCCCACCCCACACCCCCAGGCCTGCGCAGTCAAGTTTCTGGTTCAGGGAGGCCTTTCTGCAAGGGCCCTGGGTGAAACTTCCTTGTGAGCCACCTCACCATCCCCTGGGGCCCCTGCTGGTCAAGAAAAGGTGGGGGCCCTGGTGGGAGGTTCTGGTGAACATCCACACTAGTGATGGCTGGGGCGGGGAATGGGGGTGGGGGAGGCATCTCTTAGGAGAGGGAAGTGAGCAGGTTTTGTTCCCCCACCACCACCCTTTACAGTGAATGCCCCCTAGACACCCTGGAACCCGCTCCACCGCTCTGAAGGGTGGAGCCAGGCCCTCAAGGAAGGGACGGTGACATCTCCGTGCCCAGTGAGAGCACGTCACCCTAGAACTCCAGAGCCATTCTGCCCTGTTCCGGCACGCTCACAGGGTTCAGAGATTCAGGATACAGCACCAGGAATGCCCTGGCAGTCCAGTGGTTAGAACCTGGCGTTTTCACTGCTGGGGTCTGGGTGCAACCCCTAGTCAGGGAAACTAAGATTCCACAAGATGTGTGGTGTGGCCAGAAAAGAAAAAAAGAGATGTGGCACCAACTTCACCCTGAAGTCCAAGTAAGCCCATATGTCCTTTCAAAAGTAAAAACAAGCGATTCTTGGGAGCACAATACATAATTTTTATAAATGAGGTCATGTTCTGCCCGGAGGGAATCAAGGAGTCCAAGGAGGAAGAAGCACTCTGGTGGCCCTGAGGGCTCAGCCTGGCACCCCCAGCCAAAGTCACAGGTAAGGCTCATCCTGGGACAGCTCCCACCTCTTTATGGGAGGAGCCGGTGACACAGCCTTCTTCTCAGAGGCTGCTACAGCTGAGCTGGAAAATGAAGAGAGACTTGAGTCAGCAGTGGGGAGCAACCTGAGGGAGCACCCCGAGGTAGCAACATATCTGCTGAAACCGGAGATGTGGAGGCCAGATTGCAGGGTGTTTCAGAATGCACAGGCCTCTCTAGTGGGGTTCCCCAAAGGGTCGGCTGACCACTTTCTGCCCCCAAGCAGTAAGACTGTCCTGGTTCCTGGTCTCAGAAATAGTGTGAAATGCTGGACTCTTCCTCCAGCACCCCTTCCCACTGGCCCCCCCTCCCGCTGCCCCAGGGCAGAACACTGGCTCCAGAAGGGCCAAGCAATCAGATGACCCATGTCCCCAGCAACTCCTCCCCTCGGATTCTGAGCACCTGCTACATGGCAGGCACTGTACACAGGAAGTGCTAATGAGATGAGGGCCAGCCAGTCTAATGGGGCTGAGTTAATACGTAGTCAAAAATAAGACCTTTTGGTCCAGGGTAAGGCCTAAGGAGACACTGTGCCAGCAGATTTAAGGCAGGGACCCACCCGGCCCCTGGGGTTCCAGGGCTTCCCCTCCTCCCTTCCTCCACCTGAAGGAAGTGGAAGAGGTAGAAGGCAGCCTCCCTGGGAAATGCAGACACCCTGGGGGCAGGTGAAGCGGTGAGGGGGAGTGGGGCAGCCTGCCAGTCTGGGGCTGGGCTCTGGTGAATCTGAAGACTGCAACACGGGCCATTCATTCACTGAGTTCTAAGCCACTTGGCAGGCCCGGCCGCATCACCTTACCAATCTCATCACACTGCAAGCCCACCAACCCCATCTTACAAAGCAGCAGTTGAGGCTCAAGAAGGCCAAAAGACCAGTCCAGGACCACAAGGTGAATCAGCTGCAGAGCCCAGATACCACTGGGAGGGATGGGACAAAATGCTGTGAAACTGCACTTCTGCCACCCACGATCTGTGTGACCTACGCAGAGCACCTGGCCTCAATTTCTTTTTCTCCAACAGAGGTCATCATTGCCTAACTTGTGGAATTATTAAGAGGCAGACGTGCCACTGACTCCATTCTAAGAGCTTACAAATAGTTCATTATGTGAATTAAGCCTCATAATGACCCTGCTATAGACAATGTTTGTTTCCACACAAAATCCATACATTAAAATCCTATGCCACAGTGTGACGGCGTTAGGAGGTGGAGCCTTTGGGAGATGACTAGCTCATGAAGGTGGAGCCCTTATAAGAGACCCTTCAGACCCCTGACGCCTTCCCTCATGTGAGGACATGGCAAAAAGATACCACCTAGAACCCAGGAAAGCGCCCTCACCAGACACTGAAGCTGCAGGGGCCTTTTACTTGGACTTTCTAGCTTCCAGAACCATGAGAAGCAGTTTTCTGTTGATTATAAGCCACCTGGTCTGTGGGAACCTGTCCTAGCAGAACTCTTAAGTAAACACCACTACTCCTCCTATTTAACTAAGAGATACTGCCTAAGGTGAGGGACCAAAGTGGGTTTTGAGAGGCCTGAGGTTTACACAATTCTCTCTCAAGAAGGACATAAAATTACAAAAACAACAATGCCTGGGTTTCTTCCAAAGCCCTTGAAGGCCCCATGAAGCTTCCTCTGCTTTGCAGGAAACCCACCCCAGGCTGGGTGGGGATTTATTTGCTCCTCAGATGAAAAGCCCCCAGTAGGACATTTCCTGCCACAGCTGATGCTAGACAGACTTGGGAACTTGAAAAGCACAAGCAGGATAGGGGGTGGTCTCAGAAGGGGCACTGAGGCGTCCTCACCTCTCTGCGGGCTTGCCTGCCACCAGCACCTTCTGTGAAGACATGACAATCGAGGGCGGCATGGCTTCCCGGCGACCGTCGCGAGTACAGTAGTAATTGTTGGAGAGTTTGTGGCTGGGGCCCACGGGGAGCTTGGGAGGAGGCTGAGTTCTGAGAAGAAAAAACATGGGCGCTAAAGCAAAGTGATAGTTGTTCTCTCCGCACAGCTGGGCTGCAGCATGGGCCCATCACCTCAGGCACAAGGCCTGGCGTGGACAGCCACTGGAACGTGCTGGCGGCCAGGGGTATCCCTTGACACACTGCTGGTGCCACAGGCCTGGGGAAGGGCCGGGCCCTGAAGCTGGTGGAAGCCCCGGCACTGTATGCGAAGGTGCTGGGAGGCGAGGTGTGGGTCTGCCCCAGAAGTGGAAGGCATGGAGGAGCCTTTTGTGAGGGAGGCCTGTTCCTACCCCTGAGCGTGGCCAGAGCTTGGCAGCAGGCTTCATTTCCACCCGCAGGTTCTCAGGAAATGAAAAGGCTCTGTCCACTACCTGTCAAGCAGGCATGGTCAGCAAATCAACACTGGGGCAACAGCCACAGACTCCGCTCATTCTGAGGGGCCTTGTCCCCAAGGGCCAGCCTGCAGAACCTCTGGGCTTGCAGTTCTTTCAGAAGCTCTCTGAAGAACTCTACAGAAGTGAAAGGAATTCTCCAGGCAAGATAGTAAAGTGGGTAGAACCAAACCTGGGTCTCCTGAATGGCAGGCACATTCTTTAACATCTGAGCCACCAGGGAAGCCCAGGGGATCAGGGCTTATTACTCAGAGCAATTTGTCCTCTGAGGTTTCTGCTGCCACCTCGTGGCCGCTGCCCCCAGAGGAAGGGTAAACAGAGCTCGTTCCTCACTTGGGTTAAAGAAATATACAAAGTTTGAGGCCTGAAAACGAATCGCTAATCTTGCTAACCCCATGGAAAAGAAATGCAAAAAAGCAAAATGGCTGTCTGAGGAGGCCTTACAAATAGCTGTGAAAAGAAGAGAAGCGAAAAGCAAAGGAGAAAAGGAAAGATATAAGCATCTGAATGCAGAGTTCCAAAGAAGAGCAAGGGGAGATAAGAAAGCCTTCTTCGGCGATCAATGCAAAGAAATAGAGGAAAACAACAGAATGGGAAAGACTAGAGATCTCTTCAAGAAAATTAGAGATACCAAGGGAACATTTCATGCAAAGACGGGCTAGATAAAGGATAGAAATGGTATGGACCTAACAAAAGCAGAAGATATTAAGAAGAGGTGGCAAGAATACACAGAAGAAGTGTACAAAAAAGATCTCCACGACCAAGATAATCACGATGGTGTGATCACTCACCTAGCCAGACATCCTGGAATGTGAAGTCAAGTGGGCCTTAGAAAGCATCACTACAAACAAAGCTAATGGAGGTGATGGAATTCCAGTTGAGCTATTTCAAATCCTGAAAGATGATGCTATGAAAGTGCTGCACTCAATATTCCAGCAAATTTGGAAAACTCAGCAGTGGGCACAGGACTAGAAAATTGTCAGTTTTCATTCCAATCCCAAAGAAAGGCAATGCCAAAGAATGCTCAAACTACCGCACAATTGCACTCATCTCACACGCTAGTAAAGTAATGCTCAAAATTCTCCAAGCCAGGCTTCAGCAATATGTGAACTGTGAACTTCCAGATGTCCAAGCTGGTTTTAGAAAAAGCAGAGGAACCAGAGGTCAAATTGCCAACATCCGCTGGATCATCGACAAAGCAAGAGAGTTCCAGAAAAACATCTATTTCTGCTTTATTGACTATGCCAACGCCTTTGTGTGGATCACAATAAACTGTGCAAAATTCTGAAAAAGATGGGAATACTAGACCACCTTACCTGCCTCTTGAGAAACCTATATGCAGGTCAGGAAGCAACAGTTAGAACTGGACATGGAACAACAGACTGATTCCAAATAGGAAAAGGAGTACGTCAAGGCTGTATATTGTCACCCTGCTTATTTAACTTCTATGCAGAGTACATCATGAGAAACGCTGGGCTGGAAGAAGCACAAGCTGGAATCAAGATTGCCGGGAGAAATAGCAATAACCTCAGGTATGCAGATGACACCACCATTATGGCAGAAAGTGAAGAGGAGCTAAAAAGCCTCTTGATGAAAGTGAAAAAGGAGTGGAAAAGTTGGCTTAAAGCTCAACATTCAGAAAACTAAGATCATGCCATCTGGTCCCATCACTTCATGGGAAATAGATGGGGAAACAGTGGAAACAGTGTCAGACTTTATTTTTGGGGGCTCCAAAATCACAGCAGATGGTGACTGCAGCCGTGAAATTAAAAGACGCTTACTCCTTGGAAGGAAAGTTATGTTCAACCTAGATAGCATATTCAAAAGCAGAGACATTACTTTGCCAATAAAGGCCTGTCTAGTCAAGGCTATGGTTTTTCCAGTGGTCATGCATGGATGTGAGAGTTGGACTGTGAAGAAAGCTGAGCACTGAAGAATTGATGCTTTTGAACTGTGGTGTTGGAGAAGACTCTTGAGTCCCTTGGACTGCAAGGAGATCCAACCGGTCCATTCTAAAGGAGATCAGTCCTGGGTGTTCATTGGAAGGACTGATGCTAAAGCTGAAACTCCAATACTTTGGCCACCTGATGCAAAGAGTTGACTCACTGGAAAAGACTCTGATGCTGGGAGGGATTGGGGGCAGGAGAAGGGGACGACAGAGGATGAGATGGGTGGATGGCATCACCGACTGGATGGACATGAGTTTGAGTGAACTCTGGGAGTTGGTGATGGACAGGGAGGCCTGGAGTGCTGCAATTCATGGGGTTGCAGAGTCGGACAGGAATGAGCTACTGAACTGAACTGAATCTCCCTAGCAAAAGATGTTAACAACAACAAAAATCACTAACAAAAGATGAGCTTTCCTAGAAACTGTTGCAGAGAGGGAGGGCAGAAAAGAAAGAAAAATCATAAAAGGATCAGGTTTTCATTCACTGGGGTTTTACCAACTTTTTCCTGATAACTCCAGTATTTAAATTTTTCTTAAAACAAGTGATAGTTATGTATCGAGTGGAGAAAAAAATACAGAAGAAACAAAGTTTAAAAACTTAATATTAAAGGACTTCCTTGGTGGTCCTGTGGCTAAGACTCCTTGCTCCCAATGCAGGGGCCAGGGTTCAATCCCTGATCGAGGAACTAGATCCCACAGACTGCAACCAAAGATCCTGCATGCCAAAACAAAGACCCGGTACAGCCAAATGATAAATATTTAAAAGAAAAAAAAAAAAAAAAAGAAGCAACATCCTGTGTTGAAGTTAGAGTCTGCCTAATCCCTAGAGTGCAAAGAAGACCCTCTGCTGGGTATGGATCTATAGAAAACAAGTACAAGCACTGTGCTCAGTCATGTCTGACTGTTCAGGACCCCATGGACTGCAGCCCACCAGGCTCCTCTGTCCACAGAATTTTCCAGATAAGAATATTAGAGCAGGTTACCATTTCCTTCTCTGGGGATCTTCCTGAGGCAAGAATTGAACCCGAGTCTCCTACATCTCCTGCACTGGCAGGCAGATTCTTTACCATTGAGCCTCCTGGGAAGCCCCAGAAAACAAACACAGAAAGGGTAAAAAGAACCTTGACCAACTGAAAAGGCCCCAAGGAAGCACCAGGGGGCACCATTATCCTTTAAAAAAAAAAAAAAAAAGTTGAAAATTTTACAAAACTGTTTCCTCAACTGGGTCACCAGTTTTCCTAGGACAGAAAAGTACTTTAAAACTTCTGATATCTGGAATCAGTCACAACATAGAGATATTCACATAGATTTGGTTATTTTAAGGCTATTGTTCTTCCTATCCTGCTAGTCCTCCCTGGCTGCCTTACCTCTGCCTGTGGCATACACACACACACACACACACACATATATAATATATATATACACACACACACACACACACACACACATATACCACTATTCCCCATTCTTCAAAGTGTTTCAGCCACACTAGTCTTCTTCCTATGTCTGGCTCTGTCGGGCTGCACAGCCTTGGCACTTACTGCTCCCTCTGTCTGGAATGTTGTTTTAAACACTATCCTTTGGCATTTCAGCTGACTCCAAAGCCAATCTCTGAGACCTTTCCTGATCACTTAACCTGAGGTAGCCACTCTCCATCTGGTCCATTTTGTTTTCTCTTCAGAGCATTCTAAAACGGTGTTTTTTACTTGCTGTGTTTATTTCCCTACTATGTTATGTCTCTGCCTCCTCCCTTGGATATAAGCTCCAAGAAAGGAATGAGAAGAACTTTTCTCGTTCCCCTAGGACTCCCAACGGCTGAGGACAGAGCCCGGCCTTGTAAATGTCAACTAATTTTCGTACTCGAGTTAGAAATCAAAGACACTTCTGGGTTCAAATCCCGACTGTCAATTTCTGGCTTCTGAGTGATTTTAAGCAAATGATTTCGTTTCTCTGAGTCTCAAATATTTTCATACGTAGCTTGGGAATGATGATACAGTCAGGACCACACTGGAGGCTGCAAATCACGGAAAATTCCCACTCAGAATTCACGCCCCATCTGGTTGTGCAGAAGCACGACAATGTCTGACACAGTGCAGCAAGATGAAAGGCAAACCTCTGCCTTCAGAGGCAGCTAAGGGACTGGAGCCAGGATCTCGGCCCAGCGTTTCAGGGGTCTAAAAGAACAGGGGTTTGGGGTTTTTTTTTGATAGACGGAGGGCAGGATTGGGGTCTGGGCAGCGAGCGGGGTTTGCTCACCGTTTGGAGATCTCCTGGTAGCGCAGCTGCAGTTTGGCCTGCAAGTCTCGCTGTGGGAGAAAAGATGGAGATCAGTCCCTAGCGCACCCCAGAAGAGAAAACCAGCTAACGGGCATTCCTGCACAGGACAAATTAAGAGAAAGGTGGGACATGGGTCTTTGAGGACAGGATACGGGCCCTGGAGGTGAACAGGGGAGCTGAGGGCCGGAACAAGATCCCGAAGCTAAGAAGGTACGGGCCTAGGGAGACCCCAGGCCTGAGGGGTACCACAGCCAACGGCTAGGGTGTCCTGGGTTGAAGGGGTCACGAGTTCGGGGTTCCAGGCTGAGAATTCCCTTAGGGGAATCTCGGCACTAATGGCCTCAGCCCCAGAGATGCAAAAAGGAGGTGAGTAGTGGGAGCGGGTCAGGGCGCGCAGAGCTTGCAGCATCCACAGCCCCTTCCCGCCCCACCCCGCGCACCCCGGATGCCCAGTTCCGCAGCCGCTGGATGAAACGGGTAGCGGACGCCATCTTTCACCGGCGCTGAAGGGCGCCGGTGACGTCTCTACTGCAGGGACTGCTGGGAACGTGGCGTACGGTCTCGCGAGAGCGGGAATGGGCGGAGCTAGGGAGTCGTATAAATACTCTCTCCGAAACACGTGACTCCTCTCCGCTCGACCGCCGCCGCGCCGCCATCATGGACACGAGCCGTGTGCAGCCCATCAAGCTTGCCAGGGTGAGGCGGAGGCTCGGTTTTGAGGGCCCAGATGAGGGAGGAGGGAGTAAGGGAACCGGGTGGGCTAGATCTGATTCCAGTTTCTTCCCCCAAGGTCACCAAGGTGTTGGGCAGGACCGGTTCTCAGGGACAGTGCACGCAGGTGAGCGGGGGAGGCGGGGAGCGGGGGGATGTTTGCGGGGTGGGGCTTCTAAAGTTTGAATCTCGAGGATACTTTCTGTTCCCTGGGTTTTGTTCCCTGGTATCTGGGAACCGATACGTTCCCTATTTCCCGGAGCTTACAGAAGGTCGAGGGTCGGAACTTAGGCAAGGCCCTGCCCACTGGATCTGAGCTCTGGCGATCTCATTCCCCGTGTTCTGACATAGTTCGTTGTCCTGGTTCAGTCTGTGCCAACGACCACTGTAGCTCCATGCCCTCACGACAACCCCCAGTTGTCTCCCCTGGTGGCATCTTCTGGCGCTCGGGAGCTTTGTTCTCCACGCCTCGGCCTCTCTCGGGCTTGTCTCCTATCCCAGTCCTGCCTTCCCAGTCTCAGCCCCTTTTAAGTGTCTAAGCAGAAGCGTTGTCTGGATCGACATCAGCCGCTTATCCCACGGATCCTATTCTCAACCGACTCTGACTTCTTCCCGTCCCTCCTGTGGGCCCCGTAGGTGCGCGTGGAATTCATGGACGACACGAGCCGCTCCATCATCCGAAACGTGAAAGGCCCCGTGCGCGAGGGCGACGTGCTCACCCTGTTGGAGTCAGAGCGAGAGGCTCGGAGGCTGCGCTGAACTTGTGACTGGTGAGTGCACAAATGGAGTGGGAAATTGAGCAGCTCCTTGTTAGACCCTTGCCTGGGGGTGGGGAGATTTCGCCAGGGCTCAAGGATCAAGGGCTGTTGGTCGGGGGTCTGCTGAAGTTAGCAAGATGGGGAAGGGAGTTTCCCTGTTTGGGGTGGGGGCACCTTGTCAGCATTTCAACACTTGGGTTTGTTTACAGGGTGCTGGATGTCTGGGTTGACGCCTTGGCCCACCAGGATGATGTGCTGTTAATAAAGTGTTTGTATCGTATGTAAACCTGAGGTTTTGTCTGGGTTGTCATTAGATTTCCAAAGTCCTTCTGTGGGGCCCCCAGGTGGTCACTGACCCAGTATACTCTGAAAGTAGGGGGTGTTCCCCAACAAGGCATTTTCTTTGTGAGGAGGGAGAACCATGTGTCTATGTACACCTCCAAAACGGGCCAAGATGAGTTAGGAAGGTTTTATTAGGTAAGAAGCCTGGAGGAATGGGTAGACTAGGGGCTGTGTCACTCCCTCAGCTGTCGCCTCACCCTGTGTGGTTCAAGCTGAGCCTCTGACCACAGACCTCTGCCCAGAGATCAAGACCTGCCTCCGCCTCCCCGACCCAGATGTGTTAGGCCAGTCACTGGGGCAGGGGGTCCTCTCCACTGTCACTGCAGCCTCCTCCACCAGGCGTGGCCGTGGATGAATCAGGGGACAGCTGGTGAGAGAGGTGGGGGGGGGTTCCTGTCAGTCTCCTGCAGACAGGACACTGGGGTTCAGCTCCCCTTAACACTCAGAGATGCTTAAGCTACTGGAGGTCACTTGTCTTCACTGACCCTAAGTGGAACCCCACCTTGCACAGTAGAGCCAGGCTGCCAGGATTTGAATCCAGCCTCTGTCCCATCTGACCTGGAAGAGGCGCTTGACCTCTGTGGTTCTTTTCCCACACATGTACAGGAGAGTGCAGGAAGGGGAGGCTGGTAGGGCAAGTTTAATTAGGAAAATGCTGGCACTTTTGCTTATAAGCACCTCCCCTTTGGGGACAGACTGAATCCTCTTGCCCTGCTCCCTAACTCTAAAGCGAAAGTGTTAGTGACTCGCTAACTCAGTCATCTCCAGCTCTCTGCAACCCCATTGACTGTAGCCTGCCAGGCTTTTTTATCTATGGGATCTCCAGGCAAGAGGACTAACTCCAAAGGATGCTTTTATTCCTTTGCTCTGGGCCTGTAATGGGAGTCCACATATATGATAGTCTGAGCTAGGTCTAACAGCTCTTGTCTGACCTTAGGGCAAGCCTCTCTGGAGGCCTCAGGCTCATGACCTTCACTTTACATGTGAAAGTGTGTCTAACCCTTGGGGTGTTCTGAAGGTTGAACATCAGACCCAGGTTCCCGCCACCCAGTGCTCCCTCTGTGGGTGCACAAAGAGAAGCCTCTTTTCTGGGAGCACACTTGGTATCCTTGAGCTGTGCAGCTGGTAAACTCCGTTTCTGCAGGATGGGGTTGCACTCACCTGGGGGCCAGGCTGGCCTGAGCTCAGGTGGGCATGCAGCAGAGCGGCCACCTCGTCCTGCTCAGCCTCCAGGGCAATGGCCAGGGCGCTGGTGCCCTCCTGAGGGATCATGGAGACCGTCAGGTCCCTGAATCAAGGCACCACTACCCCACACCAGCCCCATGGTGGCTCACGTTGTCCAGGAGGGCAGGGTCACAGCCTGGCTGGGCCAGCAGCAACCGCACAGTGTCTAGGCGCCCATACTCGCTGGCGCACATCAGCGCCGTGGCTCCGTCTGCATCTTGCACATTCACGTCTGCCCCGCACGCCAGCAGGGCAGCTACCATGTCCTGGCGGCCGTGGCTGATGGCCAGCATGAGGGCTGTCTGTCCCGTCTGGGGAGAGGGAAAGAAGAGGACAGGGCTGGTGTGGGCTCTGCAGGAAAGGGAGGGGTGTCCCAGAGACTTGGCTCCGGAAGTGAAAGTGCCACCTGGACTCAGCCAGGGAGGAGGCATCTATGCACCTGGCTGGCCTTGGCATTAACATTGCCCATTTGAAAGAGTCTCTGGACCACAGCCATGTCCTCCTCTCGCCCCACAGAAGTAAGTGCCGCCAACATGAGGGCAGAGTAGCCAGCTCGATTCTGGTGGTCAATCTTGCAGACCCCTAGGAGAGAGAAGAGGCATTGGTTCAAGAAGCCGACACCTAAATTTGTCCACTCACTTCCCTCCAAGCATCAAGTTCACCATCTGTTTAGCCAGCTTGGTCACTGAGGGTCATGCATGATTTTACTTGTTCCTCTGCCTTACAAGGCTCTTCCCTCTCCAAGAGCCATGTGGCCCTTCTCACCTTTAGAGTTCTGTTTCCATCTCATTGAAAGGTTTCCTCACTTCCTATTACAAACTGGTTTGGAGACTTGGTTCTGTCCAAACTATCGTATCCCCCAGTACCTAGAGCAATACCTCCCACCAATTGTTCAGTCACTCAGTCGTGTCTGACTGCAACCCCATGGACTGTAGCACACCATGCCTCCCTGTCCTTCACTGTTTTCTGGAGTTTGCTCAAGTTCATGTCCATTGAATTGGTGATGCCATCCAACCATCTTATCCTCTGTTGCCCTCTTCCACCTTCAATGTTTCCCAGCATCAAGGTCTTCTCCAATGAGCCGGCTCTTCGCATCAGGTGGCCAGAATACTGGAGCTTCAGCATCAGTCCTTCCAATGAATAGTCAAGGTTGATTTCCTATAGGATTGACTGGTTTGATCTCCTTGCAGTCCAAGGGACTCTTTGAGTCTTCAACACCACAGTTGGAAAGCATCAATAAAAGGATTACTGTCCACAGAGCCACCATTGTTGGTCCCCCAGAGAACTATCAGCTGGGCCCCACTGGTGTCCCAACTCCATTCCAGTTTCCACGCAGCAGCCAGAACAGATCAAAAGAAATTTGGCCCCATCACTTATGAATTTGAGCAAACCTCCAGGACAAAAGAGCCTGGCATGCTGCTGTCCATGGGGTCACAAAGAATCAGACACGACTGAGCAACTGAACAATTCCATATGACTAGTATCCTCAGAAGAAACAGAGAGATCGCCATGTGATGCTGAAGGCAGAGATGAGCTGCCATCAGTAGAAACTTGGAGAAAGGCATGGAATAGTTTCACTCTGACCCCTAAGAATGAACCAGTCCTGTGAACTTAATGGCCTCCTGAACTGCAACACAATTTGTTCTAAACAAATTGTGGCACTTTGTGGTACTTCTTACAGCAGCCCTGGGAAACGGCTTGGTTGTTGCTGCCTGTCCTTTACAGATGAACACAAATGTCAGCTCCATTTCCTCTAGGGTCAGTTCTGTTGCCATCTTGGCCCCCTCCCACACATCATAGCACCTACCTCTGGATCTCATTCCCCAGGGTGTTCAATGCTTGGGTACCCCCACCATTCTGAAAGCTCAAGACTAGGTGCAGTTTGGGGAGATGAATGGTGGGAGAGGTTTGGGGAAAGAAGGGGATCAGGGTATTGGAGTAGATGTCCTAGTCAGAGGAGATCTGAGACAGTGGGCTGAGAAGTAAACAGTTTTAAGTCACAGGGCTTCCTTGGTGGTACAGTGGTTAAGACTGTGCTGCCAATGCAGGGGGCCCGAGGTTCCATCCCTGTTCAGGGAGCTAGATCCCACATGCTACAGCTAAGATTTCGCATTTCACAACAAAGATCCTGCATGAGACAAGACCTGGTACAACCAAGTAAATTTTTTAAAAAGGTGGGATGGTTAAGTCAGGACTAAGGGCATCCCCCAGTTGTGTGGCCTATTGTCTAGGTGTCCATTCCTCCCACAAGCTTCTGTGACCCTGGTGGAGGATGTTAGGTGCAGAAGGGGCTCAAAGTAACCACAGTGGGGTGTCTGCAGCTCGCCAGGCACCCCACCTATCTTCCCCACCTGCTTTTCCCTTCTGAGGCCTTGTTAAGGAAGGATCCTAAACTAAAGGATTACCCTGTTTCTTGATTCCCTTCCCTGGTTTTATCTTGTCATGGCCCTTACCTCTATTGGAAATTATGTTTGATACTTATCAAGTAAAACTGATCCTTCTCTCCACTCCCTACACGCACCCGCCCAGAGCTCCCATTCATGAAAGCTCATTCATTCAACGAACACCAGAGGGTCTACTGTACGCCTCAATGAAGTCTGATAAGCAAGCAGGATGAAGTGAGGGAAGGGCAGCAGGAGGATTTTGAGAGAGTACATAAAGGAGGAGTTAATAACAGGCCAGAGGGTGAGCAAGGAGACAGTGCCGTGAAACTGGGTGGGAGCAGTGGCTACTGGTCCCACGAGCCCCAAGGATTGTGGGAGTCGGACAACAGGAGACAGTGACCTGAGATGATGGGAGGTGAGAGTTTAGGTGAGAATGCCAGTCCTCCTCTGCATCCTTGGCAGGTGCAGGATGGCAGTGCCAGCCCAGCACTACCCAGATTCCCCCTTCCATGGGTCCCTATTCTCTAGTGCCCTCCCCACCCCTCCTCAATGCTGACCCGTATCCAGCAGCAAGCTCGCGATGGCCAGGTTCCCATGGGACACGCTGTAGTGCAGGGCTGTGTTTCCGTTGCCATCCGCCAGGTTCACCACGTGCTCCAGCAGCTCCCTCCCCAGGCGCGCTACCGCGCCCAGAACCCCGGCCACGGTCTCCGCTTGAGAGCGCCGCTGGCTCGACACCCGAAACCACTCCTGGGCCACCAGGCGCGCCGCGCCCTGCCAGGACAGGAGAGAGACATCAGCGAGGGTCCAGGGCAGGTGTGGGGGCGGGTCTGGGAACCCAGGCAGGGGGGGTTGGTCCCTCCGTATTTGAAGAGGGGCGTGGACTCGTGGGCCGCACCCCTTTGGAGGAGGGAGTAGTGTCAGTGTGGGTACTCGGCCCCAGAGGGCAAGGATGCTCCCCTTCCCGAGAAGAGCCTTCCAGAGACCCAGGAGTGAAGGAAGACGGTGAGCGCTTGTCTTTGGGGAGTCCGGGATGGGGTTGGGGCCTGGGGTGGACCCTTCTGGGGAAATCAGAGAAAGATCAGCCCTGTTCTGGGGCGGAGATCCCTTTGGAGACCTTGGTATCCATGGAGGGCCCTGGCGCGAGGTGACGGAACTTGGGGCCACCTTAACTCTAAAGAAGGCGATGCTCTTCCCTAGGTGGGCATCAGACTCCTGTGACGGGCTCTCTATGCACTCACACTGTCGCGGGGGACCCCGCGGGGCCGGCTCAGCTGCCGCTGCAGCGCTGCACACGCCTCCCTCAAACGCGGGCTCAGTTCGCACCTAGGAGACGGAGAGGCTCCAGGAGAGGTCGGGATGGAGAGTGGGAAGGCGGGGGAAAGAGCAGCCGTCCCCATTCCGTGTCCCCCGCGCGGCTCACCTCCCCTGCGCACCCGGCTGAGGTTCCTGCTCTGCCTCCGGCTCAGCGTCCCGGTCCTCCTTGCCGCTGGGAGCGCCAGGGGTCTCGGAGTCGGATGCCGCGCCGCTGTCTTCGCCTGAGCCCGAGGAACTGCTCCTCGGGGGCTCGGCAGTGCCATCCTCGCTGTCGCCCTCGCTGGACGAGCTCTCGTACCTGGGGGCAGGGTGGGAGGCATATGCTGAGCCTCCCCCGTGGGCTTAGTCTGGTGTCCTGCGAGGTGGGAAGTGGCTGTCCCCATTTTACATATGTGGACACTGAGGCCTGCCAAGACCACGCTGCGAGCGAGGGGCAGAGCTGGGATTCAAAACTCCAGTCTATGTCCCAGCAGATGCTGCCATGGGGAGGGGAAAAGTGCTCACTCTCCATTGAGGACCCCAACAAACTGCAGGCTCTTTGGTCCGGGGCTGGTTTGGCCACCAGGTTTACCATCTTTCCTCTTCATGATGGATTTGAGGGTGCCTGGCGGAGATCAGATGAGACACTGAGTTCGAATTCAGCGGCCAGCAAGCCAGGGCTCAGCGAGAGACGGGGACTCACCCGCGGGTGCCAGGGCCCTGTCCCCATCCGTGGATCCGGGGGGGTTCTCCGGCATCGGGGCTGGGGCCTCCTCTGGAGCATCGGTCTGCGTGGTCTTCTCCACATAATCCCACGAGGTCTGGGTGCTAGCCACACACGGCTGGGGCCGGGACGCCTCGGCCTCGGCCTCGGCCTCGGCCTCGGCCTCCTCAGCAGCCTCGCGGGCTTCCTCCAGCTCGCACAGCCGGCCCCGCAGAAGCTCGCTCACCCCGCGCTGATGCTCCAGGCTGGCGCGAAGTAGCTCCAGCTCGCGCTCGGCGGCCGCGGGCAGCCCCAGCAGAGCTTCCGTCACCCACGCCTCCGCCTCGAGAGTCTCAGGAGCTGCCCCCACGCCGGCCTCCTGGGTCTCCGGCACCGCCTGGACTCCTGCCTTTTGGGTTTCCGGCACGATCTGGGTGCCTGCCTCCCGTGTCTGGGGCGCCCGGTCGAGACCCGGCGGCGCACCCTCGCTGTGGCTAGAAGCCGACCCGTCCGGGCCGTCAGCCCCGGGGCTGACCCTGGCGCGAACGCCGCGCTCAGAGGTGGCCAGGCGCTCGGTTAGCCGCCGCAGCTGAGCAAGCTTGTCCGGGCGCCCCTCGGCCTCCCCGTCGGACTCCGGCTGCCGGCGCGCAGCCAGCAACCGCGCCTTCTCGGCGCGCAGCGCGCGCACCTGCTCCTGCAGCTCGGGCAGCGCGCGCGCTTGTTCCTCGAGCTCGCGCAGGCGCCGCAGAGCCGCGGCCATCTGTTCGCGCACCAGCTGCAGCTGCGCGGGGCCCGGCGAGGCCAGGGCCGGGTTGGGGGCGGGGCTGCTGTGGCCAGACCCGCGCGGGCTGCGCGGGGCAGCGCGGGCCGGGCTGGGCGCACCCTCTTGCGCCTGCGCTAGCTCCAACCGCCGGCTGGTCTCCAGGAGCGTGCGCTCGACGCGCGGGTTGCGCACGGGTGCGCGCGGGGACAGCGGCGGCAGCATCAGCGTGGACGGCGCACCCGGGGAGAGTGCGCCCGGCGCTGCGCCATCGTCACTAGCCAGGGACTCGCTGGAGGTCCAGGCGCCTGGGCTGCGCGCACCTGCGAGGCCGGCCCGGGGCGCGCGGGGACGGCGCGCGGGCAGGGGCCCCGCAGCGCGGCGGGCAGCAGGGCCGCGCTCCAGCTCCTCCACATACTTGAGGAAGTCCAAGTCCAGGTGGAAGCCGTAGGGGGTCTCCACCGAATAGGGCGAGCTCGGGCTGCGGGCGCCCCCAGTCGCGCTGGGGCACAGGCGAGGGCCGCCCAGGTCTGCGAACATGACAGGGGCGTGGAGGAACGTCAGGCCGAGGAGACGCAGAGAGACTAACAAAAGGAGCGCCTCCCCACCGCCCCACGACATGCTTTCACGACGCCACCTGCTCCAAACCCTGCACACCTGCGGTTGCACACCGAGGTTTATACACCTATCTGCACCCCAAAAGTTGTGCATTCACGTGTTGAGCACCTACTGTGTACCAAACGCTGAGGACATAGCAATGAACAAGGCAAGCATCCTTGCCCACTTGTAGGAGACAGATAAACACAAACGTTCAAAAAAGGTCCTTAGAGCAATAATAAAAATTTCAAGATGAAACAGAGAGCAACTGACAGGCTTTGTCTCTGGCTGTCCCAGCAGATTTCTGCGGAGGGAACTTAGAAGTTGAGCCCTGAATGAGGAGAAAGCAGCTGGGACGGGAGGTTCCTAAAAGAAAACAGCGCGTGCAAAGGCTCTGGGGTGGAATGAGCAAGGTGGACCTAAGTAAAAGCGGGATGGAGGTGAGAATGTGCAGAACAGAGTGAAAGAAGGGAGGAGGAGAAGACTAGAAGAGGTGGACTTGGGCCAGACTGTGAGGAACCTTCTGGGCCACCGTGAGGAGCTGGAGTTTTATTCCACCTGTAATAGGGCACCAGAGGCAGATTTTAAGCAGGGCCAGGACATTATCCACCTTTTTAAAGGGCCCTCTGACCACTCTGCAGGGGAGGGAACTGCAGGGCTGTGTGGGCACCTGGGCGCCGGGTGTGGATCTGTACACACGCAAACACCATTTTGCACACTTACCTGGCAGGTTCTGATTCAGGGCAAACTTGGCCATGTTTCCCGGAATAGCAGCCACCTTTTTCACACCCTGAAAAAGGCCCCCAGAGGGGTGAGGGTGGGTAGGGCTGGACCCTGCCCCTCTGGCTGTGCCTCTGGGGTCTGTCTGGACTCTGCATGAGTAAACAGACCCAGCGCTCCTCTCCACCCCCCAACACCCCCACCACACACACACAGGTCCTCTCCTCCCTCCTCTCTCAAGTGGCCTTGAAAGTTTGGAATGAATGACTTTGGGGGCCCTCCTGTGCCAGGCCTCCTCAGCCTGCTGGGCGGGAAGGGCATCAAAAGAAGAAGGGATGGTGATAAGAGAACCAGAGCAGCTGGGGGTGAGGCAGGGGGCGGTGCTTTCCAGACCTGCGGAGATTTCTGTCAGTCCCTGAGGGAAATTAGAAACTGACGCTCAAAGGGGTGGCGTGTGATCATTCAGAGGAGGAAGGCGAGAGTTGGAAGCCTTTCGTGGGCTCATTAAAAACTCATCTGGTCAGATTCTGCATACTGAAAAGAAACAAACAGAAAACAGAATTCTTACACTTTTTTTTCCTTAGAGTGCAAACAAAATATAATTGTACATCCAAATTTATATCAGTGTCACTTGTGAGATCCTTTAGGAATGATGAAGAGTTCTCCAACAGAGGCACCAAGGATGCAAAGTCTCCTTGTGATGTCTCTACTGGGTGCCACAGGGCTCTGCCATTAGTTTGTGAAAAATTGTAGTGGAACCACAAGCACCCAGATTGTGAGAGCTGTGGCTATGTTTGGGGCTAAAGGGAGAGAGACTCTTCAGGTGATGTGATGGAGGCTCTAAGAAACTGAGGGAGGGGCTTCCCTGGTGATCCAGTGGTTAAAAATCCACCTGCCAATGCAGGGGACATGAGTTCAATCCCTGGTCCAGAAAGATCCCACATGCAGTGGAGCAACTAAGCCCCGTCTGCCACAACTACTGAAGCCCACATGCCTACAGCCCACGCTCCACAGTAAGAGAAGCGACCACAATGGGAAGCCCGTGCACTGCTGCAATGCAATGAAGAGTAGCCTGGGTGTGCCGCAACTAGAGAAAGCCGCAACAACAAAGACGCAGTGCAGCCAAAAACAAACAAATAAAAATAAATAAATCTAAAAAGGAAACTGAAGATTGGGTCATATCTAATAATGTGACTTAACAGGGATTTTTCCAGAACTTTGTTATTGAGTCCACCACAATCAAAGTTACTGTGCTTTGTTTCAGAAAGCACAGGGCAGGAAAGATGGGGCTTTGAAGAGCCCACATGAAAAACCCTCAGAGAACTGCAAGCAGCTTGTATCGAGTGCCTACTCTATGCCTGCTCTCATTTAATGTACCTCCCCCAGTATAAACCTGCAAGGAAGGATGGTTCCCCCTTTTCCAGATGGGGAAGCTAAGGCATAAAGCAATTAAGTCAATTACCTATAGGAAATGTCCTCAGACTGGGTTCCGCTCAACTTCTGGGGAACTCTTGTCTGCCCAGCCCTCCACCAGCAGGTGCCCACCAGCCCCAATCTGTACGCTTCCTGACCTACTGCCCATCTGCACTAACCACCTGGCAAATTTCCCCATCACCTCTTCAGGTCTCTTGCACTCCTGATGACCACCTGCGTACCTAACACCCACCAGCCACCTGTTGGCCCACCTGACTCATTTTGCTCCATGGCTGGGCAGATGAGCCCACTCGCCACCTCTGTCCAGCCTGGGTCCCTGACATCTCCTCCACCCCCACACCCCAAGGGAGGAGGGAGTGGCGGGGAACTTGCCGTCCTGAAGCAGCTGTTTCCCGTCCCTCACACTGGCTATAAGGGGCCGGCCAGCTGAGCAGCACAGAGGACAGTCAGTGCCTCTCAGAACTTGTTTTCAGGAAGCTCTCTGGGAAGAGCTGGGTCATGGAGAAAACCTGGACTGGGGCTTAGGGGTCTGGGCTGGCCTCACACACAGCTGGCCAACTGCCTCAGTGGGATCAGCCCTTTGCTTCAGGGAACTGGCCACACCCAAATCCAAGACCCTGGGAATTCAAACAAACAAAAAAACAGCTCTGGGCCATTCCTAAGACCCAAACCAGCTGGAGCAGCCTGACCCAGAAGTTGGCCTGAAAAATGGGTGGATGCCCCCAAGAAGATGCTTTCCTGGTGGCTAGATGATAAAGAATCTATCTGCAATGTGGAAGACTTGGGTTCGATCCCTGGGTCGGGAATATCCCCTGGAGAAGGGCATGGCAACCCTTTCCAGTATTCTCGCCTGGAGAGTACCCATGGACAGAGGAGCCTGCAAGGTTACAGTCCATGGGGTCGCACAGAGTTGGACACGATTGAAGTGACTAAGCAACGCAGCAGCCCCAGGAAGAGTAAATAGCAATATAACAAAAACGTTTGCATTTGCTATGGGGGTAGCCTCGATTCTAAGCAATTTCTGGGTATTAACTTAGTTAAAAAAAAAAAAAAAAACTCCTAGGCCCTTTGAAGTAGATTTTCTTAGCATTATTCTTACCCCCCCCTTCCCCATTGTGCAGATGGAGAAACTGAGACTCAGAGATGAAGCGACCCAGCCAAGGTTGTACATGGGCAGAAACAGGTTTTTGAACCCAGCAGCTTTGCCAGTATTTCATTCTTGCCTGGAGAATCCCATTGCTAGAGGAGCCTGGCGGGCTACAGTCCATAGGGTGGCAAAGAGTCGGACACGACTGAAGCCACTTAACACACACACCCACTGCATTGCCCACTCCACTTGATGGCTTTCTATAAACAGCCCTCCACTCACCATGAGGGGCAAAGAGCCAGAGGGGGTCGGCCCTCCCAGCCTGCACTCCTGCCTGTTTCCTTCGTGTGTCTCTGATGGGAAGAGCAGGGCCAAAGTCTGATGACTCCAGGGGTTGTACCCTCGCCAGAGCGGGGGCGGGGGGCGTGCAACTGCTCTCTCTTGTCCTCCGCTCCCTGCCCGAGGAGCTGTCACGGTTAGATCCACATCCTCTGCCTGAGACCCCTCATTAGGCCGTCAGAGTCGACGCCACACGCCCCCACTCCCGCCCCAGGGATTATTTTGGGACTCAGAGCTGTGATCGCAAAACCTGAGGGGTAGGGGAATACGGAAGGCAGTTTAGACCCCGGTCTTGGGGAGGGGGGCGTCTTCCCAGATTGAGGCTCTGGGTGGAGGCACCCCCTCTAATGTGGGGAGGGACTTTCAGACCCCTGAAGTGGGGCTGGAGGCTGATGATGGTGCCAGGGGAGAGGTACTGAGGTCAGCACCCCGTCACCCCCATGTCCCCTTAGGACAGCCTCACAGAGACAGAGCAGTTTCCTGCAGGAAACGCTGCCGGGCGGTTCCATCCGCTGCCCATTGTCTGCCGGCCCCGGGGGCCATCCGTCCCTCCTCCCAACGCGGTTTCCGAATCACCCTACACACACACACTCAGGTCCAGAGCGAGGGGATGGACTCGGGTCCCCCAGCTGTCCCGGAGCGACTCCGGGAAAGGATCCCGAAGTCGTGGGAGCACAGGGGGCGAACGACCCCTCCCCCACACACTTCGCTCCTGAAGGGCGGGAGAAATGAGACCTCACGAATCCACAGGGCCCCAACTCTGCTCGCTCCCCACCTGGGGCTCCCAGTGTGGGAGTGGGGGGGTCCCAGGCAGAGAACACTGCGCCCTCCCCATCGCTGCGCGCTGAGCCAGCAGAGGGGCTGGAAGCGCAGCGCCCCGTCCCGGTGCGTACCCCTGATCCCCGCCCCCCAGATTCCCCATCGGTGCCCAGAAAGCTGGTGCTTTACCTGAAGCCGCAGCCCCAGCCGCGCCCGCACCCGAGCCCGCCCCCTCGATGTTCGGGGACGGGTTATCAAGGCCTGGACCCTAACTGACAACCACGTCAGCCAACCAGGGCCCTATGCTCTCCGAACTGTCCAATGGTGAGGCGGGGTGGGCCGCACTGGCCCGCGCCTAGGGTTTGGGGGCGGGGATAGGGGCGGGGCCTGGAGTGACGGTCTTTGAGGGCTTTCTGTCCAGGGTGGGGAGCTGAGTGCTAACCCGCTCAGGGCTAAAGGGCTTGGATCTGATCCACCGGGGACAGGGAGCCATGGGAAGACTCCAGGTAGGAAAGTTACCCGGTGGGACTTGTATATATGGAAGATCCCTTAGGTGGAAGCTGGAAGGACTGATGCTCCTTTCCCAGTTTCTGGGTGAGGGATCCGGACCCTGGATCTTTTTGACCTCAGGGTCTTCGTGCATGCTCTTCCATCTTCCTGAAGTGTTCTTCCCTGCACCTGTTCACTTGGCCACCTTCTCCTATCTTTGGGGGCTCAACTTATGTGTTTCTGTCCTCTAAAGACCTAACGTGGACCTTCTCCAGTTACGAACCTGATAGCTACTTTCACTATCTGAAAAAAAAAAAAAAAATATATATATATATATATATATATAATTTATTTGTATACTTGTTTGCCATCTGTCTCCCAGTAAGGACAGGGAATTGATTGATTTTGGTCACTGCTTTATCCAGTGCCCCGAGCACACAGTAGGCACTTAATAAATGTTTATTGAAGACTCACAGACATAGAGAACAGATGTTGGTTGCTAAGGAGAGGTTGGGAGAAATAGGAAAAACTATTATATAGAGAATAAGATAAACAATAACATCCTACTGTATAGCACAAGGAGCTATATTCCATATGCTAAGTCACTTCCTTCCGACTGAGTGTCCAGCTCTTTTGCGACTCCATGGACTATAGTCCTCCAGGTTTCTCTGTCCATGGGATTCTCCAGGCAAGAATAGTGGAGTGGGTTGCCATGTCCTCTTCCAGGGGATCTTCCCGACTCAAGGATTGAACCCGTGTCTCCTGCATTAGCAGGCAGGGTCTTTACCTCTAGAGCCACCTGGGAAGCCCATGCTATATTCAATACCCTGTGATCATCCATAATGGAAAAGACTATGAAAAAGAATACATATATATATATATATGTATAACTGAGTCATTTTGCTGTAGAGCAGAAATTAACACAAAATTGTAAATCAACTACACTTCCAAAAAGTTTTTAAATGTTTGTTCAGAGAATGATTTGACATTACATTGAACTCTGTAACCCAGTTGGAATATAGTATGATCTAAAGTGACCCTCTGGATCTTTTTCTCAATTAATTTAGCATTTATTGAGCACATACAGTGTTCCAGGCACTGTGCAAGTCCTTGAGGGGAACATAGTCCTTGCCATCCTGGGCCTCAAACCTGAGAGGAGGAGATAGACTTTCAAGTTATGGGTTATGCTAAAGGGGTGAGAGGGGTGGGAGCTGGAATCTATGGGAACAGAAAGGGGGGCACATCGTTGACCTAGAGTGTCTGGGTAGGCAGCCTGCAAGGATGACACTTAGGAAAGGTGCTCCAGATAGTAGAAATTGCACATGCAAAGGGTGATACGGTGAAATTTGACTAAGTCGTGATGTTGGTGGGAGGCGAGCTGGAGGGACAGGCAGAAGGGTATGTCTGAAGCAGCTCAGACTTAATCTGCTAAAATGGGGCCCACTGGAGGTAGGTTACTTTATTTCAGAGATTCATCCATTTGTCCCAGTGCCACTCTGTTTTAACCACAGTATCTTTAGAATATATTTTTAACATCTAATACTCCACTTTTTGCAAAATTCCTGGGCTGTTTCCATTGTCTTTTTTCTTCTTCCAGATAAGCCATAGAATACTGTTGTTTTCCCCATAAAAACTATACTGGAATAGATAGATAGATATTACAAAACAGAAACATACTGACAGACTTCAAAAACAAATTTATGATTACCAAATGGGAAAGGTTATGGGGGAAGGGTAAGGGGGGAGGGATAAATTAGGATTTTAGGGTTAACATACACATACTACTATATATAAAATGGGGCTTCCCAGGTGACGCTAGTGGTAAAGAATCCACCTGCCAATGCAGGAGACGCAAGGGACTCGGGTTCAATCCTTGGGACAGGAAGAGCCTCTGGAGTAGGATATGGCAACCTGCTCTAATATTCTTGCCTGGAAAAATTCCATGGACAGAGGAGCCTGTGGGCTACAGTAATAGATAAACAAGGACCTACTATATAGCACAGGGAACTCTACTCAGTATTCTGTAATGACCTGTATTGGAAAAGAATCTGAAAAAGAATAGGTACATTTTTAACTGAATCATTCCGCTGTACACCTGAAACTAACACAACATTATAAATCAACTGTAGCGCGCTCTCTCTGGAAGTCACTTGGTGTCTGACTCTTTGTAACCTGCCAGGCTCCTCTGTCCATGGAGTTCTCCTGGCAAGAATACTGGAGTGGGTAACCACTCCGTTCTCCAAGGGATCTTCCCAACCCAGGGATTGAACCTGAGTCTCCTGCATTGCAGACGAAGTCTTTACCAACTGAGCCACCAGAGAAGCCCTAAATCGACTATCAGTTCAGTTCAGTTCAGTTCAGTCGCTCAGTCATGTCCGACTTTTTGCGACCCCAGCATGCCAGGCCTCCGTGTCCATCACCAACTCCCGGAGTTCACTGAGACTCACGTCTATCGAATCGGTGATGCCATCCAGCCATCTCATCCTCTGGCGTCCCCTTCTCCTCCTGCCCCCAGTCCCTCCCAGCATCAGAGTCTTTTCCAATGAGTCAACTCTTCGCATGAGGTGGCCAAAGTCCTGGAGTTTCAGCTTTAGCATCATTCCTTCCTAAGAAATCCCAGGGCTGATCTCCTTCAGAGTGGACTGGTTGGATCTCCTTGCAGTCCAAGGGACTCTCAAAAGTCTTCTCCAACACCACAGTTCAAAAGCATCAATTCTTTGGCACTCAGCCTTCTTCACAGTCCAACTCTCACATCCATACATGACCACAGGAAAAACCATAGCCTTGACTAGACAGACCTTTGTTGGCAAAGTAATGACTCTGCTTTTGAATATGCTATCTAGGTTGGACATAACTTTCCTTCCAAGGAGTAAGCGTCTTTTAATTTCATGGCTGCAGTCACTCCAATATAAAAATTAAAAAGTAAATAAAGTGCATGCACACACAGAGTCAGATCCAAGAAAGCACACAAAATAGATGCATAACTTAAGACATTCCTGAGTGACAGTTCTCAACCAGGAGTGATTATGCCCCCTGGGGAACATTCAGCAATAACTGGAGCCCTTGCTGACTGTCAGGATGGAGTGGGGGAGGGCTGTTCTTGACCTCTACTGGGTGGAGCAGGGATGCTGCTAAACATCTCGTGATGCACATGACAGTCCCACACAACTAAATGTTATCTGACCTGAATGTTGATAGTGCTGAATCTGGGAAACTCACCTGGAAGACAGACATCATTCTAACCCCCACCCAGGTCCACAAAGAGCAAATCACCAGCAACCCCAGACACCCTTCCGACAGGCTGCGTCTCAATCACGGTGCTTCCTCACTCTGAAAAGCAACCACTGTTGTGACTTGTGTAATAATCACTGCCTGGTATTTCTGAGTAGTTTATCATGCAAGTTTGAATCTCTAGATACTGTGGTTTAGTCTTGCCCGTGCAAAAAAAAGAAAATGATATGTCTTTTAAGTCTCTTTTAATTCATGGGTTCCCCCCCATCCCTTTTCTCCATTACAAATGAATCAGTTGCACAATTCAGGCTGTTTCCCACGGTCCGGGTGGTGCTGATCCCATCCTCATGGTGCACGCCGGCATGGTCCTCTGCCCTTCATCTTTCATGCAAATTGGCAGTTGTTTCCAGAACCAGGATTAGACTAGGGTTTAATGCCTTTGACCCGATGGTGAGTGTTGTTGGTTCCTTCAGATCAGGCTCACTCTCCTTGTCTCTCCTTGCATGAGGTTAGCAGCCATGGATGACGAACTTGTCGGAGGTTGCAAAGTAGTGTTGTGTTCCTCTTCGCATTTTGTCCTCCTTTATTAGCTAAACTTCTTCCCTTGCAGATGCTTCCTCTTAAATTCCATTTGGTTACACTTTTCATGTAAAAGTGCTTGATTCTTTCCTTTTAGAGACTACTTTTCTAAATAGTGAATTAATTCCCCATAAACCTCTGAAAGTGACAGTCTTTTTTTTTTTTTTGAAGTTGGTTTAAAAATGGCCACCCAATCCAGTATTCTTGCCTGGAAAACCCCATGGACAGAGGAGCCTTGCAGGCTACAGTCCTTGGGTTGCAAAGAGTTGGACATGACTGAGTGACTGAGCATGGATGCATTAGTTTAAGATGTACAGAAAAGTGATTCTTTTCCATTACAGGTTATTACAAGACATTCAATATAGTTCCATGTATTATATAGTAAGTCCTTCTTATTTATCTATTTTGTATGTAGTGTGTGTGTGTGTGTGTGTGTGGTGTATGTCTTTTAAACTCAAACTCCTAATTCATTCACCCCTATTTCCCTTTGGTAACCATAAATTTGTTTCTCTCCCCCTTTTTTTGGCTGCACCATATGGCTTGTGGAATTTCATTTCCCCAACCTGGGACTGAATCTGAGGCACAGCAGTAAAAGCACTGAGTCTTAAGCACTGGACCTCCAGAAAACTCCCTCCATAAGTTTGTTTCTATGTCTATGAGTCTGTTTCTTATATATTCCTAACTAGCTGCTTTTAACATGTTAGGGTGCTATTGGGATTGTGTATTTGTGTTCCTTTGTTGTGTCCTGCCTTTTCTTAGACAGAAAGGAGAACAAACCAGTCAATCCTAAAGGAAATCAACCCTGAACATTCATTGGAAGGACTGATGCTGAAGCTGAAGCTCCAGTACTTTGGTCACCTGATGAAAAGAGTGGACTCATTGGAAAAGACCCTGATGCTGGCAAAGACTGAAGGCAGGAGGATAAGAGGGTGACAGAGGATGAAATGGTTGGAGGGCACCACGGACTCGATGGACATGAGTTTGAGCAAACTCTGGGAGATGGTGAAAGACAGGGAATCCTGGCGTGCTGCAGTTCATGGTGTCACAAAGAGTCAGACACAACTGAGCAACTGAACCACAACAACCTTTTTTAGAAACACCAAATGAGATAAAGGTGGGGAGGTGAAAAAGAGATGGAGCTGGCAGTGGAAGGGGAGGCGGATGGAGGTGAGACTTGCGAGGTGATAAAGACAGGGCTTCAGGCTGGGTGGAACTATAACCAGGTTGAAAGGTGAAAGAGGGACCAGTTTAGGGGCAAAGTCATTATCCTTCCTCTCATGGCTCCCATCTCACTTAATATAAGAACTAAAATCAACTTCCCTGGTGGTCCAGTTGTTAAGAATCTGCCTGCCAATGTAGGGGACTGGTCATTCCCTGGTCCAGGAAAATCCCACATGGCATGGAGCAACTAAGCCCCTGTGCCACAACTACTGAGCCCTGGGGTGCAATTATTGCAGCCTGCATGCCTAGAACCTGTGCTCTGGAGCAAGAGAAGCCAGCACACGGCAACTAGAGAGTAGCCTCCACTCACTACAACTGGAGAAAGCCGTGAAGATCCAGAGCATCCAAAAATAAATAAACTAAAATCCTTAGAGTAGTCCACAAGATCATGCCCTTAGATCATGCCCTTCGTGATATGCTCCTTTCACCTCTTTTTAAAATTTTATTTTTATTTATTATTTTATTAATCTTTCGGCCACACTGCATGGCATGTAGGATTCTAGTTCCCTGACCAAGGATCGAACCCATGCCCCTTGTGTTGGCAGCATGGAGTCCCAATCATGGACAGCCAGGGAAGTCCCTCCTGCCACCTGCTGACTTCTTCTCCCCTCTCTCTCACTCTCACCCTTGCTCCTTCTGCTCCACTAGGCACAGTTCTGCCTCAGGGCATTTGCACCTGCTGCTCCATCTATGGGAATGCTCTTCCCATAGATGTCCACACAGCTTCTACCTCACACCTTCTGATCTTTGCTCAAATGTCCCTGTGAGGCTCCCTTGGCTGCCTTCCCTGAATTCTCCACTCAACACACCTCCTTAGCCTGCATTAATTTTTTTTCCCCTAGCACTTATAACATTCTTATACTGTGTCTGTTCCTCACTGGAATGTCAACCCCACGTGAGCAGGAAATTTTTTGTCTGTCTTCCACATTGCCTGGTCCCTAGAGCCTCAAACAATGCTTGGCACACAGAGGTGCTCTATAAATACTTGTTCGATGAATGAAAGGAACAGAAGGTGAGCTTGAACACCACGTGGACCAAGGATTTCCGATAGGGGCTGGATAAGCATCCTAGCCTTGCCAGCCAGCATGGAGATATGTAACAGCAAGAAAGCACTTTGATTGGGTGGGTGAGGGATAAAGATGCAATTAGTTTTTTGTTTTTTGACTGCACAGCAGGTTTGTAGGATCTTAGCTTCCCCACCAGGAATCAAACCTGGGCCCCCCTAGCAGTGAAACCACGGAGTCCTAACTACTGGACTGCCAGGGAATTTCCCTTAGATTTCTCAAATAACTTCCCCACCCATCAGATTCCTGACACCATTCAAGGTAGAACATGTGATGTTTCTCTGCCACCGGCTGAAGCTGGAACTGGAGACGAGGAGAGCCAGGCTCCTGGCCACTCCAGCACACACATGAGCCTCTTGGAAGCCACCGTCAGCCCCTTTGCCAGGTCAAGGGCCTCGGAAATGCCAGAGCAGTCCCCGCCCAGGTCTGGAATGCCTGGCTGCCCCAGAGAGGCTCAGTCTGTCCCTCAACACTCACATCCCCAGCCCCGAGGGCTCATCAGCCCCAGGTGAGGGTCACGGAGGACAGTATCCCTGGATTTGCCCTCCATCCTCCTCCCTGGGTTCAAAATCTAAGCAGTTCACATCCTGTAAGTTTCACCGCCTGAGTAGTTCTGGAATTCATCCCCATTTCCCCATCTAGTAAATCAAAGACCCTACCATCCCAGGCCTGTCTTTTGCCCTCCTGCCCTTACCTCCCAACTCATATTTGCAACTTCGAATAATTTGTATTTATCTCCAGGGGGGAATGTTTTGGGGTTTCACATGTCCTGATGCAGGGCTTACCAAGTGGTCCAGTGGTAAAGAAACTGCCTGCAATGCAAGAGACACAGAAGATGCGGGTTCAATCCCTGGGTTGGGAAGATCCCTTGGAGGAGGGCATGGCAACCCACTCCAGTATTCTTGCTTGGGAAATCCCATGGACAGAAGAGCCTGGTGGGCTATGGTCCATAGTGTCACAAAGAATTGGACATGACTGAAGCTACTGAGCAGGCACTCATATCCTGATGAATCCATTTCTGATCCTGATTGAAAGTTACATGGATGTGCATTTCAACCCTTTGGGGGCTTTTTGTTAGTTTGTTTTTCCTTTTTGTGTTTATTTCTTTGGCTGCATCAGGCCTTAGTTGCAGCATGTGGGATCTAGTTCCCTGACCAGGGATCAAACCCGGGGCCTCTGCATCAGGAGTGCAGAGTCTTAATCACTGGACTACCAGGGAAGTCCCTGTACTTCCTTTTCTTTTTGAGCCAGGCAGCATGAAGGGTCTTAGTTCCCTGATGACCAGGAATCAAGCCTGCACCCCTGTCTTGAAAGCACAGAGTCTTAATCACTGGACTTCCAGGGAAGTCCCATTTCATTGCTACTCTTTCCATTTCACACATAGGTTAAAAGCAGCCTTTTGAGTGTATTCAGTGTTTATGTAGAACAATTATTAAAAGCAACCAATCAGGACAATTGATTCAGGCAAGAATCAGCAATGGATGCTGAAACTGGTGAGTTAAAGTTTCATGAGAAACAAGGTACTTGCGTAGCTTCTCTGTATCTGCCCATAAAATACATATTTATGACAAAGGAAAAGATTGTCATTTCACAGAGGAGAAACAGACAATGTCTTAATCAAGGGATCATAGTTTAAATGACCAGTAATGGAGCAAATGGACAAATCGAATCCTGATACACTGCATAGAAAGGGACACACGATCACTTCTGTGGTATTTCTTCCAAAGATGCTTAATCTGAATCTAATCACAAGGAAAATCAGACAAATGCAATATCTCAGACAAGAACATTCTACAAAACAACTGGCCTATGACCTTCAAAAATGTCAATGTCAAGAAGTCTACAAATAACAAATGTTGGACAGGGGGTACAGAAAAGAGAACTCTTCCATACTGTTGGTGGGAATGTAAACTGGTGCAGCCACTATGGAAAACAGTATGGAGGTTCCTCAAAAAACTAGAGTGCCATATTATCCAGCAATCCCACTCCTGGGCATATATCCAAACAAAACCACATTTCGTAAAGATGCATTCACGTCAATGTTCATAGCAGGACTATTTATAATAGCCAAGACATGGAAACAATCTAAATGTCCATCGACAGAGAAATGGATCAAGAATATGTGGTACATAAACACAGTGGAATACTCAGTTCAGTTCAGTTGCTCAGTCGTGTCTGACTCTTTGCGACCCCATGAATCGCAGCACACCAGGCCTCCCTATCCACCACCAGCTCCCAGAGTTTACCCAAACTCATGTCCATCCAGTCGGTGATGCCATCCAGCCATCTCATCCTCTGTTGTCCCCTTCTCCTCCTGTCCCCAGTCCCTCCCAGCATCAGGGTCTTTCCCAATGAGTCAACTCTTTGCATGAGGTGATCAAAGTATTGGAGTTTCAGCTTCAGCATCAGTCCTTTCAATGAACACCCAGGATTGGTCTCCTTTAGGATGGACTGGTTGGATCTCCTTGCAGTCCAGGGGACTCTCAAGAGTCTTCTCCAACACCATCAATTCAAAAGCATCAATTCTTCGATGCTCAGTTATAGAAGCAATGGTTCTCAACTAGGGGAGAGGGCGGAGATGGGGCACTCTTCTGTCATCCAGGGGACATTAACTAACTTGTGAAGGCATTTTTGGCTGTCTCAACCAGGGATCTAGGGACATGTGCGCTACTGACATCTAGTGGGTGGAAGCTGGGGATGTTAAAAATCTTAGAGTGCACAGGACAGCCCTCCACAGCAAAGAATTATCTGCCATCGGGGTCAAGAAGGTAGAGAAACCCTCTGTAAGAGAAGGTCGTTTTTCTCAGGAAATATAAATTGAAGTATTTAGGAATAAGGAGGAGTCATGTCTATGGCTGGTTTGCAAAAGGTTCAGAAAAACATGTGTATCTATAGCTATACCTGTCTATATTAAACAGAGCAGGACGACTCTATGGTCCTTGCCCCCCCAGCCCCACCACTCCATGTCCTCTGCCTGCCTTTTTAGTCTGTGGAAAACTTTAGTCAAAGAATAAGTTTAATCAGTGAAATGCAGAAACAAAAGAAAACAGTCAAAGGAGGTAAAATAATAATAATGTGAAGCAGAGTCAAGGACCTTTAGTTCTTTCACAAGGGCTGTAGATATCATCTTCTGAGCCACACCCACTGAGCTGTCTTACAGATGCTAAAACCCCAGGTGGAGAAGTTAGCTACATGATGACCAGACTGTACCCATGCCATAAGCTGCCACAAGCTTGATAACTGGCCTCAAAGAAAGGGGCACAAACAGACCCTGGAACTGAAGATTAACTGTACCCAAAACAACCAAGATGACACCGGTCAGACCACCGATGATCAATTTGAAGATGACTGTCAGGAATGACTGTTCTGTTTCTGCATGTGGCCTCCTCCTTCTGTCTATAAAAGCCCTTGCCCCACCAGTTGCTGGTGTTGGGGTAGTGGGCCTTTGGATAGACATCTGTGTGTCCCCCACCCCCAGTTGCTAGCATCTGAAATAAAGCAAACTTTCCTTTCCACCAACCTGGCCTGGTAATTGGCTTTTCGGCAGCAAGCAGTCAGACCCCACACACACTCTTTTGGTAACATATATACTCACCTGTGTGTATATGTTCCTTAACCAGATTCCTCAAATCGTAATCTGTTGCCATGTTTGGGTATTATTCTTTTCTCAGTCTGTCTCTCTCCCCTCCCCCTGACTCCTGTTTCGCCCTGCAGGAACTTCTTAGTGTTCCTCAAACACATCAGAAACCTCAGGCCCTTTGCACTGGCTATTCCTTCTTCCTAGAATGTCCTTCCCCCAGATATCTGCCAGACTTACTTCTTCACCTCCTTTGCCTCACTACTCACACAGCCTCTTCTCCATGATTCGGGTCCAGACTTGTTGTTGTGGTTCAGTCACATGAATTTTTTGGCGCTCAGCCTTCTTTATGGTCCAAATCTCACATCCATACAAGACTACTGGGAAAACTATAGCTTTGACTATATGCACTTTTGTCAGAAAAAGTAATGTTTCTGCTTTTTAATATGCTATCTAGGTTTGTCATAGCTTTTCTTCCAAGGAGCAAGTGCCTTTTAATTTCATGGCTGCAGTCAGGTCCAGACTATTCTATTTCAAATAGCCAGGGGACTTCTTTGGCTGTTCAGTAGTTTGAGCACCGCAGAATTGACGCTTAAGAACTGTGGTGCTGGAGAAGACTCTTGAGAGTCTCTTTGCAATGAGATCAAACAAGTCAATCCTAAAGGAAATCAACCCTGAATATTCATTAGAAGGACTGATGCTGAAGCTGAAGCTCCAATATTTTGGCCACCTGATGCGAAGAGCCGACTGACTGGAAAAGACTCTAATGCTGGGAAAGATTGAAGGAAGGAGAAGGGGACGACAGAGGATGAGATGGTTGGATGGCATCACCAACTCAATGGACTTGAGTTTGAGCAAACTCCGGGAGATAGTGAAGGACAGAGAAGCCTGTCCTATGCACACTGCAGTCCATGGGGTCGCAAAAAATCGGACACGAATGAGCAACTGAACGACAACAGCAATCCTGTTTGATCCCTGGTTGGGGAACTAGGATCCCACCTGCCACGTGGCATGGCAAAGCTTTTTAAAATAAATAAATAAAATTTCCATCCTCCCCTCATTCCATATCTCCTTTCTTCAATTTATTTTTCTTCTTAATACTTATCACCATGTAACATGCTATACATTTTCTCTGTTTACTGTGTCTTTCTCACAGACACTGTGCCAGCTCCATTAGGGCAAAACACGTTTGTCCCCAGTGCTTGGAACGGGGCCAGGCACACAGTAGGTGCTCAATTCATTGACGAATAGATGAATTGCTGTTAAGTAAATGAGATGGTCTAACGAGAAGAGGAAGTGGGTGGCGGGGAGGAAGAGGAAAGTTGTCTCTCATCACGTCCACAGCTCCCTTTGACTCCTCCTTTGAATCGCTTATCTTCCAGGACAAAACCTCGAGGACACCCCCAGGGGACCTCTCAGACTTCAAGAGTCTCGCACAGGACAGGGGGGACTCAGCAGCCGGGAACACCGTCCTTTCCTCCCGGGGGCTGCTCTCTGATTCGCCACCAGGGGCGCTTCTCCCTAGCCAAATCCCAGGGTGCAAGGCTGGTCCAGGTATTACTTGGGAAGCAATTTTTCTTTAGAAAAAAAGAAACAAAAAGTCATATCTAGCTTTTTCTAACTGTTACAAAAATTTTTAATTAGCACCAGCCCACCAATATTGAATCCACCAACATATTTTTACTTGAATCTTTTACGTATTCAAAAATTTTATTTTCACCTTTTAACTTGGAGCAGTGTGAACCAAGAAGTAGGGAGATACTACTCAACTGTACACCTAAAAGGGGTAAAGATGGTAAATTTTGCATGATGTATCTCTTCCTGCTGGTCTTCCCAGTGGTCACGAATGGTTGTGAGAACTGAAACATAAAGAAGGCAGAACAACAAAGAATTGATGTCTTTGAACTGTGGTGCTAGAGAAGACTCCTGAAAGTCCCTTGGACATGAAGGAGATCAAACCAGTCAACCTTTAGGGAAATCAACCCTGAATATTCACTGGAAGAACTGATGCCAAAGCTGAAGCTCCAGTATTTTGGTCATCTGACTCGAACAGACAACTCATTGGAAAAGCCCCTGATGCTGGGAAAGATCAGGGGCAGAAGAAGAGGGCATCAGAGGATGAGATGGCTGGATGGCATCACTGATACAATAAACATGAACTTGGGCAAACTCCGGGAGATGGTGAAGGACTGGGAAGTCTGGCATGCTGCAGTCCATGGGGTCCCAAAGAGTCGGACACGACTGGGCGACTGAAGAACAACAACATATTTTCCCAAAATGAAAAAAAAGATTGTATAATCTGAACACCAGTTATCAAGTCTATTTTGTTTCATCTCCCACCTGGGTTCCCACTTCCTCCCAGTTGGATTATTTTGAAGCAAATCCCGGCCATTTCATTATCAGTAGATATTTGAGTATGCATTCTAGGAGACACAAATCACTTTTTTAGGACATTTCTTTAAAAAAAAAATACCCATATGTTGGGACTTCCCTGGTGGTCCCATGGCTAAGACTCTGTGCTCCCAATACTGGGTTTCATCGCTGGTCAGGGAGCTAAATCACACATGCCACAACTAAGACCCAGTGCGTACAAATAAATTTTTTTAATTAAATTAAATTAAAAAATAAAAACACCCATATAACATTATCACACTTTTAAATTTCTACATCATCCAATGTCCAGTAATTTAATGTCCATAAATTTTATGATTTGTTGTTATCCTTTGTTTTATTATTTTAGAGATAGTTTGAATCAAGTTTCTCAAATATCCATACGTTACCTTTGGTTGAAATGTTTTTAAATCTCTTTTGGGGACTTTCCTGGTGATTCAGTGGTTAAGACTCTGTGCTCCTAGTGCAGGGGGTGAGGGTTTGATCTCTATTCAGGGAACTAGATCCTACATGCCACAGCAAAAGCTCCTGTATACCTCAACTAAGACTTGGTGCAGCCAAATAAATAAGTATTTTTTAAAATTGCCATTAAATCTCTTTTAAACTAAAAATTCCTTGACACACCCCTTTCCCAGTTTGGAGGCAGTTCATTGTTCCATGTCCACTTCTGCTTCTTTTTTTTTTTTTTTTACTTTACAATATTGTAGTGGTTTTGCCATACATCAACATGAATCTGCCACAGATGTACACGTGTTCCCAATCCTGAACCCCCCTCCCACCTCCCTCCCTGTACCATCCCTCTGGGTCATCCCAGTGCACCAGCCCCAAGCATCCTGTATCATGCATTGAACCTGGACTGGTGATTCGTTTCACATATGATAATATACATGTTTCAATGCCATTCTCCCAAATCATCCCACCCTCTCCCTCTCCCACAGAGTCCAAAAGACTGTTCTATACATCTGTGTCTCTTTTGCTGTCTCGCATACAGGGTTACCATTTTTCTAAATTCCATATATATGCGTTAGTATAGTGTATTGGTGTTTTTCTTTCTGGCTTATTTCACTCTGTATAATAGGCTCCAGTTTCATCCACCTCATTAGAACTGATTCAAATGTATTCTTTTTAATGGCTGAGTAATATTCCATTGTGTGTATGTACCACAGCTTTCTTATCCCATTGTCTGCTGATGGACATCTAGGTTGCTTCCATGTCCTGGCTATTATAAACAGTCCATGTCCACTTCTAACTGTTGCTTTTTGACCTGAATACAGATTTCTCAGGAGGCAGGTAAGGTGGTCTGGTATTCCCATCTCTTTAAGAATGTTTCAGTTTGTTGTAATTCACATAGTCAATGGCTTTAGCATAGTCAATAAAGCAGAAGTAGATGTTTTTCTGGAACTCTCTTGCTTTTTCTCTGATCCAATGGATGTTGACAATTTGATCTGTGGTTCATCTACCTTTTTAAAATCCAGCTTGAACATCTAGAAGTTCTTGGTTCACAGACTGTTGAAGTGTACCTTGACTGAAACTAAAATTGTCTCACCATCTTTTTGTTGTTTTTAGTTTTCTACTTAAAAAAAAAAAAAAAGATTTGTCCGCTAGTATCTCTCACAGTTTGGATTGGGCTGACCCCCACCCCTGTGGTGTCCTTTAAGATGTTCCCCTGTCTTCTGTATTTTGTGAAAATTGGCAGCTGGATCTAGGTCTAGATCTAGACCAATGCTGTGTAATAAAAATATAACGTGAGCCACAAATACGAATCACAAGTTTAATTTAAATTTTTCTAGTAAATTAAATTTACTCTACTAAAAGTAAATTAAAGAAGACAAAATTTGTTTTAATCATTTGTAACTATTTATTTATTTATTTTGGCTGTACTGGGTCTTCCTTACTTTTGCCTGGGCTTTCTCTAGTTTCTCTCTCCATCACAGAGCTCAGGCTTCTCATTGCAGTGGCTAGTTTCGGAGCACAGGCTCCAGGCACTCCGACTTCAGCAGCTGTAGCACATGGGCTCAGTAGTTGTGGCCAGCAGGCTTAGTGGCTCAGCGCCATGTGGGATCTTCCAGAACCAAGGATCGAACCCGTGTCTCCTGCACTGCAGGCAGATTCCCATCTGCTGCACCACCAGAGAAGTCCCAGTTTTATTCATTTTTAATAATTAATTGTATTGAAATATAACTGATTTATGATGTGTTAATTCCTACTCTACAGCAAAGTGATTCAGTTATGCATACATATATATCCTTTTTCATATTCTTTTCCATTGGTTTATCATAGGATATTGAATACAGTTCTTTGTGCTATACAGTAACGTGTTGTTTACCCAACCTGTATATAAGAGTTTGTATCCTCTAAGCCCAAACTCCCAACCCATCCCTCGCCCACCCCTCCCCTTTGGCAACCACAGGTCTGTCTCTATGTCTGTGAATCTATTTCTGTTTCATAGATAAGCTTGTGTCATATTTTAGATTCTACATATAAATGAAATCATATGGTATTTGTCTTTCTCTTTATTTTCTCTCTTTAGTTTAATCATTAATTTCAATCTAACACACCCAAAATTTGATGATTTCAACATGCAATACATATAAAAAACTTAGATATTTTACTTTTTTTTTTTTAACAAGTCTTCCTAATGTGATGTGTTGTTTATACTTAGAACACATCACATGACAACTTGGAATGGCCACCTTTCAAGTGTCTGACAGCCACAGGTGACTCATTGCTACTATTTTGGATTTTGAACATTCTAGAGATTTTTTTTTAGATTCAAGTTTGATTTTTCAGCAAGGTTACTTCATCAGCGGTGATGGGCACTGTCAAGCAGAGATGCAGAATTTCCTCCTTTTGTAATCCGAACACGAACAAATATCTTCATGAATAAATGAACGGGCCCACAGACATCCTGCCTGAGGTTGTTAATCCATTTCTGTGTTTCTCACCAGCCTCTTTTCTCATAAACATGTTTAAAAAGAAACATTGGAACTGAATCACTTTGCTATACACTTTAAAATAACATAACATTGTAAATTAGCTGTACTTTAACTTTTAAAAAAAGAAAGAAACATTGGAATGTTACTGGACACGCTGTTTGAATTTCTTACTTAACACAGCCTATATTTCTCAGAGGTCACTAAGTACTTCCTTGAAATAATTTGCAATTTGAAAGCGGGTTTGGCACGTTACACTGGATAGCCACACTCTCGTGCTGGAACACTTAGGTTGTTTCCAGACTGTAAGCCAGTCATTTACAATAAATCACTGGTTAGGGAAGTGATGTAATTGATTCATTAATATATTGTTGTTCAGTTGCTGTCAAGTTATGTCTGACTCTTTGTGACCCCATGGACTGCAGTATGCCAGGCTCCTCTGTTCTTCATCATCTCCTGGAGTTTGCTCAAACTCAAGTCCATTGAGTTGATGATGCCATCCAACCATCTCATCCTCTGTCACCCCCTTCTTCTCCTGCCTTCAATCTTTCCTAGCATCAGGGTCTTTTCCAGTGAGTTAGCTCTTTGCTTCAGGTGGCCAAAGTACTAGAGCTTTAGCATCAGTCCTCCCAATGAATATTCAGGACTGATTTCCTTTAGGATTGACTGGTTTGATCTCCTTGCTGTCCAAGGGACTCTCAAGAGTCTTCTCCAGCAACACAATTCGAAAGCATCAATTCTTCAGTGCTCAGCTTTATAGTCCAACTCTCACATCCATACATGACCGCTGGAAAAACCATAGCTTAGGCTATACGGACCTCTGTTGGCAAAGTGATGTTTCTGCTTTTGAATATGCTGTTAAGGTTTGTCATAGCTTTCCTTTCAAGGAGTAAGCATGTTTTAATTTCAGGGCTGTAAGATGTTGTAATTTGCATCAAATAACTAAGCATGAAAATAAAACCATAAATGTTCTGCAACAGAGTAGAAAAGGAAAATCTTACCTTGCAATAAAGATTTTCTGTGACTTAAAACCTAGAAGAAATTTTTTTGGTCTTTATTATTTGAATTATAGTTGATTTACAATGTAGTGTTAGTTTCAGGTTACAGAAAGGTGACTCAGTGATATAAATATATATATACTTACTATTGCCAGTGATTGTGAATATGTATAAGGGGAACTGGATGGCTAAGTGACAGGAGTACTAGGGAAATTTAAATTAAAATTTTTAATTAAATTTTTTTTCTCCAAGAGTAATCAAAGCACTATTCCATCAAAAACTTGTACCTGACATTGGATGCACATACTAAGTGAAGCAGATCAGAAACTGAGGCAAATACCATATGATATCATTTATATGTGGAAGCTAAAATTAGATCCAAATGAACTTATCTACAAAACTGAAGCAGACTCACAGACATAGGGAACAGACTTGAGGTTGCCAAGGGGGCAGAAAGGATTGGGAGTTTGGGATTAGCAGATGCAAACTATGATATATAGCATGGCTAAAGAACAAGGTTTTATTGCACAGCACAGGAACTATATTCAGTGTTCTATGATAAACCATAATGGAAAGAATATAAAGAAGAATATATATATATATATATATATATATATATATATATATATTCCTGAATCACTTTGCTGTTCAGCAGAAATTAACACATTGTAAATAAAATATACTTCAATTAAAAAAAAAAACTTCTTGAAAGTTGTATGTGAATTGTCCATAGGAACTGTATTTTTTAAAAGATTTTTTTTGTTGTTGTGGACAATTTTTAAAGTCTCTACTGGATTTGTTACAGTATTTTACAATATATGTTGTTACAATTTCTATTTTATGTTTTGGTTTTTGGCAATGAAGCATGTGGAATCTTAGCTCCCCAACCAGGGATTGAACTCACACCATCTGCATTGGAAGATGAAACCATTGAACCACTGAACCACCAGGGGAGTCCCAGAAGCTTTTATTTTTAATAAGTGAAGACCAGAAACAACTCAAATGTTCTTCAACAGATGAATGGATTTCATTTGTTGGTTTATCCATATCGACATTAAAAATAACCATACTATTGATACACATTGCAACATGCTGCTGCTGCTGCTAAGTGGCTTCAGTCGTGTCCAACTCTGTGCGACCCCATAGACGGCTGCCCACCAGGCTCCCCCGTCCCTGGGATTCTCCAGGCAAGAACACTGGAGTGGGTTGCCATTTCCTTCTCCAATGCATGAAAGTGAAAAGTGAAAGTGAAGTCGCTCAGTCGTGTCGGACTCTTAGTGACCCCATGGACTGCAGCCCACCAGGCTCCTCTGTTCATGGGATTTTTCCAGGCAAGAGTACTGGATGACTTTCAAAATAATCATGCTGAGTGAAAAAAAAAAAAAAGTGGTTCTATGTGATTCCATTTATATAAAATTCTAGGAAATGCAAACTTATCTGTAGTGACAGAAAGCAGGATGTGGTTATCTGGGGAAGATGGGAGGAGCCAGTGGGAGCTTCCTAAGAGGGACAAGGAAACTTTGGGCTGTGATAGAGATTTCTATTACCTTTATTATGCTGATAGAGTCACAGGTGTTTACATAGGTCAAAGTTGATTAGATCGTGCACCTGAAGTATGTACAGATTGCTGTGCTATGCTAAGTCATATCTGACTCTTTGTGACCCCATGGACTGTAGCCCTCCAGGTTCCTCTGTCCGTGGAATTCTCCAGGCAAGAATATTGGAGTGGGTAGCCATGTCCTTCTCCAGGGGATCTTCCCCATCCAGGAATCGAACCCGTGTCTGCCTGTGTCTCTTGAACTGCAGGCAGAATTCTTTTACCCACTGAGCCACCTGGGAAGCCCCGTCATTACCTAATCACCTCCCAAAGTCCCCACCTCCAATTACCATTAGATTGGGGTTTTAGGGCTTCAATATATGAATTAAATTTTTTAATATTTATATTTTATTGAAGTATAGTTGACTTACAATGTTTCGGGTACACAGAAAGGTGATTCAGTTATACATATACACATAATATTTTTGAAATTATCTTTCATTATAGTTTGTTACAAGATAACTATTGACTACAGTTCCCTGTGCTATACAGTAAATCTTTGTCGCTCATTACACTCAACATATGAATTTTAAGAGAATCCAAACATTCAGTTCATAACAATTTTGAAGTTTTGAAAAGAAATATGTTTAGACCCACAAAGAACTTCAAAAATGACTATGAATAAACCTGAATAAACACTCTTGAACAAAGTTTAAGGTGAACACATGATTAAGGAAAGGGAGACTTTTCCAGCTATGGGTTTTGATCTTTTATTTTCAAAAATATTTATTTGGCTGCACTGGGCCTCAGTTGCGACATGTGACACTCAGGATCTTTTTAGTATGGTTGTGGTAGGTGGGGTCTTTTAGCTGAGGCATGATTCGGGCTCTTAGTTGCAGCCTCTTAGCTGTGGCATGCGGGGTCTAGTTCTCTGACCAGGGCTGGAACCCCGGCCCCCTGCATTGGGACCACGGAGTCTTAGCCACTGGGCCACCAAAGAAGTCCTTCTGGCTATGGTTTTTAGACTTTTGGGGCTTGGCACAATGCTAATGCCTCACCCATTCAAAACTGTAATTTACAAAGTGAAAGTGAAAGTCATGTCCAACTCTTTTGGACTCCATAGAGTATACAGTCCATGGAATTCTCCAGACCAGAATACTGGAGTGAGTAGCCTTTCTCTTCTCCAGGGGATCTTCCCAACCCAGGGATCGAACTGGGGCCTCCAGCATTGGAGGCAGGTTCTTTACCAGCTGAGCTACCAGGGAAACCCGTAACTTACAAAAACAGGCAAGATTTTTTTAAAAATTAAGATTCATTAGTTAGGAACTTGAGAGAACAAGTTTCAAATCTTGGCCTTTCCAAGCTGTCTTCAGTCAAGTATGTGAACATTTCAGAACCTCACAACTTTCCGGTCAGTCCAAAAGAGAAAGGAACACTTTCATTTTCAGGGCTGATTTGAGAGTGACAAAGGACTGGACTGTGCATGTGCCTAATGGGATCAAGGTGAATGCTAAGTTAATGTGCCCTGTTGCACTTATTATTCTTTCCTGAGGGAGTTCAGGGCTGTTTGCCCTGGGGTCCAAAGGTTGTAGGTTTACACGCACGCAAGCACCCTGGCTAACAGGACTGGGTGGGAGGTGAGAGGAGGTGGGAAGAATGACTTGGGCAGAGTCCATGCCATTTCTTTGCGGAGGCTCAGCCCAGAATCTGAGTCATCCTTTCTGGTCTGAGCCGCCTGCCCTAAAGCTGACTTTCCCTGGTGACTTGGATGTGACTAGATTCTGACAGGAAAGGTGGTGAGGGGGCCGTTCCTGGACAGAGACTCTGCAGCTTCTTTTAGGATGTCTACACACAGAGTCCCAATGTCCCTCTGGCCTGGTCCAGGAAAAAACAGACACACATCCCAGGCTACAGTGAGTTATTCACTGTCTTCCCCAATCTGGGTCACTCACTCCAGACACTTTTCGTCTGGATAATATTATGACTCCTCAGTCTCAGCCGCCCCCTGCCCCCCACCAAAAGCCTTTCCTTCTGGGGGTAGCCCCTTCTCTGCCACCTTCTGTGCTTCCCATTGCAGCACCAATCACCCAATACTAAAGTCAAGTGGTTAGGGGTTGCCTAGCAGGCCACTGGTTAAAACTCCAAGCTTCCATTCAGGTGGCCTGGGTTCGATCCCTGGTCGGGAAACTAAGATCCCACCTGCTGTGTGACAAAAAAAAAAAAAGTTAAGTGGTTAAATATGGAGCAAAGAGAACAAACAGACTTGTGGTTGTCAAGGGGGAGTGATGTGGGAGAGGGGTGGACTGGGCAGATGCAAGCTGTTATATATAGGAAAGATAAACAGCAAGATCCTACTTTAGGCTTCCTTGGTGGTTCAGATGGTAAAGAATCCACCTGCAGTGCAAGAGACCTCGGTTCAATCCCTGGGTTGCAAAGATCCTTTGGAGAAGGAAATGGCTACCGACTCCAGTATTCTTGGGGCTTCCCTGGTGGCTCAGATGGTAAAGACGTCATCTGCAATGCAGGAGACTCGGGTTCAATCCCTGGAGATCCCCTGGAGAAGGGAATGGCTACCCACTCCAGTATTCTCACCTGGAGAATCCCATGGACAGAGGAGCCTAGCGGGTTACAGTCCATGGGGTCGCAAAGTCAGACACGACAGAGGTGACTAATACTTAAGGAAACACAACAAGGAAATTCACCATGTGATCCTGGATGGAACGCCAGAGATAAAACATTGCTGTAAAGGACATGATGGGCATAGTTGATGAAACTGGAATCTGGACCATGGATTAGATAACAGCATTATGTCAGGGTCAAACTTCCTCAAGTTGCTATCTGTGCTGCAGTTACATAAGTGAATGTCCTTGTTCTTAGTAAAAGCACTAATCAAGTCTGCGGCAGAATCAAATCTGCAACATATCCTGAAGTGGTTCAGGAAAAAAAAATTGCATGATTATCTTTTTTTTTTCCCTCTGTGTATATTTTATACACTGTGTGGATCACAACAAACTGAAAAATTCTTAAAGAGATGGGAATACCAGACCACCTTACCTGCCTCCTGAGAAAATTATATGCAGGTCAAGAACCAACTGTTAGAACTGGACATGGAACAACAGACTGGTTTGAAATTGCGAAAGGAGTACTTCAAGGCTGTATGTTGTCACCCTGCTTATTTAACTTATATGCAGAATACATCATGCGAAATGCTGGGAGGGATGAAGCACAAGCTGGAATCAAGATTTCTGGGAGAAATATCAATAAGCTCAGATGTGCAGATGACACCACCCTTATGGCAGAAAGCGAAGAGGAACTAAAGAGCCTCTTGATAAAAATGAAAGAGGAGAGTGAAAAAGCTGGTTTAAAATTCAACATTCAAAAAACAATGAACATGGCATCTGGTCCCATCACTTCATGGCAAATAGACCGGGAAACAACGGAAACAGTGACAGACTTTACTTTATTGGGCTCCAAAATCACTGCAGATGGTGACTACAGGAATGAAATTAAAAGACGCTTATTCCTTGGAAGAAAAGCTATGACCAACCTAGACAGCATATTAAAAAGTAGAGACATTACTTTGCTGACAAAGGTTTGTTTAGTCAAAGCTATGGTTTTCCAGTAGTCATGTATGGATATAAGAGTTGGACCATAAGGAAAGCTGAGCACTGAAGAATTGGTGCTTTTGAACTGTGGTGTTGAAGAAGACTCTTGAGAGTCTCTTGGACTGCAAGGAGATCAAACCAGTCAATCCAAAAGGAAATCAGTCCTGAATATTCATTGGAAGGACTGATGCTGAAGCTGAAGCTCCAATACTTTGGCCACCTGATTCGAAGAACTGACTTATTTGAAAAGACCCTGATTCTGGGAAAGATTAAAGGCAGGAGGAGAAGGGGACAACAGAGGGTGAGATGGTTGGATGGCATTACCGACTCGATGGACATGAGTTTGAGCAAGCTCTGGGAGATGGTGAAGGACAGGGAAGCCTGGTATGCTGCAGTCCATGGGGTCGCAAAGAGTCGTACACAACTGAGCGACTGAACGGAACTGATTTGCTGCTGCTGCTCAGTGGCTTCAGTTTATTTATTTCTTTATTTTTGGCTGCGCTGGTTCTTTGTTGCTCCATGTGGGCTTTTCCTAGCTGTGGCGAGCGAGAGCTTCTCATTCTCTCCAGGGTGCACAGGCTTAGTAGTTGTGGCACAAGGGTCAGTTGCCCCATGGTATGTGGAATCTTCCCAGACCAGGGATCAGACCACTGTCTCTTGTATTGCAAGGCAGAATCTTAACCACTGGGCCACCAAGGAAGCCTCGAAATTACCTTTTTAAAAAGATCCTCATGGTGCATGCTCAGTGGTGTCCGACTCTTTGTGATCCCATGGACTATATAGCCCGCCAGGCTCCTCTGTCTGTGGGATTCTCCAGGCAAGAATACTAGAGTGGATAGCCATTCCCTTCTCCAGGGGATCTTCCTAACCCAGGGATAGAACCTGGTCTCTTGCATTGCAGGTAGATTCTTTACCATTTGAATGAGGGAAGCCCCAGCCAGAACAAAACAGGTGCCAAAGAAACAATTCATCATGGTGATAAATTATTGCTGGAACAAAGGCATATTCCACAGAGCAGTTTTTAGGATACAGTCCAGGGTCAGTTCCAGGCTCCTGGAGAAACTCTTTTGTAGCTTGCTCACTACAGGAGTCTCTAAGAGCCTTGGGTGTATTCTGTGCCCTCTGAAACACAGCACAGAGATAGAAGCCCCTGAGAAGTGGATTAGGAAACGGCCATTAGGTTGAAAAAGTAATTGATCATTTTTCTCAGTTCAAGAAGCCAGGGAGGTGGGCTTCCCTTGTGGCTCAGTGGTACGGAATCCACCTGCTAATGCAGGGGACCCGGGTTCCATCCCTGGCCCGGGAAGATCCCACATGCCGAGGAGCAGCTAAGCCGGTGTGCCACAACGACTGCAACCCGTGCTCCCCAACAAGAGAAACCACTGCAATGAGAAGCCTGCGCACTGCAACTGAAAGAGGCCCACGAAGATCCAGCACAGCCAAAAATTAAATAAATAAATAAATAAATATATCTTTGACAAAAGAAGAAGAAGCCAAATAAAAGAGCCCATTCTGGGAGACCAGAGACCCTCACTCAGAAAGAGGCTGAGGCCTGGCAGCTGAACCAGCTGGCTGCCTGGGCAGATGGTGGCTGTCTAGATGTACTCCTTGCCAAGGTTTTGTTCCCCGCCCTTCCCATCTGCCTGTCACAGCTGCCGGGATCTGCCATCCTGGTCTGGCTCAGCCAAGTGTATGAGTGGTGACCTGCACGTCAGCCCTGGGGCGGGGAGTTTCAGATTCCAGAGCCCCGCTGAGTCAACTCTGTTCTTCTTGCCTGTGCTCTCTCTGTCTGAGCCAATGTGCCCTGGGTTTTTCCTGGCAGGCAGGTTTTCTATGCCAGCCTCAATTTTTGTACAAGGTATAGGGAAGTTGGTGGGGCTGGAGGGGGAGGACTTCAGTAAAAGTTTGTCAAATAAGTGCTAAGCCTGGAGAAGGAAATGGTAACCCACTCCAGTATTTTTGCCGAGAAATCCCATGGACAGAGGAGCCTGGCAGGCTGCGGTCCATGGCGTCCCAAAGAGTCGGACAAGACTGAGCAGCTAAACAGTAGCAGCCCAAATCATGAACGTGGTCCACATCATGGCCTCAATTCAATTCTTCCTCTGTCCCAACTCTGCCCCTACCCCAGGCTCAGATGGTGGGGTCCTTCCACCACCCTGGGGACTCCATGTAGTAGAGCAGAGGGCCCTTTTTTTGAATTAATGAATGCAGGAGAGGGAGACTGAACATAGAAGAACATTCTTCCATGCAGCCCCTCTTCCCTTCTGAGTTTTCTGCTTCAGTGCAGGCAAATACTCAAGACTCTGAAGACCCTGAGGGTGAGTGGGCAGTGGGGAGACAGGCCCCAGCTCGAGACTGAGCAAGACAGATCTGGGCCCTGCCACCAGGGCACTAAGTTTCGAGGAGTGGGATGAGGGAATCAGGCAAAGGGACTTCCTTGGTGGTCCAGTGGCTGCGACTCCGAGCTCGCAATGAAAGGGACCCAGGTTTGATCCCTGGTCAGGGAACTAAAGACCCTGCATGCCTCAACTAAGACCCAGCACACCCAAATTTAAAAAAGAAAACGAAAATCCCACCAACACATCTGCGATGATGAAGCCTTGAGCAGCAAGGAGAGCGGAAGCCTGGGAGATGCCTCCCCAGGGGGTCCAGCCTGGGCTTGATATGCTCTCCCGGGAGGAGGGGATGTTTGCGTGCTTCCGGGCTTCCTGTCTGGTCCTGCTGGACTCAACATACCAGAACCCTCTTCTCTAGCTCTTGACTTGGAGAGTGGGGGTCAGGAATGCTGCCGGGCATGCCGTTCCTGCCGGCGCCGTTTCCCCACTGAACGTGGTTGGGGTGGGGTGGGGAGGGCCTCGGAATTCCGGTGCCTGGAAGGCGACCGCGGGGAGAGGAAGTCACGTCTCCCATGGTCAGCAGAGAAGGCACGACGGAAAACGCACATCAGGACCTGGTGAGAGAAGCCAGACTTTTGCACTTCCCACGGCTTCCCAGACCCGGCATAACTACCCTGCTTCCAGCGTACTGAACCCCAACCCCGGCCCCCACTCCCCGCCCCCGGAACTTCACGCGCCCCGCCTTCCAGGCTCCTCCTTCCTCGCGCGCGCAGCGCTTATAACAGAGGGCGTCGCACAGACGCACCAAACCGAGGGCCGGGGGCTGTCATTCGAGTCTTTCCGCCGGCTTCTGCACCGAAGCGAGTCCTCCGCCAGGGCCTTCGGGTTTCCAGCCCTCGCACCTCGACCCCAGAGTCTCTCTGGCGCCCCCTCATTCCTGCCTCTCCGAATCTCCGCGTTCCGAAGCCTGGACCACCAGGAAGGATGCGCTGTGCGCCGACAGCCGGAGCAGCCCTGATGCTGTGCGCCGCCACCGCCGGGCTGCTGAGTGCTCAGGGCCGCCCGGAGCCTCCCGAGACGCCGCGCTTTGCTTCCTGGGACGAGGTGAACGTGCTGGCGCACGGCCTCTTGCAGCTCGGCCACGGGCTGCGCGAACACGTGGAGCGCACCCGTGGGCAGCTGGGCGAGCTGGAACGGCGTCTGGGCGCGTGTGGGGCCTCCTGCAAGGATCCTGAGGGGTCCGCCGCGCCTCCGCGCGCCGAGGCCAATCTGGTCACTCCCGGCGGCAGCGACGCCTCCCCAGAAACCCTCCGCAGCTTGAAGGTACATACACGCTACTGCCCTGGAAGGGAGTGAACAAGAAGGGGCGCATCCCGAACACCCTGGTCTCTCCTTTTTGCCTGCATGCTCAGTCGCTCCGTGATATCCGGCTCTTTTGCTACCCCGTGGACTGTAACGAGCTTCCCTGGTGGCTCAGACGGTAAAGAACCCGCCTCAGTGCAGGAGACCCTGGGTTCGATCCCTGGGTTGGGAGGACATGACAACCCTCTCCGTTATTCTTGCCTGGAGAATCCCCATGGTCAGAGAAGCCTGGTAGGCTACAGTCCATGGGGTCGCAAAGAGTCGGACACGAGTGAGTGACTACGCACAGCACAGGACTGTAGCCCTCCAGGCTCCTCTGTCCATGGGATTCTCCAGGCAAGAACACTGGAGTGGGTTGCTATTTCCTCCTCCAGCGGATCTCCAGGGATCGAACCCGCTTCTCCTGTATCTTCTGCATGGACAGTCGAATTCTTTACCACTGAGCCACCAGGGAAGCCTGGGCTCTTCTGCCCCGGCCTCAAAGGATGGAGAGTTGGAAGCAGGACCAGCGGATGAATGGAGAAGGTGGTGGCAGAAGACTGGATCCTCACCAGACTTTTACACTCTCCCCAGACTCAGCTGGAGGCTCAGAACAGCAGGATCCAGCAACTCTTCCAGAAGGTGGCCCAGCAGCAGCGGCACTTGGAGAAGCAGCAGCTGCGAATCCAGAATCTACAGAGCCAGGTGCCAGTGCTTGCTCCAGATGGGGAGGGAGGTTCAAGGTGGACCCTGTGGGTCTGGCTGTGGAGCCAGGCAGGTTGAGCAGCCTGAACCAGCCAGACCTGACATCCTCCTCCTGGTCCTGTCCTAGATGGATCACCTGGCCCCCAGGCACCTGGGCCACGAGATGGCCAAGCCTGCCAGGAGGAAGAGGCTGCCCAAGATGGCCCAGCTTGCTGGCCCAGCTCACAATATCAGCCGCCTACATAGTGAGTGTCCAACCTTTTGCTGGTCTCTAGCAAACTCCCCCCCAGCCCCACCCTCATTCCCCGACTTACCATTCTTTCTCCTTTCCTTGTTGGGTCCAACTTACTGAGAAAGAGAGAGGCTCTGGCTGTGCATCCTCGTGGGAGAACAGGTCTCTGGTGAAGGGGTGACCAGGACATCCCCCTCTTCAGCCCTTACCCTTCCTCTCTGGGCTCCCCTCAAACCCTTCTTCCCAGAAAGTCAGTGAGATTTTCCCAAAGCCTCGAGAGCCACTAACTGGAGCAGGGGTTGGGAAAGTGGGTTCAAGAGGGGGTTGAGCTGCAAGGGTGTGGGGAAAGGGCTGGTATGGCTCAGGGACACCTTCCTGGGGGGTTGGACCCTTGCAGAAGGGCGGGATGGTGGACAAAAGGGTGCCAGTTTGGGAGACTGGAGCCCCCCTTGGGTTAAAAGAGAACGGCTGCCAGGGAGGGGGATGTTCTGACGTTTGGGGCCACCAGGTGTTTGTTGTTGTTTGTTTGTTTGTTTGTTTCTGCATCACTTGGCATGTGGGATCCTAGTTCCCTGACCAGGGATTGAACTCACACCCCATGCACTGAAAGCACAGAGTCTTAACCACAGGCCGGCCAGGGAAGTCTGGGCCCTCATTTTAGAGTGTGGATCTGGGAAGAGAGTCTAAGTCAGGGAACCCCCATCTCCCCGGCCAGTCACACCATTCACTCTTACATCTCTTAACAAGTCTGGGGCCCTTGATCCATGCACCTTGCCTGGCTCTCACGGCTCTATTGACCTGGAAGTGCTGATCGCCCCTTCTCACCCTGCCCCGACTCCTGCAAGTTCTAGATCCTTTATTGTGTGTGCCCCAGAGCACCCCAGATCTACAAACCAGCATGTCTGTAGGTGTCTGACCCTGGCTCCCAGCTCCCCAATGTCTCTGTCCCACCCTAAGTTCACAGGTCCAGACCTGGCTGGCTTCCCCGTGGTCCTCCTACCCCATCCCCCCACTGGCATCTGCAGCAGTCTACAGCCAACTGGGTGAAAGTTCGAATCCCCCTCTTCACACCCGCTCTCGGGCTGGTTGCTGGCTTCCAGCCCTCTGGTCTTGAGGGCTCTCCCACCTCTTGGTCCCACCACCTCCCCCACCAGGAAGGGGAAGGGTCCGCTACACCCTCCCAAATGGTAGCCCTGCCATGAGGGGCTTCTGGGACGGGCCGGCAGGCAAAGGTCCCACCTCAGGAATGTGATGGGGGAGGGGGGGGTCATGTGTAGGTTGGGGGACTCCAGGCTCAGCCCTGCCAAGCCGGAGAAAGGTCAGAGCTGAGGAGACAAACAGCTGGTGCTAATGGAAGCCACACTGGTGGTTTGGCCGGCTGCCTGTTGCGATTGGAAGAGAGGAAAGTAGGTGAAAGGGGAGCTGCCTGAGGGGCCAGGAAATGTCACCAGTCACTCTGGGCCCGCCCCCACCCCCACAGCGCCAACATGTTCACCCCACAACCTGAGCCTACCCTTCCCCCTTCAACCTTTCCCCTACTTTTCCTGCTGGGGTGGGGGCCAGGGACTTCCCCAGTCTGCAGACATGCCCAAGCCATCCCTCCATCCCTCCCTCCTTCACTCTTCAATCCTTCCTTCTCCCTCAGATGCCCGGGACCCCGGGTGGGGCCTCTGTGGTGCCCTCCAAACCCTATCCAGGCCTGATGCTCACCCGCGGCTGGAGGAAGCAGAGCCCCTTCCTGTTTCTCTCTGTTCTGGCCCCACCCCCACTCTGGTCCAGCTCCTTCAATCATTCTTTCATGGCATCTTTATTAAACATCTGCTGTGGGCTGGCATCAGCTGGTGCCAGATGGTGGGCAGAGAGCCATTCCTCATCCCTGACTTCAGGGACCTCATACAGTATGGGAAGTTGTGGAGAGATCACAGATGGCCCCAGTGTTGGGGAGTAGGAAGTCCTCAGTGGCCCTTAGCCTCGTCTTGGGCTAATGATGGCCAAAATCTTGGCCTTCTCTGCCCACTGAAGCCGAAGAAAAAAATACAGAGACAGAGTTTGGAGGGAATAGAAAGGTGGCTTTAATTCTCAGCCAGCAAAGAGTTTCGAAACACGGTAGGCTCATGCCTCAAGAACTGTGCCCCTCCCCACGCCCATGATGAGTCTCGGGCCTTATATAAGGCAAAGGCTCATAGTCAGGGGTCGATGATGAGGAATAAAGGCAATAGGGTCTTGATTTCTTCCTCTTGCATTGTTTCTAAGACAGTCATAGTCTGGTGTTGGTAACTCAGTGATTGAGTCTGGCTGTTCGGTGGCTCTGTGGTCTTCTTTCCAGTGTGTAACTACAAGGGGAAGGGTGTTTTAAGGGTAAACCCCAGAAAGGCCGAAGAGCAAGCTTCGTTACAGACAAGCAGAGTTAGGAGCAGTTAAAGTAAGAAAAAGGAAACAACTAGGAATGTTCAGGCCTGATCACTGTTCTCTTTATCTTCTTTGTTCTCAGGAAAGGGAAAGAAAAAAACTCATTTCTCTTTTTTCCCTATTTATTGCAACAGGATGTGGAGGGGAGAGGGGAGGGATGGGTGTCAGAGACATCATCCTTTCCAGAAGCTGGGACTTTTAATATGAGGCAGAGAACTGCATGAGGGAAGAGGAACATGCTAGAATACTAGCATGTTCAAATACCCTGTGGCCAGAGCGTGTGTGCTACCAGGAAGGCTGTGTGGCCAGAGGATGGGGGTTCAGGGTGGAAGGAGGGGGGATGGGTCTGGCTGGTCCTGGGGAGTCATGGGCAACTTTAGGCAAGTGGAAGGGGGCACGGTGAGCTGAGGAGTGCCCCCTCCTGCCCCTGTCACATGCTGCCTAGCCCCGAGACATGCCTGTTTCCTGAGACGGGGCGTCTAGGACGGCTCTCCGTTTCAATCCCCCCCATCTTTTGTCTGTCCTTCAGAACTGCCCAGGGACTGCCAGGAGCTGTTTGAGGACGGAGAGAGGGAAAGTGGATTGTTCCAGATCCAGCCCCAGGGATCCCCGCCTTTCCTGGTTAACTGCCAAATGACCTCAGGTAGGGCTGGGCTGGCCCCCAGGTACCCCGAATATCACAGGCCTGGTTGTCTTTCCGTCAAGCGCAGCCACTTCTTATTCCCCACTTCCTTCTTCTCTGCTGGGTCCTGGGACAAAGATCTAGGCAGAACCCCCAGCTTACTGGCCAGCTCACCTTCTTTCTTTGCCAGTCTTCCTCCCATCCTGCTGGGGTGGGTGAGAGGAACCGTTCTCCCTGGGTTTAGAGGTGCTTTGGGGTTTAGGGAGCCAAACAGGGGAGGCAGGATCCCTTACAAGAAGAATCCTCCTGATGACCTCGCACTTTTCTGGGCAGATGGAGGCTGGACCATAATTCAGAGGCGTCGGGATGGCTCCGTGGACTTTAACCAGCCCTGGGAAGCCTACAAAGATGGCTTTGGAGACCCCCAAGGTAGGTGTTTCCTGCAGGCCAGAGGCACAGCGGGGAGGAGGGTGTTACAGATCTGGGGGTCCTCTTCATGGATTGGCCTCTCCCATGGCAGGTGAGTTCTGGCTGGGCCTGGAGAAGGTGCATCGCATCCTTGGGGACCGTGGCAGCCGCCTGGCTGTGCAGCTGCAGGACTGGGAGGGCAATGCCGAGTCCTTGCAGTTCCCCATCCACCTGGGGGGTGAAGACACCGCCTACAGCCTGCAGCTCACGCCACCGGTGGCCAGCAAACTGGGCGCCACCACCTTCTCGCCCAGTGGCCTCTCCCTGCCCTTCTCCACTTGGGACCAGGACCACGACCTCCGCGGAGACAAGAACTGCGCCAGGAGCCTCTCTGGTAAGCGAGCCCTGTCCCTCTCCATCTTGCCCTTCTCCACACAGCTTTTCTGCATCCCTGCCCCGCCTTCAACCCCATCTGTTTCCATGCCATTCTTCTTTTTTTTGGCTTCTCCGGGTGTTAATTGAAGCATGTGGGATCTAGTTCCCTGACCAGAAATCAAACTCATGCCCCCTGCATTGGGAGCGCAGATTCTTAACCACTGGACCACCAGGGAAGTCCTTATTTCTGTGCCCTCTTCTCCTTACTTGCTCTGGACCCTTAGGCAACTGACAAGGCCTCCCCCCTTCATTTTCCCCATCTTTAAAATGGGTATAGAGATTTCCCTGGTGGTCCAGTGGTTGGGGATCTGAGCTTCCACTGTAGGGGACATGGGTTCAATCCTAGGTCAGGGAACTAGGATCCTGCATGGTGCGGCCAGAAAAAAAGAAAGGGTATAACCACCCTGCCCACACTACATGATTGCTATGAAAATATTAATACAATGAGACGACTCTGCCACAGGCTAGCCACCAAGACAAACTGAAGGCAGAGCCCACGACCTATGAAGTGAAACAGATGAAACTGCCTTGTGGTGGGTCGAAGAAGGATGGTCGTTTGTTGTTCAGTCACTGGGTCATGTCCAGCTCTTTGTGACCCCGAGGACTGTAGCCCGCCAGGCGCCTCTGTCCATGGGATTTCCCAGGCAGGAACACTGGAGTGGGTTGCCATTTCCGTCTTGGGAAGAAGGATGGAATAGTGATTAATTTCACATGGTTCAGTGTGATACAAACTAGTGAAACACACGACAGTCATAGGAAGGCTTTAATAAATGTTCACCATGTGGCAAGTGTGGAGAAGTAACTTGCCAGGGTCACAGACGTAAAAGCTGCAGTTATGCAGGATGGGGTGGGGAGGCGCCCTGAGCCCCTGAGGTGCCTTTGTCACAAGCTGGGGTTCCTCAGAACACAGTCTGACAACCACTGCCAAAGTTCTCTCGTCTAAAGCGGGTGATGGCCAATATGGCCAATACCCAGCTCCCTCCCCACCTCGGCCCCACTGGAGACCCAAGGACCCACGGGCTTGACCATGTCCCCTTTTCTCTGACCTTGGCAGGTGGCTGGTGGTTTGGCACCTGCAGTCATTCCAACCTGAACGGCCAGTATTTCCACTCCATTCCGCGGCAGCGGCAGCAGCGTAAGAAGGGCATCTTCTGGAAGACCTGGCGGGGCCGCTACTACCCACTGCAGGCCACCACCATCCTGGTACAGCCCACAGCGGCCCAAGCAGCCTCCTAGCCTCCTCTCTGGGGCCTGGTCTCAGGCCCCCAAAGGACAGTGACTCTTGTCCACGTGTGGCCACTCCCTCCCTGGGCAGGGGCTCCAGGCAAGGGCTGTCTGGAGCCTCGAGGACAGAGAAGATGCCCATGACTGGAGAGGTCCCCTTGATGAGTAGGGGAGGCTGCAGGAAATGCCCTCTGAGGAGAGCAGGGCTATAGGGCTGTTGGGCACAGACCCCGAAAACGTGGGACAGAGGGGCACTGAAACCCCTCCTCACCCGCCCAAGGAGCAGGGGATGCAGAGGGGACCCTGCGGGGGTGGGGCAGCCAGGCCGGCCCTCGATGGCCAGTGGATTCAGTCACATTGACTGGCTGGAGCTCCAGGGCTTCCCGTAGGCCTGGGCACCCTCACTGTATTGTGGGGCCTGGGTGCTGTGAGTCAGCTGGCACCCACGGCGTCTGGGCGGAGCCCACAGAATTCTCGGAATAAAAGCAACTTCAAAACATTTCGTTCTTTTACATCCTTTGGTTTGTTTTTCAAAGTGGACAGTTTTCAGAGTCCGCATAAACAGGCTCACAGGGTGGAGGGCGAATGCTCCAGGGCTCTTGAGGACAATGCTAGTTATCCCCACCATCTCCAACATCTGCTTTCAACTTCCTTCACTTATGGTTTCATAATGGAGATCTCATGTTCATTTTCAGAGGTACCAAGCAAAACCCTCATTTGGTCCTTCTGGAAGCAGGTAATAGAGAAAGTTAGATGCTCTTCCTGATCATACTTATGCACATGAATCTTGATAACCTTTTAGTGTCTGGCCACATGAGAGAAATAGGGAGGTAAGCTGCATATTTAATGTTATTTTTTTTTAGGGGTCACATTTTTAAAAAAGCAAAACAAAGAAAAAGGAAATAAAAACGGCTAAAGTTTAAAAAGAAACAAAGTAGGGGACTCCCCTTGTGGTCCAGTGGTTAAGACTCTGAGCTTCCACTGCAGGGGGCACAGGTTTGATCCATGGCCTGGAAATAAGATCCTACATGCCTTGTGGCATGGGCAAAAAAAAAAAAAAAAATATATATATATATATATATATATATATATATACACACACACATACATATATATAAAAGAAAGAAAGTAAAATTTATTTAGGAGTGTACTTGATTGAACCCGATATATCCAAAATATTGCAGTTTAAACATGTGGTCAATATAAAAGTTACTGAGATACTTGACGTGGCTTCTCGTACTGAGTCTTCTGAACCTGGTATAGATTTCACATTTACGGCACATTTCCGTTTGGACCGACCATATTTAAGGGCTCAGCAGCCACAGTGGCCAATGGCCACCATCTTGCACAACCCAGCTCTACTGTGTTACTTTTTTTTTTTCCTTGCCTTGCAACTTGCAGGATCTTAGTTCTCCTACCAGGGATTGAAGCCACGACCTCGGCAGTGAGAGCTTTAGAGTTCTAACCACTGAACTGCCAGGGAATTCTCTCTACTCTGTTACATTAATGCAGAGTTTTGTGTAAACTCTTTCCACTTTTGGCTATGTCTGCAAAAGTTTTCCTTTAAATTAGCTTTAAAATATATACATATAGGGGGGTGAGGAGGGGTGAATAAAAAGAAAAAATATATATGTGTGTATGTGTATGTAGTGTGTATATATATATATAGGCTTCACAAGTGGCACTAGGGGTAAAGAACACGCTTGCCAGTGCAGGAGACATGAGACACAGGTTCTTCGATCCCTGGGTTGGGAAGATCCCCTGGAGGAGAGCATGGCAACCCACTCCAGTATTCTTGCCTGGAGAATCCCCATGGACAGAGAAGCCTGGCAGGCTACAGCCCATGCAGTCACAAAAGAGGCAGACATGATTGAAGTGACTTAGCGCGTGGGTGCGCGCACACACACACACACACACATATAAATTCAACTAATATTTCTTAAGCACCTACTAAAGGCCAAGCCCTGTCCCAAGTGCTTGGGACACGCTAGTCGACAGAAAGATCCCCATCTGGGGACTTACCTGGCAGTCCAGTGGCTAAGACTCCATGCTCCCAATGCAGGGGACACAGGTTCCACCCCGGTCAGGGAGCTACATCTCACATGCCACAACAAAAGACCCCATATGCCACAGCAAAGATCAGAGATCCCCATTGCCGCAACTAAGACCTGGCTTGGCCAAATGAATAAAAATAAATTTTTAAAAGACTTGTCTCAGCACCATGCGTGTATTCCCATTACAGATAAGGGTCCAAACAGAGACACTCTTATAATTGATGGTCCAAATGGAGACACTGTTGAGAGTGAAAGGGGGGTGTGTTGTTAATAATTAAGCCAGACGACACACTCTTAGGCATACAGGGACCTATTGACCCAGTTTTTTAAAAAGTAGAGGCATATCTCTACAGCGTGTGGAAAACCCATATCACTTGCTATAAATAGGTTAGGAAAACTAAATTCAGTGAAAAAACAATGCCGATGCTTTCAAATTCCAGTTAGAGGGACTTTCCTGACCGTCCAGCGGTTAGGAGTCTGTGCTTTCACTGCCGAGGGTGCGGATTAAATTTCTGGTTTCGGGGAACTAAGATCCCGCAAGGTTCATGGATCGGCCAAAATTAAATAGACTCTGAGCTCTCAGTGTTCTGGGCTTGGGTTCAATCCCTGGTCGGGGAACTAGATCCCACATGCCACAGCTAAAGATGCTGCAATAAAGACTGAAGGTCACTCCTGCCGCAACTAAGACCTGGCACAACCAAATAAATAAAAATAAATATTTTTAAATTTCTGAAAAATATATCTCCATATATAATTGAAAATATATTATATATATATGAATCACTCTACTATACACCTGAAATTAACACAACATTGTAAATCAACTATACTTCAATAAAGAATTAACTTTAAAAAAAAGAACTGAAAAAAAAGGTACGACTTTCTCAGTATGTGTGTGCACGTGTTAAGCTGCTTCAGTTCGTGTCCGACTCTCCGACCCACGAACCAAACGCAGGGATCAAGCCTATGTCTCTTGCATCTCCGGCATGGGCAGGCAGGTTCTTTACCACTAGTGCCACCAAAGAAGCCCCATATACACACTGCTGCTGCCGCCACTGTTGCTAAGTTGCGTCAGTCGTGTCCGACTCTGTGCGACCCCATAGACGGCAGCCCACCAGGCTCCTCCATCCCTGGGATTCTCCAGGCAAGAACACTGGAGTGGGTTGCCATTTCCTGCTCCAATATACACACTACTAAACATAAAACAGGTAACCAACAAGGGCCTATTGTACACTACAGGGAACTATATTCAATATTTTGCAATAGCCTATAATGGAAAATAATCTGAGATATATATATTTATATGAATATATACTCATATATATTTACATGAATCACTTTGCTATATACCTGAAAGTATATAAATCAAGTGATTTATATACTTGTAAATCAAGTGAAAGTGAAAGTGTTAGTCGGTTCGATCATGTCTGGACTCTGCAACACCATGAACTGTAGCCCATCAGTCTCCTCTGTCCATGGGATTTCCCAGGCAAGAATACAGGAGTGGATTGCCATTTTCTTCTCCAGGGGATCTTCTTGACCCAGGGATCAGACCCAGGGATCAAACCCAGGTCTCCGGCATTGCAGGTGGATTCTTTACCATCTGAGTCACCAGGGAATCCCATTGTAAATCAACTATACTTCAAATTGAAAAGAAAGGAAGAAAGAAAGACTCTGACTCCTATGTGAAGAACAGACTGTGTGAGGTGAGCACAGAGCAGGGAATTTTGGGAGCAGGAAACTACACAGGTCCAGGAAGTGATGACAGGGCTGGGACAGGGGCAGCAGCAGAGGAGAGGGTGCCAAGTGGTCAGAAATTTAGGAGGGAGGAGAGGCAGAGTAAGGCAATTGAGGGAGGGGATGGGAGAGAGGGGCAGGGGAATAAAGGATGAGAAAAAGAGAGGAGTCCACAATCTCTGGCTTTGATGATGGGAGTGGGGGGATGGAGTCACAGGAGGAGGAGAGAATATGGGAAAAGAGGTCAAATTTGTGTTTGGGATGCCTGGTGAACATCCCAAGGAGGAGGCCCAGGAGGCAATTATAATAATTACTATAATTAGCACATGAGCTCTATGGTTACACTGCTGCCTGCATGCTCAGTTGTGTCTGACTTGTTGCAACCCCATGGACTGTAGCCTGCCCACCAGGCTCCTCCGCCTATAGAATTTTCCAGGCAAGAATACTGGATTGGGTTGACATTTCCTCCTCCATCTTCCTGACCCAGGGATCAAACCCGAGTCTCCTGCATCTCCTGCATTGTAGGCAAATTCTTCACCACTGTGCCACCTGGGAAGCCCCTATACTTACACTATCATTAATCAACCATTTGTTGTGCACTAGCCATGACAAAGCAGTGATGGCCACAGACACAGTCCCTGCCCTCACAGGGTTGATGCTCTGTTGGTGGGGGACAGAAACTAAATATGTTAATGTATTTGTGAAAATTAAAAACAGGAAACCTCAACTAAAATTGGCATCAGAGGGACTTCCCTCGTGATGCAGTGGTTAAGATCCCACACTCCCAATGCAGGGGGCCCTGACTCGATCCCTGGTCAGGAAAACTAGGTTCCACATGCTGCAACTAAGAGCCTCCATGACTCAACTAAAAGATCCTGCATGCGGCAACTAAGACCCAGCGCAGGCAAATTAAAAAAAGAAAAAGGAGTTAAAAAGGCTTGCAGAGGGAGCTCTTATGACCTGCCACTCTTCGATTACCCCAAACAAGGAGGACATCAGTTATAGACCCCAACCAGAAGAGAGGCACCTTACGCTCCCAAACAGAAACTGCTACTACTTCACTAAAGTGGGAGAAAAGGACTTTCTTCCTGTCCAGCCAATGGAAACACCACAACTCAGCCAATTGAAAGCTGGCCTCATCTGAAGGCTTTCATTTTTCTGTTGTGCATGACTTCTTTGTTCCACCCTCTTTTCTATAAAAGTCTTCCATTTTGTACAATCCTAAAGGAAAGCAACCCTCAATGGAAGGTTGATTGGAAGGACTGATGCTGAAGCTGAAGCTCCAATACTTTGGCCACCTGATTCAAAGAGTCAGCTCATTGAAAAAGACACTGATGCAGGGAAAGATTGAAGGCAGGAGAAGAGGGTGACAGACGATGCGATGGTTGGATGGCATCATTGACTCAATGGACATGGTTTTGAGCAAACCCTGGGAGATGGTGAAGGACAGGGAAGCATGGGGTGCTGCAGCCCATGGGGTCGCAAAGAGTTGGACACAACTGAGTTACTGAACAACAATAACTGGGAATTATCTCTGCTTGACAGATGAGATGCTGCTTGATTCATGAATCTTTTAATAAGGGCAACAAGATCTTCACATTTACTCAGTTGAATTTTGTTTATTAACAGGATTGAGAGGGAAATATACTTTAATGTCAAGGGAAGATAAATAAATCCTCCTTAAGGCAGAAGAGATGTGGAATAAAGCAAGATAAAGAGACAGAGAAGGGGAGAGTGTCTGACATGCCAGATGTTGTTTAGTCGCTCAGTTGTGTCCGACTCTTTGCAACCCTATGGACTGCAGCCCACCAGGCTCTTCGGTTCACGGGATTCTTCAGGCAAGAATACTAAAGTGGGTTGCCATTTCCTTCTCCACAATCAAACCTGCGTCTCTTGCTTGGCAGAGGGATTCTGACATCCAGTAAGGATTTATAAATATTTGTTAAACAAAGACTCAATGACTGACGGTGGGTGGTAGATTAGATCTGTTTAGATCAATGATCTAGTTATACTCCAAGATTCCCTAAGATTTCTTCCCTATTATACCGAGTGAGGAAACTGAGGCCGCTGTAGGGGTGGAAACTGCAACCCAGAAAGAAGGGGACCTCTAAGAAAAAAAGGTCCACACACAGATGCCCGCCAGGAGCTGTCATTTACTGGGGCAGCGAGGGTGGGAGTAGGCGTACCGCAGAGCAGCGCGCATTGACTTATGACGTCATCGGGACGTTAAATAGCGTAACACTACCTGGACGTAGCCCTATTTCCCTTCCCGGCAGGTCATCTGGTGGCCCGGTACTATCTGAATCAAGCCTCTCATTGGCTAATCGCCCCGTCAATCCGTTCCATTCTTCCAGTCTTCCGCCCCGCCTTCCAGAACTCGCTTCTGATAGGCTGGTGAGGCTGTCACTCCGGAAAGGTCCGCATTCCTTCCGCCTTTCTCCAGGAGACCGAGGGCGAAGAAGGTGGGTCTCCGGAGGCGCCCACCCCAGAGGCTCTGCTTCCGTCTCTTATTGGCTGCCCTGGGTGCCGGTCGCTACATCACCCACCGCTGATTGGCCATTCGGCCGCCGCTCTGCGCGGCGCCGGCTCCGCCCCCGTCGGGTGTTTGTGGTGGGGCTGCGGAGTCGCCGATCCCGCCGGAAGCGCCAGGACAATGGGGACCCGGGACGACGAGTACGACTACCTATTCAAAGGTGCGGTCGGTGGGGCACAGACGGGCAAGCGGGCGGTGGCAGGCAGGAGCCGAGGCTGCGCTTCAGGCCTCTGGGCCTAGGCCGGAGCCCGGAGCTTGGGGCCCAGCAGGCCGGGCAGCCGGGAAAGGCCAGTGAAGGCCGGTCTTGGTCAAGTTCGGGCCAGGGTGCGCGGCCATGCGAGGCCGGCTGCTCAGAGAGGCTTGGGGGCCCGGGATGCGCCGAGGCGGGGCCAGGGCCCAGAGGGGGTGGGGCCCCGGGCAGTGGGAGAGGCCGTTAGGGGCGGGGCCCTCAGAGGGGCGGGGCCGCCCCAGCATTTGGCGGGCCGGGCTGGGTGGAAAGCTCCCTTCGTGATGGGGGCGGGGCCGTTAGAGGCGGTGCTAGTGTGTGGTGGGCGTGTCCAAGAAATGGGCTGGGCGAATGGGGGCGGTGCTCTCACCGAGTGGGAGGGGCCTGTTTTGATTAGTGGCAGTGCATCTGTAGGGTGCCCGGGAAGGTAGGGGCGAACAATGGGGGTCAAGGTGTGGTGTGGGGGAATGGGCAGTGGACCCTGGATTGGGAAGTGGAGTCGGAAATGCGTTGAGGGGCACCTGGAGTGGGGGGGGAAGTCAGGGACTGTGTGTGCTAAACCCAGACCTGATGGTTAACTCTTAGAACTCTTTTAAGAGCGCTCTCCAAGTACCTGCACTTTTCTAAGCACTTTACACACGTGAATTCATTGAAGCCCTCGCACAGTGAGGTCGGTATTGTATTATCCAGTCTTTCTCTTTACGAACCTGGAAACGGGCACAGTTTACGTGGTGGAGCAGGATTTGAACCCAGACCACTTAAGCAGTGTACCTGGGGTTGTCAGATCTGAGTGGGCTTGTCAGACCTCCTCCTCCAGCCTACCAAAGGATCTTCCTTGGCCAGGGAGCAGAGGGCTCTAGGAGCCTCAAGTAAGACTTGGGCAGGTCAGGCAGCCATTGCTGGGCTGGCTTAGGGGTCACTGACTTTCCAGAGCCTTCTGTGCCAACCTAGGCTTTGGCCAGGTCCTGTGCCACTGAGCTGTGTTCCCCGGCCCACATTAGCCACCCTTGAGAGCTAACTCCAGGCCCACTCGGGGCACCCTTGCCATGCTACCTCCCATGCCAGCCTTTGGCATCTTTGCCTCATTGCGGGGAGCTTGGCCATGGCTGGGAATGTAGTGTGCCCGTCACTATGTATCTGTGGTATCATCCCTGGTTGAGTCTGGGGTTCTGGGGACCTTGGGGATGTAGAAAGTGGGATCTCCAGTGGTGAATGGTTTCTGGGCAGAGGGAGTCCCTGTGCCACTCTGTCACACAACATTGTGGGCTCCAGGAGCTGCTTGCAAGCTCATAAGTTGCCAGGAGGTGAGGCTGTGTGGTCAGCAGGCATCTGGCTCAGGTGCTGACTGAGCCCTACGGGGGTCTCACATTAGAGGCGAGAATGGACACTCTGTCAGGGCTTTGAGGGTGGGTGACAGGTGGCCTGGATGCCAGTCCTGCAGCACATGGTGCCTATGTCTACCCAGCCTACTCCAGGGGGCTGCTCCCCAGGTGCTGACTGGCCCCCACCTGCATGTGTTACTGCTGGGCAGGCCTGGGCAGGGGGCGTTTCTCCCAGAGTCTCTTTTCTTTTATAAATATTTATTTATCTAGCTGCATTGGGACTTAGTTGCGGCATGTGGGATCTAGTACCCTGACCAAGGATCGAACCCTGGCCCCCTTGCATTGAGAGCATGGAGTCTTAGCCACTGGATCGATCACCAGGGAAATTCCCCCTTCCAGTGTTTCTGTGGTCCTTCCTCACTTGTTATTTGCAGGGCTGGTTTAGGGGTCACTGACTTTCCAGAGCCTTCTGTGCGAACCTAGGCTTTGGTCAGGTCCTGTGCCGCTGAGCTGGGCTCCCCAGCTGACATTGGCCACCCTTGAGAGCTAATTCCAGGCCCACTCGGAACACAACTGTTTGCTGTTGTAAATAATCCAGCTCCAAGTGTTTGCACGAGTCATCTTTTGTCCTTTGGTTTATTTCCTTGAAGTCTGTTCCCAGAAGAACAGTTACTGGGTCAGGGGCACTGGAACTGGGCTGTGTGCTTCCCAGGACCCATCTCCTGAGTCCTCTTTCTGGAAATACTTCAGGGACAACTGGCCCCAGGGGGCAATGCCCACCTGCCCCACTGCCCTCTCCCCCTGCGCTCCAGCAGGTGCCCTGCTGACCTCGAGCCGGGTCAGAAGTGACAGTCTAACCCACAAGGTCAGCAGTTCGCAGTCTGGTCATCTGAGACCTCACCTTCACACTTAATGCCTTGTCAGAGGACCTCTCTATTATTTTTTGACCCTCTATTATTTATTTTTGGCTGTGCTAAGTCTTTGTTGCTGTGCGGACTTTTCTCTCGTTGCGGCAAGCGGGGGCTAGTTTCTGTGTGGTGGTGTCGGCTTCTCATTGCAATGGCTTTTCTTGCTGCAGAGCATAGTCACTGGGGCATGCGTGCTTCAGTAGTATCGGCTCCCAGGCTCAATAATTGTGGCACACAGGCTTAGCTGCCCTGTGGCATGAGGGATCATCCCGGACCAGGGGTTGAACCTGTGTCTCCTGCATTGGCAGGCAATTCTTTACCACTGAGCCACCAGGGAAGAACCCTCCCCTCCCCCCCACCAATTATCTTTTAATATTTGTCTCTAAATCCACTCAGTTAAATAGGAAAAGGAAATTCTGACTCTGGGAAATAAAGAAGGAAGGCAGACAGCAGGCAGCGAGCTGCCACTATCGCATCACTGGCCATAAATATGGCAAGTAGACAGAAACGTGAATAAGCTGCCCCCCCACAGGCCCTCCTGTGACCCCATGGCCTGCAGAGGGTCAGGCCTGGGCAGTAGAGAGGTGTCCAGACACAGCTGTGCTGGAAGGGTTGACAAGGATCCACTTTCTCACCACACAGCTCCCCCGCCCTGCCGCCTGGTCGGGGGATCCCTTCTGGAGTGGAGGGGTTTGTGATCTTCCCATCCCCCATCCTGTGCCCAGCCTCCCCCAGGCTTCAGTTACCTTTCCCTGGCCCTGCCCTGGGCATGGAGGGGCCACACCGCTCACTCAGGACACTGGCTGCCCTCTGCCCAGCCCTCCCGGCACCAATGTGCTTTTCTGGCAGCCACATCACAGGTTGGCTCCCCTGTCCTCCTGGTCAAGGCCAACAGGTCCCCCTGGGGGTTTTCCCACATGCTTCTCCTTTTCCACTGGGCTCATCCCTCGCACCCCCAGAAGTGAGTTTATTTATTTGTATCTAATTATAGATCCTCACTTTTATCCTGCTAACATTTTATCCTTTTCAGCCAAGGGCCATTTCCCCAGCCTGCCCGTCAATTCCCCAGGGGTTCCCTTGACCTCTCCTCTGATGGACCAGGTGGTGAGGTCCACAGTGGGAGCATCTGTGACCCCTGATCAGCCTGGAGTGGGGGGGTGCAGTGCCTCTGATGGCCACTCAGTGGCCTGAGTGTCAGAGGCTGGACTCTAGATGTGCTGCACTGTCCTGGGGCAGGGCAGGGGACCAAGGGTTTCCAAGAGGTGCCAGCTCTTTGTTTTTGCCAGTGGGGCTTGCCTGCTTGGCCAGCCAAGTCGTGTGCCCTGGGGGACTGTGTCCTGGCCAGTGATGCCACCAACTTCTGGGGAAATGCTGGGGGCCATGTCCTCAAGGGCTCTTTCTTTCCCTGAGACAACAGATGACTTGTACTTTGGACAATGGCATCCTCATTCCACAGCCTGCACACAGGACTGGCCTGGCCACTGCCTCACCAGCCAGTTCTGCACTGGGCACCGCGTGCCAGGGACCTAGGGGGCAGCCCTGCCTTGTGGGCCATTTGTCTGGGCTGTGGCTGGTGGCCCTTGTGTGGCTCTGGGCTCCACTGTTCTCATGGTGTGACCTTGGGCCAGGGGACTTGGTCACTCTGAGTTAAGCATCCCCAACTATACATGATCATGTGAGCATCTGTGCCTGGGGTGGCCTTGCGAACTCCATAACAAAGCCCTTAGGGCTGGGCCTGGCCTGTGGGACTCAAGAGATTGTTGGCTGGGCCAGAGCAGACCCCATGTGGTGAATGGGACCCCCAGGCTGGACAGATGGACAGGGCTGGGAAGACCGTGAGAGGGTAGGGGGAATACAGGGCCAGGCCCAAAGGGACCCTCTTCCTCCTGATTTCCTGTTCTCTTCCTGAGGACATGAGACCTGTGTGCAAATCTTCTTGGCTTTGGCCAGATTCATGCCACCACCATGGGAAGGAGGTCAGGGGTTGGGGGTGTGGACGGTGGGCCCACAGTCAGTCCAGCCGTGGCCCCACTGGCATGCTGGGAGTCCTTGGCCCTCAGGCCCATGTTCACTGACCTCTTTCCACCATTCTCTGAAGTCAACTTGGCATTCTTGTGTCTGGTGCCCATGGTGTCAGGAGACGACATTGGCATTGTCATCAATGGCTTGGCCACGTGGTAGTTTGAGAGGAGAGGAGTGCCTGAACTCAGGGGTTTTGAAGGATGAATAGGAGTTTGCCAGCTACTGTAGGGGGTCAGGATACCCCAGATGGTGGGAGAGGAGGCTAAACCCAGACCCCTGAGCTCAGCCCTGTACTTAGGAATCCTGGGTTCACATCCTGCTGAACCACTCTTAACTGGATGGTCCCACGCAAGTGGCTCATCTGTAAAATGGGTCATGTGATGTATATGTGAGGTGATGGCACATCAAGCGCTTTCTCAGCACAGAACATTCTTCTTGTTTTTGTTATTCTTGGCTCTAAGGCAGCCAGTCCAGAGAGTGTACTGAGTCCTGGGAGCTGCCTGGCCTACCCCTCCTTACTTAGAGCCCGAGGATGGTGACCTGGGCATCTCCCAGTGGGGGAGAGGTGGGCCTGGGAAGCTCCGCCAGCTCCTTTGGCATTCGTTCATCCAATAGGTATTAATCAGGTGTGTCCTGTGTGCCGCACCGCGCCAGGTCCTGAGGATACTACAGCAAACCAGATTGTCCAAGATGGCTGCCCTCGAGGCAGGGTGACAAAAAAATCATTAAATGAAAGCTGGCGAGTGTGGTGGGTTGGAAGCTATGGAGGAAAGGCAGGGAAGGGGACTGGGGAGTGGCGTTTTAAGAGAATGGCAGGGTTTGGCCTCCTTGATCAAGTGCCACCTGAGGGGCCACACAGAGGAGAGCAGGAACCCGGTGGGTACTTGGGGAAGAACCTTCTAGGTAAAGGGTAGTGTCGCGAGGAGGCCCACATGTCTGGAACAGAGTGAGTGAGGGGGGGAAAAGAGGGGAGGTGAGGGCAGGGAGGGGACGGGGCAGGTCATGCAGGGCCCTGTGGGCTCCGGACTTTGGAGGTGGGAGCCCTATGAGAGGGTGGGGGAGCGGGGGAACCCACTCAGGGTGCTCACAGGCGCCCTCTGGCGGCCTAGAGGAAAACAGCCTGTTCGTCGACGCTGAGAATAAACGTAGAAGCTCCTGTCTGGGGTCAGGGAGCAGCGAAGCTGTAAGAAGCAGCAGGAATCTGGGCGCGCACACATAGAATTTCTCATCAAGGAAAAACTTCGCTGGGGCCTTGAGCGACCGACCATGTCTGCAGGCCCTGGGGTGCCAGAGCCTAAGACCAACGCTTGGGCGTCCCTGGGGTTTCCAACTGGAGCATCTAGAAAGAGACGCTGTTTCTTCTGCACTGCGCACACACCGTGCACACACGGACACGAGTCCCCGGGACTGTGTTCTGGGCCTGAAGACAGCCCCTCCTGGCTTTTCCAGCCCAGAGCCTGGAGCGGCTGGGCCCCCAGAGGCAGGGCTTACACAGGTGGGGACAGGCAGCATGATAAAGGGAAGAGTGGAGAGAGACTCGCCCATTTTCTGCCCTGTTCTGCGTTCACGGCTCAGGCAGGCTCTTGTTCCGGCGTGCCTGCAGGATGATCTGACACCACCCCCCCCACCTGCCCCGCAAACCTGCCCTAGTGTACCAGATGTTGGCTGAGTTCCGATCCCAGGCATTCCCATGACCCCCTCCCTAAGGTGCTCCCATCACTGTCTTCCTGTGGAAAAGGCAGCCCAGAGAGGTTAAGTGACCTGCGGAAGGTCACCCAGTCCTGAGGCTTTCTCAGGCATGCCCTGACTTCCCAGGTCACCAGGGAAGTTTGGGACGGTCGAGGTTTGTGACTCCCCAGGCTGCCTTCTGCCCAGTGCCTGGGTCCCATCTGGGGCAGCCCTGCTCTGAAGGACCCTATTCGTGTTGTACCTCATGCTAGGGGCCCAGGACAGTACTGACTCCGCTCCGTCTGACTCTTGTCATGCGTCTGCAGCACCCTGGGCTCCGCTGTGAAGGCCCTGTGGGTGGATGTGGGCGGCATGTGGGGTCTTGGCTCTGGGGCACTGCCCGCTTCTGGCCCAGGGAGCCTCACTCGTGCCCCTCCCCACCCCTCCCCCCAGTGGTGCTTATCGGGGACTCGGGCGTGGGGAAGAGCAACCTGCTGTCCCGCTTCACCCGCAACGAGTTCAACCTGGAGAGCAAGAGCACCATCGGTGTGGAATTCGCCACCCGCAGCATCCAGGTGGACGGCAAGACCATCAAGGCGCAGATCTGGGACACTGCTGGCCAGGAGCGCTACCGCGCCATCACCTCGGCGTGAGCAGCGGGGCCAGGGGAGAGGGGGATCGTGAACACAACCCCGAGAGCAGGAGGCCCAGGGTGGAGGGACAAGATCCCTGGGAGCTGTGGACCCGCTAGAAGGCTGGTGCCCAGTCTTGGCCATGCTGTGACCCCCAGGTGGGCACGCCCCACAGCCCCTCTGACCCCTGGGTCCTGTTGAGGTATTGCTGTGCCTCTGGGCACTGGCTGCATGGTGAGGGCTGTCATCGTCAGTCTTGGTCTGCGCCCCATCCTGTCTGCTCAGCCCACCCAGCCCCCCACCAGTGCTCACCATGTCCCACTCCATCCTGGCCTCCCAGTAGCCATCATGACCCCACAGGCTGCCTCTTCCCTGACCCTTTCAACTTCCATCAGCCACTTGCTGCCTCCTGGATTTCTTTCACTGAGGCCAGGTCCCCTCCTCCGCTCCTTCATCTCTCGGACTGAATGCCTGTCCATCCATCTGCTTGGTGCCCCGGACAGGCCAGGCCACAGCGGGCATTAGGCCACACAGGGCATTTCCCTCTGTGGTGGTCTTCTCCTTTTAGTGGTTGACCCAAGGAGTGTCTTCTGACCCCAGACTCCCAACTCCCTCCTCAGGCCTCCCCATTCCTGAGCTGAATCTGGGGGGTGGAGCTGGGGCCTCAGGACACGCACTTCTCTCTGGAGGCCACGTTGGTCACCCCTCAGGCCAAGGAGCTGCTGCCCATGGAGCCTGGGATGCCCCCTCAGGCACTGGCTCAGCTCACGCCTGGCCCCACCCCTCCATCCTCACAGGTACTACCGTGGCGCAGTGGGCGCCCTGCTGGTATATGACATTGCCAAGCACCTGACGTATGAGAACGTGGAGCGCTGGCTGAAGGAGCTGCGGGACCACGCTGACAGCAACATCGTCATCATGCTGGTGGGCAACAAGAGCGACCTGCGCCACCTGCGGGCTGTGCCCACGGACGAGGCCCGCGCCTTCGCAGGTGAGTGCCCACCAGACCTGAAGGGGTGGCCAGAGGGCAGCTAGGGGGTCACTCTGGGTCATCTGCTCTGGCCGGGGCCTCGAGGTGGGGGACTCTGACTGAGGTGTCAGAGAAGCATCTGGAAGGCAGGCAAGGCAGCTGGCCCACAGTGGGTGCGTCTTCCATGCCTGTGGCCACAGAGCCAGTTTCCCCTCCCCGAGAGTAAGTATCCAGTCCTACCCCTTTGGCCCCCGACCTTCATCTCCTGGACCAGGTGAGTGGGCAGGCAGGCAGGGTCCCCAGGAGAGGGTAGGGGTGCCCCCCACCCCACCCCCCCAGCTGACTCACCTGGGCCATATCCTCTCTTCCAGAAAAGAACAACTTGTCCTTCATTGAGACCTCAGCCCTGGATTCCACCAACGTGGAGGAAGCGTTTAAGAACATCCTCACAGGTGGTCACAGGGCCAAGCTGGGGTCTCAGAGGGTGGGCATGAGCAGGGCCCCAGCCACCCAGGTCACATGCTCCAGAGCACAGCCCCCAAACCTTCCTTTATGAAAACCACTGTTCAGTCTGGACATGGGGACAGACAGGACCTGCTCCACAGCATGAGGCCAGGTCCCACCCATACTGTCACTCAGAACACAGGGACCCTCCTGCAGGTGGGCCCTGGGTAGCTTCACTAGAGAACAGCCTGCAGGGTCGGCGGGAGGCATGTGGCCTCAGGGACTCGGAGCCCACGGGCTTCTGGAAATTTCTCCTTTGGAAAAGAAGGCCTCTGATCTTACAGAACGAGTGGCCCTGGGTGGGAGGTACATCTGCAGACAGGTGTGGGTCCTTCTGTTCCTGGGTACACAGCTAGCCTTGGGGATTGGGGGGAACCTCCGGGAGCCCATTAAGGGGCGCCCAGGGCACAGTGGGAGCCTTTGGGAGGGATTCCAACTCAGCATCCGGAGGGCTGCCTGGAGGAGGTGACATCCAGAAGAGTACTCCGGCCTCACCCCATGCTTCCCTCCCCCCACCCCGTAGAGATCTATCGCATCGTGTCACAGAAGCAGATTGCGGACCGTGCAGCGCACGACGAGTCCCCCGGAAACAACGTTGTGGACATCAGCGTGCCGCCCACCACCGACGGACAGAAACCCAACAAGCTGCAGTGCTGCCAGAACCTGTGACCGCCCCGCACCTGTTCCGAGCGTGCGTGCACGTCCCGGCCCTCCGCCCCTCTCACTGCCCCGCCCCCACCCTCCCGCCCCTCTATGACTGGCTCCCGCTCTCCCCTCAAGCTCCGCACGAAGAACCAGACCAAGGAAAGCTAGGAGGCCCTGGCTGCTGCACCTGCTCTCCTTGGGTTCCAGTGGGCCTCTCATCTCTGCGGGGCGGGGAGGGTGGTAGGAGGAAGACGCGGGCCAGAGGCCAGGGGGATGAGCAGCAGGCTCTTCCAGTTTTCCACGGCAGCCTCGGAGGAGTGATCGCCGCCCTCCCTCTCTGGCGGGTTCCCACCCCGAACCCCACTCCTGGCTGATTCAGCCAGACGAGCAAGGCGCCGGGGGCTGGGCAGGCGGACACTTGGCTCTCAACCTCCTGCTCGCCCATGCACAGCCGGCACCGCGCACGCCTTTATCCTCTCCCGCGCGTGCGCGACTCAAGCTCCTGCCTGTAGATTTATGCTGGGAGAAGACCCTCTCCCCACCTCCCCCTCCTTTTTGCACGCAGCGCGCTCTCCAGCCTTCACCCCATCCCGTGCCCCCCTTTCTGTCTTGTCTCCCCGTCTGGTCAGGAACCTGTTTGCAAGTGAAGCAATATCTCCGTGTTTTGTATATACAACCGCTCTTGTAGCCTTTGGTTTTTTGTTATTGTAGAGAAACACAGATTCTTTATACACTTTGTAAGATTTACGCCAAACCCTAGCTCTCGATCTCTTATTCTCCCTGTGGCCCCTGCATTGTTGCCCGGATGCCTCATTTCTCTCGCCCGGTTACTAAAATGTATAATTCGAACTTCCTGTACAGAAACCTGCCGCTGCGCCTTTGTCTTCTTTTTCTCTGCCAGGCGGCGCTCCTGAGCTGGGGTCTTACTGCAGGCGCCCATCGCCATGGCTCAGCCCCCGCCCAGGACAGAGCAGAGCCCACAGTGGTCCTGGGGTGGGTGAGGGTGTGGTTGGGTGGACCCTCTTCCTGCCGCCCCGAGGCAGGGAGGGAGGAAAGGCTGGGGGGTGGGCAGTTAGACGCCCCCGGCACTAGGACTGCCAGCCCTAAGACCTGAGGGTGTGAAAGGGTGGGCTGTGTCCACTGCTCCCCGTTCTCAGCCCATAGGTTGCGGTTCACAGCTGACATTCAGTGGCGCCCCACTCCAGTACTCTTGCCTGGAGAATCCCATGGACGGAGGGGCCTGGTGGGATGCAGTCCATGGGGTCGCTGAGAGTCGGACACGACTGAGCGAGCGACTTCACTTTCACGCATTGGAGAAGGAAATGGCAACCCACTCCAGTGTTCTTGCCTGGAGAATCCCAGGGACGGGGGAGCCTGGTGGGCTGCCATCTATGGGGTCGCACAGAGTCGGACACGACTGAAGCGACTTAGCAGTAGCAGCAGCAGCTGACATGCTACCACCCACCTGGCCTCCTCCTCAGCCGTCACCTTGCTCGATGTCAGCTCCACCCCAGCTCACTCCATCCTAGACCAGCCTTTGAGGAGTACCCACTGGGGGAACACCCGTGACAGAGGAGGGGCGTCGGGTGCTGATGGTTCCTCTGGGTCTCCTCAGGACCCAGCTTCTCCCCTTGGCCCGTGTGGGCAGGACTGGCCTGAGGGTCACTTCTCACTGTGGAGGGGGCAGAGCAGTGCCCCGCCCCACTCTGATCACGTGACTGTGTGTGTGTGTGTGTGTGTGTGTGTGTGTGTGTGTGTGTGCGCGCGTGCGCGCGCGCATCTCCCCCCACCCATCACCTGAGCGCTGGCAGCTGTTCTAGAAGCTCCAGCCTCTGGGAGAAGCCAGTTGTGCCCTTGAGCCCTAGGAGAGCCACCAGAGTGGGGTTGGTGGGGGGGAGTGGTGGCACGCCCTCCAGGCTCTGGCTGCCCTGCCAGGAAGGATGGACAGACCCTGACACGTCTCTCCTGGAAGAGCTCAGAGCCCAGAGCCGCAGGGGTGTTCTGACCTGGGAGGTGGAGTCAGGATGTGTGGTCCAGGGGGCCAAGGCCAGTGAGAGAACTGGGGGTCCTGTGGGACTGCACACTCCAGGGTGAACACAGCCCCTGGGGGGTGCTGACTCCCCTGGGTTTGGACAAGGCAGGGCATGTAGAGGATGGATGGTGTGAAGAGGGCTCAGGAGGGCCGGGTAAAGTGATGAGGCACCGGAAGGGTGTCAGGCGGTCAGAAGATGAAATCTGGGAATTCCCTGGCAGGACAGTGATTAGGATTTCTTGCTTCCACTGCAGGGGGGCACAGGTTCAATCCCAGTCAGGGAACTAAGATCCTGCATTGCGAGCAGCGTCCCCACCCCCCAGCCCCCCAAAATTAAGTCTTTCTGGAGCCTCTGTGATGACCCAGGCCTGGGGCACATATCTGAGAACAAGAATATGTGTCCCTGTGCCCTTGGGGCGGGTCACAGTCCTGCAATGCTGTTTCGATTACAGTGATTTAATAAGCACAGTGTTTTCTCTCTGTGCCAGGCACTGCTCTTAAGTATTTTTTTAATGCTAAAATACACATAATTACCATAAAATACATACATCATAAAGCATGCCATCTTAAAAAAGAAAACCATCTTAACCATTTAAGTATATGGTTCAGCGACATTAAGTATCATATTGTTGTCCAACCATCACCACCATCCATCTCCAAAACTTCACCCTACAAAACTCAAACCCTGTCTCCACTAAACACTAACTCCTCTTTCTCCCTCCTCCAGCCCCTGCCAGCCACCATTCAACTTTCTGTCTCTGTGAAATTAACTCCTCTCGGACCTCCGACTCCAGTGTTCTTGCCTGGAGAATCCCAGGGACAGGGGAGCCTGGTGCTGCTGTCTATGGGGTCACACAGAGTCGGACACAACTGAAGCGACTTAGCAGCAGCAGCAGGGACCTCCTATATGTGGAATCCTCATTTGTGACAGGCTCTTTTCACTGAGCATCACATCCATCACATCATCCACATTGTAGCAGCTGTCAGACTCTCCTTCCTGTTTAAGGCTGTATGGATATTCCATTTTTTGTGCATCCATTCTTCTGTGGATGGGCACTTGGGTTGCTTCCATCTTTTGGCACTTGTGGATCATGCTGCTATGAACACAATGGTACAAATATCTGAGTTCCAGCTTTCATTTCTTTTGAATGTATACCCAGAGAAGTTCCCTGGTGGCTCAGATGGTAAGGAATCTGCAGAGTGGGAGACCTGGGTTGGGAAGATCCCCTGAAGAAGGAAATGGCGACCCACTCCAGTATTCTTGCCTGGAAAACCCCAGGGACGGAGGAGCCTGGCAGGTACAGTCCATGGGGTTGCAAAGAATCAAACATGACTGAATGACTGATACACATACACACACACATATTTAGAAGTGGAATTGCTGAATCACATGGTAATTTTGTGTTTAATTTTTTGTGGAATTGTGTTAACCTAAATAAACTGATATGTAAAAGAACATGATACCACACACAAAAAATAAGTCTTTAACATCTCATTTATATACTATTTACAGCAGCCCTAGGAGGTAGGCATAACTTAATAGCCCCAATTTAGAGATGGGGAACAGAAGTGAGTGACACCCCAAGGGTCCCACAATTAGTAAGAAGTGAGCAGATTTCAACTTTGGAGCTGGGTTTATAGCCGCTAAGCTGCGGGGCTTTACCCAATGTTTAGTGAGTGTCTACCATAAGCCAGAGGAGAAGGCAGTGACACCCCACTCCAGTACTCTTGCCTGGAAAATCCCATGGATGGAAGAGCCTGGTAGGCTGCAGTCCATGGGGTCGCTAAGGGTCGGACACAACTGAGCGACTTCACTTTCACTTTTCACTTTCACGCATTGGAGAAGGAAATGGCAACCCACTCCAGTGTTCTTGCCTGGAGAATCCCAGGGATGGGGGAGCCTGGTGGGCTGCTGTCTATGGGGTCGCACAGAGTCGGACACGACTGAAGTGACTTAGCAGCAGCAGCAACCATAAGCCAGAAAGCCCTAATAAATGGAGAAGATGCCCAGATAAAAGGCTGGGAAGAAGCATACCAAATTTTTTTTTTAATTTATGGAAAAATTTAACACATAAAAGTGGACAGACTAGTTTAATGAATCCCCATCAGCCCACCACCCAACTTCAACCCATCTAATTTCACCCTAATCTCCTGTTTGCAAATCCCCAACATGCTCTCGCTATCAATATTTCTGTGTGTTTATCTAAAATACAGGCTTTTAAAAACATCACCTCAATACTATCATCCCACCTAAAGAAATGAGCAGTAATTCCCTAATATTATCAAAGAGCTAGTGTTTGCTTTTCCTGATTGTCTTATAATTTGTTGATGATTTATGTGACTCACGGTCCACTGGCTCCAATTGGTTGGCACTTTTCTTTGATCACTTTTAATGTACACATTCTCCCCCTCTGATCCCTCTGTTTCCCCCCCCCCTTTTTTTTGCCTTTAAACTTTTTATTTTCTTTTAATTTTTAAATTTTATGTATTTATTTGGGTCTGCACTGGGTCTTTGTTGCTGTGCACAGATTTTTCTCTAGTTGTGGTTATCAGGGGATAACCTGATTTTTCTCTTGTTGTGAAGCCCAGGCTCTAAATGCGTGGGCTTCAGTAGCTGCAGCAGGCAGGCTCAGTAGCTGTGGCGATAGGCTCAGTTGCTCCATGGCACCTGGGATCTTCCTGGACCAGGGATCAAACCTGTATCCTCTGTACTGGACCACCAGGAAAGTCCCTATTTTTAAAACTTTTATTGGAGTACAGTTGATTTACAATATTGTGTTAGTTTCTGCTGTACAGTAAAGTGAGCCAGTTATTATACACATTCAACACATATCCACCCTGTTTTACATTCTTTTCCCATATAGGTCATTACAGAGTATAGAGCAGAGTTTCCTCTGCTATACAGTAGGTTCTTATTAACTATTTTATGTATAGTACTGTGTGTATGTAAATCCCAATCTCCCAATATCCCCCCTTTTTTTCTGTTAAATAAATGGGTCATTTGTATTGTAGTTTCTTGTTTATGGCATCCCTACAGTGTCTTTTTGCTTTTTAAAAATTCTAGACAAAATTCTCATAACATAAAATTCACCACTTAAGAACTGTTTCAAAAATACATTTGGTGGTTTTTAGGATATTCAAAATGTTGGGCAACCTTCACCACTATTTAATCCAGAAGTTTTCTACTACTCCAAAAAGAAACCCAGAACCCATTAAGCAGTTACTCCCTCCTCCTCTCTCCATCCCTCAGCCTCTGGCAATCATTAATCTGCTTTCTGTCTCTATGGACACAGGGTGGCATTGATGTGTCCCACTGTCCCCCAAATTTCCTGTAGATGAATGTTCAGTGGCAAGTGGTGTCCAACTCTTTGTGACTCCATGGACTGCAACTTGCCAGGTTTCTCTGTCCTCCACCATCTCCTGGAGTTTGCTCACACTCATGGCCATTGGGTCAATGATGCTATCTAACCAGCTCATCCTCTGTCACCCCCTTCTCCTCCTGCCTTCAGTCTTTCCCAGTATCAGGGTTTTTTCCAATGAGTCAACTCTTCCCATCAGGTAGCCACAGTATTGGAGCTTCAGCTTCAGCATCAGTCCTTCCAACGATGTAAATGAATAGTTAGATCTAGAGGTTGATTGGATTTAGGAGTGGACACTTCGTAGGTAATATTGTGTACGTAACCCAAGGTGGCAGGTAATGTCAGTGCGTTTCTCATTCATGGTGGTAGCAGCTGGTGAGAAGCATCACCTAGATTCATAATCTGTTAAGAGTTACAAAATGATAACTATTGTTTATTTTCAAATCCTATCCTTCTTCATTTACTCTTTTTTCTTTTCTAAAATTATTTCCTTTTGCATTTTTATTTATTTTTCTTATTGGAGAAAAATTCTTATTCCTTTATAATGCTGTTTGTAAAGTTTCTTCTTTTCAACAATGTGAATAAGCTATTAAGTATACATATATCCCCTTCCTCTTCTTCATTTACTTTTGAAATACATATGTAAAGAGAAATTTCCCTTCATATGTGGTTACCTGGAGGTACAGATGGTATGTGTGTGTTTGTGCTAAGTTGCTTCAGTCGTGTCTGACTCTTTGTGACCTTATGGACAGTAGCCCACCAGGCTCCTCTGTCCATGGAATTCTTCAGCAAGGATTACTGGAGTGGTTTACCATTTCCTCCTCCAGGGCATCTTCCCGACCCAGGCATCAAAGGCAGGCAGGTTCTTTACCAGTAGTGCCACTTGGGAAGCCCCACAGATGGTATAAGCCAGTGTAAATAATTAATTCTCTATTTGCCTGTCAGTTTTCAAGGTCCATAATTTTTAAGATTTTGAGTTGGTTCCCAAGTAGCCTTCAAAAATGACTGGTGGGTTGAGGGGAGGGATAAATTGGGAGGTTGCAATTAACATATACACACTACTAGGCTTCCCTGGTGGCTCAGCTGGCAAAGAATCTGCCTGCAATGCAGGAGACCTGGGCTCAGTCCCTGGATTGGGAAGATCCCCTGGGGAAGGGAACAGCTACCCACTCCAGTATTCTGGCCTGGAGAATTCCATGGACTGTATAGTTCATGGGATTGAAAAGAGTCAGACACGACTGAGCGACTTACACTTCACTCACTCCATATATAAAATAGATAAACAAAGGAGAATTTACTGTATAGCACAGGGAGCTCTAGTCAATATTTTGTAATAACCTATAAGGGAAAAGAATATGAAAAAGAATTTATATATGTCTGTGTGTGTATATAACATTCTCAGCCTCCTGATACATGCACTGGGAACACAGTATCATTTCGGTGGTTTCTGTCCCTAATGAAATATTAGAGAAATGCAAATTGAGAGGCTTTCTACAAAATAACTAGCCAGTAATCTTCAAAAATATCAAGGTCATTGGATTCTGGACAGATATCACATCCAAGATGTGTGCTTGTCCCCTCGGTTTGTTCAGCGCTGTAAGCCATGACCGGTTCCCCCACCCCCGCCACCCCCAGAGCTTTAAGGAAAAAGAACATGGTTCAGGGAAGGATTGTCTCTTAAAAAGAAAGCCAAAATCTTCCCCCCACCTTTTTTTTTTAATTCCACTGGCCTGGGGTATGTCCGTTTCTGTTTTCTCTTTTTCATTCCTGCTACCACAGAAAGCAGTTCAAACCATTTTGAATATCAAGTAACATTGATGTTATCATCTTAAGAAAAAAATACCCATTAAAAAGTTTGGGAGAAACTCTGTGGCATGTAACTCTGCAGTTAGGAGTATGTCTCAGTGCTTTATCCACCTTTAGATGAAAATCTTTATGTCGTATGTACCACATATATCATTAAATAATTTTTAATTATGATCTGAGGCATTCCAGTAATTTAATTTCTCTGTCCTTTTAAGTGTAACTGGAATTCTTTTAATTTATATCACTTTATCATATCAATGAGTTCAACACCTTGGGGAAAAATTGACAGTATGCTGTAAAAATCTGCTAGTATTAAAACAGAGCGTGAATCAGCAGATACTGGAATGATATGACTACAGTCTTTTGCATCAGTTGTGAATCTTTCCTAAGTCTCATAGCTGCTTATAAATCTAAAGTATACAAATTGGTGTGGAAGAATTTGTAAAAATGGAATTGCCTTAAACAGTTCGAAGTGACAGCAAGTTTTTTGTTTTTTGGCACATCAGTGAACAACTTTCCTTCTTGTATTAGTTTAAACTAAAGAGGCAAGGTGATCTTCTCTCTTTCCTGGTAGTTCCAAAGTAATTCAGAACAGAGACGTTCCCAAAGTATTTGCAGCTGGCATCTGAAGGATGACTCCGTGGTTGTTGGAGTCACCCCACACACTGTGTCTTTAGATCTAATCTCTCCTACCTTATTAACTCTCAGGCTTATTGAATGGCTTCCTTTCAGGTTTGGTTAATTTCTCCCCTCAAATGCATGTCAATGTATTCTCAATAAGCTATATTCCCAGCAATCAATAAATGGACATATGTAAAAAAATATATATATCAAGGTCATGAAAGACAAGGAAAGGATGAGGAATTGTTCCAGACTGCAGGAGACTGAATTACACAGCAAAATATAACAGGTGATCCTAGAATGGAGTCTGGAGCTTTAAAGAACTTTATTGAAACTTTGAATGGGATTTGGGAACTACCTGGTGATACTGGATCAATATTAATTTTCTGATTTTGAAGATAATACTATAATTATGTAGAAGAATGTATTTTACTTAAGAAATAAGCCCTGGGACTTCCCTGGTGGTCCAGTGGTTAAGAGTCCACCTGCCAATGCAGGGGACATGAGTCCCATCCCTGGTCTGAGAAGATCCCACTCTCGAAGGGACGACTAAGTTGTGTGCCACAACTGCTGTGCCTGTGTGCTGCAACTATTGAAGCCCATGAGTCTAGAGCCTGTGCTCTGCAACAAAAGAAGCCACCGCCATGAGAAGCTGGTGCACGACAACTAGAGAATAGCTCCTGCTTGCTGCAGCCAGAGAAAGCTTGAGTACAGCAACGAAGACAGAGCATGGCCCAAAATAATTAATTTTTAAAAAGAAATAAACACTGAAGCATTAAGGGTTAATGAGACACCATATATCTATTTTATACTCAAAGGATTCAGAAACGTTAACAATTGAGGAATCTGGGCAAAAGGTTTATGGGAGTTCTGTGCATTATTTCTGCAACTTTTTCATCAATTTGACATTATTTTAGAACAAAAAAATTAAAAACCCAAGTGCATGAAGTTGAACATTTGCTTCGTTTTGATCTGCAATCATGATCTTTATTGAGGGTGAAATTGTCTAATTTGTGGCCAATGGAAGCTGCTAATTGGTTCCCATTGACATTATGTTAGTAGGTAATGTCTTTGATAACTCCCTTTCTGGTGTTTAAAGATGTGCCATGTTCATCTGTACATCCCCGACTCAGTCTGTTGTTTTCTTCAATATTCCTAGCCTCTTTCAAATGGAAATGGTATTTAGAGACCACTGTTTGGGCTTATGGGGGCTTCTGAAGTGGTTTGGTGGTACAAAGAAAAAAAAAATCTACCTGCCTATGCAGGAGACATGGGTTTGATCCCTGGGTCAGGAAGATCCCCTGGAGAAGGAAATGGCAACCCACTCCAGCATTCTTACCTGGAAAATTCCATGGACAGAGGAGCCTGGTGGGCTACAGTCCATGGAGTCACAAAGAGTCGGACACGACTGAGCACAACTGGGACTGTGGGATGCTTGTTGCAGGCTTTTCAGTGGACACAGGCAGCAAATGTTTGCTTTTTATAAAGATGAAATGTATCGTGATACTCCCAATTCAAATTCAAGACCACAGGTTTTTTTTTTTTCCTTTAATGTGCTCAATCTTACATCTGTGCCTCCTTCACTCCCTATGAAAAACCCAGTTCTTGATACTGACATAATCACTCCTTTGCTTTATCCCAGACTAAGTGTGCAACAAGCTCAGAATAACCATTTATCACCACCACCACCACCATCACTATATTGAGTATGGACAGTCAAATTCTGGTGTTTTAAAGTCACTAGTTCATCTCTGGGTTATTTTGTCACCAATTGGATATACAGGTTAATTCATTTTATTTCAGTTTTGTTTTTTAGATATCTTACATTTAAAATTTTGTTTTAAAGTTATATAAAATATCTACATGGTTGTAAAATTGAATGTATAAAACAAGGTACAGTTTTAAAAGCCTAGGTTCTGGGACCTCCCTGGTGCTCCAGGGGTTAAGGCTCCACACTTCTAATGCAGGTCACAGGTTCAGATTCCTGGTGAGGAATCAGTCCAGCCAAAAAGTAAAAAAAAAAAAAAAAAAAAAAATTAAAAAGTGTAGCTTCTATTTTGTCCTTTCTATTCTACTTCTCTCTATAGGTAACCTATATGATTTATAATTCCATTTTTTAAAAATATAAGCCAGTACAACACGAAAGAATTTGACTAAGAAAGAATTTGACTAAGCTGGATCTACATACTCAATAAAGGCAGGGGAAGAAAGGAGTATTAATGAAATTCTCCATCCCACCTCAGACACTTTGCATGTGACAGTGTCAGTTCAATTGCTTCTTTAGGGAATTACTTTTGAACTTTCCAAATATTCCGTGATATGCCTCTCTCGCTCGCTACAATTTATCACCTTTGCAATTAATAATTACATTACTGACTGTTTAACGTCTACTTCACCCCCTACACTGAGATCCGTGAGGGCAGCACTATTTGCCATATTAAACATTGTGTCCACAGCGCCTAGCAGAGTGCCTGGCTCATAATAGACCCTCTTATTGATGTTTATTACATCTAATCAATTAATTTGTTGTATATATGAATGAAAATGAATGATGAATAAATGATGGCTTTAGGCTCTTCCACGGCCCCCTAACCTCTCCAGGTTTCTGTTTCCTCTCTGTGAAATGTGATCAGATGGTTCATCCCGCCGCCAGAATTGATGAGACGCTTAAGGGAGGTGAGGAACACAAATCCCTCTGCTGGTGTCACGTTGAATTCGGTAACGGTTTAATTTATTAACTGGTCGTCTGCAGGTGGCGCCACCGGCCCCGCTCGTGCCCCGAGTCGAGATAGGGCGGGGTCGGGAATCGGGGGCCGGGACCGAGGTTGGGGCGGAGCCAGGACGCGGCAGGGGAGGAGTCAGTAGCTGCGGCGCAGCCGGGCCTGTGCGGCCCAGAACGTCCCCGTCGCCTGTGGCCCCGCCTTCCAGGGCGGGACATCCATGACAATTGGCCAATGTAGGCGAGAGGTGGTCGCCATTGGCCCGTGACACCGTCGGCTCGGCGGGCGGTGTCCAGACGCAGGTACCGGCCAGAGCGGAGCTAGCGGTGCTGACGGGACCGGCCGGGCCGGGACCAGGGCCGGGGCGAGCGGAGGGGCCTGCGCGGCCGCCCGGCCCGGCCGCGGATCAGGTGGGCACGGGCGGAAGGTTGGGGTGGAGGGGTGCCGTTCTGCTGCATGGCCCAGAGTTCGAGGCCCGAGCCCGGCCCCCTGAAGGACGGCCAGGCTCGGACCGTCGGCCTCAGCCTTCCCAGCAACTAGGTGGTCTCAATTTCCGTCTTTGTAGAAGGCAGGAGGTCTCCGGGGGGCTGGCGCACAGTAGGTGCCTCTCTGAGCCTCAGTTTCCCCATCTGTGAAACTAGGTCATCCCAGGACCAACCTAACGGGGGCTGTTGTGAAGATTTAGGAGGTGCAAACGAAGAAAGCGCCCTGCGTATAGTAGGCGGTCAATAAGTGACCTGTCACCTTCCCCAACCTCCTCCTCAGAGGGGCTCTGCCAGGAAAATAGTCAAGATGATGACCCAGGCATTTGCTTAGCAGAGAGCCTGGCTGTTAGTGGGTACTCAAAACAGGACAGCCAGAATTTATAGGTTTAGTCCATTTAATCCTTTAGTGACAATATGAAGTGGAAGTACTAGAAATGTTCCCTGCTGTGTTGCTGTTGTTTAGTGGCCAAGTCGTGTCTGACTCTTTTGCGACCCCCATGGAGTGTAGCCCACCAGGTTCCTCTGTCCATGGGATTTCCCAGGCAAGAATACTGGAGTGGGTTGCCATTTCCTTCTCCAGGGGATCTTCCTGACCTAGGAATCGAACCCACATCTCCTGCATTGGCAGGTGGATTCTTTACCACTGAGCCACCAGGGAAGCCCCTCTCTGCTATACAGGTGAGGAAGTCAAAGCTCAGAGAGGGCCAGCTTTTTAACCAGGGCTACATAGTGAGTAAAGATCAGACCTGGGATTAGAGTCTGGCCTCCAGTGCAGGGCTATGCAAGTGCTGAAGGGCACACAGGAGGTTCTCTTTGCTAAGTGAAGAGGAATGAATGCATTTCACAGACTACACATTTATCCTAAAAAAAATAACTGTGAACATTTGTTGAGTGCTTACTGTGTGCCAGGCACTGACTGTGCCTTGTGTTATCAGACCCTCCCAACAGCTGTCTGTAAGCTGAGGACAATAATTATCATAAGAGCTAAAATTTATCAACTTATTCATTCTTATGCATATATGAGCTGGGTCTCATTGCAACCCCCTGTTATACAAAAGAGAAAACTGAGGCCCAAAGAGTGAAGCAACTGAACTGAGACGACACTGTGGGGGAATTAGGGCCATCTGACTCTTCTTCCCTCAGTTTCCTGCCCTCAGAAAAAAGAAGCTGTTCAAAATGTTGTGGTGCCCCCGTGCCACCCCAGACAAGCCTAGCCAAGGACAAGCTTTGCTGGAGGAATTGAGCCTGAATTGACCCTTCTTCTTACGAAGCCCTTCATCAGACTCAGTGCACTAGCTTCATCAACTTATTTGACAAAAAAGGAGAGTGAGGCCCAGAGAAGCCAAGTGACTTGTCCCAGGATACACAGCATCAGCACCAGAGTCAGGACTTAAAAGAACCCAGATCTCTTGGGTGCCAGACCCACTCACTGGACTAAGTTCAAATCCTGCACTGTCCCAACTTAGCTGTGTGATCTTGGGCAAATAACTGCCCCTCTCTGAGCCTCCTCAGCTGTCAAATGGGGGTAGTTATTGGACTTCCATCATAGGTTTGTTGTGAAGATTTAGTGAAATCCATCTCCTGGGCACTGGGCCAAGTTTGCTGGAGGCGTTGGCTTAGTCACCCCTCCCAGCAGCCCCAGAGCTGAGTTCAGCCTGCAGCCACCCTACCCTTGCATCCAGGCTTGAGACTGGCCTCTCCTGAGCCCAAGCCTCTGTGCTTTGCACAGATCTCCAGCCTCTGAAGATTTCTGGTTCCCATCTTGGGTGCTGGCAGACCAGGGTCTGGGGATCAAGGGACTGGCTCTCCCACCCTGCTCTTACACAGAAGAGGGGCTGAGGAATTAATGCAGGAACTGTGTACCAGACATTGGATCAGGCGCTGGAGATGACTGATGGTGGAAGACAGATGTCATTTAAACAGCAGATGAAGAAATAAGAACATTAATGGGACCTCCCTGGTGGTGCAGTGGTTGGGACTCTGTGTTCTCATTGCTGAGGGCCTAGGTTCAATCCCTGATCAAGGAACTAAGATCTACAAGCCTCACCATGTGGGCAAAAAAAAAAGAAAAAGAAATAAGAGCATTTCAGAGAGGGACACATCTGTGAGGGCAATAATGTGGACATGAGTAGCACTTCAACCAGAGTGATCAGGGAAGGCCTCGCTGGGGAGGTGACCTTTGAAGGAACATTTATAACAACTATTGGAGTTCAATAAACTCAGCACAGTGCCTGGCTTGTAGTAGGTACCTTTTCTTTATTTTTGATTTTTATTGTTTCTTAACACCATTTTGTATTGGGGTGTAGCCAATTAACAACATTGTGATAGTTTCAGGTAAACAGCAAAGGGACTCAGCCATACATACACATGTATCCATTCTCCCCTCAAACTGCCCTCCCATCCAAGCTGGCATATAACACTGAGCAGAGTTCTATGTGTTATATAATAGGCCTTTGTTGGTTATCCATTTTAAATATAGCACTGAGGTTAGGTACATTTTAAATATATATATATATATATATATTTTTTTTTTTATATATATATATTAGGCTTGCCTGGTGGTGGCTCAGATGGTAGAGAATCCGCCTGCAATGCAGGAGACCTGGGTTTAATCTCTGGGTAGGGAGGATCCTCTGGAAAGGGAATGGCAACCCACTCTAGTTTTCTTGCCTGGAGAATTCTATGGACAGAGGAGCCTGGCAGGCTACAGTCCATGCTGTCGCTGAGCTGGGTCTTAGTTGCAGCATGTAGGATCTCTAGTCAAGGCTTGTGGGATCTAGTTCCCTGACCAGGGATCCAACCTGGTCTGCCAGCATTGGGAGCCCAGAGTCTTAGCCACTAGACCACCAGGGAAGTCCCACCAGTTACTTACAGTAGCCACTATTATTTTTTTTCCCAAACTTTTTGTTTTGTACTAGGGTATAGCTGATTAACAATGTTGTGGTAGTTTCAGGTGAACAGGGAAGGGACTCAGCCATACATATAACATGTATCCATTCCAACACCGCCCCCTGCCTCCCATCCCAGAACCAGCCAATAAGGCTTGTGGGTTTCCCTCTGAGAATTACATGAAAGTAACAGAGTTTCTCTCATCGGAGCAGGCACATAACATTGAGCAGAGATCCCTGTACTCTACAAAATGTCCTTGTCAGTTATCCATTTTAAATATAGCAGTGTGTACATGACCTTCCCACTATCCCTAACTATCCCTTCCCCCGGCAACCATGAGTTTATTTTGCCGTAGCTGCTAGCATCATTTGGTTGATTTGCAAGCCTTGCATGAGCAGATTTTACCAGTGTTGTTTTGGTTCTGTTATTGCTTTTCCCCTGACAATAAAAGAAATGGTAGAACTTAATGCATAGGAGCTGTGATGGACGCCCAATTACTTGCAGAAATGTGAAGGCCAATCCTTGGAGGGGCAAGAGGCGTGGAGTCCCCTCTGCAGCCTTTCCCTTGGGTAGCCCAGCAACTTCCCTGCTGGCCTCACTTGGGAGGGACAGCAGTGTGCACGACGTGGCAGCCTGGCCACTGGCCTGTGGGTGTTATCTCGGTCATGCAGCCTTCCTCGCAGGCTCCTCCTGCCTCTGGGCTGACACTTGCTTATCTGGCTGACTGTGTGGCCCCACTTAGGAGGCTCAGAAGGGCCTGTTGGACCCAGAGCGCTTCTGGCTGAGCTGTTCAGAGATTGTTGATCCGGCAGGAGACTGTCCTGGTACACAAAGTTAGCCAGTGACTTGCACTGCTTCCCTCCACCCCTCTTTGGATCTCAGAGTTTGACTAGCAAGGGTGGGTAAAAACCAGTTGTGTGTGTATGGGGGGAGTACCTTGCTGAGTGTTTCTGGGGTCTCTGAACCACAGTTCCTGGGGGCAGATGGTGGAGGGTGAGATAAGTTTGGGATGGGGATCCTAATCTCTGGGGCACCTGTATTGGCTTCCAGAGGCCTCAGTCCCTTTCCTGAAATTCTCACAGGGAAACACACAAGCCTTGCTGGTTGGTTCTGGGATGGAAGAGGAGCTTGCCAAGGGTTCCTGCTGACAGGTCAGACCCTGGGGTGGGGAGGTAGGGGGATGGAATCCTGCTGAAGTCAGTCCCCACCCTCACCACCAGAGCAGACTTCAGCTTGCTGCCTGAGGCTCTGGCTATCTCCCATGGCCTCTCCTTGGGGACAGAGGCACTGCTCTAAGTGGTTGCTCTTCTGGGTGGGGACAGACACTACCCCATTCTGGACTACCACTTCCTCGATAGCCTGAATTATCAAGAAACTCAGAGCCCACAAGAAGCCATGAACCAGCAGGGTCAAAATGACTCACCATCCTGGTCATTTGGGCCAAGTTTGTAGCTCAGTTCCAGCCCACTCCATGGCGGGCTTATCCTTTCTGAGTCCAACCCTGGGAATCCAGTCCACGGGGAACAGTTTCTCCATGGTTTTGGCAGGGAGGGTTCTGGCCCTAGAGAGCACCACGCACTGGGCCTACCACACAGATGGTATTCAGTCACTGTTAGCTACTGCTATCCAGGCTGGAAAGGTGATGTCCTGCATGCTTTGTCAGCCAGACTAGGCTGGCCTTTCTTAGGAGAGCCAGGGAGAATATAGCCAGGCCCCTGAGATGCGCCAGGCCTTTCCTGAGTTGCACGTGTGACCTGACTGAATCCTCATAGCCCGCCTCCAAAGGCCCATCTTAGAGATTGTTCAACCGCAGCTCAGAGAGCTGGCTCTGGGCTGTGTGTGGCTCGCTAACCTTGCGCTTGATCCTCCTGCCAGCCTCTCCCCAGGCTCCTGGGACCATGGGCCTTGGGCCCTGAGGACACAGGGCGCCCTGTGGCCATGACGACGGGTGACTGTTGTCACCTCCCCGGCTCCCTGTGTGACTGCTCCGACAGCCCTGCCTTCTCCAAGGTCGTGGAGGCCACAGGCCTCGGACCACCCCAGTATGTGGCCCAGGTGACTTCAAGGGACGGCCGGCTCCTCTCGACTGTCATCCGGGCCTTGGACACACCAAGGTGAGTGGTGACCGAGCAGGAATTGATGCTTTCACTTGCTTCACTCTCCAGCCCAGTTAATTCCCAGCCCCGCTCGCAGTCAGAAATCCCAACCACCTGGGACATCCCAGGCAGTCCAATGGTTAAGACTCCACGTTTTCACCACAGGGGTCGTGGGTTCCATCACTGGTTGGGGAACTAAAATCCCACACGCCGAGTGGTGCAGCCAAAAAAAAGGAAAAGAAAAATTCACCACCTAGAGGGGCCAGGGAGGCAAATAAATCAGCGAAAGGGGCCCAGTGAGTAATCACCACATGGAAACTGGGTAGACAGGTCAGATTCTTCAGGAAAAGCTGAAACTCCAGATTACTGGGTGAAATTCGGAGATCTGATGTTGGTGAGTAGTTCACACCTTGGGGAGGCCGCACAAGGAAGTAGCTGGTAGTGCTGGCTGTGGCCTCAAGGTACCTGGGCCTGGGGCCCACGTGGGATGGGAGCCTCTCTCCGTGTAGGACTGGGAAAAGTTGCTGCTCCCCTGTATCTCTAACCTGGGGCACCTTCTTGCTGAGTGGTTCTGAAAGTGCATGGCCACGGTCCCCATATATTGCTCACAAGGGGCTTTGCCACCTCATAATGCTTCCCTGGTGGCTCAGTGATAAAGAATCAGGAGCCACAGGTTCGATCTCTGGGTTGGGAAGATCCCCTGGAGGAGAAAATGGCACCCCACTCCAGTATTCTTGCCTGAAAAATCCCACGGACAGAGGAGCCTGGCGGGCTACAGTCCATGGGGTCGAACACAACTGAAGCGACTGAGCATGCAAAGTTTTCGATTAATGTACTTAAACCTCGGTGCCAATCTTCCAGACACATGTGTGAGCTGAATCTGCTTGGTTCACCAACTTATCATCAAGGGAGAGAGATTTAAGGAAACCCCATGTGTGCGTGCTAAGTACCTTTAGTCGTGTCTGACTCTTTGCAACTCCATGGACTGTAGCCCACCAGGCTCCTCTGTCCGTCGGATTCTCTAGGCAAGAATACTGAAGTGGGTTGGCGTGCCCTCCTCCAAGGATTCTTCCCAACCCAGGGATGGAACCCTGGTCTCTTATGTCTCCTGCGTTGGCAGGCGGGTTCTTTACCACTAGCGCCACCTGGGAAGCCCAAGGAAACCCCACGCCAATTTAAATCTGCCTTAACTCATTAAGATTTAAGCTGCTGCTGCTGCTGCTACTAAGTCGCTTCAGTCGTGTCCGACTCTGTGCGACCTCATAGACGGCAGCCAACGAGGCTTCCCCGTCCCTGGGATTCTCCAGGTAAGAACACTGGAGTGGGTTGCCATTTCCTTCTCCAATGCAGGAAAGTGAAAAGTGAAAGTGAAGTCGCTCAGTCGTGTCTGACTCTAGCGACCCCATGGACTGCAGCCTGCCAGGCTCCTCCGTCCATGGGATTTTCCAGGCAAGAGTACTGGAGTGGGGTGCCATTGCCTTCTCCGAAGATTTAAGCTAGCCACCAGTTTTTCAAGTCTAATGTATTACCATGATGTTTCCTTCAGATCATCAAATTCATAAACTTTTCCTTCTAGTTTTTTTATGGTTAAGAGATAATGTACAATTTACCCTTTTGGCCACTTGAAAGTGTACTGTTCAGTGGCTTTAAGTGCATTCATGGTGTTGTATAACCATCACCGTCATTCAGCCCCACAACTTTCTTTTTTTAATATTTATTTATTTATTTGGCCCTGTCAGGTCTTCGTTGCAGCACTTGGGATCTTCACTGTGGGTCACAGACTCTCCAGCTGTAGCGTGTGGGCTCCGGAGCACACGGGTTCAGTAGTTGCGGCACACTGGCTTAATTGCCCTGAAGCAAGTGAAATTTTAGTTTCGTGACCAGGAATCGAACCCATGTACTCTGCATTGCAAGGCAGATTCTTTTTTTTTTTTTTTTCATACTAAGCAGGCCCGACCCTGCTTAGCTTCTGAGATCAGAGGAGATCGGGAGCCTTCAGGCTGATATGGCCGGAGCCTGCAAGGCAGATTCTTAACCACTGGACCACCAGGGAAGTCCCTCCCATAACTCTTTTGATCTTGCACTCTGTCTTCACTAAAACACTCACTCCCCCTCCCCCTTCCTCAGCCCCGGGGCTCCACACCATTCCTACTTTCTGTCTCTGGATCTGACTTCCCCCTAGAAAACGTTCAGAAGTGGAATTCGCCAGTCTTTGTCCTTTTGTGACCGGCTTCTTTCACTGAGTGTCACGCCCTCAAGGTTCATCCACATGGGTAGCAGGTGTCAGAATTAATTCATAAACTTTTCATTCAGACATACAAAGAAGCAGACGGAAGCCTTGCCGTGTTGTGGAGGGAGCCCAGTGCTGGGCCCCTTACAGGTCTTTGCCTTGCCTGAGCCCAGGTGAGACTGGAGGGCTCCTTCTGGGCTTCCTCCAGGGTCTTGGTTTTTCTGTATGCATCTCCATCAGACCCCTTGAGTCAGGAAGGTGTCTGTGCCACGTGACCCAGCCTGGGAGTGAGGGGACCCTTGGCAGGCCTAGGGGGTTCCCAGCCAGAGCTGCCAGCATGGGGGTGCGGAGGACTTCTCCCTCCATGGGGTTCCCATGGGGCACCTTGCCCCACCCTCCTTTTTGACACCTGCGGAAGCTGAGGCCTGGAGAGAACTGGATACCTGCCAGCATCACTGGGCATGGCTTCCATTTCCTTTCTTGTTCACATCTCTCTTCTGTGGAGCCTGCACCGGGCAGCCCGACAGCGGCCTGTGGATGTCTCACCCACTCTCCCATCCCGTTTTCTCCTCTCCTGTTTCCTCTGCATGATTTTCCTGCCAGAATTTCAAACAGTAGAGCCCACTTCTCTTGCCCTACTTCTGGGGGCAGGCAACCTAGTGGTTCCGGGTTCACAGGCCTTGGAGCCACTTCCTGGGTTCAAATCCAGTGTGACTTGGCACAACCAAGTCAACCTCTCGATACCTCAGTTTCCACATCTGTGAAATGGGGGCAATAACAGCACCTTCCTCCCAGGCTCCCTGTGAGAACGAGACAGATTAACCCCGATGTTGCCCTTTGAATGGTGCGTGGGACCTGATCAGCGCTCCATCACAGTCAGTGTGTGCTTTGCTTACCCATATTTCATTTTCTCTGAACTTGAACCTCCTATGTAGGGTTCCCCGGGACAAACCCCCCAAACCAATGTGACTCGCCCTCCTGGTCCTCATTGCTTCTCTACTTTCTGGCTTGGCTCATAGAGCAGGGATATCTTTCCTGTTCACTCACTGTGTGTCGGGAACATGGGATCAGGGTGTGGGAGCACAGGGGAGCTGGGCAGGCCCTTTTGATGTCGGAGGAGAAAGCATCACCCCATGCATAGGACCAAGGGCCAGCAAGCAGACCTGAGGTCAGCTCTCAGCTCCTGGGTTTCAAAGCAGCTGGGCCCCACCCCCACAGCAGGGACACTAAGAAAAGGAGAGAAAGTTTCCTAGGGGAAACTGGCAGTGTTGTCTGGAAAACAGCTCTCCTTCTCCACTTTCTTCATGTGTTCCTGCAATCCACTTTCTGGGCAGAAATGTCTGGAAAACAATGACTCATGTGCTGGACAGCCTCTGGGCCCACTAAGGCCATGCTCCTGGTCTCTTGAACTGCCCCAGGAAGGACCCAGAATCCCCTGAGACCATGCTGGGGCAGAGACTTCCCTGAAATGGGAAATGGCTTCCTGTAGATGCCTTTTTATGTCTGTTTTCCCAGCCTCACTAGAGTGGAGGAGCCCAGGAGCTCTTCTGGGACGCACAGGTTTCTCCGGTGGCATGGCCTTCAGGTGTGGCTGGATCTGGTGCTTCTGATGATGTTCTTGAGAATCTGCCTCTCCCTACCTTTTGGCTCTGTGATCCTCTGTTTTAGCATCATTTGCAGACTCCAGGTGGAGCCTGAGCTGCTGCCAGCAGCTCCAGACTTACATCAGCCATGCTGCCTGTAGTTCTGGAGTTTAGAAGAATTTCAGAAATCAATTCCAGTGGCTCTGCATCACATGTGACCAGAGATGTGTGGTGTTTTGATTGGTCAGGCCTGGGGTCATCAGGGGTGTCCTCTTGAGATTGGGGCAGTTGCCCAGCACAGTCAGAGTAGTGGTATAGAAGGAGGAGCAGACACTGGGCAGGCAGGTACAAGTGATGCCTACCCTGGGCCTAAAACGATGCTGCAGGAACCCGGGGGGGCACATCACTCTACCTGTGGGAGTCTGGGAAGGCTTTCCAAGAGAAAAGGACATTTGGAGCTGGGCATTGAGGGATGAATAGGGGTTTGCCAAATAGCAGTATATAGGGGCAGCACTGAGCTTACGATCCAGGGCAGAGTGAAGCAGGAGCAGGCAGGAGGCTCAACCATTACTCATGTGTCCCATCTCTGTGTCTAGCGATGGTCCCTTCTGCCGGATCTGCCATGAGGGGGCAAATGGGGAGAGCCTACTGTCTCCATGTGGGTGCACTGGCACGCTGGGCGCTGTGCACAAGAGCTGTCTGGAGAGGTGGCTTTCCTCATCCAACACCAGCTACTGCGAGCTGTGCCATACAGAGTTTGCAGTGGAGAAGCGGTCCAGATCTCTCACAGAGGTACGCTTGGGAGCCAGAGGCCGGAGTTGGGAGAAGGGAGGAAGGCAGACATGGGGCCAAAGGAGGAAATGGCCTTGGAGGATCCTAGTGGGCTGGGGAAGCAGCTTCTCTAGAGGGAGGACCCTCTCTCCTCTCCCCAGGGCCACTTCTGCTGATGGGGGTGGGAACTGGGCCTGAGGTTCCAGATCTGACAGGTCCTGTGCCCCTTCCCTGCTTTGGTCACTTCAGGTGACCCTAGAGCTGAGACCTGAGGAACGAGGAGCCCCACCCTGGGGAAGGACAGTCCTGGCAGGGGGCACAGCAGGTGTAAAGGCCATGAGGCCTCCTTTGAGGAGGAGCTTGGTGTCCTTGGTCAAGGCCATGTGGCTGGAGAGAAGGGAGTTAAAGGAGGAGGACAGTGGCCCTGAAGGAGGGGTGATGACCTGGCCGGGGGACTTTGTGGGCCAATCCCGAGAGCTCAGCTTGAGTGCAGTGGGTCGGGGTCGAGACAAGGTATTTCCAAGTGTGGTGGGAGCCACACGGCTTCCCAGAGCAGTTGCTGCTCACCAGGGTGCCCTCCAGACTCCTCCCTGCCCAGCCTGGCTTGGCATGGGGCATCTGAGAACTACAAGGGGTGATGTCACTGGGCTGAGGTGGGGGCTCCTGGAAGAGCCCCTGGCCCGCCTAGGACCTACTCTTAAGAGAACAGTGGGAGGGCAAGCCGGCCTGTCCACACAGCTCACCCTCTCCCCACTACCCATTGTGTGGAACACATGCTCCCACCCCAGGGCCTTTGCACATGCTGTTTCTGCAGCCTGGAGCATATCTCCCCCATTCCTCATGAGGTTCCTTCTGCTCAATTGGGTCTCTGCAGCCATGGCATCCCACTCCAGTACTCTTGCCTGGAAAATCCCATGGATGGAGGAGCCTGGTAGGCTGCAGTCCATGGGGTCACTAAGAGTTGGACATGACTGAGCAACTTCACTTTCACATTTCACTTTCCGGCATTGGAGAAGGAAATGGCAACCCACTCCAGTGTTCTTGCCTGGAGAATCCCAGGGACGGAGGAGCCTGGTGGGCTGCTGTCTCTGGGGTTGCACAGAGTCTGACACGACTGAAGCAACTTAGCAGCAGCAGCAGCAGCAGCCTTACCTCTTCAGCATAGCAGTCCCCACCCTGATCATTCAGTCATTTCATCTCTCCCCCAACCAGCAGGGAAGCCGCAGGCAGGGATTCCTACTGCCCATCATGTGTGGCAGGCAGTGTAGCATAGCAGCCAAGGACACACAGACCCTGAGGCAAGACTTCCTGGGCTCCAGTTCTGGCTTTGTAGACCATTAGCCATGTGAGTTTGCACAAAGGAGTCAGCCCCTCTATGCCCTCTGTTTCCCCCATCTGTAAAATAGGCATGGGACTTCCTTGGCAGTCCAGTGGTTAAACTCCACACTTCAACTAGGGCCTCCCAGGTGGCTTAGTGGTAAAAAAATAAAATAAAATAAATAAGTCTGCCTGCCAGTGCAGGAGATGCAAGAGATGCAGGTTCGATCCCTGGGTCGGGAAAATCCCCTGGAGGAGGAAACAGCAACCGGCTCCAGTATTCTTGCCTGGTGAATCCCATGGACAGAGGAGCCTGGTGGGCTACAGTCCATGGGATCACAGAGAGTCAGACACGACTGAGCTTCCACTGCAGGAGGTGCAGGTTCTATCCCTGGTCGGGGAACTAAGATCCTGCAAGCCTCGTGATGTGGCAAAAAAAACAAAACCAGGGGCAGAAATGCCCTGCACCTACCCAGGCCTGTCCTGTCATCATCTCAGAAAGTATCTGAAAGAAAGAAAGGATTGTAGGCGGCAAGGCAGGAGTAGGGTCCTGCAGGAACAGTGATGAAGATGGGTGTCTGCAGAGAGGGCCCTGATGCCCCATCCCCTGGCATAGGCTTGTAGCAGGGCAGTGTGTGGTGGTCCCTCTCACCGGCTCCCCCTCCCTCCTTCCCTGCAGTGGCTGAAGGACCCCGGGCCTCGGACAGAGAAGCGGACGCTGTGCTGTGATGTGGTGTGCTTCCTGTTCATCACGCCACTGGCCGCTATTTCAGGCTGGCTGTGCCTGCGGGGGGCCCAGGACCACCTCCGGCTCCACAGCCATCTGGAGGCCTTGGGGCTGATCGCCCTCACCATTGCCCTCTTCACCATCTATGTCCTCTGGACGCTGGTGAGTGGCAGCCAGCAGGCATCTGGGAGCAGACAGGTCAGGGGCTTGGGCAGTGACTTGGATGGAGCTGGGGTGGGGGACGGGGCGGCACTCTGCCTGCCTGGGCTTGTGGCTGGACCGTGGGGTGGAAGCAACTCCCAGCATCTCATGGAGCTCCAGATTCCAGGCCGGTTTGAGGTCCCAGGAGCCAAGCGTGAGGCTTCTGCCCGAGGAATGCAAGATCACAGGATCACTTCAGCTGAGTGCAGGCCCCACTAGCCACGAGTCCTGTTAAGACTGGACTGTCTGGGTTTTGGGGGCAAGGGGAAGGGAGAGAGGCAGAGAGCCACTGGAAAGACTGTGGGAGAAAAGGCAGAAGAATGAGAGAGACAGAGAGGACGATCAAGAGACTGAGAGAGACTTCCTGGCAGTCCAGTGGTTAAGGCTGCCAGTGCAGGGGACTTGGTTTGATCCCCGGTCAGGGAACTAAGGTCCCACAGGCCATGTGGTGCAGCCAAAAAATAAAAAACAAAGAGATTGAGAGAAAAGGTGACTGGGGTTGGGAGAGAATGAGTGTGGTGGGGGTGTTGTCCCTGGGATCTGGCAGTCATGAGAACCCTCACTCGGGGGGGAAGGTCCCGCAGATAGAACCACAGCTATGGGGGTGCCCCCTCCTCAAGAATTATTTGCCAGTGCACCCACCACGCAGATTTCTTAATACAAGTAGGATGCATCATAGGTCCTGCTTTGCAGTCTGCTTGTTTTCACTTTGCTAATATCCTTTAAAAAAAAAAAAGGCAGTCACCCAACAGTCCTTCATTGTGTAAGTGTGCTATATTTATTTAACTAATCTCTTTTGATGGACACAGGGATTATTCCAATTTTTTTTTCCTTCTCCTTTATTTGCTGTTACAAACAGTGCTTTGGGTGCCACCCATGCAAATGTTTCTTGGAACTTCCTTGGTCAAAGAGTAGGAACCACTGACATTTACTGGGGAAAAAAAATTTTTTTTTTAACAGATTTGATTCATTAGAGCAGTTCAAGGTTTAACAGCAAAATGGAGCGGGAAGTACAGAGTTCTCCAAAATCCTCCCCGACACCTGCCCAGCCTCCCCCACGGTCAACGTGGCACCAGAGCGGCAAGTTCATTAGTCGATGAACCAACACTGACGCATCATCACCCAAGGCCACAGTTTACATCAAGGGTTCAGTCTTGGTGTGGAACAATTTGTGGGTTTAGACCACCGTATAAAGACATGTATCTCTCACTATGGGATCATACAGAGTGTTTTCACCACCCTAAAAATGCTGTGCTCTGTTTATTCATCCCTCCTCCCACTGTGATCCCTGGAAAACCGCTGATCTTGTTACTGTCTCCATAATTTTGCCTTTCCTTAAAAATGTCATAGAGGTGGAATCTCGCAGTAAGTGGTCTTTTTAGTGAAAGTGCCAAGTCCTAACTAACCACTGGACCACCAGGGAATTCCCTGTAGCCTCTTCAGATTGGCTTCTTTCATTCAGCCGTATGCATTTAAGATTCCTCCATGTCTTTTCACAGCTTGATAGCTCATTTCTTTTTAGAGCTGACTAATAGTCTAATGGGCTTCCCAGGTGGTGCTTAGTGGTAAAGAATCCACCACCTGCAAATGCAGGAGTCTCAAGAGACACAGGTTCGATCCCTGAGTCGGAAAGATCCCCTGGAGGAGGGCACCACAACCCACTCCAGTATTATTGCCTGGAGAATCCCATGGACAGAGGAGCTTGGCAGGCTACCATCCATAGGGTTGCAGAGTCAGACATGGCTGAAGCGACTTAGCATGCACGCACGCAAGGGGCTGTATCACTTCACTGCCACCTTCTGAGAAACAGAAAGGGACCACCCCCTCTACACACACACACACACACACACACACCCCCTTGGCAGGGCCCTCAGTGCTGCTGGGGAGGGTCCCTGGGCGAGTGAGTGGGTGTATGTGCTCTGTCCATGTGAGAACTGCTTTGATGCTGCCGCTGCCTTTGGAAGCAGGGGCCTGGTGCTGATCTGGGACAGGGCAGAGGCCCCAGGGGCACTAGTTTTCCAGCCACTGGCCCTCCCGCTCATGTCCACCCTGCCCTGCAGGTCTCATTCCGCTACCATTGCCAGCTGTACTCCGAGTGGAGAAGGACCAACCAGAAAGTGCGCCTGAAGATGCAGGCTGATGGCTCCGAGGGCAGCCAGCACTCCCCGCTGGCGGCCGGACTCCTGAAGAAGGTGGCTGAGGAAACACCCGTGTGAAGGCCGGGCCGGCCTTGCTGTCTGGGCTGGAGGCAGCTGGCAATGCCCTGGTATTCAGAAGGACAGAAACTGCCTGACCCTTCCTGCAGGGCCGGAGCGCTTCTCAGGCCAAGAGATGCCGAGCGGAGGAGCCGATTCTGTGATTCCTGAGTGAAGCTGTTTTCAGATTGATTTTGCACACTCTTGTACACGAGGATGATGAACGGACAGATGTGGTCCCAAGCTCCGGATGGAGCGGGCACCCTGATCTCATTCTGAAGTCTCCCTGGCCCCTCCTGGGCCACCAGTCGCGGCCAGAGGCAAGTCTTGAGTGCCCCTCAGGCTGGGAGGCTCTGCAGGCTTCTTGCACTTTCCTGCACCTGGCAGGCTCGCTTTCCAGGCACCCTTGACTTTATAACGTTGCACCACATTTCAGAACACCCCCTCCCCTCCGAATGAATAAAAGGAGCCCCTTGCTGGACAAAACGGACTTGTCAGTCACATTTCTGAGACCTCAAAGGGAGGGCCTGGGACCGAGGGGGGTCAGGGACTACCCAGAGGTAACAGTGGCAACAGCAGATGCTCCCAACTGGTTTGAGGGATCCATTGTGAAATGCAGGGCTAGAAGCAGTGTCTGAGTTTTCCAGGGACAAGGAGGTAGCAGGGCTATGTAGTAAATGATTTAAAATAAATATACATGAGAAGAATATGTTTCACTTCCTGTGTATTTCTCGTGGGTTAGATACCATGCTAGGCCCTTCGCACTCACTAATGTAACATCCACACTTATGGAGGGTCACCCCGAATGTGGCCCAGTTCTAAACCTCAACAGACATCTGCCCTTTAACCCCCTCTACCATTATCAGCAGAAGGAATGGCTATTAACCCCATTTTACAGACAAGAAGACTGAGGCCTAGAGCAAGGCAGCCTTTGTTTAAAGAAGTGGAATTCCTTAGAATTTCACTATAACAACTCCAGGAAGTGGAATTGGGGCTTGACCCTGGGGTCTGCATGGCCCCAGTGCTGGCCTCTGTGTTTCTCCTTGAGGAGGACCCAGGTAAAGAAGCCGAACATGGTTATGCTAACTCCAGCACCTGCTTCCTGAGGAAACTTCTGAGCTTTTTACACTTGATAGTTCTTTGCTTCAGGCCACATTGAATACTCAGAGCACCCCCCTGAAAGTGGGTTCTGGGCGGGGGGGGGGGGGGTCCTTATGAGTCCCATTTTGCAGACAGGCAAACTGAGGCTCAAAACCACCATAGGGTCCTTCACCTGAGGTTGCACATCCCCAGTGGGCCTAGCACAGCATCTGGCTGTTTTGTTGTTTTGGGCACGAATATTGGAAAAGACCCTGATGCTGGGAAAGATTGAGGGCAGGAGAAGGGGGTAACAGAGGATGAGATTGTTGGCATCACCGACTCGATGGGCATGAGTTTGAGCAAACTCTGGGAGATAATGAAGGACAGGGAAGCCTGGCATGGTGCTGTTCACGGGGTCACAAACAGCTGGACATGACTGTGACTGAGCACGCATGCCCTGTCTGGTATGTGGGTCACCTATACAAAAAGTAAAGTTCCCTCTGCCCCGGGGAGGCCAGCTGGGATGCAGGGGTGGAGGCTTGGAAGCTGGCACCTGAGAGGCATGTAGGAGGAGCAGCATGGCAGATGGGTTACGCATGGAGCCCTGTGATTGAGGGGCAGAGGGGTAGGAGAGAGGCAGTTAGAAAGATGAGCATCACGTGGAGGCATCTGCGGAAACAGGCTCACCCTCAGGCATTAACTGTCATTATTTGGGGCCTTTCTTGCTTCTGTAGCGTCTCCCTCTACGTAGGACTGGCACCCACCCCCTCAGGCCAGCTTTAGAGTGTGGTGCCCTTTGGATGATGTAAAGAGGCCCCGGGGTATGCTATCGTGAAGAGAGAAAGCTGTTTCCCTTGCAAATCTCTTCCAATACTTTCCATGACATCAAAGAGAAAATTGTAGTTTGGTGCTAGGCTACCTTTCATGACTCTTAACCCTAGCAAAGAGAGAGCAAGTCTTAGAGCCTTTGGCAGAGCCTACGACTGCATGTGTACTTTAATAGCATCATCTCTTGTTCTTTACAATAAGCTATTTATAGCAAGCTTTCAATATGGGCTATGTGCTGTGCTGTGCTTAGTTGCTCAATTGTGCCCGATTCTTTGTGACCCCATGGACTGTAATCCACCAGGCGCCTCTGTCCATGGGGATTCTCCAGGTGAGAATACTGGAGTGGGTTGCTATGCCCTCCTCCAGGGGATCTTCCCAACCCAGAGATCGAATTCAGGTCTTCCTCATATGGGCTGTGAGGTAAAGCAACATCTTTTTTTCTTTAAGCAACATTTTAAAACATCCTTTTTAGCATTCTTTGTTTTTTTTTTTTTTGGCCAAGCTGTGAGGCTTGCGGGATCTTAGGCCCTTGATCAGGAATTGAACCCAGGCCCTGACAGTGAAAGCGCCGAGTTCTAACCACCAGACTTCCAGGGAATTCCTCAAACATCCTTCTTTTAAAGACAGTAAAGCATCAGTTACAGCAAAGTGTGGAAGAATTAATAGCCCAGGCGATGACAAAACCCAGGAACTTGGTCAGGGTGGGGTTACATCCACCAGCCTATAGAAGCACAGCCTAGTGGAGAGTTTGTCTTCTCCCTGGGTCTGGCTTGTGGCTGATCTCCAGTCACACCCACTTTGGGAGAAGGGATCAGAGGAGAAGTGGCTTCTTGTCCCCAGTGCTTTGTGTTGGAACTCCTCTCCATGATTCTGACAGATTGCTGTCACCTTCCTCTGCCATCTCTGAGCCCTGCTGGACAAGGGAATTCAGAGATTTGTGAGGCTTCCTCTGGTTCAAGGGCCACTCTGGTCAGAGAGGTCGAAGGGAGAAGACGTTAAACTGAGATAGATTCCAGTGGGGCCAGCAGAGAAGGGTTGGTATGCAGGGTGGATTTTAGTAGATCAGAGATTTCTGAGTGGGAGGGGCAAGGGTAAGGCGGGGAGGGCAAGGGTAAGGCGGTGAGGGGCCAAGATGAGAGGAGGAGGGGCTTGCAGATGGGGGAGAGAAAGGAGTTCTGAGACAAGAAGTTTGAGAAGTGCTTGGGATTGGGACAATTGCACTCATCTCACACACACTAGCAAAGTAATGCTCAAAATTCTCCAAGCCAGGCTTCAGCAATATGTGAACCGTGAACTTCCTGATGTTCAAGCTGGATTTAGGAAAGGCAGAGGAACCAGAGATCAAATTGCCAACATCCGCTGGATCATAGAAAAAGCAAGAGAATTCCAGAAAAACATCTACTTCTGCTTTATTGACTATGCCAAAGCCTTTGACTGTGTGGATCACAACAAACTGGAAAATTCTTAAAGAGATGGGCATACCTGCCTTACCTGCCTCCTGAGAAATCTATATGCAGGTCAAGAAGCAACAGTTAGAACTGGACATGGAACAACAGACTGGTTCCAAATCAGGAAAGGAGTATGTCAAAGTTGTATATTGTCACCCTGCTTATTTAACTTATATGCAGAGTACATCATGTGAAAAGCCGGGCTAGATGAAGCAGAAGCTAGAATCAAGATTGCCGGGAGAAATATCAATAACCTCAGATACACAGATGACACTACCCTTATGGCAGAAAGCAAAGGAGAACTAACGAGCCTCTTGATGAAAGTGAAACAGGAAAGTGAAAAAGTTGGCTTAAAACTTAGCTTAAAAACTAAAATCACAGCATCCAGACTCATCACTTCATGGCAAATACATGGGGAAACAATGGAATCAGTGACAGACTTTATTTTCTTGGGCTCCAAAATCATTGCAGATGGTGACTGCAGCCATAAAATTAAAAGACACTTGGTCCTTGGAAGAAAAGCTATGACCAACCTAGATAGCATATTAAAAAACAGAGACATTACTTTGCTGACAGAGGTCTGTCTAGTCAAAGCTATGGTTTTTCTAGTAGTCATGTATGGATTTGAGAGTTGGACTATAAAGAAAGCTGAGCACTGTAGAATTGATGCTTTTGAACTGTGGTGTTGGCTAAGACTCTTGAGAGTCCCTTGGACTGCAAGGAGATCAAGCCAGTCAATCCAAAAGGAAATCAGTCCTGAATATTCATTGGAAGGACTGATATTGAAGCTGAAACTCCAATACTTTGGCCACCTGATGTAAAGAAATGACTCCTTAGAAAAGTCCCTGATGTTGGGAAAGATTGAAGGCAGGAAGAGAAGGGGATGATGGAAGATGAGATGGTTGGATGGTATCACCAACTCAATGGACATGAGTTTGAGCAAGCTCTGGGTGTTGGCGATGGACAGGGAAGCCTGGTGTGTTGCAGTCCATGGGATCACAAAGAGTCAGACACGACTGAACGACTGAACTGAACTGAACTAGGATTGGGAGCAGGAGAGGGTGGGGCCTAGCCTCCACCTCGACAGTGTGTGCTAAGTCGCTTCAGTCATGTCCAACTGTTTTCAAGTGCATGGACTGTAGCCTGCCTCTGTCCAAGGGATTCTCCAGGTAAGAATACTGGAGTGCGTTACCACTTCCTTCTCCAGGGTATCTTCCCGATGTAGGAATCGAACCTAGGTCTCTTACGTCTACCTGCATTGGCAGGTGGATTCTTTACCACTAGCTTTGTGACCCCATGGACTATACAGTTCATGGAATTCTCCGGGCCAGAATACTGGAGTGGGTAGCCTATGCCTTCTCCAGCGGATCTTCCCGACCCAGGAATCAAACCAGGGCCTCCTGCATTGCAGACAGATTCTTTACCAATTGAGCTATCTGGGAAGCCCTAGCTCCACCTGGGATGCCCCAAAACCCCCATAGCAGAAAGAGAGAGTGGGGCTTAGCCTCTGCCTCATGCTGGGTTTACTGAATTTATTCTCTGGGCCTGCAGTTCTCAGCCAGGGTCAGAATCACCAGGCTGGATTAAGTATTTAACTTGGTGGAAGATGTAGCAAGTGAGAGTTTCCCAGAGGCTGATGAATGTAGTTATTCAGTGAGAGAGGGTAAAACGACAACAAGAACAAGAACAAACCAACAAAACTCTTTCCCTTTGTGAGTTTAGAGAGAGTTTGGGGGTTATATGGGAATGTCTGCAAGTTCCAGTGAAACATTTCAATGTACCAGAGACACCAGAGAGAGAGGTGGCTGCTGGGGAAGGGAGCCTGAGGCATCTATGCTGGGGGCTCTGGACTCTTCCCAGGCCACTGTGGCTGCCCCAGAACGCAGCCCTGTATCAACCCTGAAAACCCATCTGAGGACAGGGGCAAGCTCTCAGAGCAGAAGGACCCAGGGTCAGGCAGGAAGGAGTCCAATCGTTTCTTTCATCATGTGATTTCTATCAACAGGTTTGGCTTCTTGCTTGTGCACTCACTTAACAAACATTCATAAGCACAAAGGAAGTCTCCAGCTAGACATCCTGTTATTAGTTGATGGCTGTTTAGTGAGAGAGATTTGTGCCATGGTCTCTGCACTGAGTTCTCAGGCCGGATTGAGCCCAGGTATTCCTGGTGTAGGATGAGATACTTTCTTAACGAGACATTGTTAACATTTTGCACATTTGTCCTACTGCTTGGCCCTTCAGTGTCCTACCCTGGCCTGGCTAACTCCTTATAGCCTAGGAAACAGAACTTTAGCTGTCATTCTACCCCAGCTCGGATTACAGAAAGCTGGGAGTGACGAGGTCCAGGTGTGGCGGGTGGAGAGCTGCCTCCCTCATTAGATCTGGCAGAGGATGAGATGGTTGGATGGGATCACCCACTCACGTGAGTTTGAGCAGACTCCGGGATATAATGAAGGACAGGGAAGTCTGGCATGCTGCAGTTCATGGAGTCGCAAAGAATCGGACACGACTGAGCCATAATAACAACAATTACACCTGGAGAGAGAATACTGTATCCAGTAGGAGCCAAACAAGTTTGTTATAAGAATGAATTAATAACAGCTGACGGTGCGTGCGTGAGCGGCGGGGGCGTGGCCCGGAGCAGGGGCGTGGCCCGGGCCGAGAGAGAAGGAGACCGGAGGCCGCCGCGGCGCGCGCAGGCGTTACTGGTCGCCCCGAGTCACGTGAGCACGCAGGCGCAGCGCCGCGCAGCCCTCTTGCTCACACAAAGCCCAGACGCGGAGAAAATGGCGGCAGGGGTCGAAGCGGCGGCCGAGGTGGCGGCGACGGAGCCCAAAATGGAGGAGGAGAGCGGCGCGCCTGGCGTGCCAAGCGGCAACGGAGCTCCGGGCCCGAAAGGGTGAGTATTTTACGGCTCCTTGTCCCAGGCTGGGCGCTTTCGCGGTGGCTGGCGGCGGCTCCGTTAGATCTGTTGGGGCCTCCTCCCGGCGCGGCCTCAGCTGGGCTTTCTTTCCCCTCAGGGTCTGCCGAGGGTGGAGGCGGCCCAGGCCGTGAGGGGTGAAGCCGGGCGGCCCCGTGAGCGCCTGTAGGACCGCTCTCTCCCAGGCATCGGGTCTCAGCTCTTCTGGTCTCTCCAGACCGGGTCCGACGCTGAGGCCTTAGGCCGGGCCTCTGCGCGCAGGGATAATGGCGCGCGGGCCCAGAGCTGACGAGACCCGGCGTCCGCGACCTGCTGGCCTGTCGGGTGACCTTGGTTGGGCGCGTGGCTTCCCGTCTCTTCGCCGTCGTCCGGGGTCTCCGTTTCCCGATCCATAAAGTGGGGGATAGGGGAGGGAGTGCGCACGCAGGACCTCGCGCGCGGTCGGTCCCGGTAAACGGTGGCGGAGGCGGGTAGGTATCGGGAAGGACCGCGAGGACGGCTCTGGACTCCCCCTCCCCCTTCCGCCCCGGCACGCGCGGTTCCCCTCCCCCTCCCGGCCCCGCGGGAAGTGCCTCGATCGGAACCGCCCCTTGCCCCAAGCTCCGACCGGGAGTTAGTCCCTCAGCTCCTCCCCAGGTGCGCGGTAGGTGTTTGTGGAGCGATCGGATCTGCTGCTCGGTGTTCATCCGTAGAAACAAAGTGTAAGAGGAAAGAAAGAAAAAGGAAAACATTTTCCGTGTTCTAGGGGAAGATTTTGTATCATTAGGCGGGTTCACCCATTTCCAAACTCGGCCACACTTTCGAGTCCTATTGGGGGCTCTGTCTCAGGTCCTCGGTTTTGAAAGTTTTCTTAAAGCGTTAAAGCATCGTCTTATGTCTCTGGTGAACCCCACTCATTCTGATTACAGTCGGCTGAGAGGTGCGGAAAGACGTTTTGCCTTCGCCCGCCAACTGTAGGGGGAGGTGAGGGGAAGGCTTGGGCACACTTTTGATTTCCCACATACATTTTTTAAAAAATCTGGTGAAATTTACAGTTTCAGCCATTTTTAGGTGGACGATTCCGTGGCATCGAGTGCATTCGCGGTTTTGTGCAACATCACGAATATCCACGCTGAAAACTTTTTCCTCACTCTAAATACAAACTGTAGCCATTAAACAGTTAACTTAACCATTCACCTCACCTGGATACCTGTGCTATGCGTTCTGTTTCCTATGGATTTACCTTCCCACCAATTTTTAATGTGTATAATTAGAGTTCATGGGGATTAAATGTGAATGTAGTTAAGAGTAGTTTGCTTATGAACACTCACTAAATACTAGCTATATTGTTAAAAACTCTCCTGAGGTGGGGAGGAGCCGAATACCTTGGTTACTGGTCCTTGGAAATCGAGAGAAAGGCATCCTAGAAGTATTCCCAACTCTTTTGTTATTGAAAACTCTGGAAAGGGACGTGTTCATTTAGACTTTTTAAAATAACTTGTTTAAGGGAGCCTGGTAGGATATCTGAGGACCATGTTTGGAGGCCTTTAAGATATACATTTATGTCCTTTTTTTTTTCCCTTTCAAAGCAGTTATCACAGGATGGAGTGCTGCTAGAATCGTGCTAGGTGAGAAGTTATTAGTTACAGATTATAGCATCTGGGGTACATTTTCCAAATTTCCCATTTTCCACAGTCCATTTCCAAATAGTCATTTTGTGACTGATTGATTTGACAAACATAAAACATGGCCTTCAGAAAGAATCTGAAGGTTTCAGAAAATTTAACAAGTCTTTGTTGGGAGAACCTCAGTCTGAGACTCTTTAAATAGAGAATATTTTAGGCAGTTAGAAACACTTAGATCTATTTTGTAGGGCCATTGGAAAAGTTTGTATTTTGGGTGTTTTTGTGTGTGTGTGTTTTGCCTCGGGAAGCCTTTAAAGCAGAAACTTTAGAAAACAGTCTTCCTGCTCATAGGGAGGGACCAATGGATATTTTTGTAGTAAAGTTGATATAAGTAAAAGGAGTTACAGGGGTGGGGAGCTTGGAGGAGCTCCTGTTCCTCAACCCTAGGCTGTTGGGGGCGACCAGGTGTTCCCCTAGGAGGAGGAGGATGAAAGGTGATCATTGGAGAGAAGCAGAGAGGAGTTTTCAAAGATGTTGACATGTTTGATATATATTTATAAAGAACTTCATTTTCCTTTCACTTTCTTTGTAAAGAACTGAAACTGCTGGAGCACTGGGGGCCAGCTGGTGGGCAGTGAATTCCAGACTAGGGAGTTCAGATTTTTATCTTGAGAGCTTTTTTGTGATTTTGTGAAAGTCGCTCAGTCATGTCCGACTGTTTGCCACCCCATACAGTCCATGAAATTCTCTAGGCCAGAATACTGGAGTGGGGAGCCTTTTCTTTTCTCCAGGGGGTCTTTCAAACCCAGGTTTCCTGCATTGCAAGTGGTTTCTTTACCAGCTGAGCCACTTTTGCAGGGTGGGAAAGGAGTGAGACTGGATTCTTCTCACCTTTGTCTCCACCAGGAGTGGAGTGTGCTGAAAGCTGAAAAGGCATTGAGACAGCAAGCTTCATGAGGACCATGGAAAGCACAGCCCGTTTTGCAATTCCTTTTCTCTCCCAGCTGTAAGCCAGCTGTTTTTTTTTTTTTTATATTGATGAGAAATGCATTCCATCTAAGGACAGTCAAGATTCAGAGTTAGAGTGTATTGGGGGTAAAAATGTTCATTCTAGAGGGACACATAGGCTTAGGGTTTTTTTTTTTAATTGTTTAAAAATAGAGGTTACACTATACATTTAAAATCAGTGACTTAACCTACTCCACTTCCAGATTAACCTGTGGCCGAATCTGAAAGGTGAGAGATGGGCTATTTTAAAAATAAAAATTTGTATTTAGTGTAAATTTCTGGGGATGCAAGGTTAGTGTTAACACTATTTTACAGTCAAGAAAAGGTTTTTTGTTTTTTTTTTTTCAATTGAGAAAATTCAGGTTAAAGAAATTGACCCTAAGAATCTGGGGGAGGCCATCTTGACTTCAGGGCTTTTGCTGTTTCCACAGCAAACCTCTCAGTAAACAGACATTTTAAGTGGGGTTTTTTCTTTTTTAATTTTTAACCAGATTCTTTGTGCTTTGCGGTAACTTGAGTGTTTGCTGTACTTTAAGAAGTGCTTGTATGCTTCATAATCTTGAGACACATTTGATGGTGAGCTCAGGATTAGAATGGGGCTCTGGATTGTTGGAATGCATGCTGCTAGCTCTTTGCTTTGCTTTTTTGATTTTATTCAAGGCTAGGCTGGGGGATACTAGTCTGCAAAGATTAGGTTGCTTGTTTCATTTGGGATTTCTCAGATAGACTCTTCCATTACCGTGTTTTGCAGTGAGGTGAAATTTGAATTACTGTTTTGGTAGTCTGTGATGAGTACAGTGGAGGTTTCCCTGGTGGTTCAGTGGTAAAGACTCTGCGTGCAATACAGGAGACAGGAGTTCGATCTCTGGGTCGAGAAGATCCCCTAGGGAAGGAAACAGCAACCCACTCCAGTATTCTTGCCTGGGAAATCCCCTGGACAGAGGAGACTGGTGGGCTACAGTCCTTGGGGTCGCAAAGAGTCAGAGACTACACAAAGTCAAACACGGTGCTAAACAGCAAGTACAGTGTTTAGGTTTCCTTAGCCACGGCCCCAGTGGGCTTAAAGTCTAATCAGTATGTGCAGTGGTAGAATGCAAGGAGTGAATCATCTCCACAAAGTTTTTGGTACAAAAATACATCATTGTCACAGTTAGTGTGCCAGCTTCTCCTTTAAACTTGTGAGTGTGGATAGTAACCTCCTTTTGCAGATGAAGGAACTGAGGCCTGGCAACGAGCTGGTAACATTGGGGTTCAGACTTCGATGACCCTACCTCTTAGTCACCTGTGGTACTACCCTCTTAGATAACTGCGCTGAACATTTACCAAGCTGCTTTTTGTTAGGCTGCTTCTTGATTCTCACAGCACCCCTGTGAGCTGCATGGATACACGTTATGCTGGTTTTGTTGGTAAAGAACCATAGAGGTAAAGAACTGGACTCACGTGGGTAGTTAAGTGGTAGACCTGGAGCTAGAATAGTGCTCTCTACATGTTCAGTACGTTAGTGGATTTCAGGATTGAAAAGATTTTTGTGAAGACTCATTCTATATAAGGGATAGTTCTGAAGGGAATATGGAGGTTGAGGGGGGTCTTTTCCCTCAAGAGATGTGGTCAGGATTTCAAGATATTGTAGTTGCTCTTTCAAACTACACTCCTGATTGAAAAACTCCAGGAATTATGAGAGCATTATGCATGGGAATGCTGTGGAAGTGTAAGAGAGGGTAGGGATTTACTGTTTTACATAGTGAATGTATCAGCTGTTTGTGGACTAGGCACTCAGTATTTTGTTTTTTTTAGTTGTGATCTTTATGTAAAGTATAATTCTAGTATGATGGAGCAGTGACATGGTAAGTTATCAATCTTCAAAGAGTACAATCAGGAAAACAGTTCCAAAACCATATTAATCATAATTAATCTTACTTGACTGACTCAGAAGCTTCTTAAGGTATTTTGGACTTATCTTTATCGATGTATTAGGAATTAGGTTATAGACTGTCAGGAAAAGTTTTTAACATACTGGGTCTATTTAGAACTTCAGATAGATAATTGGGTGCCAGAATCAAGTAGGGTGTTTATTGACAATTGGAAGCAAGTTAGCAAGGAGACTATTGGTAAGGCATTTATTTAGCTGGTTTAGGTAGCTTCAGTTTCTTTGAAAGATTGCAAATTTGTTAACTATATATAGCAGTTACAAGTCAAGTTATGTTGGAGTAAAATTTGGAATTTGAGAAACCAGCAGAAACTTTAAGAAATGTGTAATTGGCACAACAAACTGCACAGGTTGGAAGTGTGCGATTTGATATAATCAGTGAATGAAAATACAATTATAACCTGTAGAAGTTTTTGCTGCCCCTTGGTAATCCTGAGTCCTCCTTTCCCCCACCTCCAGGCAACTATTAGTTTGTTCTCCACATCAGTATGTATCAGTGCTTCTCATTGGGAGATTGCTTTCCCTTCAGGGGACATTTGAAAGTGTCTTGGGGATTTTCTTTTCCCCCTTATCTTCATCTTCAGATCTGAGGAATGGGGCTGCTTCTGGCCTCCCTTGGGGAGAGATCAGGGATCCTGCAGCACATAGGGCAGGCTCAGACAACAAAATAAATTTCTGGCCCAAAATGTTCATACTGTTGAGGCTGAGAGAACCTGCTGTAAATTAGTTTGCCGGATTACATTTTCTCACACACAGCTTTACATGGTGAAGTCATACTACATGTCCGCTGCTTCTGTCTGGTATCTTTGAGTGTAATTATTTTGAGGTTCATCCATGTTGTGTGTAATTCATTACTTACTGTTGAATAGCAGTTCAGTGTATGAATACAGTTTGTTGATTCATTCACCTGTTAGTGGTGAATTTAGTTGCTAAGTGGTGTTCAACTCTTGTGACCCCATGGACTGTACAGCCTGCCAGGCTCATCTGTCCATGGGATTTCCCAGACAACAATACTGAAGTGGGTAGCAGTTCCCTTTAGGGTATCCTCCCAACCCAGGGTTTGACCCGGATCTCCTACTTTGCAGGCAGATTTTTTATCTAGTGAGCCACCAGGGAAGCTTGATCTCTGCCTGTTAGTAGGTAGACATTTAGATTTCCAGTTTTTGGGAAACTGGAATAAATAATGTTGTTATGAGCATTCAGGTATAAGTTTTTGTATGGATATATTCATTTTCTTCTGGGTAAGTATCTAGTTGTGCATAACATGGTAGGTGTATTTTAATGTTTTGAATTTATAATCTCGTAAATTTGGGGTATTTAGGATAAAACAGTTTTTCGTCAGTGTAGCTAAATGATAATCTACTTGTAAAAATGTACTTCTAAAAGGTTTTTTACAGTTGTGTTGCATGTATTTTAGGGCTAGAAGAATATTCCCCTAATTCTGTCTAGAAGATAAATGAGAAAATTGAACATTTTTTAAAAATGGGATTTTGTTCAGTTATATCATCTGTACTTGAATATATGTCATGTGAGGTTTTTTTGAGGATGGTTCTCTACTATTCTGTAAAGAATAGAGTTGATAGTGATTATTAGATTTATGAAAAGGTCAGTTTTTTAAGAAACGGCAAGTGATGAGATAGTTCACCTGTTTTACTTAGGAGGAAACTTCTCAGAGAGAGGAAATGATTAGCTGGAGAAGGATTTGGGTATAGTGGTGCTGTGGGCATACCTTGGGCATAACCCACATGAGCTGCCTTCTGGATGGCGAGCCCTGTGGTGTGGATTAACCCCAAACCAAATCTCCATCTTTTGTGGTTAGATTGGACAGTTTATTCTTAGCAGTAATGCTGCATGGCAGAATTTGGCCTAGACACTTTGTTACCTTTGTCTTGTAATGAGTTATTTATACATTTTGTAATTTATAAGGTGAGTTGAGCAGTCTGTTAAAACACAGGCTGGAACTGTAACTGTGTCATGGACCCTGTGTCAGAATAATGTTTTTTAATGTTGCTGATAGAATATTTGGGCTTCAAAAGAAGCCAATTCTGTTACCAATGTATTTCTACCCATAGACCCTCTAGTTAGGCCCATGAAATGAAAATTGATCTCCGTTTTATTAATTGTAACACTTGTCCTTCTCATCTGCTGAGGGTAAGACGCATGGACGTGTGCTGTTTGGCAGCCCTGGTGCTGGGCTTTCCTGTGGAGTACACAGGTGGACTGTGTTTATGGTGTGTAGTCAGCCTAAGGAGAGTCAGTCATGAGCCTGGGTAGACAGAGTAAAGATTTCTAGGAATCCAGGGATTGTGTGGCCCTATCCCTTTATGTCATCTGCCAGCCCTTGTGAAGGAGGTCTGTTGATTGCATGTTGATATTGGTATCAATCAGATCATGGAGGAAGTTGCTTTCCTTAATATTTGGCATACTTGTATTTGGCTGTGAGGGACCAGTTTTTAAAAAAATACCTTGGGGACTAAAATAAGTTGCTAACTTTAATTTTTCCAGGTACACTGAAAGAAAGTCCTCCAGCTGCCATTCCCCACTGCAGGGAAGACATATCCTAGAATAAAGATCAACCCTTACTTAAAAAAAGGTGGTCTTGTAAATCATCAATACCATAGTGTTGATTTTTTTGTTTTCTTTGCCTTTTTGTCATGGATCACAAAGTCTCTGCTGGAATCTGTAGTTGTGGGAGTCCCTCAGTTCTCACTGGTAGAAAAGCAGAGGGCTTGGAAAGCAGACAGTGCTGGACTTGATGCACAAGAGGACTTCTGTGGCTGCTGGCTCCCCAGTTGTTCCTGGTCAGCTCTCACTGGTGTCCGCCTGTGATCACGGGGGCTTAGGGAGCAGTCTTGCTCAGCCGGCCCAGCCTTGCCCTGGCTGTGCGCACACTCTGGCCAGTTCCTTGGCTTTGGCCCGGGCTTCCAGCCTGTCTGGTTCTGTCCTTTGGGAGCCTGCATTTCTCGTGAACCTTTTTTCCTGCTCACTCTAAGCCACATTTGTACCTGTAGGGTTTAGAAATGCTACTCCGTGGAAGCACCTAACACGAAGGTAGAGAGTATTGCAGGAAAGTCCACGCAAAAAAAAAAAAAAAAATCCACCCTTCTCTGCCAAAGAATTGTTAGCCTGCTTTTTACCTACCAGAGTTGCTTGACTTCAGTTTCCCTAGCCTCAAAGTAATGGAGTTGAGTAGAGAAAGGTTTCTTTCCCTTAAAAAAAAAAACACACACACAAAAAACACGTGGTAAGATGTATGTAAATTTCACCATCTTAAAATGATTACATGTACAATTTAATGGCATTAGGTACAGTGTTGTACCTATTCACTCACCATTTCCAGAACTTTTTTTTTTTTTTATCATCCCAAACAAACCCTGTAGCCATTAAACAGTAACTCACCATTCCCATCTCTACCCAGTCCTGGGTAACTTTACCTCTCCTTTTTTTCTCTATGCCTGACTTATTTCACTTAGCATAATGTTTTCAAAGTTCATCTCTTTTGCAACATGTATCAGCACTTCATTCCTTCTTTTTCTTTTTAATGACTGAGTAATATTTCATTGCCTGGATCTACCACATTTTGTTTATTCCATTCATCTTTTGGTGTATGCTTGGGTTGTTTTCACTTTTTGCTACTGTGAATACTGCCTAGGAGTGGAATTGCTCGGTCCTCTGGTAATTATGTTTTAACTTTTTGAGTAATTGCCAAACTGTTTTGTAGTAACTGCACCATTTTACATTCCCACTTAAAAATTTTTTTTGCCCCCACAATGAAAGTTACTTATTTGTAGGGCTGAAGTTTGTTGGGCCTATGTGTACCACCTCTTTGGGGTTCCATGAAGTCTTATAAATCTTCCCTTCTGTTTTCCTGTTACTGTCTTAGAATTAAAGCACCTCAGGTAGGGAGATGGCCTCCCCACCCCCACCACGTATGTTAGAGCCCCACAGGAGTGTGTGAAGGCCTAGGAAAGCACATTTGTCTTGGAAATGGTTTTTTTGATAGGTGGATTTTCAGGAGTGTACTACTGCAGTTTTCTGCTCTATGGACCATTTCAGTTTGAGTGACTCAAATCAATCAATATTCTTATGTTATATGTAACTTTGCCTGAGATAATCAGGATAATTTGCCTGGAAAATCAAATATTGTCTTTTGGGTTGTGCTAACTTGTGAATGTTTTTTTCTCCTCTTTTGAATTCAGTGAAGGAGAACGACCTGCTCAGAATGAGAAGAGGAAGGAGAAAAACATAAAAAGAGGAGGCAATCGCTTTGAGCCATATGCCAATCCAACTAAAAGATACAGAGCCTTCATTACAAACATACCTTTTGATGTGAAATGGCAGTCACTTAAAGACCTGGTTAAAGAAAAAGGTAATGGTACTGGTGGTTGAGTAGGGTCAGAAGGTTGGTGTGTCATCTTCTCTGTGCCTAATTCCTTGGCTATTTTTTGTCAGTGGAAGCTGTTCTGAGTAGAGCATGTGTTCTCTCCAGGCTTGAGAGCTAAGCCCCCTCCCTATCCACCCTACCTTTTTTCCTTTTTTTTGTGGTCATGCACTTGTGTGTCAAATGGGGGCATTTTGTATGATCCCTTGGCCTATGAATGATTTCACTGGCTTAGTATGGTTAACAGGGCTTCGATTAAACTTGAGGGGAGCCTCTTTGTTAGGGAATTAAGGAAATTTTTTGAATTCTTCCTATTAGGTGGGAGAAATTTTTTTCTTTTCCCTTTTTGTTTTAAAATTCTGGCGGGAAGGTAGTACTTTGTCTAAATTTTGTGGATGTCTTCCTGGGATCAAAATTTGGTGGCTGGAACATGTGCTGCTCAGATTCTAAATTATAAATCCATGCCCTGGGGAGGAAAACACAGACTCAATTGGCAGTTGGGTAGCTCAAAGTAAAGCATCCGCTGTGTAATTTGGTGCCTTCTGGCACCCACCAGTCCTAACCCTGGTGTCCAGAGTCTGGTTGAGGCAGAGGAAGCAACGGAAGCCCTGCTGCCACCAGGAGGCCCTGGGCGGTTGGCTGCCCCCGTGTCCTCTGCCTCTGCCTCCTGTGCACACCGTGTGTGTCCTCCTCCTTGTCACACTCTTGTTCTGCTGCGTTTGTTGTCTTTTCCTGATTCTGGGCCCTGCTGGTGGCACACAGGGCTAAAGAGATTGCTCAGCCCCGGTTTAGATGAAACTTGATAGAGAACCATTTGTCTAAAGGCCTGGAGGTCTCCCCTCACTCTTACCCCATGGGAAAACTAGAATCAAATAATTCTTAACCGGAGTCTTTTTGAAGGACTGAAAGGTACTGGTTTTTCTGGAGCATTCATAATGTAAAGAGATTTGAGCTTGATTTGTCAAATGATTAACATCTCAGTGACAGACAGATGCCACTTGGATAGGCCATTTTGGTATGTGTACTGGTGCTCCCAGCATTGGGTTTTGAAATTATGAATGGCCCACTGCCATCATGGTCCCATCATTTAATTCAACCACAACATGCCAGAAGCATTAGGCACTGTGAACCTCTCTGTACAGTCATGTAGGCTGCTCCCATGTAGTATTTCTCCAGGTCACATGGATGGAAAAACGTTCTGGTGTGAGGTTTGTTTTCCTGCCTTGATCAGCCAAATCATTCCTGCCAGTGCTCCTAGGGCACGAGTGAAGTTTCTTTTTGTCTGAAGGGCGTGTCACGAGGCATCCCAGATGCAGTGTTCTTGGTTTTTGGGACTGCTGCTTCAATAAAGCTTAGAATTTCTGTACAGCACAGTTGGGTCTCATTCGAATTAGTTTTTGGAATAACCTCCAAATTTGTGTTCTCGCGATTTGGTTGAACCGCTGAATGGATACATCCATTGATAATAAGGTATAGTAGTTCCAAGAACCAGGAATGTGGCTTTGAAAATGCAATTGTTAGAACTTTGTAAGAGATTGCAGGCCAAATTATTTTCCATTTTTAGGAGTGTGTGAACCAGTTTTGGGACATGATGGATAAAGTAGGTGACATTTTTACTGCTTTACCATTCAGTAATTCAGTTTTGGGAGCCTTAAAGCTGGTAGCAGCAGCAGCAGCAGCCATGACGTTTCTGGATGTAGAAGCAGTTCACCTCAACTTCCTATTTTGCACTGTATTAAGTGTGGAGCCAGCCTGGTGGTTTATTCGGATACTTCCAAACTGGTTCTCATATTCCCCTGGCATACTGCTATGAATGCCCTGGCTCAGCCCTTTCAGTGTATTTTTGGTGGTGTAATTTAGAATTACAGGTGTGCAGTAAATCAGTTATTTTTAATAAACCTTAAAATGTTCTTGTTTAGCGCTCCCCTGTACAGGTTAAATTAATTACCTTTCTGTTTAATTAAGTTTTAGCAGTATTGGATTGTGGATAAAGGGATTCATAAGAGAAAGGTAATCTTTTCATGGTAAATCTTATATTCAGTATGTGAAGTCAAAAGAAAAATACTGTTTATGTAAGTACAAATGTTCTTATTTTCATTTTGAGGTTTTTAAAACTATTTTAATTCATGTCTTGGTAAACAAAAAATATGTTTCAATGATTATTTGAAATCTGAAATATATTCTTAAAATCTGTCACAATGTTTTAAGGTTTTAGAAGACTTGTTATTGCACAGGGGAGAAAAAAGTTGGGAATAGAGGCTCTTACAGTCTAAAAGTATTATTCTCAGGACAGTCTGAAGTGGGCAAACCACAATAGTGGGCTGTTGTGATCCAACCACTCTTGATCAGTCTATATTTTAAGGTCTGTTCCTGATGAAATCATACCCCTGTTGTTTTCAGAAAACTAGTGAGATGGCTAGAATTAGTTGTCCTCGGCTTAGAAATGTGAAAAGTGCTCTGTCATTGCAGCACTACCTATAATATATAATAGCTGCATCTCAGAACTCAGGTAGTAGCTTTGAGATGGCAAGACAGGAGCTTTTTTCTAAGGATGATCACGCATCATGTACCCCTCCCTAATTCCTGCTCCTCGGACACCAGGTATATCTTCTCTGTTAGCTTTTAACAGCCTTCTCATCATGTACTCCTCCCTAATTCCTGCTCCTCGGACACCAGGTGTATCTTCTCTGTTAGCTTTTAATAGTATTCTCGGAGCACCTGTTAGTAATGCATGTCTTATGTGAACAGACCGCTGGTGCCTTTTCCCCTGGATGGGATCACAAAGCTTGTTTGGTGGCAGTGTCATGCAGTCAGCATTGCTGGTTTTAAAGAGAAGAGGTATTGAGAGCTTTGTTTTGTTCTGTGCCAGGCTGCTTCCGCTGCCCCCTGTCGCATCATATACCATTCAGGGAGAGATGGATTAAACAGCCCACAGAACTGAACTCACCCTTTTCCTTGAGCTTCCCTGTTCCTGCTCTGAATGTCCTGAAGGCGCAGAGGAGAGGTTTTTTGTTGGCTCAAGAAGATCTACATTGTGTATCTAGGAGCAGAACTTTATTTTCAATTTAAGTAAAAGTCCCTACCAGGCCTGTTTGGCTCCTCGTGTTTTCCTTTGTCCCTGTGATCATGCTTATTTTTAATGGAGACATTACGTGGAACATATGACTTGCATGAACACTGAAGAGTGGATTGAAACAAAAACTGAGATCCAGTGTAAGATAAATTTGAATTGGAGACTGCCAGACCAGGTTTGAAAGTGACTGAACAGTCTCACAACTGCCTGGTTTTCATCACTTGACAAATATTGGTAGACACGAACGTCTCAAGAATGTTTGACCGTAAGGTCTGGGTGAAAAATTAAGACTTATGTGAGCAAAGGGTGATTGATTGATTTTGGGAATTGTAAGCTTAAAGGGTGTTATGCACTGTTTTAGAGAAGTCCTGTGTGCCCAAGGAAAGCTCATAGTTGAGCTGTTCTCCAGCAGCCTGGAGGTGGGGCAGCTGCACCCTGGCGGGACTGAGCTGGAGCGCAGTGTGAGGAAGACAGAAGGCCAGCGGTACAGCTTACTCGCAGTCAATCTCAAGGGTAGCAGCAGTCAGTTTAACTTGTGTAAGCAAGGATTTCTTAAGCACTTAATCCTTCTGTTTTTATTGAATGCGTCACTTTAAGTAAATTTCACATTCCAGCTGACAGAAAACTGAGGCCCAGAGGGCAAGTATAGTCCAATAGTAAGTCTCTGTTGGCTCTCAGTGATAATCTACATTGTGAGTCTGCAGAGCAGAACTTTATTTTTAATTTAAGTAAAAATCCCTACCAAGTCTCTGTGACTCCTTGATGCTGTCCTCTGTTGGATATTCAGCCTGCGTTTTGGAAAGGCCTGTTGCTGCTGCAGCATTCATATCTGTGGGTACTTGGATCGAACCTTAACAGTGCAACCTGCCTGTCTTACTTGTTGGGTTTTGGTCAAGTTAGAGAGGCAGTGTTCTGCTGTGTGGAATTAGCAGCAAGAATGTGCTTAATCATTTTTTATAACTTGTCCATGAATTGAATATTCATTGTATCGGATAATGTTTTTTGCTATGTGTCAAGTTAGCTGTATAGCAAAGAAACACGCTTTCCAAGTTAAAATACGCATTTTTTCCCATGCACCCCTCCATTAGAGTGGCTCCCTGAGCATTGGCTGAGTGGCAATGTTTGATAACATGGTTTTGAGCTCCTCCCCCACCCCCTTTAGGCCTTTCACATATGAGTTCTCTTCAGTGAAGCTTTAGCCCCTGTACTTTGATACAAAGACGTGCAGGAGTGTTAGAGCAGAGTAGCTCCAAGGGACTACCTGAGTTCTTTGGGAGTTGCTCATTTTCTTATCCTCATCATGTTTTATTCTTGAGGTAATATTTTGAATAATCCACCTTAATGTTGGTTAACAGTGAGTTCTTGGAGCATTTTAAAATAAAGGTAGGTAATAACATTTGGCATTCAATTTTTCAAAGACTTGGTTTTTTCATTCAGAAACTTGGATGTTTAAAGCTGCAGTAGAATTTGTTTTAGCAGTCTACTCTTGGGATTCCATGGATTCCATCCATGATCAGGAACAAGAGGAGCAGCAGTATTTTCCATTAATACCTGCAGATTCTGTCTCTGTGAGACTTGAAACTGCCAGTTTGTTAACTCTGCCTCACAGCCTTAACTTCTGTGCTTGGGTTGATTGGTTCTTTTAAACTTCATTTCATTGAATGTGACTATAGACTATGAATAGTTGACACATTTTGCCTTCAAAGTGTTAATAGTTACACTGACTGTACTTAACAGGCCTTTGCTTTAATAATGTAAAACGAAAGGAGAGGTGGCCTTTTTAAAGGTTTTGTTACCATCTTCCTGTAGAGAAGTATGAGTTGGTAACTGTTGCAGATTCTGTAACAGTGGTTTGCTTACACCTCTGAATTGATGTGGTCTCTCAGGGTATAGAGATCAGAAAATTATGAATTTATGAGGAACGTGGTTATTATGGAAACAGTGCTACTCATGGTAGAACCGCAAGACTTGCCTGACCTATAGCTATACTGAGGATGGAGGTTTTTTAAATGTAATTTTTAATAAGCAGCTGTACCTTTTGGGGAAGAGAGAACCCTTTAAGCAGAGTTATTGGTAGAGAGGATTGAAGTTGGATTCGTGCTGTCTCGAGAATGTTAAGTAGACAAAGTCCTAATTTCTAAACCTGGCTTTTGGTTAAAATGGTTATGATCATGGAAAAAGGTTTGGTTTAGACTTCTTGGTTTCTGGGTTGCAGTGACAACTTTTTGATAAATCAATGTCTTTTTAGGCACAAACTAGAAACTTCTAAAAATGCAACAATATTTGAATTCTGACAACATGGTTACAGCTGTCAGAGTTAGATACTGTGTTTTTTAAATTTATTTTTAAGGTTATTAGGTAGTATTCTCAGCTCTAGGAGGTTAACTTGGGATGGGGTCTCTTCACTGTCTTGATACAACTTGGCATTTGCATCAACCTGGAGTCAAGGGTCCTCAAATGGCTGCTGCTGTTGAAATAAATGGCTTTTAACATGGCCTCAAGAATGACTACAGCATTTTTGGACTTTCTTTACTTTTGTAAGGATGACAGAAAGCTAATTTGTATGACTATTTATTCCTTGGCTGTGATCATTTTTAAATGGTGCATACTCCAAAAGTTAAACCAGTTCCTCCTAATTTTTTCTTTAGAAATAATCCTAATTTCTTTTCTTTGCACCGATTTTCCTTCCTGTTTTGTACAAAGTGCTGGTGTAGTCTGTAATATTTCAGGAAAGGACAAAGGAGGTGAGGCTATAGATTTAAACTTTGAATACTTGACCTTCTTCCTGTCTACTGCCATGCAAATATATTACTAATAAGTATGCTCTTCAAATTTAAAAAAATTAATCTTACTTTGCACTTCAGTCTTTTTGTGGTATATTAATTTTAAAATCCTTATAATTTTAATATCCTTTGAGCAAAGGAATAGGCTAGGCAAGACTTGGGGCCATTAAGAGATTTATTTTTGTACTGCTAAACCAAATTGAAAACTGAGTTAGAGGAGGCTTTATCATCATAAAGAATAATCCTGAAAATGAAAAAAATATTTCTTGGAACAAAAGCCCTTTCTTGACTTTGGAGAGTCTGCTTAGCTGTTATTTCCTCCAAGTTAACACTAAAATTTCTGGGCTTTTTTGGTGTGTTTGTGCCATCTTCAAGTTCAGCAGCCATTTTGGTGGTTGTCTTGGTGGGTTCTAACATCTGGTTGTGGTGGTCATGAATTGGCAATCCAAACCTGGAGGAAAATCTGTGGGTTCTTTGGAAATGTTTGTTTTTTTCCCCTTTTGTGTCAACTAGCCTTCTGAGTGAGTCTTTGTAGCTCTTGAGGTGCCAACTGAGCTCTAAGTTTGCATTTATCTGTGTCCTGTAGTGAGAAGGTTGAGAGAGCAGTGAGAATAAAGCCTGGCTTAATTCATTGAAAAGAATGCAGATGCTGCTCTGGTTTTGTGATGGATAATTTATACATCCTGCTTGTGATAGTTAGGAAGCCTAGTGCTGTGTGCAGAAATCAGCCACAGAATTTGTGGGGCCCAGTACAACATGAAAACACCAGGCCCCTTATTTAAAAACTACTGAGCATTTCAAGACAGCAGCAGAGCGTTAACTAAGTGCATGGCCCTCAGCAGAGCCCGATGCGATTGGACAGGTTGCACACTCCTGTAGCCAGCCATGCTATGTGTGCGCCTTTTGAGCATATACGTGTACACATCTTTGTAGTGAACAGTTGAGCTCATTCAGTGGCATTGCATTTAGTGTGCTGTTTACCTGCTTTCAGCAGTCAATGTGTAAAACTGTTTTCCTTCCTTCTTCCCAAAAGTGAATCATGCAGACTTCTTTCCTGTAGATTTGGATTGCCTGTAGTCATGAACGAGCATTTCAGACAGGGAAATAGCTTGTTTGAGGTGGGAGGAAAATCAAGGACATATTGTTAACAAGTTTCACCTACTTTTACTGCACACCTGTAATGCCTAGTGTGGCGGTTTAGAGAACATGGAGTGTTTCTGGGCTTTCTTATAAGGCAGAGGCTCCATACAAGGTTGCTGATGATTGTTCTAAATTCCCATTGTTTTCTTGGCTTTTCTCCCTTGGTTTATGTGTCGTCTGGAAACTGATTTGTAGTTGGTGAGGTAACATACGTGGAGCTCTTAATGGACGCTGAAGGAAAGTCAAGGGTAAGTGTCTGAGAGAATTTCTTCTGTGGATTTACTACATGAAAAATGTAACTGTATGGTGGCGTGGAATCGAATGAAATCAGGAAGGCAGTGAGTGCTCATGTTACAGTAGCTATGTTTGGTTTGCCAAACATCCGAGAGGGGTGGGAGGGGATTTGCCAACTGGAGTCCCGCTTTTCCAAATGGCTGGCCAACGAGCTTCTTGGTATTCTTTTTGGATGCCCAATTTGGATAACTGGGGACCAAGAGCAGCATTGTCTCTTTGTTAACAGAGGAATTGGCTGTGTGTGAATTATGCATGGAATTTTAGCGGTGGTATATTAATGTAAAACGTGTGTTCTTGTCTAGAAAATGTTACTTTTGGTTGTTTGCTGAATTTGAAAGTTGTGTGAACCAAAGATTCTGAAAAGTTGCCTTTGTGCCAGTAAATTGTAAAACAAATACTAAAATGTGAACGTTTAAAATTGGCCTCGTTTAAAGAGAAAATTAACTATTTTTTGTCGTGCAATAGAATGGCTTAGAATAATCAAAAGGATGAGCTTAATTTATGGAAGGGATGGATTTAAGGAGGAGTATGACAAGGAATTGATTGAGTGCCGAGGGAAGCAGATCTAAAGTTTGTGTGATTTCTTGGAGAACCTGAATTTAGGTCTGCTCATTATAACTTCAGCAGCACTAGTGCAAAAGCTGGTAATGTGAAGAGAGGAGACGCTAGGAGCGGAGCTCTTAATAAGGAAGGCCAGGCAAGACACTCTGTCAGCTTCCCCTTAGAAGGGTTAATTTAAAAACTGTTACAAAAATCATACTTTTAATTTATAACTGTCACTGAAATTTACTTTTTTCTTTTTCCCTCCCTTGCTCTTCTGACTGGTCTGTGGCTTCTTCCAAAGGGATGTGCGTAAGTATTGTCTCATTACTTATTGGCAATTGAACCTTCTCAGCTGTAGGACTGGTTTCACTCATTTCCTTTTGACTCTTCATAGTGTTGTTGAATTCAAGATGGAAGAGAGCATGAAAAAAGCTGCTGAAGTTCTAAACAAGCATAGTCTGAGTGGAAGACCACTGAAAGTCAAAGAAGTAAGCTCATGAAACACTGTGGATACCATCTGTAGTTGTCAAGTTGTCCCTGTTTGGAGATAGGAAAAGACAGATATAGTCCTTGGTGACATTTTACAGAGCAGAACGTCCTGTTGTTGTTAAAGAGGAGGGTCAGTCGCAGGCTTCAGCAGTCTTTCCCATAAGAACTTTGGGATAGTGGCTGAACACATCTTGAGCCCACTGCCTGCTGCCTTCCCGACACCTGTGGTTTGTCTTAGGTCAGCCTGCCTTGGTTTGGCCACTCAAACTGAGCCCATGGTTTTCTACTGTGTGTGTGTGTGTGTGTGTGTGTATGTTTGAGGTATTCTACATCTGCAGTTTTACTCAATCTGAATCCTCATCTTTTTTTTGTTAAGTGTGTTTGAGTCCTTTTTCGTAGCTAATCCAAATCAGGTGTCTTCTGTCCCTGAATGAAAATGGGAGGTTTTTGTTTAATTCAATCCTTCCTTGACTTATTTTTACCTCCTACTCTTGAAGGAAGGTCAGTAAGTGCACAGAGGCCAGAGAGGAAGCATGGTAGGACTTGAGTGCTCGCATGTGAAGGTGGCACACAGAACGGCCAAGTTCAAGAATAAACATCAGCGATTCATGAACCTTTGCACGCATTACTCAGGAGTTGAATGCCTGAATTCTTGAAGGATGAAGTAAATAACCTTGGTGATTTAGAGCTGTGTTTTCAAACTTTTGGGAAATCACCAAAATGGGGTTTGCACAAATTATAAAACCTCATTGAATTAGTGAGAATTCAACTATACCAAGCCCTTGAAGATCTTATTTCAACCTGGAAGTTGTGGCTAATCATTTCATCCACCCCTTTACCTTTTGTTTTTTCCTTAGTTCAGATTGAGAGCTGAATTTTATACCCTCCCTTTCTTCCTCATTCTTTTGGCTGGAATTGTTCCTGGCCTGGCAGTTTGGTTTTAGTTCATTTGAATTTCTTGTTACAGATTTTGAGAAATGGTTTCTAAACATCCTCTCAATATCTGAAATTTTAGGAACATCACTTAACTGTTGGAGCTGGTTTTAATTGTCACTAGGTCAGTTAAATGTAACCTTTTTGTGCTTATTTTAGGATCCTGATGGTGAACATGCCAGGAGAGCAATGCAAAAGGTGATGGCTACGACTGGTGGGATGGGTATGGGACCAGGTGGCCCAGGAATGATTAATATCCCACCCAGTATCCTAAATAATCCTAACATCCCAAATGAGATTATCCATGCATTACAGGCTGGAAGACTTGGAAGCACAGTATTTGTAGCAAATGTAAGTAAATGGACACATTGTTTCGTAAAGTTTGAGTTACTGCTTTAGATGGTCTTGTCAATGAGTTAAAACATAGCTCTGACATTTGAGCTGGGGGTGGGGGGTGGGGGAGCTAAAGCAGGGTTAATGGGCTTTGTCCCCTAATGACCACAGTAGTCATAAGTCACACAGGCTTGACCCATGGTCCTGTTGGGGCATGTGTACTGAGTTTTGCTTGTGTTTGTAAGAGTACGTGCGGGGTAAAGTATATGAACAGAGGTTGTATATTGATGTTCCCTTCTTGTTATGTCTGGGTGTATGGTAATAAACCTTTGTCATTTGCAAAGGGAAAAAAAAGTGGATTGGGGAGGATGATGGTAAACCTTAAATGGGGAGCAAAGTTTTTTAGTATTCACAAAATAAGCATTACTTTGAAAGGAATGAGGTGACTTAAATCGTTACTTTAGAGAAAAGACTTTACTATTAGTAAATAGTAGTTAAAATAGGCTTATGACATTATTTTTGTAACATTTTCTAATGCTTGTTTTCTACCCAAAGCATGTCACATTCATGAAGTAAAAATGTTTACAGTGAGATTTGCCTCTCTCTTCTCTTGATTAGCTGGATTATAAAGTTGGCTGGAAGAAACTGAAGGAAGTTTTTAGTATGGCTGGTGTGGTGGTCCGAGCAGACATTCTTGAGGATAAAGATGGAAAAAGTCGTGGAATAGGCACTGTTACTTTTGAACAGTCCATTGAAGCCGTGCAAGCTATATGTATCCTTTTTTTTGGAATTCAACTTAGTGAATTTAGTTTGGCTTAAATGTTGTATTAGTAATGCAGGTTTGTGTGGGAAGTGGTAATTTTGTGTATTAGCATTTCCTGTGTTACTAGAGGATCCTCAGGTGGCGCTAGTGGTAAAGAATCACCTGCCAGTACAGGAGATGCAAGAGATATGGGTATGATTCTTGGGTCAGGAAGACCCCCTGGAGGAGGCGATAGCAACCCACTCCAGTATTCTTGCCTGGAAAATCCCATGGACAGAGGAGCCTGACGGGCTACAGTCCTTGGCGTCTCAGAGTCAGACACAAGTGAACGTGTATGTACACATGACTAGAGAAAATACGTTCAGTTCAGTCAGTTCAGTTGCTCAGTTGTGTCCTACTCTTTGCGACCCCATGAATCGCAGCACGCCAGGCCTCCCTGTCCATCACCAATTCCCGGAGTTCGCTCAGACTCACGTCCATTGAGTCAGTGATGCCATCCAGCCATCTCATCCTCTGTCGTCCCCTTTTCCTCCTGCCCCCAATCCCTCCCAGCATCAGAGTCTTTTTCCAATGAGTCAACTCTTCGCATGAGGTGGCCAAAGTACTGGAGTTTCAGCTTTAGCATCATTCCTTCCAAAGAAATCCCAGGGCTGATCTCCTTCAGAATGGACTGGTTGGCTCTCCTTGCAGTCCAAGGGACTCTCAAGCGTCTTCTCCAACACCACAGTTCAAAAGCATCAATTCTTTGGCACTCAGCCTTCTTCACAGTCCAACTCTCACATCCATACATGACCACAGGAAAAACCATAGCCTTGACTAGACAGACCTTTGTTGCCAAAGTAATGTCTCTGCTTTTGAATATGTGATCTAGGTTGGTCATAACTTTCCTTCCAAGGAGTAAGCGTCTTTTAATTTCATGGCTGCAGTCACCATCTGCAGTGATTTTGGAGCCCCCAAAAATAAAGTCTGACACTGTTTCCACTGTTTCCCCATCTATTTCCCATGAAGTGATGGGACCGGATGCCATGATCTTCATTTTCTGAATGTTGAGCTTTAAGCCAACTTTTTCACTCTCCACTTTCACTTTCATCAAGAGGCTTTTTAGTTCCTCTTCACTTTCTGCCATAAGGGTGGTGTCATCTGCATATCTGAGGTTATTGCTATTTCTCCCGGCATTCTTGATTCCAGCTTGTGCTTCTTCCAGTCCAGCGTTTCTCATGATGTACTCTGCATATGAGTTAAATAAGCAGGGTGACAATATACAGCCTTGACGTACTCCTTTTCCTCTTTGGAACCAGTCTGTTGTTCCATGTCCAGTTCTAACTCAAGAGGCAGGACAGGTGGTCTGGTATTCCCATCTCTTTCAGAATTTCCCACAGTTTATTGTGATCCACACAGTCAAAGGCTTTGGCATAGTCAATAAAGCAGAAATAGATCTTTTTCTGGAACTCTCTTGGCTTTTTCCATGATCCAGCAGATGTTGGCAATTTGATCTCTGGTTCCTCTGCCTTTTCTAAAACCAGCTTGAACATCAGGAAGTTCACGGTTCACGTAGTGCTGAAGCCTGGCTTGGAGAATTTTGAGCATTACTTTACTGGCATGTGAGATGAGTGCAATTGTGCGGTAGTTTGAGCATTCTTGGGCATTGCCTTTCTTTGGGATTGAGAATGCGTTACTGTGGATATTATTACGGGAGTCCAATAGTGTGTAGATAGAAGCGATGGTTTGAAAATGGGCACATGTCAATGGGTGGTGGTCTCCGGGGTTTTCTTTTTAGAGGGTCTGATTTGAAGGGAGAGGTAAATCCTTTCAGGGCCTGTCTTCTCCAGTGGATTGACATTCTGGAAGAAGCACCTCTCTGAGTCGAGGCTGCTCACTCTAGAGTGACCACAGAGAGGATACCACACAGGAACACTGATCTTAAACTCTGGTAAGATTGTCACTGAGTATATTAGCCAGAAAACACAGTACTTCAAAACATGCTAGAACACCGGGCTTATTGGATGCACTAGGAAAACTGATGTCAGTGCTGTTCTTTTTTTTGCGGGGAGGTGGCGGGCGAAGGGGGAGTTCATGTAGCACATGGAATCTTAGTTCGCTAAGCAGGGATCAAATCTGCTTTCTTTGCATTGGAAGCATGACGTTGAACCATTGGACCATGGAGGGAGTCCCTAATGTGAGTGCTTTTTAAGAGGAGAATGGTTTAGTGAGAAGTATAAGATTTTTTGAATGAAGATCCACACCTAAGGAGTAAGCAGAGGTTTCGTTTTATCCCCCTTGAGCCTTGTTTATTGTTACTTTTATGCTTACTGTAGGAACAAATACTTGAAAGTATAAGCAGGAATCAAAATTACTCATAAATTCACTACTTAGAGGGACTGGTGGCAGCAGTTGGAGTATTTTTCTCTTGGGTATTTCTCTCTTGCTATGCGTGTTTTTAGAATTGCAAGAAATAGCCTTAATTGTAATATCAGCTATGTTTAATGGCCAGCTGCTGTTTGACAGACCAATGCACGTGAAAATGGTAAGTTAATAGGATCTTTTATTTATTTATTGGCTGTGCTGGATCTTTGTTGCCGCACACTGACTTTCTCTGGTTGCTGGGAGTGAGGGCTACTCTCTAGTTGTGGGCCACAGGCCTTCTTATTGCAGTGGCTTCTCTTATTGTGTAGCACAGGCTCTAGGGCACATGGGCTTCAGTAGTTGCGGTTCATGGGCTGAGTTCTTCCGTGGCATGTGGAATCTTCCTGGACCAGGGGTTGAATCCGTGTCCCCTGCATTGGAAGGTGGATTCTTAAGTATTGGACCACCAGGGAATTCCAAGGATCTCTTTAATATACTCAAGTAAGGTTAGCAAAAACATGGGATTATTTAAGAGTGTACATGCACATAGCCATTCTGCTCAATTTATGGATCAGTCTGAGTCAGAGTCTGCAGTACGTTGAGCAAATTTATGACAGAACTAACAAATAACTTTTGCTCCTGCAGCTCTTCAGATATTTTTTCCTTTGCATGATCAGGAGTCACTTGAGTATCCTGCTTGAGCAAGTGGTTGGTTTCAGAGAATGGTTATATATATAGGTTTCCAATTTTCAGAGTATTGGAAGTATGTTTGGTTAGCATCCTATCTGTTGTAAACATAATGAAGTCTGATTCAGAAAGCCTTTAAAGTTCTTTTGGAGCATTTTAGTATAAACATTAGCCCAGCTGTGGCTGTGCCAAAGATGCCAAAGATAACAGTATTAATGATTAATACAGGCATGACTGGAACGTGCTGAGGGTCATCTAGTTAGGACTGAAGGTCAGGAAGAAAACAGAAGAAACTATAAGGATTTGTTTTGTTCCTTTAAGCGTTCAGTTTAGCTTTTTGAATAGATAATTGCTTCACATGATTCACCTGATAACTCAATTGGTAAAGAATCCACCTGCAATGCAGGAGACCCTGGTTCAATTCCTGGGTTGGGAAGATCTGCTGGAGAGGGGATAGGCTACCCACTCCAGTGTTCTTGGGCTTCCCTTGTGGCTCAGCTGGTAAAGAATCCACCTGCAATGCGGGAGACTTGGGTTCCATCCCTGGCTTGGGAAGACCCCCTGGAGAAGGGAAAGGCTGCCCACTTGTATTCTGGCCTAGAGAATTCCATGGACAGTCCATGGGGTCACCAAGAGTTGGACACAACTGAGCGACTTTCACTTGCATGTGATTCCAAAGTCAGAACACATGAAAAGTTGAATGTGAGAGTCTTTCTCTTACTTTGTGTCCAGGTCCCATTCTTCCGCCACAGTGATGTGAACGTTTATTTTTTATCTTTCCCCCTTTACATGAAAGATCGCAACTCGCCCATATTCTTTTTTTTCCCCCATATTCTTTTATTTATACTTGGCATGTTCTTCCGTGGCATGGGTGTATCATCATGTCTCTGATCTGTCCTCTGTTGATAAGAATTGTTTCCAGCTTTGCTGATGCTGGCAGTGCTGCAGGGAATACTGAGATTACTCACTTTCTCTTTCAGGATGAGAGGGCCTTACCAAAGGGAGATTTTTTCCCTCCTGAGCGTCCACAACAACTTCCCCGTAAGTGCCTCAATTATTATGGCTACGATTTTGAATTTAACATATTCTAACCAGAAAATTACAATTACCTTTGAACTTGGGCTGTCAGTCTGCAGTTATCTAGACTGTTCTTGAGCAAAACATTCAAAAAGATTCTTTTCCTTATAAATTTTTTGGGGGTGAAAAATAAGCAGAGAGACAATATAGGAAGGGTTGTTAGGATCACATTGCGGTGAGGCAGGCTGCCCAGGACACAGAAGGTGTAGCTGGGAAGAAACAAACTGCAAAAAAAATGAAAGCCAGTTTGCGCTTGGGTTCAGAAGAGATTGGTTATTACAATATGGCTTAGCAGTCCCACTCTTAGGTGTACACTACAAGAGAGCTGAAACCTTGTACCCACACAGAAACCTGTACACAGATGTTCACGACTGTATGGTTTCAGCTGATGAATGGGTAAATAAAACATGGTAAATCTATACAGTGGACTATTAGTCAGCTGTAAAAGAGAAACGAAGTACTGGTAACATGCTACAGTATGGATGAACTTTGATTCTGTCTATTGGAAATGTCTAGAATAGGTGAGTTCATAAGACAGGTGGATTGTGATTGCCAGGGCCTGGAGAAAGGGTGAAGTTTATGGTATAACAGTCAGAATTTTTATATAGGGTTATTTGTGACATCCAGGTGAAAGTCCATCCTGGGGCAGGGAAGGCATAGGTGGGAAGAGCGGGTAATAGTGAAGTCATCCGGGCGGGCCCACAGAAGGGCAGGGAGCCTGAGCACAGGGAGCAGTGGAGGGGAGGTTTGTGGTGGCCTGAGGGGCTGTGTGTCAGCAGTACAGGCAGGGCTGGCCTGTGGGAGGCAGACTGGGGCTTGTGATAGGGCCAGACCAGCTGGTGTCTGTGAGAGAGGACTTTTCCTCACATGAGGCTGTGGGGTTGAGGTGTTTGGAGGGCCGGCCAGGGCCGCCTCCTGTCTGGAGCAGTGGCTCATGCCTAATGCTTAGCCATCAGAGGTTGAATTGAATGGGAGCCTAGACTAGCATACTAATTCTTGTTTGCAGTTTAGGATTATAGAGGCATAGTAGAGACAGATTTTTGAGGGGAAGTCCATGGTTTCACGAATATAAGATGGGTTATCTGTTGAAAGTTAGCATTATTTAGAGATGGACCCCATTTCCTTGTCATAATCTGTGTGGTTTCTTACAGTAATTACCAGGAACAGGGTGCTGGCTCTTGTTGATTTTGTGCCTAGAAGAGGAGGTGAGGGCTTGCTTGGCAGCCAGACTGGCACCCTGGGCTCCAGGGAGCCCATTATCTGTGGCTTTTGGTTTCCCCAGAAAATCTCAGGTTGACTTCAGTGCTTTGGGGAGTAAGTAACTTTGGTGAGCTCTTGCTGCTGTTTATGTGCGGTTTCAGAACATGGTGTTCATCAGATTAAAAATTGAAGAACTGTTTTTTTGTTGTTTTGTCAATTTTTTTTTTTTTAAGTGAACTTTGTTCCTATTTTTAAAAATCTCACCTGGTCTTAGTCTCCAAGCCATGATCACCCAGAGCATTGCAAGTATCATACACTCTCAGGCCTCATTGGCTGTTTTGAGATCGGCCTGTATTCTGTGGGTAGGGTGGAGTCCTTGGCTCAGGAAGCTTTCTGGGTACTAGATGGGTTTCTTGGATACACTAGCTTCATTACTCAAACCACCTGCAGCAGAGTCAGAGAATAGCCTAAGCCCAATGTGTTAATTGGCTGGTTTATCACATTGTTTTTCCGGAGAAAAGTCCTTTGGGTCACCAGGTTGAGAGATGAGGGTTGGGCGTATTTGTGCTGCTTTCTTTGTGAGGTCTCCAGTTGCCTTTTCTGATTAAACATTTCTCATTTCACTATTCAGGGAAACAAGTAGGTGCTCACAACTTGTCACTGTGTGGGTTGTTGTTCACAGATCTTCTCTGTAGTTCTCATGTGAACTGATTTTTAGTTGTGCTCGTTTTATCTAGATCACACATTCTAGTCCCTGTTGTTTTAGGAGAGCTTATGCCTTTAAAGGGAGAGCTCCCAAATGCATCAGTGTTGAATCATGGATTAGGCCCTGGATTTGGTGGTGCAGATGGGCGGCGGGTCGAGTGTGACAGCTACTCCACAGTAAACAAAGGGTCTTTTTAACTTTTAGGGTCAGGGCTTCCTAAGGAAGTAGAATCAATACTCTGACTTTCTCATTTCCTTTCAGATGGACTTGGTGGTATTGGCATGGGGTTAGGACCAGGAGGGCAGCCTATTGATGCCAACCATTTGAATAAAGGCATTGGAATGGGCAACCTGGGACCTGCAGGTGAGAAGTACAGTGTGCCTCTTGACTGGGGATTTCTGAGGAAGTTCAAGTTATCTTAATAATTTTTGGGTTAATTGGACATTGAGTAGTTCAAGTGGAATGAGGCTCATATTGGGACAAAATTAATTCCTTCCTTATTTATCTTTGATTCATTTTAATTGGGCTTCCCTGGTGACTCAGACGGTAAAGAATCCACCTGCAGTGCAGGAGGCATGGGTTCGATCCCTGGGTCGGGAGGATTCCTGGAGAAGGAAATGGCAACCCACTCCAGTATTCTTGCCTAAAGAATTCCATGGACAGAGGAGCCTGGAGGGTCACAAGAAGTCAGACACGACTGAGCGACTAACTAACGTTTTGATTAAGGCAGTATTTTGCATTTTTACCAAGTGAATACTTCTTTCTAAAGCTATCATGCTTTGCATTTTATCCTCACAAGTCCTTCTGAGCTGAGATACTCAGTTAAGCCTTTGGATAAGAGGAGGCAAGCCAGAGAGATGGTCTTGCTCAAGGTCACACTATCAGTTAGTGACAGAAATTCCTGATCTTGGGACCACCTCACTGCCACTGTCTATCACCCAGACACCTGTGGGCTGTCCCCTGTTGTTTACAGGGCTTCTTGAGGCAGGGGTATTGTCGGATGCAGAAAGACATGGAGGGCCTCGTCGCATGACTACATAGCTCTCCTAGGCCTGTTTAAGAAGAAAAGCAATAGCTAACGATTAAAGCTTTGACATGTAGAATGAACTTTAAACTTCACTTTTTGGTGTTTTCATGCAATGAGGCATTCATATCATTTAAACATACTACGTTTTTATGGCCTCAGACTTACGTCTTGCTTGCAGTTCTTTGAATTGCAAGATGGATACCCTCAACCCTGCTACCGTCAGTTCTGCTTTTCCTTTGTCTCCCTCCCAGACTAAGCTCTGGGGCTGAAGAAAGTGTTTCAGGTGGCTTTACTGATCTGAACACCACATCCCCTGACCTGACACCTCAGAGGAGAGTCTGGGGTTGAGGAGAGGGAAGCCTCAGTGTTTTTAGGAACTGCTCTTTAGAGAATTTTACCTTTAAAGGAGATTTTAAAATCTACTTCTGTTCCCTGAAGTAAGCTTCTAAAAAGTGAATGTGCCCTAGTCTCTTCCTAAAACTTAACATTTCATGTCTAACTTGGTCATTTAGTGAAACTGTGTGAACACTATCAAATTTTGAGTCACATGATGATTAGTTAAAGGCATAAGTTGCTTTCTTGGGATGTGCTAGTTTGTCAGTTGAAATGGAAGAGCCCCTACCCCATTTTTTTTTCCCCCTTGTCAATTAAACTATATTTGGAGTCAGGGATATTTTTTGCTGTTTGGAATTTCTTGTGCTTTTTAAGTTCAAACATTACGGCTTTGACATAATTTTAGTTTGCATTGACTTTTTCTTTTTAAGGAATGGGAATGGAAGGCATAGGATTTGGAATAAATAAAATGGGAGGTAAGACAACTCAAATGAAGTATGAATGTAACTACTTTTAGGTATGGTTTCCCCTCTTTTCTTCCCTATTCCTTTTCTCTTAAGCCCTGCATGAAATTTTCACTTGGGTTTCCAAACAGTTTAAGTCTAGAGATTACTTTTACCCATTGATCCTTCTATTGGGCGACTTGGCTTTTGGTTCTGGCTTTCTCACTGACTAGCTCTGTGACCTTGGGCAAGTCACTCCATCTCTCTGGGTCTCTTTGCTTGTCTGTTCATTGACTGGATTGGATCAGTTCAGCCTTTTGAAGATAGTGATTTTTAAGTAAGGGCTCTAGCCTTTTTTCTCCCAAAGCCCTTAAGACTTGGTAAGTTTCTGGCAGCACATGCCCTAGGTGAAACTTGTGAAAACGTTTTCTATTCCTGTTCACTTTGAGTCTTGTTAGGCTGCTGCTAAAATGTAAATATGTCTCTTTCAGGCATGGAAGGACCCTTTGGTGGTGGTATGGAAAACATGGGTCGATTTGGATCTGGGATGAACATGGGCAGAATAAACGGTAAGCTCTGTGTGCCTACCTACCCTTTCCTGTCTGTTGGCTCTAGGTGACCTTTAGGTAGCAGACCGATTTTTAATAAGTGATTGCCCCCTCCCACTTTTGTGCTGAATCTGATAACTTTGGATTGCCTTAAATAGTTTGTATTCCAGAATCTAGATTTAATGGTAGGCAAGTGTTCATTCTCTTAGTTACTAAACTCTTGAGGTTTTCTGTTTCAGATCTTCCCGGTAATTGTCCAATAAAACTTTAAAAACTTTAAAGCATTCCTGTGGCCTCCAGCACTTGTCTCCCCTAGAGTGCTGGACTGGGTGAGGCTTGATCATCTGCTCTGATGTCTGCAAATTGGGAGTGGATGCAGCATTTGTTTAATTTTGTATTTATATCATGTGAAATTTGGTGTACTACTGTTTAAATCTTACAGGCCTCCCATCTTAATAACTGAGACATAGTTATGTCAAGTATAATGATAACACTGTTATTTCATTTAGTTCTTGTAAGAACCATATGATGTGTAGGTACTGTTATCCCCATTTCATTGGAAATTGAGGCCCAGAGTGACTTGCCTAAGGTCACATGGCTAGTAATGATGGAATGTGGACCCAGGCTGTCTGACTCCAGAGCTTGGCTCTTAATCTGAGATCCTGCCTTTTAGAATTGTCTCCAACATAGACACCACTCCCTCCCACCCTATCCTTCTCCCAAATAGGGCTATAGAGGGCCATGAAGATCTTGCTGCTTTTGAGAGTCTTTCTGAAATCCTCTGTGACCCACAGCTGTGGGAATGCTGCTGTTTTACAAACTTTTGTGGAATGAGAAGTTATTAAGAATTTGGGGCTGGGGGTTTTGTGTGTGTGTGTGTGTGTGTGTGTGTGTGTTTTAACTTTTAAAATTGAAGTATAGTTGATTTACAATGTTTTGTTAATTTCTGCTATACAGCAAAGTAACTCAGTTATTATACATGTAAGGATTTTGGTTTAAATGTTTTTTTGCTGGTCTGTGTAACATACCATGTGAAGACTGTATAGAACAAGTAAGAACCTTACTAGGATAGATAGTAACTATCAAACTGGAAAGACAGATTCCTGTTGAATAAGCTGCCCTTCTTCTTCATGGAGTACCTTGTTCTAGATGATGATAAAAAGATTTAGGAAGAATAATAAGAAATGAAGGAACAGAGGTTTGTGTTTCCAGTGTACTTTCAGGCTTGTCTTTAGCTCATGTATGCATGGGATTTTTATTAAAAAGTAAGAATTGGAGAAGTCTGGCTTGATGAAGTATTTGCTCAGAGCAGATGAACCATTAAAAAGGAGATTTGGGTTGTTGCTCTGAGGAGTGGAGTGATATGATTTAGAAGTTGATGGAAATGAGGGTGGGCCTATACTGAGCCATGGGGACTAAGTCTTGGGGAACCTGGCCAATGGAATTCAGCAGTTACGCTTGTGAGCCTGGTGATTCAAGGTTCCAAGTGCTGAGTGTCTTGAAGAGCCATAGTGGAGGATGTGTTGTTGTTCTTGTGTTCTTGGATGTTCCCAAATCCAGACTCGGAGTCGTCCTCCTCCATCCTCTGCAGCAGAGAGTTGGAGGTTTCCTGCATTGGAGCTGTTTTGAGATTTGGGTTGAATTGGCCTCAGAGCCCTTGGGCACTGGGTCCAAGGAAGGTTTCAGTCACTGGAGAAGTTAATAAAGATGTGTCAGATTTAACTCTTAATGTTTAGTTGATGATCATGATGCCATCCCATTATGGTCACGGGTGCTGACAACATTAGACTGTTAGAGATCAGATTCTCAGGGCCAGTCAACCAGCCAGTGAGGGTCAAATCTTAGGATACATACAAACATTTTTAAATGGGAAGGTCATCACATATCAAGCAGTGATTGGTTTGATGCAGTATTTGACAGTGAAACTTCTTTCTCTGACTCTTGCTCTCCTTTTTGTGTTGGGGAGAGTACCTTGGAGTTTGTATAGTGCTCCCTGTGTTTGGGAAGATAAGTTCTGAGGCCTTTGCCAACACGTTAATGCCTGCATATGGCTTCTTTGTTGGGGGATGTTGCCTTCTTCATGGGCTTATGATAAGGATTAAAGGTGCACGGCAGAGCTCCCATCCGTTACCACTCTGGGGTTTCTGTTCTGCCTACCATACACAGGCTTGCTTGAATTAGATGTATTTCTACCAGATAGCAAGCCACCAACCTGTGAGGCTCAGTGGGGTGGATTCAAATTGTGACTGAAGTCCACTGCTGTTATCTGCTGTATCTTATTAATTCAGGATGCTGGCCTGCTTCCATGTTTATAAATATGTAATGCATTCATTTGCTTCATCCAAAGTATAGGGGCTCCAGCTGCATTTTTGATAATTGTGCATCCATTATATAGCACCTGTACACCTGATGTTTCTCAGGAGCAAATTAATAAACCCGATTTCCCAAGGACCTTTCAATACGGAAAGGAGACAGTGTGATGCACACTCTGTCTTGCTTTAGAGGAATGTACAAGGGAAGAAGTAGCGAGTGACAGGAATCCTGAAAGGGTTTCTCAAACAGGTGACAGCTGTGGCAGGGCTTTCCCCGCACAGGACCTAAGACCTTGGTTTCTAGAAGACGTTGTGAAAAAAGAATAAGTATTCTTGCAGCTAGTGTAGAAGAATGAAGTTCCCAAACCCCATTATATAGATCAAACTGCTCGAGTTATCGGAAGAGCAGTTGTGTTGTCTGTCCACAGGTGTCTTTCTGTTCTTGTGCTGGTGACTGGACCGTGGACTTCTGCTTTGGATTTAGGTTCCAGCCTTTGCCTCCCTCCTTATGGAGCATGTGACATCAGTCAGTTTCTCAGTCACTGAGCCTCACTTTGGGGCCAGTAGTGGTGGAGGGTGATGCAGGTGTGCAGGCTGGCTGTGAGGAGTCCATGAAATCATAGCACATGTAAAGGCCCTGGGCCAGGCAGGCATGGGGGGTGCCCCAGAGCGGGTAGCTGCTGCTGCTGCTGTGTGTAACCTGGGCAGGCTCTCCTGCAGCCTTCCCACGCCAGCTACTGCGGGAGCGGGTGCTCAGTGCACTCTGTGTGATTGTGATGTAAGAGGAAGTTACATCTCAGTGGACTAAAGGTAGAGTATTTTCAGGGATTCATTTGTGGTGACTTGCTTTTTTAAGGAATAGAGGATGAATACTGGTTTCCTGTAGAAAACTAAACGTGCTGACTTGCTGGTAGTTGTTGTGTATCTATAGTTTTGGGGTTTAATGTGTAAAACATAATGGCATTCCTGGAAAGGCCGAGGGTAATGTTTTTCTCCACAGAGATGGAGCGTGGCATGGGTGGAGGATTTGAGAGAATGTCTCGAAGCTTTGGAGAGCCCCTTGGCAGAGGAATGGGTAAGAAGGCCCCATGGACCCCATGTGGGCAGGGTCAACCCTCCAGGGGTGCAGGCTCACCCTGATATTGGGAGGTTCTTAGGCAAGTCAGCTATTTTTCTGAAGGCTTTTAAAAAATTGTATGTTTTCTAGACCTGATACAAACTTTTGGTCCTTGAATTTTTTATTGATAGCAGCAGCAGCACTATTATTGTTTTAGTCTTTTCAGATGGCTGCTTTTTTCACATTGGTATAAGGTGTTTTCTTGCTGCAGAGTTAAGACTGCTGTGTTTATGTGAGGTTGTGGCTCTCTAGTCATGGGGAAGATTGTCAAGGTTCAGCGGGGGTGTGAGTCTCCTTAGTCCAGTGGCCTGTAGGGTTCCAGTTGAATGAGGGTGTGCTTGCTCTTGCATGTGAAAGAGCTCTTGGTGAACCAGGGAAGTTTCCTAATGTTGGAAGACTTTGAGTACTGGGTCCATCTAAATGTAGTTTTGGTTAGTTTGCAGAGCAGTATATTCTTTACTTTTCCATAGTTGGTTTCCCCTGTTTTGAGTTTAGATGTTTCTAAGAATTTGTCAGCCTAATTCTCCTCTGTTAATTAGCGTGGAACAAGGAGATTGGCTATTCATAGGCTCTAGAGTTTGTTTCTCTCAGAGATTTAGAGCGTGGATAACTCCCCGCCACCACACACATGCCCCCTTTCCCCATCTTCACTGGCACATCATCCTGAGCAGATAGGCGGCTTCTAGGTGCTAGCCTCAGAATGCTCAGCCTCTGTCTCTGTGGGACACCTTGGGCTAGGTGTGAGAATTGTAAGCTCTTTATGTCTAGTTTGTGTGAGCTGAGCTGTATTCTTAGAATTTATGAAGGCCCTAGAAAATTTGTCATCCGTGAGACAGGGTTCAACATTTTGCAGCTTATCTCCAGGAACCCAGTCTTCTGTGTTTACGTCATGAAAATCAGGAATTATTAAGAACTGTTTCTTTCAGAGTAGCCGGTTGAACTTTGGTTTATTTACCCCCCTGACCGTGGTTAGGAAAGTTGAGTGACTTTTCTTGCATCGACATTGACTGGCAGGCAAGATTTTTTTCCTGGCTTGCTTGTTATGACTGTTGCTTTATTCTAGATTGAGCTTTAGAATTTGGGGTAAGTGATTAGGTCAGTTACAAGTTTCTTGTTGCCGTAACTGTCTTTGTTTTTGTGTCTTGGAGTGGTGGGATATTAAAAAAATAAGTTATTGTCGTTTGACTGCAAATACTAATTTGTAGATGAGAACAAAATGGCACATGACTTTGCTCCCTCAGGCACTTTTCTCCCCTTCTTGAGCCTTGATCCTTTGCTGCTCTGGGTACCTCTCAGCACTGACGAGGCAGTTAGCTTTGCCCCAGGTCCTGTGGTGGCCCAGGAAGGAGGTGGCCTGCTGAGGTCGTCTTGTGTGGTGCCAGGAAACTTGTCCTCTCCCGACCTGAATACAGAACGGCCACTGCTGGCCTCGGTCTCTCCTGCTCCTCTGGGCCTTCTCTCTGAGACAGCGTCCTGTTTGTCCTGAGCCTTCCCACAGTGGCCATAGCAACAGTAAAGAGCTTTTGTTCTCTTGCTTCTTAGGATCAGACCCAAGTTAGCAAAACGGTCTTTGTAACAAAGCAAATTTTGAAGTCAGGTTTTCAGAGGAGTTGCCTGGGTGGTTTTTCAGATTCAGTTTCTGGCCTTGTATTTCTGTGTGGCTTACTCGACAGGTCATTTTGGTGTGCCATTCGGTGTCCCTTCCTGTCAAGGCAGTAGATCTCTACCTCTCTGTATGGACAGCTGTACTTGGTACTGCAGGGATATAGATGGATCCTTGACCTTGAAGGGTGTGCTGTCACCTAGGAGTAATGCTGAGAGTGGCTCAGGGCAGCGCCACAGGTCAACTCGGAGAAGTGACCTAATTGAGGTAGCCGTGGAGATGCTGGCTCCTGGGCTCTTGGCAACCATGTGAGCACCACACAAAGGCTCTTGTTTTCTCTGTGTTAGGATTTATAAAAGCACCACTCTAGTTGACTGGTAGAAGTGGTAGGGGTGCAGGAAGATGATGCAGTAACTGCAGGGCATGCTGGAGGGCTGGGTTTCAGCATGGTAGAAGGGTCCATGCCCACAGAGAGGGCTGACAGAGTCAGTTGCAGAGGCTTGGAGGTGTTGGTCTACCTTGGATGGGAAGAACAGATTGAAATTGAGAGTCAGAGCAGAGAGGCCTGTGAATGCCCTTTGTGAAAATAATTTGGTCTTTCTCTTCAAATCAGCAGTGGGCCGATTGCGAAGTCTTTTGCAGGGAATGGTTTGATCCATGTGATATTATAGAAACTAAACCACAGGCCTGGGCATGCAGAGCAGGCTCCCAGGCGTCATACAAGAGTAAGCCCTGGTCTTGCTTGCAGGTGGGAGGTCTGCTTCTTGGTGTACCTTCCCGCCCCCTTCCTTTAGCAGGTAATTGTAACACTTGAAACAGCTGCAGGGCGAGGGTTCAGTCTCCTCGTCATGGTCACAGTATGAGATGTGCTCTGTGGCTGTTGTCCATGTTGCTTAGCACTCTTCAAGACCAGCAAGAGGGTGGGGACAGGTCTCTCTTACATAATGAAAGACCCAGAAGAAACTGCAACGCTAACACTAGCTTAAAATAGGTTTTTCTGAACCGCCAGCAAGCAAGCAGCAGTATTGCTGTTTTGGACAGCTGAGCATATTGGGGTTTGTTCGCCTGCGGTGGCGTCCGTCACTTGGTCGCCATCACATGTAGCTCCCTCCACGCAGGGCTGGTGGCTCAGTTGGCTACCGCCTTGCCTGGCCTGGCTTGTGGACTGGGATGAACTTCCAGCACTGCACATGGTTACTGCTAGTTTTTATGGTTTGGGCTCTCAGTGTAGCTACAGCAGTTTGTTGAAGAGTACCTGTGAGGGGTTGACTGGAAATGGGCGGGTGAGTGGGCTCTTCAGTCTGCAAGTCCTGAGGTCTGGACCGGCTTTAGAAAACTGGGCTGCTGGCCCCCCGTTCCTGCTGTGACTTACCGAGTTCAGCTCACGGGTGCCTCTTTCCAGAGGCCCTCCCGAGCAGGCCTGGGCCTGGAGCTCCATGGGCCCTGCCATCTGACCCGTCATCAGGACTCTTGCAGCTTCCCAGTGAAATGACCTTGTCTGTGTGTGTGTTTCTCAACCCCTCCCCCTTTCCTTTTTTAATTAGTAGTAGTCCTGCTCTGGAATCTGTAATAAATTTCTATTTCCATAGAGGAATTTGGCTAATTTTTTTTTCTTCCTGATTTCCTTAGAAATCCTAAGTAATGCCCTGAAGAGAGGAGAGATCATTGCAAAGCAGGGAGGAGGTAGGAAACGCTTAGTTTTGATGTTTTGATGTTTAGAATAGGCTTGTGTTACTGGGGGTAGTAGAGTGTAGTGCTGAAAGCATGGGCTCAAAAATAGACTGCCTGGGGTGGGGAACCAGCTCTGCCTTCTCTTAGCTGTGTGACACTTGGCAAGTTACTGAACTTCTCTGTTTTTCATGCTGTAAAATGGGGCTATCATGGTACCTACCTCATAGGGTTGGTCTGTAAAGGAAATGAGTTAATGTGTACGCTTTTGCCATTGTCAGAATGTCCATGTGATTTGGGGACTTACTTGTTTCTAGTGGTGTAAAATTGCAAATTGCTAAAAGTAAATATCTTAACCTGATTATAAAAGTGTACACCACCTAATCATAACAAATGGACCGTATACATGTACTCAAATTCAGAAAATTATGAAGAACGTAAATACCTGAAATCTCACTGCCCAGTGATGAATGCTATAAATATTTTGAAATACATTCTTCCATTAGTACACCTTTTTTGACGGGTACCTAAAACTAAATGTAGTTATTTCAGAAAAGGGGGGAAAAAAAAGTTACTGTTTTTTTTTCTTATGGCTCTGAGCATCTTGGCATGTCCTTGCTAACTCCACTTGCTGGAGTTACTCTGTGGTGGGCCGATTCTATAATTCCATGTGGGTACTGTTTCTTCCTAGTTCTCTGTTGCTCTTGGCATCTAAAGTGTCACACTCATTTTTGATAATCGTTTGGGTATGCTATCCAACCTCTCTAGACTTGTTACATTTTGATAGTTTCTGAGATATTTTGGCTCTGAAAGTTTAATATATTTAAAATTATGTTTATATTTTGCCACTTGGTATGTTGTTACTCAGCGAAGAAAAGAGTCACCAAGAAGTGGCATGACTTGTGCAAGGTCATGGCCTTGGTCAGTTAGAGAATCAAAGAATCTCCTCTTCTTGATTTGCATCCTGGCCTTGGCTACTTGATTCAGTAGTGGCAGGCTGGGTGCTCAGCTGCTCATTTTTCAGAGGCCGGTGGTGGTGATGGTGGTGGTGGTGGTGGTGAAACTTGAATGAGAGGAACCCTTGGGCTTTGCATGTGGAAAAACTTGGTGGGAGGTGCCTTGGTGATGGAGCAGACCCTCCTCTCTAAAACTGCAGGTATCACAGGGTCCCTGTGCCCTGCTGACCTGCTGTGGTTCAGTGTCCAGCTGAACCATGAACCATGGCAGTGAGGGACTGATCCCAGGCCACTTCCAGAATCTTCTCTGCAGTGCCATCGGCTTTTTCTTTCAAAGCTGGCAGAGTTACACATGGCACAGTCAGGTGACGGTTTCCCTGACAGACAGAGTGAGGTTCATTGGAAGTGGCTGGCTGTGTTCATTCATACATAAGGGTCTGTATTAGTGTTGATTTTGTTTTTTTTTGTCTCTTCCTGATCACATGGCTGTGTAATAACTTCTGTAGGCTGTGGAGGTGCTAAGGACATGCAGCCAAACTGGTTACCAGCAGGGGATTGTAGAGGACAGGTTGGGGGATGATAGAGCTTGTGAGCAATCCTAATTGTCCCTATTTATACTCCATGTAAGCTGGTTGGGTGACCAGCTGAGTGTGGGGCTTCTGTCTCCCACCCCTATAATGTCTTGTGGTGGGGGGACTGCAGAGTTCTCAGGAATTGATGTCTTGCTCACAAAGCTCGTCCCAAGTATCAGCACCCTCAAAGTGATGTGAAGGACATTGTTAATAAAAGTCCTCGGGTGGGTTTTCCCCCCTTTTAAATTTTTCTGTGGAAATTAACTGTGGCACCGAAGTAGGAAGAATGATGTACTCACTACCCAGCTTTTGAGGGTTATCTATGATAAATTATTGCTGAACCATGGTTGAGTTTGTAAACTACCCAGGCCTCTGCACCCAGGGAGCCCTCCAGGCACAATGTGCACACAGGTCCTCAATCCCCTGATATACACCTGTTCTGTGTCTCCGTTTTAGGTGGAGGCGGAGGCAGTGTCCCTGGAATTGAGAGGATGGGCCCCGGCATTGACCGCATCGGGGGGGCCGGCATGGAACGCATGGGCGCAGGCCTGGGCCACGGCATGGATCGTGTGGGCTCCGAGATTGAGCGCATGGGCCTGGTCATGGACCGCATGGGCTCCGTCGAGCGCATGGGCTCTGGCATCGAACGCATGGGCCCCCTGGGCCTCGACCACATGGCCTCCAGCATCGAGCGCATGGGCCAGACCATGGAGCGCATCGGCTCTGGCGTGGAGCGCATGGGTGCCGGCATGGGCTTTGGCCTCGAGCGAATGGCCGCACCCATTGACCGTGTGGGCCAGACCATCGAGCGCATGGGCTCTGGTGTGGAGCGCATGGGCCCTGCCATCGAGCGCATGGGCCTGGGCATGGAGCGCATGGTGCCCGCAGGCATGGGGGCAGGCCTGGAGCGCATGGGCCCCGTGATGGATCGCATGGCCACCGGCCTGGAGCGCATGGGCGCCAACAACCTGGAGCGCATGGGCCTGGAGCGTATGGGCGCCAACAGTCTCGAGCGTATGGGCCTGGAGCGCATGGGCGCCAACAGCCTAGAGCGTATGGGTCCTGCCATGGGCCCGGCCCTGGGCGCTGGCATTGAGCGCATGGGCCTGGCCATGGGTGGCGGTGGCGGTGCCAGCTTTGACCGTGCCATCGAGATGGAGCGTGGCAACTTTGGAGGAAGTTTCGCGGGTTCCTTTGGTGGAGCTGGAGGCCATGCCCCTGGGGTGGCCAGGAAGGCCTGCCAGATATTTGTGAGAAATGTAAGTGGCTCTTCAGGAACATCTCGGCCCCTGTGCACATGGGGAAGAGGGAGGCAGAGGTCAGCAGGACCGAGGGTGGCAGGTTGCAGTGAGAGGGGATGGCCTCAGAAGGAGAGCTTAGCATGCAAGGCCACCTTGCCTTTGTCCCTAAGGTTTGGTGTCGGTAGAATGAGGTGGGAACATGAGAGCTTATGACACTTGTGCAGCAGAAATAGTGGGTTTTGTGAAATCCTGGGCTTCTCTGACTACAGGTAGAGAAGACCGTGATCTGGAGAACTTGAGGGTTTTTTTTTTTTAAACTCTCAGCTTGATGAGCTGCTAAATACCTGGCATGACAATTCAGAGTGGGGAGAAGGCTATATCTGAATTACCTTCACCAGATGGACCACTTTTAGCCACTGTGCTGTGGTTCTGTGGGCTGTTGACTATGGGCAGCTGTGCGTCCTGTTCCCTGTGTGAAGTTGCCGCAGATAACAGGGAATGAACTTGCTGTGCTAGTTTAGGACCTCACCCAGACAGACTTGTTTTCTGCTGATCACTGCAGTGTGAAGGTCAGCCAGTATCTGTGTGTAATGAGAGGTTTCAAAGGCATCCTGAGACATTTTAGGTTTCTGCATTAGGATTTGGTTGCATCACTCACCAGTTCCCCTTTTCTCCACCCTCAGCTCCCGTTTGATTTTACATGGAAGATGCTAAAAGACAAGTTCAACGAATGCGGTAAGTGTTTGAGAGAGGCTTCCTAAATGCTTCCTTGTGTTGTGGCTTGTGTCAAGGCTCCCATCCTTGTCTTGTAGACACCTTCCATGACTCTATAGAGGACGGATGGGACTTGCCATTTTTCTGCCTGTGCAAACGCTCAAGCCGATTGTTGAGTTTCCTCTTATGTGTCAGACACTTCTGCACCCCTGTTCTCATTTCATCTTTGCTGTTTGCCTTTCCCGGTTTTTGAAAAGAGGTGGGCATTGTCCTCATTTTACAGAGTCAGGCAAAGTCACATTGCCAAGATCACATGGCTCCTAAGTGACAAAGCTCAGTAAAATAAGTACATCTGAGACAAGGGTGCCTTCCACAACTGCACCATGGGTTTGTCTCTCAAAGAGCACTCACCCAGCAGGCACGGATGAGGATTCATGGGCTCAGGGCAGGTGTTAGTTTGTGTGCAGTGTGGTTTCCTGGCAAACCGGGCAGCCACTCTGCACGGCGTGCTTTGTGGCCAAAAGGAAGTTCGGTTGTCTCTGGGTGAGGTGCTGCCTCTCACCCCCACCACTTTTGTTCTTTGAACCATGGCAAGTTGGGAGCCCCAGCCTTAAGCCAGAGGCCTGGCTGACTCTCTGGATCAAGGCTTCCTCAGTGTTTTCTCATTTCCTTTTGCCACAGTAACTCAGATTTCACCAATGTTGCAGCCTCTCCTGGTTCTTCTCTTGGGTCAGTTATTGAGCCACAGCCTGCCTTCTTGCCCTGTTCTTGCCCTCTCTCCCTACTCCTTAGTTCACAGATTGTAGTGGAAAAGTCAAGTGGATCATGCCACTTCCCCTCCCAGGCCTGGAGGTGTCTGTCTCTCTGTTGGCAAGAGAAATCCAAAACTACAAGCCCTGTACCACTTAGTGTCTGCCCAAGCTGTTTTAGAACTTGCCTGTGAGAAGCCCTCCAGGGCTTGACCTTCTCTTAAGCAGAGTTCATGGCCCTAGTGCTGTGCTGGCCAGCCCCGCTACACTTGTGTTCTTGGCCCTGCGTTTCTGTAGCTCTTCCCTTGTATTGTTTTCCACAGTGCTTGACACATAACCAGGATGCTTAACCAGAGCTTGAAGGAATAACCTGCTTGTTAATGATTACGAAGCTTGTATTTGGACAGTACAGAAGTGTCCATGGTATTGGTGATGGCCTTGTAAACATAGAGGAGCAGTGTATTAAAAGTGAAGCCTCTGTAAAATTTGCCTATAAAGTTGGCTTCACACAGCATATTTTTTTTAATAACTCTTGAGCATGAAGGTGTACTTTCAGGACTGCTTATCATGAGTCAGATTGTTGTCCCGTGGGCAGAAGAATGGCAGTGTGGTGGAGGGCCATGGTAGCCGGGTTCCAGCCGCTGTGTTCTGAGCATTCTTGCGTCAGGCGCAAGGGCCGCTCTCCCTTTTGACTCTGTCAACCGAAATCCAACAGGTGATCTGGACTGAGTGGAGCCCAGACTGAGCTCTGGGTTTGCCTGATGAGTTGTGGTCTCTTCTTCCCTCCCTGTGCCCAGGCCACGTGCTGTATGCCGACATCAAGATGGAGAATGGGAAGTCCAAGGGGTGCGGTGTGGTTAAGTTTGAGTCGCCAGAGGTGGCTGAGAGAGCCTGCCGGATGATGAATGGGATGAAGCTGAGTGGCCGAGAGATTGATGTTCGAATCGATAGAAATGCTTAAGCAGTTGCCTTTTTTAAACATCGATACCAGACCTCTGAATTTGTATTTTTTCTTGTTAACCATTTTAATTTGTTGGCTGGATGTATAAAGATGTTTAAAAAATTCAGTTGCTTTTTGGGGTAATTTGAATTACTTTTTTAATGACTGGGGTTCCATTTGACTGTTTGCATTGAGATTGCAATGTGCGCAATTTTTTTTGTAGTTGTGGCATCTTGTTGACATCGAATATGACTTTGATAATAAATACCAGTTCCTGAAAGCTGCTTGCTTCTGTGTGTGTGTTGTGGGGTAACCACCTGAGGTTGAGGAACCAAAGCCACTCAGTCTTCTTTCTGCCCTTGGAGCTGTATGGACCCTTGAGGTGAGAGGCCACTGGCCTCAGCCTCTTGAGAAAAATCTCTTTATGGAAACCGAGTCCTGAGTGGGCCTGAGTCTCCAGTGCCAGTGGTGGTGTACTTGGCTGTCAAAACCAGCCTGTCTCCCCAGTGCAGTGATTCTGTGGAGCACAGATACTGCAAGGGGCCCATTTCCAGACTTTGTCCCAGTCTGCCCCAGCTGCTGAAAGGAGCATTTGTTTCTGTCAGTCCTGGAGGGTGGGCGGTCCTGTCAAGGTGCTGGCAGATCCAGGGCCTGGTGGGGGCCTGGTCCTAGTGCATGGATGACACTTTCTAGCTGTAACCTCACGTGGCAGGAGTCGTCGAGGGAACTTTCTCAGATATTTAAAACAATATTTTATTTGACTGTGCCATGCGGCTTGTGGGTCTTCAGTTCTCCAAAGAGGATGGGGACTGAACCCAGGCCCTTGGCCATGGAAGTGCATTGTCCTAACCACTGGACAACCAGGGAAGTCCCCAAACCTCTTTCATAGGGCACGAATCCCATCCACAAGGACTCTGCCTCTGGACCTCATGCTTTCTTGTGCCGTCACCTAGAGGGGTAGGTTTTCAATTTAGGAATTTGTTTTTGACAGCCAGAACACAAATTTCAGTCCATAGCAGCTTTTCTTTGCTAAAACAGACCAAGGAGAGTGTAGGTTTCTGAGCATGTTCTGCCCTGTCAGAGGTTTCGGCTGAACTTGATACTGTACTTGGTCAGAACTGGGTCACATTCTCTCCACAATGTGACTGACTTGGGCTATTGCCTGTGAGGAGCTGCAGCAGCTGCTTGTCGTGCTGGACGTGGAGGGCCCCCAAGCATCTCCCTCTGCTCGCTGACCGCAGCTGACCTGGTGCCATCAGAGGGTCCCTCAGCTCAGCTTCCAGCAAGTGGCCCCCTCCCTTGCCACCTTCCCCTGCCCCCCTTTTTCCCTTCTGGCCTTTATCCTTGAGGGGTGAGGAGACCTGGACCTCACAGATTTCCCCCAAGTATTTGATCATGGCTCCACTGTGTGTGGTCATTAGCAGGGAAAGAAAAGACAAGACACAGGAGTCACTTTAAAACTGGGACTTTATGTGGTCTGTGGACGTGGCCAGACAGGAGCCCAGGCAACCGCTGGGGTCCAGGGCTCCTTATTAGCAGGTGACTGGACTGGTGGGCTGTCCATTCATCCCCACACTTGCAGCCTTACTGTCCCTAGGGCAATGGTTGGCTGTCCAAAGGATCTGCCAAGAAAGGTGACTTTCAGTGACCCTTTCCCCGTGAGCAGGTAGCCAGCAGCCCCTGGAGGAGTGGCAGAGGACCTCGCCCCACCCGTCCCATCCACCCAGAGCATCTACATACCCCAGGCAGCGACGTCGTCGTACACTTCTGTTTCCCTGGTGGAGAGCACAGTTGGGTCGGCCAGGGTCACCCTGCCCTATTGTCACACACCCCCCCACCCCCTGCCCCCAATCAGCGCTGGCACTCACAGGGGCAGTAGAGCTGTTCTAGGCACATAGCCATCTGTGAAGAGAGCCGGGTGGGTGGGTGAGGTCTCCTCCCTCCTTGGGCGGCCTGCCTTCCCAGGCTGCCCCCCACTGGTGACTCACACTTGCCCTTGGTGTCCCGGCACAGCATCTCCTCCTTGCTGGTGAACTCGATCACCTCCAGGATCTCCCCACGCCGGATCCCCAGGTGCTTGCCACCCCCACGGCGAGTCTTGGCATTGGGGTCGATCATCATCCTCGTCTGAACCACAATCTCTCCCTCAAACTGGGGAGGGGGACACAAGAGCTGCCGCTTGCCCGCGGTGGCCACCTGGGGCCGAGCCCAGCCCTCCCAGGACTCTTCATTCATACCTTGAACTTCTTCCGAAATTCCCGCTCAGCTTTCTCTGCCTTCCGGAGCTGCTTCAGGGACTTCAGGTCTGTGGGTGGCACCTGCGGTGGCTGGAGGGGCGCCTTCTCCTTCCTGAGCGCCCGCCCCCCAAGGAATTAGGTGCTCATGCTTCTCAGGGACCCCTTTTTACTGTTCTCCCCAGCTCAGCCCTGCCCTGCCCACCTCCCTCTGGTACCTGAGCTCTGGGTTTTGAGGTGGCCTCCACGGGTACTGCTGAGCCGACAACACTTCATCTGGGACAGTCAGAGTGCCGAGTTAGGGCAGGGCCATTGAGTGTGGGCCTCTGGTTCTGGTGGCCTGATGTTCCCTGGTCAGTTTTCAGGACTTGGGTCTCCTCCTCACCCTCTGCTGCCCAGGCCTCTCATAGTAGATTGCCTTCCATTTTCCTAACTCCTGCCACAGGCCAGGCACGGCAGAAACCGTTAACCATTTCTTTCAACTTTCTTTTCTTTAAAAAATGTATTTGGCTGCTCTGGGTCTTAGTTGCAGTATGTGGGATCTAATTGCCTGACCAGGGATCGAACCCATGCCCCCTGCATTGGGAATGTGAAGTTTTAGCCACTGAACCAACAGGGAAGTCCCTTCTTTCAACTTTCTTGATGGCTGTCATCCCAAGTTGCCTGCTGAGGAGGTAGCAAGGGCCAGAGAGGTAAGGCAGCCTGCCCAAGGCCACCAAGCCATTAAATGGTAGAGGCAGGGCTCCTCTGTCAGCTTTTGAGGCAGTTTCACCCCTCCCTCCTACAGCACGTAGGTTTTGGAAATTCTAATGAGGCATGGGTCAAAAAAGAAGGCCAAGGAAAGTGTTTCTTGAAAGCAAACAAAGCCTGCCTCTGAGAACGGGCTGTGTCAGGCTGGGGTTCTTGCTTGGTCTGGCTGATGAGGAGACGACTGGAAGGAGTCTCCCAGGTGGCAGCCCACTCGACCTGGCAGCTGACCAGCTTTTTAGGTGAGGGCACCGCTGGCCAAGGGTCTGCTTACAGTGAGTGCCTCATGAGCACCGGGTGAGTGAAGGATCTAGAACCTGCAGCCCCCAGCTTTTTTTGCAGTCCTCTCTGAATGATTTGAAGTGCTGCCCTGGGCATTCCAGACCACCAGGCCCCCCACACCATCAAGCTGCTGGGGTGGGGAGGGGGCTGCATATCTGCATGGTGCACTCTTCCCTTCCCAGACAGTTTTTGCCTCTAGCCTCAGCCTGGTGCTGAAGTGACTCCCAGAGGCCACCCGGGCTGGAGATGGTCACCCAGCTGGAAGCAGTACTGACTTCATGCCAGTGCTCCTATACACCTCCTGCAGCCTAAGCACACAGCCCTGGGTGCAGCCGAGCAGGGCAGACCCTGGCGCCCTGTAGCCCCGGCACCCTGGGCAGTGAGATCCTGAGCAGGCTGCCCTCAGCTCCTGACCCTTGAGGAGCTCCCTGTCTGTGCAGGGAGCTGCCACTGCTCCAAGCGAGGCAGAGAGTGGGAGGGAGGCACCCAGAGTCCCTCAGGTCGGGGATAGATGAAAGGGGCAGAGTAGCCTTTGGGACAGTCCGCACTGCTGTGAGCACCCACCCCCACCCCTCGAGAGGGAGAGATCTGGGCAAGCGTGTGGTACTGGGTCAGAGTCTTGGAGAATGACCGGCACAGGATGGGGGACAGTGAGCTAAGCTAAGGATGTGTCTGGTCTACTTGGGGTTGGGGAAACAGAAAAGGGTGGGCTCATGCCTGCAGAGTTGCTGGAGGTGGCGCATTCAGAGGTCCACATCCCCAGGAGTGGCAGCCCCCTCCAGACCCGAGCCACAGAGCCTCACTAGAGCGGAAGCAAGAGGGGCCCTGTCAGGAAGCTCTGTGCTCACAGGGGTGTTGCAAGCAGCCCCTGGGGAAAGCAAGCCCAGGAGAAGTAGCAGGGCCCAGGAAGGAGTCAAGCCATAGAGGCAGCAGGCTTTGGGGGCTGGGCTGGTGAGGAGGGGGCAACAGCTGGGGACCCCTCAGGTACCTCTGACAAGAGGTTGCCTGGCAGGAGACCCTCTGGAGATAAGGGCAGGAAGCAACCTGGGGGCAGAGGCTCCCATGTGCTGGCTGTGAGCTGGGGCAAGTCATGTCTCAAGCTTCCACTTGTGTGAAATGGGGTGGGGGCGCACAGTGCACATCCATTAAGTGCTGGTGGGGAGATGGGGTGCATTTCTCATGTGAGGTCTGTGAATGCCTCTTCCCTGAGCTGGGCCTGCCTGGCCTTCCTCCTGCTCTCCAGGAGTGGAGGCATGGAAAACGAGACAAAAGGGGCCTTGGACACCCAGAGCACATGGATCTGGAGGGTCGGCCATACCCTGGCTCCAGCCCTCTCCCTCTTGAGTTCAGGCCCAAGCCCTTCCCCTCAGGCACCTCCAGTGCTGTGGATCTCCTGACACCTCTTCCTTACTCAGGGTCACCTCCACTTGACACCCAGGTGCAGGCTCAACATTTAAGCCTCATCCCTATCCTGAGTTTGCTTGCTATCATCCCTGGTGATACACCATTACATCCTTGCCGGTTTTGGTTTTGTTTTTTTTTTGGCCACGCTGCTTGCAGGATCTTATTCCTGGAACAGGGATGAAACCCGTGCCCCCTGTGTTGGGAGTTCAGGGTCTTAAGCACTAGACCAGGGAAATGCCCCTCTGTGGGATTCTTCCCCTGTTCTACATGTCTACGGCCACCACCCTGGGACACAACCCTTGGCTTGGCCGCATCGTGGTCAGGCTGCTGGCCTCTGGCTGGCCTTCCTGTTCCTCCACCAGGAGCTGCCATGACCTCTCTGACCCCTTTCTCTCTTTTTTTCTCCCCTAGCTACACTCCAGTGTTCTTGCCTGGAGAATCCCACGGATGGGGGAGCCTGGTGGGCTGCCGTCTATGGGGTCGCATAGAGTCGGACACGACTGAAGTGACTTAGCAGCAGCAGCAGCAGCAGCTCTGCTTTCAATCCCTCAGGCATATGAGTTGTCATGGGGCCTGGTACTAGCAACATGGACAGAAAAGGCCCCTGTGATGACTGTTCCCCCTCCTCGGATGCTTCAGCAGACTGGTCTGGCTGAGTGTCCCACTCTGTCACCTCTGCTCCTGGGGCCGGGTCCAGAGTGTTCTGTGGGCTCGACATCATCGTACACCTCGTCTGGGTCCCTGCAGGGATACCTGACGTGAGTGAGGGCCTGTTTCAGCCCCGTAACGCATGCCTGTGCTCCCTGACTCCCCATGCTCACTGTGGGATTAAGTAGAGGCCAGCAGAAGAGGAGGTCCTGGGCAGAGCTGCGGAGAGATGAGATGGGAGGTGGGGACGTGGGTAGGCCAGGGAGTGTCGACCTGCCCGCCCCTGCTTTCTACCTGGACCATCCACACCCACCTGTGTCTGCTGCCACAGCTCTCCGGAAACTCTGGATGTCCCTGGGGCCTGGGGGCAGTGGGGGCTTGGCTGGGGGAGGGCCCAGGCTGCTGGCTGGGGGTAGAGGCCTCCGCCGGGGCAGGTGACCAGGTCTGAGACCCAGCCTGGAGCCAGCACTCCGAGCGAGGGCTCCTGATCTCTGCAGCCGTGCCCCAAACCCTGGGCTGAGCAGGACCCGGGGGTTGGAGCCCGCCACGGCAGAGGGCAGCGAGCTCTCTGAAAAGGAGCCAGGGAGCTGGGGCTTTCTTGGGAGGTTCCTGGGCAGAGAACCGGGCTCCGGCTGTGAGAGCTTGCGCGGGGGGCCCCGACACTCAGGCTGCAGAAACTTCGAGGGGAACACACTGAACTCGGGCTCCGAGGACGTCCTCGAGAGGCTGGCGGGCTCCGGCTGCGGGGGCTTCTTGGAGAGCGCCTTGAACTCACACTGGCGTGGCTTCTTGGGAATCACACTGACCTCCGGCTCCGAGGACGTCCTGGTGAGGTCACCAAACTCAGGTGGCAGGGGCTTCTTGGGGAGGTCATTCAGCTGAGGCCGGGCGATCTTTCTGGGAAATGTACTGAAGTCGGGCTGTGAGGAGTGGGGGTGGGGCTCACCAGATTCGGGCTTTGAAAGGAGCACTGGAGGGACCTCACTGGACTCGGGCTGCGGCAGGGGCTTCTTAGGGAGGCCACCGACCTGAGGCTGCGGGGGCTTTCTGGGAAGCTCACAGAACTCAGGCTGCGGGGCCTTCTTGGAAAGAGTACTGAAGTTAGGCTCTGAGGAGTGGGGGTGGGGCTCACCAAATTCAGGCTTTAAGAGGGGCACTGGAGGGACCTCACTGGACTCAGGCTGCAGCAGGGGCTTCTTAGGGAGGCCACCGACCTGAGGCTGCAGGGGCTTTCTGGGGAGCTCACAGAACTCAGGCTGTGGGAGCTTCTTGGGAAGAGTACTGAAGTTAGGCTCTGAGGAGTGGGGGTGGGGCTCACCAAATTCAGGCTTTAAGAGGGGCACTGGAGGGACCTCACTGGACTCGGGCTGCAGCAGGGGCTTCTTAGTGAGGCCACCGACCTGGGGCTGCGGGGGCTTTCTGGGGAGCCCACAGAACTCAGGCTGCGGGGGCTTCTTAGGAAGAGTACTGAACTTGGGCTCCACGGGGGGCCTGGGGGTGTTGCTGAGCTCAGGCTGCTGCGGGGGCTTCTGAGAGGGGGCCTCAGGGACCTCGGGCTTTCTGGGGAGCGGCGTGGCCTCGGGCTGCAGGAACTTCTTGGAGAGTTCACTGAACTCAAGTTTGGGGGGCTTTTTGGGCAGGTCAGTGAACTCAGGCTGTGGGGGCTTCTTGGGGTGCTCGCCTAGCTCTGGCTGTGGGAACTTTTTGAAGAGTTTCTGGAACTCAGGCTTCGGGGGCTTTTTGGGGAGGTCGCCAGTCTCCGGCTGAGAGGCCTGGAACTTTGCTTGAAGGCTCCGGAAGTCCTGATGACTCCCCTAGGGGACACAGGCAGGCAAGGGACTCATACACATGGGGGCCATGGAGAGACGGACGTGGGGACAAGCAGACCAACCAAAGACACACACCCTTGTGGTCCTCTTCCCGGCCTTCTGCTGTTGACTCTCTTCTCTTGACCAGACTCCCATGTTTTTGTCTCCAGCCTCCCCGTGAGAGTGCCAGCCAGGCTCTCTTCCTGAACTACCACACACCCTCTGACCTCGTCACTTAAGCCCGGAATGTGCACACAACCTCACCCCACTCTGGACCTGCGCTCCTGGGGTCCCCTGTGGCCTTCTGCTCCCATACCCGCCCCCACCCGAACTCTGTAGAGCATCCTCAAGCTCCTCCTCCCCTCCTGCATGTCCCTAGGCCTTTCTTTTCTTATTTCAAAATGTATCTGGAGGGACTTCCCTGGCAGTCGGGTGGCTAAGTCTCCTAGCTCCTGTTTGGGGAAGTAGATTCCACATGCCACAATGAAGAGTTTATGTGCCTCAACTGAAGATGCCGCGTGCCACCACTAAGACCCGGTGCAGCCCAAAGCAAGAAATGTATATTAGTATATCTGGAACTGAACAACTTCGGACCACCTGCACCCCTGTCCTGGAATCCACCCAGGGGAGGCGGCCTCCCCTGCAACAGCACTACTGTAAGAGGCTCCTCCTTGTTTCTCCTGCCCCCGACGCCCCGCACCCCCATCCCGGGTCAGTGCTCCCGCAGCAGCCAGAGGAGGCCTGCGTCTGTCTGCGCTGAATCTGGGTGTGCTCTGTCACTTCCCCACAGTAAAAGCTCCAGAGCTCACAAACCCCCTGAACGGCACGCCTGATCTCCCCCTGCTGCCGCCTCCCTGGCCTCCCTCTCCTGCTTGGCTCCTGCCGCCTGGCCTGCCTGGGCCACACTTCCCACTGCACGTTCTCTCCTCTTCCGGGTTTCTACTCCTTTATTCCATGTGGTAGAGGCCTTTTTTCCCAGAACACCCTGATTTAAAAAAAAAAAGGGTCCCCCTAGGACTCTCTGATCCCCCCAACCTGCCTGATTTTTCTCTTAGTGCCTACCACTCTATATCATCCTATTTATTTTTACTTAATACTTATTTTTTTTTTTTTTTTTACTACTTACTGGCATGCCACGTAGCATGAGCTACTATATATTCCTAGTTCCCCAACTAGGAATTGAACCAGTGCCCCTTGCATTGGAAGCAAGGAGTCGTAACCCGTGCACTGCCACCCAGTACTGTTTTTTAAATGTCTTGACTATTTAGGGTTTGTGTGTGTGTGTGTCAACTCCCTCCCCCCTGCCCCTGAATGTGACACGAGGGCAGCAGCGCTGCTGTCTTCCCAGTGCCTCGCACTCAGTAAGATGCTCAGTAACTATTTGTTGAAATAAAGAATCTACTAGGGACTTCCCTGGTGGCTCAGTGATTGAGACTTTGTGCTTCCAATGCAGGAGGTGCGTTGATCCCTGGTTGGAGAACTAAGATCCCACATGATGCCGTGTGGCATGGCAAAAAAAAAAATCTATCTATCTATATATATATACTGGACACTGAGACAAACAGCATATACTCTGCCACACCCAGTCTGATGTGGTGCACCAGCCCTGGCACATGAAGTCCATCCCGGATCCCGTCTCGACAGGACCCACACCCTCGGTCACAGACACAGGAGACACACAAGTAGGCCAGGCCTGCTCTGACTGACAAATGACCCCAGAAGTGGCCCTGCCACAGGCCCCTGGGCCTGGCTTCACCTGGGGTCTAGGAGATTGGGGAGGGGAAGGGTAGGACCTCACTCATCTGCCCTGTCTGAGCTTCACTCTCCCCTGACCCAGAGAACAAGGAAGGGTGGCAGTTCCTTCCTAGGGCCTGAGATACCTCTGTGAAAGCACCCCCCACCAGCTGGGCTGGGATAGGCTCCCAGGTGACCCAGGGGGCTGGAGAAGTCAGGTCAGCAGGTCAGGGCCTGGAGGACTGCTGGGGTGGGCGGGGTGGGAAGCAGGTACATGACCTACTTTGTCACCCACAGGAAGTCCCTGCCACTCACCCTGGCTGCCTGTTACCTGGTGGCTGTTCATGCTGACCTTGGGGGAGGGGAGTCACCCCAGCAGGCCCACCTGTTCCCCTTCTAGTCACAGCCTCGGCCCATTGCCGCCCCTCGGAGCCTGAGCTGTCCCAGAAGTGGATTCCGGCTGCTTCTTACCTCTGCGCATTTGTGGCGGTCTTTCTCGTGTCCCCAACAGCTTTCCTGCCCTTCTGCCACCCCACTTTTGGAATATGCCCCTCTGGTTTCCACCCGTGGCATCCCTCACCTCCAGCCAGTGTGGGGCTCTCCCAGGCCCTGGAGACTTACTCACCATGGCTGCAGGAGGGCGATGGACCACAAGGCAAGTGGGACCCAGGCCAGGACCGCTGCCTTCAGGAAGTGACTGTGGCTTCTGCTCCACGGGGTGGGGTCTGCTGGCCAGGCGGGGAAGGGAGGGGAGGAAGGGGCAGAGGCGGGGACAGCCCCAGCCTGGTCTCAGATCCTGTCAGTGCTTCTTGAATTCCTGTCCTGCCCTGCAAGCTTTGGGCATGCTGTTAGCAGAATCCCTCCCAACAGTCGCTCATTTCTAGATTCCGCTGACCCCTCACTGCCACCCCAGTCCTGCTGTGTGCTGGCCTCCGAACTCCTGGGAGGACTTGTGCCAGGCCAGGAGGGCCTCCTGCCAACAGAGGCAGGCCAAGGCCACCTCCAGCCAGGGCCTCCGTGCGAGGGGAGGGGTAGTTCTCAGTAGGGAAGGGGCAGGGTAAGCTTCACGCTTACCCGGGAGTCGGAGTGAGCCGGGTGGGTGAGGCCCTCCTGCCGGCCCTTGTTGCCTCAAGATGCCTTCCTCATTTCAACACTTCCCTGCAGTCCCGATTTCCAGCTCTGAGCAGGACTCAGGACTTCCTGTTGCAGGGACAGCTGCTACACAGGCCGACGGCCCAGGCGGGGTGGCAGATTTGGTGATGGGCGGATGGGTGGGCAGTGTCCAGGTTCCCAGAGGACTAGGGAAGGAGGAAAATGGGGGTGGCTGGGAGGCCGGCAAAGGGGGGGTAAAGGTGGGGCACAAGACCAGCACTTGTCTGGAGGGAAACCCTGATGGCTTGGCTTGGTTTCCAAGAGGTCAGTGACCTTGGGGCTCATAGAGAAAGGAGAAAACACCCAGTGGGGGAGAGCAGAGCCCTGATTCTCAGCTTGGCCACACCATCGGGGTCCCTTGAAGAGTTCACAGAGGTGAACAGAAACTCCTGGAGATCCTTTTTTTTTTTTTTTTTTAATTTAAAACTTTTTGGCTACACTGGGTCTTTGCTGCAGGCTTTCTCAAGTTGCAGAGCACAGAGATACTCTAGTTGCAGCGTGCAGGTTTCTCTCATTGTGGTGACTTCTCTTGTTGCAGAGCACAGGCTCTAGGGAGCTGGGGCGGGGCTTGAGTAGTTGCAGGGCCCAGGCTCTAGAGCACAGGTGCAGGGGCTTAGCTGTTCCTCAACATGAGGGATCCTCCTAGACCAGGGATCAAACCCGTGTCCCCTGCACTGGCAGGTAGATTCTTTACCACTGAGCCATCAGGGAAGTCTGTTCCTAGGGATTCTGACTTAATTGGTCTGGGTTGTGGCCTGAGCCTGGGGATTTCTTACATACCCTCAGGGTGATTCTAATGTGAAGCTGGGAAAGAACTGGTGTCCACTAGTCACCCTGGGATCCCGATAAAGTGTGAGCTGTGCCTCAGGTCTGTCAGAGTCTGAAGCATCCCAGGTGATGCCCATACTGTGGTCCAAGGATCACACCTAGACTAGCAGGGATGTTTGAAGTTTCCAGAAGGCTACAGACAGCAGTTGGCAGTGACTCCGCCTGTGTGTCTGCTCTAAGAGCAGAGCTCGGGGATTCTGGGGCCCTGCACAGACCAACATGCACTCTGGGTCACATTCCTGGTGTTAGGTCACATTCCTGGTTCCCCTCCAAGTAGGAGGCTGAGGATGAGGATGAAGAGGTCTGTGTCCCAGAGCTGCTCAGCCTGGGAACCTGCAGTCTCTGGCCAACCTGCGCCCTCTGGGGTAGCTGCACAAGGTGGGTGCCTGCCTGGACACGCGGGCCCCTCATTCATCCTCCCTTCAGATGGACACTCCTGAGCGCCCTCTGCTGGGCGGAGCTGGGGCACTCAGAGGGACTGCTTTCAGGCATCTTGGAGTTGAGGTTGTGGGGCTGTGGAGGAACCCTCTTTGAGGTCACAGCTTGGTTGGCCAGAGAGAGGCCAGGGGCTGCAGAGGCCCATAAGGCACACTGGGGACATTGGGAGCAGTAAGACTTCCCAAGCGAGCAGACAAAGATTGGACATGAGTTGGGAGGGGATGAGGGTAGGAGGTGGCGCAGTAGTAAAGAATCTGCCTGCCAATGTGGGAGACACAAGAGACGTGGGTTCGACCCCTAGGTTGGGATGATCCCCTGGAGGAGGAAATGGTAACCCATGCCAGTATTCTTGCCCGGAGAATTCCATGGACAGAGGAGTCTGGCAGGCTACTGGTTACAGAGTCAGACACCATTGAGCGACTGAACACACATGCACGAGGGTAGGAGGCAGTTTCCAGTGACCCAACTCCCCAGGCCTCAGAGCACTTTCAGCTTGCTCCAGAGGCCAGTGAGGGGCCCAGGGAGCATGGGGACCGTGGACCCACTGTACCCACGGGAGGGGCTGTTGCATCTACGTGGGTGATGGAGTTGGGAGGCAGGTACCTGGGCCAACATGTTGGCTCTGAGTCTCTCTGGAAAGGTCCTGACACACTAGGAAGTGACGCACGGCATGGCCTGGATTCCGGGTGGGCTGAATGAGGGCCTTAGGGGGAAGACTTCTAGGCGCTGGGGGACCCTGGTCCCCTGGAGATGCAGGAAAGGGTGAGCCTAGGGCCATATTCCCAAAGGTGTCTAGGGCCTTGGAGGTGCAGGAAAAGGTGAGAGTGCCTGGGTTTTCTCATCAGTGGTAACTGTGTCCCACTTCTGGGGTCGTGTAGAAATCAGTGTGACTTTGGAACCGGGCCTGACTAGAGTTGGGCTCAGTCAGCTTACCAACCTAGCCTCGCCTTCTCTATCTGTATCTGTCAAGGTGGGCCCTTGACCCACCTCCTCCCCAGGTTCTTGAGAGGGCCCCAGGCAGCCGGCCACAGGCTTGGTGGCTGGAGGCATGTCAACTGCTGGCCAACGTTTCTCAAGCCCCCTCCCTCTCTCCCCATTCCTCTGTGAATTCTCACAAGAACTCCAAAGGCAGACTGTCATGACACCCACTTTAAGGACTAGAAAAGTGAGATACTTAGAGGGTCGGTCTTGGGGCTTCCTCGGCAGTCCTGTGGTTAGGACTGTGCTCCCAGTGCAGGGGGTATGGATTTGATCCCTAGTGAGGGGAACTAAAGTCCCACATGTTGCATGTCATACCCAAAAGATTCCCCCAAAAGGCTGAATCTTCCCCAGGGTCACCCAGCTGTGGGTCCAAGGCTTCTGGCTGAGAAGTGTGTGTGGGGGGAGCTTATGGGGGTCTGGAGCCCCCAGGGTTCCCTAATGGTCTCACAGCTCGTGTTCAGTGTCAGCTGCCTCAGTAGGGGCCTTGGGGGCCTGGAGATGGTGGCAGCGTGGTCACCTGGCCGGAGTTACCTGGGCCTCAGCTGCAACCCCATCAAGAACACTGGAGCCCTGAAGCCCCCTGAGAGCCCGAGGATGGAGGGGCAGGCAGTCCAGCTCCTGGGTGTCCAGGTGGGATAGGTCCTAAGGGCACCAGATCTCCCTACTGCCCTTCCCAGAAGCAGAAGGGCCTTCAGAACCTGGAAGTGTTCAACTTCGAGGAGACACAGCGGCCACACTAACGGGAGCAGGTGTTTGAGCCGATACCCCAGCTAGGCTTTACCTGGATGGCTTCCATGCTGAGGACCTTGCTTGGCTCTGAGAGATGAAGATTCTGAGGAGGACTGGGGGAGGACAGGAAAGGAGACAAGAGGAAGACAGGAGGCTGCTGCTGGGTGAGGGGTGGGGCCCGGGGACTTCCCCCCATGGGGTGACCAGTGTCTTGTTGGTGGCAGACAGAGGACAACCCTGATAACTTGGAAGATGGAGGAAGTAAGGGATGAAACAGGGTGGGGTGGGGCTAGGAGTCGCTGGGTTCTTGCTCACAGGATGTCTAGGTTCCCCAGGAGGAAGAGGAGAGGGATGGTGAGTGTGGCCCTGATAGGAAGAGTGGAAGATGTGCAAGATGGGGCCTTGTGGGCTACTAGGAGGACAGGATCTTCATCCAGAGAGCTGAGAGGAGCGATAGGGGTACTAGGCAGGGGAAGGGGCACGATTGGAAGAGACTTGTTTCCAGGGGTTTTCAGACTGGATGGAAGTGGGGGCGGGGGGTGGAGGACTGCTTCTGGTGCCCAGGACCAGGCAAGATGAGGTCTGGGCTAGGGGGCCACAGGGCTGGAAGGGAGAAAGATGCAGCAGGTAAAGCCAGGCCCAGAGGGATGGGGCTTCCATACCCAGGAGGTTCGACCCTCAGGGTTCTGGTGACAGCAGCTGTGGGACCAGATTTTGAACCCTGGCCCCCACCTGACTCCCAGGAAGAAAAGGAAGGAGAGAACCTACATGGGGGAGAGGAGGAGGGAGGGAGCCAGGCTCTGCAGGACTGGCCAACACCCAGCCTCATCCTCAGGGCTGGAGATAAAAGGGGAGATGGGCAGCCCACAGTGAGAGTCCAGAGGACAGGGAGGGAGAGTGGCTATGAGGCCTAAGCCCAAGCCTGCCACACAGCGCCCAGCCCGGGTGACCTGGCACCACTTCTGCCAGGACTGCTCTGTCACCTCCCTGAGGGTTGGCACAGGCCTCAGGATCTGGGGGGTTCTGGCTGGGTGCTCCTGGGACTTTTCAAATAAAACTGACAAGTGCCATCTCATCTGGTTTCTGGAAGTGGTAGGACAGAAGGGAAGGTCACCAACAGCTGTCCCAGGGTTGAGGTGACAGGGGAGGCGGGACACAGGTGGGCCGTGAGGGGAGACCTGCCTCCTCCCAAGGTGGCGGTGCCCCAGGACTGCAGTGGAGGAGCAAGGGACCCAGACACATGGCACATCTACAGCTGGCTCATCTGCCTCTTTTATTGCCCCCCACCCCTGCCATCTCAGGCTTTCCCTAAAACGACACCATTACCCACAGCCCGCTCCCTACGCGGCAGCGTTCAGAGCGGCGAGAAAACCGGACAGTCCCCCTCAGACAGCAGCGGCGATACCTTGGGTGCCAGCGGGGCCGGGTCTGGGTGGCAGAGGAGAGGGCGCCTGAGCCTCAGCCCCGCTCCTCGCCTCAGGGCCCACCACCCTTCCCACGCGCGGGCTCCCCTTGGCCTTACCCGCCGGCGCGTCGGGGCGCGGCTGCCCGGGCGCCTGGGCCGCAGGGCCGCCGGGGCGGTGGTCCTCCAGGTGTAGGGTCATGGCAGGCCGCGAGGCCGTGGAGAAGGCGCACTGCATGCACGAGTAGCGGCCGCGCGTGTGTTCCCACACGATGCGGCTGGGAGCCGCGTGCCCTGCGGGCAGGCAGGACCCGGTCAGCCCCGGCCCTGGGTGAGGGCGGGTCGGACCTTTCCCAGCCTCCCCATCAGCTCCCGGGAGTGGGAGCGTGGGGCGGGGGGCGCTGGCCTGGCCGATCCGTTTCTCCCGATCGTTTCCCCAAGTGTCTGGGGGCACTAAACTTGACTTATTCGCGACCCCTCCTCCCATCCTCTGAACCCATGTGGGAGGGAAGGGCTCCGGATCCGGGCGCGAGTTTTACACGGAAACGCCGGCGCAGATGAAGGAGCAGGGGCCGCAATTTTAAAGGCAAAATCCTGTATTTCGGGGGGAGACATTTCTGGGCACCTGGAAAGGGGGTGGGTATCCCCCAGGTCCCGCCGGGCGCAGATCCCCTCCACCCTCCCTGGTGGTCACCTGCACGCACCTGAGGGCGCGTCGGAGCCGCCCTGGGGTCTTCGCGGGCTGCCGCTTGCACCTGCGGTCAACGGGCGGGTCAAGGTCAGAAGTCAGAGTGAGCCCAGCCCACTCTGAAGGCGGCCCCGATAGCCCACACTCACCTTGGCTCTTTTTCCAGACGGCGGCGCTGGAGGCAGGAGGCCCCGGAGCGGCGGCCAGAAAGGGGCGCAGGCGTGGGGGACTTAGGCCAAAAGGCGTGGGGTTCAGGTAGGGCAGAAAGGGCCCGGTGGGGGCAGGGGCAGGGGTCGTGAACGGCTCGAGCAGCGGGTACGGCAGGCCAGGCGCCGGCGCAGGGTCGGACTCCGGGGGGCGCTCGGACGCCGGCGACTCCCTGTCCAGGGCCGGGGGTGGCGGCGGCGGGGCTGGGCTCTGCGCATGCTCGGCGCAAACATGCAGATGCTTGAAGAGCGAGCGGTGAGTGCGGAAGCGCAGCAGGCAGTTCTCACACCTGGGGGGCAGCACAGGGCTGGGCTGGGTCTCCCAGGGGGACCCAGGGAGGGGCCTATCCGCGGTAACCTGGAGAGCCGGCGCTCCAGGGTGGTCAAGGACCCTGGGCCCAAATAACCTGACTCCCCCACCTGCGGGGGAGGAGTTTGCCCTAAGGGGCCGCCCACAGTGGTCGCGACCCTTCCGGACTTCTCCAGGTCGGGACCCTGGGAAGATGAGGAAGGAAGTCTCAATTTTGACTTAGGTGATCAGTTTTCTTCTTGGGAAGTAGAGGACTGGGCGGAGTCGTGCCATGTATGTCCCCCCTACACACATACTCCTTCCCAAGCCCCGCCCTCGGGGTCCCTGGAATTGGCTCTAGGGACCAGTCTCTTCTGGGCAGGTAAGGGCAAGGCTGGCCCTAGATCACGTCCTCTTCCTGATTCAACCCCCTCGGAAAAGGAAGGGAGAAAAGCCAGGACCCCAGGTAGTAGCTGTCAAAATCGGTGGTCAGGGGGAGCTGCCTGGTCCCCCACACCAGCAGAGGTCACGGTGGACCAGGTCTCACTTGAAGTAGCGGTTGGGTTTGTAGTGCAGCTTGCCGTGGGCCACCAGTTCCTGCATGTTGGGGAAGGTCTCGGTGCAGCTCAGGGCGGAACAGCGAAAGAGCTTGCCTGGCGGCGCAGGGATGAATAACAGAGGAGTGGAGTTGGGTGGCCAGGACTGGCCGGGTGGCTCAGCCCGCCTCCCACCCTAACCTGCCTCCCCACCATCTACCCTGGCCCTACCTTCCAGGGACTGTGTGGGTGGGCAGTGGGTACGCAGATGCTGTGCCAGGTCTCGAACGCTGGGGAAACTGAGGCAGCAGCCTGGGCTGGAGCACGGTATCTGCTTCCCTGAAGGATGCACAGAAGCAGGGGGAGGGTCACCATCCCTTCGTCATCCACGTTGTCCAGGGCTCTGCCTCAGAGGGGCATTTATGGGGCTGCAACTACCGTGCAACTACTAACTATGGTTTCTTACTGGGGCCTTTACCTTCTGCCTCCCCCACCAGAAAATAGCGGCTGAGTTTCCCTGGCTCCTCGTTGGAGCCACAGCCTGGCACACAATGGGGCTCAGCAAGTGGTGATTCCCTCTAGGCGGGCCCCCAGTCTGGAGATACTCAGTAGTCTGCACTTCTATTGTTCCAGGCCTGTGATCCCCTAGAAGGTCCCATCACGTGTCACCTGGTGGTGGGCGTCGTCTGGGAGGCCGCAGGTCCTCACTGGTCCCGGAGACAGTGCTGGTTGGGCCAAGGGTGTGTCCAGGTCCGGGATGGCCACTGTCTGGGGCTGGGGAGGCACCCTGCTGGGTCCCTCCGGTGGGCCCTCCACGTTCCCACACTGGGGGTGTGGTTGCCCGGTCAGGGCCCGGCTCCTCCTCCATGGAAGAGGATTTGGCTATAGCAGCCACAACTGGGGACACCCCCTTGTCGGTCTCACTGGAGCTGGGCTCTGCAGTAGCCGGCATGTCCAGGCTGGGCCCCGAGGGTTCCTCATCCTGGTGGAAGGAAGAGGTGGGGAGAACCCCCTGGGCCCAGGGTCTGCCTGCGCCAGCTAGGGGAACCCCTTCACCCCTCCATAACCATTGGGTGTTTCTGAAACAGCGAATGCCCTGGAGACGTCACCCAGTCGGCCCCCATCCTAAGGAGAGGTAGTGGGTGAGGGGGTTGAACGTCTGCCTCCAGTGTCCCCGTCCTTTGGAAGAGAGTTGGGAGGTGTGCCAAATGTAGAAGGGGGTACCTTTCCAGGAAGCCCCTATTGAAAGAAGCATGCTCTGATCCTAACTTAGAAAGCTGGGGGGCCCCCCTACTACAAGGCTGGGGCGTGGCCCAGAGGGAGTGGGCGGTGCAAAGGCGGGGCTCTGAACAGGGCGCGGCTAGGAAGATTCTGGAGGGCCAGAAGTGGCCAAGTGGGTGTTTGAGGACGGAGATATATCTACCAGAGGGGTTCGAGCTGTGCAGGCGAACTGGAGGTGTTGGGACCCCAAACATATAAAGACCGAGGGGCGGTGCCTGAGCCCTGTAGGCGTGGCCCAGTCGAAGCCAGGACCGGAAGTAGGGGGGGGGTAGGGTGCTCCCTGAGTGACAGCGGCGGGCGACTGCCCGGATGTGGAGGCGGGGTCGACAGGAGGCTTAGAAGGCCGCTCCCCGCCAGTCCCTGCTTGTTCGCCGCGTCCGCATCCCCGGTGTCGCGCTCACCATCCTCAGCCTGGTTCAGCCTCTTGTTCTCGCGGCTTCGGCGGCTCCAACTAAGGCTGCGGCGACTCCTTCGGTGGCCGCGGGCTCGCGCTCACGTCGGCGCCATTTTTCGGCTCCTAGGTCTCGCGAGAACGGGGGCGGGGTATGCGCACTGTGCTCAGCCGGGAGGCGGGGCCTGAGAGCCAGGATTCTCCCGATTCTTCTGCCCAGAGGGAGAAGACAATGGCACCCCACTCCAGTACTCTTGTCTGGAAAATCCCATGGACGGAGGAACCTGGTAGGCTGCAGTCCATGGGGTCGTGAAGAGTCGGACACGATTGAGCGACTTCACTTTCACTTTTCACTTTCATGCATTGGAAAAGGAAATGGCACCCCACTCCAATGTTCTTGCCTGGAGAATCCCAGGGACGGCGGAGCCTGGTGGGCTGCCGTCTGTGGGGTCGCACAGAGTCGGACACGACTGAAGCGACTTAGCAGCAGCAGCAGCAGCAGCAGCAGCAGCTATGCCCAGAAAATGTGTGCAGAGATCTAGGATTAAAATTTTCCCGGGCCTTTGTGTTCTCCTGTGCAAAATGAGCATCTTCATTTCCTCCCGTCCCGTCACCATATCTCGAAGGGGGATAAACAGCAGTTCTCAAGTTGTGAGAAGGTCATGTTTAGAGGGCTGCGTCTTTGGAGGGAAATTGCCACAGAAGTCAACATTTTCAATGCACTTAGTCCGGAAGTTGGAATGGATCTGTTGAGATAGCCAAGGGCGGGAAACAAGTTCACTATCCGTCCTCAAGACACCCGGAACTTGCGTAGCCTAAAGATGGAGCGGTGTGTGTTTTCAGGAGGATAGGTGGAGAGCCCTGGCGTGATGTGAGTCACCTATCCAACTTACGTTCCTTGAGTGCCTACTTTGTGCTAGGCTCTGGGGATCCAGAGATGAACAGGACAGGCCAACATTCCTGCTCTCAGGGGGCACTCACGTTTTAAAATAGGGAAACAGACAATGAATCAACAAATGCGGGAAGTGATCTTATGGTTATATTAAGTGCCATAGAGGAAAAAGGGCTTCCCAGGTGGTGCTAGTGGTAAAGAACCCGCCTGTCAATGCTGGAGATGTAAGAGACGCTGGTTTGATCCCCTGGCCAGGAAGATCCCCTGGAGGAGGAAATGGCAACCTGCTCCAGTATTCTTGCTGGGGAGAATCCCATGGACAGAGGAACCTCGCAGGCTACAGTCCATGGGGTTGCAAAGACTCAGTGGTGACTGAGTGGCTGAGCACAATAAAGGGGGGGAAAAGCCCAGAAGGATGTGATGGTCACGGGCCAGGGAAGTTTCTCTGTGAGATGACTTCTGAGCTGTTGCCTGATTGTCAGGAGGGAGTTATCCAATGGAAGTTCAGGAGGCCACATCGCTGTGGGAAGAAAGAATAGCTGGTGCAAGTGGCCTGAGTTGGGGAGGGACAAGCTCATCTTTTTCAAGAAACAATGAAGTGATCAGCTCACTGCTGGAGCCAGGTGGAGGCAGGGAGTGAAGATCAGAAGGTAGACATGATTCAAGAAAGGTCATCAGGGAACTAGTGAACCGTGGAAAGAGAGGTGTGTGGTCTCTATTCTAGCTGATGAATTTTTAGCAGGGGGAGGTACACCATCTGATTGCTGGGTGTCCTTTGGAGGATGCATCATTGTTGGGACAGTAAAGTGGATCTTTAAGATCTCTGCTGCTACTGCTGCTAAGTCACTTCAGTCGTGTCCAACTCTGTGTGACCCCATAGACAGCAGCCCACCAGGCTCTCCCGTCCCTGGGATTCTCCAGGCAAGAACACTGGAGTGGGTTGCCATTTCCTTCTCCAATGCATGAAAGTGAAAAGTGAAAGCGAAGTTGCTCAGTCGTGTCCGACCCTCAGCGACCCCACGGACTGCAGCCCACCAGGCTCCTGTGTCCATGGGATCTTCCAGGCAGGAGTACTGGAGTGGGGTGCCATTGCCTTCTCCACTGGAATACATTATTTAAGCATTTGAGAGTTCTAGGCAAGTGTTGGCTTTATATACAATGTATTTCCGTCTATGTACATAAGATGTGTGTGAGTGCTTAGTGGCTCAGTCATGTCCAACTCTTTGTGACCCCGTGGACTGTAGCCTGCCAGACTCCTCTGACCATGGAATTTTGCAGGCAAGGATGCTGGAGGGGGTTGCCATTTTCTACTCCGTTAATATGTACCTATCTGCTTTTATATGCCAAGAATATCATTGGGAGGAGACATCAACAAACTGGGGTGGAGGGGGAACAGACAGGAATTTTGCAGTGAGAGGGAAGACAGATTTTTCACACTTTTGGGCTGTCTGAATTTTAAAAAACAATTTTCTTTTGATTATCATTAATATGGTTAAAAACTCATTAAAAAATCCTTTTTAAGAAGGGTGGAAGTGTGTGTGTGTGCGCGTGTGTGCGTGTGCAGGGGAGGTTGGTGCAATCTGGGGAAGGGTGGAGTGAGGTCTCAGAAAGGACAGAGAACCAAGAAAGGGAGAGGAGGGGCCGGATTTAAGAAACTTTGTAACAGAGTCAACAGGATGTTGCTGAATGGGCGGGGCTGAGATGACTGAGGTTTGCAGTCTGAAGATGCTATAACCTAGATATGAGATGCTGTCTGCTAGATGTCAAACCTACTCTCCTCTTCACCCCCAGTGAATAGCCCTACTTCCTGCAAACGTGGTGATGGCTATTGCAGTGGGGCCTCAGGGCTATACCCCTTACTGGGAAGAGGGGCAGCTTGCATGGTGAGTTCTAAGGCAGAGAAAGGAGACAGAAGCCTTCATTCCCCTTCAACAGGAAATGCCCAGCTGATGGTGTTGTGGCTCACACAGTCCTCCCACAGTCTGTCCCCCAGTCTAACTGTTGCTGAGAGACATGCACAGTGGTAGCCGGGCAGTGGAGGGGCAAAAATCAGAGATGGAGGGAACCAGGGACATTCAAGAGATTGTGAAGTGTGAAAGCGAAAGTCACTCAGTCGTGTCTGACTCTTTGCGACCCCATGGACTGTAGCCCATCAGCCTCCTGTCCATGGGATTCTCTAGGTAAGAATACTGGAATGGGTTGCCATTCCCTTCTATAGGGGTTCTTTCTGACCCCGGGATCAAACCTGGGTCTCCCGCATTGCAAGCAGATTCTTTACTGTCTGAGCCACCAGGGAAGCCCCCACCCAGTTCAAGAGACAGGTTAAATGTTTGTGTAATGGCTGACTAATAACAGGGTTGTTGAGGCACAGTTGCACAACTGGGATTTTTTTTTTCTCCAGCCACGCTCAGCTTTCCAGGTAGGTCTGGATCCTGAAGAAGGCTCTTCTGACCAGTTTTTCTTCGATACCTATCTCCCATCCTCCAGGTGGGTAGGTGTCTTCCTTCTGGAGTCCTTCCATCACAGCGTAGATCACTCTGTGTAGTATTCGCCATCAAGATCTGCTGACCCTTTCATCCTTCTTGGCTCCTCCAGCAACGCCTACACTGTCTCTCTGCACCCCTGTCCCCTGCTCTAGCCCCAGTCCCTTCTCTGGCTCAGTCCTGACCTCACTTATCTGGTTCCATCTCTCCCAGACAGACTGCTCTTTGTGGGGCTGAGCACAGTGCAGGTGTTCATCCTTAGGCTCAGATACAAGGATTCACCTGCATGTATGGGGAGGTTTGAAAGGCTCAGACTCCAGCACTGGTTTTGGGACAGCTGGAAGGGGTGGACAGGTAGCCAGGCTGACCCCTCCTTCACCATGACATAAGTGCAGAAAGCCCTCAAATGTCAGAACCGGTCCATACTCCAGGTGAGTGAGAGCTAAGGAAAGAGACATGGGGTGGGGGCAGGGTCCAGGGATGACTCTGAGTGGATTATGGGGGGACATGTGGGACCTGCCTCCTTCCTCAGGGTCCTAGCTGGGTTTGGTATTGGGGAGGTGTGTAGATTCAAAAGCTGACAGGGCCCACCAGAACATTTTCTGCAGGAGAGCTGGCATGAACTTCTGGAAGCCAGCAAGTGAGACAAACTCAAGCTTTGTGAGGGACGGGAGGGTATCCGAGTTCAAGACTTGGCTCTGTGGAATCTTAGGTGAGTGACTAAACCTCCCTGAGCCTCCATTTTTTCCATCTGTAAAATGGGGTTGTTTGCTGATCCTACCTAACAGAGTTATGAGAAGGCAGTCCTTGTATGTGCTCAGTAAGTTAATTCATATTTTCACTCGGCAAACATTTATTGCCTCATTTATGAGAGGAGGGAAGTCAAGCTTGTCAAGGTCCCCCCAAATGTGCTTGGCTCTTTGCCCCTGGGATACAGCTCATATCCTACTCACAAGGCAGCTGTGAGGTAGGTTGTGTTAGCCCTGTTTCACACAGGAGGAAATAGGTGTGACTTGCGGGAGGCCAGGGTCCAGGGCGGGGGGACAGGGGCTCCAGTGGTGACCCATAGACCCAGGGCCTGGGTTAGGCCGGGCTGGAGGTCACAGAACTGGACCTTCTGGCCAATGCAGCCAAGGGAAACGAGACCCATGTTGCAGGATCCAGGTAGGCAGGTGGGAGGGCAGGGTCCCAGGCCCCTGCCCCACTCAGATCTTCTCCACATAGTTTCCGGGGAAGAGGCCCTCCTGGCCATGCAGCCGGCCTTTCCACCAACCTGACGAATCTGTGGGAGAGGAGAAGATATGATCCCATGCCCAGCTCGCCCCAGAGAAAGCCTTCATGCTGGCTCTGTGTCTGTCTTGTCTCCACTGGCCCGGCATAGGGCAGAGACTGTCTTCTCTAAGACAGAAAGAAGGGATGGAGCTGCACGTGCGTTTGCCTTGCCCCTGGCTCACACTTTCATTTTTCTAGACCATCCACTGGTGCTACTCCCTCATCCTTCTTATATAGGTCCCTCCCCATGATCCCCACGGGGGACCCAGGAATAACTCCTAAGATGTTCCCCCACCCACCTGCAGAGGGTGCTGTTGAAGCTCCTCTAGGTGCAACCTAGGGGCAAAGTAGGAGGTGGCCTGGGCCATCCAGACAAGGCTCATTTCCAACTCACAAGGTAGGTCTGTTAGTGGCCCTAGTGCTTGACAGGTGGGAAAAATGAGGCTGCGGTATTGGGTGTGATACAGTGAGGCCAGACTCCCAGGGCTGCTTAGGAGGTGACCTCCAGACCTTGGAGATGTCCTTCTGTTTCTGCCCTGGCACACACACCTTCCATAAGGATCTCGATGACCTCGTTCACATTGAAGCTCAGCTCATCCACGTCTTGGCCGACATACTGGTACAGTGCCCGGCACCTGGGGCCATGGATCCGTGGCTGGGGCTTAGGTCGGCCTACACCAGGCACAGGTCGCTGTCCCACGCTGCGCTTCCTCTGCATGCTGTGGGCACATGAGGGCACTCATCACAGCCCCAGACACTCCCCATCCCATTCCTGGGGCTGTCCTTCCACACCACCTACCCAGCCACGCCCTGGTCAGGCACATTGAGGAATTCTGTGTTGTGTTCCGAGGGGGGCCGTGCCCGTGGGCGTCTGCTGGCCCCCAAGGCTGAGGATGGAGGGCCCCGTGGTGGCCGCTGGGAGCCCCCTCCAGATGTGATCTCCATGGGCAAGGGGCCCCTTCTGGCAGAGGGAGGCACCCCATTGCGGTCCAGGCCTGCAGCAAGAGTAAGGATGGGAGCATTTGTCAGGGTGATGCCAGCAGGATTTGAGGAGGACTTAGCTCCAAGTTCCCTGAGGGAAGTGGCAGCTACTCTCAACCCTGTATGATAAGGACTGGCCTGGAGAAAGAGACCCTGGGGTTAGGAAGGCATAGATTGAGACTCTGCCAGGGGTAAGATTTCCCCCCGCCTACTTCTGTAGGAGGGCTTTTGTGGGTGGGTCTTAGAGGATGAATAGGAGTTGATATGGAATAGGAGTTTGGGAGACAGGCAGAGCAAACAGCTCAAGCAAAGGCCTGGAGGGAAGACAAAATTTGGTAAATTGGCAAAATAAGATGTAGCTTGCATGACAGGAGTTTAAGATGGCAGGAGAGAAGAGGTCAGTGGTTAGCTGGGGTCAGAATCTGAAGGGTTTTTGAATACCAAACTAAGCTTAGCCTTTATTCTATGGGAGATGGGGACTACAGAGAGTTCTGGACAAAAAAGAAGAGAGTGGTCCACTGTTTGTAAGATCCTGTTGACAGGAGGTCTGTCTTAGGCCTTGGAGCCCACAAAAGGCAAGGAAGACATTTAGTGGCAAGTGTCTCTTCACCTCTGGGGGGCCCAGGAGCTGCCCGGGTAGCAGTCTGGCCTGGCCTTCTAGATTTTCCCTGGGCCATCCCCTTCCGTGTAGGCTCTGAAAGGGAAAGGGGAAAAGATATAGGGATTTGAGTGGTGGCCACACTAGATTCTTGGCCCCACCCCCAAGTCCGGTTTACTCCGGGCCCCGCCCCCTAACTCACTGGCTCTCTCATCAGGACAGAGCCCCTTAATTACTGGAATACTGATTGAGGGAGTGAAAGTCGCTCAGTCGTCTCCGACTCTTTGCGACCCCGTAGACTATACAGTCCATGGAATTCTCCAGGCCAGAATACTGGAGTGGGTAGCCTTTCCCTTCTCCAGGGGATCTTCCCAACCCAGGGATCGAACCCAGGTGTCCCTCATTGCAGGCGGATTCTTTACCAGCTGAGCTATCAGGGAAGCCCCAATAATTGGCCCCGCCTCCCCAGGACCCACCCCTCGTTGGCTTTTGGTCCCGCCCTCTCCAAGGATCTTCCCATTCAGCAACTGACACACGTGTCTACTCTATGGCCACGCCCCTCAATATTTCTCGCTCACTTATTGGTCACCTCTCTAGCCCTGCCCTCTTCGTGGCCTCGTCCATTACCCACTCTTGACCTCCCTCACTGGCTCTGCCCCACGATTTTGATTGGCCCCTGTCTCTGATCCCACCCCCTACAGGGCCAGCCTCTTGTGCGCCAATCTCCTGGTTCTGCGCAGACTCACTGGAGCTTTTGGGCAGTCCGTCACCCACGCTGACTGTGAGGGCCTTGCCGCTAGCCTTGAGCACCGCCACGTCGCCGGAACCACGCGAGAAAGTGACGCTTCGGGTACCACCTCCGCCCCAGCCCTCCTTCTTCACCCGGAACTGTAGTCTGTGAGGAGAGGAGGAAGCTGTGGTTGTCCCCACCCGCCAAGCAGGGGTCACCTCCTCATCCCATCCTTGCGGACCCGGGCTGAGATGGGAGGGGACAAGGCAAGGGCGCATTTCGGTCAGTCTGTGAAGCGGGGGAGGGGGCGCTGTGCCAAGCCAAGCCAGAGAATGGTACGGAGGTGGGGGTCGTACGTGTCGCTGAAGGTGAGGGCCAGGGGCCTCCGCACCGCCTCCTCGAAGCGTTTGCACAGGAGGCTGACGAACTCAGTCTTGAAGATGCTTTCCAAGAAACTGTCGGCAGCGTCTTCTTGGAGGATGAAGAAGTCATCCTGCCGCGTGCTGGGGGAGGGGCGGGAGGAAAAGCAGGTGAGAGTGACAGGTGAGGCTGGCAGAAGGGCTGATATTTGAGATGCAACAGGGGAGGGGCAAATGAGGGGTGACACAGATGGGGGCAAACGGGAGACGTGGCAAGGAGCTAGAAAAGGTGGTAATAGAGAAGAGTCAGGGGAGGGGACCGGTGCTGTTGGCAAATGACCATGAATGTGAGGGCAAGTGAAGGTGACAGATAGGACCAAGAGAAAGTTGCAGGTATAGAAGGTAACATGTTCACGGTGACAGATGGGGTGACAGGAGGGCAGCTGATGATGAAGGGTGCTAGTAGCGGGCCTCACCTGAGAGAAACTCCCCGGAGCGCCTGGATCTCCAGCTTCTTCTTCAGGACTTCACGCACCTGGCCCTTCTCAGGCCCCTTCTTCACCTTCTCCCGCCCGATCACATACACAAACTTGGGTGTCAGGATCAAGTCCCTCTTGATGGGCTATGAGGATACAAGACCAGAGAGGCTGGTGCCAGGAGCCCTGGGCATGGGAAGGCTGGCTTCAGGGCATCAGCCCAGGCAGAGGGGTAGTGTCGGCAAGTCAAATGAAGGACAGGTCAGGGGAGGGTCCCTCTACATGAAGGTATATGAGTGGCTACTTTTTATAAGAAACAGGAGATTAAATAAGGTTATGCTGGCTAGAAAGGAGTGTGGGGAATGAACAGGTACAGGATAGGTGAAGGTATGTTTGCTGGACATGGGTGTCCAGGCCTGATGAGAGTTTACCTGTATACAGATATATCCATGCTAGGTGAAGGTGTGTTTAATTGAGAGGCTTGTCTAGACTGCGTGAGAGGATACTTAATGGATAGGTGTGTCTTGGATAAGTGAAGATGGTCCTGTGGTCAGAGCTGAACAAGGTAAGCTTCCAGTTCTGGGCAGATGTGTCTGACCTGGTGAGGATATATCTGATGGACAAGTGTGTCTGGGCTATATACAAGGATATATCTGATACAGCCGTATCTACATTAGTTGAGCCTATGTCCATGGGCAGATGTGTTTGGGCACGGTGCAGGAGTACCTCTGGTGGGGCATGGGTAGGGTCCTGGATATGGCCGCCTGCTAGTGCCTCACCTTGAAGCGTCGGTCATACTTGTTGACTGAGTCAGCAAAGTCCACACGCTCTCTCTTGCCTAGGAACTGACGCAGCTCCGGCCGCTCCTCCAGCCCCAGGTAGTCCCCAACAAAGTTCCTATTGATGCTGTTGCGTCTCCGCTCCTTCTTGTTCAGCAGGATGTTGGAAGCTGTGAGGGGACAGGGTCGGGGGGGCAGAGGTCATGGTTTGGCTCCCCTAAGCCAATCTGTCCTCAGCCCCAGCTTCCCACCTGCAGCCTCTCACCTTCCTCCCGCATCTCCTCATACTTCCGGACTGCCACATGGCGCCGCCAGGCCTTCTGGATAGTGCGGGCAAAGCCATCGAACTTGCGCTCTCGCATCTCCTCTAGTAGGAAGAGCTGGAGAAGAAGGAGGGCTGGTGGGTCCTGGCATCTCCCCAGGGGGCACAGTTTCCAGTTTCCTCTGTGTTTCCACCCCACCCATGTGCTTTTGCTGACAGGCACCTGCATACATGCTTTTACGTTATGGACAAAAAATTTTGTCTTCTTCCGAATGACCAGACCCAGGAATCCCTCCCAATATGTAACATAATTTCTGCATTACATTACAACTGTAGATTTGTCTTGCTGGGTTTAAATCCCAGCTCTGCCACTTACCACCTATGTGGTCTTGCCAGAAATGTTGCAACATCATGACTTTTCACCCTTATTAAGCTATGGCCTACCATCCGTGGGAGGTCCATATCCGTTTCAGAGATGTTAGAAATGTGAACCAATGTGCATCTTGGAAAACCAATAAAAGTACTGTAAATATGAAAATTGGACAGACAGGCCTGTTGAAGTGACTAGTGACCATGTGGTTGTACAGGATACAACCTGCACACTCATCCATAGCAGCCCCTGAAAGGAAGCCCTGATAGAAAAGCAGAGAAAATTTGAATTTTAAGAGTCTCCACCCAGAGGGAATATAGAGAATAAATTATTAGAGCAAGTCACCTGGAATAATAACCAGCGACTGTATCAGGGAAGGAACCTATAGGATAAAATATTACAAATCTACAGTAATAAAATTAAAAGATGCTTGCTTCTTGAAGGAAAGCTATGACAAATCTAGACAGCATATTAAAAAGCAGAGATATCACTTTGCCGACAAAGGCCCGAATAGTCACAGCTATGGTTTTTCCCATAGTCATGTATGGATGTGGGAGTTGGACCATAAAGAAGGCTGAGTGTTGGAGAATTGATGCTTTCAAATTGTGGTGCTGGAGAAGACTCTTGAGGATCCCTTGGACAGCAAAGAGATCAAGCCAGTCAATCCTAAAGGAAATGAACCCTGAATATTCATTGGAAGGACTGATACTGAAGCTGAACCTCCAGTACTCTGGCCACCTGCTGCGAAATGTCATTGGAAAAGACCCTGATGCTGGGAAAGATTGAAGGCAAAAGGAGAAGGTGGCAGCAGAGGATGAGATGGTTAGATAGCATCACTGCCTTAATGCACGTGAATTTGAGCAAACTCTGGGAGATAGTGGAGGACAGGGGAGCCTGGCATGCTGTAGTCCATGTGGTCGCCAACAGTAAGACATTGAACAACAATAACAGTAATAAAAAAAATGGAGTGTTGATCAAAGAATAGAACAACCTTGGACCACGAGAGATGGTTGGAAAACACTGTAGTTCAAATGGAAATTTAGTGACAAAAAGGACAGCATGGTCAATCAGTGACGATGGGAAAATAATTGAAAATAAACTTGGGCTTTATTTAGAAAAAAATAATTAGCACTTCAGCCAGAGGGTTTTCTCAAATACACAAACATCACATCACTGCTGAAAGCCTGCCGTTTTGATGACACTGATATAGCTAATGTCTCCTAGAAACCCCAGACTTCCCTGGCAGGACTAAAAGAATTCTGCCGGTACTTGGTTCAAGCTCACTTTAAAAATACATAATATCTTGGAGGGCTTGTAGATCTGTGAGTATTGAACACTGGAGTATCTCCTGCCATGTCAGTAAACAAGGATTTCAGTCATCAGTGATTCTGGCTGTCCAAATGTAAATACCTGAGCCCTAAGGGCACTCAGGAAGGAGAATACCTGTGTGACCTGAGAGTCATCAGGCTGTAGCCATTCCCTACAGTGGGCACTGAGGGACTCTAGATATGAAAACACTGGATATTGGCCCCAGATAGCTGAGATGCATATGAAAGGAGTGATTTCGGTGAGCCCAGACTCTGGCATCTTCCCATACATAGAAAAGCGCTAAATTCCTTCACTTGGGGTGTCTGCTTTTAATTCACAAAATACTTTTGATGTTCAGACTACCTGTTCTTTGTTGCAAACTTCTACGTAACCTGACCCCTCCCCCTAACTCCCTGGAGCAGTTTTCTCAGGGTCACTTGAGATTCTGTCTCCCGGGCTTAAGTCCTAAAAATTCCCACCGAGCAAAACATAACTCTCAACTTTTCGGTTGTGACCATTAAGTCAACAGTGTTTATAACTGATCATAAAAAGTGGGTTTTCTTTCTCACCAGAGAGAAAAAACATCTCAGGCCAACAGGTTGCAGGCGATTGAGGGGTATTTTGTTGTTGTTCAGTCGCTAAGTCTTGTCTGACGCTTTGTGACCCCATAGACTGCAGCACACCAGGCTCCTCTGTCCTCCACTATCTCCCAGAGAGTGCTCAAATTCATGCCTATCTAAGCATCTCATCCTCTGTCGTCCCCTCTTCCTCCTGCCCGCAATCTTTTCTAGCATTAGGGTCTTTTCCAACATCAGGGTATTTTCCAATGAGTGGTATTTACATATTCTTTTATTTCTCAGACCAGTACTCTGTGGATCCAGGAGTTTGTGTGCAAATCTTGTGCAAGTAATGCCTGTTTAGGGTGTCTGGAGGGCATGTACATGCATTCTGTGGTTTGCTGAGGGAATGGCAGGTCTGAGTAAAGGGAGACCAGCCATGCAGAACTAGGGGCTGACCAGTCAACCAGGACAAGTAGCTTCCAACCTTGTTATTTCTGCCCAGGGGAGAGGGTTTAGTTTCAGCTGGGGAAATAAAATCTTTCTTTCTCCACAGTATTAAAGGCATCTCTTTCCATGCTGCTAAGAGCAGGGGTGGGTGTGCTCAAGGTGGATGACACACACATCCCAGATCTGAGCTTGACCTGGTGTAGTGCACTGAATAGCATTCTCCCCAAACTTTGGTGCACTTGGCGGGAACTTGTGAATGTGACTTTATGTGGAAAGAGGGTCTTTGCAGAGGTAATCAAGTTAACATGAGGTTAGACTTAGCAGCAGCAGCAGCAGACTGGAGTAGGGTGAATCTAAAATCCAATCTAACTGGTGTTCTTATAAGAAGGAGGGACTTCCCTGGTGGTCCAGTGGTTAAGAATCCATGCTTCCAATGCAAGGGGTGTGGGTTTGATCCCTGGCCAGGAAACTATGATCCCACATGCTCCATGGTGTGTCAAAAAAAAAAGGGGGCGGAAATTTGGACCCAGATACTCAGAGAAGAAGGCCATGTGGTGCCAGAGGCAGAGACTATACACCAACAGTATAGGTATGATATATCTGTATACCAAGGAATGGCAAGGATTGTTGACAACCACCAGAATTTAGGGAGAAACAAAGAAAGATTCTTCCCTGGCAACTTCACAGGGCTCACAGCCCTTGATTTTGGATTTCTAGCTTCCAGAAATGGGCTTCCCAAGTGGCTCAAAGGTAAAGAATCTGCCTGCAATGCAGGAGACTCAGCTTTGATCCCTGGGTTGGGAAGATCCCCTGGAGGAGGAAATGGCAACCCATTGTGGTATTCTTGCCTGGAGAATCCCATGGACAGAGGAGCCTGGTGGGCTACAGTCCATGGGGTCGCAAAGAGTTGGACATGACTGAGCATAAGCACAAGCCTCAGAAACGTGAGAAAATAAATTTTTACTAGGTTAAGCCAGCCAGTTTGTGGTACTCTCTTACAGCAGCCCTGGGAAGCTTGGGATAATGGGTCACCAATAGGTATATAAAACATTTGAGGCATTTTGAATTCATGATTACAAGAAACAAGACCCAACTCTAAATAAGTGCATCTGTAGTTGAGAAAAGCTCCAACTCTATTAATTAACTTAATTCTTTGATCAATTTTTGAGAAACCACAGTTAAACTGTTTCCATTTTACTAAAATTATTTTCATTAGGATTGGTTTTCTTTTTGTTTTTTTTTTTCTGTGCAAATTTTTAGTCTTTGTTTTTTTTTCCTTATGAGACTTTCCCACCAGGGGCCTCCCCAGTGGTCCAGTGGTTAAGAGTCTACCTGCCAATGCAGGGGGTGTGGGTTTGATCCCTGGTTGGGGAACTAGGATCCGACATGCTGCAGCGTGGGGCCAAAAATTAAACAAACTAAAGTTTAAAAACTTTCCCACCAAGCTTTTACCTTTATGAGCTTCATTATTTCCAGCTAGTTCACCTTTCCCGCCTCAAAATGTGCAGAGCGCAATTTTGGTCAAAATTTGATTTTACCTTCTATTGTCTTAGCCAGTGCTAGCATTCTTTTCATACTGCAGCCATGAAGTTAAAAGACACTTGCTCCTTGGAAGAAAGGCTATGACAAACCTAGACAGCATATTAAAAATCAGAGACATTACTTTGCTGCAAAGGTCCATATAGTCAAGGCTATGGTTCTTCCAGTAGTCATGTACGGATGCGAGAGTGGGATCATAAAGAAGGCTGAGCACTGAAGAATTGATGCTTTTGAATTGTGGTGTTGGAGAAGACTCTTGAGAGTCCCTTGGACTGCAAGGAGATCCAACCAGTCCATCCTAAAGGAAATCAGTCCTGGGTGTTCATTGGAGGGACTGATGTTGAAGCTGAAATTCCAGTACTTCGGCCACCTGATGGGAAGACCTGACTCATTGGAAAAGACCCTGATGCTGGGAAAGATTGGAGGCAGGAGGAGAAGGGGACGACAGGATGAGATAGTTGGATAGCATCACTGATTCTATGGACATGAGTTTGAGCAAACTCTGGGAGTTGGTGATGGACAAGGACGCCTGGTGTGCTGCAGTTCATGGGGTCACAAAGAATCGGACGCAACTGAACTGAACTGAGCATTCTCTGGTCTTTGTGTGTGGGTGTGTGTCAATTTTTATCTTTTTTCTTTCAGAGTCATATATTCCACCTTGCCCGTAACCACCAAGATGGATTCTCTTTCTCTCTCTCACCCTCCTGTTTTCCTCTTTTTTCCTACCCCTCCCTCTCTCTTCTCTCTCTTATGTGTTAACACTTAAATTCTTCCAGGTGCAGTTTTAGCCTCAGATGGTTTTGGTTTGTTCAGTTAACTGGAGTGGGTAGCCATTCCCTTTGACCCAGGGATCAAAGCCAGGTCTCACTGCTTTGTAGGCAGATTCCTTACTATCTGAGCCACCAGAGCAGCCCAAGTTTCTATCACTTACAATATCTATTTTGAATGTGATTCTACACTGTTCTTGGAGCAAAGTACATCCATATTGAAAAGGTCTAGGAGGTAGATGCCAAAATATCTAGGGGATGGAGAATCTGGACCTTCCAAGAAAGAGACTGTTTTTGTAGCTATGGAATCTCTCTAGAGCCTCCACCCCACTGTTATGTTTTTGCTTTGCTGAGAGAACAGTTACTTGTAAGTTACAGTAACATCAAGGGAATCATGCAGACAACCCCCTGGTTGTATTCATAAAGTCCTTGAGAGGCTATGGAGCAGGTGGCGTGATTATGCACGTGATGGGCACCCAGCTGGGCCTGGCCCACACCCCCAGCACATCCTGCCCCCATGCTCCAGCTTCTCTGGAACCTAAGATTCCTTTGGAAGTCGGGTGAACCAGCCCAGTTCACTGAGATGGTCATCTCTCTGTGTACTTTCCAGTCCTCACACCAAAGCAGGTGGCCAGACAGGCCCTTAGGGGCTTCGTCACCTTGGTTTCTTTTTGTTATTCTTGTCACTGTTGCTTTTTTAAAAACTTGCCCCCTCCCAGCTTTATTGAGCTATAACTGACATACAGCACTGTGTAAGTTTAAAGTGTACACATATATGTTGATCTGATACACCTATTATGTTGCCAAATGATTACCACTATAGGTTAGCTAACCCTTCTGTCCTGTCATATAATTACCATGCCTTTCTTGTGGTAAGACCATTGAAGATCTACTCCCTAAGCAAATTTCCAGCATTTAATGTGCTGTGCTTAGTCACTCAGTCATGTCCAACTCTTTGCGATGCCGTGGACTATAGCCTGCCAGGCTCCTCTGTCCCTGGGGATTCTCCAGGCAAGAATACTAGAGTGGGTTGCTATGACCTCTTCCAGGGGATCTTCCCAACCCAGGGATCGAACCCAGGTCTCACGCTGCAGGCAGATTCTTTACCGTCTGAGCCACCAGGGCAGCCCTCAGTATATAATACAGTACTGCCAGCCTCAATCACCACACTGCCCTGTACGTTAGATCCCTAGAACTTATTGTTGCTTTTGCTCCTGAAAGTAGAGGTAGCATAAAGTTTGGGGTGCTTCCAGCCTTTTGATAAAAGGCTAGAAACTGATGACAGTGTGCTGGAAGGATTATTTCTATATTGGAGGAAGTGAAATGAGGTTTGTCTTATAACAAGAAAATTGCCACTTTGGGATTTCCCTGGCAGGCCAGTGGTTAAGACTCTGCACTTCCACTGCAGGGTGCCTGGGTTTGATCCCTGATCAGGGCACTAAGATTCTGCATGCTGTGCGGCATAGCCAAAGAACACATAAAAATAAACTAAGAAAATTGCCACTTTGACCTGAATCTCTGGTCCAGGTACTCATGCATGAAGGAATGAAATAAGAAGAGAGAGAGAAAACAGGACAAGAGGAAGGAAGGCAAAGGACGGAATGAAGATGATAGGAGATGGAGGAAAGAACAAAGAAAGGTGACAGAAAGACATTCTGGTCCCTTCCAAGGGGCTATCACGGCAGGTGGATATGTGTTTCTCCAGCAGCTTCCTGGCCCCAAGGACCCTCTAGCTATTTTTTTTTTTTTTTTTTTTTTGCCATGCCCAATGGCATGAGGATCCTAGTTCCTCCACTAGGGATCAAACCTGCACCCCCTGCATTGGAAGCTCAGCGTCTTAACCACTGAACCACCAGGGAAGTCCCACTAATTTAGTTTTCCTGAGCACTGTGCCTTGGACTTCCCATTTTGTCTAATTCTTACGTTGATCCTGCAGGGTGACTAGGACTCTCCGCAATTTCCAAATGGAGAAACCGAGGCTTGAGGGTGGCGGGGAGGAAACGTGCCCACGGCCACCCAGGCGCCTGAAGAACAGGACCATGCAAGTGATACTGGTGTCTGTCTGTCTCTCCCACACACTTACGGACTCAGGGTTCTTAACGAAGACCTTGGTGCTCCCCATTTGGTACTGGTCCGGGTCCATGTTGACTGCCCGCAGCAAGTGCTGGACCCCCTGACGCTCGTCCCCGCGCCAATACGGCCACGTCTCGGGGGTCAGAATGGCGTACCTAAGGCCGGGGCAGGGGAGTCTAGCGGCTGGTGGGGCTGCGGGCAGGGTGGGCGGAGCGTCGGGTGGTGGGTGGGGCCACTGGAGTGGGCGGGAGGGGGGGTTGCGGGCGGGCTGTGGGTGAGTGTGGCAGGGATACCTCACCTCTGCAGGAACTTGGCGAACTGGCGGCGGTAGGCGAAGCCCGCGCGGCGCACCCTGATGTTCTCCTTCAGGCCCAGGTACTCCACCTGGTGCTTGACCCTGGGGAGAGGGCAGTCTGAGTCCCCTGGTGGCGGCCTCACCGCTCCGGGGCTGTCTGGATTCATGCTGGGTGGTCAGTTTTAGGATCAATTCTAGGGGTGGGTCCTGGGGTCTGGGGAATGAGGGGGACTGTATTATTAGTTTCACAGACAGTCTGGGATCCTCCCTGGGGACCTCGGTCTGTGCTAGGTGTAAATTTGCGCTGGTCCTAGGGGTTAGCCTGGGTGAGACCTGTGATGGAGTCCATGACCCTGGGTCGGCGGGGAGGTTTTCGAGGGAGGGTCAGTCTGGGGACAGGCAGTGTGGACTGGCTTAGATGGGGCGGGGGGGGGGGGTCACCTGTTCTCCTCCCAGTCGCGGGGCCTCTTGGTCTCGTTGGGCTTGATGCATCGGATGTAGTGGGGCGTGCATCTCTTCAGCGTGGACACCAGGTCATTGGCTTGTTTCTAAGGTGGGGAGAGAAGATGGGGATGGGGGGGGCACAGATGAGACCCTCTGGCCCCTCTGTCTTCCAATTCTGAATACAGCCCCAAGAGACTGAGACATGCTGCACAGGAACGTGGAGGGTGGCACCTGATGGACTCAGGTATCCCTGGCCCCTGTGTGGCTCTGTTAGCACGTACCACATGGGGTTGATATCCTGTGTGTGTGTGACCCTTGAACCCCAAACCAGGAGCTCTCATGTCTGCCGCACTCACTGCTTAGCCAGGCGCAGACTAAGTACTCAGCGAAGGTTTGTTGATGGAATAGCTGAGCACACATTCCCTGGTTATTTCTGCCTGTCCTTTGGGGCACAAGTGTTTTAAAAGCAGAGAATCACACATGTGTGCCTGAGAGGTAGTCCTGCAGAGGAGACTAGAAAGGAAATCGTTCCAAGGGGGAAGACTGGAGGAGTGGTAGAAGAGAGCCTGGCATGGATCACAGTTCTGCTGTGCGATCCAGGCCAGTGACTGCACCTCTCTGAGCTTTGGCCTCCAATCTGCCAGGTGGGACTAATCTCCTGTCTGTAAAGTGTCTCGTGTTTGCTGCCAGCACTGAGAAGTGCCCAATATACTGTTATTAAAGTATTATTATGATGGTACACCCATGTTCATAAAAGCACTCTTCACAATAGCCAAAAGGTAAAAACAGCCCAAGTGTCCATCAGTGGAGGAATGGATAAGAAAATATCCATTATATCCATGGTATATTATTCAGCCTTAAAAGGGGAGGAAATTCTGACACATGTGTGAACCTTGAAGATATTATGCTCAGTGAAATAAACCAGCCACATAAGTGTCCAATTCCACTTATAGGAAGTCCCCAGAAGAGTTACACCCATAGAGACAGAAAGCAGGATGGCAGGTGCCAGGGGCTGGGGACGAGGATGGGGAGTTAGTGATTAATGGAGACAAAGTTTCAGTTCGGGAAGGTGAGAAAGTTCTGGAGATCGATGGTGGGTATGGTTGCACAACAATGTGAATGTCCTTCATGCCACTGAGATGTGCACTTAAAAATGGTTAAGGCTCAGACGGTAAAGAATCCTCCTGACAATGTAGGAGGTGCAGGTTCAATCCCTGGGTCAGGAAGATCGCCTGGAGAAGGGAGTGGTGACCCACTCCAGTATTCTTGCCTGGAGAAGAATCCCATGGACAGGGGAGCCTGGCTGGTCACAGTCCATGGGAACCCAAAGAACTGAACACAACTGAGCGACTAACACTTTGACTTTATGTATATTTTACCATAATGAAGAAGAAAGTGACAAATGACCAAAAGACCAAAAAAAAAAAAAAAATCATTAGGATGATGGCTCATGTCTGGATTTAGGGGGTTAGAAGGACATTAAGGAAGCTGGTCCAAGCTCCCCAACCCCAGCACTGGAAGAAGCCCTTGTTGAATAGGAGATGCCAGAGGGAGGGGCAGAGGCTCTGCGATGGGGAGAGATGCACACAGGAATGGCAGAACTGAGCCTATCCCTCCCCGTGCCCACCTTGATCTTGGAACCGGCGGTGCTGGGGCGGCCCTTCTTTTCCACATCCAGCTTCTCGGGAAAGAGCATCCGGAGGAAGGCCCTGGGTGGGGGAAGAGAAGGAGTTTGGAGGTGCAGGTGAACCTTGGGTGCCTTCCTGGAGGTGGGGCTGTTGAGGTGTCTGGGACCCAGAGATCATGCTGTACGCATGTGGTTCTCTCTGAAGGTTGGTGGGTGTGATGATGAGAACCAGAGGGTGGGTTTCATCCTTTTGGTTCCTTAATTTATTTGTACTGTTACTTTTTCCTCCGTAACTGTGCATGACTTGGGTAGCAAGTAAAAGAAGACAGACTAAGTGATGTGGCATCTCAGGCATCACAGGTAGGTCCCCTTGGAGGAACTGTCTTACAGGCAGGGGCTTGCACATGCGTGCAGGGAAATAAAGACAAGGGCCTTGATGCTCCAGCCCCGTGGGTGATACCCACAGATGGGCACAACCTCAGTGTCCATCAACAGGGGATTGGTTAAATTCACTTTGGTGAACCTGAGCAGGACCCTTGAGGGGAACTTCCCAAAGACAGACAATTCCTCCTCCTTCCCATGTCCCCCGCCTATTTTCTGTTTGAAAGCTTTAGCCTCCTAGGCCTTCTCTGAAATCCAAAGGGCAAATTTAATCAGAAAAGTGAGAAAATAAAGAAACAAGGAAAGCAGTCAAGCAGGACAAAATAATGATAGTTTAGCTGTAAAAGAAAGTTAAAGACTTTCAATTCTTCCTCAAAGGGTGTAGAGGGCTTCCTTGGTGGCTCATCGGTAAAGAATCCTCCTGTCAATGCAGGAGATGAGGGTTCAAGGGTTCAATCTCTGGATTGGGAAGATTCCCTGGAGAGAAAAAAAATGACAACCCACTCCAATATTCTTGCCTGGGAAATCCCATGGACAGAGGAGGCTGAGGGGTTACAGTTCCACGGGGTCGCAAAGTGTTGGACACGACTTGGCGACTAACAACAAAGGGCTATAGATAATATCCTGAGCCATATCCTTAAGCTGTTTTGCAGATGCTAAAACCCCTGCCAGGTAGAAGAAGTTAAATAAATTCAGACCACCAGCATGTAAACCCCAGACCAGCTGGAACCAGGTTGATGATTAAGATTTCTGAAACATCACCCTGTTACTTCACCATCAACTGATCAGAAAATTGTGAAAGGATCACACCCTGTGACCCTTTCACACTGTAAAGATCCTTCCCTGAAAGCCCTCGGGGAGTTTGGGGTCTTTTGAGTAGACCTACCTGTTCTTGCTTGGACCTGCAATTAATGCTGTACTTTCCTTCACCACCTCCTAGTGTTGGGAGGTTGACTTTGCAGTGAGTCAGGTGGGCAGGCCTGAGTCTGGTTTGGCAACATTGTTATGTTCGTTGTTACATTCCTCTTTGATGCGATCTTCCCTGAGGGCTATAATCCAGAATGAGTGGGCCCCTTCAGTGAGATGCAGACTACGAGTTTGCACGCATGCGTGCTCAGTCATGTCCAACCTTTGCGACCCTATGGACCAGGCTCCTCTGTCCATGGGATTCTCCAGGCAAGAATACTGGAGTGGGTTGCCATTTCCTCCTTCAGGGGATCTTCTCCCCACCACCCAGGGGTGGAACCCCTGCATCTCCTGCATTGCAGGTGGGTTCCTTTACTGCTGGAGCCACCAGGGAAGCCCACACAAGTGATAGGAATGGGGATTTGACTGCAGTTTTGCATGAGGGATCTTTGTGGGTAATGCACATGTTTCAAATTGGATTGTGGTGATGGCTGTACAATTCTGTACGTTTATTAAAAATCATTTCTAAAAATGGATGCATTTAATGGAATGCAATTTATATCTGAATCGGGCCATTTAAAAATAAGTATATGTGTAGACTCAGTTTTACTGGATGTGGAGTAATATTGGACAGTGTTGCTTTAAATCAGTGGTTCCCAAACTCGAATGTACACATGGCTCCTGGGATCTTGTGAAAATGCAGACTCTGAGTCATTCAGTTTATGGTGGAGCCTGAGATTCTCTTTCTTTCAGAAGATGCTCATGTTACCATTCTAGAAATCACACTATCAGCACTTTATGAACCACTGTCTTAGAACATTGACCCTGTGCTATATTCCATTTGCTTTCAAATTGTGGTGCTGGAGAAGTCTCCTGAGAGTTCCTTGGACTGCAAGAAGATAAACCAGTCAATCCTAAAGAAAATCAACCCTAAGCATTCACTAGAAGGACTCATGCTGAAGCTGAAGCTCTAATACTTTGGCCACTTGATGTAAAGACCTGACTCATTGGAAGATATCCTGATGCTGGGAAAGATTGAGGGCAGGAGAAGGGGGTGGCAGAGAATGAGATGGGTGGATAGCACCGACTCAATGGACATGGATTTGAACAAACTCCGGGAGACAGTGAATGACAGGGGAGCCTGGCATGCTGCAGTTCATGGGGTCATGAAGAATCAGAAGCGACTGAGCCACTGAACAAAAGAATTCACTAGAAACAGCTGCCCCCACAAACTCTATGGAGTGATGGGAGCTCTGGGGAAGGTGAGGTGGTCCCTGGGCCTCCCCCATCCCCACGGGGAGTTGCCCAGAGACCTCCACGCCTGAGACCACTCACTGCTCACTGGTCTGCATCAACTCTATGAGGTCAGAGAAGAGGACATCTCGGTTCCTCTCGCAGAAGCCGCTGACGTCATAGGAGACCTGGAAGAAGGTGGCACGGGGAGGAGTGAGAATCTGAAGTGAGGGATGGGGGTCCCATGGGGGCCCGCTCTGGGGTGAGAAGACTGGACAGTATCTATGGTTCACATTAGGCAGTCGGGAGCAGCATGGACCTGGTTGGGGGGCAGCCTGGAGGTCTCATGTTCAAGGTGAGATTGGAGGGTTAGGACTGCAGTCTGGGTCAGAGGGGAGAGAAGATGGAGGGTTACAGTCCAGATTGGGGGAGGCAGCTGCAGGCTGGATCAGAGGAAGGAGGAGGTGACAGTTATAGCCCAGCTTGGGGAGTGAGGGTAGGGGGGAGCAGTCCCTGGGTGTCTGCTAATTAATTTGGAATCAAAAGGTCACATTGAGCCTCTGTGTTCTGGTCGATTGGGAGCCTGGGGGATTGTGTCAGGAGGGTTATAGCACTGGCTGGAGTTTGGTGGGTGGGTGGGTGGGGGGTTTCAGCCTGGCGTGTAGACTGGGTCTGCATCCAAGGTGCAGGCTCCCTATAGTTCTGGTCGGGCTACTCTCAGGATGAGGAGCACGGAGCCCCAGCCCACTTTAGGAATGGTGGGCTGCAGCACAGTCAGGGAACCACTGGGACTGTTTACTGCCCATGATAAGGTCAAGAGAAAGTGTGCAGTCTTGTAAACTGGGGAGGGGGACCTTGGCCAGGGTGGGAGGACAGTGGGTTTCTGAAACTTTGGGTAGTGGTCTGTCTGTAGGGGGTCTGTCTGAGGTGGTAGGTTGCAGCACGATCCAGGGGTCTCCAAGTTGGGATCAGAAGAAGGGTGGCCATGTTCTGGGTCAGGGGGACACTGGGGCTTATAGCTCAGATTAGGGCTTAGGGGGCTCTGCTGCCTAATTTGGGGTTGATGGGAGGGAGTTTGTATCCTGTACGGTGTGTGTGTGGGGGGGTAGTCAGTCATTTTGGACTGTAGCCCACTAGGCTCCTCTGTCCATGGGAATCTCCAGGCAATACTAGAGTGGGTTGCCATCCCCTTCTCCAGGGTATCTTCCTGACCCGGGGATAAAACCCACATCTCTCGCAATGGCAGGCAGATTCTTTACCACTGAGCCATCCAAGAAGTCTGTAAGGGGCAGGTGTCGCTGTCCTGTTAGTTGGGAGCACTGTGGCCTTGATGGGGAGTGGACAGTGGGTTTACCAGCCCTGCTGAAAGGCCATGATAGTGGGGGGGCTAGGCCAATTCCTGGGGGTCAGTGGGAGGGGGGGATCGTATTTCTGGTCAGTAGGGGGAAAGCTGGAGAAGGGGATCAGCGTTCTTTAGCACTGGCTGGTGTCTGGGTAGACTCCTGTTGGAAGATTGGGAGGCTGCAGCGGGAAGAAGCCTCTGGAGGTGTGTGTGGCTGTGTCTGAGGGGCGGGGCCTGACGGGCGGGGTCCGAGGGACAGGGTCTGAGGAGTGGGGGCGGGGCCCGAGGGAGTGGGATCTAATGGGCGGGGTTGGGTCTTAGCGGGCGGAGACCGAGGGGAGGAGTCAGGTTAGGCCTGTGGGGGCGTGTCCGAGGGGCGAGGTCTGATGGGTGGGGTCGGGTCTGAGGGGCGGAGTCTGAGGATCCGAGGGGCGGGGTCCGAGGGACGGGGACGGGGCGCACCTTGCCAGCGTAGTGGTGGATGACGAAGCCCGCGCTCCAGCTGTTGAAGTGCTCGTGGTTGCCCACAGCTGCCTGCAGCTTCTGCAGCAGCGTCTGGTCGGCGCCGCCGCCCGTGGCGTGCATGGTGGCGCATACGTCGTCCAGGACGCTCATGATGCCTGGGGGGTTCTGTGGGGTGAGGAGGTGGGGAAGGGCTCAGCCCGGCCTGGCCTCAACCCCTTGCCGCTTCTGGGAGGGAGCGGAAGTGATGGGAAGCTCCGATGTGTGGGGATGCTGTGGAAGCTCTCTGGTACAGGGTGGGGTGGGGAACCCCATAAGGGATCCGTGCCTCTATCCTTTCCCCAGATGGAGATGAAGGGGGACCTGTCAACTTTGACCCCTCTCTCCCCCGCAGCCTGCCTTGGGGGCGATGTTTGTGGAGTGAATAAGTGACAGGTGAGCAGAGTGAATGGACGTGGTGGCTGATGCGTATGTCCGTGGGCCTCCATCTGCCTAAGGGGGAGCGTGGGTTAGAAGGGTCTATAGCGGCCCACGTCCAGGGTTCTCCCAGCTCTTCCAAGCCCAGCTCAGGGGCACAGTGATTTCCCAAGCCCAGTTCTGACTGGGGCCCAGTGAGAACCCCCAAATCTGGCTTAGCCCTCACCAGCTTGTTTTCGATGAGGTCACAGACGATTTTGTTGTTGAAGTACTGGATAGGGGTCCAGCGGATACCCTCCTGTACGTACTCCTCCTGGGGGTGGCAAAGGGGGCAGGGATGGGACCGGGCATCTGGGCAAAGATGTGAGTGTTTCTAGAATGTTAGTTTCACAAGCATGGGTGGAGGAAGTGTGACAGATGTCCCCCCCCATAACTTGTCCCTCCAGTCTCATCACTTAGGACTGTCTCTGATAACAAATCTCATTTCTCTGTAGGTCAGACCTTCCCTCTGGGGTCCCAGAATTCAGCCCCAGTTGCCTGAAATGTGATCTTTTCGTGAATACATCCCATTTGGCTCTTAAAAAAAAAAATCCCTTTCGGAGCCTGAAAGGCCAGTGGTTAAGACTCTGCTCTTCCACTGCAGGGGGTATAGGTTCAATCCCCGGTGGGAGTCTAAGATCTCACATGCAGTGTGGTGTAGCCAAAAATAAATAAATATATATATTTTTTAAAAATCCCTTTCTCACTTCTTCAATCATCTCCTGATATTTCCCCTGAATCCTAGTCTCAGGCTCTGCCTCTGCAGGATGGGTAGAATGAAAATGGCAAAAAAGAAAAAGAAAATGGCAGGATTTTGTCCATCCCATTCATGGGGGTCTTCTCAGCACTGCAAACAGTGCCTGCTACATAGCAGGTGCTGCTCAGTCATGTCCGACTCTTTGCAACCCCATGGACTGTAGCCCACCAGGCTCCTCTGTCCATGGGATTCTCTAGGCAAGAATACTGGAGTGGGTAGTCATGCTCTCCTCCAGGGGATCTTCCTGACTCAGGGATCAAAGCCATGTCTCCTGTATTGGCAGGCAGATTCTTTACTGTCTGAGCCACCAGGAAGCCCATTGAAGGTTTGAACAAAGAGGCAATGCTCCAGCCCTCATCAGAGCTTTAGAGGTAGAAAACCTCCTATGAAGAAGGAGCTTGGACATGTCAGCAGAGAGAAGTGCCCATGTGGGGCTGAGGTGTCCCTGGTTGCTTGGCAACCTTCATGGTCCCACACCTCCTCCCCAGTGACCCCTAGCCCTGGCCAGTTGTCTTCCCCTGCCCACCTGTTCAGCCTTCAGAGTGAGTTCAATAAAGATCTGTTGCAGTTTCTCATTGACAAAGTTGATGCAGAACTGCTCAAAGCCGTTTTTCTGCCAAGGGAGGAAAAGCGTGCCTCTCTCAGTGGGCTGATGCTGGAGCCCCCCCTCCCTCAGGGTAGGTGTGGGTTGGCCACAGGGTCATACCTGGAATATCTCAAAGCCGTAGATGTCAAGCACGCCGATACTGTACTCCTCTTGGGGCTTCTGCATGGCACGGTTGATGGCCTGTGATGCACAGGGACACTGTGAGTGGCTACACAGGCCTGCCACTCTCTTGAAATGCTCTTGTCCCCTCCCACCAGTGTCTCTCCTGCCTTCCCCATCGCTGTACCTACTCTCACCCCTGTCCATCATTCCTACAAGAAACCAGGTGTTAGGACATTAGGGTTCCTGCCTTGGGAGCTGGCTCTGCCCCTTAACCACATTGCACCTCTATTTGCTCATCTTTAAAATGGGTTCACAGTAGCATCTCTCTTAGAGGGCTTTTTCTTAAGAATTAAATAAATCAATGCATGGAGAATGGAACCATAGCTGGCATGCATTAATTGCTATGGAGTGTTGACTACTACAGTCACAATCCTTTTTTCTTTTTTTGACAGGAAAGTGGGATTTATTGGTGGGCATGAGTAAAGAGCAGGCTTCCCAGGTGGCGCTAGAATCTGTCTATCAGTGCAAGAAACAGGTTTGATCCCTGTGTTGGGAAGACCTCCTGGAGGATGAACTGGCAACTCACTCCAGTATTCTTGCCTGGAGAATCCCATGGACAGAGGAGCCTGGTGGGCTACAGGCCATAGGGTCGCAAAGAGGTGACTTAGCACGCCCGAGTCAGGAGGGGACAGTGCCCAGGCTCTTGTGAGCACAGGGCCCACCATTTGTCCAGGGGGCAGTGATTAGGGCTGTATTTGACCCCACAGCCATCTGGAATGAGCCGCTTTTCTGCCACCATGTTTCCAAATTCATCCGCATTAAACTTAGTAAATCCTCACTTCTAGGAGATATGGATCTTCTGGCAGCCAGGGAACTTGAACTTGGCCCTGTGGAGAGCCTCAAACATATGCTCCTTATTCTGCAGCTTGGTGAGGATGGACATCATGACTTGGCCAGGGTGGACCCTGGCCACTGGGCCCTGGGGCTTTCCAAAAGCACCTCACACACCTGTGTAGAGCCTAGAGTGGGGGGGGGCTGCATGTCCATCATGAATGTCCCCTGGAAAGGACTGTCTCCAAGATCCCTTAGGCAACAGGCCACCTACACTACCAAGGATGCTGCTGTTTGCAATCATTGCACGTTTAGTCACTGTTCTTGACCTTGACAAATCCTGTTCTCATCCACCATCACCTGGTCCATCACTTTGTCCTTCTGACAGCCGCCCTCGTGGCTCTCTCTAAGGCACCCACCCCTCTCCATTCCAGCAGCCCCCCTCTTGATCCAGGCCTGGCTATTTCCGATAGCCCCCCTCCTGCTTGGGCTCCAGGCAACAGCCAAAGTGAAAGTGAAAGTATTAGTCACTCAGTTGTGTCCAACTCTTTTGTGACCCCATAGACTGTAGCCCATCAGGCTCCTCTGTCCATGGGATTCTCTAGGCAAGAATACTGGAGTGCCTTGCCATTCCCTTCTCCAGGGGATCTTTTCTACCCAGGGATCGAACCCAAATCTCACTCCTTTGCAGGCAGGTTCTCTACTGTCTGAGCCACCAGGGAAGCCCACAGATTAGTTTTTAAGGAAGACCTTAAATCTCCTATCAAATCACCTCCTGCCCTATGTGGTACCTCCCAAAGCTGGGCATTAGCGAGGTCATGACACTCAAGACGCTCCCCTCCCCCTCTTGCTGGTCCAAGCCCTGGGCCTGGTGCTGCCCCAGAGCCCATCTTCCCCAACCCCTGTCCTCAGAGCCCACTTGCCTCCACGAGGAAGTCAAAGAGACGGGAGTAGAGCCCCTTGGCCAGAGCATCCCGCGTGTAGGCTGCCTGCTCCACATTCAGGGTCACGTCAATGGACTCGCTGCGTCCACCCCAGCGGCTGTCCATCTTGCGGCTGGTCAGTTTCTCCTGCAGCCGCCCGCTGTCAATGCCCAGGAGGTAGGCGGGGAAGGCCAGGACTGCCAGGTGGTGGGGTGGGGAGAAAGGGAGCAGCCGGTCGGGTTCTTGGGCCTCACACGGGGGCTCCCATCTCTCCCCATTTTTGCCCCGTGACATCGATCTTGTCCGCTTAGGTCCTCAGCTTCTGGGGGCCACAACTGGGAGGAAGCAGTTTACAAACACACACACATACACACACACACACACACATGCCTCCACCACACCCTCTGCAGCACCGACACTCACGGTCTGCGCTCTCCACCCGGGCATAATTCCCGTCTTCGCAGAAGCTGATGTTTCCCAAATGCAAGATGCCCGCCACGAGCTGCAGGACCAGCTCTTGGACGTTGGCTGGGATCCCGATGACTTGCATGGCGCTCTGTAGGCACATGGGGCACAGAGCCTGTGGTGCAAAGGCTGACCTCCAGCCGACCCGCGGGTTAGGCTTCAGTGGCCACAGCACACACATGTGGGGCGAGGGGAACGGTCAGGACACCTGGACCCCTCTCCTGGCTGTTTTTTTTTTTTTTTTTTTTTTTTTTTGCTGTGTGACCTTGGGCAAGTCCCTGTCCCTCTCTGGGCCTTGGTTTCCCAATTTGTAACACAAGAAGGTTTCCCGGGGCTGAAGTGGCAACGGTGCTCACCAGAGTCTCACTGAAGTCGCTCCGGTCATCGGTGCCGTCCACCTTGTAGGTGTCTGACTGGTTGAGGTAGTAATAGTAGTCGGGAGTCATGAGCCCTAGGTTCTGCCGCTGCTCCTGAGAGGCCCCTTCCAGCAGCTGGAGGGCAAGTGAAGCTCATTCCCATTGTGGTGGACAGGTGCAGCCCTCATAACCCCCGAGTCCTCGCCATCACGGGCTCCCAAACACCGACCCTCCTGCGGTATCCCCCCTGGGCTCCAGTGAGGCTCCCTCTGCCCCAGCCCCATGGCCACCTTCCTCACACCTGATAGTAGATGTGGAAATTCCTCTCGTTTTCATTCTGCATGACCACGCGGGATTTCTCCAGCAGGAAGTTGGAAATCTTGCCACCGTCCGGCTCCCCTCCCCGGCTGAACTGGATCTCAAAGTACTTGCCCTGAACCCAAGAAAGCCACATCGGTCCCTACCCAGAGCCCCAGGGCTGCAGGTGAGGAAGGACAGGGGATGGGTCTTATGAGCCTTCTTCCCCAAGTGACCTCAAGTAGCTCTTCTCTCCCCAACTTCCACTTACTGTTCTTCTCACCAGCTCCTTCCCTCCAGCCTTTGCTTAAAAATGGGTCCTGGGCCAGGAATACCTTTTCCTCGCTCCTTGATGATTCAAGCCCTAACCTGGGGCCTCTAGCCCTGTTGCCATTCCCTTCTCCAGGGAATCTTCCCAACCCAAGAATTGAACCCCGGTCTCCTGCATTGCGGGTGGATTCTTTACTGTCTGAGCCAAAACTATATAAAATAAGGGGCTTCCCAGGTAGCACCAGTGGTAAAGAATCTGCCTGCCAATGCAGGAGACATAAGTACCTTGGGTTCGACCTCTGGTCCGATCCAGGGGATTGGAAAGATCCCCTGGAGAAGGAAGTGGCAACCCACTCCAGTATTCTTGCTTGGGAAATCCCACAGACAGAGGAGCCTGGCAGGCTACAGTCCGTGGGGTTGCAAAAGAGTTGGACACCACTGAGCACAACAGCAGCAATAGAATAAAATAAAATAAAATAGAATTACATGTTCTTGCGGTTCATCCATGTTTTGCTGTATATTAGTAGTCTGAAAACACAGACTGTGTGAGTCTATTTATATGAAATTCTGAAACTATTAAAACTAATCTACGGTGCAAAAAAAAAAATTAGAGTGACTTCTTCTTGTGTAAGGTAGAAGTAGAGGTTGATTAGAAGGAGACAAGAGAAGACTTTCTGCAGAGATGGTGATATTCTGTGTACTGATAGGAGTGTTGGTTGCATGGGTGTCTACAATCGTCTAAATGAATAGTCCCCCTTAGATTTACATATTTTGCTGTATGCAAATTTAACTTTAAAAGAAATGAGAGAGAGCTGCAAATTTATATTGGACTCTGATTAACCATCTGCATGCTTAAATGTTTGAGGGAAAGGTATGATGTTTTAGCTTACAGTGCATAAAAAAAGTGGATCGATGCACATATGATTAAGCAAGAATAGTAAAATATTAATGGTAGAATCTAGGAGATGAGCATACAGGTGTTTACTGTGGTGTTTAGATTTTCCATGTATATGAAAATTTTAAAATGTTGGAGAAAATACTTCAAATATAATTATATTAAAATATATTTGAAAATAAAATATAATTAATATTATAGATAATAATATCCAGGGGAAAAATCTCATTAGTGTCAGAATTCATTAAGCCATTTCCATGTTCAAGCATTTACTGAAATTATTGAAGTCTATGAAAGTGAAAGTGTTAGTCACTCAGTTGTGTCCAGCTCTCTGCGACCCCACAGCCCACCAGGCTCCTCTGTCCATGGGATTCTCCAGGCAAGAATACTGGAGTGGGTTGCCATGCCCTCCTCCAGGGAATCTTCCCGATTCAGGGATCAAACTTGGATTTCCTGAAGTGCAGGGAGTTTCTTTACCGTCTGAGCCACCACACCATCCCATTCCAACAGAGGAGACCCACAAGGTTACACTGGTTGTTTTTTGTCCAAGCCATACATCCAAACAGTGACAGAAGATGATGACAAGCCCAAGTCCGTTTATCTATCCTGTCTTTCATTAGGCTCAGCATAGCACCTGACACAGAGAAGGACTCCAAGAAGCATTTGATGAAAGAAAGAACGAACGAGGGACCTGAAATGCAAGTAGGAACAGAATAGCCTAGTTGCAGCCAGGGGAGAAGTATTCAAGAATGGTACACGAACATGTCCTGGCCTCCATAGAGCTGCTGATGGGGGACTTTTTTTTCCAGAGGGATCATCAACAGGAAGCCAGTCTCCCATTGAGGAGCAGGTATTTCCTGTACTCTTGAGCATATAGATAAAGGAAAGAGACAGAGACAAACAGTGTAGAGGCCACAGAGACTCACAAAGCGACTGGAATTATTGTTGCGCACTGTCTTGGCATTGCCAAAGGCTTCCAGCAGTGGGTTTGATTGAAGGATGATATCTTTCACGTGCTGGGGAAAGAGGCAGGTGGGGGCGGGAAGAGGTCAGACTGAGGTGGGGTGTGGGAGTTTGGAGGTGAGGGGATGAAATTCCGTGTGAGGAGACCCAGCCCCTCTTCCTGTTTTGCCTTACCTGGACCTTCTCGCCTCCGCCCGACACCTTGGAGATGTAGCCCATGATATATTTGGCTGCCACTGTCTTCCCAGCTCCACTCTCTCCGCTGAGGAGGGGTGAGGGAAAGGATGATGAGTGACCAGAGGTGGAGGAAGTGCCCTTTCCAGCTGGGGCTCTGATCGTTCATTCATTGATGCCTACTGGGTGCCAAGCAATAGCCCAGGCTACTGGGGATACCATAGTGAACAAGATGGATCTAAATCTCCTGACACTTAGATGGACCAGGTGGGCAATAACAGAATGAATGCATAAAATACGTCATGGATCAGATGGTGAGCAGCTAAGTAGAGTGGGGCTGGGGGTGGAGAGGGACAGCAAGGCTCTGTTTGGATCCGGAATTCCAATTAAACCTCCCTGGGGTGGTGACGCTGTTTGAGGGGACCTTGGGGAGGAGGGTCTGGGGTTCCCACTCTGTACCTGATGATGACGCACTGGTTCTCACAGTCTATAAGCATGTTCCGGTACATATTGTCGGTGAGGGCATAGATGTGCGGGGGATTCTCATACTGGGCCTGGTGGGAGAGATGAGGGCTCAGCCTAGGTCTAAGGTCAGGGGGAGGCCTTGGGGCTGTGGCTCCCACCCGGCCCCCGCCTCACCGCGCCCTGGTAGAGGTCGATCTCGCGGTCTGTGAAGTAGGGCATCTGCTTGAAGGGGTTTACGGAGATGAGCACGGAGCCAATGTAGGTCTGGGGTGGAGGTGGTTAAGGGCCATGCAGCGTCCTGGCAAGCTGTGTCCCTCAAGGGGCCCTGTCCCCTCCTCCTGCTCCCTTGGGGCCTCCTAGAGCCCCATGGCTTGGAGGAAGAGATGGAGATACTCCAAGTGTCTTAGGAAAAAACTGAGCTGGATCCAGATTGAGGGGAACAGAGGGTGCTATGCCTGAGTCACCTCCGAGCAGAGGGAGCAGTGACAGCCACGGCCACCCCCAGCTGGAGCCCCACTGTTACTCCGCTGTCCCCTGTGTCCTAACGCCCCCTGCTCTTGCTGCCCATCCCCACTCTGTTCCTGTGCTCAGGTATACGTGTCCCTTCCGTGTTACAGCCTCTCTTTCATCCTCCCCTGCCCTCATACACCCACCATCCCTCCATCCGCTGGTCAGTCGTCCTCCTGTCCCTGAGTCCTGCATCTCCCCACCCCGCCCACGGCCCAGGGTACAAAGATGTAGTCGTCCATGAAGCGCTTGCGGAGGTTGCCCACGATGCCATCCTCAGTGATCTGGGGTAGAAGCACCATGTCGTCCACGCCGCTCTGCTTCACATTGTGGCTCTGCCAGTGGAAGCGCTCCTTGCTGCCCTGGGGGTGGGGGCGGTGGGGTGATGGTGAGCCCCTGCAGGGGGCGTGGTGGGGGCTGGTGCCTCAGCACTCCTCCTCTTCCCACCTGGCTCACCTACATCATCAGCTTCTGATGCTGTCCCCTTGCCTACCTGCCACCTCCCTCCCTCCTTCCCCATCTCTGTGACGACAGGAGAGGGAGACAAGGTCTACTCCCCAAAGAGGAGGACAGACAGAATGACAGCTTGGATGTGTCCCTCAGCCCTCTTTCTTTTTGGTACCGGCATCCCTCCACTTTGTATCCCGTTGCCATGGAGCAGAGGGTGATGCCTGGTCCAGTGAGGCAGAGTGTGCTTGGGGATCTGGCGACTGTGGGAGGGGAGGAGGGGATCAGGGAAGGCTTGATGGGGGAGCTCACCCACCCTCTCTCTCACATCCCAAGCCCATCTCTCCCTCCCTTGGCAACAGGCTGAGTTCCTGATTTCTCCCTGGCATTTGACCCAAGACGCTTGCTCCTTGAAAGAAAAGCTATGACAAACAGTGTATTAAAAAGCAGAGACATCGCTCTGCTGGCAAAGTTCCATATAGTCAAAGCTATGGTTTTTCCAATAGTCATGTATGGATGTGAGAGTTGGACCATAAAGCAGGGTGAGTCCTGATGATGCTTTCAAACTGTGGTGCTGGAGAAGACTCTTGAGAATCCTTTGGACAGCAAGGAGATCAAACTAGTCAATCCTAAAGGATATCAACCCTGAATATTCATTGGAAGGACTGGTGCTGAAGCTGAAGCTTCAACACTTCGGCCGCCTGATGTGAAGAGCTGACTCATTGGGAAAGACTCTGATCTAAGAAAGATTGAAAGCAAAAGGAGAAGGGGGCAGCAGAAGCTGAGATGGTTGGATGGCATCACCAACTCAACAGATATGAGTTTGAACAAACTGGGGATAGTGAAGGACAGGGAAGCCTGGCGAGCTGCAGTCCATGGGGTCACAAAGAAATTGGACACGACTGAGTGACTGAACAACAACAACGTTTTCACCTCAAGATGACCTTCTTCTCCCCCCACTTGCTTCCTCCTACCTTGGGGTCCTCCTGGCCCATCCCCCTGAGATTCTCTCAGTCACCATGTCTCAGTGCTCTGCTATGACCTTGGTCCTCAGCTCCCCCAGCCTTCCCACCACTTCTCCCGTGGTCTCCATCCTTAGAGAGCCAGTTCTGGCACATTCCAAGCTCCCACTTTCCCTTTTAATTCTCTCCCTCAGCTTTTCATCAGCCGACACCTTCCGTAGGCCCCAAGGAGGAGACTCAGACACAGGTTCCCCATTTAAACTCCTCCTCCAGGAAGCCTGCCAGGAATGCTCTCTCCTTTCAGCCCAGCTGAGCTCATCCGGCACCTTAAACACTTCAGCACACTGGCTCTCGCAGGCCCTCTCTGCCCCCGTTCAATACACCCTGCCACGGAGGGATTGGCGCACAGAGCGGTGGTGACCTGGAGCTCTCCTGGCTGGTAACTCATGCTCGGACAAGGTGTCCCTCCTGCAGGAATCCCCACACCCGCCCCAGACCTGGAGCTCCTGGAGAACAGGGATTTGGACTGAGTCCTTTCTCAGCCCCCACAGGGAGGGCCTGGCAAGGGACAAGGGCAAAGAAAGAAACCCAGCTTCAGAGGAAGCCCCCAAGAGCAAAAATGCATATGTGATAAGACCCTTCAGTCATGTCCGACTCTTTGCAACTCTATGGACTGTAGCTCACCAGGTCCTGTGTCCATGGGATTCTCCAGACAAGAATATTGGAGTGGGTTCCCATGCCCTCCTCTAGGGGATCTTACCGACCCAGGGATCGAACCCACAGTCCTTATGTCCCCTGTATTGGCAGGCAGGTTCTTTAACACTAGCACCACTTGGGAAGCTCAAGAGCAAAGATATTGGGAACCAAAGTCAGGTCTTCAAAGATGACCAGGACTTGCCAGGGGAATGGAGATGGTGTGCTGGGCCCATCTGGGAGGAGATTCAGGCAGAGATCAAGTGGGAGGGTCAGCGTGGGCAATTCCAGGGCAGAGATAGATGAGAAGCCAGTCTCCACCCAGTGCTCCCCAGGGGGCATTGGGGAGCCATAGAAGGTTCCTGAGCAGGGGAGGTGCTAGCTCAGATTCTGGTCATGCTGACAGTCCCTGAGGTTGGGGGAGGGGTGGGATTCATGGAAGAATATCCAGAGACATGAAATGAGCCTAGTTTTGGGTGTGGGGTAGATCTGCGTTCTGATCCTGGCTGTGTGACCTAACATTGCTCTGAGCCTCAGTGACTTCATCTGTAAAATGAGAGAAGCAGCCTTACTTCCCAGGGTTGATAAGAGAGATTAACTGCTCTGGGGGAACAAAGTGGGGAAGGGGGAGGGTTCCCGGAAGAGGGACACTTGATGGAATTAACATTCACCAAACATCTATGACATGCCCGATGCTGGAGGCAGGTGTTGCCAATTTTTTTAAAAACTTATTTTGCATTGGGGTATAGCTGATTAACAAACAATGTTGAGATAGTTTCAGGTGAACAGAGAAGGGACTCAGCCATGCAAGGTGTCACCCATATTATCGGCAATCGTCATAGCTCAGTGTGGTAAAGTCTGGGAAGGAGATTGGGGCCTGAGAGGGATTTGACCCTTGACTAAGGATGCAGCTAACCTGGTTCCAAGGATGTGGGATTCAAATCTGGGGTCATCTGACAGCGAAGGCCAGGTTTTTGCATCTACAGTCGTGAGTGGCTGGGCGCCAGGGGGCTTTGGGGATGGTATGTGAAAGCTGAGAAGGGTTTTGATCAAGTACAGGGAGAAAAGGTTCACCAGACAGAGTGAACTGCCAGGGCAAATGCAGAGGTGTGACTGAAGCAGAAGAGGGAGTGTCTTGGGGAGGGTAGCAGGGAGGAAGGGGCAGGGCTGGAACCCCTGAGACTGCTTCTAGCCTGATTATTGAGAGTGAGATTTTCTTTCTTTTTTAAAAAAGAACACTCTTTCATTATTCTTACTGTTATTTAATTTATTTATTGGCTGTGCCATGCAGATTTGCGACCTTGGTTCCCTGACTAGGGATTTAACCCATGCCCCCTGCATTGAAAGTGCAGTCTTAACAATTGGACCGCCAGGCAAGTCCCAAGTGTGAATTTTTCCAATGGCAATTATGACCCCATCTCTCTGTCGGCGGCTTCCCATCACTGCTATCCCCATGCAGCCACTCCACAGAGATTTCTTGAGCACCTAGTCTGTGCCAGTAATCTAGGACTTCAGGAAGAACTCAGTTCCTCACTACCTTGCCTCTAAGTCTTTGCAGATGTTGAGCCCTCTGCCCAGAACGTCCTTCCTGCCTGGTTAATAATGCCAATCTAGGGACTTTCCTACCAGTCCAGTGGTTAATAACCCACCAACCAATGTGGGGGACACAGGTTCAATCCCTGGTCTGGGAAGATCCCACATGCTGTGGAGCAACTCAGCCTATGCGCCACAACTCCTGAGTCTGCTTGCTGCAGCTACCGAAGCCTGTGTGCCTAGAGCCTGTGCTCTGCAACAAGAGAAGCCACCACAATGAGAAGGCCTTGTACCTCAACTCGTGAGGAGCCCCTGCTCGTGGCAACTACAGAAAGGGTACATGCAACAGCAAAGACTCAGTGCAGCCAAAAAAAAAAAAAGCTAATCTTTGCCTTAAGACATGGCTCAGGTGACACCTCCGAGAAGACCTCCCTGATTCCAGGCCAGGTCAAGTGCTCCCTCTATATCTGCCAACTCTCTGGGCATCCCTCTCCATAACCCCATCCCCGATCTGGATGTTCTGAGTGCTATCTGGGGGTATACTGCTCCTGGGGGTGCTTTAAGAATTGTGGGAGGACTTCCCTGGTTGTCCAGTGGTTAAGAATCCGCTTGCCAATGCAGGGGACACAGGTTTGATCTCTGATCTGGGAACTAAGATCCCACTTGGTGGTGGGGCAACTAAGCTTGCTCTACAGCTAGTAAAGTCTGCACACCCGAGAGCTCACGCTCTGCAACAAGAGAAGCTGCCACAATGGGAAGCCTGTGCACCTCAGCCAAGATTAGCCCCTGCTCACTGCAACTGGAGAAAGCCCGCAAGCAACAACACCCAGCGCAGCCATAAAGAGGTAAATTAACTAATGTAAGAAAAAGAAAGAAGCATCCAGTGTTTAGAAGCTTACGTTGCTCGTGAGGTTAATGTGTGTGTCCTACTTGGGGTGCGGCTGTCTCGTGGGCTGAGACACACCTGTGTTGAGGTGTGAGCACCCGGCCACTCCAGTGAGAGTTCTTGGGCCACTGGCCTGAGCACTTTCATCTTTTCGTGCACATTTTATTCTAAATGACTCTCTCCCGGCCTTGCGGGGGACCACATTCAATGTTTCTGAAAGATGGAAGTTAGTGTGTTTTGCTGCATGTGAATTTCATTTCAGTGTTTCAAGGGGGCCTGCTAAGATGTTTGGTACAAGGGGGTGTAATGGGCTTCCCAGGTGGCTCAGTGGTAAAGAATCCGCCTGCCGATACAGGAGACGTGGGTTCTCTCCCTGGGTTGGGAAGATCCCCTGGAGAAAGAGATGGCAACTCACTCCAGTATTCTTGCCTGGAAAACCCCCTCAACAGAGGAGCCTGGCGGGCTACAGTCCATGGGGTCACAAAGAGACGGACAAGACAGCCACTGAGCAACACCAACTGGGTGTGATGCTTTGAGAGCCCTGGGATACAGCAGGAAGGGCAGGTGGGGGAGGACAAGGTTTTGGAAACAGCAGCGTGGAGGGGTTAGCAAGCATGCCCACGGCAGAGGCTGAGTTTGGAGACAGCCAGGACCTGGGGTGGCCGGTTTGGAGAAGCAGGGAGCTGTCGACTGGACCCCCAGATGCTAAAGAACTTTACGCTCACTGGAGGCTCAGAGGGTCCCCCATGGATACTTCAGGGTCAGGACTCAACTTGGGAGGTCAGGAGCTATAGACAGGGAGAGGACTGCTTTTGGACAGTCTGGCCAAGAAGGGGAAGAGGGAAATAGGCTTTGTGGGGAAGAGGGGTCAGGGGAGTGTATTTTCTGTTTTTAAAATAAGGAGACCAGCTGGTGCGTTGGTGAGAAGAGCCGATGAAATTTTAAATACAGGAGATGAAGTGGTGTCATTCAGGGACCTGCTGGGGCTGTCCTTTCCCTGAGTCGGGGTGGGGAGGTTGGGTGGGCGAACTGGAAGTGGATTCTCTCTCTGAAGACCTCAAAGGGTGGGGCGTGGGTGGTAACTATGGTAACCGGGAACAACAATAGGTAACAAAAGTTCATGCCCCACTGGCACTTATTTTGTGCCAGACTCTGGTCTAAGCTTTTTCCATGAATTATCTCATCGCATCCTCTGGGCACGCGCCTGGGTCATTGCTCTGATTAGATCCATTTTGCGAAAGAGAAAACTATGGCCCAGAGAGAGAGGTTAGGTGTCCTCCCTAAGGTCACACAGCAGAAAGGGAAGCCTGGTCTGGGACGGGAATGGCCAGGGTTGGTGCTATAGGTCAGATGAGGATGGGGAGGAGACACACATTGTCCTGTCCAGGGTTTCCTCTTTGGGGTCATCCTGATCTCCATGCTCTTGGGACCCCCTCGGGCTCAGCTGAGACTCCAGGCCACTTCCTTTCTCTGAGGTCAGAGGCCCTGAGGCTGGCTGTGTCTGGCTGGCTCTCCTGGCCCCGAGAACTTGGTTCCTCTTCCTGTCCTTCCCTTCTTTCCCCACCCAGTGGAATGAGCCTCTGCCTCTAGCAGTCCCTCTTTCTGTGTCCAGACCCAGGAAGCCGGGACTCCCGGATCCAGCGAAGTTCTACGTGATCACACAAAAAAACCCATGGGTTGTTTGTGGTGGAGAGAGAGGTTTTGCTCAAGAGGGTATAGTGTGAGGAGAGTCGAGAATTTTGGCAAGGGATGAACTGGGTGTGAGGCCTGGCTTGACACTTGGCTATGGGACCCTAGGGAGGCCACTTCACTTCTCCAAGCCTCAGTTGCCCCATCTGTAGAACGGGTGCCATAATAAATCTCCTCCGTGGGCTTGCTGGGGAAAATAAACAAGCCGGTGCTGAGAAAAGACCCACTGGGTTGCCTCAGGAAACGGCAGCCAGTGTCCCCAAGAGCATTTAGTGAAAGTGGTCAGCGTTTGATAATATAGAGGAACTGGTCAACGTACACTTGTTGAATAAATAAATGAATGAAGTATCATTGCGATAAGACTGCCTCCTATCCTGTGTCATTGGTATCCATCTCTCTGTGTCCCCCAAGTCTCCGAGGGTCAAGTTGAAGCTGTTTGTTCCTCCCTTGGGGGTGAGGGTGTAACAGAGAGCTTGTGGTCACAGTTGACCACAAGTCAGATATGACTCAAGAGGCTGGAGTTCTTGTGAAAGATAGTCAGGGGCGCGAGGTGACTGGGACAGAAGAAGAGAACATAGTCTCTAACTTCAGCTCTTCAGAGAGGCTTCCCCCCTCCACCAACTTACAGTAGAGGCATGGGGTTGCAGCTTCCCTGGTGCCAAAGAAGGGAGAACCAAGGGCTGGGGCAATGGAGCCCTGTAGTGAAAACACTTTCTGAACTCCTACTGTGCATGGAGGTCTGTGGGGACCAGGCCTAGACTCTGCTCTTGAGTAGCTCAGAAGTGAGTTGTCCAGGGGAGACAGTGATCCCAATCAGACTGCATGAAGAAGAACTGAGGCAATCAGAGAGGGCTTCCTGTAGGAGGCTGAGGCAATCAGAGCAGGCTTCCTGTAGGAGATAGACCTTGAAACATGAATGTTTCAGAATGTTGTCAGTGGTGGCAGCTGGAGCGATGGGCCAGAAGGCCTTGGGTGTGTGTGGCACACCAGCATTCTAGTTGCTTGAATTAGATCTAGACTATAGGAGTCAGCCCACACCCCCAGGTAGCTTCTCAGCTGGAAGGAGGAGGAAGAGGTTGTCGATCAAGGTGGCTGTTCCAAGTGTGACCTTGGGGATCACTGGTTGAAATCCTCTACTATCTTGGGTTGTCCGGCCGCCAGCTGAACCTCCCTGCCTCTGTTTTCTCATTGGGCAAATGGGAACATTGAGGACTATGGGCCTCATGGGCAGCTGTGCAGATTCAACGAGGCGAAGCTTGTCAAGAGGAAACACTAGCCTCTCTCCCCATCGCCAGTGGCAGCAGCAGCCTTAGGCTGGCCAATCCCACAGGCTCCGGACACAGGGCCAGGAGGAAGGGCTGGAGGAGCGAGCTTTTGCAATCTGCACCAACTGCTCTGGCCTCCCTGCTCCTGGGTGGTGATGAGCAGAGCCCCAGACTGGAGAGAACAACGAAACAGCCACTTCCTTCCTCGCCGGGGTCCTGCGTGCTGTGGTTGCCAGCCGGTGGTGAGGTGAAGCTGCTGTGGCAGTGGCTGCTGGAGCCGCCCTCAGCCCTTGGCCCCACCCTGGCCCCCTGATGTGCCCTTGGAGCCTGGGTCTTGCTCTGTGGGGCTCTGGGGACACACCCTGTGTCTCCACCCCACGCAAACAACATTCTCACCTCCAACGGCTCTCAGGTCTCCCCCTCCCTTGGGAGGGGTGTCTCAGGCTCTTTGGCCCTAACCAGAGGCCATTCTCCAACATCTGGGGATCCTTGTCCTTCTAGAATCCTTTTCCTTCACCCTCTCTTGGCCTCCAGCCTTTTCTGTCCATCCCTGTGACTGCTGCCCCTGGATCAAGCAGCCACATTACTGGCCTCCCAGCTTCATATCTGTACTTTCAAAACAACCACCATTACCCTCATGTCACCACCATTATCAACTGAGGACAACAAATTGCTGCCTTTACCTGCCCCTGAGCCGAAGTCAAACAGAAACTGCTGATAACCTTAATGCCAGCTAATATAAAACAGAAGTACGAAAGATTCCACCACCCATTTCCTTACTATCACTCATCACCATCAGCACGCATTACCACCGGCACCAACAACCCATAATAACCAATCACCATGGACAGTAACAACCATGATCACAATAGTAGCCATCAACAAACACAGGTAACCTACCACCACTGAAACAGTCGTGGTTGTCTAGTCACTAAATCGTAACTAGTAGTCACAGACTCTTCTGTGACCCCGTGGACTGTAGCCTGCTGGGCTCCTCTGTAAATGGGATTTTCCAGGCAAGAATACTGGAGTGGGCTGCTATTTCCTTCTCTAGGGGATCTCCCAGACCCAGGGATCGAATGCAGTGTTCTGTGTTGGCAGACAGATTCTTTACCACTGAGCCACCTAGGAAGTTCAGCCTTCAATCGTACCCCTTTCCAAACCAACAGTGCATCCCCACCAGTCCCAAGACAGTCACCCAAATCATCAGTGAATGACCAACAGCAAACGAGCATCACCGTTACCACCCAACTTCAAATGATGACCAGCTGCCATTATTCTAGAGATCAACCCTCCAGAGGAAAACCAGCAACCACCAGCCACCAATATTGAACACTAGCTGGCACCAAAAGCAGCCATCACTGCCACCACCACACCACCAACATGGGACAACGGACAGCAATGACCACCATCATGAACAATGACATCAACAGCCCAATTCTTCTACAGGAGCCAAGAATGAAGCCACATCCATCCATCACCATGGCTAACTCCCACCGTGAATATGGCCGCTGCGGTGTATGGAGCACATTATGTGCTCTGTGAAGCACTTGACGAACATCATTTCACTGAATCTTTCAACACCTCTTTCTGGCGTCCAGCATTCCTCCAGAAAGATGTCAGCACCTCTAGACAGAGGTATTAACCTCATGGATAAATTCCACTCTTTTTTTTTTTTTAATTCATGATCCTCTTGGGTGAGTTTCTCCCTTCCCAGACCCAGTTGGCCAAGCAAATCATTGACTCAGCATTTCACATGGTTTCCTTGGGAGGGGTTGCTTTTCTCTGAAGTATCAAATTATTTCCTGTGCTTCTTTGATCAAGGAGTCTTCCTGGCCTGGCTCCGTCTTGGAAGGGCTTCCGTCTCAAGCCCAGAGCTCTAGTCGATGGTTTGCTTGCCGGTTAACCAGAGGGGTCCATGGCCCGTGGTGCCCCATTTATCACTGGCTTTCTGAAATAGGGTGATCTCGCAACCCCTGCCTCCACATTGCGGCAACTGCCAGCAACTCTGCAGTTGTCTCTTTTAGCTCTGTGACTGACCCCAGCCACACGCCCTCATGGACAGGTTGACAAAAAATGAAAGCTGAAGTGGCTTGCAGAGCCATGGAACTTTGGCTGCGGGGGACGGAGGTGTGACATTTATAGCCAGCCAAGTCTCCTCTTCATGTGTGTGACATGATGCTACTGGATCTAGACCGAGGACCATGACCATCTCCACAGCCTTATCACCACAGTCATCATCAGAGCTCAGTCTCAGCAGGTGGTGAGGCTTTTGGGTGCAGTGTTTTTTCCCTGCCGCCCTCCAGCAGAAGGAACCCGTGGTGGTGTGGAAGGTTTCATCTCACCCATTCCTGCTTCTGTGATGACTACCGCCAAACCACCCTGTCGCCCACACTGGGATGCCGGCATGCCACCGTCATGGCAACCTACCACCCATTTGACCCAGCTTTCTCTCCCAACTCTGGTGGACTCACAGAGGCTGGATCCCAAGACCCTCTGAAGGTTCCAATGGAGAGGAGCCCCCAGACACCTTCCACATCCTGAGAGACTTCCAAATATGACATGTGTGGGAACTGAGACCCGCAGAGGGGGAAGTGACTGGCCCAAGGCCACACGGAGATGAGGCACCAAACTCGACTAGGAACTGGGTTCCCCATGCCCCAGGAAAGGGGTTTGTCCCTGCACCTGCAGGCACTGTGTGAGCCTTCAAAACCACCTTCTGTCCTCCGGTTACTGCTCCATCCTTGGTGCCCCATCCCCACCCTGGCATCTTGTCCACCATCCAATGGGAGCTTGGTGCCCGGTGTGGGATGCTTGGAGCACCTGAGCTGTACTGCAGAATCCCAAAGGGTCTGCTGTGCCCATTCCCATGGTCCCACTTTCTGGTGGTGGCCTCTAGGCACTTCCATCTGACTGGTGCCCCCGACTGCTGCACTTCAGGGCCCACCCTGAATGACTTACCATGGTGGGGGCTGGTGTCTGGGTCCCTGGGGAGGTGCCTGGAGGGGTCGTGGGAGGGGTGCAGGCTCAGGAAGCTCCTGGGGGCGGCTCGGGCATGGCCCTGCTCCTGCTCCTCCGGCAGACTCCCGGCCCTAGTTCCTCTTACAACAGCCCCCTTCTCACTTCCTTTGGCGGGAGGGGCCCGCGGCTACCGGGGAGGGAAGCTGAGCCTGGGGGCGGGGAGAGCGCCCAGACGGGCCCGAGGGAGCTGCTGGTCTGGAGCCCAGAGGCCGAAGGGAGAGGTTAAGGATGGAAGGCAGCAGCTGCCAGACCCCAGGAAACCGCGTCTCCAACTCCCTCGCGCCCCCCGCCCCGCCCCGTCCCCCGCGGGACGTGGCTGCAGCAGGAGGGACAAGGATCCGCTGGCTGCGGACTGATTGCTCTGTCCTGGGCTGCTTAGGAGTCTTCCAGACCCACTTGAGATGTGTATCTGCTCTGGGCATCCCTGGGCAAACTTTCACTTCCGGAGCCGCTTCCGCTGGTTCTTCTTCCAGGAGGGACCTTGGGAATCAGGTGCGTTTCTGCCAGGGAGAGAGCAGTGGGAGTGGAGGATCCCGAGAGGCAGGGGCATTTGGAAGGTCCCAGACTTTGAATGTTACGTCTAGAATTAATGACTGCACCAGCCGCCCCAGCTCTCTTCATTTTCTCATCCTAAAACGGCGGCGGTGGGGCTGGGGATCCTGCCGGGGGCGCCTGGCTCGCACATCAGTATTAGTCGCTCAGTCGTGTCTGACTCTTTGTGACCCCATGGACTGTAGCCCGCCAGGCCTCTCTGTCCATGGGATTTCCCAGGCAAGAACACTGGAGTGTGTTGCCATGCCCTCCTCCAGGGGATCTTCCCAACGCAGGGATCGAACCCGGGTCTTCAGCATTGCCGTCAGATTCTTGACCTTCTGAGCCACCAAGGAAGCACATGACATCCATCAAATGTTGGCCCATCTCCTGATGTTTGGGAGACCAGTAGGCCGTGTGCTGGTCTCCTCCTGACGTTTGAGGAAATGACAGTTCCCAGAGGCTGTCGTCTGCCACACACAGTGGGGAAGTGGCGGAGGCAGAAACCGACCCTGGGAGAGCCTGGCAGGAAGGCCTGCACACCCGGGTATCCCCGCGCTCCAGGCCACACACCGCATCCTGCGCGGAGACCGGAGTGCCGCGGCGCCCCCTAGTGGCCACATCTGGGGAGCAGCCTGTTTCTTAACCGATGGGCTTGGTGCCTGTAAACCTCAGCAATGTCTCCGGGGCACTAGAAGTGAATAGTCAGGTCGACACCCGCGCCCCCCACCTTGTTGAGGGCGTCAGGGGGGGGCTTCTGGGAGGAGGCCACTTTTTTTGCTGAGACCGCGAAGTGAGCTGGAGTTAACCAGGTGAAGGGGGAACGGGAGGGTACACCTGGCAGAGGAAAACAGCTCTAGCAAAGGCCTTAAGATGGGAATAGTGGGGACTCTGAGAAAATTTCAGGAGTCCAGGGCGGCTGGAGATGGCAGAATGACAGGGAGTGTGGTGGCTGGGGTAACAGGTGCCAGATTGCGTTGCTTTGGGAGTTTCTAAGAGAAGCTGTATTAAAAAAAAAAAAAGATTATTTTAGGTTCTGTTGGGTCTTGCTGCACCCTGCTTCCTCTAGTTGCGGCGAGTGGGGGCTACTCTTCCTTACTGCGTGTGGGCTTGTCATTGCGGTAGCTTCTCTTGCAGAGTATGGGGCTGGTCCGCTTCTGTAGTTGCAGCACGCAGACTCTAGCCCGGGCTCAGGAATTGTGGTGCACGGGGTTAGTTGGCCCACGGGCATGTGTAATCTTCCCGGACCAGGGATCTAACCTGTGTCCCCTGCACTGGCAGGCGGATGCTCAACTACTGGACCACCAAGAAGTCCAAGAAGCAACTGTATTTTTGACCTAAGGTTACTGGGCTCTAGTCTGTGTTGGTACAAGTCCCCTTTGGGCTGTTGGGGCCGACCTGTGAGGGGGTGTGGCCGCTTCCAGGGTGGGGGGATAACTGAATGGGACCCATTCGCGCGCGCCCGCCCCCCCAACACACACACAGTCGGGCACAGAAATTTACACAAGACAGAACTTTATTGATGTAGGGCTTCCTGGTGAGGGGGTGTGTGGGCCCCAGGGCAGGGCCTGTAGCACCATCATGGGGGTAGCCTGGATGACGGGGTCCCCCTGGGGCAGGCAAGGCAGAGAATGGGGTGGGTCTTCCCAGCTCTGCCTCCCGCCTCTAGCTGGTCTGGTCGGGGGCAGGGTGTCAGGGAGGTGGTGCTAATCCCCTCCCCCATAGCGGACATAGATTCCCCCCACCCAGCTCAGAGTGGAGGGGCAGGGCAGTGCTGGGGGGGGCAGGGCACCGGCTGACCCCCTCCCCACCCCCACTCTTCACAGTACATATTCCGATCAAAGGCGGGTGTTGTGTAGGGGGGGGCTCCCTAAAGGTGGGTGGCAAGAGTTCTAGGGAGAGCAACTGTTCCAACTCAAGTTCACCCTGGAGGGGGTGGTCTCTCGGTGAACTGGGATGTGCGCAGAGGAGGGGCCGTGGGCGTGGCCAGCCCCTCTCCATTCCCTCCCCCCCTCCCCCCGCCCCCAGTCAGGAGCCCTGCAGGAGTTCCCAATAAATAACTTCCAGCTCCATCTCACCATTCACTCCCAGTTCCTGCCCCCTCGGGCTCCTTCAGGCTGGTCAGCTGCAGGCCTGGTTCCCCCCACCCCCAGCCCGCGCACATCCAGGGCTCGCTCCGAAGGCCGAGCGCCCTCTAGCGGCCCTGGCAGGTTTTGCAGCACATCTGGCGGAAGTAGGCTCTGCTGCAGAACTGAAATTTCAGCACCAGGGGGCAGTAGGCGACCTTGTTCACATCCTTGCACTCTGAAAGGGACGGGAGAAGAGGAAGGGGAGGGGAATCTGGTCTCAGCCCCTCCCCCCTCCCCCCGTAGTGCGACCAATGGCTGCACACCGCTTCCTAGCTTCTCTGTGCCTTGGCTTCTCAGCCCTCATGTCACTAGGCTCTCTGGGGAATTTTGAAAGAGACTGCAGGTCTGGGGCTTGGACACCGTATTAAAATCACGAGAAAAGTGTTCCTTTTCCAATTACCCGTTTGGCATATATAACCCTTGCTCGTTTCCTTTTGTCACACTGGGGACCTTGAACTCCAGTGTGGTCCTTCCTCTTAGGGTATATGTGTATTCTGTGTTCAAGGGTAACTGACAGTCTGTTCCTGACAATGGACCAGGGTTCCCACTTAGCAGTCACTGACGTATGACAGAGCCTGGGCTAATAAAGGGCTTCACGTGGATTTAGTCTCTCTCCTTAAGGTGGTATGGAGAAGGCACTAGCGACCCACTCTGGTACTCTTGCCTGGAAAATCCCATGGACCGAGGAGCCTTGTAGGCTGCAGTCCATGGGGTCGCTAAGAGTCGGACACGACTGAGCGACTTCACTTTCACTTTTCTGCATTGGGGAAGGAAATGGCAACCCACTCCAGTGTTCTTGCCTGGTGAATCCCAGGGATGGAGGAGCCTGATGCGCTGCCATCTATGGGGTCGCAGAGAGTCGGACACAACTGAGGCGACTTAGCAGCAGCAGCAGCTTAAGGTGGTATTACCTCCAGTGAATATATTAACACATACCACCACTCCTCCGCCTCTTGACAGATAAGAAAACCAAGACACAGAGATGGAAGATGAATCCAGGCAGTTTGGGCCCAGTGCCTGGAGTAAGTAACCTATAGCTCTCTATGAAATATACATTTACTTAGGTAGAAAGAGATGGGTATATTTAGAGCAGTGGTTTCCAAGGGAGGCGGTTTTGCCTCCCAGGGCATATTTGGAGATGTTTGGAAGCATTTTTTGGTTTTCATCACTGGGAGGAGGGGTACCATTGGCATCTAGCAGGGTCAGGGATGCTGAACCGTTGACAACGCACAGGGCCGCCCCCAAGACAAGGAACCTTCTGGCCCCAAACATTGATAGTGTCCGAGGCTGAGAAACTGATTGAAAGAAAAACATCAGGCAGATAATGTAGCAGATCCCTTTCATGGATCACAGCCTTGTCATGGTGAAGGGATTTGCATAACAATGAAGTTATGAGCTATGCTGTGCAGAGCCACCCAAGACAGACAGGTCATGGTGAAGAGTTCTGACAAAATGTGGTCCATTAGAGGATAAAATGGCAACCCACTCCAGTATTCTTACTGTGAAAACCCCATGAACGTTTGAAAAGGCAAAAAGAGGACACGGGAAATGAGCCCCCCAGATCAGAAGGTATTCAATATGCTACTGGGGAAGTGAAAGTGTTAGTCGCTGTCTTGTCTAACTCTTATGGACTGTAGCCTGTCAGGCTCCTCTGTCCATGGAGTTTTCTAGGCAAGAATACTGGAGTAGGTTGCCATTGCCTTCTCCAGGGGATCTTCTCCACCCAGGGATCGAACCTGGGTCTGCTGCATTGCAGGCAGATTCTCTGCTAGTCTGAACCACAAGAGAAGCTCACACTGGGGAAGAGTGGAGGGCAATTTTTCCATGGGGTCGCAAAGAGTCAGACACAACTTAGCGAGAGGACAACAGCAAATGTCATAGATGGAAATGAACGGGGAGGGTTAGAGTCAAGGAGGTGGTTGAAGGAATGACCTGAGTTTGGGCCCCCAGAAAAATCAGGTTCCTACAACGCCTGGTACACAGTGGTACCCAATACATGTTGGCAGGCAGGAGATGATGAAAGATGGTCTGGAGGTGACAGAACAAGGGATGTCAGTGTTTGGAGGCACCCTAGGGACAAGGGTCAGGACCCTCAGCTCTCCTAGCTATGGCATCCTCTGGACAGGGCCCTCCCAGTGCCCCTCGGTCCCCCGGCCCCACAAACCTTCCAAGCCGTCCCCCGGGGGCGCACTGTCACACTTGGCCTCGCACTGCTGTGTGGCGGGGGGCCGCAGGGCCTCGGCGCACTCGCGCGAGGGCTGCCCAGTATGGCTGGAACAGCGCACGGGGCGCTGCTGCTGCCCGAAGCCGCACTGCGCGGAGCACTGTGGGGAGTCGCCGATGAGCGGAAGCCCGGCACCGCCGCCCACCCTGCCACCCCTGCCCTGGGTCCCCGCTCGGCAGGGTGCATGCGCCTACCTCGCCCCACTCCCCCGCCACCCAGCGGGCCGGAGGGCAGCGGCGCAGGTTGCAGCGCATGGTGGCTGGTGGCTTGGCCGCGGGCTGGCAATGCGCGGGGGGCAGTGTGGCGCGGTGATCTGCGCTCTTACAGAGGACCACGCGGTGGCGGAGGCCCGGCCCGCAGCTGGGGGTGCACTGCAGTTGGGAGGGGGCGTTTCATGCTCAGTGGGCACCCTGCTCCCCGCTTGAACAAGCAGTGGAGAGGATGCTGATTCAGTGGGAATGGAGGACGGTATAGCTAACTTTGGACCAATCACGGGGGCCCCACTAGGGCTAGCGGGAGTGGGGAGGCGCCTGGGGGGGCGGCACCCGACGTGGGGCCACCACGGCCCCTCCCTGTTCTGCCTAGGGAGTACTGGCTGGGCTGCGGGCAGGAAGGGGCGGCTGACCTCCGACCAGTCGAGGGCGGCCCACTCCGGAGGGCAGGCAGGGCCGTGGCAGGCTTCCAGTACTGGGGGGCGTGGCTGCGGGCAAGCGCTGTCGTCCAGCGCCTTCTCCTCGGCCGCCGAGACGCGGCGCTGGCACACGACGGAGCGGCTGCGCACGCCTGCATCACAACTGCGGCTGCAGCGCGACCAGTTCCCTACCACCCAGCTGTGGGGGGAGGGGCGGTCTGAGACAGTAGGCAGGGCAGCACCCTGACCTCGGGGCACTGGCAGGTCCTCCTGCCTAACAACCAGCATCCTTATGGAAACTGGCACCCGAATGCCTGCTGTTCCCGCCACCCCACACCCCAAACTCAAAACATCTTTACTCTGGACCCTCACTGGGGGCAGGGAGGCACATCAGGGAGCACCACTGCTCTGAGTCTGACTCTGGGACACCCCTGTCTGCACCTTAGGGAGCCTTGACTCCTCTGATCCCAGGAGCCTGTCGCCCCGGCCCTGCAACCCCACCGGCACTCACTCAGGTGGGCAGGGCTCCGTGTTGCAGGCACGCTGCCTCTTGGGCAGCTTGCTGTGGGCGCTGCAGTGGTGGGGGGCCACGGCGGAGCTGTCCAGCTGATTCCGGCACTCTACAGCCTGCACCTGGCTGCCTGGGGGCGGGTGACAGGCCCGCTCAGCCCTGCCTGACGCAGAAGGTCAGCCTGGTGACCAGAACCTGCCCCATCCCGTCCCACTCCTGGGTCTCACCGCCTGCACACTGGGCTGAGCACTTGGTCCAGGGTGCGTAGTGCCAGGAATAGGGAGGCAGTGCATCACGGGCAATGGGTGCATTGAAGCGGTAGCGGAGGGCAGGCAGTTCAGTTTGGGTCAGTACCTGGGGTCGCAGCGGTGGGGGATGGGGGGCGGGGGAGAATCAAATAGAAGCCAAGTTTGAGGTCCCAAAAGGATGCTTACGTCCTCCTGCACCGTGCTCCCAGCCCTGCCGTTACCATGACGATGAGAGATGCATTAATGGGTCCCAGGGCTTCTAGGCTCTGGGTCTGATCCGGCCCTTGTCGGAGCTGAAAGGTGGTTCCGGCCAGGGGCAGGCGGTGGGGCTGGGGGGTCCCAGGCAGCCCCTCCAGCAGCAGAGACTCCTGGTCTCCCTTCAGGGCTGGGGGACAGCAAAGAGGTCAGAATTCCAACCACACTGATACCCCCGCTAACCCCCAGTCCTCATTCCCCCACCTGTGGCTCACCCAGGTGACTGAGGGAGAGGTTCAAGTCCTGGATGAAAATGTGGACGGAGCCTTTGGGGATCCAGACGACTTCCTCATACCCTGGAGAGGGGAGTTCAGGTGTCACAGGCTTGGTCTGTCCCTGTACCTGCCTGCCCACCCCAGCCCCCACTCCTGGTCCCTGATGACAGCAGGTAACCATTACTGTGCTAAGCACTTAAAGAGAGGCCCACTGTGTCTCTGGCTCTGTGAAGTAGACACGTCATCATACCCACTTTACAGATGACAAAACTGAGGCTCAAAGAAATGAAACAGCTTGCCTAGGTTTTATAGCTAGGAAGTGGTTCAGCTGGGATTTGAACTCCAACTTTCTTACCTCTCAAACCACTAAAATGGTCCAACCCACCCTCACCCTAAGACAAGCAGCAGGACTGAGCTTTGGGCAGAGGGAAGGGGGTACCATGGGGTTCCTGAGCCACATACGGTGACTTGATGGTTTTAGCAGTCAGAGTCAGGTTGCAGTGGGCTCCATCACTTACGACCTGGATGATCCTTGCCCATCTGCATCCCCCATGCATACTGGTTTACCTGCCTGTCCCCTGGAAGCCACACTTGGGCTTCAGTGGCTGTTTGGGCCCTTAACACTTTCCCACTCTCACCGCCCCCCAAACACTCCCTGGGGTCTCTTTCCTTCAGCCCAAGGCTGGGAAGCCCTCGATTTCACCACACCCTGCAGCTACCCTTGCCCCTAGTAAGCTTTGTGGTCTGGCACAGACAGCCCCTCAGTCCCCTTGGAGAGTCATACTCCTGGCTCTTCAAGATGGCATGAGACCCTCAGGATGGGGCATGGGAGAGATTTAGGTACCCACCCCCTGGGATGCTTTCAATGTGAAGGTTTAGGCACCAGAGCCCAAGCCAGTTCCTGACTGTGACCTGGGGCACTACTCCTGAATCTTTTGGGGTGAGATGTGCCCCCAGCTGCCAAATAGGGGAGTGTAGGAGGGAAGCTGGGGCCTCTCACCAGTCCCAAGCAAGGCTGGGCTGAAGACCCCCTCGATGGTCTCGCAGGCACTCCCGTCACCCCCGCACACTCGGCACTTGTCCTCTCGTAGGTCGGAGCCCAGGACACGGTCGCAACCTACGTGCTGGGGAGGGCAGTGGTGGGGGAGGGGGTGTCAGGGAGCCGCCTCCCACCTCCAGCCACCCGCCTCCCCTGCCCTCTCTCTGGGAGTCCCCTCCACCTTGCACTCGCCGCTGACACAAATGTCCACTGTGTCCGGGCGGCAGGGAGTCCCGTCCACCACAGCTGCTGCCCTCTCCGTGTAGAAGTTGAAGCCTTCTGCTAGGCATGTGAGAGAGCAGGCCTTCACGCCCCCTGGGGGGCACAGCCCCATTAGACCAAAGGCCAGACCCCAGACCCAACGAGGATGGGCAGGTTGAGCAGAGGAAGTGGGGGTCCCCGCCGTATAGTCCAGGCACTCATGGGCACTCTGGTTCCTTGGGAGAGGGGCTGCTCAAGACAAAACCCATGATCCTGCCTCCACCTGCAGCTGTCCCCCTCCACCCCACGACCTTCTCAGTTCCCTGCTCACCTCCCCGGTATGTCTTCCATGTGTAGAATTTTCCACGAAAGGGGACGCTGTCAAATTCAGAGCACTGCATTTCCCTGAAGTCCTGGGAGCCTGGGGGACAGTCCTGGGGGGCACCAGGAAGGAGAAGTCAGGAGGCCAGGTACGGAGTATGGGGGGATTGTAGTTAGGGCAGAGGCCCAGGGGCTGGAGAACTCATGCTCTGAGACTGGAGGCAGGGAAGCCAGGAAAGAGGCCCGAGGGACAGGTGCCTCTGCAATGGGAGTAGGTGACTCACTTGAGTTTGTGGGCAAGCTAAGAATGACACCTGGGTTTCTGGTTTCAGACCATGGGGCCTTTCTTGAGAGAGCGGGCCTAGAAAGGAGTCAAGCACACTCTTCATGAGTGTGTGGGACTTGTGGCTGGGAGTTTTGGACAGGAGACGGTGGTCCCTGGTCAGAAAGGAATGCAATGAAAACCTGGCCACTGGATTGGCAAGGAGCACAGGGTCAGCTTTGGGGCAGGGGTGGGGCTTTGGTGGGGAGTAGAATTGGGCAGTAAAGGAAGGGGCCAGTTGTGGCTGGTGCGAGATGCATCTACTGCAAATGTGTGAGCTGGAAGGAGCTGGGACCCAGGACAGGTGTGCGGAGGGCCCGGAAAGGAGCGGGTGGCCGCTGCAGGTTCCAAAGAGATGGTGGCCACCCGGTCAGAGCTCATTGGAAACTGACTTATGCCTTTCTTTCCTCGTGTCAGAGGGACCCGGCTTGAGGTCCTGGGGGAACTCGCCTCGGTGTTGCAGGAGCGGTGCCTCCGTCTCTCTCCCAGGCAGTACTTGCCCCCGATGGTCGGCCTGGAAGCAGGGGCGGACAGGAGAAATGGGGCAGGGGGGACGGGGGGAGGGGCCGCCCGCCTCTCCTGCAGAAGGGCCTGAGAACTGACCTGGGGCTGTCGCAGTGTCGGCTGGAGGAGGACACGCCGCCGCCGCACGTCCGGCTGCAGTCACCCCACGGGGTCCACGGGCCCCAGGCGCCGTCCACGCCCTCCGGCCTCGACCCGAAGGGGACGCAGACCCGCTTGTAGCACCACTGCGGGTGGGATGATGAGGCAGGTGTGAGTCAGACTCTGCAGTCTCGAGGCCTTGGCGATCATTCCCACCCCCTCCCCAGGCCCACAGCTGGAGCTCTAAGCCCTCGGGGCGGGGGGGGCGGGGGGGGGATGGAGGTGGGGTCCATAGACCGGGATAGTACAGGGTAATATGGGGGCGTGGCCTAAGCACAGTCCCCAGCAGTGGGTGGAGCTAGTATTGGGCCAAGCATGCAAGGCGTAGCCTGGGAGGGGTGTGGCCTCGGGCAGGGGGCGGGACCTGCAGGCAGTGGGCGTGGCCAAAGCCGATGGCGGGCCCCGGTGGTGGCCCAGGCCGGTCGAGGCTCACCCCCTTGTCGATGGTGTGTGTTTGGCACAACGTGCCCTCGGCGGCCGGGATGCTGTTGGTGATGCACCGGTTGCTCTTGCTCAGACACCACAACTCGCTGCAGACCTCCTGCGGGCCAAGGTGCCCGCTCAGGCTCGGACCCTCCCTCCCACCTTCCTTGGGAGAACCCAGGCGACCCGCTCAGTGGGGCTCCAGCCTTCCTTTCCTGGGTTTCTTTTTGCAACCACTGGCAGGGTATAGGAAGGGACCTCTTCTCGGACTATAAGCAGCACTTATCAAACACCCAGTGAAAGTGAAAGTCGCTCAGTCGGGTCCGACTGTTCACGACCCCATGCACTATACATACGTATGGTCCATGGAATTCTCCAGGCCAGAATACTGGAGTGGGTAGCCTTTCCCTTCTCCAGAGGATCTTCTCAACCCAGGGATCAAACCCAGGTCTCCATCATTGCAGGCAGATTATTTACCAGCTGAGCTACAAGGGAAGTCCTATCAAACACCTAGGAGACCCTCAAACTCCCTTAGGCACTATACTCTCCATTTTACTGTGGGAAAACCAAGGATCAGAGAGGTAGGGTCACTTGCTAGAGGTCACACAGCTACTAAGGAGGCAATCTGGATTCTATCCCAGAACTTTAATCGATAGCTGGGTCTACGATCTAATCCCTCTGTAGTTCAGCCCCTTCTTTAGAAGCTAAGTCCTGTCCCACTTTTGCGACCCCATGGATTGTAGCCCAATCCCATGGATTGGGCTTCCCAGATGGTACTAGCGGTAAAAACCCTGCCTGCCAATGCAGGTTAGATGTGAGAGACACAGGTTCAATCCCTGGGTTGGTAAGATCCCCTGGAGGAGGGCATGGCAATCCACTCCAGTATTCTTGCCTGGAGAATCCCATGAGCAGAGGAGCCTGGCAGGCTGCAGTCCACGGGTTCACAAATAGTTGGACACAACTGAAGTGATTTAGCACACAGGCCCTTCTATCCATGGGATTTCTGGGCAAGAATACTGGAGTGGGTTGCCATTTCCTTCCCCAGGGGATCTTTTCGGGAGTTCAACCCCTGGCACTTCCCAAGTTTCTAGAAGGAAACTTGGGACCGGCTGAGGAATAAGGAGGAAGGATGCTGGATTTCTTTTTTTTTTTTTTTTTTGTGTAATAAAGTTTTATTAAACTATAAAGGAGACAGAGAAAGCTTCTGACATAGGCATCAGAAGCGGGCAGAAAGAGTACCCCCCTGGCTAGTCTTCAGCTGGATGTTATATAGTCACTGCTGCTGCTAAGTCGCTTCAGTCATGTCCAACTCTGTGCGACCCCAGAGACGGCCGCCCAACAGGCTCCCCCATCCCTGGGAGTCTCCAAGCAAGAACACTGGAGTGGGTTGCCATTTCCTTCTCCAATGCATGAAAGTGAAAAGTGAAGGTGAAGTCGTGTCTGACTCTTAGCGACCCCATGGATTGCAACCCACCAGGCTCCTCTATCCATGGAATTTTACAGGCAAGAGTACTGGAGTGGGGTGCCATTGCCTTCTCCGAGGATTTCTTTTTAAAGTGGGCAAAGCAGCCCATCTCAAGAGCTGTGGTTCTGAAAAATCCAGGCTTGATGATGGCTCAGGTCAAGGGCCCCACCTCTAACTTTTTATTCCCCCAGCAGGTGGTTCTTATTGTTTCCCCAACCTAAACTGGGGAAGCTCCTCAAAGTTTTAATCTATGGAAGGTTGAGAGGGGATAAGGCCAGGCTAGGTCTGTGTGGAAAGCTGCTCTAGTTCTCCCAGTGAAAAATCAGCCCATCTTCTTCCTGAGTCTTACTTGGGCTGGCCCAGACCCTGGCAACCCACTCTGGTATACTTGCCTGAAAAATCCCATGGACAGAGGAGCCTGGTGGGCTACAGTCCAAAGGGTCACAAAGAGTTGGACACGACTGAGTGACTAAACACACAACACAAAGACTCTGGCAGCAGGTCCTGTCCATGGCAGGAAGCTGGATCAGTCCCAGGGAGCCATTCTGACCCTTTAGGTCCAGGTTAATTAATATCCCTGGACAAGCCTTACTGGGTTCAGGTGTGGCCAAATCTGACCTTCTAGCCTACATCCTGTTCATTTTCTAGAGTCTTGCCTCTGAGATGTGGAAATCCTTCTTGCCTCATTTTACAATCACATGTAATCTTCTCTTGGAACCTGATCCTCCTAAGCTTTGACGATTTGGGATTGGACCCATCAATGGCTGTAGGAAGGGACGTTTCCTGTGTCAGCCTCTGAGACAACTGCACACATATGAGAAGCTTACAAGGTGGTCCTCAAACTTGCTCCCTCAGAGGATACTCTCATCTTAAAGACTCAGCCTGGGGCTTCTCTGGTGGCTCAGTGGTAAAGAATCTGCCTGCCAATGCAGAAGTCATGGGTTCGATCCCTAGTCTGGGAAGATCCAACATGCCTCGGGACAACTAAGCCAGTGCGCCACAGCTATTGTTCCCGGGAGCCGCAACTTCTGAGCCCGTGTGCAGCAATCATTGAAGCCCATTCACCCTAGAGCCTGTGCTCTACAACAAGAGAAGCTCCTTCAATGAGAATCCCGGGCACTGCAACAAAGAGTAGCTCCCGCTCACTGCAACTACAGAAAACCCCGCACAGCAATGAAGACCCAGCACAGCCAAAAATAAATAAATAAAAAAAACAAAAAAAACAAAAAAAACCCTCAGCCTGGTTTTCTGGCTTCACTTGGGTTATATTCTCCTGGCCATTTGTTAAAATATGACAGATCCCACTTCTGACACCTCTTAAAGAGAACTGCCTAGTCCAGCTCTGCTCATCCTCCTTTCTACAAGGACGTGCCATGGTCTGTAAGAAATGAGCCCTGGGTCTCATTTAACTCTGGGAGACTTTAACTCCACCACTGATTTGCAACACATTCCCCCTCTCTGGGCCTTGTCTGTAAGATGGGCCTTGCCTACATATGGCTGAGAGGCATGTGACGACAGAGTCAGTATGAAAGGGCTTGCACAAACACCTTGTTACAGAGTGATAAAGGCCACGACTACCTCCGGACCATGCCTTAGGCCCAGCTCTTTACACGTATTAACTGAGTTACATATAGTCAATTATTTATCCCTTTGCCAGGAGGGCCCAGAAGATGTTCCTTGGAAAAATAAAAGGAAAAGTCTATTCAACATACAACCAGCAGTGGTCCGTGCTTGATAATCTGGCATTTCCTCCACCTCCCTGCTGCTGCTGCTGCTGCTGCTGCTAAGTCGCTTCAGTCGTATCCGACTCTGTACGACCCCACAGACTGCAGCCCACCAGGCTCCCCCATCCCTGGGATTCTCCAGGCAAGAACACTGGAGTGGGTTGCCATTTCCTTCTCCAACCCATGAAAGTGAAAAGTGAAAGTGAAGTCGCTCGGTCGTGTCTGACTCCTAGCGACCCCACGGACTGCAGCCCACCAGGCTCCTCCGTCCATGGGATTTTCCAGGCAAGAGTACTAGATTGGGGTGCCATTGCCTTCTCCGTCCACCTCCCTATCTCATTATAAAATTTGGATTCAGAAAAAAACCTCGACTCAAATCCCGGCTCCACCATGTTCTCTAACTGTGACTTAGGAATTCTTCCTATTCCTCAGTCCCTCCCCCTGCAATGTGTGGCTGTTAGGATTGTCAGGAGTTTAACTGAGATGATAGGTATGGCATGCTGGACGTGTAGTGGGCATTCAGTAAGTGTCTGCTATCACCGTCACAGTTAGGACACCTGGGACACAGTAGAGGCTCAAGTGGCTTCTGAATTCTTTAGGAATTCACTAGAGGGAGCCAAGTTGGGTGGAGTGGGGTGGCAAGACTGGGTTAAATATAAATGGATCAAGGGGCTTCCCTGGTGGTACAGTGGTTGAGAATCTGCCTGCCAATGCAGGAGACAGGGGTTTGATCTCTGGCCTGGGAAGATCCCATGTGGCAGCTAAGCCTGTGCGCAACAACTACTGAGCCACCACTCTAGAGCCTGGGAACCACAGCTACTGAAGCCCATGTGCCTAGAGCCTGTGCTCTGCAACAAGAGAAGCCACTGGAACGAAAAGCTCACACACTGCAACGAAGAGTAGCCCCCGCTTTCTGCAACTAGAGGAAGCTTGCACATAGCAACAAAGATCTGGCACAGCCAAAAATAGCTAAATAAGTAAATAAAATAAATCTTTTAAAAGATTTAATGGATTGAGGGTTTCTTTCCCTGTCTTGCACTGGAATAAAGTGAGGGCTTTTAACACCTCCCTGCTCCCTGTTTTGAGTTGACACAGCCTCAGCTTGGACATTCAAACTGATCTTTTTGAGTCTTGAAGATGTGAAGGGCTGCGGCTGGGCTATCTGGGGTGAGGCTGTAATGAGTTGGGGAGCATGTTCAGGAAATTGGGGAAGATGGGCAGGGGAGGGACAGGCCCTAGATGAGCTGGGGGTCCCTGGTGGCTGAAGAGGGAAGCCAGTGGGGCACCAGTTTCCTGGGAGGAGCTGGGAGGGCACCCCCAGCTCGCTTCTCTTTGGGTGGATGGGGCTTCGGGAGCTGAGCCTAAGCCTCAAGAAAGAGTGGGGCGTGATCAGGAGGCTCAGAGCTTGTCCAGCTAAGGATTGGGGCCAAGAGATCTTGTGAACCAGTCAGCGGGGGATGCAGGGAATGAAGACAGGGCGTCCCTGGAAGCCTTTGTCCCATTTTTTTGCCAAGTGGGGAAGATGGTTCATCCCCTGGGAAACTATTTCCACCAAGTCTGGATATTTGGTTAAAAATGGCCCCGTTAGGGATCTTGGGACTTTGGTCCTGCTGCAACAGAAGGGGTACCCCCCAGGTTCTCCCCAGCTCAGCCCCCAAAACAGGGGTCTGGAGAAGCAAGGGGATCCCATTCTTGTCCTTGAGCACTGAGATTGCGTGTGACGTTTGTATAACCCTCCCATCCATCTCTGTCCCCGAACCCGCCACTGAGGCTCACATCCCTTCCCAGCTCTCCCATCCCCACCCCCTGTCCCCACCCCACCCCTGACCCTGGTGGTGGTGGGCCCCCTCCCCTCCCAGGAAGGAAAGCAGGAAGGCTCTCTCTACCCCGTATTTACACTGACGCGATTTGACTCCATGCTGGAAGCGGCACTGCTCATCCGCGTCGTAGGCCTGGCCAGGGGCCACGGTTGGGTACACGAAGTCCTGTCTGGGGGGCCGGTTGTTCAGGCACAGCCCCAGGCCTGAGCTGTGGAGAGAAGAGTGCGGCTGTCACACTGGAGGGCTGCAGGCCAAGCGCACAGGGGCCCCTGGAGAGCAGCCCTGAGCGTATCACCCTCCTCGGAGGCAGCCCCTCTCCCCGAAACATGAGTGTGAGACCCTGGGCGGGACGGGCAGGCGGGCGGGCAGATCCTCACTCCAGAAAGCTGGTGATGTAGTCGCGGCTACAGGAGGACCACACGAACGGGTTGGTCTTCATGGTGATGTGAGCCGCCATGAGCTTTGCTGGGTCCTGGCCACGGGCCCCACAGCTGTTGCCCACGCCGTCGTGGTTCATGCCAAACCTGGGGACAGGGCCAGCGAGCAGCTCCACCAGGTGTCGGGCGACACTCCCTGCTCCTCCCGCCCGCCGGCTCCCGTGTCCCTGGCCTCACGTGTGTCCGATCTCGTGGGCGATGGTGAACGCCGTGGCCAGGCCGATATCTTCGTTAATGCTACAGCTTCTCTCTCGCTCGCACATGCCGCCCACAGGGGCCAGGCCTGGGGAATGGGCGTGGGGTGGGGCGGGGCTGGGGGCTCAGGGCTGTGTCTGTCGGCTCTGTCCACTCTGCCAGGTCCCCACCCCCACCAGGGCCAGTGTCACCCAGCCCACTGCCTTCAGAGGTGCCTGAAACCCAGGGGACCCGGGTACCTAGTGTGCCGCAGGGTTTGTTCTTGTAGATGCAGATGTCATAGCTGTGGGAGGAGACAGGGGAGTCAGGAGGCTGGGCTGCTTCCCTAAGGGCCGCCCTCCCTCAACCCTCTCACGGTTGAGTCCTGCCCCTGAACCGAAACCTCATGCTCTTCTCCCAGCCAGCCTTGGAGATGCTGGGGTGCACGAGTGGCCGACTGAACAAAGGACAGAGTGAGGGATGCGTCAAGTGCCCAAATAGATGCCCACCTGCCTCCCCACATTCTCAGGTTCGCAGCAGCCCCTCCCCTTCCCTGGCTCCCCGACAGGGCGACTGGACAGTCCTGGTCTCTCCCATCTCCCAGCAGAAGTGACCTCTGCTTGGACCTGGGCAATCCCCTGGACCATTCGCTCCTCCCCCTAGCCCCCTCCCCAACAGAAAGCACCCCCTGGAGCCTTCCGTGCCCCTCACCGCGTGATGAGCACTGCCGTGTCATGGTTGGCCACGCCGTTCTCCGGAATGGCATTGCCATGGCCGCTGCGGTTCACGATGGACTTCTGCCACTTACAAAAGCTGTCCAGGGACTTCCCGGCGTGGTGGGTAATCTCCAGGGTGGGCTGAGGATGGACAGAGTGAGGTACGCGGGTACCAGCCACCCAGGGGGCAACGCAGGCAGTGCTGAATTCTGTGGTGGTGGAAGGTGGGGGAATCTCCCCCCTCCCCCGCACCTGGTCCTCCGTGAGCAGGATGAGGCGTGTTACCAGGATATTAACGATGTTTCCCAGACTCGAGTCCTGGAAAAGTTTGGCAACCTGACCTCCAAGAAACAAGAGAGACCGAGTCTTAAGAGGGGCCCAGAATGGGAAACAAAAAGAAATGAGGACAACAGCTTGTATCAATCAAGAGCCTACTGAGTGCTGGGGCTCAGGCTATGCCTGTGCCCAGATCTTCACAGTAGATATTAGTATTCCCATTTTACAGATAAGCCACCCGATGTTCAGAGGTCAGGACGCACAGCTAGTAGGTGCCAAAAGTGGAACTCCAGTCTGGCTAAGCCTTCCTGCTAGCGTTTGTCTTTCTGACTCAAGCCCCCAGCTCAGCCTGTCTACTTGTCCTCCGTCCTCGAGGCCCACCCAACAGCTGCCTCTGCCCAGAGGCGGCCTGAAAGATGTGCACATCTGGCCTCATTCCATACTGTCTGAAGGCACCGATTTGAGCATCACCACTGAAAAGTGGATGTGTGGAGGCTGGAAGCTCTGGAGCCAGTGGTCAGAGGGGAGGTGGATGACGGAGGCCACTCTGTGCAATGACCTTGAAGCCCTGAGCCATCACCATCCCATGTGGAAACTCCCCAGAAACCCTGGCAGGTTTGAGGAAACTTGGAAGCTCAAGGAAGGGAGGCAGAGCCTGGGCAGAAACCAGTGGGGTTAGGCATGATATTATGTCTACATAATAGGTCATCTGTCTGTGCTAAACTTTCTCTCTTCCCTTTTTGCTTCAGTGGAACAACAGCATCACTCATCAAACCCTGACTACATGCCAAGTTGTCTAGCTGTCTTCCCTCCCACCACAGCTTTGTGACAGGTACTATTAGAATCCCATTTTACAGAGGCGGGAACTGAGGCTCAGAAAGGTCCAGAGTCTTGATCAAGATCCAAGATGGGCACCAACTCTGAGTGTGAGTCAGCCAGCTCACCTTGTATGAATTTACAGGAAGGTGCTCGGGTGAGCCCTGCATGCAGAGAGACGCACGCCCATAAGTGTACTGCTAACCTCAACAAGTACCTGCAAGCTGCCTGTTTAATTTTATACAGTAAACAATTATAGGGTAAGTACTATGAGTTAGGTGCATCTGTGAGCACTTTAGCAATTCACTGCATCCACGTAGCCTTATGAAGTTGGTACTATGATTAAACCCATTTTACAGGTGGGTAATCCAAGGCAGAGAGGCAAAGTAGCTTGCCCAAGGGCACACAGTCAAAGATTGGCAAAGCTGAGATTTAAGGCCAGGTTGGCTAGCTCCTGAGTTCATGCTCCTAACCACTGTGCTAGGCTACTTGTCACTAACAGGCTTTCTTTCTGACTCACCCTGTCCCCTTCCCATTCTGTTTCACTGGCATTTGATCAGTGATGGGGGGGATGGTGACAGCCCTTTTCCGGACTCTGGAGGTGGGCTCCACATTTTTGGGGGTCCATGTCCAGGGAGGGGGAGGCACTTACAATGTTCATGATGGCCAGCACGTACTGTTCCACATCCCGGCGCCCGTGGTAGGCCACCATCATCTTGTCAGCCACCACCAAGGTCTCCACGTAGCGCTCTCGGCTGACGGAGCGCTTCAGGCCTGGTTGGCCACGCTCTGTTTCGTTCCCGAGGGGCCGGGCAGGTGGCGGTTTCAGGGTGCGCAGCCACCACGGCCGCCCCTTCCACGGTTTCTCATCTGGATGGGCAATTTGTGGTCATTCTGCTGTTTTCTCTAGCTGTCTGAGTCCCTGTCTGATGGTTCATCTGGCTGTCCAACACCTCATTCTTTTGCTCTTGGTTCTACAGTGGTGGGGCTGCCCCACTGCCAAACTCATTGGTCGAACAGCCACCCAGCATCCCATGACAATCAACATGACCATGCAGCTTCCCGACAATTCTACTGCCCAAACAGAGGTGTGTAGCAGTCTGCTCTACTGCCAGAACTGTGTGCTGGTATGGTTCTCTGGCCTTCTGACTGGGCAACTTTTTACTCAGCCTGCAGCCCAACTGTCTGGCTGTAGAATAATTCCCCTGCCTGACAGTCTTTTCTGACCAGCTGTCTCACTGGTCTTCCAACTATGACACCACTTTTCTGTTAGTACAACCCACTGTGGTTGTGTGTCTGCCACGATATGCTACTTTGAGACTGTCAGCTATGCAACTAACAACATTCCAGTGGTCTGTATTTTCACAGACAGAGATTATTGTTTTTAGCTCTATGACTATCCTGGTGAATCACTGTTGTCCATCTGGCTCCCCCAATGGCTCAAGACAGTAAAGAATCTGCCCGCAATGTGGGAGACTTGGGTTCAATCTCTGGTTTGGGAAGATTCCCTGGAGAAGGGAATGGCTACATACTCCAGAATTTTTTGGGCTTCCCTGGTAACACAGATGGTAAAGAATCTGCCCGCAATGTGGAAGACCTGGGTTTGATCCCTGGGTCGGGAAGATTCCCCTGGAGATGGGAAAGGCTACCCACTCCAGTATTCTTGCCTGGAGAATTCCACGGACTGAGCAGCTTGGCAGGCTATAGTCCATGGGGTTGCAATGAGCTGGACACGACTGAGCAACTAACACTTTACTTCATTTCCCATCCCCTAAATATCTGATGTTATAACTGTCCCCCTGCACATCTGGTTGTAAATCTGATCTTCCAAATGGTGGTTAAGTTCTCCTGACATTTTCCATTGTGCAACTGCTCCAGTATCTGCTACCACTATCCCGCTGCTTAACTGTCTGATCAGACGATAATCCCGCAGATGGATGGTTTTACTGCACCTGGCTGGCTATCCGGCTGCCTTTCTCACTCACTGTTGGGCCATCGGACTCTGGAAGTGACAGATGGGCTTGTCCACTGCCTACTGCCCTGCTGACCGTCTGCACTGCTCCCTGCACGCAGCTGACCTTCCAGGTGGAGGGACGCCGGCATGCACCTCTGTCTTGAGGCACAGGTATTGTGCCTCTGCCCAGCCCCAGACAGACAGCTGTACCTCTCACTCCACAGGCTGTGTCCAGGTGAGGGTGACGCAGAGAGGAACGCTTATATACCACGTGGGGGCCACTCTCCTCCGGTCCCCGGTGCCCCTTGGGCCCCCCTTGCAGGGGCTCGATTAAGTATTCTTCTTCATCTGCCACAATCAGGCCGTGCTGGGGGTTGGGAAAGTGGAACAGAAGGTTTGGTCAGGTTCCGGTTCCCAGGACCCCTGGGATCCTATCTCTGTCGTTATGATTTCATTCCATTTTACTTGGTTTACGTTCCTACTGCCTTTTCAGTTTCTTCAGATGGGTGTTCAGCTCATTAATTTTCAGCCTGACCTAAGGCTACACATTTTCTTCTAAGTACTGCTTTAGCTGCATCTTAAAATAGCTAATCCTCTTGGTTAGCTCAAAATGTTTCAACAACTCCCACGGAAGGGGACTTCCCTGGTGGTCCAGTAGCTAAGACTCTGCACTTCCAAGGCAGGGGACCCGGGGTCAATCCCTGGTCAGGAAACTAGATCCCACATGGAACAACTAAGAGTTTGCATGGTGCCACTAGAGATCCGGCATGCACGATGAAGACTAAAGATCCCGTGTGCTGCAATAAGACCTGGCGCAGCTGAATAAAGACAGAAAGGAAGAAAGAGAGGGGAAAAAAAAAGTTGGAATTAATAAAAACCCCTGCCACTGTGATTCCTTCTGTGACCTATATAAGTGTTTTTCTTAACTCCCAAGCTTGTAGGTGTTCCTCCCTATCTCCCAGAACCCTCCACTCACCAGGCCCCCGCAGGTGCTGATGGCCACGTGGGAGCTGCTGGCCTGGCCCTGCAGGTGGCCCGCGTAGAGGCAGTGGGGCCGGGCGGCCCTCTGCCAGGCCAGGCCTTCTCGAGTCCAGTACTCCACGGATACGTGCCCCGCCAGGAGGCGAGGGCTGTGGGTCAGGTTTAGCAGGAAGTGGGTGCTGGGTGCGGCCACCTTGTAGAAGAGACGGGACTCTGCTTGAGGTCCCGTGCCCCGACGCTGCCTCCGGGGGGCCGGGGGCGAGAAGGCCAGCAGCGCCCCGTTGTGGTCCACTCGGGTGGGGAAGGCGATCTCATAGCTGTCTAGACTGGACAGGAACTCATCTATGGGTGAGGGTCAGAGGCCTGGGGTGGGCCCCGGGAAGGAGCCCTGTGTCCTGCCTGCTTGGCTGCAGGGTGAGTGAGGCTGGCTTCAGTGGCCCCTGAATCTGGGTCACTGGCCACAAGACTCTGGCCTCACCGATCCCAGGGCCTCCCCAGCCCCCACGATCCCCGTTCAGTTCCCACTGCCACCCCCCACCCTGGGTTGGGCCTACCTTGAGACCGGAAGGCGTGTGTGACCTCGAATGCGAGGCCCAGCCCCAGGGCGAGGGCCCAGTGGAGGATCTGGCAGGCGGGAGCCATAGAGGCCACGTGTCCACATGTCTCTCCCCAGCCCCGGCTGCTGGCAGCCCATGCAGCGCTGCCTTCCCTGTTCACAGCCTGGGCAGCATCACTGGGCTCCTGGGAGGCGAAAGGGTGGGGAGCTGGGTCGGGGGGGCCTGGCCCTACTGCCGGCTGGAGCAGTGCCAAGGTCCCTTGCCAGGTGGACAAGGGCACCTGCAGCCAACCCTCTTCCCACTCCAGGTTTGAAGACTCTGAACGCATCTCTAGCTCAGTAAACTCCCTCCCCTTCCCCCCACACCCCCAGCATCCCCCTTATCCTCTTAGGACAGCTGAGGATCTGGACTCCACGAGCACCTACTATGTGCTGGCTACTGGCCAAGCACATTCATCTCCACAATAACCCTTAGGATTCATTCATCAGGTGGTGACTACATAATATAGGCTTCCCTGGTGGCTCAGGCGGTAAAGAATCTGCCTGCAATGCAAGAGACACAGGTTCAATCCTGGGTCGGGAAGATCCCCTGGAGAAGGGCATGGCAACCCACTCCAGTATTCTTGCCTGGGGAATCTCATGGACAGAGGAGCCTGGCAGGGTACAGTCCATGGATAATATGAATACAGTCTCTGCCCCACTGCCCCCCTCAACCCATGGGACTCAATCTCCCAGGAGCAAGATGACAGACCAGTAAATGAAGAGACACATGATTCAGATCAGGGCATGCTCTTTATGAGAAATAACTGAGAGGCTTGGAAGTGGAGGTGGGAGGATGAAGAGACAGGAGAGGGTGTGCCAGGTGGAGGAGCAGCAGGGGGCAAGGTCCCGGGGGCAGGGAGGAGCTTGGTGCAGACCCACGACCCCAAGGGCCAGCGCAGGAGGACCACAAGGGGAGAGGGAGATTGGCCTGGGACACATGAAGGTTGGTCAGCGTGCATTTTCAACCCAGAGGAGACCCAAGGCCAGTGCTTGGTGCCCCTCCCACCTTGGATGAGGGGTCCTGCCTTGGGAGTCTCTGCCATGGGTAGCACCACTCACCCCACCCTGCATCCTGATCTCTGTTTCTGTGATCTCTCCTCCACCCTGCCCTTTCAGCCTGGCCCTTAGTCCCGCTTCCTCTCATTTCCGATTCTTCCTCGAAGCTTCAGGCCTGCGGGGCAGGTCTGTTTCTCCAGCATCTACCCTGGGCCAGCCTGCCACAGACACCGCTCCGGGCCACCGCCCTGTGCCAAGCCCTCCACCCCCTCCTGTCTCCGCCCTCCTCCTCCTCCTCTGTGCAATTTCCCCCTTAATCACACACTGTCTTGTTTTCTTTGCAGCCTGGCCAAGTCTGAGAGTTGATCCCCAAACAGGGCAGTTCAGCTCCTGAGGGATGAAGCCAGATAGATGCTGACTTAGAAGCTGACCTCTCCCCTCTTCTGATTGGAGCCCCCCGGCCCAGCCCAGTGATAGGGAGCTCACTCTCTCTTTGTGTTGCTCTTTTCAGACAGGCTGATGTTTACCCCAGGGGTTTCTTTGTCCCCCTCTTGTTTACCTTACGGGGGCTTCAGTTGGTGGCGCGGTGTCGAACCCTTGTGTGCGGGTCCCTCTGGGCCTCAGCGCCTCTTCTGGGAGCCTGGACAGGGTGGGAAGGGGCAGTGAGGAGAGAGGAGCTGGGGCTGCAGTTCAGGGGTCACTGAGGACACCTTCTCCCCAGCCCTGGTCAACCTCCCTTTGGCTTTCATCCTCCCTTGGTTCCTAGCCCCCATTCCCACAAAGTTCCCTCCTCCCCCACTTCTGTCCCCCTCTCCCACCCCACCCCCATCTCCTCTCCTATTCCATCCCTGACTAGCTCTGGGATTCAAGCCCTCCCTGTTGTGGGGGTCCCTTGAGCCCCTTCCTGCCTTAACCACCTCCCCATGTCCAGGTGGCAGCATTCTCACTGCAAATGAGGCTGGAGCCCCTTGGCCTCCCCCCAGTCCTGTCTCTCCTCCTCCTCCTCCTCGCACTGCCAGGCCTGGTACAGTCCTCACCTCATTCCTCTGAAGCTGGGCCCCTCTCCCCAACAACCTCACCCGCCTCTGGTGCCTCTAGCTCAAGGGGGTGTAGTGGAGAGGGTGGAGGACCCAGCACAGGTGATGGGTGGGGTGGGGTGGGGTGTGGGGTGTGAGGAGCCTGGGAGGGTACAGGTACGAAGGGTCTACCAGGGGGAGGCCAGCATCTGTAATAGGGGGACAGCCTGTGCAGGGGGTGGGGGTGGGGGTGGGGCGGCCCATGAACAGATTGGCGGCTCTGGGGCAGGGAAGAGAAGGAGGCCTGGGGACAGGTAGAGGATTCCTGGGCCTGAGCCTCTAGGTGTGGGGGCAACAGGATGTCAGCAGGGGGTCCCCCCAGGCTGCATGTTGGGGGTGATCACACGTCTGCGACTGGGTGACTCTGTGTGTGGTGTCTGCCCATGTGACCCTGCGCGCGGCTGCAGGAGTGTGTTTGTGTGTGTGTGTGTGTGTGTGTGTACCCAGGCCTGGCCTTCCCCCCAGCTCCTCCTTCTGGAAGGCAGGAGGGAGGTGGCCGGCGTGGGGGAGGGTGCCAGCTCGCTGGAGGCTGGGGGAGGAAATGCCGGACGGAAACCGCCTCTACGGAGACTCCATCCCATCCTGGGGATCCTGGGGGGACCCCCGCTGCTCTACATCCAGACTCCAGGGCTGAGCTGGGGGCCAGGGCCACAGAGCCTCCCTGTGGAGGCCAAGGCCGAGATGGAGGCTGCCCCGGGGCAAAGGCCAGGCAGGAGTCCCTGCCTGGAGAGGAGAGCAGACAAAGGCCCAGCCCGGAGGAGACCGGCACCCAGGCACCCGGTGGGTACGCAGCCAGCCGCTAATTAAAGGCCCTGAGCCCCTGGCTGGAGACACCGGAGACAGACCTCCGAGGCCCCAGTCACCAATTCAGGGGAAGTGGGCGGCGGCCCTCCCACACCCAGACACACACACACCCAGACACACACACACACACACAGGCAATGACACACACACACACACACACACACACACACACACATACAGAGACTTGAGGGTGACCATACCTGTGCAGCAGGGGGACCAACAATCAGACACCCCAGACCCACAAGGCACCCCCCCTACTCAGTACACACTCACACATCCCAACACCAGAGACACAACCACAGACTCCCCAGATCTATGTGCATACACACTCATTCACACACATCCCCCACAGACACACACACACACCCGGGCCTACGTGCACAGACACGTACACACTCAGAACAGACCAGGAGCACACTCACACAGTCCTGCAAACCTCGAGACCCACCAGATGTATGTACCCACAGGCGTTTACACACTCCTAACAGCCTGACACATACAGGGAGACACGCCGGCAGATGTATGCAAATACACACTCATCCGGACATTTACCCAGGAGACATTGAACTCCGTGCACACACGGGCTTACACTCACACTTCCGCAGACACACAACACCCACATCACACATCACACACAAGTTCAAACACAGCCAGACATTCAGATTTTCACGTAGGCACACAGGCGCCGACACACGGCATTTATACAGACGTGGATATCCACATCCACACACACACACACTCACACACACACACACACGGAGCAAACAAACCCAGACAGGAGCTCCCAGGACCTCAGGGGCGCGCTGCGTGTCGCACACGCTCAGGGACATCACACACCGCTGCGGCCCCCGCGGCCCGACGTCCCCCGTCCCGCGGCCCAAGGACACCCCCGGGCTGCGACGCGGACGCACAGGGTCGCCCGCAGCCCCCCGGCCCGCCGCGCCCCGCCCGCTCCGTTACCCGCGGCCGGCCGCCCGCCCGGGCCTCCGCCTGCTGTCCCGCCGCGGTCTCGCCGGCCCGCGCGCAGGAAGGGAGGGAGCGAGCGCGGCGGCGTGGCCGGGGGAGGGGGCGCGGGGACGGCACTTCCTGAGCCGCCTGCCAGGGTTATAAAAAACCCCCAAACCGCGCGCCGCCAGGACCCCGCCCGCCGCCGCCCGGCCTGGGCCGCGGACTGGACCCGAGCCAGGGCCCCGGGAGCTCGGGCGGCCCCGCCCGGACCGGCGCCCCGCCGTGGGGGCGGGGGAGGGGTGGGGGAAGGGGGGGTGACACAGTGGGGGCGGGGACAGTGGGCGGGGGCTGGGGCAGCGGAGGGGGCGGAGGAGTGGGGGAGGGGAGGGTCAGGGTATCGGGAGGGAGGGAGAATTGGGCAGGGGTAAGGGAAACGGGGAAAGGGGAGCAGGGGGCTGGTTGGGGGAGGGGGAGATGGAAGGGAAAGAGGCGGGGCGAGGGGGAGGCGGCAAAATCGGGTAGGGGGATCAGAGGCAGGGAAGGGGGAACAGGGAGGGGGAGGGGAGGGCCCACTCCCTCGCTAGCATCCACAGCGTCCACAACAGCTGTTATTTATTGAAGGCTCCTCCTCGCTCAAGCAAGCATTTATTGGGCGCCTCCCGTGTGCCAGGCACAGTGCCCAGGGAGGCTGGATCCATCTCAACCTGCTCCCTCCCAGATCTACCCTCTGGGAGTTTGACCAGCCCTAAGCCTGGGCGTGGCCTGACTGGGCCCATTTCACAGAAGAGGAAACTGAGGCCAGACAGTGTGGGGAGAGTGAACGCTCTCTGAGAGGAGGGGTCCTGTGGGTTTTGGACACCCCAGGGTCAGTGTGCCATAGATGAGGTAATGCATGAACAAGGGTGACCTGGAAGGTCAGAGCAAGGTTGGGATTCAAACCCTACGTGGCCGGCTCCCCCTCAGGCCTCTGGGCGTCTGTCCAGGAGGCTGAAGCTCCCGGACAGGACGAGGCAGTGACCCCTAGACCTCACCATTCCAGGTATTTTCCAGGCCTGGCCCCTAGGGAGCTATGCAGAGGCTGGGCTGGCCTTGCCCTTGGCCTCCTCGGCTTCCTCATCCCTGGGTGGCTGAGGGGGCCCGTAGTAGCCTTTACTGGGCCGCTGGGGGAGGGGTTCTCCCTGTAGCAAACTTGTTTTTGCCTTGAACTTAGAATGACATATCAGGGCTCCTGCATACAGTAGGTGCTCTGTAAATACCACAGTCCTCCTGGAGCTCCCACCAAGTTGACCCTCCACCTCCATCCCACCCTGTTCCACCCCCCACCCCCGCCCCCCCTACCCCGCCAGAGGGGAGGGGCAGCCCATCCTCCTGTTTGCTACCCACTCTCGGCAGGGAGGAGCAAGTCTAAATGAGCCCTCTCTGCCTCTGCCAGCCTGACCCTCTGTTCCCCTCGTGGGCCTGTTGGGAGCCCGCCCCGAGGTGCCTTCTGTTTACCTCTTTCTCTGTCCGAGGTGGGGGTTGGCTGCCTTTGTCTTCTCTGTTTGCCCTGATGCTAGAAGCTCCTCCTTTCAGCCCAGTCTGGTCCAGCCACAGGCCCTTAGTCTGCTGATGGGTGGCCACCAGACAGCACAGAGAATTTCTGAGCTGCTTTCAGCCGGGAGAGCTCCCAGGCTCGGCCACTTACTAGCTGTAAAACCTCATAATTATCTGGGAAACTGGCTCTTTGCATCCATGCCACAGGCCCACATGTCCTCTGGGTGCTCTTTCTCCCCACTAGGTGTGGTCTGGGTAGAGCGTGTAACTTGGCTGTAAGCCACACCCACATCCCATCTCCTGGGTTCCTGGACTGATGGGAGGATGGGCACGCAAACCACCCTTAATAAGCTATGTCAGGGCTTTTGCGTGGAATCCTGGGAAACAGACTTTTGTAGCATTTGAAACTGAGTCCCCATCTTAGGGAACATGAACTCAGTGGACATGAACTTGGGCAAACTCCGAGAGACTGTGAGGGAAAGGGAGGCCTGGCGTATTGCAGTCCATGGGCTTGCAAAGAATCGGACATGACTTGGCGACTGAACAACAACCCCATCTTAGACAATGGGAGAGACATCTTCGAAGACTGAAGCCAACAGACTTGTGGCTGCCAAGGAGAAGGGGATGGGGGAGGGAACGGTTGGGGTTTGGGATTAGCAGATTAAAACTGTTATGTATAGGATAGATAAATGACAAGGTCCTACTGTACAGCACAGGGAAACTATATTCAATATCCCATGATAAACCATAATGGAAAAGAATATGAAAAAGAATGTATGTATGTATAACTGAATTGCTTTGCTGAATAGCAGAAATTAACACAACACTGTAAATCGACTATGTTGTCACTGAGTCATGTCTGACTCTTTTGCAACTGCATGGACTGTAGCCCACCAGTCTCCTCTAACCATGGGATTTCCCAGGCTAGAATACTGGAGTGGGTTGCCATTTCCTTCTCCAGGGGATCTTCCAGACCCTGGAATTGAACCCGCATCTCCTGCATTGGCAGGCAGATTCCTTACCCCTGAGCCACCAGGGAAGCCGAAATCAACTGTGCTTCAACTAAACACAAACAAACAGTGACCGGGGCCACCAGGTAGAGGAGGGTAATAGCCTCAGGGCCCTCATTTCAGCCCTAAACTAGCTGTTCCTGAAACCCATAGCTGGGCTTCCATTCAGGGAATCTTTATTAAGCGCTATTTTGTGCTAGGTGCTGTTCTAGGTACTGGGGACACAGCCAGGAGCAATGACAATCTCCATCCCCCAAAGGTAACTGACCTGCCTCAGGGCCTTTGCACTTATTGTTCTCTTTATTCTCTATGCTTGGGACAAACTCTGGAAGATAGTGAAGGACAGAGAAGCCTTGGCGTGCTGCAGTTCATGGAGCTGCAAAGAGTCAGGCGGGACTTGGTGACTGGACAACCACCACTTGCTTGGAATGCCCACTGCATCTTATTCTTCAAGTCTAATCTCAAGTGTAGCCCCCTCAGTGAGACCCGCACTGTGCCCCCTCTCACTTCAAGGTTACAGCCTCCCCCCTGCCCCCCCACTCCTTCTCTCCCATTTCCTGACCTTTTACTCTCAGAGTGAGTCACCGCCTGACATACTCTATGGAATACTTGTATTTGTTGATTCTCAATCTTTCCCATCAGAATGTCAGCTCTGAGGACAGAATCTTCATCTGTGTGGTCCACAGCAGTATCCCTCGTGCCTGGAGCAGGATCTGGCCCAGAGTTGGTGCTTAGTACTGACTAAACCGGGAGCTGGCGAACGGCTCCCTGTGGAGGTGGCATAGACATTGTGGTTTGAATGTTAAAGAGGAGGAAGTGGGGGCGGGGAGTGAGGGCATTCTTGGAAGAGGGCACAGCAAGTGCAGAGGTTGTTATGGCCAGTACATCATCTTTTGATTTAAACCAGCTTGGACTGATTTAAAAGATTTTATTTTTTTTTTTTTGGTAACTTGCAACCTTTAGAATCCGGAGTGATGTAATGAGTTGGGCCTGAAGGGATGCAGTACTCCAGTGATGCCACAGGAGGGCGCAGTGGATCCTCATTGTTGCCGTTGGACTGTAGCAAAAGGGAAGATAGGAAAATAATGACGATGCCCGCGATGCTGAAGCATCGTTTTAACTTCACATCAGCCCAGGGGAGTGGGCTCTATTATCCTAGCCATTTTCCAACTGAGAAAACTGAGCCACGGAGAGGCTGAGTATCTTGCTCAAGGTTGCTCATTGAGGAGTGGCAGAACCAGAATAGAACCAAGGTACAAATCACCAGTTACCTGACAACCTAGAGGGAAGGCGGAGAAGGCAATGGCACCCTACTCCAGTCCTCTTGCCTGGAAAATCCCATGGATGGAGGAGCCTGGTGGGCTGCAGTACATGGGGTCGCTAGGAGTTGGACATGACTGAGCGACTTCACTTTCACACATTGGAGAAGGCAATGGCAACCCACTCCAGTATTCTTGCCTGGAGAATCCCAGGGACGGGGGAGCCTGGTGGGCTGCCGTCTATGGGGTTGCACAGAGTCGGACACGACTGAAGCGACTTAGCAGCAGCAGCATCTAGAGGGAAGGCAGGTGAGCTTCGAGGTGGAAGAGTGGGATTGTTGCAGGAAGGGGGACCCCTTCCAGGGCCTGAAACTGGGCTCTTGTCTAACACTCAGAAATGAACTGTCCAAGGAGACACATATGCTGACAAAGCAAGATATTTTATTGGGAAAGGGCACCCGGGTGGAGAGCAGCGGGGTAAGGGAACCCAGGAGAACAGCTCTGCCACGTGGCTCGCAGTGTCGGGTTTTATGGTGATGGGATTAGTTTCTGGGTTGTCTTTAGCCAATCATTCTGACTCAGAGTCCTTCCTGGTGGTGCACGCCTTGTTCAGCCAAGATGGATGCCAGAGAGAAGGATTCTGGGAGGTGATCGGACATGTGGTGTCTCTTTTTGACCTTTCCTGAACTTTTCCTGTTGGTGGAGGCTTATTAGTTCCGTGTTGCTTACTGGGACCTCCTGTGAACTTATGCAAATAGTTACTATGGTACCTGGCCAGGGTGGATGGTTTCAGTCAGTGTGCTTCCCCTAACAGGATCATGGGGTCTGGAGCCCCCATCTGTAGCTCGCCTGCCAGATATTTTTCCCAGCCACATGGTTGGTATCCCATTAAACGTTGAGACAAATAGCACCTGCTCAAGGTCAGCTGAAAGTGACAAAAGAACCATCTGCTCCTAAGTTCGGAGAAGGCGATGGCACCCCACTCCAGTGCTCTTGCCTGGAAAATCCCATGGACGGAGGAGCCTGGTAGGCTACAGTCCACAGGGTCGCTAGGAGTCGGACACGACTGAGCGACTTCACTTTCACTTTTCACTTTCATGCCTTGGAGAAGGAAATGGCAACCCAGTCCAGTGTTCTTGCCTGGAGAATCCCAGGGATGGGGGAGCCTGGTAGGCTGCTGTCTATGGGGTTGCACAGAGTCAGACACGACTGAAGAGACTTAGCAGCAGCAGTAGCAGCTCCTAAGTCGGAGGGTCAGGAAAGGCTTTCCAGAGGAAACCACAACTTTTTTTTAATACAGATTTACTTTTTTAACCTTTTTATTTTGTATTGAGGTATAGCCAATTAACAAACAACGATGTGATAGTTTCAGGTGAACAGCAAATGGACTCAGCCATACATATTCATATATATTTTTAATTGAAAGTTGATTTTTTTCTTCTTCTTTTTTAAAGTATCTATTCGGCTGTGTCAGGTCTTAATTATGGCATGCAGGATCTTCTCTGCAGCATGCGGGCTTCTTTCCAATTGCTCCATGGCATGTGGGATCTTAGTTCCCTGACTGGGGATTGAACCCATGTCCTCTGCATTGGAAGGCTGATTCTTGACCACTGGGAAGTTCTGGAGACATCATTCTATAAGAGATCTGTAGAATGACTAGGCAATCGAAGAGGTAAGAGAGTTCAGGCTGAGAACACGGCAAGCGCAGAGCTTGGGGTGGGAGAGGGAAGGGAATGTTGGATTCCCTCCTGTGTCTGGAGTGAATATTTACTCAAACTCCTCCTCAAAAGTCAGATAGAGAAAGACGAGTACTGTACAGTCTCACTTCTGTGTGGATTTGAAGTAAAATAGTGGTTGCCAGGGGCTGGGGCTTGGGGAAAGGGGGAGATGTCAGTCAGAGGGGGTAACTTCTGATTAGAAGATGAATAAGCCCTGGGGATGTAATGGACAGCATGATGACTGCAGGTAACTCTGTACTGAGTACTTGAAAGTTGCTAAGAGAGTAGACCATCAGTGTTCTCACTGCAAGAAAGAAATGGTAATCATGTGTTGTGGTCGACATGTTAGCTAATGTCATAGAATTGTATTACATTATTGCAGTTGTACACCTTAAACTTACATAATGTTACATGTCAATAAACATTATATCTCAATAAAGCTGGGGAAGGGATTCCCTGTGGGCTCAGTGGTAAAGAATCTGCCTGCCAATGCGGGGGACATAGGTTCAATCCCTGGTGGGAAGATCCCACGTGCCACACAGCAACTAAGCCTGTGTGGCATCACTGTTGAGCCTGTGCTCTAGATCCCCAGAGTCACAGCTACTGAAGTCCGTGCACCCTAGAGCCTGTGCTCCGAAACAAGAGCAGCCACCTCAGTGAGAAGCCTGAAGACCACAATTAACACAGCTGGAGAGTAGCCCCTGCTCTCTACACCTAGAGAAAAGCTTGCACAGCAATGAAGGCCTAGCACAGCCAAAAGTAAATAGATAAATAAATAAAATTATTTTTTAAAAAGCACTGTCATACTTTTAAAAAGCTGCAGGAAAAACAACAAATCCAAACCCCCAAAGTCTGCCCTGTAAAGGTGACACACCCCTCCCACCTTCCCCCTCAGTTTCCAACGAGCCCTGGAGGTTTTCCCTCCCACTGCCTCCCCAGCACCCCCTCCTCCCCAGTCACCCCCAACACAGGTCGCTTGCCCCTCTGCTAGTAGCAAAGAATCCACCTGCCAATGCAGGAGATCTAAGAATCGCCAGTCCGATCCCTGGATTGGGAAGATGCCCTGGAGAAGGAAATGGCAACCCACTGCAGTATTCTTGCCTGGAAAATCTCATGGACAGAGGAGCCTGGAGGGCTACAGGCCACGGGGTCGCAAAGAGCTGGACACAACTGGAGCAACTTAGTGTGCGTGCATGTGAGGGACATCACTCTAGATCCTAGAGTGTTGATTTGCGGGCTGGCCTCAGTTTCCCCTCTGCTCCTGGGACACAGACGTCTCAGCTGTCCTCCTCTGCCACCCTCAGAGCCGGTGGGGGGGTGATCCTACTCAAGCACTTTGTCACTTTGATGTAAACTTCAAATGCAGCCTCCTTTCTTGTCCTGGACTTCTATCCTGCCCCCTGGCTCATCCAGGTGAGCGGCCACCCTCGTACCACTTAGAACAGAACCCAGTAGAGATGGTGGTGATTTAATCACTCAGGCGTGTCTGACTCTGCGACCCCACTGACTGTAGCCCACCAGGCTCCTCTGTTCATGAAGTTTCCCAGGAAAGAATACTGGAGTGGGTGGCCATTTCCTTCTCCAAGGTATCTTCCTAGCTGTTACTGAAATGAAGGAAGAGCCTTGATAACTGGAAAACCCCTAGCATCAGACAATCACTAGTGAACATTTAAAGTCCTGCCCCACTGGCACTTCCATCAACAACCATCATCAGAGAGGGACCCGGAGGCTCAGAAAGGCTAGTGTGTGACAGTGTGAGTGTCTTGAATGGCTGGGATGGCCTTCCTGCTCATCTAGGAGTCTGCCTAGACTCCTAGAACCACGTGCCTGACCACCCTCTGGCCTGTCTGTCCCCCATCCAGCCAGGCTGGCCATCTACTACCTCTTTCTCTTGGCAAAACCTCCTGTCTTGGCCATCAGTGGGAGTCTGGCCTCCTCCAGGCCTGAATTAGAAGCCACATGTTTAAGAGGAGAAGGGAGCGACAGAGGATGAGATGGTTGGATGGCATCATCGACTCAATGGACATGAATTTGAGCAAACTCCCAGAGATAGTGAAGGACAGGGAAGCCTGGTGTGCTGCAGTCCACGGGGTAGCAAAGACTCAGACACAACTGAGCAATTCAACAACAACAACAACAACTATCCAACCTAGTCCAGGGGCTATTTCAGTGTGGAACATCATGGATGGCTTCCTGGAGGAGGTGACATTTGAACAGGACCTGATGGAAGTGTGGGAGATCTGGGGCAAGAGTGTTTCAGGCAGAGGTAACAGCTGGTGCAAATGCCCTGAGGTCAGACTATGTACCTGACTTGTTCTGGGATCATTAAGAGGCCAGTGTGTGGCTCAGATGGTAAAGAATCTGCCTGCAATGCAGGAGACTGGGGTTGGATCTCTGTGTCGGGAAGATCCCCTGGAAAAGGGAAAGGCCACCCACTCCAGTATTCTTGCCTGGGAAATCTATGGGCAGAAGAGCCTGGTGGGCTAGAGTCCATGGATCACCAGAGTTGGACATGACTGAACAACTCACACAGGTGTCTGAGTGAGGTGGGGAGAGAAAGGAGGGAAAAGACTTGGGCTTTTACCTCAAGGGAGGTGGGAGCCCTGGAGGGCTGTGGGTAGAGAAGGGACAGGAGACTCCACAGAAGGGTGAAATAGCACAAGAGCAGATTCCATATCTCACAGAGCCCTCGTCCTCATCCAGTGATGGATTCATTTGCTGGCCCCATTTTCCAGATGAGGTCTGCCAACTGATTTAATTTGTAGCCCCGGGATCACACAGCTGCTAACTCTTCCCTGAACAATCATGTTCCATTCACAATTCGAATCCATACCTGTCTGTCCTGGTGTCAGGAATAAGAGATGAGGGTGTTCGTTAAAGTCTAACTGCTATCATAGGTCTTTATAATGTGCCCTCATGGCAACTGGGTCACTGACAATGCCTGCCATGCCTTGGATAGCAGCGTGGCCCCCGCCATGGCCACGTGGGTGTAGGGACAGCAGGAGGCACTGGGGGAATCTGAGATCTCAGGTGCAGGACTGAGGGTTTGATCAGAGAGCCAGGGGCTGGAGAGAGGACCAAGGTTGGGGCAGGAGGGCTGAGCCCCATCTCCTGCCCTCTGGGGTTGTTTCTGGTCTCTCACTGACGGTAGCTCTCGGGACTTTTGTTTCCCACATTCCCTCCCTCCAGGTCCAGTCAAACTGACCTCCTCTCTCTGCAGTTTGATGGCTCTCCGCCCCTCCGGGCTGTCACAATGGGCATTTAATTGGGGCTGTGGACGTCCAGAGCATGTTTTGTGGAATTGGAGCCAAGTGTGGTGATTAGCAGAGCTAAATGGGGCCATTCCACACAGGTCTTCTCAGAGCCTTTCATTCACTCACAACTTTCCACAACCTATGTGCCCCCTTGGCATTTTTTTCCCCCTCGGAAGCATTTTTGGGTTTTAGGGACTGGAGGGTTTTTTTTCTGAAATAGGTAAAGGAAACAACTGCTTTAACCCAAAGGGGAAACTTGAATGGCGGAATTTCAGGCACAGGCTCTGGCCGAGCATCAGAGTTTTCCTCCCTCTCCTCTTCTTCCCAGGACCTGAGAACAGGGCTGGCATCCCGCGGCTCTCTCTGGGGTGGCCCGGCGGGGTTGCAAACTCTGGGCAGCCAAATTAGGAGCTCAGGACGAGGCTGGACGGGGTCAGCCCAGGCGGGACTGGGGGCTGGACTTGTGGGACTCCTGGAGGGGCGGGGCGGAGAGGCAAGATTGCGAACCGGATCAGGCTCTGGGTGTCGGAGGGTTCTCCAGGTGGGCGTGTCTTCTGGGAAACCGGCAGAGTCCCCTGGGATGAAGCCCAGAATTAGCTCAGGAGAGAAACATCTGGTCCCCCGCGGGCCCCCAATCCCGGGTCGCAGTGGGAGGCCACAGAAAGTAAACACGCCCTGCTGGCCTGGTTCCCACCTCGGTCCAACCGCTAGACCTGTGCCCGACCCCCTTCTGCGGCCCTTCTGGCAGGTCAGCCTCTCCCCTCCCCGCCTTTCACCTTCCACCTCCTTCTGCCCACCCACTCTGGCCTCTCCCACCATCTCTGGCTGTGGGGACCCCGGGGACTCAGCCACTCCAGGTCTCGCCCCTGGGTGGCCCTGAGGAGCGCAATCCAGGAAGGCACAGGGAAGTGGAGGCAGATGCAGAGCTGGCTGCCCCGAGGCTGTTATTATGATTACTGTTGTCGCTGTTATTGCCAGTGAGACAGAGATGCTGGGACACAGTTCAGGATGCAGAGAGAATGCTTGGTTTCCGAGATGCCTTGACCTGGGGGCCCTTGCTAGGGCTCGGAGGATCTGCCCCTGCCCCTGTCTCTGCCTTCTCCAACTCTGGCTTCTCAAGTTGCATCTGTGGCTGTGTTGGGGAGCAGCCTCTCTAACTATACACCAAGGATGGTTTCCTGCTTCAACTTGCTGCCCCGACACCAGTGTCGCTACTACCCCCTCTCAGATCCTAGGACAAGCCCCCACCTCGCTGCCTTGCCCTCATTCTCCAGGAGGGAGCAGGTCTGTGAGTTTGCAAGGCAGGGCTGGTTGATCTGGGAAGATGGAGGGCGGGGGGGGGGGGCACCGCGTGGGCAAAGGTGTGGGGAGAGGGTGTTAGAGGGAAGGCGAGGAGCTGGCTGGAGCAGAGGGTTGGGGTGTTTAAGAGTCAGTGAAGTGATAAGGAGTCACGGCAGGCTCTTAAAAAAAGGTTTTTTTTTTGGCTGCACACTGAGGCAGGTAGGACCTTAGTTCCCCAACCAGGGGTTGAACCAGTGCCCCTTGCCTTAGAAGGCAGAGTCTCAATCACTGGACCTCCAGGGAATCAAAAAGATTTAAAATTGTGGTAAAATTGCATTTAACAATTTTAACTTAACATTTACCATCGTAACCATTTTAAGTGTGCAATTCACTGGTGTTATGCACATTCTCAGTGCCAAGCAGCCATCCCCACCGTACGGTTCCAGGACTTTCTCATCTTCCCAACTCAAACTGTCTCCATTAAAGTGGAGCCAGATGCAGAGCTGGCTGCATCTGGAATTAGCTGGGAAACATTCCTCATCCCCTCCCCTACCCCCTGGTCCCCCCATCCTACTTTCTATCTTTGTGAATCTGACACTTCTAGGGACCTCATGTAAGTGGTGTGTGTGTGTTAGCCACTCAGTCGTGTCTGCCTCTTTGCAACCCCATGGACTGGTAGCCTTCCAGGCTCCTCTGTCCATGGGATTTCTCAGGCAAGAATACTGGAGTGGGTTGCCATTCCCTTCTCCAGGGGATCTTCCCAACCCAGGGATGGAACCCGGGTCTCCTGCATTGCAGGCAGATTCTTTACCACCTGAGACACTAGGAAAGTGCAGAATACTCCAAAGGATCTTCCTGACCCAGGGGTCAAATCTTCATCTTTTGCATCTCCTACACTGGCAGATTCTTTACCACTAGCACCAGGAATCATATAATATTTGTTCATTATGTCTGGCTTCTTCCACTTTACATGTTTACAGCGTTTAACCGTGATTCAGTATGTATCAGAATTTCATTCTTTCTGGAAGCTGAATACTATTCCATTGTATGGATGGACCACACTTTATTTACCCAGTCATCTGTTGAAGGACACTTGGGTTGTTTCACCTTTTGATTACTGTGAGTTATGCTGCTGTGCAGAGTCATGTACAGCATGAGGGATCTTAGTTCTCTGACCAGGGATCAAACCCATACCCCATGCAGTGATAACATCTTAACCATTGGAACACCAGGCAAGTCCCCAGATTTTTTGTTTTGGAGTTCCTGCTTTCTATTCCTTTAGGTATGTATTTGAGAGTAGAATTACTGGGTCATAGGGTAACTCTCAGTTAGTTCTTTGAAGAACCACCGAACTGTTTTCCATTTTTCATTCTCAGCAGTAATGTGTGAGGGTTTTAGTTTCTCCACATTCACATCAGTCAGTTCAGTTGCTCAGTCGTGTCCGACTCTTTGTTGGACTGCAGCACAGCAGGCTTCCCTGTCCATCACCAACTCCCAGAGCTTGCTCAAACTCATGTCCATAGAGTCCGTGATGCCATCCAACCATCTCATTCTCTGTTGTCCCCTTCTGCTTTCAATCTTTCCCAGCATCACGGTCTTTTCTAAGAAGTCAGTTCTTTGCATCAGTTGGCCTAAGTACTGGAGCTTCAGCTACAGCATCAGTCCTTCCAATGAATATTCAGGACTCATTTCCTTTCAGATTGACTAGTTTGATCTCCTTGCAGTCCAAGGGACTCTCAAGAGTCTTCTCTAACACCATAGTTCAAAAGCATCAAGTCTTTGGCACTCAGCTTTCTTTATGGTACAACTCTCACATGCATACATGACTACTGGAAAAACCATAGTTTTAACTAGACAGACCTTTGTTGTCAAAGTAATGTCTCTGCTTTTTAATATGCTGTCTAGGTTGGTCATAGTTTTTCTTCCAAGGAGCAAGCGTCTTTTGATTTCATGGCTGCAGTCACCATCTTCAGTGATTTTGGAGCCCCCCAAAATAGTCTGTTACTGTTTCCATTGTTTCCCCATCTATTTGCCATGATCTTAGTTGAGTTTTCTATGGGGTCGCTCAGAGTCGGACACGACTGAAGTGACCTAGCAGTAGCAGTAGCAGTAGTTGAGTTTTAAGGTAGCTTTTTAACTCTCCTCTTTCACATTATCATCAATACTTGCTTTCTCTCTCTCTCTTTTTTCAATTGCCATGCTAGTAGATGTGAGGTTGTATCCTATTGTGGTTTTGATTTGCATTATGTGGTACTTGGATGCACTCAAAAATGACAGAATGATCTCTGTTTGTTTCCAAGGCAAACCATTCAATATCACAGTAATCCAAGTCTATGCCCCAACCAGTAACACTGAAGAAGCTGAAGTTGAACGATTCTATGAAGACCTAAAAGACCTTGTAGAACTAACACCCAAAAAGATGTCCTTTTCATTATAGGGGACTGGAATGCAAAAGTAGGAAGTCAAGAAACACCTGGAGTAACAGGCAAATTTGGCCTTGGAGTACAGAATGAAGCAGGGCAAAGGCTAATAGAATTTTGCCAAGAGAACACACTGGTCATAGCAAACACCTTCTTCCAACAACACAAGAGAAGACTTGACACATGGACATCACCAGATGGTCAACACTGAAATCAGATTGATTATATTCTTTGCAGCCAAAGATGGAGAAGCTCTATACAGTCAGCAAAAACAAGACCAGGAGCAGACTGTGGGTCAGATCATGAACTCCTTATTGCCAAATTCAGACTTAAATTGAAGAAAGTAGGGAAAACCACTAGACCATTCAGGTATGACCTAAATCAAATCCCTTATGATTATACAGTGGAAGTGAGAAATACATTTAAGGGACTAGATCTGATAGACAGAGTGCCTGATGAACTATGGATGGAGGTTCGTAATATTGTACAAGAGACAGGGATCAAGACCATCCCCATGGAAAAGAAATGCAAGAAAGCAAAATGGCTGTCTGGGAGGCCTTACAAAAAGCTGTGAAAAGAATAGAAGCGAAAAGCAAAGGAGAAAAGGAAAGATATAAGCATCTGAATGCAGAGTTCCAAAGAATAGCAAGAAGAGATAAGAAAGCCTTCTTCAGCAATCAATGCAAAGAAATAGAGAAAAACAACAGAATGGGAAAGCCTAGAGATCTCTTCAAGAAAATTAGAGATACCAAGGGAACATTTCATGCAAAGATGGGCTCGATAAAGGACAGAAATGGTATAGACCTAACAAAAGCAGAAGATATTAAGGAGGGGGCAAGAATACACAGAAAGTGAAAGTGAAAGTGAAAGTGAAGTTGCTCAGTCATGTCCGACTCTTAGCAACCCCATGGACTGCAGCCTACCAGGCTCCTCCATCCATGGGATTTTCCAGGCAAGAGTACTGGAGTGGGTTGCCATTGCCTTCTCCCAGAATACACAGAAGAACTGTACAAAAAAGATCTTCCTGACCAAGATAATCACGATGGTATGATCACTTACCTAGAGCCAGACATCCTGGAATGTGAAGTCAAGTGGGCCTTAGAAAGCATCACTATGAACAAAGCTAGTGGAGGTGATGGACTTCCAGCTGAGCTATTTCAAATCCTGAAAGATGATGCTGTGAAAGTGCTGCACTCAATATGCCAGCAAATTTGGAAAACTCAGCAGTGGCCACAGGACTGGAAAAGGTCAGTTTTCATTCCAATCCCAAAGAAAGGCAGTGCCAAAGAATGCTCAAACTACTGCACAAATGCACTCATCTCACACGCTAGTAAAGTAATGCTTAAAATTCTCCAAGCCAGGCTTCAGCAATATGTGAACCGTGAACTTCCTGATGTTCAAGCTGGTTTTAGAAAAGGCAGAGGAACCAGAGATCAAATTGCCAACATCCGCTGGATCATCAAAAAAGCAAGAGAGTTCCAGAAAAACATCTATTTCTGCTTTATTGACTATGCCAAAGCCTTTGACTGTGTGGATCACAATAAAGTGTGGAAAATTCTGAAAGAGATGGGACTACCAGACCACCTGACCTGCCTCTTGAGAAACCTCTATGCAGGTCAGGAAGCAAGAGTTAGAACTGGACATGGAACAACAGACTGCTTCCAAACAGGAAAGGGATTACGTCAAGGCTGTATATTGTCACCCTGCTTATTTAACTTCTATGCAGAGTACATCATGAGAAACGCTGGGTTGGAAGAAGCATATGCTGGAATCCAGATTGCTGGGAGAAATATCAATAACCTCAGATATGCAGATGACACCACCCTTATGGCAGAAAGTGAAGAGGAACTAAAAAGCCTCCTGATGAAAATGAAAGAGGAGAGTGAAAAAGTTGGCTTGAAGCTCAACATTCAGAAAATGAAGATCATGGCATCCGGTCCCATCACTTCATGGAAAATAGATGGATAAACAGTGGAAACAGTGTTAGACTTTATTTTTTGGGGGCTCCAAAATCACTGCAGATGGTGACTGCAGCCATGAAATTAAAAGACGCTTACTCCTTGGAAGGAAAGTTATGACCAACCTAGATAGCATATTCAAATCAGAGACATTACTTTGCCAATAAAGGTCCGTCTAGTCAAGGCTGTGGTTTTTCCTGTGGTCATGTATGGATGTGAGAGTTGGACTGTGAAGAAGGCTGAGTGCTGAAGAATTGATGCTTTTGAATTGTGGTGTTGGAGAAGACTCTTGAGAGTCCCTTGGACTGCAAGGAGATCCAACAAGTCCATTCTGAAAGAGATCAGCCCTGGGTGTTCTTTGGAAGGAATGATGCTAAAGCTGAAATGCCAGTACTTTGGCCACCTCGTGCGAAGAGCTGACTCATTGGAAAAGACTCTGATGCTGGGAGGGATTGGGGGTAGGAGGAAAAGGGGACGACAGAGGATGAGATGGCTGGACGGCATTACCGACTCAATGGACGTGAGTTTGAGTGAACTCCGGAAGATGGTGATGGACAGGGACACCTGGTGTGCTGCGATTCATGGGGTTGCAAAGAGTCGGACACGACTGAGTGACTGAACTGAAGTGAACTGAATGACTAATGCCGGAGAAGGCAATGGCACCCCACTCCAGTACTCTTGCCTGGAAAATCCCACGGACGGAGGAGCCTGGTAGGCTGCAGTCCATGGGGTGGCTAAGAGTTGGACACGACTGAAGCGACTTAGCAGCAGCAGCAGCAGCAATGACTAATGCTGTTACACATCTCTTCATGTGCTTATTGGCCATCTTTGGAGAAATGTCTCTTCAAGTTCTTTGACCAGTTTTGAATTTTTGTTATTGTCAAGTTATGAGAGTTCATTATATATCCTGGATGTTAATTCCTCATCAGGTATATGATTTACAAATATTTTCTCACATTTTGTAGGTTGTTTTTTTGCTTTCTTGTGTTTTTTGATGCACAGAAGTTCTCAGTTTTGATGAAGTTCAAGTTATCTACTTTTGCCTTTTGTTATCGGTGCTTTTAATGTCATATTTTGACACACTGGGGTTCCCAGGTGGCTCAGTGGTATAGAATTCACCTGCCAATGCAGGAGATGCAGGAGACCAGGGTTCGATCCCTGGGTTGGGAATTTCCTCTGGAGAAGGGTATGGCAACCCACTCCAGTATTCTTGCCTGGAAAATCCCATAGGCAGAGGAACCTGATGGGGATCACAAAGAGTTGGACAGGACTCAGCAACTGAGCAGGCACATTGATAGGTGAAACAGTTGCCAAATTCAACGTCATGATTTCTCACAATGTTACTAAGAATCCCCCCCAATATTTTCTTCTAAGAGTTTTATAGTTTTAACTCTTAACGCTAGGTCTTTAATCCCATGAGAGGTTTTTGAGCAAGGAAAGTTCAGGGAAGACTTGGCAAACATTATCTTGAAACTTCAAAGCACAGATTAGGTGGGAAACAGGCACAATATAAGTCAAATCTGGATCCCAGGTCATATTAATAGAAATATGTCATGGACAACTAAGGAGGTGAGGTCAGTACAAATTAAACTCAAGAGACACCAGGATGGGGTGTGGAGGACCTGGGTATGGTTGGTATGTTGGTAATTTGTGAAGCCACAAACAGGATGGCCCAGGTCGGGGCGTGGTGTGTATGTTGAGGAGTTGGGGAGGAGACAGAACAGGAGCTGTCAATGATGGAGGAGGCAAGCGGGAGAAGTTGCATAAGGACCCTAGAGAGCTTTGAGTCTCAAGCAGGAGAGAGTATTCACCAGCATCCATGGGACTTAGCAACAAAAAGGGCAAGGAGAATGAGCAGGGTGAGAGGATGGCCCTAGCCATTTAGCTGGAGGGCTTTTCCGATGGCTCAGCGGGTAAAGAATCCACCTGCAATGCAGGAGACACAGGAAACACAGGTTCGATCCCTGGGTCGGGAAGATCCCCTAGAGGAGGAAAATGGCAACCCACTCCTGTATTCCTGCTTGAAAAATCCCATGGACAGAGGATCTTGGTGGGTTACAGTCCATGGGGTCACAAAGAGTCAGACACGACTGAGCGACTAAACATAAGCACAACCAGTCAAGGTAAAAGGGTCTGATCAGGAATAGACTGTGAGCCTGGACAAGGGGGTAGGGGAGAGGAAGTGGGTCTGTGGAGTACAGCCAGCCTTTCCTTTCCTATTCAGCCATTATTTTCACTGGATAGTATGTCTTTCCTACTGCCTCTCTCCCCCCTTTCATGAAAAAAAAATTAAAGAATAACTTATACACAGTAAAATCCATCCATTTTAGTATACAGTTCTGGTATTTGGCAAATAAATATAGTTGTACCATGGCAAATAGATGGGGAAAAAATGGAAACAGTGGCTGATTTTACATTCTTGGGCTCCAAAATCACTGCGGACGGTGACTGCAGCCATGAAATTAAAAGGCACTTGCTCCTTGGAAGAAAAGCTATGACAAAGCTAGATAGTGTATTAAAAAAGCAGAGACATCACTTTGCTGACAAAAGTCCATATAGTCAAAGCTATGATTTTCCCTGTAGTCATGTACGGAGAAGGCAATGGCACCCCACTCCAGTACTCTTGCCTGGAAAATCCCATGGATGGAGGAGCCTGGTAGGCTGCAGTCCATGGGGTCGTGAAGAGTCGGACACGACTGAGCGACTTCACTTTCACTTTTCACCTTCATGCATTGGAGAAGGAAATGGCAACCCACTCCAGTGTTCTTGCCTGGAGAATCCCAGGGACAGGGGAGCCTGGTGGGCTGCCATCTATGGGGTCGCACAGAGTCGGACACGACTGAAGTGACGCAGCAGCAGCAGCAGCAGCAGCATGTACGGGTGTGAGATTTGGACCATAAAAGAAGGCTGAGCCCCGAAGAATTTATACTTTCAAATTGTGGTGCTGGAAAAGACTCTTGAGAGTCCCTCAGACACCAAGGAAATCAAATCAGTCTATCCCAAAAGAAATTAACCCCGAATATTCAATGGAAGGACTGTTGCTGAAGCTGAAGCTCCAATACTTTGGCCACCTGATGCGAAGAGCTGACTCATTGGAAGAATCTGATGCTGGGAAAGATTGAGGGCAGGAGGAGAAGGGGGTGGCAGAGGATGAGATGGCTGGATAGCAGCCTTGACTCAATGGACATGAGTTTGAGCAAACTCTGGGAGATAGTGAAGGACAGGGGAGCCTGGCGTGCTGAAGTCCCTGCGGTAGCAAAGAGCTGGACATGACTTAGAACAACGACAGTTGCAAAAACACCACTGCAGTCAAGATACAGAATATGGCCCCATACACAGCCTCTGGCAACCACTGGTCTGAGCTCTGTTACTACAGTTTGCTTTTTCCAGAATATTGCACACACAGAATCATACAATACATAGCCTTTTGAGTCTGGCTTAGTTTCCTTAGCAGAATGCACTGGAGATTCACTGCTGGTCTTGGTGTATCATCATTTCATTCCTTTTTATTTTATTTTAAAGGAAGTTCCTTCCTTTGTTTATTTTTCTATTATTTATTTTTGGTTGCTCTGGGTCTTCGTTGCTGCATGCTGGCTTCCTCTGGTTGCGGTGGTCTGACTTTACTCACTGTGGTGGCTTCTCTTGTTGCGGAGTACCAGCTCTAGGAGTACCAGCTCTAGGAGTACCAGCTCTAGGGCATGTGCGCTCAGTAGTTGTGGGGCATGGTCCTAGCGGCCCCCGCCCTCCCACTCCCCCTCAGCCCCTCTTAACCTCCTGCCCCCTTCATGTGGGATCTTAGTTCCCCCACCAGGAATTGAACCTGTGTCCTCTGCATTGGCAGGCGGATTCTTAGCCACTGGACCACCAGGGAAGCCCCACCTTTGGCTTTGTAAACAGTGAGCCCTACCATCCTCAGGGAAGATGACACTGGGCTACAGCCACCTGTCTTCCCTTGCACGGATCCGTGTTTATTTCTTTGGTGGTACCTACCTCAATCTGTCATCATGATTTTTGTCTCTTCCATGTTCATTGCACTCCTGTCTCTCCCCTGGAGTGTTATCTTCAAGAGGGCAGAGACTATGGTTGCCTCTTCATCCCCTATCCTCGACACCTGGTCTAAAACACAGTAAGAACTCAACAGTTTGATGTATGACCAGGGCACCCAAAGCCGGTGCTCTGTGACACCTGGAGGGATGGGGCGGGGAATGGGGGTGGAAGGGGAGTTCAGAGGCGAGGGGACACTTGTATGCCTACGGCTGATTCATGTTGATGTATGCAACTACAGCTGATTCATGTTGATGTATGCAAAAATCATCACAATATTGTAAAGTAATTACCCACCATTTAAGATTTTTTTTTTAAAAAAAGACAAAATCAAAAAAGAATTCAACATGCATTCATCCAAGGAATGAATGGCTCCAGGGACTGGGGTGTGGGGATCAGTGGAGGCATCTAGGCATCCCCCTCCTCCCTCCTCCAGGGGATCTTCCCGGCCAGGGATCAAATTCATGTCTCCTGCATTGGCAGATGAATTCTTTACCCACTGGGAAGCCCCCCGGCAGAGGGAGAAGCATGTGTAAAGGCCCTGAGGCAGGAGTTAGCTCCGTGAGTTCACATGGGTGAAACAGAATGAGCGAGGAGGGAAGTGGGAGGAGGTGAGGGCAGGGAGGGGACATGGCAGGTCATGCAGGTCTCTATGGGTAAGAAGAGGGGCTTGGGCTTTCATCCCGGGAGGGTGCTGAAGCAAGTCCCATGCTTGCTATGCGGATGATGGCAGCATTGACTCTAAGGACTTGTTATAAGGATGATATGAATTAGCATCTTCCCGGTGTTTAGTGGTTAAGAATCTCCTGCCGTTGCAGGGGACATGGGTTCGAACCCTGGTCTGGGAGGGTTCCACATGCCGTGGAGCAACTCAGCCAACAAGCCATGGGCCTGTGTGCTGCAACTACGGAAGCCTGTGCACGTGGAGCCCATGTGTGTATGGTCAGTTGTGTCCGACTCTTTTGCAACCACATGGGCTATAGCCCACCAGGCTCCTCTGTTTATGGGATTCTCCATGCAAGAATACTGAAGTGGGTTGCTGTGCCCTTCTCCAGGGGATCTTCCCAACACAGGGACTGGATCCGTGTCTTCTGCATTGCAGGCGGATTCTTTACCCACTGAGCACCTGGGAAGCCCAGAGCCCATGCTCCACAGCAAGAAAATCCACCTCAATGTGAAGCCTGCTCACTGCAAGGAAGAGTAGCCCCCCACCCCTCACCCCAACTAGAGAAAGTCCGTGTCCAGCAATGAAGATCCAGCACAGCCCAAAATAATAAAATTAAGAAAAAACTAAAATATTAAAAAAAGGATTGTACAATTGAAGGACTTCCCTGATGAGCCAGTGGCGGCTAAGACTCCTTGCTCCCAATGTAGGGGACTCTGAGTTGGATTGCTAGTCAAGGAACTGGATCCCACATGCTATAACTAAGACTTTGCATGCCCCAGTGAAGACTGAAGACCCCATGTGCTGCAACGAAGACCCGGCTCAGTCAAATAAAGAAATAAATATTAAAAAAAAATGGTTCCTTAAAAAAAAAAAGAATTGCATAAATTACTATGTGTAAAGAGATAGTGCAGAATCCGATGCACGCTCCCACATGTGAAACATTAGGTTGTCGTTATATGTGGTGGACATGTGTGTCTCGGGGTGTGTCTGCCCTGCAGCTGAGCCAAGTGGCTCCTAGTGAGTTTGTTGTTGTGAAAGAATCTCTCTAAACCTATTTAAAAAACCCCAAAAAACAAACAAAAAAAACACACATCGTACTGGGTGTTTGAAAGCCCTGCTGGGGTTATTGCTGTCTGGCTGGGACTGGCTCTTTTGTATAACAGCTGTTACCCAGATGTCAGCCAGGGTTACTCAGGCCTCAGAGATTTGGTGCCTGCCTCAGTCCCACAACCTGCGGGGAGCCCAAGCCTACCCCGTAGATTTCTGCAAATTTCTAGGGCCTGTGTTCTCCTGCTTGCTTCTTGGCCCAAGTTTCTGCCCCACGGAATCCACCTTCCCCGGGGCCCAACCCTTTAGGGAAACCGGTTCTGTTTTCTTGATTTCTCACAGACCACCCACGTGGGATCTCTACATACTTACCTGATTGCCTGTGGGTGCCCCATCCCTTCCCCTGCAAGATGGGATGCTCTCCCTGGGATCCTGCCATCCCAAAGACTTTCACAGGGTTTGAGTTTCGAGTCAGACACTGCTTGGCAAAAATTCCACCACCCAGAGGAAGAGTCTGCACGCTTCTCGCACCACACAGCAGAGTTAATGAGCAACTTACAGTGAACTGGGCTGTCATGGCAAAGGGGGATCCGTGGGGGACACCTAAGGCCAGTGGCTGTGAACAGCTGTAGGTGCTTTTGATGTCAGGTTGGTGTGAAGATCCTGAGGCAGGTAGGAAGACCAAAGTTGGCTGTCGGAAGTCAAGGCAGGGGCAGATAGGAGCAGGCACAGAACAGAGAGGAGGCTGGTGGGGGTGGGGGTGAGGGTGGGTGGTGAGCAGCTGTGAGAGATAACAGCTTATTCCGGGGAAGCATCAAGCCACCAGAAACATTTACAATGAGTCAGACTCCAGGACTGCTAGCTCAGTTGGTAAAGAATCCACCTGCAATGCAGGAGATCCTGGTTTGATTCCTGGGTAGGGAAGATCTGATGGAGAAGGGATAGGCTACCCACTCCAGTATTCTTGTGGCTCAGCTGGTAAAGAATCTGCCTGCAAGGTGGGAGACCTGGGTTTGATCCCTGGGTTGGGAAGATGCCCTGGAGAAAGGAAAGGCTACCCACTCCAGTATTCTGGACTGGAGAATTCCATGGACGGTATAGTTCATGGGGGAGAAGGCAATGGCAACCCATTCCAGTACTCTTGCCTGGAAAATCCCATGGACGGAGAAGCCTTGTAGGTTGCAGTCCATGGGGTCGCGAAGAGTTGGACACGACTAAGCTACTTCACTTCCACTTTTCACTTCATGCATTGGAGAAGAAAATGGCAACCCACTCCAGTGTTCTTCCCTGGAGAATCCCAGGGATGGCAGAGCCTGGTGGGCTGCCCGTCTATGGGGTTGCCCAGAGTCGGACACGACTGAAGTGACTTAGCAGCAGCAGCAGCATAGTCCATGGGGTTGCAAAGAGTCAGACGTGACTGAGTGACTTTCACTTCACTTCATTTCAGACTCCTGGAAGATTAGGCAAGGGCTGCTTCAGCCAGTATCTGCTGTAGACTTTTTTTTGGTAGTTCCTGTGATTATCGCTGGGGCTTGCTGGATAGCGCTGGTGGTGAAGAACCCGCCTGCCAATGCAGGAGATGTAAGAGCCATGGATTCCATCCCTGGGTCAGGAAGATCCCCTGGGGGAGGACCTGGCAACCCACTCTGGTATTCTTGCCTGGAAAATACTATGGACAAAAGAGCCTGGTGGGCTACAGCGACTCCACATGCAGCACGTGATCATTAACTGCTTGTTCTGGGTGTGGGGCTTGTTCTGGGACGTAGGGCTCAGAGGTTAAAGTTGTAGCAACAGAACCTTGCATGGGGCAGGGTGAGAACAACCCCCCTCGCTGAACCCCCGCCCCCACCATGACACAGGGGACAAGCCCAGAACTAGTTAAGTTCCAAGAGAAGAATAGAGGGTGTGTTAGAAAGAAGTGTTCTACTCAAGCCTGAGATTAAGACCAGGGTCATGCTTGGCCCTGACCACAGTCCAGTACTGCTGTGTCACGGACCAGACCACATTGTCACCGAGACTGTTCTCTGTAAGGTCTGCTTGGTTCCTGCACAATTGTAATTGTAGTGTTTGGTATCAATTCGAATAGGAAGCTGACACCTGGAGTAAGAATTGAAGAGGATATCATGCAATGTTTCTGAACCTTCTCTGGATCACAGACATATTTGGAAATCTAATTGAATCGAAAGACTACCTCCAATCCATTGACCCCAACTCCCCCCACCTCCAAATATATTTACTCCAAAATTAAAAAAAATTTTAATTGGAGTATCGTTGCTTTATTTTTTAGTTTTTAAAATATTTTTTCAAACACCAAAAACATTTTGTATTGGGGTATAACTGATTAACAATATTGTGACAATTTCAGGTGAATAACGAAGAGACTTGGCCATACACATATGGAGTATAGTTGCTTTTCAATGTTGTGTTAGTTTCTGTGTGTGTGTGCTCAGTCGCTTCAGTCATGTCCAGCTCTTTGCGATTCTATGCCCTCCAGGATCCTTTGTCCATGGGATTTTCCAGGCAAGAATATTGGAGTGGGTCCCCATGCTACCCCCAGAGATGCAACCCACATCTCTTATGTCTCCTGCACTGGCAGGCAGGTACTTTACCGCTAGTGCCACCTGTGAAGCCCGTATTAGTTCCCGCTGTATAACAAAGTGAATCAGCTCTATGCATACATATATCCCCTTGTTTTTGGATTCTCTTCCCATTTTGGTTACTGCAGAGCACTGGATAGAGTTGCCTGAGCTATGCAGTAGGTTCTCATTAGTTATCTATTTTATACATAGTATCAATAATGTATGTATATCAAGCCCAATCTCCCAATTCATCCCACTCCCTTCTCTCCCCCTTGGCATCTACATCTGTGTCTCTTGGACAGTTATATGTCATCATGATTGTTCATTCCAGGTTGGGAACTTTTGATTTTAGTTTGGTTCTCTCGTTTTACATGAAATGAAACAGAGGCACAAGAGCATAGCAACCTTACTCAGGGTTACACAGAAAATCTGATAGAGCTGGGTGTCAGTCCAATGTAATTATTAATTGCAGAGTCTGCCTGGATGCAAGCCCTGGCTCCATCCCTTATCAGCAAGAGATGTAATCTCCTTATGCCTTGGTTTCCTCATCTGCAAAATTGAGATAATGATTTCCAAGATAAAGATAATAGTGGTTTTTTTTTGAAGTAAATGTACAAATTGATTCCTTAGCCTGTAAGTGAAAGTGAAAGTGAATTTGCTCAGTTGTGTCCGACTCTTAGCGACCCCATAGACGGCAGCCCACCAGGCTCCCCCGTCCCTGGGATTCTCCAGGCAAGAACACTGGAGTGGGTTCCCATTTCCTTCTCCAATGCATGAAAGTGAAAAGTGAAAGTGAAGTCGCTCAGTTGTGTCTGACTCTTCACGACCCCATGGACTGCAGCCCACCAGGTTCCTCCGTCCATGGGAGTTTCCAGGCAAAAGTACTTCTAGCTTAATTTAAGTTTCGGTCAGATAAAGAATTCCTGCCACCTAGTGGTAATATTGGAGAAAGTAGGGAAAACCACTAAACCATTCAGTTCAGTTCAGTTCAGTTCAGTCGCTCAGTTGTGTCCGACTCTTTGCGACCCCATGAATTGCAGCACGCCAGGCCTCCCTGTCCACCACCAACTCCCGGAGTTCACTCAAATTCACATCCATCAAGTCGGTGATGCAATCCAGCCATCTCATCCTCTGTTGTCCCCTTTTCCTCCTACCCCCAATCCCTCCCAGCATCACAGTCTTTTCCAATGAGTCAACTTTTCGCATGAGGTGGCCAAAGTACTGGAGTTTCAGCTTTAGCATCATTCCTTCCAAAGACCACAGAGGACTGATCGCCTTTAAAATGGACTGGTTGGATCTCCTTGCAGTCCAAGAGACTCTCAAGAGTCTTCTCCAACACCACAGCTCAAAAGCATCAATTCTTCAGTGCTCAGCTTTCTTCACAGTCCAACTCTCACATCCATACATGACCACAGGAAAAACCATAGCCTTGACTAGACGAACCTTTGTTGGCAAAGTAATGTCTCTGCTTTTGAATATGCTATCTAGGTTGGTCATAACTTTCCTCCCAAGGAGTAAGCAACTTTTAATTTCATGGCTGCAATCACCATCTGCAGTGATTTTGGAGCCCCCCAAAATAAAGTCTGACACTGTTTCCACTGTTTTCCCATCTATTTCCCATGAAGTAATGAGACCAGATGCCATGATCTTCATTTTCTGAATGTTGAGCTTTAATCCAACATTTCACTCTTCTCTTTCATTTTCATCAGGAGGCTTTTTAGTTCCTCTTCACTTTCTGCCATAAAGGTGGTGTCATCTGCATATCTGAGGTTATTGATATTTCTCCCGGCAATCTGGATTCCAGCGTGTGCTTCTTCCAGCCCAGCGTTTCTCATGATGTACTCTGCATAGAAGTTAAATAAGCAGGGTGACAATATACAGCCTTGACGTACTCCTTTTCCTCTTTGGAACCAGTCTGTTGTTCCATGTCCAGTTCTAACTGTTGCTTCCTGACCTGCATACAAATTTCTCAAGAGGCAGGTCAGGTGGTCTGGTAGTCCCATCTCTTTCAGAATTTTCCACACTTTATTGTGATCCACACAGTCAAAGGCTTTGGCATAGTCAATAAAGCAGAAATAGATGTTTTTCTGGAACTCTCTTGCTTTTTTGATGATCCAGCGGATGTTGGCAATTTGATCTCTGGTTCCTCTGCCTTTTCTAAAACCAGCTTGAACATCTGGAAGTTCACGGTTCACATATTGCTGAAGCCTGGCTTGGAGAATTTTGAGCATTACTTTACTAGCGTGTGAGATGAGTGCAATTGTGCGGTAGTTTGAGCATTCTTTGGCATTGCCTTTCTTTGGGATTGGAATGAAAACTGACCTTTTCCAGTCCTGTGGCCACTGCTGAGTTTTCCAAATTTGCTGGCATATTGAGTGCAGCACTTTCACAGCATCATCTTTCAGGGTTTGAAATAGGTCAACTGGAATTCCATCATCTCCACTAGCTTTGTTCATAGTGATGCTTTCTAAGGCCCACTTAGCTTCACATTCCAGGATGACTGGCTCTAGGTGAGTGATCACACCATTGTGATTATCTTGGTCGTGAAGATCTTTTTTGTACAGTTCTTCTGTGTATTCTTGCCACCTCTTCTTAATATTTTCTGCTTCTGTTAGGTCCATACGATTTCTGTCCTTTATTGAGCCCATCTTTGCATGAAATGTTCCCTTGGTATCTCTAATTTTCTTGAAGAGATCTCTAGTCTTTCCCATTCTGTTGTTTTCCTCTATTTCTTTGCATTGATTGCTGAGGAAGGCTTTCGTATCTCTTTTTGCTATTCTTTGGATCTCTGCATTCAGACGCTTATATCTTTCCTTTTCTCCTTTGCTTTTCGCTTCTGTTCTTTTCACAGCTTTTTGTAAGGCCTCCTCAGACAGCCATTTTGCTTTTTTGCATTTCTTTTCCATGGGGATGGTCTTGATCCCTGTCTCTTTTACAATATTACGAACCTCCATCCATAGTTCATCAGGCACTCTATCTATCAGATCTAGTCCCTTGAATCTATTTCTCACTTCCACTGTATAATCATAAGAGATTTAATTTAGGTCATACCTGAATGGTCTAGTTTTCCCTACTTTCTTCAATTTAAGTCTGAATTTGGCAATAAGGAGTTCATGATCTGACCCACAGTCCGCTCCCTGTCTTGTTTTTGCTGACTGTATAGAGCTTCTCCATCTTTGGCTGCAAAGAATATAATCAATCTGATTTCGGTGTTGACCATCTGATGATGTCCATGTGTAAAGTCTTCTCTTGTGTTGTTGGAAGAGGGTGTTGCTATGACCAGTGCGTTCTCTTGGCAAAACTCTATTAGCCTTTGCCCTGCTTCATTCTGTACTCCAAGGCCAAATGTGCCTGTTACTCCAGGTGTTTCTTGACTTCCTACTTTTGCATTCCAGTCCCCTATAATGAAAAAGACATCTTTTTTGGGTGTTAGTTCTACAAGGTCTTGTAGGTCTTCATAGAACCGTTCAACTTCAGCTTCTTTAGCGTTACTGGTTGGGGCATAGACTTGGATTACTATGATATTGAATGGTTTGCCTTGGAAACGAACAGAGATCATTCTGTCATTTTTGAGATTGCATCCAAGTACTGCATTTTGGACTCTTGTTGATCATGATGGCTACTCCATTTCTTCTAAGGGATTCCTGCGCGCAGTAGTAGAGATAATGGTCATCTGAGTTAAATTCACCCATTCCAGTCTGTTTTAGTTCGCTGATTCCTAGAATGTCAATGTTAACCCTTGCCATTTCCTGTTTGACCACTTCCAATTTGCCTTGATTCATGGAGCTGACATTCCAGGTTTCTATGCAATATTGCTCTTTACAGCATTGGACCTTGCTTCTATCACCAGTCACATCCACAGCTGAGTATTGTTTTTGCTTTGGCTCTGTCCCTTCATTCTTTCTGGAGTTATTTCTCCACTGATCTCCAGTAGCATATTGGGCACCTACTGACCTGGGGAGTTCCTCTTTCGTTATCCTATCATTTGCCTTTTCATACTGTTCATGGGGCTCTCAAGGCAAGAATACTGAAGTAGTTTACCATTCACTTCTCCAGTGGACCACATTCTGTCAGACCTCTCCACCATGACCCGTCCATCTTGGGTGGCCCCACACGGCATGGCTCAGTTTCATTGAGTTAGACAAGGCTGTGGTCCATGTGATCAGATTGGCTAGTTTTCTGTGATTATGGTTTCAGTGTGTCTGCCCTCTGATACCGTCTCGCAACACCTACCGTCTCACTTGGGTTTCTCTTACCTTGGGCATGGGGTATCTCTTCATGGCTGCTCCAGCATAGCGCAGCCGCTGCTCCTTACCTTAGATGAGGGGTATCTCTTCACCACTGCCCCTCCTGACCTTGAATGTGGAGTAGCTCCTCTCGGCCATCCAGCGCCTGCGCAGCCACCGCCTCTTGAATGTGGGGTTGCTCCTCTTGGCCGCCGCCCCTGACCTCAGGTATGACCTAAATCAAATTCCTTATGATTATACAGTGGAAGTGAGAAATAGATTCAAGGGACTAGATCTGATAGACGGAGTGCCTGATGAACTATGGACGGAGGTTCGTGACAATGTACAGGAGACAGGGATCAAGACCATCACCAAGATAAAATGCAAAAAGGCAAGATGGTTGTCTGAGGAGGCCTTACAAATAGCTGTGAAAAGAAGAGAAGCGAAAAACAAAGGAGAAAAGGAAAGGTATATGCATTTGAATGCAGAGTTCCCAAGAATAGCAAGGAGAGATAAGAAAGCCTTCCTCAGTGATCAGTACAAAGAAATAGAGGAAAACAGTAGAATGGGAAAGTCTAAGGTTCTCTTCAAGAAAGTTAGAGATATCAAGGGAACATTTCATGCAAAGATGGGCACAATAAGGGACAGAAATGGTATAGACCTAACAGAAGCAGAAAATATTAAGAAGAGGTGGCAAGAGTACACAGGAGAGCTATACCAAAAAGATCTTCATGACCAAGATAATCACGATGGTGTGATCACTCACCTACAGCCAGGCATCCTGGAATGGGAAGTCGAGTGGGCCTTAGGAAGCATCACTATGAACAAAGCTAGTGGAGGTGATGGACTTCCAGCTGAGCTATTTCAAATCCTGAAAGATGATGCTGTGAAAGTGCTGCACTCAATATGCCAGCAAATTTGGAAAACTCAGCAGTGGCCACAGGACTGGAAAAGGTCAGTTTTCATTCCAATCCCAAAGAAAGACAATGCCAAAGAATGCTCAAACTACCGCACAATTGCACTCATCTCACACGCTAGTAAAGTAATGCTCAAAATTCTCCAAGCCAGGCTTCAGCAATATGTGAACCGTGAACTTCCAAATGTTCAAGCTGGTTTTAGAAAAGGCAGAGGAACCAGAGATCAAATTGCCAACATCCGCTGGATCATCAAAAAAGCAAGAGAGTTCCAGAAAAACATCTATTTCTGCTTTATTGACTATGCCAAAGCCTTTGACTGTGTGGATCACAATAAACTGTGGAAAATTCTGAAAGAGATGGGACTACCAGACCACCTGACCTGCCTCTTGAGAAATTTGTATGCAGGTCAGGAAGCAACAATTAGAACTGGACATGGAACAACAGACTGGTTCCAAAGAGGAAAAGGAGTACGTCAAGGCTGTATATTGTCACCCTGCTTATTTAACTTCTATGCAGAGTACATCATGAGAAACGCTGGGCTGGAAGAAGCACACGCTGGAATCCAGATTGCCGGGAGAAATATCAATAACCTCAGATATGCAGATGACACCACCTTTATGGCAGAAAGTGAAGAGGAACTAAAAAGCCTCCTGATGAAAGTGAAAGAGGAGAGTGAAAAAGTTGGCTTGAAGCTCAACATTCAGAAAACGAAGATCATGGCATCTGGTCCCATCACTTCATGGGAAATAGATGGGGAAACAGTGGAAACAGTGTCAGACTTTATTTTGGGGGGCTCCAAAATCACTGCAGATGGTGATTGCAGCCATGAAATTAAAAGTTGCTTACTCCTTGGGAGGAAAGTTATGACCAACCTAGATAGCATATTCAAAAGCAGAGACATTACTTTGCCAACAAAGGTTCGTCTAGTCAAGGCTATGGTTTTTCCTGTGGTCATGTATGGATGTGAGAGTTGGACTGTGAAGAAAGCTGAGCACTGAAGAATTGATGCTTTTGAGCTGTGGTGTTGGAGAAGACTCTTGAGAGTCTCTTGGACTGCAAGGAGATCCAACCAGTCCATCCTAAAGGAAATCAGTCCTGAATATTCACTGGAAGCACTGATGTTGAAGCTGAAACTCTAATACTTTGGCCACTTAATGCGAAGAATTGATTCATTTGAAAAGACCCTGGTGCTGGGAAAGATTGAAGGTGGGAGGAGAAGGGGAAGACATAGGATGAGATGGTTGGATGGCATCACTGACTCAATGGACATGGGTTTGAGTAAACTCCAGGATTTGGTGATGGACAGGGAGGCCTGGTGTGCTGAAGTCCATGGGGTTGCAGAGAGTCAGACACGACTAAGTGACTGAATTGAACTGAACTTAGTGGTTATATGATGAAAGAAGTAGATTTTCTGGCACTGAAACTTAACCTGTGGACAACACTGATGTCTTTGTGTGGTTATTGTAAGACAGTTAGCGGCTGCATTTTCAGGACCTTGTGTGTTTTCTTCCAAAGGGGGTCTGTTTGAACATTATATCATTTAGCCTTCACTTACTGAGCAACAATATTTACAACAATTCATAACTTTGAAAAAAAATTTATTACACAAGGAAGACTGCTGTTGTTGTTCAGTCGCTAAGTTGTGTCTGATCCTTTTTGACCCCATGGACTGGAACACGTCAGACTTGCCTGTCCTTCTCTATCTCCCTGAGTTTGCTCAAACCCATCTCCATCGAGTCAATAATGCCATCTAACCATCTCATCCTCTGTTGCCCCCTTCTCCTCCTGCCTTCAGTCTTTCCCAGAATCGGGGTCTTTTCCAATGAGTCAGTTCTTCGCATCAGGTGGCCAAAGTATTGGAGCCTCAGCTTCAGCAACAGTCATTCCAATGAATATTCGGGGTTGATTTTCTTTGGGATTGACTGGTTTGATCTCCTTGCTGTTCAAGGGACTCTCAAGAGTCTTCTCAAGCACCACAGTTTGAAAGCATCAATTCTTTGATGCTCAGCTTTCTCTATGGTTGAATTCTCACATCTGTACATGACTACTGGAAAAACCATAGCTTGATTATACAGACCTTTGTCAGCAAAGTGATGTCTCTGCTTTTTATTATGCTGTCTAGGTTTGTCACAGTTTTTCTTCCAAGGATCAAGCAGCTTTTAATTTCATGGTTGCAGTCACCATCCACAGTAATTTTAGAACCCAAGAAAATAAAATCTGTCACTGTTTCCCCCAATCTATTTGCCATGAAGTGATGGGATGAGGTGCCATGATCTTTGTTTATTGAATGTTGAGTTTTAAGCCAGGTTTTTCACTCTCCTTTTTCACCCTTATCAGGAGGCTCTTTAGTTCTTTAATTTTTGCCATTAAAGTGGTATCATCTGCATATCTGAGGGATTCCGTGGTGACTCAGATAGTAGAGTCTGTCCACAATGTGGGAGACCTGAGTTTGATCCCTGGGTTGGGAAGATCCCCTGCAGAAGGAAATGGCAATCCACTCCAGTATTCTTGCCTGGAAAATCCCATGGATGGAGGAGCCTGGTGGGCTATAGTCCCTAGGGTCGCAGAGTTGGCATGATTTAGCGACTTCACTTTCACTTCATCTGCATATCTGAGGTTGTTGATATTTCTCCTGGCAATCTTGATTCCAGCTTGTGCTTCATCTAGCCTGGTATTTCACATGATGTACTCTGCATAGAAGTTAAATAAGCAAGGTGACAATATACACCATTGATATACTCCTTTCCCAGTTTTGAACCAGTCTTTTGTTTCATCTCCAGTTGTAAATGTTGCTTCTTGCTCTGTATATAGGTTTCTCAGGAGATAGGTAAGGTGGTCTGGAGTTCCATCTCTTTTCAGTATGAAAAGGCAAAAAGATATGACACTGAAAGATGAGCCCCCTAGGTTGGTAGGTGTCCAATATACTGCTGCGGAAGAGCAAAGAAACAGTTCCAGAAGGAATGAAGAGCCTGAGCCAAAGTGGAAATGATGCCCAGACATGGATATATCTGGTGGTGAAAGCAAAGTCTGATGCTGTAAAGAACAATATTGCATAGGAACCTGGAATGTTAGGTCCATGAATCAAGGTAAATTCGATGTGGTCAAGCAAGAGATGGCAAGAGTGAACATCAACATTTTAGGAATCCGTGAGCTAAAATGGATGGGAGTAGGCAAATTTAGTACAGATAACCATTATATCTACTACTGTGGGCAAGAATCCCTTAGAAGAAATGGAACAGCCCTCATAATCAACAAAAGAGTCTGAAATGCAGTACTTGGGTGCAATCTCCAAAACAACAGAATGATTTCTGTTTGTTTCCAAGGCAAACCATTCAACATCACAGTAATCCTAGTCTATGCCCCAACCTCTAATGCTGAGGAAGCTTAAGTTAAACAATTCTGTGGAGACCTACAAGACCTCCTAGAACTAATACCCCAAATAAAAGATGTCCTTTTCATCATAGGAAATGACAACCCACTCCACTATTCTTGCCTGGAGAATCCCACGGAGGAGCCTAGTAGGAGTCTGATTCTGTTGCAAAGAGTCAGACATGACTGAGTGACTTCCCTTTCTTTCTTTCTTTCACTTTCCTCATAGCGGACTGGAATTCAGAAGTAGAAAGTGGAGAGCTACCTGGAGAAACAGGCAAGTTTGGTCTTGGAGTACAAAATGAAGCAGGGCAAAAGCTAACAGAGAACGCACTGTTCATAGCAAACACCCTCTTCCAACAACACAAGAAATGACTCTACACATGGACATCACCAGATGGTCAATATTGAAATAAGACTGATTACATTCTTTGCAGCCAAAGATGGAGAAGCTCTATACAGTCAGCAAAAACGAGACCTGAAGCTGACTGTTGCTCAGATCATCAGCTCGTTTTTGCAAAATTCAGGCTTAAATTGAAGAAAGTAGGGAAAACTACTAGGCCATTCACGTATAACCTAAATCAAATCCCTTATGATTATACACTGGAAGTGACTAATAGATTCAAGGGACTAGATCTGGTAGACGGTGTGCCTGAAGAACTATGGATGGAGGTTTGTAACATTTACAGAAGGTGGTGACCAAAACTATCCCCAAGAAAAAGAAATGCAAGAAGGCAAAGTGGTTGTCTGAGGAGGCCTTACAAATAGCTGAGAAAAGAAGAGAAGTGAAAGGCAAAGGAGAAGGAAAAAGATATATCCATTTGAATGCATATTTCCAGAGAATAGCAAGGAGACATAAAAAAGCTTTCTTAAGTGACCAATGCAAAGAAAAAGAGGAAAACAATAGAATGGGAAAGACTAGAGACCTCTTCAATAAAACTGGAGGTTACCAAGGGCAAAGATGGGCACAATAAAGGATAGAAAGGACCTAACAGAAGCAGAAGAGATTAAGAAGAGGTGGCAAGAATACACAGAAGAACTATACAGAAAAGATCTTAATGACTTGGATAACCACGAAGGTGTGGTTACTCACCTAGGGCCAGACATCCTAGAGTGCAAAGCCAAGTGGTCTCAGGAAGCATTACTATGAACAAAGCTAGTGGAATTTCAGCTGAGCTTTCTCAAATCCTAAAAGATGCTGCTGCTAAAGTTCAGTTCAGTTTAGTTCAGCTCAGTTCAGTTGCTCAGTCGTGTCTGACTCTTTGCGATCCCATGAATTGCAGGACGCCAGGCCTCCCTGTCCATCACCATCTCCCAGAGTTCACTCAGACTCATGTCCATCGAGTCAGTGATGCCATCCAGCCATCTCATCCTCTGTCGTCCCCTTTTCCTCCTGCCCCCAATCCCTCCCAACATCAGAGTCTTTTCCAATGAGTCAACTCTTCGCATGAGGTGGCCAAAGTACTGGAGTTTCAGCTTTAGCATCATTCCTTCCAAAGAAATCCCAGGGCTGATCTCCTTCAGAATGGACTGGTTGGATCTCCTTGCAGTCCAAGGGACTCTCAAGAGTCTTCTCCAACACCACAGTTCAAAAGCATCAATTCTTTGGTGCTCAGCCTTCTTCACAGTCCAACTCTCACATCCATACATGACCACAGGAAAAACCATAGCCTTGACTAGACGGACATTTGTTGGCAAAGTAATGTCTCTGCTTTTGAATATGCTATCTAGGTTGGTCATAACTTTCCTTCCAAGGAGTAAGAGTCTTTTAATTTCATGGCTGCAGTCACCATCTGCAGTGATTTTGGAGCCCCCAAAAATAAAGTCTGACACTGTTTCCACTGTTTCCCCATCTATTTCCCATGAAGTGATGGGACCAGATGCCATGATCTTAGTTTTCTGAATGTTGAGCTTCAAGCCAACTTTTTCACTCTTCTCTTTCATTTTCATCAGGAGGCTTTTTAGTTCCTCTTCACTTTCTGCCATAAGGGTGGTGTCATCTGCATATCTGAGGTTATTGATATTTCTCCTGGCAATCTTGATTCCAGCATGTGTTTCTTCCAGCCCAGCGTTTCTCATGATGTACTCTGCATAGAAGTTAAATAAGCAGGGTGACAATATACAGCCTTGACGTACTCCTTTTCCTCTTTGGAACCAGTCTGTTGTTCCATGTCCAGTTCTAACTGTTGCTTCCTGACCTGCATAGAGGTTTCTCAAGAGGCAGGTCAGGTGGTCTGGTAGTCCCATCTCTTTCAGAATTATCCACAGTCAAAGGCCTTGGCATAGTCAATAAAGCAGAAATAGATGTTTTTCTGGAACTCTCTTGCTTTTTCGATGATCCAGAAGATGTTGGCGATTTGATCTCTGGTTCCTCTGCCTTTTCTAAAACCAGCTTGAACATCTGGAAGTTCACAGTTCACGTATTGCTGAAGTCTGGCTTGGAGAATTTTGAGCATTATTTTACTAGCATGTGAGATGAGTGCAATTGTGTGGTAGTTTGAGCATTCTTTGGCATTGCCTTTCTTTGGGATTGGAATGAAAACTGACCTTTTCCAGTCCTGTGGCCACTGCTGAGTTTTCCAAATTTGCTGGGATATTGAGTGCAGCACTTTCACAGTATCATCATTCAGGATTTGAAACAGCTCAGCTGGAATTCCATCACCTCCATTAGCTTTGTTCATAGTGATGCTTTCTAAGGCCCACTTAACTTCACATTCCAGGATGACTGGCTCTAGGTGAGTGATCACACCATCGTGATTTTCTTGGTCGTGAAGATCTTTTTTGTACAGTTCTTCTGTGTATTCTTGCCACCTCTTCTTAATATCTTCTGCTTCTGTTAGGTCTATACCTTTTCTGTCCTTTATCGAGCCCATCCTTGCATGGAATGTTCCCTTGGTATCTCTAATTTTCTTGAAGAGATCTCTAGTCTTTCCCATTCTGTTGTTTTCCTCTATTTCTTTGCATTGATTGCTGAGGAAGGCTTTCTTATCTCTTTTTGCTATTCTTTGGAACTCTGCATTCAGATGCTTATATCTTTCCTTTTCTCCTTTGCTTTTCGCTTCTCTTCTTTTCGCAGCTATTTGTAAGGCCTCCGCAGACAGCCATTTTGCTTTCTTGCATTTCTTTTCCATGGGGATTGTCTTGATCCCTGTTTCCTGTACAATGTCACGAACCTCTGTCCATAGTTCATCAGGCACTCTATCTATCAGATCTAGTCCCTTAAATCTATTTCTTACTTCCACTGTATAATCATAAGGGATTTAATTTAGGTCATACCTGAATGGTCTAGTGGTTTTCCGTACTTTCTTCAATTTAAGTCTGAATTTGGCAACAAGGAGTTCATGATCTGAGCCACGGTCAGCTCCCGGTCTTGTTTTTGCTGACTGTATAGAGCTTCTCTACACTCAATATGCCTGCAAATTTGGGAAAATCAGCAGTGGCCACAGGACTGGAAAATGTCGGTTTTCATTCCGAGGCCGCTGGGCTTGCAATAAACGTCTGTGAAGGAACCCAAGAATAAGGGTGCAGTTTCAAACGTCTCCCACCAGGTGCCGCTGTTTCCAAATCAAGGCTTGCTCAATTCCACTGAGGACCGATTCTGCCTCAATCAGGTCAGGTTTTGGGCTCCTACAGAGGGTGGAGAGGGGCTTCAGTGGTAGCTCAGACAGTGAACAATCTGTCTGCAATATAAGCGATCCAGGTTCGATCCCTGGGTAGGGAAGATGCCCTGGAGTAGGGCATGGCAACCCACTTCCGTATTCTTGCCTGGAGAAGCCCAAGGACAGAGAAATCTGGCGGGCTACAGTCCTTGGGGTGTCAGAGTTGGACGTGACCGAGCGGCTAACACACACACACACACACACACACACACACACACACACACACACAGAATGCAGAGGGAGCCTCAGATTCTTTGCCCCCTCCAGGTCCCCATCCTGCCTCTTCAGTCTGTTCATTCCCCTCCAGAGGGTACTTACAAGATCTTTCCCACAAGCAGTTCTGCCCACCTCCCTTCACCTTGCAGGACTCTCTGAATGTATAGTTGCTGATCCTTACCTCTGAGACTTTGCCCAGCTATTTCCCCTTCCTGGAATGTTTTTATCCTTGTTTATTGATGCTCACTCAGAAAACTCATACTGGAAAGATTTAGACCTACTTTCTATCTTTTAAAAAAGTAATTAATTGGGGGCTTCCTGGGTGGTTCAAATGGTAAAGAATCTGCCTGCAATGCAGGAGACCCAGGTTCCATCTTTGGGTTGGGAAGATCCCCTGGAGAAGGGATCCAGTATTTTTGCCTGGAGAAATCCACAGAGAGAGGAGTCTGGTGGGCTACAGTCCATGGGGTCGCAAAGAGTTGGGCATGACTGAGCGACTAAGCACACAACTAATGAATTAGGTTACATCAGGTCCCAGTTGTGGCACCCAGGCTTAGTTGCTCTGTGGCATGTAGGATCTTAGTTCCCCGACCAAGGATTGAACCCGCATCCCCTGCACTTCAGGGTGGATTCTTAACCACTGGACTACTACCTGGGAAGGCCCCCTCCCACTCCCTTAAAAAAAATTTTTTTTTTTTGGATGTGGACCATTTTCAATGCAGAACAATACTGCTTCCGTTGTTTATATTCTCTCTCTCTCTCTCTCTCTCTCTCTCTCTCTCTTTGTGGCTATGAGTCATGTGGGATCTTAGCTCCCCATCCAGGGATTGAACCTGCATCCCCTTCATTTGAAGCAACGTGTTACCCACTGGACTGCCTGGGAAGTCCCTAGACCCACTTTCTCCTGGTGTTCCCTGCCTCAGTTTCTTCTGATGGGAAGCCTGGATAGAGAAATTACGTCCAAAGGGAGGAATCAGAAGATCTGCAGGGCACTGGGGAGCCACAGAAGGTGCTTGAGCAGGAGAGTGTCCCTGTGGGTAGATCAAGTGTCCCTTGATCTAACTTAAAAAAGTCTTCAGGGGCTGAAAGTGAGAGGCCATAACTTTGCTCAGTCCGATACTCTCTCCAACCTTGGTGCCCAGTGGCTAGATCAGCGGGTGCCCCTTCCCCATGTGCCCTCCTGGTGGGGCTGTTGCTCCCTGGTGATACCCCTGCCCCCCACCCCAGCCTGAGCCAGCCCACAGCACCTGCTCTTCGGGCAGACACCAGGTGTGCGGGGGAGCACAGCCCTGCAGGGAAAGCCACGAACTACAGGCGGGGGCCGGGTGTTGCCTCTACGGAAGCCCTGGTTGACTCCTCCGCGGAGGAGTCTGAGGCCCCGCGAGGCCGATGTGGCTCACGGGGGACTCGCCACGGATGCTGCAACCCGGAGGTAATCCTCGCAGGCAGGTAGCGGCCCAGCCAGGCTGGTGAACGTCCCGGGACCGGGTTGGTGGTGGGGGGGGGGTGGGGGGGCTCGGGAACCCACACCGTGACCATCTCCCCCTGGCATCTCAGCCCCTCTCTCGACAAGGTCCTTTCTCGCTGAGATTTCTCCCTCTGACAGCTTTCCTACCTGGCGCCGGCACTTAATGTGTCTCTCTCCCCGTCTTAGCACGCTCTTTCTCTCTCTGGGTTTCTGGATCTGAGAGTCTGTGGCTCTTCGGGTTTCTCTCTGAGTGACCCTGCCCTGGTTGTCCCTCTCTCTCTCTCTCTCTCTCTCTCTGCCTCTGTCCCTTCTGTCCCATCCAACCCCCACTCTCCAGCCGGTGGGGGCGGGGAAGAACAGGCTTACCCCCACCCGAGGGTCCCCTTCCTCTCCCTTCTTAGTTTCTGCCTCCTCTGCCCATGTTGCCCATGAAGGGGAGCAAAGGTGGTGGGCGTTGTCCTGGTGAAGGGGCTGGGATGCAGGTGGCGCCAGGCCCAGGCCCCATGGAGCCGGGTGTGGGGGCATCAGGCTTCAGACCCTGAATGAGGCTGACATTCGTTTTGGGGGCCACTTTGCAGCCTCTTCTCCCTGAAGCCCACCTTTCTCCTTGCTTCTTGCCGCTTCTCCTATCACAGGGCTCCTGACCTCCTGTCGTGTGTTTCTGTTCCTTCGGTGGGTATTGCCAACACCCCAAAACCCAGTCTCTGTCCTCCACATGGTGCAACTGCTGATGGCTGATGTCTGGCTAGCTGTAGCCTGGTCAGCTCTAATGGGATGAAAAAACACAGGCTCCATGCATATCCCAAGACCCAAGAATGTGGGTCCCTAAGGGAGACTGCAGCCCCCTGGGGATGGGGGTGGGTGGCCGGGAGATTTGGTGGGGGGTTGAGGTCTCAGAAGAGTCTGCTTCAGGGACCAGGGAGGGTCTGCTGTTGGGTGGTCTTGTAAGGGGTCTGGCTGTAGGGGAGGGTCAGGTTTGTTTCTCAGGAGTCCGACTGTGTTCTGGGATCTGGTGGTGAAGCGGCTCCAGCTGCAGTGCAGACCTGTGGGTATGTGTGCTCAGGGTTGGTGTGCTGTGGGGTCTGACTAGGTAATAACTGTGGGGAGCCAGTTATTGTAAGGATTTGAGGGTCCCTGGGCTCTGGCATGTTGGTGATGAGGTTCCAGCGGCCGTGGAGGATGGATATGGGCGGTTTGCAGATATGGGTGGCTGTTTGCTGGGGTCTGTGGAGTGTGGGCGGAGAAGGCAATGGCACCCCACTCCAGTACTCTTGCCTGGAAAATCCCATGGACGGAGGAGCCTGGTAGGCTGCAGTCCATGGGGTCGTGAAGAGTCGGACACGACTGAGCGACTTCACTTTCACTTTTCACCTTCATGCATTGGAGAAGGAAATGGCACCCCACTCCAGTGTTCTTGCCTGGAGAATCCCAGGGACAGGGGAGCCTGGTGGGCCGCCGTCTATGGGGTCGCACAGAGTCGGACACGACTGAAGTGACTTAGCAGCAGCAGCAGCAGCAGTGGAGTGTGGGTTTGTGGAGTGTGGGTTGGTGGCCATCAGCTCTCTCGCTTGCCCTGTCTCTCCTTCCCTCTCTGCTTCCTCTGTCCATCTCTTTCTCCTCTTCTCTCTCTGTCCCACCGCAGTCCACATTGATCCACATGCCTGATGATGTGGCTACCATCTGGCCACAGTGGGTGCCTTGGGGCTAATGGTGGGCATGGAGTGTGGAGTCGCATGTTCATTTGGAGCAAATGGGCTGGAGGTTTGTGTCTCAGAGACCTTCTCCCACCCCGGGGCAAGCTTTGTCCCATAAACTTCATCCATCTTCAGAACTCTTTTCACCTTATAAAAGGTCTCCTTCCCCAGCCCCTATCTCCAGTCTACTTTCTGTCTCTGTGAATCTGACTCTTTTATGCACCTCCTGTAAATGGAATCAGGCTATTTGTCCTTCTGTGTCTGTCTTCTTTCACTGAGCATCATGTCCTCAAGGTTTATCCACGTTTTGCAAGTGTCAGAATCTCCTTCCTTTTTCAAGGCCGAATAACATTCCACTGTATGTATGGATCCCATTTCACACTTTGATTCATTTATCAATAGACATTGGGTAGTTCCTACCTTTTAGATATTGTGAATAATGCTGCTATGGGCATGGTCTACAACTATTTCTTCCAGACTCTGCTTTCAGTTCTGTTTGATATATACCCACAGGTGGAAATGCTGGCTCATATGGTAATTCTACGTTTAATTTTTTGAGGAACTGCCAGACTGTTTTCCACAACGGCTGGACCATTTTGCATTCCCACCAACAAGGTACAAGGGTTCCAGTTTCTCCACACCCTAGCCAACTTATTATTTTCTGTCTTTCGATAGAAGTCTAATGGGTATGAAGTGGTATCTCATTGTGGTTTTTCCTGTTTAAAATTTTATTGGCGTATAGTTGATTTCCAAAGTTGTGCTAGTTTCAGGACTTCATTGTGGTTTTACTGTGCATTTCCCTAATGATGATTGATGTTGAGCATCTTTTCCTGTGCGTATTGACCATTCAGGTATCTTCCTGGGAGAAATGTCTTTTCAAGCTCTTTGTTCATTTTTAAAATTGAGTGTTGTTGTTGAATCATAGTTCTCTATATATTCTGGATATTAATCCTTCATCAGATATATGATTTGCAAATGTTTTTTCCCATTTGTGAGTCACCTTTTTACTCTGTGGATAGTGTCTTTTGATACACAAAAGCTGGGTGCACGTGCGTGCTGTCGTATGCTCATGCTAAGTCACTTTAGTTGTGTCTGACTCTGTGCAACCCTATGGACTGCAGCCTGCCAGGTTCCTCTGTCCATGGGATTCTCCAGGCAAGAATACTGGAGTGGGTTGCCATTTCGTCCTCCAGGGGATCTTCCCCACCCAGGGATAGATCCTGTGTGTTTTACGTCTAACCTGCATTAGCAGGTGGGTTCTTTATCACCAGCACCACTGTTACGTGCTCAGTTGTAGCCAACCGTTTGCAACCCCATGGACTGTAGCCTGCAAGGCTCCTCTGTTCATGGGATTTTTCGGGCAAGAATACTGGAGTGGGTTGCCATTTCCTCCACCAGGGGATCTTCCTGACCCAGGGATTGAACCCGTGTCTCTTGCATTGGCAGGTAGAGTCTTTATCACTTGAGCCACCTGGGAAGCTGGGTCCAGGTGAGCTCTATCTTGGGGACCTAGGCTTCCCAGGTGGCGCTAGTGGAAAAGAACCCACCTGCTAATGCTGGAGACAGTAAGAACCATGGGTTTGATCCCCAGGTTGGGAAGATCCCCTGGAGGAGGGCACAGCAACTCACTCCAGTATTCTTGCTTGGAGAATCCCATGGACAGAGGAGCCTGGTGGGCTACAGTCCATAGGGTCGCAGAGTCGGATACAACTGAAGCGACTTAGCACAGCACAGGGTTCCAACCAGACCAGTGCCACTTCTGATCCAATAAAATAGCCCCTGGGACCAGACCTGGTCTTTTTTTTTTTAAATTAATTAATTAACTTTTGGTTGCACTGGGCCTTCGCTGCTGTGTGCGGGCTTTCTCTAGTTGTGGCGAGCAAGGGCTGCTCTTCATTGCGGTGTGAAGACTTCTCATTGTGGTGGCTTCTCTTGTTGTAGAGCATGGGCTCCAGATGTGTAGGCTTCAGTAGTTATGGCTTCTAATGCATGTGGGATCTTCTCACACCAGGGATCGAACCTATGTCCCCTGAGTTGGCAGGTGGATTCTCAACCAGTGGACCACCAGGGAAGTCCCAGACCTACCTGGTCTTAATAAATCAGGCTTGGATGTGGGCACCTCCCTTAAAGCAGGGTTTCTCCACACACACTATTGACATTAGTGCTGGAGAGTCTTCTGTCCTGTGTATTATGGTATGTTTAGCATCTCCGGCTTCTACCGTTAGATGCCAGAGACACCCTCCCCTTGTGATGACAACCACATACATCTCCAGACATTGACAAACATCCCCTGGGTTTAGAACCACTGTCCTAAAGCAGGAGTGGGAGGCTAGAGAATGCTGCGGGGTTGGGGGTGGGGCAGGCTTTGCAGAAGAGAAGTCAGGAGCCCTGGTACCACCTCAGGTGATCAAGCCTTGGTCTCCTCACCTGTAGAATGGGAGCCTGGGAGAGATGCCAGGATTCAGTACATGCACTCATTCATTCGACAAGTTGTTTATCAAGCGCCTACTATGTGCCTGGCCCAGGGGTGGGAAAACACTGGGGAGAAGAAACCCAGGCCCTGGTCTCAAAGGAGAAAGAGAGATGTGAGTCAATGAATTATACAAGGGAGTGTAATGAATGCTAAGCGGCGGAAACACCTTGTTTTAGTAGGTGCAGAGCAGGGGCTCATGAACTATCCTGGGAGGTCAGCAAGGGCTTCTCAGAGAGGCTGCAATCCTAGGATGAGAAAAGGGCAACCAGGGGAACCAAGGAAGGGTGGTCCGGGCAGAAGGGCCGCATGTGCAAAGACCCTGTGGTGGGTTGGAGAGGTCAGAAGGCCAGTGTGGTGGGAGCTTAGAGGGGACCAGCTCCATCTACTGCTCAGGGTCCCCTGGGTGGGGCGTGGGAGCTTCGGTCTTGATCTGTTGAGGGTTTTTCACTGGAAAGTGGCATAATCTGATTTGTGTGTTGAAAGAGATTGCTCCAACAGATAGTGACTGTAAAGTGCTTAGCACAGGCAGGGTTGGGCACCCAAGTAGGGCCCCCGATGATGCCAGTGAGGGTTTGGGGAGCCCAGAGAAGTCACAGGGTCTAGTCACTGCTTGTGTCAAGGTCCCCAGGGACAGCTCCAGCTTGTCCCTGGGAACCACAGAGTATCCAGCTCAGGGTGGGGGCTGGGAAAGTGGGGTGTCTCTGCTTTGAGGGCAGCTGCAGAGATGGCGGAGGAGCAGTACCCTTGGCCTGGAGGGCAGGCCTCCCAGGGCTGGAAGCTGTTACTCTCATTATGCTCCTGGGCTTGGCTCAGTAGAAAGACCGAGGCCCTGGGGCTCCACAGACACTGAATCCTGAGCCAGGAGCCGTGTAACAGCCTCAAGGTGTCTCGAGACCTCCCATGCCCCACCCCTGGCTGTATCTTAGGCTCCAGAGAGTGGGCTCCAGGGTCCAGATCACCCATGACCTGCTGTGTGACTCTGGGCAAGATACTGTACCTCTCTGAGCCTCTGTGGAAAAAAGGGGAGAACCTGACTTCCAGGGAAGCTATGAGAATGAAACAAGATTGTTCACGTTGGTTCATTCACTCAATAAATAGCTATATGGATAGTTATTTGGCATGTACTGCATGCCAGCTGCTGTTGTAGGCACTGGGGACAGAGAAGGGTGCCCAGGGGCTGGCATTCTAGAAACTGAAAGACACTAAGCAAATAAGTCAGTAATGAAAAAGTAAGGGAGATACTTCCTGGGTGATCCAGTGGCCGAGACTCCATACTTCCAAGGCAAGATGCAGGGGGCACAGGTTTGATTCCTGGTTGGGGAACTAAGATCCCACATGCTGCATGGCATGGCTAAAAAAAAAAAAAAAAGTAATAATAAGGGAGTGGTAAAAGGCCCTGATGCTGAGAAAGACTGAAGGCAGTAGAAGGGGGCGACAGAGGACAAGATGGTTGGAAGGCATCACCGACTCAGTGGACATGAGTTTGAGCAAGCTCTGGGAGATGAAGGACAGGGAAGCCTGATGTGCTGCAGTCCATGGGGTTGCAAAGAGTTGCACACGACTGAGTGACTGAACAACAACAAAAACAGTGATACGTTCATCCAATAAATGCAAAGCAAGAGAGAAAATGAATGGGGGTGTGGGTGGGAGTTTAGCCTGGGGGTGGTCAGGGCAGATCTTGCTGAGGCACTGAGACCTGTTAGGAGGTGAGGGAGGGGCCACGTGTGTATCTGGAGGAACAGCATTTCAGGCAGAGGGAACAGCCTGTGCAAAGGCCCTGAGGCAGGACCGGGCCTGGTGTGTTGGGGGAACAAGTGAGGAGGCCTGTGCAGCTAGAGCAGGGTGAGCCAGGGGAGCCAGAGCTACTAGGCTCAGTGTAGGTGTGTGTAGGCCCCGGTGGGCCTGGATGGGGTCTGGCCACCTGCAGAGTCATTTGCAGACTTGGCTGCCTGGCAGAGAGACCCTCCTGGCAGGAGACTGAGTGGGCCCAGGGGCTGGCTGGGTCCTGACGTTGGTGGGACATGGTGTGAGTGGTGACTGAGGCCAAGTACCCTCAGCCCCTCCAGTGACACCACCTCCGGGCTAGGGAGGGCCTCGAGCTTCTACCCGGCAGCCAGACCCCACCCTGCCAGGCACTGAGAAGCTGGGGTTCCTCTTGTTTGGGGGGTTGTTCTGGTTTGGGCTGGAGAGATGGGGACGCAGAGCCTGAGGGATTTGTCTGGTCAGGGGCGGAAGGCTTTAGGTACCAGAGATGGATTCTTTTCCATGTGACTTGCAGGAGGTGAATTTCCATTGGGCTGTCACTCACAGGCAGCCAACCTGCCCTTGGATCAGACCCCCGCCCCCCTCCCCGTGGGCCCTGGGTGCCTCCCTGAAGCTTGGCATTGACAAGCAACACCCACTACCTTTTGGGACTAAGTGTGTACCTGGGTTACTTACCAACACAGGCACCGACCTTGTACCCGTTTGACAGGTGAAAAGACAGGCTTGGCAAAGACCAGAAATTTGTGTCAAGTCAGGATATGTGCCTTGCCACCTCAAGGATGGAACCCATGGCCTGGCTCCTGACACCCCTCCCCCATCCTCCCCGCCCCTTTCCTGCCAGTTCCTGGCTCCGGGGACTCCAGCTGGGCTTGTGGGCTGGGCACAGAGGTACCAACGGCTTCCGGCCACTCCCTGCGCCCCGGGAGGGCAGAGGGGAGGGTTGGCCGCAGACCAGAGTGCCTTGCATTTTTTGCCTTGAAATCTGAGTTCCCACACAGGGTTCTCGGTTTTAGAGGTAGGTTCCGCTGGAGCTTCTGTGAAGTAGGGTTCTCTCAGAGCGAGAGTGCGCGGCCCGGAGGCGCTATTCGGTGCATTGAACCCTGTGAGGATGTAGTCTCTTGCGACTCTTCGTTGGAATGGGTTGGGCTGCGCTAGGGCCGTAGGAACAGCTCCTGTGAGTCCTCTCTCTTCCCTGGGTCACCTTCTGAGTCAGAGGACAGCCACATGAACAGATTGGGGAGGAAGGCACCCCCGGGCCCTGAATCTGTGCAGGGAAGGGTGGATACCTCAGAGAGAGGGACTGAGAGAAGCAGTTTCTGACCCCCCAGTTGCATAGCTCTTGTGACAGGCAGCTCATTATCACTCGAGACAGCCTCTGCTGGAATTTTAAGAAAAATTTCTCCCTCTCTGTGGTTCTTTCTCTGCCTTCTGGGACTACACAGAGCACATCCCTTCTCCAAATATTTCACTCCTCCTGCATTTACTGAACATCTGTTCTGGAGATTGGGTTTTCCCTGGTGGGTCAATGGTAAAGAATCTGCCTGCCAATGCAGGAGATACAGGTTTAATCCCTGGGTAGGGAAGTTCCTTGGAGAAGGAAATGGCAACCCACTCCAGTATTCTTGCCTGGGAAATCCCATGAACAGAGGAGCCTGGTGGGCTACAGTCCATGGGTTCACAAAAGAGTCAGACACAACTTAGCAACTGAAGGACGACAAATTCTGGAGATCGGTGGACATGGGGAGGCAGACTCAAGAGTGATCCCTGTGGAGGTGATGGTGAAAGCCCCTGGGTACAGGGAGCCAGAAGATGCTCCTGGTCTAGATAAGAGGGATCAGTCTGGTAGGCTTCCTGTGTGAGGCAAAATCTAGGCTCAGTTCTGAAGGATGAATAAGATTTGGCTGGGGAATTGGTGAGGGAAGAGAAAGAATGTTTCAGGCAGAAGAAACAGCGTGTAGAGATGAGAGAACATCTTTTCAGTAAATGAAAGAGGTTCTAACTGGTTGGAATGGTGTATTTGAGGGATATTGGGGCTACTGAGGGCAAAATAGGGAGATGCTTGAAGCAGTGATCCAGGTGGGAAGAAAGGGGCACTTTTACTCCTCAGACAGGGTTTAAGCCTAACTGTGTTTCATATTGCCTAATTGTTTTGCCAGGAAGCAATTGACACCTCCGCCTTCTAGATATAGAAGTGCCCATCTCACCGCATCCTTGCTAGCATTGGGTTTTATCGTTTTCTAAAATCTTTGCCAATTTCAGTTGGAAAAAAACAGTATCTCATTGTGTAAATGAAAACAAATGAGTATTCCTCTTATAAGGGATGGGGCAAACCATTTTTCCGGAGGTGCATCACCCACATGAATGCCACTTCTTGCTGTTAAGTGTTAAGAAGTCTTACACCCACTGGAGAGTTTTTGGTCATTTGTAGCTCCCCACTTAGCATGGAACAAGGGGAAAGCTTGTGGGCTCCTTTTGGCCACATGGGTGGGGAATTTATGGGCTTACTGTCTCTTCTTTGATTCATCTTTTCTTCCCCTCACCTTTAAAATTTTCCTTTCAAACTTTTTTTCTCTCTCCTGTCTTGGTGGTTGAGACCCCAAGTGATTGTAGTTTGTTCTTATCTGGTATGTCTTTGGGCTCAAGGAAGGAGTTTGCTCAGCTCCAGGAAGGCGTTCTGTGTGAGACCATCTGGACATGCCAGGTGTCTTGTACACACAACTTACTATTTAATTCTCAAAACATCTCCATGTGATAGGGCCCCTTGAACCCATTTTTATTGCTGTTCAGTTGCTAAGTCCTGTTCAGCTTTTTGAGACCCCAAGGACTGCAGGATGCCAGCCTTCCCTGTCCTACACCATCTCCTGGAGTTTCCTCAAATTCATGTCCATTGAGTCAATGATGCCATCCAACCATCTCATCCTCTGTCGCCCTCTTCTGCTGTGCTCAATTTTTCCCAGCATCAGGGTCTTTTCCAGTGAATCAGCTTGTCGCATCAGGTAGCCAAAGTACTGGAGCTTCAGCTTCAGCATCAGTCCTTCCAATGAATGTTCAGGGTTGATTTCCTTTAGGATTGACTGGTTTGATCTCCTTGCAGTCCACAGGACTCTCAAGAGTCTTCTTCAGCACCACAATTTGAAAAAATCAATGCTTTGGTGATCAGCCTTCTTTATCGTCCAACTTCCACATCTGTACATGACTACTGAAAAAATCATAGCTTTGACTAGATGGATCTTTGTCGATGAAGTGAACCCGTTTTATGGATGAGGAATCAGAGGCTCATAGACCAGCATCCCATGGCCAATACTGACTATTCCTCTTCTGACATTAAGATTCTGTTTAATTAAATTCTAATTTGGGAGGAGAGGGCTATGCTTTGCTCCATACCCCTCATTCCCACCCTGTCCAGTCAGAGAATGGAAGCCCTGCTTCTCATCAGGAAGGAACTTTGAAGTTCAGCCCAGCAGCAACCTTATAATACGGGGAAAGGAAAGAAAAACAGACAAGAGAGAGAGGGGAGCCATAGAACACTCTTGGAGAGTCATAGATGGCCTCAGGCTCAGGTCCTGAGGCTAGACTTCAGTTCTGGGCTTTTCAAAGCTGAGCTCTGAGTACTATTTCCATTTTGGCCACTAAAATTCCATCTGACCTTGGTAAGTCTGTTCCCAAATCTGGATCTCGGTTTCTGCTTCTACTAGGCAACCCATGTCTTGAGTTTTTTTTTTTTTTTTCTTCTTAGTAACTATATTTTTCATAGCTGAGAAATTCATTCTTTTAAAATATCTACTTCCTTTTGTTTTATAGCCTCCTGTTCTGGTCTTATGGTTAGTATTCCCTCCTTTATCTTTTTGAATCACTTTATATATTCATTGTAAAACTCTTTGAAGATTGCACTGATTATGTCTATTTCTGCAGATGTAAATTCTTCCAGTTGGGGAGTTTGTGGCAACTTCATGAAGTGGTTGTGAATTCCTCATCTCTTCAGGATCTCTTCCCCTGTCCTCTGAGTCTTCTGAGAATGTGCATCTTTGACATCATATATTAGGGGGCCCTACATTTCTGTGGGTGGGGGCATCCTTGTCACTGGGCATCTCTGCTTTGATCTCTGGTTCACATTGGGGCTTCTCTGTCCAAGTGTTTGGAGGAGGAACAAGGGAGGTCTCTGTGGGTACTTGGTCTGCCATCTTGGATGGAAGTCCAATTTCATCATCTATAAACTGATACCATTGTGTTGGATGGACTGTAAGTTTATCCATTCTATATATAATAGTTTGCGTCTGCTAATCCCCAACTCTCAATCCTTCCTTCCCCCACCACCTCCTCCTCCTTGGCAACCACAGAGTCTGTCCTCTAGGTCGGTGAGTCTGTTTCCATTTTGTGTGGGTGTTTTCAACACAGATAACCATTAGGGTCTGGCAGCAGAAACTTAGTGGGAGAGGATTCTACCACCACCATCAAATAAAAAATAACCCTGTGGCTCATTTTGTAGTGTTATGTACTGGCTTTTCACACCTATGATCTCATTCTTTATAGAACCAATGAAGTAGGTACCACTATTACCTTCAGTTTAAATGAGGCATTGGAAGCTCAGAGGAGTGACAGGACTTGCCCCCACACACTCAGCTGGGAGGGAAAATCTGAACCCAGACAGAACTGGCTGAAGCTCTTTCCTCTGTCCATCCGTGCATCATTCTGACAGCCTGGATGTTCATCTCAGCCCTGCCGATTGCCAGCTGTTCGGTAGCTGGACCCCTTTTTCCTCTGTGGACACCGACCTCTATTCTTCAGAGGTGCTGAACAAACGCAAAACTCTGTCCTCAGTGGAAGAAGCAGGGAAAAGCCGGGAGGATTCAGCGGATGTGTTCAAGTGTGGGCTCTGCTGTCTGTTGCACCTGGAGGCAGGTGACTGACTCAGGTTAGTCACGGGGTCTCTCAGCTGTTTCTTCATCTGTCAAATGAGGACAATAACTGAGCGTTTCTCTTTGAGTGGTGGTGAGTGCAGAGCAAGACACTGCATATGCCTGGCACACATATGCCAGTAGGTCCTCATTAAACATTACCACCTTCCTTAGAGACTGGAATCGGAATAGAGGAATGTGAATGTCAGTTCATCAAATCCTTAGGGGCCAGAGAGAGGAGTTTCTCGAACACTCACACAGAGAACACATTCTAATGGGAAAAAAGTCTGGTGAAGGTGGATTTTGCTCTGTACCCAGGAAGACCTCCCCCTCCTCCTCATTCTCCCCTTCCTCCTTCCCCTCCCCTTCCTCCTCTTTCTTCTTCCTCTTCTCCTTCTTTATCTTCTTTTTTTTTAAACAAAATTTATTGAAGTACAATTGATTTACCATGTTGTGTTTAATTGATGGTGCTGGTTTAGTCGCTCAGTCATGTCCAACTCTTGTGAACCCCATGGACTGTAGCCTGCCAGGCTCTTTTGTCCCTGGGATTCTTCAGGCAAGAATACTGGAGTGTGTTGCCATTTCCTTCTCCAGTGTTTAATTTATGCTCTACAGCAAAACGACTCAGTTATACACATATATTTTTTTCATATTCTTTTCCATTATGATTTTTTTTACAGGATATTGAATATAGTTTCCTGTGGTATACAGTCAAAAGTGAAAGTGATAGTCACTCAGTCATGTCTGACTCTATGCAACCCCAATGGACTATAGCGTGCACCAGGCTTTTCTGTCCATGGAATTCTCCAGGCGAGAATACTGGAGTGGATTGCCTTGCCTTCCTCCAGGGGACCTTCCTGACTCAGGAATTGAACCCAGGTTTCCTGCATTGCAGGCAGACTCTTTACCATCTGAGCCACCAGGCAAGCACAGTAAGATCTTAAAAAAAATTTTTTTTTTATTTATCTATTTTTATTTTTGGCTGTGCTGAGTCTTTGTTGCTGCATGGGCTTATATCTAGTTGAGGCAAGCAGGGGCTACTCTCTGCTGCTGCTGCTAAGTCACTTCAGTCGTGTCTGACTCTGCGTAACCCCAGAGATGGCAGTCCACCAGGCTCCCCCGTCCCTGGGATTCTCCAGGCAAGAACACTGGAGTGGGTTGTCATTTCCTTCTCCAATGCATGAAAGTGAAAAGTGAAAGTGAAGTCGCTCAGTTGTGTCTGACTCTTAGCGACTCCATGGACTGTAGCCCACCAGGCTCCTCTGTCCATGGGATTTTCCAGGCAAGAGTACTGGAGTGGGGTGCCATTGCTTTCTCCAGGGGCTACTCTCTAGTTCTGGTGTAAAGGCTTCTCCTTTGCCATGGCTTCTCTTGTTGCAGAGCACAGGCTCTATGGTGCATGGGCTCAGTAGCTGTGGCTCCCAGACTCTAGAGCACAGGCTCAATAGTTGTGGAGCATGGGTGCTTTGGAGCATGTGGCATCTTCCTGTACCTGGGATTGAACCCATATTTACCACTGAACCACCAGGGAAGCCCCTAGAGTAGGATCTTGTTGTTTATCCATCCTATATATAATAATTTGCAACTGGTAATCCCAAATTCTCAATCCTTTCCCTCCCCCACCCCCTCTGCCTTGGCAACCACAAGTCTGCTCTCTGCATCTGTGAGTCTGTTTCCATTTTGTAGAGAAGTTCATTTGGGTCCTATCTTAGATTCCACATATAAGTGATACCATATGGTATTTGTCAGAAAGACCTTCTTGACTATGAGAAGTCACCCAGCCTCGCAGCAGCTGACTTTAGTGAATGAGTTCCCCGTCACTTGGGGGGAACTGAGAAGAGCCTTGACTGCCACCAGTCAGACAGTCAGTGGAGGGTGATGGGGCTGGGGTGGAGTTGTGCTGGGCCATATCTGAGGGAGATTTTCCGGTTTCCTCTTCCCCTCACTGGCTGATTCATGGGAAGTGTCCCCTGACTTGCCTGCCCCCACCAGCACCTCCTCCACGACCACAGGAAGGCCCAGCCCAGCGCTCGCTGCGTATTCTCTAAATAAACTCAGGCAGCTGAGCTATCTACTGCCCCATCTCCCTCTGGGTTCCTGTGGAGGTGTCGGGGTGGTGGTTAGGGGGGCCTCTGGCCAAGCCACAGAGAGGAGGGGACTCGGGCAGGGAGCCGCACAGTGAGGCTGAACCCTGTCGGCCTCATGGGCATAGCGTGAGAGCCTCCGGTTCCTCTTGTAACTGACCACCAGCCCACGCTCCGCCTCCTTCCCTGGGCATCTGCTGGCTTTGACTTGGGCTTAGGTGACCCTTAGGCTGTTCTTCTCCCTTTCCAGCCCAGCTGGCCCCCATCCTCTCTCCCCAAGCCAGAATAGTGCCCTTTGGATGCTGGTCCCAGGGTCCTGGGATATGCCTTTGACACCCGTCATCTCCTGGCTTTGTGAGGGCAGGGAGACTGTTCAGTTTTCCTCTGCCAGCCCAGTAACCACCTTAGAACCTGGCACAGTGTTGTATGAGTGAATGAATAAATATATATCCCAAGGTGTTTTGTGAAGTTAATATTTCATGGCCAAATACATTTGAGAACTTCCAAGTCAAACACAAGTTAAACCTTTTTGCAGGACTCGTCAGAGCCTTTAATGATTCCCACGTGTTTGTGATTTTCATATAAGAACAAGGAATGCAATATTTTTCAAATATATTTGTATCTCTTGTTTTTGGCAGAACACTGTTGCCACTGGGATTCTTTTATAAAAAATAATGTTCTTTATTTTTGGCTGTGCTGGATCTTGGTTGCTGCACGGGGTTTGCTCTAGCTGTGGTGAGTGGAGTCTACTGTCTAGCTGCAGTGCTTGGTCTTCTCATTTCAGTGGCTTCTCTTGTTGCAGAGTACGGGCTCTAGGGCGAGTGGGCTTAGTCCCGGACTCTATACCACAGGCTCATAGCTGTGGTGCATGGGCTCAGTTACTCTGCGACATGTGGGATCTTCTTGGACCAGGGGCTGAACCCGTTGTCTCCTGCATTGGCAGGCTGATTCTTTACCACTGAGCCATCAGGGAAGCTGGGCCACTGGGATTCTTGAGAATAAACTTTTGCAAAATGTGGGTCTAGGATTATGGTCAGAATTCCTAGGAGTGTTGTTATTTGACTGTTTATGCCTCCATGCTTTTTCAAACACGGCCAAGAGCACAGAATAAAAGACAAACTTCAAACAATAACATTAGAAGAGAAAAACTGCATTCCCAACTCAAGAAAGCCACTAGAGTTCATCTCAAAACCCAGTGCTGAGTTTCCTGGTGGCCAAAGCAAGGAGGCTGATGAAGTGGGTTTCACAGTTTTAGACTGGCGGTTCAGTGGGAGGGCCAAACATTCTCTATGTGTGAACAAGATTCTGTTTTTATTCATTTATGTGTCTATTCACTCATTCAACAAATATTTATTTACCCACTACTATCTATGAGCCCAATGTCAGGCACAGGAGTACAATGGTAGACCAAAAAAAAAAAAAAAAAAAAGGCACATGCTGTCCTCATGGAGGTTATTCAGTGGGTTTTTGGAACAAAATTGTCAGCCCCCAGTGTCCACTTTTCCCTTGAGCCCATCCTGAGTCAGAACGCTCATACCTTGTTCTGGATTTCCTCTCATCCTGTTTTGCATCAGAATCACAGAAGGTGATGACATCCTAGGTGCCGGGAACCCAGGGGTTCAGTAGAGACCAGATCTTTGTATCAGAATGTTCAGGAAAACCAACATGGGAAAATGGGCTATGGTAAAAGAGGTGGTTCCTCATCCTTGGGGTGTCCCTGGGGCATCTTTTCTGAGCTGCACTCTAGGGGTTGGGAATCTAATGACTTTGCTTCTTCTGTCTGCTCCTTGTGCTCAGTCCCGTAGTCCCGCCAGGCTCCTCAGTCCATGGGATTCTCCAGGCAAGAATACTGGAGAGGGTTGCCATTTCCTCCTCCAGGGGATCTTCCTGGCTCAGGACTCAAACTCGTGTCTCCTGCACTGTAGGTGGATTCTTTACAGCTAAGCTACCAGGGAAGTCCTCATCTGCTCCTCTTCTTTAATATTTTTTTAAATTTGATTGCATCTGGTCTCTATGGTGACACGTAGGACCTTTGTTGAGTCATGCGGGATCTCCAGCTGTGGTGTGGGGCTCCAGAGCACAGAGGCTCTTGAGTTGTGGCACTTGGGCTCCAGAGCATGTGGGCTCAGTAGTTGCTCCAGGGGATGTGGGGATCTTAGTTCCCTGACCAGGGATCCAACCCACATCCCCTGCATTGCAAGGTGGATTCTAAACCACTGGACCACTAGGGAAGTCCCTTGCTCCTATTCTTAACATCCTGGTTCTTCAACACTAGTCATGTGGGAAGTTCTTATCAATTGCTTTCTTATTAGTTGGATGGATGGGTGGGTGGACTCATGGAGGGATATAGAGATGAATGAATGGATTTGTGGAAGGATGATTGGCACATAGGAAGGATGTGTTAGATGGATGAGAGGATGGAGGAACAGAAGGTGGGTGAGTGGACCAGTAAATGAATATATGGATGGAAAGATGCCTGGCCCTTAGTAAAGGCACAAAATTATTATTATTAAAATGTTCTTAGTGTGGTAAAATACACATATCATAAAATTTATCACCTTAACCATTTTTAAGCATACAGTTCAGTGGTATTAAGTATGTTCACATGACATAGATTGTGCAGCCATCACCACCATCCATCTTCATAACTCTTCTCATCTTCTAAAACTGAAATTCTATATCCATTAAACACTAACTCACTTCTTTCCCTCAGCCCCAGCAACCACCACGTTTTATCAATACTTTCTGTCTTTGTGGCTTTGACTACTCAGGGCTTCCCTGGTGGCTCAGATGGTAAAGAATCTGCCTGCCGTGAGAGAGACCCAAGTTCAGTCCCTAGGTTGGGAAGATCCCTTGGAGGAGGGCATGGAGCCCCAGAGCAGTGTTCTTGCCTGGAGAAGCCCGTGGACAGAGGAGCCTGGTGGGCTACGGTTCTTGGCTACCTTAAGTCCCTCCAATAAGTGGAACCATACGAAAGGAGAATTTATTCTGTAGTCGTTGGGTTATTTCAGTGAGCATAATGCCTTTAAATTGCGTCTGCACTGAAGCATGTGTCAGGATTTTCTTCCTTTTTTACAAAAATTCTTTTCATTGTAGTGCAACATTGTATCAGGTCAGGCGCACAACTGAGTACATTGGTTATGCATATGAGTGTGTGTGCTACGTCACTGCAGTTGTGTCCTACTCTTAGTGAACTTATGGACTGTAGCCCTCCAGGCTCCTCTGTCTATGGGATTCTCCAGGCAAGAATACTGGAGTGGGTTGCCAAGCCACTCCTAGGCATGGATAATGCATCTCTTATGTCTCCTGCGTTGGCAGGCAGGTTCTTTACCACTGGCATCACCTGGGAAGCCTTATACACTGGATATATACCCAAAAGAATTGAAAGCAGGGTCTCCTTTTAAGAATTTCCTTCCTTTTAAGGGCTGGACAATATTCTGCTGTATGGATGGACTACTTATCCATTCATCTGTTGATGGACACTTGGGTTACTTCTACCGTTTGGCTATTATGAATGATGCTGCTACGAACATGTGTACAAATGTTTCTTTGAGACCCTGCTTTCAATTCTTTTAGGTATATATCCAGTGGGCTTCCCAGGTGGTGCTAGTGGTAAAGAACCCACCTGCCAATGTAGGAGATGTAAGAGACGGGGGTGGTTCGATACCTGGGGTTGGGAAGATCCCCTGGAGAAGCGTATGGTAACCTACTTCAGTATTCTTGCCTGGAGAATCTCATGGACTGAGGAGCCTGGTGGGCTACGGTCCATGGGGTCACAAGGAGTCAGACACGACTGAAGTGATTTAGCAGGTTTAGCCAGAAGTGGAATTGCTGGATCATGTGGTAATTCTATTTTTAATTTTTTTTGAGGAACCATCATAACGTTTTCCACAATGGCTACACCATTTTACATTCCCACAAGCAGTTCATAAAAGTTCCTGTTTCTCCACATCCTGGCCAACCCTTGCTACTTTCTGCTGTTTTGATAGTAGTCATCTGAGAAGGTGTGAGGTGGTATCTCATTGTGGTTTTGAGTTTTATTTCCCTAATGATTAGTGATACTGAGTATCTTTTCATGTACTTTTTGGCCATTTATATAGCTTCTTTGGAGAAATGTCTACTCAAGTTGTTTGTTCATTTTTGAATTGAGTTGTTTGGTGTTTGTTGTTGTTGAGTTTTAGGAGTTTCCTATATATTCTGGATACAAATACCTTGTAATCTGCAAATTATATCAGCTTTATGATTTGCAAATATTTTCTCCTATTCTGTGGGTTGCCTTTTTATTCTGTGCATAGTGTCCTTTGTTGTGCAAAATTTAAACATTTTCATGAGGTCCAATTTGTTTATTTTTTATTTTTCCTGTAGGCACAATATTATTTTAAAAATAAAGCTAACAGTGAATGAATTGACAGATGGATGAGTGACTGGGCAGGGAATAGACAGAGGATTGTACAATCAAATGGGGGATGGATGGGTGTCCTTCACTATCTCCTGGAGTTTGCTCAAATTCATATCCATGGAGATGGAATTCATGTCCATGGAGTCAGTGATGCTATCTAACCATCTCATCCTCTACCACTTCCTTCTTCTTTTGCGTTCGATCTTTCCTAGCATTAGGGTCTTTTTCAGTGAATCGGCTCTTCTCATCAGGTGGCCAAAGTATTGGAGCTTCAGCCTCAGTATCAGTCCTTCCAATGAATATTCAGGACTGATTTCCTTCAGGATTGACTGGTTTGATCTCCCTGCAGTCCAAGGGACTCTCATCTTCTCCAGCACCACAATTTGAAAGCATCAATTCTTTGGCACTCAGTCTTCTTTATGGTCCAACTCTCACACCTGTACATGACTACATAGCTCTGACTATACAGACTTTTGCTGGCAAAGTGATGTCTCCGCTTTTTAACACACTGTGAATTTTTGTCATAGCTTTCCTTACAAGGAGCAAGCGTTTTTAAATTTCATAACTGCAGTCACCATCCGCAGTGATTTTGGAGCCCAAGAAAATAAAATCTGTCACTGTTTCCACTTCCCCCCCTTCTATTTGCCAGGAAGTGATGGGACCGGGATGGATGGATAAATAGATGCTTGGTAGATGAAGGGATGAATGGATGGAATGGGAGATGGCTAGGTAGGTCGGTGAAGGGTGTATGACTGAGTGAGTGGGCGAATAGAAGACCTTATGAATATATATAAGTAGGGTGGATGGGCAGGTGGAAACCTCTGGCTGCAGATGGAGATCTTGGTGTACAACCTTGGCACTTTTCAGGTGAGTAGTGGCTTATCTTCTGACCCCACCTTGGCTCAGTTTAACTCCACGGACACATATTCTCTTTTTCTAGGTTTGGCTTTCCTTCTGTGTCTCTCTGGGTCTCCAAGAATCCTACCCTGAAGCTCAGATTGAACTAAGCCCTTGGCTTGTGTGCTGACCTCCTCAGTAGTAAGAACTCCTGGGAAAGAGCCTCCGTCTTCCTGAGGATATGGTACCCAACCTACTCTCCCTGACTCCAGTGGCTTCCTTTTAAGCCCGAAATCCATCCTCTCTCTGGCAGCCTCACCCACTTCTCCCTCAGACATCAAACCATCCCATCAGCTCCCCACTCTTTCTGCTACACTCCTTTCTGCCCCCACCCAGCTCTCCAGCCCAATTTCCACTCTTTCATGGGCCCCTCCCCTGGGGATGGTGGAGATACAGGATAAATTAGAGGGACTCATTCAGGGCAGTTTCCTGCTTCCAGTCCAAGAATTCGTCTTTCCTCCCCCAGGGCTCCCAGGCGACCATGGATGTGGGTCTCTTGGTCCTCCCGGATGTACCCCAGGGTCACCGCAAAACTCTGCCGGGAGCGCGGGTTCGCGGTCCGGCCGTGCGCCGGCAGCGGGAGTTCATGCCGGAAGAGAAGAAGGACACAGTTTACTGGGAGAAGCGCAGGAAGAACAACGAGGCGGCCAAGAGATCCCGCGAGAAGCGCCGTCTCAATGACGCGGCCCTGGAGGGCCGGCTGGCCGCCCTGCTCGAGGAGAATGCTTTGCTCAGGGCTGAGCTGCGGGCGCTCAAGCATCGCTTTGGTCTCCTGCCCGCCACGGGTGGGACCCGGACCCTGCCTACTCTGCTATGGGATTCCCCCTGGCCTGGGGACTCCAGTCCTAGGGCTGATCAGACCCTGACTCTACCTGGCTCCCACGGTTGCCTCTTGAGACCGTGTTCCTTGGACGCTGGGGTTCCAGGATGCTGGCGCTGCCTAGTGGCTCACAGGTGGACTAGCCTGGCCACTCCCCCCAGGTCCCTCCAGGACCCTGCCTCAAAAAGAGTGGACATGGCCTTGCAGGCTGCCCTGCCTGCTGCCTTCTTCAGCTGTCACCTCCTGGATAGGCACGGGGGCCCCAGACCAGAGCTCAGGCCCTGCTGGGGGCTGTGGTCACCCATACCCACTGCATACCAGGCCTCAGGGTCCTCTGACGTGTTGCTGACAGCCGGTGTGGATCCCATGGGGTTGCCTCCCAGAGTGGCCTGCCCGGTCCCTGAGAACCATCCCCAGGAGGATCTGGCTCAGGCCTCCCTGCCCCATAAATTGCGAATCAAGTCCCGAGCTTCCAGCAGAGTACCTTGGGGCTGGGAGAGTGGCGGGAGCCCCATCTGAAAGCTTCCCCTGGGCAAGGCCAGGCCTGCAAGGCTGTAGTGGGGACTGATCATGGGTTTGTCTGGGAGTATGAGTGGCTTGGCTTTGACCCAGCTCCAAAAACTGGGCAAGGCTGGGGATATAATCCACTTTTTAGTGTCCAGACCAGATTTTTAAGAGGAGAGTCTGTGGGACCTTGGGTCATATCATGGTTCCTATTCTGCCTGAAATATGTTTTGGGTAGTCACTTTTTCTTCCTCTTTCCATTTATCCATCCATCCATCCATCCATCCATCTATCCTTCTGTCTGCCCTCCCATCCATTCATCCATTCACTGATCCTTGCATGTGTCCATCTGTCCAGTCATCCATCCACCCATCTATGCATTTGTCCATCCATCCTACCTTCCTTCCATTCTTCTATCTGTCTATTCATTCATCTAAACACTCAGCCATCTAATCACATCAACTCACCCACCCATTCTCCCTTTCTCCCACCCTTCCTTCCATCTGTCCGTCCTTAGATCTATTGATCCATCCACCCAACCACTTTACTCTGAATCTACACACCTATCCATTCATCTACCTACCCATATGTCTGTCCATTCATCAATACTTTTATACATTAATCATTCATGTGCTCAGTTGATCATTCATTCATTGTCTCACTCATTTATTTACAATTCATAGTGCCCAGCTTAGTAACAAGCGTGAGAACAGCTTCCTGGCTTTGGGGTTCCTATTCTAGGGGGATGGTGGGGACTGGGAACAGACACACTGAGGGCCATACTGAAGGAGAAGGTAAAATTTTAGGATGTCTGACTCCTCACTTCTTGCAGGGGCGGGTGTGTGTACTTACCTCCTGGTGTGGAGGTCAGACTTACCCAGTTCAGGTGGCTTCCTCTGTGTGCTGAGTCACAGCCCAAGCCTCCGGAACAGATCCTCAGTATCTAAGGGTGTGTATGTTAGTCTTCTCTCTCTCTTTGGCTACTTGTATCCTAGAAGACCTCTCAGCCCCAGAACACATCCTGGGCTTGAAGACTTACATCTCCCAAGAAGATCCTGAGGAGACAGGAAGGAGGGCTGCCTGGAGGTGGCAGCTCTAGCCTGTTCCCTTCTTAGCCAGAGCCCACTGTTGGAAAGGGGTAGACTGGGGGTGCAGAGAAGTTGGCTCTCAACATAAAGATGCCACATAGTTGTGGGTGATCATGCATAGAGGCCTTAAATGCAGGCTTGGCCCTAGAAATGTTAAAAAAATGCTGACAGGCAGACAGAAGAAGGAAGTCGGGGCGTAGCATACCACCTCTGGGAGATGTGGGTAGCTTGGTGCTTCCTCTTGGTGAGTCCACTCATCTGGTGTGTCTGAAGTGTCTGAGCCCAGCTCACTCACACCCCGTGTACTCAGGGGAATGGGGGTTGGTGGCCCTTGGATCATTCAAGTCCCTTTTAACCTTCCAGCTCCAGTTGGAAAAGCCCAGAGAAGGATCTGCCTAAAACAGGTCATAGAATTTCAACATCAGGAGGGGCTCCGAGACTCTAGTGATGAGTGGTTATCTAGTTTCTACCTGCATTCCTCTAGGGACAGAGAACTCACTCCCTTCAAAACCCCATTACTGTTCCTTCTCTACAGCCAGAACCCACTGCTTGAAAACTTCTACCTCTGATCCTATTCTTACCACAGGGGACCACTCAGACCCCCTGCCCCACCCCTCCCTCTACTTGGAGGTGGCCTGTGGAGCCTCTGGTTCCTCTTCTCCAAAGTAGAGACCACCACACCTACCTCAGATGGTTTGAGAAGATTAAATCTCATTTACTACCGTGTAGCACTTCATACGCAAGTTCAACAGATGTTAACTCCTCTCTCTTCTTTTCCTTTTTAGAAAGCACTCACGCTCCCAACCCCAGAGTAGTGCTGTCTTCAGGGGAAATGTCCTCTCATTCTTCAAAATTGTTTCCCTTCACCCTGACCTAGCTCTTTACTATTTTTTTGTCAATGTCATTTATATATGATGGTTCTTGGGACAGAATATGAATCATTTCTTCATTCATCAAATGCATATATATTTTTCAATAAATGTTTTTTTTTTTTTATCTCCTTCTGTGTGTCAAACAGGAACTGGATGAGGGAAGAAGTATTCCACACTGAAGTGTTTGCAAGTGGAAACTTGCACAAATGTCTAAACTGTTGTCGATTACTCATTTGATGGGCTCTGGGGCCATAGGTGTGGCCTCTGTCCTCTGATAGCCAGTAGGCAACTGCAGCCTTCCATGTGGCTGCCTGGGAGTTGCTGCTGTAAGAACTATCCCGTGCCATGTTCCACCCTGGGGCATCCACGGGCCCCTTGGGTCATGTGTGCAACAACATGATTGAATTGGGGACCAGATTTTAGGACATTGTGCAACCACATGTTATGTTTCCTCTTCCACCCATCCTTGTAGGCTGGGGAGATTTCTTTGGCTATCAATGCATGAGATTCCCTTCCTTCTTCGGGTGTGCCTGGCTCATATTGAATGTGCAACAGATGTTGAATGAAAGTTTCTGCCCACCTGAATGATGACTTCTTGGGGCAGAGATAAAATGAGTTGAAAATGTTGATGAGGCCACATTTCTCAGTTTTGTCTGCAAGGGTTCACAGACACATCTTGGTGGAACCCTGTGCTATCTGGATCCTTGACACTCAAGTCATGATCTATGAGCTAGCATCATCAGGATCACTGGGAGCTTGTTAGAAATGCAGAGTCCCAGGCTCCTTCCTGAACTGCTGAGTCAGAATCTGTGTTTTAACAAGGTTCCCAGGAGATCTGTATGCACACTGAAGTTTGAGAAGCATTGACCCAGAGCAGAGGTTGGCAAACTCTTCCTGTACGGAGCAGCCACAGAATGAATATTTTTGACTTTGTGGGATGGCCGCTGTTGCATCTACTCCACCTTTTCATTGTAGCACGAAAGCAGCCATAGACAGTATGTAAATAAGTGGACATAGCTGTGTTCCAATAAAACTTTATTTCCCTAAACAGGTATAGCCAGAATTGGCCCAAGGGCCATAGTTTACTGTTGGTATATACCCAGGAGAGAAATTGCAGACTTGCATGGTGTTTGTCTTCAACCTTGACACTGTCAAAGTGTTCCACTGAGTGGTATTACCAATCCACACTCCTTTGCACGCAGAGGATGTCCGTGTTGTGCTGACATATAATGATTTTTATGAACTGTTTGGTTTTTCCCAATCTGGTGAGTGTAAAATGAATTTAACCTGCATTCATCTGCTGAACATCTTTGCCAAAATCTGTTGACCACTTGGGTTTCCTCTTCTATGAATTGCCTGTTCTGCTGGGATATTTACCTTTTTCTTGTTGATTTCTCAGAGCTCTTTATATATTCCAGATATACATCCTCTGTCACATGTGAACATCACAGCATTCTTGCTTGACTTGTCTTTTCATCTTTTTTCTGGCAGATTTTGTTGAAGACAAGTTCTAAAATCAGATGTTGCCAAATGTATCCTTCTTTTCTATTACAGTTGTACATTTCTGTCTTGTTTAAGAATCCTTCCATGCCTCAAGATCATGAAGATAGTCTCCTAAATGTTCCCATAAATGTTTATAAGTTTTGGTTAACCCATCTCTTTGTGTATGTGTGTGTGTCATTTTGTGGTGGGTTGTGGTTTAGTCCCTAAGTCGTGTCCGACTCTTGCAACCTCATGGATTGTAGCCTGCCAGGCTCCTCTGTCTATGGGATTTCCCAGGCAAGAATATTGGAGTGGCTTGCCATCCCCTTCTCCAGGAGATCTTCCCAACCCAGGGATCCAACTGCGGGTCTCCTGCCTTTCTTTACCATCTGAGCCCCCAGGGAAGCCCTTCATCCTCACAGAGAATGTTAACTAATCTTGTTTCCCTTTCTGCTTTGGCCACCAGGGGGCCTGGGGCTAAACTTACAGCTCAGTCATCATAACCATTCATTCATTCATTTAGAAAATTCCTTTACTCATTTAGGAAATATTTATTGATCGGATACCATGTTCCAGGTACTGAGGAAAGCGCAATGAACAATCTTGACTCTGTAGTGCCAGCAGCCTAGTGAGGGAGACATATAAAAGAAATAAACAAGAAAAAATGTATAGCAGGGTCAGTGGTGATAAATGTCATGGAGAACAAAGAGGTAAGGGGATTGGGAGAGGTAGCGTTGGGTGAGTCATAAAAATTGAAATTGAGAGATCAGGAAAGACCCTGCTGAGAAGATGACATTTGAACAGAGAATTGGATCTATATATGTACTGGGGGAAGACCCCCTCCTTCGGTGAAAAGAACTGTCTGTGCCAAGGTCTGGAGATGGGACCATGCCGGGTGAGTTGGTGAAACATAGAGGAAGCTCATGTGGCTGAGGCTGTGATGGAGGGGGAGAGTGGGAGGAGGTGGGGACAGGGAGGTGATGGGGGGCAGGTCACGCAGGGCCTGTGGGTCGAGGTGAGGACTCTGGTTTCCTCTCTGAGTGAGATGGGGGTGCCGGGGAGTTTCTGAGTGTATTTCTGCTATAACTGTCCTTCTTTCCCACCCCACTCCATCCTGTGGTGTGTGAGACTGAGTGAAAATAAATAAAGCCACCACACAAGCACAGGAGAGCTGGCTGGCTCATCATCTTGAGAAAAGGGGTGACTGACCACAGCCTTGCTGTGCCTCATCTTCCCACGGGTGGCCACAGGCTGTCCCCCTTAGCCCCCATGCCAAATTGCTCATCTATCCCTGTTTCTGACCCTCTCTGAGCTGTGAGGGGATGAAGCAGGTAAAGCTGCTCCATGAGGAGGATTCATGGAAGGAAAATTCATGTGGTTTTCTTTTCTGCTTCGTAAAACTGCTTTCCACAAAAACCCATTTAGGGCAAGTGTGAGAGGGTGGGCTTTCAGGTGTGTGTGTGTGGTGTGGGGGGAGCGGTGGAATGCCAGAAAGATGAAGGAACTGCTGAGGCTGGGGGGAAAGGTCAGCAAGGTAGTGAGCAGGAATAGTTGAGGTGGAGGGGGCTCAGGTAAATTGGAGGGGCTGGAGATAAGCTGTAGATAATTGGCTCCAGCTGGCAACAGTGGGAGACTGGCTCTGCAAGACCAAAGGGTGGAGGAGGCAGAGGTTTACACCTACCCAACAACGGCTGTGACCCCCTGGAGTCCGTCACCCAGGACAAGTGGGCTCATCTCTTGGCTGCCGGTTCTGAGCTGGTCCCTGTGCACTGGATTTTGTTTGATCTTCTACAAAAGGCTTCATTATTATATCCTCATGAACAGACAGAGAAACTGAGGCTTGGGGCAGTTAAATGTATGCTGCCTAACCTCAAACAGTCAGCAGCAAATGGGCCATCTCATCCCCCTCATCACTGCACTGGTATCATGGCCAACGTTCTCCTCCTTGAAATCCTCAGGTCTCTGTCCTTTCTATTCCTTCTCCCTATAATGCTTTATTTACCTTCAGTCTTTAAATGACTCTTTCTTGGTTCAAACATTACTTTTTTGGGAAAAAAAAATTATTTATTTATTTATTTAGGCTTGTCCAGGTCTTGGTTGCAGCATGTGGGATCTTTAGTTGGAGCATGCAAACTCTTAGTTGTGGCAGGGGAGATCTAGTTCCCCAACTAGGGATTGAACCTCCACCCCCTGCATTGGGAGTGCAGCGTCTCAGCCACTAGACCACCAGGGAAGTCCCAAACACTGCTCTCTTAGGAAAGACTGTCCCTTAACACCCCCTGTAAAATACCAGATATTAATATTTATGTCAATCCTACACACAGTAAGTTTTCCATAAATATCTGTTGAATGAATAAGCAAGTTGGATAGGAACAGTTGATCCTTCTAGTAACAACTTTGATTGCAGTTAAATCCTGTGTCGGCAGTGAGAAATTGAATATTTTATGCCATATCAGTAAACAGGGATGTCACAGTTTATCAGCGATTGCAGCCCTCCAAGGTGAGCCAGTGAGCCCTAAGAGCACTCAGGAAGGAGAAGAATACCTACAGTCTAGCAGCCATCCCTGGGTTGGGAAGATCCCCTGGAGAAGCAAATGGCTACCCACTCCAGTATTCTTGCCTGGAGAATTCCATGGACAGAGGAGCATGGTGGGCTACAGTCCATGGGGTCGTAGAGAGTTGGACATGACTGAGCAACTAACATGTTCAGCAGTCATCAGTGACTGCAGCCACTCCCTACGGTGAGCACCAAGGGAGCTCAAGATGTGAAAACAAAGGATACTGGCCCTGGAGAGCTGAGCTGCATAAGAAAAGAATAATTTCAGTGACTCCAGGCTCTTGCATGTTCCCATACATAGAAAAGTGCTAAATTCCTTAACTTGGGATATCTGGTTTTCTTTAATTAACAATCATATTTTGATGTTCAGACTACTTATCTTTTATTGCAAAACTTTTAAATAACCTGTCTCCTCCCCTGCCTCCTCAGAGGAGCAGGTCTCTCAGGGTCATTTGAGATGCTGTCTCCCGGGTTTAAAGTCTTAAAAATTTCCACTGAATAAAACATAACTCTCAACTTTTAGGTTGTAAATAGTTTTTAAGTTGACACCAGGTAGACTGCTTCCACCTGGATGATGAAGGTGCTGTGGGGAAGGGAACCCCATCTGTTGTTTCCCCTGGGGGAGCCCAGTATCTGGGACAGGACCTCTCAAGCAGTAGGTGCATGATTAAATACTGTTGTACTGAATCTGAGGATTGAAGAGGAAGTTGAGGCTACGTTACCGGGCAGAGAGAGACAGGAAAGGACAGAGTCACACGGGTCATTCATTCAGTCACTGACAACTTTCCAGAGAGGATGAAACCCATCCTTGTCCTTTAGAGCCTGTGCCTCTGGGGAGAAGGACCACTGAGAGAACCAGAAGGTCAAGATTACGTCAGATGCTGCTGAGGATTGTGGGCCGAGGTTTCTGGGGATGGGGGAGGTCAGGGAAGGTCCCTTGGAAGAGGTGACCTTTGATCTGAGATCTAGAAAGCATAAGTGTAAGAAGCCAGTCCCTGAAGGCCACGTGTTGTATGATTCCATTATATGAAATATTCAAAATAGACCAATCCACACAGGCCGATAGTGGTTGATGGTTGGTTGTCAGAGGCTAGGGGGTGGGGAGGGGGGAGTCAGGAGTGATGAGTTCTTGAGCAGGGGGTTTCCTTTGGAGGTGATGAAAATGTTTTGGACTGAGATAGAGGTGGTGCTGAATGCATTAAATTCCTCGGAATCGTTCACTTTAAAATGTTAATTTTTCTTGTTTTGTGAATTTCACCTCAAGTTAAAAAAAAAAAAATGCCATCGAGTCTGCCCTGCACAGAGGACTGATGGTCAATTGAGGGATGGGAAGGAAGAAATTGGCCAGAGGACTGGGTTCAACCTGCAGGGGGAATGTGGAAGGAAGGACATGGCCCTGGGTCTGGTCCCAGCCTGTACACACTGCCCTCAGGGAGATGGGGGCGGGGGCCATCTCCGGTGGCCTCAGCCTGCAGCCGCTGGAAGCAAGGTTTCAGTTCCGGCTGGAGACTGAAGTCCGGCTGCAGCAGTGAGAGCAGTGAATCCTAGCCACCAGACCACCGGGGACCACTGGCCAGTGACCAGGCCCCTGGCCCGTCAGCTGTGCAGAAATGAATTTCCACACAGAGACAGAAAGTAGTGAAACAAGTAAACTGCTTATTAGGAGGAAAAAGGGGTACGTGTTGATAGACACACGGGTGGGCTCGGAGAGAGAGTCGCACCCTCCTGGTAGTTTGAATCACTTTTATGAGACATGTCTTCCGGGTTTCCTCTGGCCTCTCATCTTGCTTTTCCTGAGCCCTATCGGATGTATCGCAGCGTCCTCCTGTGTCTGTGCGCATCTCTTAGCCAAGATGAATTCCAGCAAAGAGGCCTATCAGTAGGCTGACATCACTCCAGTTCTGACCTCCAAGGAGCCTTTCTGCACTTGTGTAATCAGGAAGGTCTCCTTGACTTCCAGAATGAGAAATCTGTGGTCTTATCTGGGCAAGGCTCAACTCTGCTCTAGCTTCTGCTATTTTGGAGTTTCTGTTCATAGGGGACGAACTCCAGCTGCTCAGCTTGGGGGCTTATCTATCTTGGGTTTTGTGATGTGCCTGGGTGACTGGGGGTGAAACGCCTGGGTCTACCTGAGTTGACTCACTGAGCAGGTGCGAGCACCCCCCCCCCCCCGCCCCCCGACACACACACACACACACACACACTCTGGCCTGGGTGTGCATGTGTGACATGACATGCATGTACACCTGTGTACCGGGGCCTCCGTGGAGACATGAACCACACATGCACACACAGGCTAACGTGTGGGGGCCCCACAAGTCTCCTCATTATGTGTGTGTGTGGGGGGTGAGGTGGAGGGATGAAGGAGAGAGGAGGCCCTTTTCATAAGGCCTGGGCTGGGCCTCCCCACCCCCATCACCGCCTCTCCGGCACCCACTCTCCCTGTGGTTGCGCAGGCCCTGGGGGGCAGCCCAAGCGTCCCCTCCCCCCACCCTACTGTAAATTCTGAGAAACCCTGTCCGCGGTTTGGCGCATCCCCTCCCCCGCCCTCTAGCAGGGCTGTCCTGGCCACTGTCTTCCTGTCTTGGGGCCTGGGTGGGGGGCTCTAAAGGGGGGTCAGGGGGAATGGCTGGGAGCCACGCCCTCTTAGCCCCGGGGTCTCAGGCCGAGAGGAGGCGGCTCTGGACTGCTTCAGGGATCTTAGCATCCCCTTCCGGGGCCCTAGTCTTCTCTTCTGTAGAACGGAGATAATATCAATTAGTCCCAACCTCAGAGAGACAAGTGCAGGTGGTGACTCGCACTGGGTGGTGAGCGCAGCAGTCTGGCAGGTAGGAAGGGCTAGAGGCTATTATTATCCACTTCCTGCCCCTAGCTCCGCCCCCCTTCCCCGCCACCTCTGGCTTCCACACGGAAGCTTGGTGGTCTGCTACCCAGAATGTCTCTCTCCTGTCTCCCTGGTGAAACCTAGGAATCATTCAAATTTCAGATTCTCTGGAAATAAGGGAGAGCAGTGGGACCAGCCGGATCAGGGAGACAGGGAACCTGGGTTCGAATCCGGCTGTGCCATGGGCGCACTGGGCAGCCAGTTTTCCTTGTGTGCTCTGATGCTCTGTGGTTCTAAGCCTCCTTGATGAACAACCTTGGTGGGCACTCTTAGCCGGTACTCTCCTGCCTCAAGGTTACTCTTATCTTCCGATGCTAAGCCACCTTCCTGGGCTGTTCTTGCCACAAACAGTGGAACTCCTGGAATTTAACTTGCTGGAGGTTTGGAGACCTCCAGAGACTTGCCTCTAATTCTCGTAGTTCTGCCCACTCACCCTCCAAAATGCAGCTTAAATCTGTCCACTCTCCAGCTAGACCTACAGCTTGAGCATTTTCATGGTTTCCCTGAATCCACTTGGTTGTCCCAAGGGCGCTGCACCCCTGCTCTCAAGCCTTCCATGGGCCCTATTGCTCCTAGAAGAAAAAATCTGAAGTCTTCCCTGCAGCTGTCAATTAAAAAAACAAATCTGGACTCAGTAAGTTAGTTAGTGTTAGTCGCTCAGTTGTGTCCGACTCTTTGTGACCCCATGGACCATAGCCCACCGTGTTCCTCTGTCCATGGGATTCTTCAAGCAAGAATACTGCCGGGGATTGCCATTTCCTTCTCCTGGGGATCTTTTTGAACCAGGGATCGAACCCGGGTCTCCTGCACTGCGGACAGATTCTTTACTGTCTGAGCCACCAGGGAAGCCCAGAGGTAGTAAGGAGAGCCTTTATTCAAAAGGATTATGGCAAGGGGAGAGGAGAAAGATGATGCCCTGGGGAGTAGGCTCTGACTGTGGAGTCTGCAAGCCTCCCAAGAGTGAGGCCAGAGGGTGCTCTTTTCATGAAGACAGTGAACAAGGCAGAAGAGGACCAGGTGTAGGGAGGGGATGAGAGAGGGGCAGGATGAAATACCAGATGAGAGGATACTTTGCGCTGGGGCCAGCCTGTTCTCAGTGGGCTGTCTGCTGGTGCTTAAGTTCAGGGATCTGAAGGAAGGAGAGGAGTTAAGCAAAGTTTGGTTGGCAAGCATTTTGTTCTAGTTGGTCAGTGGGGACACCCAGTCCAGCTACTCATTTAGGAGGCAAAGAATGGGAATTTGGAGGATTGGCATCTGGTCTTGTTACAGGCACACAAGAAAATCTGTATTGGGATTCTTCATAGAACAGATAGAATGGATCAGTCTATCTATCTATCATCTATCAATCTTCAATCATCTATCTATTTATCTATCATCTTTCTATCAATCTACAGTTTCATCTGTCTCTCTTTATCCGCTATATATACTTCTATCTATTTATCTCTCTGTCTCTACACAGCTATAAGAGCTTCTCTTGTGGCTCAGAGGGTGAAGAATCTGCCTGCAACGTGGGAGACCCATGTTTGACTTTTGGGTTGAGAAGATCCCCTGGAGAAGGGAATGGTAACCCACTCCAGTATTCTTGCTTGGAGAATTCCATGAACAGAGGAGCCTGGCAGGCTACAGTCCATGGGGCCACAGAGAGTTGGACATGACTGAGTGGCTAACATTTTCACTTCACTTTTCATATAGCTATAAATATATAGATAATATCTATATAATATAGATATCTATAGATCTTAGAGATGTCTATAGACCTGTCTAAATCTTAATATAGATATCTGTATATACTTATACATTCTAGCCAGGCTCCTCTGTTCATGGGAATTCCCAGGCAAGAATACTGGATTGGGTTGTCATTTCCTTCTCCAGAGGATCTTCCTGACCCAAGAATCAAACTTGAGTCTCCTGCATTGCTGACATCTCCTGCATGGCAGGCAGATGCTTTCCTGACGGAGCTACCAGGGATGCCCATACCCATAATATATCTATATATTACATATCTATACTATATATTGGGCTTCCCTGGGGGCTCACATGGTAAAGAATCTGCCTGCAATGTGGGAGACCCAGGTTCAATCCCTGGGTCGAGAAGATCCCATGGAGAAGGGAATGGCTACCCACTCCAGAATTCTTGCCTGAAAAATCACAAGGACAAAGGAGCCTGGTGGGCTACAGTTCATGGGGTTGGAAAAAGTCAGACATGACTGAGTGACTAACACTTTCACTTTCACTTCATACTACATATGTATATCTATATCTATTTAGGTATCTATCCACTTTGATATAATATCTGTCTATAGATCTACCTATAGCTCTAGATATATGTCTGTAGCCTGGAATATCTATTTATTATAAGAAGTTGGTTTGTGTGATTATGGATATGAGCAAATCTCAAGATCTACAGGCTCAAACTGAGATCAACAGGAGAAAGTGAGGTTTCAGGTCAAGTCCCAAGGTCAGAAAACAGATGGTCTCTCAGGCAGGTGGAATTTTGTCTTAGTAGGAGGACCGTCAGCTTTCTGGTCTAGTCAGCCTTCAACTGATTGGACAAGGCCCACCCTCACCAGGAGGGGCAATCTGCTTTACCCAGTCTACAGATTGAAATGTTAGTTCATGCACAAACACCTTCCCAGATGCACCCACAATAATGTTTGACCAAATATCTGGGCCCTGTGGCCCCAGTCAAGTTGAGACATAAAATTAACCATCAGAGCACGTTGTCTGTGGGACTCCTCTAAGTCATATGGGAGGGTGGTTCCTTAGAGTAACTGTAAAAGGTGGAACATGAGAGGTTGGGAAGGGGATTCTTAATCTTCAGCATTTTTCAAGATCACAGAGCTTTGGTAAAGTTTATTTAAAAAAAAAATTTTACATATTTTGGAGTATGTTCTATTCCACATACAGCCAAGTATGTTTATTAAGATTAATTATTTTAATTGAAGTATTGTTGATTTATAATGTGTGAATATTGTCTTTAAACATGTTTTTAATTTAATTTTGACTGTGCTGAGTCTTTGCTGTGGGGTCTGGGCTTCTCTCTAGTTCCCTCACAGTGTGTGGGCTTAGTTGCCCTGCAGCATGGGGGATCTTAGCTCTTTGATCAGGGATCAAACCCGTGTCCCCTGCATTGGAAGGAAGATTGTCAACCACTGTACCATCAGTGCAGTTTAATATTGTTAATATTGAAGTCTCAGGCAAGTTTGATATTGTTGTGCTTCATAAGGGCCTGCATGACCTGCCATCACCCCTCCCTTGCTCCCTCCCACCCAATCCACTGTGATCTCCAAACCCGTCAGGCTGGTCCTTGTGGGTTCCTCAGTCTGGAATGCTCTTCCGTCATCTTCTTGGTTCCTCTCCTATCACCCATCCCGTAACCCTGTTTAATTTTCTTTTTTTCTTTTTTCTTTATATATATTTAGTTGGTTGTGGCGCGTCTTAGTTGAGGCATGTGGGATCTAGTTTCCTGACCAGGGATTGAGGCTGGGCCCCCTGCACTGATAGTGAGGAGTCTTAACTTCTGGCTCACCAGGGAGGTCCTACATCACCTTGTTTAATTTTCTTCAGGGCATTTTCTACCATGTGTCTTATTTCTTTCCATGTTTATTATCTGTTCCTTCCACTGGGCAGAAAGCTCTCAAACTGTCAAGTAAGTGTTGGCTGAGGACTTACTATGTATCAGTGTCCAGACCTCCCAGAAGTCACAGTTCACTGGGGGAGGCTGAAGTGAGTTGTGTCACCTGGACAGACAGACATAGTGTATAATCCTGATACATGTTAGGCTGAAGCCTGGTGCTTGGAGGACCTGATCTGCCTGGGTGGTCACAAAGGGCTTCCCAGAGCTGAGATCTGAAGCAGGGCATAGCATTAACTCGGGAAAGACAGGAGAAAATAAAGTGCTCTGGGTGGAGGGAACAGCTTGTGCAAAGGTCCTGAGGTGAAGGGAAAGTCCCACTGACCTTGAACCCTGTCACCTGGCCCAGTACTCCCTCCACCTCCCCATCCCCATCTGGCAGCCATGTCTGTCCATGCAAAGTTTCAAGAGACCCCAGGTAATAGGGGTGGGAATACATGTGTGATTATGTGAACAGTCCTGCTAAAACCAGAATTTAATTACACTGTGCTTGGGTGGGGTGGGTGTTGGCTGTGTCCCTCTTCTCCTGGGGCAGTGAGCTGGACGGGGGCCAAGAAGCAGCTGCAGGTGTCCCACCGTGGGTATGGGCGGCGGTGCCGATGACTTCCTGGTTTCCATGGGAAGCCCTGTGGCCAGGGTCTCCAGGAGCCTGACCTTCAAGTCTCTCCTTCTTGGGCCAGCCTCATGCACACTGTCTCAGTGCCTCACCGCCTCCCCTGTCTTCATCCACACAGCTGAGATTAGGGTGAGGTGAGTGAGGCATTCTGCCTGACAGCTCAGTAATCAAAGTGAATAAACCTTGAAATATGCTTCACATATGACATTGTGTAAATTTAAGGTGTGCCACACGCTAACTGGATATATCGCTACATTGTAACATGACGCCATTGTAGTAATATTTATACCTCTGTCACTGTCACTGGGGCTTCCCAGGTAGCGCTACTGGTAAAGAACCTGTCTGCCAATGCAGGAGACTTAAGAGATGCAGGTTCAATCCCTGGCTCGGGAAGATCCCCTGGAGGAGGGCATGGCAACCTACTCCAACATTCTTGCCTGGAGAACCCCATGGACAGAGGAGCCTGGTGGGCCACAATCCATGGGGTCCAAAGAGTTGGACACGACTGAAGTGACTTAGCACATATGTACATCATTATCATTATCACCTCTGTTCCATTATTATCATTTCTCTTTAGTGGTTAGAATAATAAAGTTCAGTTCCAGTCTCAGCAAGTTTGATGAGTACAGTATTGTTGTCTATATGCTCTAGACTGTGCATTAAATCTCTAGGGCTTATCAAGTAAATAATATTTCAGTGCAATGTTTTCTGTTGTTTGTTTTGGGGGTTTTTTTTGGTCACATCATGTAGCAGGTGGGATCTTAGTTCTTTGACCAGGGATTGAACCCACGCCCCCTGCAGTGGAAGCAGAGTCCTAACTGTCAGGGAAGTCCCAATGCAATGACTTTAATTGAGAGTGTTTTCTGTGCCATACAATTCACCCTTTGGAAGTGTATAGTTCAGAGGCAGTTAGTATATTCATGAGGTTGTACGGCCATCACCCCTGTCTCCTCCAGAATTGTTTCATCATCCCAGAAAGAAACCCCATACCCATAGACATCACTCTGTATCCCTCTCTACCCTCAGCTCCTGGCATCAATGCACATACAAAAATCAACATTAATGCAAAAAATTCCATGATAAACAAAGTGTCAAATTTTAAGATGCAATCTTTCAGTTGTTCAGACTTATTCAGTCAGTAAGTTGTGTCTGACTCTTTGCAACCCCATGAACTTTAGCCTGCCAGGCTCCTCTGTCCGTGGGATTATCCTGGCAAGAGGATTGAAGTGGGTTGCCATTTCCTCCTCTAGTGGATCTTCCAGACCCGGGGATCAAATCCAGGTCTCCTGTGGCTCCTTCTCTGGCACATGAACTGCTAAGTCACTTCAGTCGTGTCTGACTCTTTGGAACTCATGGACTGTAGCCCGCCAGTCTCCTCTGTTCACGGGATTCTCCAGGCAAGAGTACTATAGTTGGTTGCCATACCCTCCTCTAGGGGATCTTCCTGACCCAGGGATCGAACGTGCATCTCTTATGTCTCCTGCATTGGCAGACAGGTTCTTTACCACTGAGCCACCTGAGCAGCCTGATATTATCCTCAAAGGAGTGAAATGTGGTTTGGGGATATGTGCACAGGCATACGTAGACTGTATATGTTTAGATATGGTAGATACATACTTGTTCTGTGGCATTAAACTTTTATACAGGGCAATTAAAAAATGTCTAAAAATGATTGCTCCTTAATGTGTAATAATGAAATAAAGTTTGAGAACCTCTGATCTAGTAGCAGCCACTACTCAGATTTTCTTCTGAGAACTTCCAGAGATATTCTAGGCATTTTCAAGCAAATACCTACACTTCCATTTATTCATTTTTTTAAAAAAAGATTGATTGATTTGTGGCTACGCTGGGTCTTTGTTCTGCACATGGTCTTTCTCTAGTTGTGGCGAGTGGGGGCTACTCCTCATTGGGGTGTGCAGGCTTCTCGCGGCAATGGCTTCTCTTGTTGTACAGCACAGGTTCTCGGCGCTTGGGCTTCAGTAGTTGTGGTACATGGGCTTGGTAGTTGAGGCTCATGGACTCTAGAGCGCTAGCTCAGTTGTTCTGAGGCATGTGGGAATCTTCCTGGACCCAGGCTTGAACCTGTGACCCCTGCATTGGCAGGTGGATTCTTATCTACTGGACCACCAGGAAAGCCCCTCCTTTATTTATTTATATTTCTAGCATAAATGGTCACAAACCATCCTGCGGCCTTCTTTTTTTTCACTTAGAGTATATCTTGGTGAACACTCCATGTCAGTGAACAGAGCTTGCTGGTCCCTTTTTTAGAGTTATGCCTGGAAAATCCCATGGGCGGAGGAGCCTGGTAGGCTGCAGTTCATGGAGTCGCAATGAGTTGGACATGACTGAGCGACTTCACTTTCACTTTTCACTTTCATGCATTGGAGAAGGAAATGGTAACCCACTCCAGTGTTTTCACCTGGAGAATCAGCCTGGTGGGCTGCCGTCTATGGGGTTGCACAGAGTCGGACACTGAAGCGACTTAGCAGCAGCAGCAGCATTCCTCTATGTTTGAATGAAATTTATGTTCTCATGGATGTGTTCTCATGGATGCTCACATAATGTTGGCAACACATGATGTTGTTTCCAGCATTTTGCCACAATAAAGTGTTGCAGTGTGTGATGGACAAGTGCATTTGCGTCATCTCACATACAAGTGATTGTATCTGAAGGAGAAATTCCTAGAAATGTGATAACTGGCTTGGAAGCTGTGTGCATTTGTCATTTAGGTAGATATTACCACTTGTTCTGCATAGAGTTTGTACCAGTTTCCTTCTTCATCATCAGAATAAGAGAGTGCCAGTTTCTTCAGAGCCTCACCAACAGGAGGTGTTATCAAACCTTTTGATCTTTGCCAATCTGATGGGTTAAACATCGCATTGTGGTGTAGTTTTAATGTTCACTTCCCTTATGAAGATGAGAATCTTCTCTTGTGACTAAGAACCATTTGTTTCTCTTCCTCTGTGAGCTCAAAGTTCATATCCTTTGTTCACATTTTTATGGACTGTTGTAATATTTTTCTTATTGTTTCTAAGAGTTCTTTATATATTAAGGACATTGTCCCTTTGTGTTATGCCCCTTTGTTTATTATTTGTCATTTGCCTTTTAAGATTTTATTATTTTTGAATTGTCATTTGTCTTAACATTGTTCAGGGTGATTTTTACCAGATTTTTTTTTGATGTTTACATGAGATAACTATTTTAGTTATTCCTTTTATGGCATCAGAGCTTTGTGTTATACTGACAAGGGGGGGCCTTCCTTTGATAAGATAGGAGGTGGAAAGGAGCATTCTGAGTAGAGGCAATAGCAGGTGCAAAGATCCTGAGGTATGTAAGTCAGGGTTCTCCAGAGAAACAGAACCAATAGGATGTGTGCATAGAGAGGGAATATCACTTTAAGGAATTGACCCCTGTGGTTGTGGAGGCTGACAAGTCCAAAATCTTCATGATGGCCGGCAGACTAATGACCCTGGAAGCGTTGCAATTTGATCGGAAGGCAGTCAGCTGAAGAATTCCTCCTTTCTTGGGGGCAGTCAGTCTTTGTTTTCTTAGACCTTCAACTGATTAGATGAGACTCACCTGCATTATTGGGGGTGTGATCTGTTTTATTCAAAGTCTACTGATTTAAATGATAATCTTATCTAAAAAAAAAAAACAAAAAACCTTCCCAGCAACATCTAGACTGGTCTTTGAAAACCTCTGGGCACCATGGCCTCACCAAGTTGATACATAAAATAAGCCATCACAAATCTACCCGTTGTCAACCTGACATGCACACAAACTCCTTAAACCATACTTAATCTGCAAAAAAAGGCAATAACAAGATGATGCTTCCACTTAATATGATAAAACTGTCCTGCAAATGACTGAAAACACGCTAACCCTTGCCTCAGAAGAGGAGACAAAGTCCTTGAGGGATGTTTTACCCTTCTCTTTGATATCCTAATTTAAATACTACAGTCTAGGGGCTTCCCTGGTGGCTCAGTGGTAAAAAATTCGCCTGCCAAGACAGGAGACATAGGTTCAATCCCTGGTCTGGAAATATCCCACATGACGTGTGGAAACTAAGCCCATGGACCACTACTACTGAGCCTGTGCTCTAGAGCCTGGGAACTGCAACTGCTGAAGCCTGCATGCCCTGGAGCCCCTCCACAGCAAGAGAAGCCACCGCAGTGAGAAGCCTGTGTACCACCACTAGGGAGTAACCCCTGCTCTACACCACTAGAGAAAAGTTCGTGCACAGTGACGAAGACACAGCGCAGCCAAAAACAAATAAAGAATTAAAAAAAATACTACGATGTGAAGTTAATGATACTTAAACACTATGTTATAAAGTCAACACATCTGTTACACGATATGGAAATAAAAAAGGGAGGAAAACAAAGGTATTTGCTTAATTTATATATATATTATATATTCATCTCCCACAGCTCCTGTATTGCAGGTGGATTCTTTGTCATCTGAGCCACCTGGGAAGCAATTATATGTGTAAATTTGTACTATCCACACATATTCATAACAAAACAGGGGAGAAATTCTCATGACAGTTGTAGTCATTTCTTGTGTAACTCGTCACGTGGTTGTAGCTGATATTTGTAACTACCTTCTGAGCCACCCTTGATACCAAATTTCTCTTAGTCTCCTGGGGTCGCCATAACAAAACACTTAACAGATTATGTGGCGTAAACTTCAGACATTAATTTTTTCACAATTCTGGAGGCTAGGAATTCAAGACTGAGACGTTGGCAGGGCTGGTTTCTTCTGAGGCCTCTCTCCTTGCTTTATAGATGGCCGTCTTCTCGTTATGTCCTCAGAGGCTCTTTTCTCCAAGTGGTATAATAATTTCTCCTTCTTTATAAGGACTCTAGCCATATTGGACTAAGGCCCACCCCAATGGCTTTATCTTAATTATATCTTTAAAGGTCATATCTCCAACACAGTCATATTCTGGGGTGCTGGGGTTAGGGTTCCAATGTATGAATTTGCCAGGGGGAGGTGGTGGTGATGTCACAGTGCAGGCCACGACAGTACCACCTTTGAGGAACAAAGATGTGACTGGTGTGGTAACGATGAAGATGTGCTCAGTCATGTCTGACTCTTTGCAACCTCATGGACTGTAGCTCACCAGGATCCTCTGTCCGTGGGATTCTCCAGGCAAGAATACTAGAGCGGGTTGCCTCCTCCAGGGGAGCATCCTGACCCAGGGATAAAACCCATGTCTCTTGCATTGGCAGGTGGGTTCTTTACCACTAGTGCCAACTGGGAAGCCCAGAAGAAGAAGGTGGTGGGAAGGAAAGCCAAGGAAAAGTTTGGAGAGGTTGGCAGAGGGTTCAGAGCTGTCGTGAGAACTTGGTTTTTTGTTTTCCACCAGAGTGTTTTAAGTTGCATTTTGCAAAAATCCTCTGCAAGGTCTTCTGGAAGGTGAGAGGGGTGACCGAAGTGCCAGTGAGGAGGCTCCCCTGATCTTCCAAGTGAGCAATGAAGGGACCTGGGCTGGGGTGCGAAGGAAGGAAGTGGGTGGTTTTGAAGCCACAAGAAGGAAAGGACTAGAACTTTCCTGGTGGTCCAGTGGTTAGGAATCCACCTACTAATGCAGGGGACATGGGTTTGATCCCTGGTTGGGGAAGATCCCACATGCCTTGGAGCAACAGAGCCCGTGCGCTGCAACTACTGAGCTCATGCTCTAAAGCCTGTGCTCCACAACAAGAGAAGTCGCTGCAGAGAGAAGCCCATGCACTGCGACTTGAGAGTAGCCCCAGCTCGCTGCACGTGGAGAAAGCCCACGTGGGGCAACAAAGACCCATAAATACATAAATTACTTAAAAAAAAAAAGAAGGGAAGGACTTGTGGGTCAGTGTGTGGAACAGATATCAGCCAGTGGGAAATTGATGGAAAGTGATCAACCCACTTTCTCTGGTAGGACCTTCCAAGGAGGGTTTGGTAGGCTGAGACTGCATTTCTTGTTCACTGTGGTTTCCTTAGATTTGAGTAGAATGCCAGACATGTAGTGGGTGGCCAGTGAATGTTTCTGGACTGGATGCGTGAATGACTTAAAACCAGAAGTGGGAAAATTTGATGATGTTGGGTTTGAGAGAGAGTAGACTCCACGGGTGCTCGTGCGCCTGAGGTGGGGGGAACTCAGAGTCTCTGTAGCCCTCAGTGCTCTGGATTGAGGGTGGCAAGCAAAGTGCAGAGGTTTACCTAAGACTCCTGGGAGGAATTGCGATTTCTAACAGATTTGAAGTGGTGAACTCCCCGTTCCCAGGAGTCTGCAAGTGGGAGAGGCACATTTCCAGAGGGTTGTAGAGCAAATCTCTGTCCCAGGGAAGGTTTGGAGCTGGGAGAAGCTTAGTCTGGTCTAAATGAGAGTCCTTTGGGTTTCCCAGCAGCCCTAGGGTCGTGGGGATTTCTGCATCATCACTTTCTGTGGTTTCTGAGACTCAACCTGTACCACATCCCTTCTCTCTGTGTGTGCGCGCGCCTGGCAGTGCCCTGATATTGTGGTGTGGATGGGTCTAGGGTGTCAGGTTTGCTGCAGTCAATGTGGTTCTAAATTCTGTGCTGCGCTCCCCAGTAGCCTTGTGTTTGGAGGGGCTGCCCCCTGGTGGGAAGAATGAGCAGTTCCCCTCACCGCTTCCTAACCTCTTGGGAGCTCCCCTGTGGTCAGGTGGCTAAGACTCTGCCTGTAGTCCCAATGCGGTGGGCCACAGGTTCGATCCCTGGTCAGGGAATTAGGTCCCGCATGCTGCAACTAAGACCCAGTGCAGCAAATAAATAAAAAAAATTTTTTTTAAACTGTTAAAAAAATAAAAAAAGAAGAAGTAGTGCTAGGCGGTGAGTCAGAGGGACACATCTAGTTTGCAAATAAAAATCCAAAACGAAGAGACTCACAGAAACACTCACGGAGAGACAAAGACAGGCAGTGATGCTCAGTAAGTAATGATTGGTTGAAGGCATGAATGAAGGATCCCTTGGAACCAATGTAAACATGGATAAAGCTCTGGAAGCTCAGGCTTAATTCTGTTGATACACTGGGAGGATGTGTCCAGGAGTCCTGATATTCACCAGGCTGGATGGCATAAAGGCAAAGGGTCTTGCCTCCAGCAGGGGCCCAGGTGTCTGAGGATGAGGGTGGCAGGGTGGAGTGGAGGGGACTGAGGGCACCCTGTGGGGAGAATGTCTGGCCCCTCCCCAGCAGGTGGGGTACAAGAGACCACCTAGGGTGTCCTCAGGCAGGTCCCTGAGAAAGTCCCTGGGGTGGCATAGTAGGAATAGGTTGAAAGAGGTTTGGGGAGATGGAGTTAACTTGGAATGAATTACTAGAGGAATGGAAGGAATGGGGAATGGGCAGCCCAGGACGATAGGCCCCTGCAGACTTGTATGGGGGTGGCAGGAGGGAGCCAGGGTCCGGGGGAGCCCCCTCTACCCCGAGCATCTGCCTCAGGGTTACATTGTCCTGGGCAGCTCTTGTGAATGTCACTGGCCATTGGTGTCTCAATTAAAGGGATGGAACCTTGGTGGGGTGGTCCAGGGGTGAGTTCTGGGGAGTCTGAGAACCCCAGGGTGGGTGTTCTGGGGCTTACCATAGGGCAGCCTTGGGAAAGTGTCTTTGGGAGGCAGTTGGAGAATCAGAACACAGGGGTCAACCTAGGGTGTTAGTGGGATCGTCACAGGATGATCCTGGAGACCGGAGCTTTCCTGGGATTATTCCAGGGGCTGAAGAATGGGATCTGGAAGTACACTGAGAAACCATGTGGGAGGGTTTCTGGGGGAGTTGCAGAGCAAGGGGGAGGGCTGAGAGCAGAGGGCACCATCCTTGGGGTGGGGGGGGATGGGGTGGTCTCAGAGCATGGTGTCCTCTGGGAGTACAGATGGGGTGGGGTTGTGGGAGCATCTGGATGGAAGAAGTTTGGGAAAACAGATCATGCAGGGTGGGCAGAGGTGGAACTTAGGGGGTGAGCTTTGAACACGGGATCCTTTAGTGAGTCACTGTAGGGAGAGACCCTGAGGGTCAGAATTGGGATCTTTGTAATGGGTGTGGGGGTTTTCAGCACTTGGGGGGATGTTCAGGACATCAGGGTGTCATTTTGGATAATGAGAACTGAAAGGCCAATGAGAGGGTGGATTTGAGGTGCCCAGAACCAGATATGTCTTTGTGGATGGGCCTGGGAAGTAGACCCCAACCTGAGTTTGTAGGAGACTAGGATCATGGAAGCTGGGTCTGACAGAGTTAAGACGTGATGGTATGTGTGTGTGCAGTGTGGACTGATTGTGGGGGAGGGGGGTTCTGGGAGTCAGAATTGGGGTGTCTCATGGGGCTTCCCTGGTGGCTCAGACCAGAATCTCAGCCTGCAATGAGGGAGACATGGGTTCGATCCCTGGGTCAGGAAGATCCCCTGGAGAAGGGAATGGTTATTCACTCCAGTATTCTTGCCTGGAGAATCCCATGGACAGAGAAGAGCCTGGAAGGATACAGTCCATAGGGTCGCAAAGAATCAGACACGACTGAGTGATTAAAATTTTTCACTTTCATAGCAGGCAGGGAAGAACCAGAGATATCTTGAGAGGCAGACCACCTTGGGTGGGTGAAGGTGAGTCTGTGGCGTGGGAACCAGGTGCCTCGGGATGGGTCCAGCAGTGGACCTGGGCGAAGGCAGGACAGAACCAGCTTGGATAGCAGAAACTTTACTGCTCAGGACTGCCTCCCCGCCACCCCATCTCGCCCACACCCACCCCTGCCCCCAGTCAGTAGCATTTGCGGTACACGATGTAGGGCCCCTGTTCCTCGTATTGCTCCCGCAGGACCCAGCAGGACTGGAAGGTGCGCAGCGAGGCCAGGATGGAGCCCCCGATCCACACGGAGAAATTCCTGGTTGGCTGGGCCATCACCACTACGTGTGCCTCTGGTGGCAGATTGCGGAGCAGTTCTGTTTGGAAGCGCGCCTCGAACCCGGTGAAGAGCGAAGAGCCCCCGCACAGGAGCACATTCTGGGCCAAGTCGGTCCGCAGTTCCGCGGCCACTTTGGAAAGGCTTTGTTGGGCCATGGTGGGGACGCCCACGGGGGACAGCCCTGGGATCTCCGGGGGACTGAACAGCAACTCGGGGCACTGGAACAGCTCTTTGCCCAGCGTGACCATCCGTCCGTCTGGCAGCTTCAGGGTTTGGCGGCATTCCAGCTCTGGCCGGGCCTGTTCCTTCAGGAAGTCCGGGGCCACGTAGCAGTATCTGTGCTTGATGTTCTCCACCGTGTCCAGGTCCTGCTGCCCCAGGGGTAGCCCAGAGCCGAGCAGCATCTCCGCCAGGAAGGCGGTCAGGTGGGCGCCCGCCAGGTCCAGGCGCTGTGTGGCATGGGGCAGGTTGTAGCCTTGGAAGACGGGCACGGTGTAGGTGACTCCGTGGCCCGTGTCCACCACCAACCCGCTGACCCGCCCGTGTGCGTAGACCGACAGCACTGACTGAGAAGCCACGTACATGGCCGGGGAGCTCAGCGACTCAAAAGCCACCTCCACCAGCTTCTCGCGGTTGGTGGAGGGGCTGAAGGGCGGGTCGGAGAACAGCAGCGGGTGGTCGCGGGTGGCCACGCGGAGGTCATGCTCCAGCATGTGGCGCCAGATGAGCTCAGCCGCATCCCAGTCCACCACGATGCCGCTGTGTACGGGTTGCACCAGCTTCAGCTCCGGGCGTTTGCGGGCTGCTTCGCCGATGAAGGTTTCCATCAACTGCTGCCCTGAGGTGGCCGGTTTCTGGGGCTGGCAGCCGACGATGGTGGCCACGGTATAGGTGGGCCGGGCCTGCCCGGCGAAGCCCACCTTACACGTGCCTGTGCCCATGTCGATGACCACCGCCCCGGTCTTTGGGGGCAGTCTGTCGCCCACCATGCTGGGGGGTTCCTGAGGGAGGGTGCTTTTTGCCAGGATTGAGCTGAGGTTCAGGCTAGGCTTGGGGATCTCCGGAGAGTCTTGGGGCTCCGAGGGGTTGCCCTGATTTGGATCCATGGCTGTAAGTAGTTGCCTGGGCTGCTTGGCAAAGCTGACTACTTTCCTCTGGGTTGGGGGTGGGGGAGAGATGGGAGTGGAGAGGCTGGGCCTGGAGCAAGCACAGGCAGAGAGAGGGAGAAGGGGCTGCGCCGGGGGTCTGTGACATCATTCTGTTGCTCACAATGCAGAAGGAGGGGGTGGGGGTAGGGGTGGACCCTTCCTTTCTGCGAAAACCCTCTGAGTATTCATCTATTCTGAATTCTCCCTACCCTAACCCACCCATCTCAGTGCCAAATTTGGAGAAGGAATAAGCTAGAAGGCATCCAAAGAGGAACCTCTGACCCAGTGCCCTGATTCAGTAAGACCCAGGAATCCTTCTCTTGGTGCCTTGTCTTTAAGTTATTTATAGTGTGGTCTCTAAGAGCTGCCCACAGTTCTCCTTAGAATATTAAAATATCTATCCTTAGAATATTAATCAGAAAGTGGTTGGTGTTAGGGTGACTTTTTGATTTCTTTAAGTACTTTAAAGTACATAGCTATTTATTTAACTGTGTGGGGTCTTTCATTGCAGCATGTGGGATCTAGTTCCCTGACCAGGGATTGAACCTGGGCCCTGGGCATTGGGAACATAGAGCCTTAGCCACTGGACCACCAGGGAAGTCCCAGCTTTTTGTTTTCCCAGAGGAAACAGAAACTAGCATGGGATGGGAGGCAAAGAGAGACACAGACACCCCCTATACTAGATTCTTTGACATTTCTGCTCTTCCTGCTGCCTGAAACAGCCTCCCTTTCCATTCCTGCAGGGCAGGAATTTGCTCTTCAAATCACAGCAGGAAAACACCTCCTCCTGTAAGTCTTCCTTGATTCCCTCTCCTCTCTCTACTGCCTGGTGATGGTAGGAGCTGTCTGCCTTCACTGCAGGGACTTTATCAGCTTTCTCTTGGTGGAAGGGAGTGTCTGGGGGATGCAGAAGGGAGCTTTCAGGATAGATAGGGCTTCCCAGGTGGCACAGTAGTAAAGAATCCACCTGCCAATGCAGGACTGTGAGTTCTATCCCTGGATCGGCAAGATCCCCTGAAGTAGGAAATGGCAACCCACTTTAGTATTCTTCCCTGGATAATCCTATGGACAGAAGAGCCTGGCAGGCTACCATCCATGGGGTCACAAAGAGTTAGACACAACTAAACGAGTGAAAAACATCAACAATAAATTAGATCCAGATGGCTCAGTGGTAAAGAATTTGCCTATCAATGCAGGAGACACAGGAGACATACACTCAGTCTCTGGGTTGAGAAGATTCCCTAGAGGAGGGCATGGCAACCCACTCCAGTATCCTTGCCTGGAGAACCCCATGGACAGAGGAGCCTGGCTGGCTACAGTCCATAGGGTTGCATAGAGTTGAACATGACTAAAGTGACTTGGTACTCATGCTGGTGTTTCACCTCAAAAAAGAAATGATAATTATGCAAGATAGTAGATGGTGGTAAGCATTTTGCAATATGTAATTGTATCAAATCAATACATACACTTAAACTGACAGTGTTATATGTCAATTATATCTCAGTAAAGCTGGGGAAAAAAAGCACCTGCCATCTCCCCCCTCACCCCCCAACCCCCACCTCCAATGTGGATCTCAAACCCATTGCTTCTTGGGGGAGAACCTCTGCAATTGTAATTATTCTCCCATCTGTGGGTCATCTATCCAGGGGTATGGGTCTTGACTATACCACATCTTTGCCCTTCCTACCCATTTCATTGTGGTTCCTTCTTTTTTTTTTTAAAAAAATTATGATGATGATATCGGCATACTTTTTTTTTCTTCAGCCACGCAGCGCATGGGATCTTAGTTCCCTGAACAGGTGGAATGTGCATCCCCTGTGTCAAAAGTGTGAAATCTTAACCACTGTAGCACCAGGGAATTCCCCTGCGGTTCCTTCTTTATATCTTTAGATGTAGAAGATCTTCTCTGTTAGTCTTCAGGCCTTCCTCATCTTTAGCTGCTCTGTAAATAGTTGCAATTTTAGTGTGCCTTTGGGGAGAGGCAAACTCAAGTCCTCCTACTCTGTCATCTTGGTCACTCCCCATCCATCCATCTTTGATGCAAATCAGTGTGGTAGGTGTTGAGAATCCGAGACCCACCAGCCACTTCTCCATATCTCATTTTCTCTTTCCAACCTCCTGTCTGCATCAATAAATATTGATGTGTTCATGTGCCTTGGGTACCAGCTACACAGAAATGGCTAATAGCAGGTACCTTACCAGCATGTGTCTGTGGTCTATGACAGTGTTACTCAAATTGTGGTCCATGAACTGTTACTGTTTATTGAAGAGAAAGGAACTTTGGAAGAAACCATAAATCAATATCACTAAACTTTCATTCAACTGGTATTTCTTACACAGCAAGCATTTCTCAGTGAAGGAAGCAGTGTACTATATAACCTTCTGGTGCAAGCTCTTTATCTCCAAGCGGACTGTCACCACTTCTTTGAGTACTGGTCTAGAGTTTGAAAAGATCATTTCATGATGAATGTCAAATCCAGTTTGTAAAATTTGGTTGTACCTTGTGCTGAATCGTGAAGCGTTATCCAGACTTAGGCAGAAAGCAATGAGATCAATGCTAAAGTATGCCATGGAGTAAGGTGGTATAACACGCTGCCTGGCATCCTTTCCAACTGGGACTCCAGATATACTGTGACACAAAACTCCCCAGCTGTTGAAGTCTGGATGTTGGTCAAAACCCAGTTTGGTGATGTATTCTCTGCTCTTTCGACTTCTCTTTTCTTTTAATGTTAGTATGTTGAAAGTAAGCTAGATAATTTTCTAATAAATACCTGTATTATTTATTTGTATATAATAAGAGGCTTATTTTGTTAACCAATCCTTTGAACCTGAGACAAAGTGAAAACTTTTGGCAAAACATTCCTTCAAGTGTTCAATATGATTCATTATTTGTATATATTGCAAAATGCTCACCGCAATGAATCTAATTCACATCTGTCTCCATACATAGGTACACATTTTTTTCCCCTCATGATGAGAACTTTTAAGATACACTCTCTTAGGGACTTCCCTGTTGGTCCAGTGGCTAAGACTGTGCTCCCAGTGCAGGGCAGCTAGATCCCTGGTCAGGGAGCCAGATCCCACATGCCACAATAAGACCCAGCACAGCCAAATAAATTAAAAAAAAAGAAAAGATCTACTCTCTAAGCAACTTTCAAACATACAATACAATATTATTAAGCATAGTCACCACTCTGTACATTGCACCCCCCTGACCTGTTTGTTTTATTACTGGAAGAATGAACCTTTTGATCTCTTTCAGCTTTGTTTCAAGCAGCACTCTTGGCAATGTTGTAGGAAGGGGGAACCCTTCCATGGCCCGAAACTGGGCTCTTGTCTAACACTTGGAAATGAATTGTCTGAGGAGACACCTGTGCTGACAAAGCAAGAGATTTTATTGGGAAAGGGAGCCTGGGTGGAGAACAGTAGGGTAAGGGAACCCTTTTATGGTGATGGGATTAGTTTCTGGGTTGTCTTCAGCCAATCGTTCTGTCTCAGAGTCCTTTATGGTGGTGCAGCCTTGTTCAGCCAAGATGGGTGCCAATGAGAAGGATTCTGGGAGGTGGTCGGACATGTGGTGTCTCCTTTTGACATTTCCTGAACTCTTCCAGTTGGCGGTAGCTTATTAGTTCCGTGTTCCTTACCAGGACCTCCTGTTGTAAAACAACTCATGCAAATGGTTACTATGGAGCCTGGCCAGGGAGGGCGATTTCAGTCAGTGTGCATCCCCTAACAGTAACTCAGTCTTGGCCACTCCTGTGAATTCTTGTGGTGAGCATCCGTGATCCGGGTAGCCTGGCTCTCTGATCTCTATCCGTACCCTAAGCTCTGGCCATGGGCACACAATAAACTCTCAACACTAGAACCATCTATGTCTAGACCATTGTATCTCCTGAGTCTTAAAGGCCCCTCAAGAATGGAGTTTAGAGGAAGGAATTTCCTGACCCAGGAAAACTGTCTCCTGACTGTTCGCCTACCATCATTGTCTCATTATTTAATGCAGAGGAAATATCCTGGACTTCAGAATTTTTTTCTTTTGAGCATGGGGCCCATTGGCAGTAATGCATTGCCACACCCCTTCCTCCTAATTAGATGCTCAAAGAAGGGCTTGGCTATCTGTCACATGCAAAGATCCACATCAGTGATGCCCATCCTGCCTTTGGTTGAGATGAGTGAATGTTTTTTCCATTATCCTCCAGGGATAATCCAAACAGCCAGGCTTCTTGGCTTCTGCTGCAACTCATTCTCCCTCTAGCAGAAAGACCCAGAGGGATTGATGATGCAACAGTGCTCTCTGGAGCCTCAGCTCCTAGATGATGACATCTAAGTCTGCAGAGACAGAGGAAACGCTGGTGAAACCCATGGTACTGGAATCCAGGGAGGTTTTATCAGGGACAATCCTAGAAGAAGGGTGTTGACATGCAAATGGGGTGTTGAGAAAGGTTCTTCAGTCTACACACAGACCTTGGTAAGTAGGGCAGAGGACTTGGAACTCAGCCAGCCTTCTGGGGGTCTTGGGGATGCAGGCTTGATTTAGAAGTTAGGCATTAGTGGTGGGATGGAGCCAAAGAACTGACGAAGTTTTCCATGGATATATTGGCTTGAGTCAATACAGGTACTTGAATGGAAAGATGGGTTCTTGTCTATTTCTTTGATATTTGCCAACTGGCAGGAAGCTATCTTATTATATTGAATACTTATTAATTCCCTGTCTGTCTTTGTTGTTATGAACCCAAGAAAGTCAGTCCTCCAGACAGCAGAAAGTCATCTCTATTGATGTGCAGTCCATGTTGAATGTCAAGCCATGCTGATCTTCTAGAGAAGCTCTTGGAAGCTGCCAAGCACTGGTACCTGACCATGGTCTCGGAGCCAATGCCAGAACGACTTGTATGGCATGGGTTTGGGGCACCTTTAGCTCACTTTCTGAGGACTGGCCATCCACAAGGGTGCTTCCTCTGAGGAATTCTGAGTTCTGAGCTCCTGGGCAGAAGAGTGGAGCCTTTTCTCTAAGAAAGAGGCAACATGCAGAGTCGAGAGTGCTCAGAATTTGGACTCCTTAAGACAGATTCCAAATCCTAGCCTGCTTTCTTAACAGCTGTGTGACTTTAGTTAAGTCACTCACCGTTTCTCAACCCATTTGTCAATAACATTAGTTCTAACACAATAGTGCTTCCCTCACAGAATGTGTTCATTCACCTACTGTTTATTGAACAAGATCTGCTGTGGATTGTTGAGCAGGGGTAATTGAATGTGAGGATTAAATCAACAATGTCAGTGACAGGGTTCTGATTATTAAGAGGATGAAGAGTCCAGATCTTATCTGGTCATGGTGGAGAGATATGAGAGTTTTAAGGGCAACCAGAAAGTGAATAATGCCAGCCCCTTTCCCCAGGTCACTCAGCATCAGCAGAGGGCCCCCCAGATCAAAATTTTGGCATCATGCAGGAAAATGGGGAAAGGAAGAGTAATATACAGTTTAGAAACTTGCCAAAGGAGATCCTCTTGGACCCAAATGAGAAGCAATGTTGTGAGTCACAGTAAGATAATCCAGCCCAGATCTGAGTGGATCCTGGCTAGCTGTGCCCAGCTCTTGGAGGAGGTTGGAACTTTTTTTTTCCAAGAGAGATTTTGTAGGGGAACGAGTTTATCAAAAGCTTAGGACACAAGGGAATCACAATCAGAGTCTCTAGCCACCAAAGAACTTCAGGCTAGAGATTCCAAAAACCCAGAGGTTTAGAACCCATCTCTTTAAAGACGCATCAACAGTGGGACCACCTGGGAATCCTGGAAGGAAAGGTAAGTTTGTAGGCACACAGGACTGAGTGTGTGTGAGTGTGTATAACAAATTCGAAATGTATAACTACAGTGCCTGGGAGGAGTGTGTAGAATGCAAAGGAAAAAATGGGAACTTTGGAATCCGATCCTTATGCTATGCTATGCTATGCTAAGTCACTTCAGTCGTGTCCGACTCTGTGCGACCCCATAGACGGCAGCCCACCAGGCTCCCCAGTCCCTGGGATTCTCCAGGCAAGAACACTGGAGTGGGTTGCCGTTTCCTTCTCCAATGCATGAAAGTGAAAAAATAAAGTGAAGTCACTCAGTCGTGTCTGACTCTTAGCGACCCCATGGACTGCAGCCTCCCAGGCTCCTCTGTCCATGGGATTTTCCAGGAAAAAGTACTGGAGTGGGTTGCCATTCCCTTCTCCGAATCGGATCCCTATTTTGTTCAAATCCTGATTCTGTTACTTGTTGCTGGACAAGTCACCAGACTTCTCTGAATATCTGCTTCTCATCCAAAAATTACAGAAAAACAGCAAGACCTATAGTCAGTGTTTCTTTTTTTATTGTTATAAATTATATATAGTTGTTGTTCAGTTGCTCAATTGTGTCGGATTCTTTGAGGCCCTATGGACTGCAGCACACTAGGCTTCCTTCCCTGTCTTTCACAATCTTCTGGAGTTAGCTCCAATTCATACCCATTGAGTCTGTGACGCTATCTAACCATCTCATCCTCTGTTGTCCCCTCCTCCTCATGCCTTTAATCTTTCCCAGCATCAGGATTTTTCCAATACATAATTTTAATACATAAAAATTACCATTTAGATCACTGTCAGTTCAGTTCAGTTCAGTTGCTCCGTTGTGTCTGACTCTTTGCAACCCCATGAATCGCAGCACGCCAGGCCTCCCTGTCCATCACCAACTCCTGGAGTTCACTCAGACTCACATCCACTGAGTCAGTGATGCCATCCAGCCATCTCATCCTCTGTCATCCCCTTCTCCTCCTGCCCCCAATCCCTCCCAGCATCAGAGTCTTTTCCAATGAGTCAACTCTTTGCATGAGGTGGCCAAAGTACTGGAGTTTCAGCTTTAGCATCAGTCCTTCCAAAGAAATCCCAGGGCTGATCTCCTTCAGAATGGACTGATTGGATCTCCTTGCAGTCCAAGGGACTCTCAAGAGTCTTCTCCAACACCACAGTTCAAAAGCATCAATTCTTCGGTGCTCAGCTTTCTTCACAGTCCGACTCTCACATCCATACATGATCACTGGAAAAACCATAGCTTGACTAGATGGATGTTTGTTGGCAAAGTAATGTCTCTGCTTTTGAATATGCTGTCTAGGTTGGTCATAACTTCTCTTCCAAGGAGTAAGCGTCTTTTAATTTCATGGCTGCAATCACCATCTGCAGTGATTTTGGAGCCCCCGAAAATAAAGTCTGACACTGTTTCCACTGTTTCCCCAATCTATTTCCCATGAAGTGATGGGACCAGATGCCATGATCTTCGTTTTCTGAATGTTGAGCTTTAAGCCAACTTTTTCACTCTCCACTTTCACTTTCATCAAGAGGCTTTTGAATTCCTCTTCACTTTCTGCCATAAGGGTGGTGTCATCTGCACATCTGAGGTTATTGATATTTCTCCCGGCAATCTTGATTCCAGCTTGTGCTTCTTCCAGCCCAGCGTTTCTCATGATGTACTCTGCATAGAAGTTAAATAAGCAGGGTGACAATATACAGCCTTGACATACTCCTTTTCCTATTTGGAACCAGTCTGTTGTTCCATGTCCAGTTCTAACTGTTGCTTCCTGACCTGCATACAGGTTTCTCAAGAGGCAGGTCAGGTGGTGGTGAGGAGATACCCCTCACCTCAATCTGATTTCAATGTTGACCATCTGGTGATGTCCATGTGTAGATTCTTCTCTTGTGTTGGAAGAGGGTGTTTGCTATTATCAGTGAGTTCTCTTGGCAAAACTCTATTAATCTTTGCCCTGCTTCATTCCGTATTCCAAGGCCAAATTTGCCTGTTACTCTAGGTGTTTCTTGACTTCCTACTTTTGCATTCCAGTCCCCTATAATGAAAAGAACATCTTTTTGGGTGTTAGTTCTATAAGATCTTGTAGGTCTTCATAGAACCGTTCAACTTCAGCTTCTTCAGCATTACTGGTTGAGGCATAGACTTGGATTACTGTGATACTGAATGGTTTGCCTTGGAAATGAACAGAGATCATTCTGTCGTTTTTGAGATCACATCCAAGTACTGCATTTCGGACTCTTTTGTTGACTATGGTGGCTACTCCATTTCTTCTAAGGGATTCCTGCTCACAGTAGTAGATATAATGGCCATCTGAGTTAAATTCACCCATTCCAGTCCATCTTAGTTAGCTGATTCCTAGAATGTCAATGTTCACTCTTGCTATCTACTGTTTGACCATTTTCAATTTACCTTGATTCATGGACCTAACATTCCAGGTTCCTATGCAATATTGCTCTTTACAGCATCAAACCTTGCTTCTATCACCAGTCCCATCCACAACTGGGTGTTGTTTTTGCTTTGGCTCCATCCCTTCGTTCTTTCTGGAGTTATTTCTCCACTGATCTCCAGTAGCATATTGGTCACATACCAACCTGGGGAGTTCATCTTTCAGTGTCCTATCTTTTTGCCTTTTCATACTGTTCATGAGGTTCTCAAGGCAAGAATACTGAAGTGGTTTGCCATTCCCTTTTCCAGTGGACCACATTCTGTCAGACCTCTCAGCCATGACCCGACTATCTTGGGTGGCCCCACACGGCATGGCATAGTTTCATTGAGTTAGACAAGGCTGTGGTCCATGTGATCAGATTGGCTGGTTGTCTGTGATTGTAGTTTCAGTCTGTCTGCCCTCTAATGCCCTCTCAGTGCCTACCATCTTACCTGGGTTTCTCTTACCTTGGACGTGGGGTATCTCTTCACGGCTGCTCCAGAAAAGCGCAAGAAAATTAGAGATACCAAGGGAACATTTCATGCAAAGATGGGCTCAATAAAGGACAAAAATGTATGGACCTAACAGAAGTAGAAGATATTAAGAAGAGATGGCAAAAATACATAGAAGAACTGTACAAAAAAGATCTTAATGACCCAGATAATCAACATGGTGTGATCACTCACCTAGAGCCAGACATCCTGGAATGTGAAGTCAAGTGGGCCTTACGAGGCATCACTATGAACAAAGCTAGTGGAGGTGATGGAATTCCTGTTGAGCTATTTCAAATCCTGAAAGACAATGCAATGAAAGTGCCGCATTCAATATGTCAGCAAATTTGGAAAACTCAGCAGTGGCCACAGGACTGGAAAAGATCAGTTTTCATTCCAATCCCAAAGAAAAGCAATGGCAAAGAATGCTCAAACTACTGCACAATTGCACTCATCTCACACGCTAGTAAAGTAATGCTCAAAATTCTCCAAGCCAGGCTTCAGCAATACGTGAACTGTGAACTTCCAGATGTTCAATCTGGTTTTAGAAAAGGCAGAGGAACCAGAGATCAAATTGCCAACATCTGCTGGGTCATTGAAAAAGCAAGAGAGTTCCAGAAAAACATCTATTTCTGCTTTATTGACTATGCCAAAGCCTTTGACTGTGTAGATCACAATAAACTGTGGAAAATTCTGAAAGAGATGGGAATACCAGACCACCTGACCTGCTTCTTGAGAAACCTGTATGCAGGTCAGGAAGCAACAGTTAGGACTGGATATGGAACAACAGACTGGTTCCAAAGAGGAAAAGGAGTACGTCAAGGCTGTATATTGTCATCCTGCTTATTTAACTTCTATGCAGAGTACATCATGAGGAACGCTGGGCTGGAGGAAGCACAAGCTGGAATCAAGATTTCTGGGATAAATATCAATAACCTCAGATATGCAGATGACACCACCCTTATGGCAGAAAATGAAGAACTAAAGAGCCTCTTGATGAAGGTGAAAGAGGAGAGTGGAAAAGTTGGCTTAAAGCTCAACATTCAGAAAACTAAGATCATGGCATCCGGTCCCATTACTTTTGGCAAATATATGGGGAAACAGTGGAAACAGTGTCAGACTTTATTTTTGGGGGCTCCAAAATCACTGCAGATAGTGATTGCAGCCATGAAATTAAAAGATGCTTACTCCTTGGAAGGAAGGTTATGACCAACCTAGACAGCATATTAAAAAGCAGAGACATTACTTTGTCGACAAAGATCCGTCTAGTCAAGGCTATGGTTTTTCCAGTGGCCATGTATGGATGTGAGATTTGGACTGTGAAGAAAGCTGAGCGCTGAAGAATTGATGCTTTTGAACTGTGGTGTTGGAGAAGACTCTTGAGAGTCCCTTGGACTGCAAGGAGATCCAACCAGTCCATCCTAAAGGAGATCAGTCCTGGGTGTTCATTGGAAGGACTGATGTTGAAGCTGAAGCTCCAATACTTTGGCCACCTAATGTGAAGGGCTGACTCATTTGAAAAGACCCTGATGCTGGGAAAGATTGAGGGCAGGAGAAGGGGACGACAGAGGATTAGATGGTTGGATGGCATCACCGACTCAATGGACATGGGTTTGGGCGGACTCCAGGAGTCAGTGATGGAAAGGGAGGCCTGGCATGCTGAGGTTCATGGGATCTCAAAGAGTTGGACACGACTGAGTGACTGAACTGAACTGAACTGAACTGAAGCCATGTCTGACTCTTTGTGACCCCATGGACTGCAGCACTCCAGGCTCCCCTGTCCTCTGTCTCCCAGAGTTTGATCAGGTTCACGTCCATTGAGTTGGTAATGCTATCTAACCGTCTCATCTCATCCTCTGCCACCCTCTTCTCCTTTTGCCTTTGATCTTTCCCAGCATCAGAGTCTTTTCCAATGATTCGACTCTTCAAATCAGCTGGCCAAAGTATTGGCATATTGAAGTGTTAACTGTGAAATAGCCAGATACCCACTATACAGTCAGTGCTCAGTTGGTGTCAGCTCCTCTCAAGATGAGCATAGTGAGTGAACAGAGCAAGACTAGGTTCATTTTGACTCTTAAATAGCCCTTGACACTTTACCAGCTGGGACTGGTAAAATTGGTGACTAGGGTAATTGATTGGTTCCACATTGGCAGAAAATTGTTAAGGATTGTTAAGGATTAGTTTTTAAGTTTTTCTTTATGAAGCCGTAGAAATAGTGAGACATTCCCAGGATTTATTTAATACAATTTTAGACTGGACTACCAGGGAAGTCCCCAGACCATCAATTTGATCCCAGTGCTTGCTCATAAGATTTCTCTTTGATCCAGATTCTCATCCAGGCCACTGGACCCAGATCTTTCTCTGTTTTCTTGCTTGGTTTGTTGATTCAACTCCATCTATTTACCAGTCCTTTTGGAATATTACTTCTGCTTTTGTCCCAGCACCACTCGGATGAGGGGTATTGAGACGTTCTACTGGGGTTGTGTTCTTTGACTTGGGCCATGAAATTGGGACTGCAAGAGTCAGTGGGAACACAACTTTGTAAAGCAACTATGTGTGTGTGTGTGTTAGTCACTCAGTCATGTCCAACTCTTTTTGATCCCATGGACTGTAGCCCACCAGGCTCCTCAGTCCATGAATGCTCCAGGTTAGAATACTGGAGAGGGTTGCCATTCCTTCTCTAGGGAATCTTCCCAACCCAGGAGTTGAACCCAAGTCTTCTACATGTCTCCTTCGAGGCAGACAGATTGTTTTACTGCTGAAAGCAACTATACTCCAATAAAAATTAATGTTTAAAAAAAGTGAAAGTGAAGTCCCTCAGTTGTGTCCGACTCTTTGCGACCCCATGGACTGTAGCCTATCAGTCTCCTCCATCCATGGGATTTTCCAGGCAAGAGTGCAGGAGTGGATTGCCATTTCCTTCTCCAGGGGGTCTTCCCGACCCAGGAATCGAAACCAGGTCTCCTGCATTGCAGGCAGACGCTTTACCATCTGAGCTACCAGGGAAGCCCGTTTAAAAAAGGGGAAAAACTAAATTGCTATTATTAAAAAAAAAAGAGTAGGTAGGTAGCTCTTGACCAACGTGTGGCCAAGTATCTCATTCAGAGGTTCCAGTTATGGTTTTCCCATCCTATGCCTGTGACAGACATTACTAATCAATCATGGCTTTTTCTACCTATTAATCTTAGCTGTGACCTCATAGTTCTCAAGATGGCACTCCAGGCAGCCTTTACCAATCAATAGCCATTGGCACGTGGGATGAGACGTACATACCAGCCCCCACTTGGGCTTCTTGCCATGGGTCTCCAGTTCTTCTTGCAGCAAAAGTATGTTGTGTAAAATATGACAGATATGAATCAGTCAGTGGCTTCTGACTTCATTCTGGTGGGCCTCTTCAGCCGCTCAGGGTCACCTCAGCTACTGTTCTTCCTGGTGGCTGTCATGTTTATCATGGGGCTTCTGGGCAACACCACTCTGCTCTTCCTGATCTGCGTGGACTCCCGGCTCCACACACCGATGTATTTTCTGCTCGGTCAGCTCTCCCTGTTTGATGTTGGCTTCCCCCTGGTCACCATCCCCAAGATGGCCTCAGACTTTCTGCAAGGAGAAGGTTCCATCTCCTTTGGGGGTTGTGCAGCTCAGATATTCTTCCTCACGCTGATGGGTGTGGCTGAGGGCATCCTGTTGGCCCTCATGTCCTGTGACCGTTATGTGGCTGTGTGCCACCCGCTGCAGTATTCTCTGCTCATGAGGCCCCAGGTGTGCCTGCTCATGGTGATCTCCTCCTGGCTGGCGGGTGTGCTCAATGCCTGCATCCAGACCTCCATCACTCTGCACTTCCCCTACTGTGCCTCGCACACCGTGGACCACTTCTTTTGTGAGGTTCCTGCGCTGCTCAAGCTCTCCTGTGCGGACACCTCCACCTATGAACTGGCGCTGTCCACCTCGGGAGTGCTGATCCTGGTGCTTCCCCTTTCCCTCATTGCCACCTCCTATGGCCACGTGTTGGGGGCTGTTCTATGTATGCGCTCAGAGGAGGCCCGCCACAAGGCCTTCACCACCTGCTCTTCACACATCACAGCAGTGGGACTCTTCTATGGCGCAGCCGTGTTCATGTACATGGTCCCGGGTGCCTACCACAGCCCACACCAGGACAACATGGTCTCCCTGTTCTACAGCCTTATCACCCCCACACTTAACCCCCTCATATACAGCCTGAGGAACCGGGAAGTGTGGATGGCTTTGGTCAAAGTTCTCCGCAGAGCTGGGCGCAGGGCAAAGTGATAATCACAGAGGGAGCTGCAGGTGTGATCTTAGTGGTCCTCCATTCCACCCTCTCACCGAAGTACCAATTTATGGTGCAGCTGCTAAGGCCTTAGATCCAAGGCTAAGTGTCTGCCCAGCTTCTTCCCATCCCTTGAGGAGTTGGGTTCATGTTTTCTTGCATGGACTTGTGGAAAGCAATAGTAGCAGTCCTGTATTAAAAAGAAATATACTTTTAGTGTATTCTTGCCCTATTTTTAGCACTATTTACATGAATGGAAGGGTGACTTCCATTCATGGCTCAGACGGTAAAGAAATTGCCTGCAATGCAGGAGACTCAGGTTCCATCCCTGGGTTGGGAAGACACCCTGGAGAAGAGAATGGTTACACACTCCAGTATTCTTACCTGCAGGCTTCCATGAGAAGCCTGGCAGGCTACAGTTCATGGGGTCACAAAGAGTCTGACACGACTGAGTGACTAACACACACGCATGAATGGAAGACCCTACTTTGTAAACTTGAGATTTCCTTGTTATCGAATTGATAATTATACTAGTAATAATTAACGTTTTTGACCAATTGATCTACTGAGTAAATGTTATTTTGTCCTCATGACAGCTTTTGAGATGTAGTGACTATGATGTGTTATGTGTAAGAAAAAAGACTCAAAGAGGGAAAATAAGTTATCAGTGGTCACACTTCCAGGAAGTGGCACAGCTGGGGCTTGAACCCATGATGTTCTGATGCCAAACTATTGTGCTATTTGACTGCTAAGCAGTGATCTGTTACCTGCCATAGGTGTGTGTGTATATGTATAAAGATGGAAAACCATGCATATCTCCTTAAAAAATGAAATATGGAGTGTTTCATTTGGAACCCTAAAAAGAAACTCCAACTTTGCTCTTAAGCCCAGCCTTGAAAACAGTTGTAAACAAGAGCAACTGAAACAAAAAAAGCCAAAGTGTAAATATTGAACATAAATCATTAGTCTGCTTCATGTTCATTAGACATCCAAACTTTATTTTGCCCTTGGTTAGATAACTAAAATAAGTGCTTGATTTTTAAAAAATAGATTTAAAACTATATATTTCCTAAAGAAATAATATTTGCTTTTCTCTTTATTTCTTCCTACTTTAATTGATATTCTTTTGTTCTTTTAAAAAGATTCTTCATTTTTAAAATTAAGTTAAATACTTTGCATGAGTTAAAAAATGTTTTCAGTGAAATATTTCTTCTCAATGATCTGCCTCTTGAGAAACCTATATGCAGGTCAGGAAGCAACAGTTAGAACTGGACATGGAACAACAGACTGCTTCCAAATAGGAAAAGGAGTACGTCAAGTCTGTATATTGTCACCCTGCTTATTTTACTTCTATGCAGAGTACATCATGAGAAACACTGGGCTGGATGAAGCACAAGCTGGAATCAAGATTGCTGGGAGAAATATCAATAACCTCAGATATGCAGATGACACCACTCTTATGGCAGAAAGTGAAGAGGAACTAAAAAGCCTCTTGATGAAAATGAAAGAGGAGAGTGGAAAAGTTGGCTTAAAGCCCAACATTCAGAAAACAAAGATCATGGCATCTGGTCCCATCACTTCATGGGAAATAGATGGGGAAACAGTGGAAACAGTGTCAGACTTTATTTTTGGGCTCCAAAATCACTGCAGATGGTGATTGCAGCCATGAAATTAAAAGACGCTTACTCCTTGGGAGGAAAGTTATGACCAACCTAGACAGCATATTAAAAAGCAGAGACATTACTTTGCCAACAAAGGTCTGTCTAGTCAAGGCTATGGTTTTTCCTATGGTCAGGTATGGATGTGAGAGCTGGACTGTGAAGAAAGTTGAGCACTGAAGAATTGATGCTTTTGAACTGTGGTGTTGGAGAAGACTCTTGAGAGTCCCTTGGACTGCAAGGAGATCCAACCAGTCCATTCTAAAGGAGATCAGTCCTGGGTGTTCATTGGAAGGACTGATGCTGAAGCTGAAACTCCAATACTTTGGCCACCTCATGCAAAGAGTTGACTCATTTGAAAAGACCCTGATGCTGGGAGGGATTGGGGGCAGGAGGAGAAGGGGACAACAGAGGATGAGATGGCTGGATGGCATTACCAACTCAATGGACATGGGTTTGAGTGAACTCTGGGAGTTCGTGATGGACAGGGAGGCCTGGCGTGCTGCGGTTCATGGGGTCGCAAAGAGTCGGACACGACTGAGTGACTGAACTGAACTGAATGTATTATGTATTTTCCAGTGATTTCAATATAATAATTCTATGTATTTGGGGGGCCATTTTTTCAGAGTGTTTAAGAAGCATTAAAAGACTTGTTGGTGAAAACTGGTTTCTTGTTTTAATATACTTTATTTATTTGTTTGATGTGGACCATCTTTAAAGTCTTTATTGAATTTGTTACAAGACTACTTCTGTTTTATGTTTTGCTTTTTTAGGCCATGAGGAATGTGGGATCTTAGCTTCCCAACCAGGGATCGAATCTGAGCCCCTGCATTGGAAAGCAAAGTCTTAACCACTGGACTGCCAGGGAAGTCCATTAATGTATTTTTTTAAATTACTTTCAATTAAGGATAATTGCTTTACAATATTGTACTGGTTTCTGCCCTACATCAACATGAATCAGTCATAGGTATAAACATGTCCTCTCCCTCTGGAAGGTCCCTCCCATCTCCCACCCCATCCCACCCCTCTAGGTAGTCACAGAGCACTGGGTTGAACTCCCTGCAGCACACAGAAAATTCCCACTGGCTATCTGTTTTACGTATGGTAATGCATATGTGTCCATGCTCCTCTCTCAATTTTTCCCATCCTCTCCTTCCCCCACTGTGTTCACAAGCCTGTTCTCTATGTCTGTGACTCCATTGTTGCCCTGCAAATGGATTCATCAATACCATCTTTCTAGATTCCATATATATGCGCGTACTGTTAAAATTGAACCATAGATCATGTATAATAGTATGTTAGTTTTAGGTGTACAATATAGTGATCCAACAATCAAATACACTGCAAAATGATCACTGTGAGAAGTTCAGTAAGTTCTCTCACTCTCCAAAATTATTAGTGTTATTGACTGTATCTCTTGTGCTGTATATTATATCCCCATGACCTATTTATTTCATCAATAGAAGCTTGTCTTTCTTAATCCCCTTCACCTAGTTTGCCCAGCCCCCAATCCCCTCCCTCTGGCAACCGCCAGTTTGCTCTGTATCTGTTTTGTTTGTTTTTAGATTCCACATATTAGTCAGATTATACAGTATTTGTCTTTCTATGTCTGACTTATTTCACTTTGCATAATACTGTCCTGATTCATCTGTATTGTTGCAAATGGCAAGATTTCATTTTTTTTTGTTGCTGAGTAATATTCCATTTTATGTACATACCACATCCTCTTTATCCATTCATCTATTTAAAAATATTTTTAGATTTTTAATTGGAGTATAATTGCTTTACAATGTTGTGTTGGTTTCTGCCATACAATAGCATGCCATACAACAGCCATAAGCATATATATATCCCCTCCCTCTTGAGCCTCCCTCCCATCCCTCCTCCATTTGTCTACTGATAAGACATTTAGAATGTAAGTTCAAAACACTAAGTAATTCGTGAGCCCAACTCTCCTGTAGACTTTAACATAAAATGAAGAAAGATTATGGTAAATAAATATTGAGATTTACCATGAAAAGGAAAGATCATGATAGATGCTGCAAAGAGATGTGGGTGAAAGTCAAGTCTGTCTTTCTCAAGGACCACACTCTCCTTTTCTTCGGCACCAATGTAGCCTGTCTCACTGTGTTTTCAGGGCTCTTTCTTGGTTCCTCTCTCTTCCTCACTGGCAATCCTACTGGCCCTTAAGGCCAGAGTCAGTCTCTCCTCTTACTTCTTACCGTATACATCTGACTCTTGCTATCTGCTGAGGTTACTTGTTTCTTGCAGACAGGCTGTGAGAGATCCCAGCTGGTTCCTGGACTCCTCTATAGCTGATATGGACACCACGGGGGGTGTCAGGGCTGGTGTGCACACACCTACCCATCCTTAGGTTGGTCCAGACTTTCACCTGAACTACTTGGTGGAATTGCTGTTAAGGCATTTGTAAAATCCAAAGAACTTTCACCTTCTTCGTGGCTGCAAGTAGGAGTCCTTGCGTTCTCTTGTTCTCCAAGGTCTCCCCCCTTTGGCTGTCACCTGAGCTCACTGTCAGCCTGGAAAGCTATTCTAGTCACTGATCTCTGGAATATGCAGCTGATCAGTCTTCTCCCCCCCCCCCCCACCTTTTTTAAAAATAATTTTATTTACTTACTTTTGGCTGTACTGGGTCTTTATTGCTGCTCAGGCTTTTCTCCAGTTGCGAAGAGCTGGGGCTACTCTCTAGTTTCAGTGCTTGGGTTTCTCACTGTGTTGGTTTCTCTTGTGGAGCACAGGATCTAGAGCACAGGCTCAGTAGTTGTGGTGCATGGGCTTAGTTGCTCTGAGGTATGTGAGATCTTCCTGGACCAGGGATTGAACCCACTTATGCATTGGCAGATGGATTCGTTACCACTGGACCACCAGGGAAGCTCTGGTCAGTCTTCTTGAGTGTCTAGAGCTTCAGCCAGTTTTCTGCTTGGCCTGTTTCATGGTCTCGTTGCTTCCTCTGTGAAGTCGGTGTGGAGCCCTATACCACAGTCACAGGTGTGGAACTTTGTACCAAGGTCACAGGACAAGAATCTCTGGAATTAACCAAGCTCCATAGCAAATGTTGTCATGAACATCCTGATCTAAACTAGCTAATTCTCTGACCTTCATATTGCAGGTTTCCCAGATAGCGCTAGAGGTAAAGAATCTGCCTGCCAATGCAGGAGACATAAGAGACTCAGATTCCATCCCTGGGTCAAGAATATCCTCTGGAGAAGGAAATGGCAACCCACTCCAGTATTCTTACCCAGAGAATCCCATGGACAGAGGAGTCTGGGGGGCCACAGTCCATGAGATCACAAAGAGTCTGACACTACTGAACTTTTGAGCACACCATTACCCACCTGCAGCATCCTAAAGCAAAAATGTTAGTCACTCAGTCATGTCTCTTTGTGACCCTCTGAACTATAGCCCACCAGGGTCCTCTGTCCACGGGATTCTCCAGGCAAGAATACTGGAGTGGGTTGCCATGCCCTTCTCCAGGGATCTTCCCAACTCAGGGATGGAACCCATGTTTCCTGTGTCTCCTGCACTGGCAAGTGGATTCTTTACCAGCTGAGACATAATACAGCATACACTTAGGTAAAGATAGCACATTTTGAATGATATACTGCAATAAACTAGGAATTACAGCTTAGATTTCAAATCCTTTTTCCACATAATCCAATTTCGAGATTCTAATCACAATGATCTGTTTAAAATGCAAAACTGATCATTTACTTGAACTTTTCAGTCCTTTTCATTTTTGTCCTTGGCAGATATTTATCCTGTTGTCCTGCGCTAATAACACTGCCTTCTTTATTCCCCAATGTGTCTCAATTTGGAGAAAAAAAGTTTGGTCACCTTTTTTGCAAAGCACCTACTATGTGCAAAGTGCTGGTATAGAACTTGTGGTCCAGAATTAAACAGTGCTGCTCCCATTTCCTTAGTGAAAGGAAATGGTAAGTAGAGCAAAGAGTTCATAACATCATATAGAAATAAATGCTGTGATCAACAGTAAGACAGAGAGAGATGGAGGGAGGGAGATAGTTTAAGTATGAGCATTTATTCACATTTAAGTGTTTTTTCATGTGTTCATGTACATAAACTCTTGGTGGGGAGTGGATTGTCTCCTTCCGGGGTTTGAGGGAGGCTCCTATGCATTGTAAATTCCTTCCAGGTGCACTTTTTTTGGACTTTATCTTGTTTTTTAAATTTATTTGGCTGTACTGGGTCTTAGTTGTGGCACAGGGGTTCTTGGTTGCAGCAAGTGGGATCTAGTTCACTGACCAGAGATAGAACCCAGGCCCCCTGCACTGGGAGCGTGGACTCTTAGCCACCGGACTACCAATAGGATATAAAGTATATTGAAGAGGAGACTTATTTAGAAATTCACTCACATAGTTATGAAAGTGAGAAACCTTGCAGTCTTGTTTCTGAGTCTGATACTGAGCAGGGGTCTATGGGACTCCAGGGCACAAAGCCTTTCCATGTCCCCCATTTCTTTGACTACAGGAAACAGCCTTCATTCAGCCCCCATGACCTTCCCTGAGCCCCAGTGGGCAGATTCAAGCAGTTGTTAATTAAGGAAGGGAGGGGAATGCAAGACCAGGGAGAAATGGTCAAGAGTGACCTTAGAGCAAGGTCTTGTGTTGTTGTTCAGTCACTAAGTCGTGTCCAACTCTTTGCCAGCCCATGGGCTATAGCACACCAGTCTCCTCTGTCCTCCACTATCTCCCAGAGTTTGCTCCAATTCATACCTACTGAGTCAGTGATGCTATTTAACCATCTCATCCTCTGCTGCCCTCTTCTTTTGCCTTCAATCTTTCCCAGCATCAGGGTCTTTTCCAGTGAGTCAGTTCTTCGCATAAGGTAGCCAAAATATTGGAGATTCAGCTTCAGCATCAGTCCTTCCACTGAATTTAATTTCTTTGAGGATTGACTGGTTTGATTTTCTTGCTGTCCAAGGGACTCTCAAGAGTCTTCTAGAGCACCACAGACTCCTACTTACCTCACCACCAACCCAGCAGAATGCAAGCCTGTCACTGCCTTGATCCTTATCACCTACCCCTGACCAAAAGCCCAGACTATAAGACCTCTCCCTATTCCCCATCAAGGGGGGTACAGTTCTTGAGGCGCGAGCCTACTCTGGTCCCTCTTTGCCTGGCAAAGGAATAAAGCCACTCTTTTTTTCTCCTTCATAACTGACCTCATCTTTCCACTTGGCATCAGTGCATAGAAAGGCAAGATTTTGGCAGCACTATCTGCAGGCTGGAGAAGCAGAAAGCCAGCGGTAAAATTCAGCTCAAGTCTGAAGGCCTGAGCTCTGAGTCCAAGGGAAGGAAAAGGTGGACATCCCAGTTCAAGAAAAGAGAATGGATTCACCCTTCCTTCGCTTTTTTGATCCATTTGGCCCTCAGCAGAGTGGATGACACCCCCCTCCACCTGCCCAGTATCCTCTGGCACACTGGGGAGGGTGGGGTCTCTTAACTTAGGCTATGGAATCAAATGCTAATCTCTTCTAGAAACATCTTCAGGAACACACTCAGAATTAATACACAACCTGCTAACTGGGCATTCCCTAGCCCAGTCATGCTGCTTCCTATAATTAAACATCACATGTTGTATTATCCACCCAACACCTATATAAACAGAACAAGGTGACCTAGGTGATTTTATTTTTAAATTTTTTTTATATTTTTTTAAACTCTTTTGGGCTTCCCTGGTGGCTCAGATGGTAAAGAATCTGCCTGCAGTGCAGGAGACCTGGGTTTGATCCCGGAGTTGGTAAGATCCCCTGGAGAAGAAAATGGCAATCTACTCTAGTCTTCTTCTTGGGAAATCCTAATGGACAGAGGAATCTGGCAGGCTACAGTCCATGGGGTCGCAAAAGAGTTGGACACAACTTAGCAACAAAACAACAAAATACATTGTTGTGGAAGGACTGATACATGGCTGCAGCTTAATGTTCACTAATGATTACTTTCTGCACATCATTGGGGTATAAATGATTATATAATTTTAAATTAAAAAAATTTTATAGGTGTATAATTGCTTTACAGTTTTGTATTAGTTTCTGCTGTACAACAACATGAATCAACCTTAAGCATACATATATCCCTTGCTTCTTGAGCCTCCCTCCCACTCCTCCCATCCCAGCTCTCTAGGTCATTATAGAGCACTGGGCTGAGCTCCCTGTGCTATACAGCAACTTCCCACTAGCCGTCTATTTTACACATGGTAGTGTACATAGGTGTAGAAGGCAATGGCACCCCACTCCAGTACTCTTGCCTGGAAAATCCCATGGACGGAGGAGCCTGGTGGGCTGCAGTCCATGGGATCGCTAGGAGTCGGACACGACTGAGCGACTTCACTTTCACTTTTCACTTTCATGCATTGGAGAAGGAAATGGCAACCCACTCCAGTGTTCTTGCCTGGAGAATCCCAGGGACGGGGGAGTCTGGTGGGCTGCCGTCTCTGGGGTCGCAAAGAGTCAGACACGACTGAATCGACTTAGCAGCAGCAGCAGCAGTGTACATAGGTCTATAATTTTAAATATTTAAAAATCCACATTAAAGAAAGTAAACAGAGAGGAAACTGGTTTCTATACTATTTCTATTTACCAAAGAAATTGAAATTATTTCAAAATGTAGTCCACATCAGAATGAAGAAAAAGTTAAATCACAGTCAGTGAAATAAAGATAGTTAAGAGACTATTTAAAGGGCTTCCCAGGTGGCTCTAGTGGGAAAGAACCTGCCTTTCAGGAAATGTAAGAGAGGTGGGTTTGATCCCTGGGTGGGGTAAATCCCCCCGAGGAGGGCATGGCAGTCCACTCCAGTGTTCTTGCCTGGAGAATCCCATGGACAGAGGAGCCTGGTGGGCTGCAGTCCATGGGGTCCCAAAGAGTCAGACATGACTGAAGCGACTTAGCAAATGCACAAAACACTGATTTCTTTGGAATGGCTATTGGCATAGACTTTATAGATTTTTAATAAAGATTTGGACTTTTACTGATAAACATTTAAACAGCCTCTATTATATTGTGTTAAAACATAAGCTTATGGATATTTCAGTCCCTTGGACTGCAAGGAGATCCAACCAGTCCATTCTAAAGGAGATCAGCCCTGGGTGTTCTTTGGAAGGAATGATGCTAAAGCTGAAACTCCAGTACTTTGGCCACCTCAGCGAAGAGCTGACTCATAGGAAAAGACTCTGATGCTGGGAGGGATTGGGGGCAGGAGGAAAAGGGGATGACAGAGGATGAGATGGCTGGATGGCATCACCGACACGATGGACATGAGTTTGAGTGAACTCTGAGAGATTGTGATGGACAGGGAGGCCTGGCGTGCTGCGATTCATGGGGTTGCAAAGAATCGGACACTGAGCGATCAGATCAGACTGAGTGACTTATCTGATCTGATCTGATGGATATTTCTGTGTATAGAAATAATTTTTTTTGTAGAATGTATCCTGACTGAGAGTAAACATTAAAAATGTTGGTAGAAACTGCCAACAGCACTCCCAGACACAAATGTATTACATTTTTTTCATTTACAAGAGTATCTGACAGTGTCAATAGCCTCAAATTCTCAACTGTGTGGATAAAGTTTCATAAATCTCTTCAAAGCCTTTGATGTGAGGGAGGGGTGTGTCCTCTGGATTGGGTTGTCCCCTGATTGGGTTGTCCACTCTCTTCCCCTATAAAAGGAGAATCAGAAGCAGAAGTTCATGTGCTTTCCAGCAAGTCACAGGCTTTCTGAATCTCCAGAGTGGTCAGAGGACAGCACTTGGAAGACAGAGAATCCTGCATAGACCAGAGTTCCAAGCAGGCCTCTTCTGGTGAGTGTGGAATCTCTCTTGATTGCAAGAGAGTGCTCATGTATATACTTTTTTTTTTTTTTTTGCAAAGTCTTTTTAAGTTGGCAGACAATAGCTCTTAAAGAGGTTACCTTGTTGAAAGTTATTTCCTTGGTGTTAGTGTTAGGAATACTGAAGATTTTGTATATTTTTGAGTCTGAAGCTTTTTTAGGATAGTAGCCCAGATTCTTTTCTTGGGCATGCGGGATCTTAGTTCCTAGACCAGGGATCAAACCCCATGCAGTGGAAGCTTGGAGTCTTAACCACTGGACCACCAGGGAAATCCTAGGTAGTACATATATATATTTTTTAAAAACAAAATCACTATGAAGTAGAAGTATTTGGCTGTGTTCTTTAAATAGCTCTCTCTGAGAAGTTGTTTTACACACTATGGGTTTAGTTTTCCTTCCTTTCTTTAAAAAAATTCAGTTCTTTGCTTCAAGAACTATTTGAACCTATTGCTTCAAATAGGTCATCAGTTTGGCCTTCCGCAATTTCTTCATCAACAATTGTCATTAATTTTTTCTCCCTTCTTACCTCTCTTCCTCCATATCTCCTTCTTTCTCTGTCTCTCTGTTGGCCTTACTGATGCTCACAATACTTAATTATACCTGAAACTATAGTAGATATGGGCTTCTCAGGTAGCTCAGCTGGTAAAGAATCCACCTGTAATGCAGGAGACCACCGTTAGACTCCTGGGTCAGGAGGTTCCCCTGGCGAAGGGATAGGCTACCCACTCCAGTATTCTTGGGCTACCCTGGTGGCTCAGACTGTAAAGAGCCTTCGTGCAATGTGGGAGATCTGGGTTCAATCGCTGGGTTGGGAAGATGCCCCGGAGGAGAGCATGGCAACCCATTCCAGTATTCTTGCCTGGAGAATCCCCACAATAGTAGATATTCTTTAGTCTATAACCCTTTTTACTCATTAGGATTCAAATAAACTGGGGCAGTGACTTTAATTTAAACTCAAGGGTTTTAGTACAATGTGGCATATAATTGTTGTTTGGTCGCTAAGTCATGTCTAACTCTTTGCCATCCCATGGACTGCAGCACGCCAGGCTCCCCTGTCCTTCACTATCTTTCAGAGTTTGCTCTAATTCGTGTCCACTGAGTTGGTGATGCCATCCAACCATCTCATGCTCTGTCATCCCCTTCCTCTCCTGCTTTCAATCTTTCCAAGCATCAGGGTCTTTTCAATTTTTCTTCAGATCAGGTGGCCAAAGGATTGGAGCTTCAGTTTCAGCATTAGTCCTCCCAACAGATGCTCAAATGGGATGATCAAATAATTTTCCCTCCAAACTTGGGACTTCTAGATCAATGTTCAGGGATAGTGTTAATAATTATGGCAGGACAACAGAAATAAAATAAAAATTTTAGTTTCTCCCTTTAAAAATATCTTCTGAAGACAGAGATGATGGATTTAAATGAAAGGGTGTGGTGATTAGGTTCACATGTTAACCAGATTATTGTGATTAGAGGTTAAATGGATTACATAGAGAAAGGATTAGAAGCCCTAGTGCCAATTAGACAGTCTACCACAAAAGAGATTTTTATCATTGTATAACTTGAGTGAATTTATTAGAAAAGTTTAGAAAGTCTTTTTTTGAGTTTGAACAGTCTTTTTCAAAAAATATATCTGAGCCCAGTCTAAGGGCAAAGTGAATAAGTGAGTCTATCAGTGTAAACTGCTAAAGTCCACATTACTCTTCCCTTCATTGGGCATCCAACTTAGTGAGAAAATCAAGATAAAGAGATGATGAGCCTGCAAGCTAAGTTGCTTCAGTCTGTATCTATTTGTGAACCCATGGACTGCAGCCTTCCAGGTTCCTCTGCCCATGGGATTCTCCAGGCAAGAAAACTGGAATGGATTGCCATGCCCTTCTCCAGGGGATCTTCCCGACCCAGGGATCGATTACATCTAACCTGCATTGGCAGGCAGGTTCTTTACCACTAGCACCACCTGGGAAGTCTGGATAGTATACATACAATTCAAAATTGGAAACATTAATAGGGAAAGTGCAATATTAATCTTAATGACTGGATCAGGAAAGGTCACTGTGTTAAATGGTGTTTTGCAGGAACATTGAAAGGTGCTCAAGACTGATTCAAAGGCTCCAGAGGCAGCGGCTCTGGAGGTCTGAGCCACATCACCGACTCCCTGTGGAGGTTCCTAGACCTGCCGTTCCTGGAGCAGTAGAGGGCCTCACCCCGCAGTAGAGACCTGCCGGGTCTCTGTTCATCCCACGAGATCTCGCGTTAACCTCGGCTACTGGAAATATGGCTGCAGCGAGTGAACGGGCAATGGAGAAAACTGTGAAATCTGTTCCTGTGAAGAGAGAAAAGAAAGAAAACGAACAAATCCGTAAACTCTTCATTGGTGGCTTGAGCTCTGAAACCACAGAAGAAAGTCTGAAGAACTACTACCAGCAGTGGGGAGAACTCACAGACTGTGTGGTCATAAGGGGCCTTGCCAGTCAAAAATCAAGAGGGTTTGGTTTTGTTACTTTCTCCTCCGTGGCTGAGGTGGATGCAGCCATGGCGGCCAGGCCTCATTCCATTGATGGGAGAGTGGTTGACGCCAAACGTGCTGTTGCGAGAGAGAAGTCTGAAAAACAGGGGTCGCTTGTCACTGTGAAGAAGCTGTTCGTTGGTGGAATTAAGGAAGATACCGAGGAGCATCATCTTAGAGAGTACTTTGAGAAATACGGAAAAATCGATGCCATTGAGATCATTACAGATAGGCAGTCAGGCAAGAAAAGAGGCTTTGGATTTGTGACTTTTGATGACTATGATCCCGTGGATAAGATAGTGTTGCAGAAATACCATGCCATCAATGGTCATCGTGCAGAAGTTGGCAAGGCTTTGTCGAGACAGGAAATCAAGGAAATTCAAGGTCCTAGAAGTAGAAAAGGAGGCCCTTTTGGTTTTAGTGTTTCTTCTAGTGGGGGTGGAAATTTTGGACGAGGGCCAGGAACTAAATTTAGAGGAGAAGCTGATGGATATGGAAATGGCCCCAGATCTAGGGATGGCTGTCATGGGTATGGAGGAGGACCTGGAGGTGGGAATTTTGGAGGTTACCCTTGTTATGGAGGTGGGAATTTTGGAGGTTACCCTTGTTATGGAGGAGGAGGTGGAGAATATGCTGGTCGAGGTCCTGGGTATGGCAACCAGTGGGAATTCTCTGGAGGTGGTTATGGCAATAATTTTGGAAATTACGACCAGCAACCTTCTAATTATGGTCCAATGAGGAATGGAATCTTGGGTGTTGGCAGGAACATAGCGGCCCCATACGGTGGAGAAAATTATGGCCCAGGAGGTAATGGAGGAAGTGGGGGTTATGGAGGTGGAAGTGGATATTGAGCTTCTTCCTGTTTGCCCTGGGCTTCACTATCTGAATAGCAGAGGATGAGAGCCCAGACATAACAGAACAGTTTCAGGTTATTGAAATAAGGACATTAAGAAAACTCTTATCTCAGCCATGAATAAATATTTAGTGATGTGTCAGAAGACCTCAGAGCAGATTCAAAGAGTCATTTTTGTGAATGGACGGGATTATTTAAGAACATTACCTTCCTGTGGAGGAAAAATTGTAAAAAAAAACTGACTTTGAGACAGTTTCCTAGCTTCTTAATTGTTTCTTTCTAGTGAGTGTAGAAGTATTCCTTCTTTGATAATGTTAAATGTGTAAGTTTCAGGTGACATGTGAAACCTTTAAAATGGTTTTTTCTCAAAGTTTTGAAACTATTAGCCAGAATCAGCACAATAGACAGAATGTTGTTCCTTTTATTGGACAAATAAAAATATATTAAACTTGAAAAAAAAAACTTTGTTTCTGTAGAGTTAAGAAGCAGTTGTACTTTTATGATTTAATAAAATAATTCTGAAAGAAAAGCAGTTGTAATTTGTCCTTTTTCATTTATAACTTTTTCACTTTAAAATTTTTATCTCTTAAGTAATTTTTTTCTACTTTTATGAGCTATTATTGATATATACTATTTAATTTACTGTTTATTTTTGCAGCTTCCCAGGTGGCATCAGTTCAGTTCAGTCCCATAGTCATGTCCGACTCTTTGCGACCCCATGAATTGCAGCACACCAGGCCTCCTTGTCCATCACCAACTCCTGGAGTTCACTCAAACTCATGTCCATCGAGTCAGTGATGCCATCCAGCCAGCTCATCCTCTGTCATCCCCTTCTCCTCCTGCCCCCAATCCCTCCCAGCATCAGAGTCTTTTCCAATGAATCAACTCTTTGCATGAGGTGGCCAAAGTACTGGAGTTTCAGCTTCAGCATCAGTCCTTCCAAAGAACACCCAGGACTGATCTCCTTTAGAATGGACTGGTTGGATCTCCTTGCAGTCCAAGGGACTCTCAAGAGTCTTCTCCAACACCACAGTTCAAAAGCATCAATTCTTCAGCGCTCAGCCTTCTTCACAGTCCAACTCTCACATCCATACATGACCACTGGAAAAACTATGACCTTGACTAGATGGACCTTTGTTGGCAAAGTAATGTCTCTGCTTTTGAATATGCTGTCTAGGTTGGTCATAACTTTCCTTCCAAGGAGTAAGCGTCTTTTAATTTCATGGCTGCAGTCACCATCTGCAGTGATTTTGGAGCCCCCAAAAATAAAGTCTGACACTGTTTCCACTGTTTCCCCATGTACTTCCCATGAAGTGATGGGACCAGATGCCATGATCTTCATTTTCTGAATGCTGAGCTTTAAGCCAACTTTTTCACTCTCCACTTTCACTGTCATCAAGAGGCTTTTTAGTTCCTCTTCACCTTCTGCCATAAGGGTGGTGTCATCTGCATATCTGAGGTTATTGATATTTCTCCCAGCAAACTTGATTCCAGCTTGTGCTTCTTCCAGCCCAGCGTTTCTCATGATGTACTCTGCATAGAAGTTAAATAAGCAGGGTGACAATATACAGCCTTGACATACTCCTTTTCCTCTTTGGAACCAGTCTGTTGTTCCATGTCCAGTTCTAACTGTTGCTTCCTGACCTGCATACAGGTTTCTCAAGAGGCAGGTCAGGTGGTCTGATATTCCCATCTCTTTCAGAAATTTCCACACTTGTCATCCATACAGTCAAAGGCTTTGGCATAGTCAGTAAAGCAGAAATAGATGTTTTTCTGGAACTCTCTTGTTTTTTCCATGATCCAGCGGATGTTGGCAATTTGATCTCTGGTTCCTCTGCCCTTTCTAAAAGCAGCTTGACCATCTGGAAGTTCATGGTTCACATATTGCTGAAGCCTGGCTTGGAGAATTTGGGGCATTACTTTACTAGCATGTGAGATGAGTGCAATTGTGCGGTAGTTCGAGCATTCTTTGGCATTGCCTTTCTTTGGGATTGGAATGAAAACGGACTGGCATAGTGGTAAAGAATCCACCTGCCAATGCAGTAGACGTGGATTCAATCCCTGGGTGGGAAAGATCCCCTGCAGAGGGAAATGGCAACACACTCCAGTATTATCAACTGGGAAATCCTATGGACAGAAGAGCCTGGGGGCTTTAGTCCATGGGGTCCCAAGAGTTGGACATGACTTAATGACTAAACCACAAGACCACTATCACTCATTTATTTAGGCTGCACTGGGTCTTCATTGCAGTGCATGGATGCCTCTCTTGTTGTAAAGCACCGACTCTAAGGTGCATGGGTTCTCTACTTGAGGCACACAGGCTCAGTAGTTGCAATAGGTAGGCTTAGTTGTCCTGTGGTATATGGGACAAAAAACAAGTGTTAATTATAGTCATCATGTACATTATATCCCTTGTTGTTCATTCGCTGTGTCATGTCTGACTAGTTAGAACCCTATAAACTGCAGCATGCCAGGTTTCTCTATCACTATCTCCCTGAGTTTCCTCAAATAACATGCCCATTGAGTCAGTGATGCCATCCAACCGTCTCATTCTCTGTTTTCCCCTTCTCCTCTTGCCCTCAATTTCCCCAGCATCATTGTGTTTTCCAATGAGTCAGCTCTTCGCATCAGGTGGCCAAAGTATTGGAGCTTCAGGTTCAGCATCAGTCCTTCCAATGAATATTCAGGGTTGATTTCCTTTAGGATTGACTGGTTTGATCTCCTTGCAGTCCAAGGGACTCGCAAGAGTATTCTCCAGCAACACAGTCTGAAAGCATCAATTCTTTGGTGCTCAGCCTTCTTTATGGTCCAACTCTCGCATCCATACATAACTACTGGAAAAAGCATAACTTTGACCAAATGGACCTTTGTTGGCAAAGTCATGTCTCTGCTTTTAAAAACAGTCAAGGCTTGACATTGCTATTCTTCCAAGGAGTAAGTGTCTTTTAATTTTGTGGCTGCAGTTACCATCAGAAGTAATTTTGGAGCCCCCCCCCAAAATAAAGTCTGTCACTGTTTCCATTGTTTCCCTATTTATTTGCCATGAAGTGATGGGACCAGATGCCATGATCTTTGTTTTTTGAGTGTTGAGTGTTAAGCCAGCTTTTCCCCTCTCCTCTTTCACCTTCTTCAAGAGGCTCTTTAGTTCCTCTTCACTTTCTGACATTAAAGTGGTATCATCTGCATATCTGAGGTCGTTGATATTTCTCCTGGCAATCTAGATTCTAGCTTGTGCTTCAGCCAGCCAGGCATTTCTCATGATGTACTCTGCATTGAAGTTAAATAAGCAGGGTGACAATATACAGCCTCGATGGACTCCTTTCTCAAATTTGAACCAGACCATTGTTCTGTGTCTGGTTCTAACTGTTGCTTCTTTTCCTGCATACAGGTTTTTCAGGAGGAAGGTAAGGTGTTCTGTTATTCCCATTTCTTTAAGAATATTACAGTTTGTCATGATCTACACAAAAGCTTAGTCATATCTGACTCTTTGCAACCCCATGAATTGCAGCAAGCCAGGCCTCTCTGTCGATCACCAACTCCCTGAGTTCACCCAAACTCATGTCCATTGTGTCAGTGATGCCATCAAGCCATCTCATCCTCTGTCATCCCCTTCTCCTCCTGCCCCCAATCCTTCCTAGCATCAGAGTCTTTTCTAATGAGTCAACTCTTCGCATGAGGTGGCCAAAGTACTGGAGTTTCAGCTTTAGCATCATTCCTTCCAAAGAACACCCAAGACTGATCTCCTTTAGAATGGACTGGTTGGATCTCCTTGCAGTCCAAGGGACTCTCAAGAGTCTTCTCCAACACCACAGTTCAAAAGCATCAGTTCTTTGGCGATCAACTTTCTTCACAGTCCAACTCTCACATCCATACATGACCACTGGAAAAACCATAGCCTTGACTAGACAGACCTTTGTTGGCAAAGTGATGTCTCTGCTTTTGAATATGCTATCTAGGTTGGTCATAACTTTCCCTCCAAGGAGTAAGCGTCTTTTAATTTCATGGCTGCAGTCACCATCTGCAGTGATTTTGGAGCCCCCCAAAATAAAGTCTGACACTGTTTCCACTGTTTCCCCATCTATTTCCCATGAAGTGATGGGACCGGATGCCATGATCTTCGTTTTCTGAATGTTGAGCTTTAAGTCAACTTTTTCACTCTCCTCTTTCACTTTCATCAAGAAGCTTTTTAGTTCCTCTTCACCTTCTGCATAAGGGTGGTGTCATCTGCATATCTGAGGTTATTGATATTTCTCCCAGCAATCTTGATTCCAGCTTGTGCTTCTTCCAGCCTAGCATTTCTCATGATGTACTCTGCATAGAAGTTAAATAAGCAGGGTGACAATATACATCTCCTGTTTGACCACATCCAATTTACCTTGTTTCATGGACCTAACATTCCAGGTTCCTATACAGCATCGGACTTTCCTTTCACCAACAGATACAATCACACCTGGGTGTCATTTTCACTTTGGCTCAGGCTCTTCATCCTTTCTGTAGCTATTTCTCCACTCTACCCCAGTAGAATATTGGGCCCCTACCAACCTGGGGGTTCACCTTTCAGTGTCATATCTTTTTGCCATTTCAAACTGTTCATGGGGTTCTCAAGGCAAGAATGCTGAAGTGGTCTGCCATTCCCTTCTACAGTATACCACGCTTTTAGCAGGGACATGCCCTTCAGCTGCTCAGCGTAGCTGGATGAAATGCCTTGTGCTTTGGCTTTCCCACTGCTGGTCCTCAGTGAGCATTTAAACCTTCACTGGCCATCAAGAGTCAGTCAAGATGTGGCCAGAGTTTGAGGCAAAGGCCCTGTTGGAGTGGCTGAAAAGGGGGTCTGGGGAAGTCTGGAACTGATGTTGGAGGATGCCCAGGAGTGGAGGGCACCCCCACCTCTGCTGCTGCTGGCTACCCTGGAGTCGATCCACTGCCTGGGAGCTGCTGTCCACCAGTGGAGCTGATAAGCCGCCCAGGAGCTGACTATATCCTGGCTTTTCCACTGCCACTGGTTGCCCTAGTACTTTATTTATCTTCTTAACCAAAAGTTTGTACCTTTTGGAAACCTTCATTCTATTTCTCTGCCCACAAATTCCCCACCTCTGGTGGTATCTTTTCCTTTGAGATTAAAAAGGAAACTTTAAGTTCATCATATAAATGAGATGCTATAGTATTTGTCTTTCTCTGACTTATTTCACTTAGCATAGTGCCCTCAAGAGATTATCCATGTTGTTGGAAATGGCACAATTTCCTTATTTTTTTTTTATGGTTGAACAGTCTATCGTTATATGTGTATATATATATGTGTATGTATATATGTATATGAGCATGTGTATAGATACATGTATATATGCATAAAATGTAAAATCACATTTTATTTATTCATTCACCTTTTGATAGATATTTAGGGTCATTTCCATGTCTTAGCTATTGTAAGTAATGCTGCAATGAACATGGACTATTCAGGATCATGACTTTTGTTTTGTTCAGATATATACCCAGAAGTGGAGTTGAAATAGAGCAAGTCCCTATAGTCCTTCCCATCCCCCTACCGCATGTCCTCAACCTGCCTATTATCTGTGGGGAAAAAAAAAAAAAAACTTAGCTAGAAGAACAAGTTTAATCATAGAAGTGAGAAAATGCAGAAGCAAAGAAAAGCAGTCAAATAGGACAAAACAGTAATAGTTTAGTCATTAAACATAGTCAAGGAACTTTAGCTCTTTCTCAAGGGCTATAGATAATATTTTGAGCCATATCCTGAGCTGTCTTGTAGATACTGAAGCTCCCACCAAGTGGAATAGGTTAACTGCATGATGACCAGACTGGAGCCATGACAGAAGCTCCCACAGTTGTGAGCACTGGCCTTAAGGAAATGGGAACAAACCAACCCTGGAACTTAAAATCAACTGTGTTTAAAACAATCAAGATGATGTTGGTCAGACCACTGGTAACCAATTTCAAGATTACTGTTAGAGCTGACTGCTGTTTCTACATGTAGCCCCATTCTTCTGCCTATACACTCTATTGCCCCATGATTGTCAAGGGGGGAGTTGCCCTTTGGACAGGAGTCTGCCCTCCCCCATGGCCCCAGTCACTGGCATCCAAAATAAAGTAAATTTTCCTTTCCATCAACCTTGCCTCTTTATTGGCTTTTGAGCAGTGAGCATCTGGACCCCATTTTCAGTTACAGTTTGATGAATTCTGACTCCATATTAAGATATAATTGGAGTCAGAATTCATCAAACTGCAAGGAGATCCAACCAGTCCATTCTGAAGGAGATCAGCCCTGGGATTTCTTTGGAAAGAATGATGCTAAAGCTGAAACTCCAGTACTTTGGAGTTAGGCCACCTCATGCGAAGAGTTGACTCATTGGAAAAGACTCTGATGCTGGGAGGGATTGGGGGCAAGAGGAGAAGGGGATGACAGAGGATGAGATGGCTGGATGGCATCACTGACTCGATGGATGTGAGTCTCAGTGAACTCCAGGAGTTGGTGATGGACAGGGAGGCCTGCCGTGCTGTGATTCATGGGGTCGTAAAGAGTCAGACACGACTGAGGGACTGATCTGAGTCTGATCTGAATATGATCCAAATTACAATGTTCTCCTATCTATTCACTTTTATCGTATCAGAAGGAATAAATTCTCATCACAAAACTGCTTTTTTCTTAAAAAAAAATTAAATCTGTGGAAGAAGGCATTTAAATTATAACTGATATTAAGGAATTAAGTAACTAAGAAGGTTTTGATTCCAAGAAAAGGCTGATTTAGTAAGCTTCAAGACAGTGCAAGAGCAAATAGTCAAACAAAAGCACAGAGTGAAAAATAGACAAGACAGAGCTAAAAGATAAGTGGGAAGTGATGAGGAGTGGACTAGAGAGAAGGTGGGGAGGAATTGATATCACAAGTGAAAATATACGCAAGCATGTTCCAAATGGATGAAATACAACCCACAGATGTAAGTAACTCAACGTCCTTTGAGCAAAAAACAAAACAAAACAAAAACAAAAACACAGGGGAAAGAATGAGATACACTATGGTCTCAATGCCAAAGTTAAATGTAAAAAGATTTTAGACATTTTAGAGACTACAGAGGCTAATTGGTGATGCCTAGACATAAATAAAAACTAAGATAGCAATACAGAACCTTTTTATTTTAGAAAATATTTTAATTTCTCTCTCTCTCTTTTTTTTTTTTTGGCTGTGCTGGGTCTTCACACGGACTTACCTCCAGGGGCAGCACGTGGGCTTCTCTTGCTGCAGCCCATGGGCTTCTTGCTGCAGTGCAATGGGTCTCTTGTACAGATCATGGGCTCTAGAGTGCAAGAGCAGTAGCTGCAGCCCAGAGGCTTAGTTGACCTGTGGTATATGGGATCTCAGTTCCCTGACCAGGGATCTAACCTGTGTTGGAGGGTGGATTCCTTTTCTTATATAATTTTATTTATTTATTTCTGGTTATGCTGGGTCTTCATTGCTGTGTGGGTTTTTCTCTAGATGCAGCGAATGGGGGCTACTCTCTAGTTGTGGTGCTTGGGCTTCTCACTGCAGTAGCTTCTCGTTTTGGAGCATAGGCTCTAGAGCACAGGCTCAATAGATGTGGTGTACCGGCTTAGTTGCTCTGAGCATGTAGGATCTTCCTAGATCATGGATCAAACCCATATCTCCTGCACTGGCAGGAGGATTCATTGAGCCACCAGGGAAGTCCCTGGAAAATGGATTCTTAACCAGTGGACCACCAGGGAAGTCCTGAGAACCTTTTTAAAGTGCTAAAATAAATCTCATGTCAAGACAAAATTCTATACCCAGCATCAAATTGGTCCCAAATAAAGATGTCTGAAAAACTTAAAGTGAAGCATTTCATTGCTGCTGCTGCTGCTGCTGCTAAGTCGTTTCAGTCGTATCCGACTCTGTGCGACCCCATAGACGACAGTCCACCAGGCTCCCCTGTCCCTGGGATTCTCCAGGCAAGAACACTGGAGTGGGTTGCCATTTCCTTCTCCAATGCATGAAAGTGAAAAGTGAAAGTGAAGCCGCTCAGTTGTGTCCGACTCTTAGCGACCCCATGGACTGCAGCCCACCAGGCTCCTCCATCCATGGGATTTTCCAGGCCAGAGTACTGGAGTGGGGTGCCATTGCCTTCTCTGATTTCATTGTTAGTAGCCTTGAATTAGACAAAGTACTAGACAGTGTTATTAAGTCCAAAGGACAATAATTCCAAATTGAAAATTAGGGATGCAGGAAAGAATAGAGTCAATAAAAGAGAATTTAAAATAAATATCGATGAATTTTGGTTTATAAACAGTTCAAGAAATATGTCATGGGGATTAAAATATATGTAGAATTAAAATGCATGACAGCAGTAATAGAAAAGCCAGGAAAGTTAAAATGAAATTGAAAGTATTCTAAGATTTTAGCTTTGAGAAAAGTGGTAAAAATGATTATCTGTATTTGTTGTTTAGTCACTAAATTTTGTCCAACTCTTTTGTGACCTCAGGGACTGTAGCCCACCAGGTTCCTCTGTTCATGGGATTTCCCAGGCAAGAATACTGGAGAGGGTTGCCATTTCTTTCTCCAGGGGATCTTCCCCATCCAGGAACCAAACCTGCTTGAAAGGCGGATTCTTTACCACTGAGCCGGCAGGGAAGCTCAATTATCTGTATCAGGCTACATTAAATGAAGGAATCATAATTTAATCATAATTCATAATACTCATTAATTCATAATTTAGTGCAACCACAAATATTTGTATATGAAAATAACACGTTTATACAGAGAACAATGTGATAATGAAAGAGTTAAGTTATAGTCAGTGAAGTAAAGAGAGTTTAGTGCAAAGGGTAGGGAAAGTCAGATGGTTGAAGTAATTTCGTATTTATTAGTAATTTTCCCAGGTGGCGCTAGTGGTAAAGAACCAGCCTGCCAATGCAGGAGACATAAGAGACTCAGGTTTGATTTGGGTCGGGAAGATCCCCTGGAGGAGGACATGGCAACCCACTCCAGTATTCTTGACTGGAGAATCCCATAGACAGAGGAACCTGTCAGGCTATAGTCCATGGGGTCGCAAAGAGTCAGACATGACTGAACCGACTGAGCATGCGTGCATGCAGGTGAAACACAAATGAACAAAACTACTTTCTCTGGCATGGCTGTGGGATGCAGACATTCCAGATTTGTTAATACAATTTGGGCGTTAATTACTGGTAAACATGTGAATGGTCTCTATCATATTGTGTTAATACATGAGTTTACGGATTATTTTAAAAAAATAAAGCTTTTAACACTTAAACTTTAAACATATATAATACTGTACCTTAATGAGATAATGGATGTCAAAGCTATTGCGGCAATCGTTTCGTGATATAGATGTCATATCATTATACTATTATATTCCCTTTAAACATCTATACTGTGTGTGTGTGTGCTAAGTCGCTTCAGACTCTTTGCAGCCCTATGGACTATAGCCCATCAGGCTCCTCTGTCCATGGGATTCTCCAGGCAAGAATACTGGAGTGGGTTGCCCTGCCCTCCTCCAGGGGATCTTCCTGACTTAAGATTGAACCAACATCTCCTTCAATTCCTGCATTGCAGGCAGATTCTTTACCGCTGAGCCATGGGGGAAGCCCAAACATACATAGTACTGTATGTCAATTGTGTGTCAATGATATCTCATGAAATCAGAAAAAAAAATTGTTATGAAAAAAATTAAAAGTACAAAAAAGTATACATCAAAGAGGACAAACAACTGTGTTTTTCTTCAGAATTATTTTATTGAATCATAAATGTACACCTGCTTTATAACTACACTCTAAAATTTAAGGAACAATGTTATGCCTCATTACAACATACTCCTGGCTAACAGCTTTTCAATATCTGAGAAAAATCTTGCAAAAGTTTTCACATGATCAAAATAAGGATGCTTCTATACTCTGACAAAGACCACTAGAAAAAAATAATTAAGCTAAGAAACCGTCTCAAAGGCATTTTCTATATAGTTTTTCCTCTGCAGGCAGGTAATGTTCTTAAATAATCCACTCCATTCACCAATGGCTCTCTGCAGCTGCTCTGGTGTCTTCTGTCACATCACTGCATGTTTACTCATGACTGAGACAATTCACCCGAAGCTGTCCTGTTACCTCTGGGCTCTCATCCTCTGCTATTTAGACAGTGAGAGAAAGTTGCTCAGTCATGTCTGACTCTTTTCGACCCCATGGACTATACAGTTCATGGAATTCTCCAGGCCGGAATACTGGAGTGGGTAGCCTTTCCCTCCTACAGGGGAACTTCCTAACCCAGGGATTGAACCCAGGTCTCCCGAATTGCAGGTGGATTCTTTACCAGCTGAGCCACAAGGGAAGCCCATGGCAAATAGGAAGAAGCTCAATATCAGCTTTGCCTTCTCAACCCCCACTTCCTCCACTGCCTCCTGGACCAGAGTTTCAGTCTGTAAGTTTTCCCCACTGCTGGAAGTAGTTCCTCAGACTTTCTTCTGTGGTTTCAGACTCAGTTGCTTCAGTTCAATTCCCCATAGTTGAAGGAGATGAGAGAGATCTCAGCAAAGAATGCAGGTCTGAACTGACCTGGCTTGTCCTGGCTCTGGTGAGAACCTAAGGTGCTCCAGGAAAGTACCTCCAGGAGCATCTCCATGAAGACTCAGCAACGCTGCTATGGCCTCTCAGCTCCTGTCTCCCTTGAAGCAATCCTGAGCGATTTTCTATCTTCCTGTAAAACATATCAGTTGAAGAGAGTGACCTTTCCAGAATCAGTCATCAAAATTAATATTCTATTTTCTCTATTAGTTTTCAAATTGTGAATTGTATATGTGTTATCATCTCTTCCTTTTATGTTGATTTTCTCACCTAGTTGAATACCCAATGAAGGGAAGAGTAATGTGGACTTTAATGGTTCACACTGACATTCTTCATACTTATTTATTCACTTTGCTTTTAGAAGGGGATCAGATATATTTTGTTGAAAGAAAGTATTCACTCTCCAAAAACACTTTCTAAAGTTTTATCTGAAAGTCACTCAACCTCAGTTATACCATGATACCACCTTTTTGGTGGGAGACTGCAGTCAACTGTAACTATGATTTTAACATTCTCTCTCTCTTAATCCCTTTAAGACTCTAACCATAATAATCTACTTAAAATGTAAACCTAATCAGTGCACCCTTTCTTTTACAACCCATCACTTCTGTCTTCAGAGGATGTTTTTAGAGGGAGAAAATAAACATATTTTAATCCTCTTGTCCTGCCATAATTATTAACACAATCCCTTTCAACACCCAGTATTTCCCAGTTTGGAAAGAAAATCATGTGATCCTTATGTTTACCGAGTTTACACCTATTACATGCCAAGTTGTGGACTAAGACCCATGATTCAAAATGTCACTGAACAAAGTTGTTGCCCCAATTTATTTGAATCTTCGTGACAGAAAAGATTTTTTTTTACTCTATTCCTAGGTTTATTTAACTCTACACAACAAAGAACCACCACAACATCATCTAAAATGCCACGAAGTTACAAAACCCAAAAGAGAAAATAAATAGTACTGACTGTACAATAAAAACCAAAAAAGCAATGTACACATTGCCAGGGTAGCCTGCAGGACCATGAACAGCAACACAACTGCCCCCGTGGAGGGGTGGTTCTGTGATGACCTGGCAGATCTGGCTCGCAACTTACCAATTTCAGAGAAAGGGAGGGAGTGTGTGTGTGTGTGTGTGTGTGTGTGTGTGTATACACGTGAAAAGAACTATTTGGGGCAGATAACATGGGGCATTTGACCCTAGAGGTCAGAAGAGGACCCTAGCAGGGGAGCAGGGCTAGGATAACAGGAATGGCATCACGACAGGACCAGGCCACCAGATCAGCCCAGCTCATTTGGGACATGGGAAAACGTGTTCCCAGGCCGGGGATGTCCCTCCACCTGGAGCCCCCTGGCTCATCCCTGCTGCTTTGCTAACTATATGACTCCCAGGAACTATAGAAACTTGGACGTTTTCCAGCCGGAACACTGGAGGGCATCTTTACAAGCACAACCCCAAACCAGCAACACCCCTGCAGCCGGAGCTCTGCTGCTCGGGGACAGGTGTCAACTGCTGCCCTCACCTTCGGCAGGAGCTGGAGCTGGAGCCGCTCCAGTGGCGGCGGCGGCGAGGGGAGCAGGGTCGCCGGCGCTCGGGGGACCTGCCCCAAGGGGAACGCGACCTGCTCCTCCTCAGCCTGTGCCACGTGGAGGGAGCGGTGGCAGCATTCTCTGGGGAGGGCTCAGTCGTCTGGGGGTGGCTGGGGCCAGGGGGCCAGCATGGCTGTGGCCGTGATCTGCTGGGCGTCGACTGCTCTCCATCCATGTGCTTGAGCGCCTTCGCAGCCTCTTCCGGACTCTTGAACTCCACGTAGGCGTGGCCTTGAGACGGATGCGCGCGCATCCTTTCTCTGGGCAGGTCGATCGCTCGAACTCTCCCGAAGGTGGAGAATATCTCCCGAAGGTGGAGAATATCTCCCAGATGTGCTCCCTGGTCACCTTCCGGGTGAGCCTCGCTACGTGCACTTTGGTGGGCTTAGGGGCGGGGCTGCGCCGTCTCCTTTCCTTCTCGTCTTGTCCGGGTGGTTTGGGTTTGGAACCCGACCGCCGCCTGTCATCTCTGGGGCGCCAAGGCCTCGGAGAGCCGGGAGAGCTGCTGGAGCTGGAGCTGCGGGACCCACTGGAGAGTCCCGAGAGGCCGGATGCTGAGAGCGAGCCGGAGCCGCGGCTGGAGCCCGCGCGGGACCGAGCCCCGGAGCTGCTGCTACCGCCCGAGGCTCTGAGCCGCTTCCGAGCTTTATCCCTGCCGCGGTCCTTCTCGCCGGACTGCTGGGTAGCACTTGTATCTTTACAGCGATCCACGGACTGCTCGCCAGAGCGCTCTTTGAGTGGGATGGGAGACGGAGTCATCTCGCCTCCGCGCTTCTCAGCTTCAGGAGAGAAAGGGGTTAATAGATTAAAGGCTGTTTCCTACAGTGGTAGGTACGATAGAGTGCTGTGATCATCAATAAGGCCATCACAGAGACAGAAAAAGAGGGAGATATAGAGGAAGAGAAGTAAGAAGAAAGAAAAAATATTAATGACAATTATTGATGATAAAGAGATTGGAGAAATGACACATATGGATCAGGGAGCTGAATTTTTAAAAACATTCTATTGTTTGCTAAATGTTCCCAGAAATACAAGAGCCAGTGATGTACTAGATTATTTTAGCCCAACATCAAAGCAGGTTCCAGGTTGTTTTCAGTTCAGTTCAGTGGCTCAGTCGTGTCCGACTCTGCGACCCTGTGAATCGCAGCACGCCAGGTCTCCCTGTCCATCACCAACTCCCAGAGTTCACTGAGACTCACGTCCATCGAGTCAGTGATGCCACCCAGCCATCTCATCCTCTGTCGTCCCCTTCTCCTCCTGCCCCCAGTCCCTTCCAGCATCAGAGTCTTTTCCAATGAGTCAGCTCTTCGCATGAGGTGGCCAAAGTACTGGAGTTTCAGCTTTAGCATCATTCCTTCCAAAGAAATCCCAGGGCTGATCTCCTTCAGAATGGACTGGTTGTATTTCCTTGCAGTCCAAGGGACTCTCAAGAGTCTTCTCCAACACCACAGTTCAAAAACATCAATTCTTCGGCGCTCAGCCTTCTTCGCAGTCCAGCTCTCACATCCATACATCCAGGTTGTTTTAGACAACATTAAATGTTGGTGGCTCAGACGCTAAAGGTTGTTTTAGACAACATTAAATGTTGGTGGCTCAGATTGCATCTGTTGGCAATGCAGTAGACGTTGTGCGCATGCTAAGTTGCTTCAGTTGTGTCCGACTCTTTGTGACTCTATGGACTGTAACCCTCCAGGCTCCTTTGTCCATGGGATTCTCCAGGAGAGAATACTGGAGTGGTTTGCCATTCCCCCGCTGACCCAGGGATTGAACTGGAGTCTCTTCCGTCTCCTGCATTGGCAAACAGGTTCTTTCCCAGTACCGCCACCTGGGAAGCAGTAGACATTAAAGAAAGCTTTATAGAAACATTAAAATACACAAAGGTACTGGATTAAGTTGGAAAAGAAATGAGGTAAAGTTCGATGTTGCCTCAGAGGATATCTCAGGTAGAGAAATCAAAAAGTGAGAAAAAAGAAAAGACACTGTAAAATAACTTAAAAGTCACCTTGACCCTGGTGTGAGTGATATAGGCAATCACAGACAAAACCCTTACCACAAGTCCTAGCACCACACCGCTGTGTCAGCCCCAGGGCCCATGGACGTCCAATCTGTACTGTCTTCGTTGCAGCTCAGGGCCACCACAGGGGAAACTAAACCACGAGAAGTAGACCCTGTGCTGATGTATCAGGCAGATGGCTGGAACATTCTGTCGTCTTCCAGCTTAAAAATGGGACAGTCTGGGCTTTGTAGTGTCATTTAGTTCAGAACTGCCTTTCATGGGAGCACTGCCTCCTCAGCCCACATTATAAGCACTATTAATAGGAAGAGAAAGAAATCTGAAACCCAGTATGGCAGAGTCTGGGGTAGTGTCTATGCATTTCTGCCAAGGGGTCAACCCAGGCCTCTATCTGTAATAAGGACCCTCCTATCAAGTCTCAGAAAGCTTCTCCACCTCACCAGCCGTGACCAGTGGTTTTCAGAGTGAGAAAATGAATCCTTGGACCATAAGCAGCAGCAGCAGCACCTGGGGAATTACTATTAGAAATGTGGAGTCTCAGGCCTTGCTCCCAGATGTGATGAAGCAGAGACTCTGGGATGGAGCAGCAGAGAGCTGAATTAAAAAGGAAGGAAGGAAGAAAGAAAATACCAGAAAAATAAACGACCCGATCAAAGAAATGGGCCAAAGAACTAAACAGACATTTCTCCAAAGAAGACATACAGATGGCTAGCAAACACATGAAAAGATGGTCAACATCACTCATTATCAGAAAAATGCAAATCAAAACCACAATGAGGTACCATGTCTCGCTGGTCAGAATGGCTGCCATCAAAAAGTCTACAAACAATAAATGCTGGAGAGGGTGTGGAGAAAAGGGAACTCTCTTACACTGTTGGTGGGAATGCAAACTAGTACAGCCACTGTGGAGAACAGTGTGGAGACTTCTTAAAAAAACTGGAACTAGAACTGCCATACGACCCAGAAATCCCACTGCTGGGCATACACACTGAGGAAACCAGAGTCAAAAGAGACACATGTACCCCAACATTCATTGCAGCACTGTTTACAATAGCTCAGACGTTGAAGCAACCTAGATATCCATTGGCAGACAAATGGATAAGGAAGTTGTGGTACATACACACAGTGGAATATTACACAGCTATTAAAAAGAATGCATTTGAGTCAGTTCTAACAAGTGGATGAAAGTGGAGCCTATTATCCAGAGTGAAGTAAGTCAGAAAGAAAAACACCAATACAGGATATTAATGCATATATATGAAATTTAGAAAGATGGTAACGACAACGCTATGTGCATGACAGCAAAAGAGACAAAGATATAAGGAACAGAGTTCTGGACTCTGAGGGAGAAGGTGAGGGCGGGATGATTTGAGAGAATAACATTGAAAAGTGTATTGGAAAGAAAAGTGAAAGTGAAGTCACTCAGTCGTGTCCGACTCTTTTCGACCCCCTGGACTGTAGCCTACCAGGCTCCTCCCTCCATGGGATTCTCCAGGCAAGAGTACTGGAGTGGGTTTCTGTTTCCTTCTCCAGGAGATCTTCCCAACCCAGGGATCGAACCCAGGTCTCCTGCATTGCAGGCAGACGCTTTACCATCTGAGCCACCAGGGAAGACTCGAAAAGTGTATTACCATATGTGAAATAGATCGCCAGTCCAAGTTCAATGCATGAAACAGGGCACTCAAAGCCAGTGCGCTGGGACGACCCAGAGGAATGGAATGTGGAGGGAGGTGGCGGGGGGCGGGTTTGGGGCGGAGGGGACAACATGGCTGATTCATGTCAATGTATGGCAAAACCCACAATATTGTAAAGTAATTAGCTCCAATTAAAATAAACTGAAAAAAAAAAAAAAAGCCAAGAAACTTGTGGGTAAAACATTTTTCAGAGAGAAATATTTAAACAGAGCCTGGGCAAATACTACTTCTACTTCATAGTGATTTTGTTTAAAAAAATATGCCTTCTTACCCCAAGAAAACTTCATACGTACAGATATAAGAACCCTTGAATCTTTGTTAATGCTAACACCACAGAAAAAACTTTCAATAAGGTAACTTTTTATCTTAAGGGCAACTGTTTGCTAAATTAAAGAGATTTTACGTAGGACAAGGGTAGATAAATGGACACTCTCTTGCCATCAATATGGATTCCAAGCTCATCAGAAGAGGCCAGCTTGGAAATAGGTCTATGCAGTTTCCCCCAGTTCCAAGAGCTTTCCTCTGACTATGCCTGAGTTGCAGACAGCTGTGACTCCCTGGAAAGTCTACTGACTTCTGCCTCTGCCTCTCCTTTTATAAGGGGAGAGAGTGGACAACACAATCTAGAGGACACGCTTTCTCTCCGATCCAAGGCATTGGAGAGATTCTGAAATCTATGCCCATAAACACAAGATTCTGAGGCCATTAACATCATCAGATACTGTTGTAGATGAAAAAAAAAATACATTTGTGCCTGGGTAGGTATTTGCAACGTCTACTGATATTGTAATGTTTTCTTTCCCTCGGTTGGGATACATTCTACAAAAATAAGAATGGAAGTTGCTTTCTGCACTTCATAATAGCTTTAGAAGGACCAGGGCTCCAGGTCTTCTTTACAACTCACAAGCTCCCTTAGCAACAGAGTAGACCTTCCTTTCCCTGAAAGAACACTGTGCCTGAAATTTCCTTACTATACCTTGTAACAAACACCAATCTACCTAATTCACCAGAGCAGGTGCAGAGAGTCATTTTGTGAATCCATCAACTTATTTAAGAACATTACCTCACTGTGGGGGCTTCCCAGGTGACTCCAATGAATGAGGTGACTCATTCATCTACCAATACAGAGACTTGAGTTTGAGCCTTGGTTTAGGGAGACCCCCTGGTGTAGGAGATGGCAACTCACTCCAGTATTTTGCCTGGGAAATCCCATGGACACAGGAGCCTGGTGGGCTGTAGTCCATTGTTGTTGTTTAGTTGCTCAGCTGTGTGACACCATGGACTGCAGCACGCCAGGCTTCTCTGTCCATCACCAACTCCCAACCTGCTCTAACTCATGTCCATCGAGTCGGTGATGCCATCCAACCATCTCATCCTCTGTCGCCCCCTTCTCCTCCTGCCTTGAATCTTTCCCAGCATCAGGGTCTTTTCTAAGGATTCAGCTCTTCACATCAGATGGCCAAAGTACTGGAGCTTCAGCTTCAGCATCAGTCCTTCTAATAAATAGTCAGGATTGATCTCCTTTAGGATTGACTAATTTGATTTCTTTGCAGTTCAAGGGACTCTCAAGAATCTTCTCCAACACCACAGTTCAAAAGCATCAATTCTTCAGCATGCAGCCTTTTTTATGGTCCAGCTCTTACATCCATACATGACTATTGGAAAAAAACCATCACTTTGACTATATGGACCTTTGTCTGCAAAGTAATGTCTCTGCTTTTTAATATGCTGTCTAGGTTTGTCATAGCTTTTTTTTCCCCAAGGAGCAGGTGTCTTTTAATTTCATGGCTGCAGTCACCATCTATAGTGATTTTGGAGCCCAAGAAAATAAACTCTGTCACTGGTCCATAGGGTCACAAAGAGTTGGACATGACTGAGCAACTGAACACACACACACACACACACACACACACACACACACACACCTTACTGTGAAGGAAATATGGTATAAAAATGCCTTTTTAGAGGTTATTCACATAAAATATTGGCTACCAACTGAGTAAAAGAAAAACATTACATGTTCACAGAGATTGCAAATACCAGCCCTCCAAACGTATTGAGTTTTTTCATCTACAATAGTATCTGACGGTGTCGGTAACCTCAAATTCTTGTGTTTGTGGGTACAGATTTAGGAATCTCTCCAGTGCCTTCCTTCTGAGAGAGAGAGTGTGTCCTCTGGATTGGGTTGTTTACTCCTTGGGTTGTCCACTCTCTTCTCCTATAAAAGGAGAGTCAGAGGCAGAAGTCAGCGGACTTTCCAGCAAGTCACAAGATGTCTGCATCTCAGGAGTGGTTGGAGGACAGCTCTTAGAAGATAGAGGATCTTGTACTGACCAGATTTCCAAGCTAGCCTCTTCTGGCAAGTGTGGAATCCATATTGAAGGCAAGAGAGTGTTTGTGTGTCTACTTTCGCCTTTTGTAAAATCTCTTTAATTTAGCAAACAGTAGCCCTTAAGACAAGATGTCACCTAATTGAAAGTTATACTCTTTGGTGGTAGTATTAAGAAAGATTAAAAGTTTTGTGTATTTATGTATATGAAGTTTTCTTGGGGATAATCTAATTTTTTAAAAACAAGATCATTATGAGGTGGCAGTGGTATTTGTCTGGGCCCTGAGGTTTTTCATTTACAATAGTATCTGATGGTATCAGTAGCCTCCAATTCTTGTGTTTGTGAGTACAGATTTAGGAATCTCTCCAATACCTTGGATTTGAGAGAGACCATGTCTTCTGGATTGGGTTCTCTAGTGATTGGGTTGTCTACTGATTTGGTTATCCACTCTCTTCCCCTATAAAAGGAGAGTCAGAGGCAGAAGTTAGTGGACTTTTCAGGGAGCCACAGCCTGACTGCATCTCAAGAGTGGTCAGAGGACAACTCCTGGAACTGGAGGAACCTGCATTGACCAGATTTCCAAGTTGGCCTCTTCTGGTGAGTGATGGCAAGAGAGTGTCTGTCTGTCTACTTTTGTCTTTTGTAAAATCTTTCTGTATGAGGTAGATGTAGTGTTTGCCTAGGCTCTGTTTAAATAGTTCTCTCTGAAAAAATGTTTTACCCACAAAGTATTTGGTCTTTTTCTCTTCAAAACTTCACTTCTCTGCTTCACATGCCATCAGTTTGACCTTTCCCAATCTCTTTATCATTAATAATTGTTATTAATATTTTTTCTTTCTTCTTTCTCTTCCCCCATATCTCCATCTTTCTCTCTGTTACTGTGTTGTCCTTATTATCACAGCACTTTACTGTACCTAACACTGTAGTAAACATTCTTTCATCTATGATCCCTTTGCTCTCATTAGGATTCAAGTAAACTGGGGCAATGATTTTGTTAAGTGAAATTCTGAATCGTGGATTTTAGTCCACAACTTGACATATGATAGATGCTCTGTAAATGGGAGGATCAAGTGCTTTTTTCCTCCGAACTGTGGCATCTTAGATCAATCTTAGAGGGGTAATATTAATAATTATGGCGGGACTACAGAAATGAAATGATATTTGTATTTTCTCCTTTAAAAATATCTTCTGAGGAAAGAAATGTTAGGTGTAAAAGAAAGGATACCCTGATTAGGTTTACATTTTAAGTAGATTATGGTGATCAGATTCTTACATGGATTAACAAAGAAAGGAGTTGAAATCTTACTGAAAGTTGATTGATAACAATAAAGGTGATATCACTGTACAACTGAGGTTGATTTTCTGAGAAAAGTTCAGGGAGTGTTTTTGGAGTTTGAATAGTTTCTTTCAAAGAAATATATTCGAGCTCCTTCTAAGAGCAAAGTGACTAAGTGAGCATGCCATTGCAAACCACTGAGTATCCAACTTAGTGAGAAAATCAACACAAAATGAAGAGCTGATAAAACATGCATTTCAAAATTGGAAACTAATAGAGAAAATGCATTGTTAATTTGATGACTGGGTCTGGAAAGGTCACTCTTGGAAATGGTGTTTTGCAGGAAGGCGGAAGCGTGCCTAGAGGCCATAGCAGCATCGCTGGGTCCCCGTGGAGGTGCTCCTAGAGGCATTTTCCGGGGTAGCTGAGGTTCCCACCGCAGAGCCAGGACATGTCTGGTCTGAATTCATCCCTGAGATCATTCTCATCTCCCTCAGCTACGGGAAATCAGGCTGAAGCAACCGAGTCCGTGATGGAGAAAACTTGGAAATCTGTTCCTATGAGAAGGCAAAAGAAAGAGGCCGAACAAATCCGTAAACTTTTCATTGGCGGCTTGAGCTTTCAAACCACAGAAGAAAGTCTGAGGAAGTACTACCAGCAGTGGGGAGAACTCACAGACTGTGTGGTCCTCAGAGACTTTGCCAGTCAACGATCAAGAGGATGTGGTTTTGTCACCTTTTCATCCATGACCGAGGTGGATGCTGCCATGGCGGCCAGACCCCATTCCATTGACGGCAGAGTGCTTGAACCCAGACGTGCCGTCCCAAGAGAGGCATCTGGACAGCGGGGGGCCCACTGGACCCTGAAGAAGCTGTTCGTTGGTGGAATTAAGGAAGATACCGAGGAGCATCATCTTAGAGAGTACTTTGAGAAATATGGAAAAATCGATGCCATTGAGATCATTACTGATAGGCAGTCGGGCAAGAAAAGAGGCTTTGGATTTGTGACTTTTGATGACTATGATCCCGTGGATAAGATAGTGTTGCAGAAATACCATGCCATCAATGGTCATCATGCAGAAGTCAGGAAGGCTTTGTCAATATGGGAAATGCAGCACGTCCAAGGTTCTAGAAATAGAAAAAGAGACCCTTTTGATTTTAGTGTTTCTTCTAGTGGGGGTGGAAATTTTGGACGAGGGCCAGGAACTAAATTTAGAGGAGAAGCTGATGGATATGGAAATGGCCCCTGGTGTAGGGATGGCTGTCAAGGGTATGGAGGAGGACCTGGAGGTGGGAATTTTGGAGGTTACCCTGGTTATGGAGGAGGAGGTGGAGAATATGCTGGTCGAGGTCCTGGGTATGGCAACCAGTGGGAATTCTCTGGAGGTGGTTATGGCAATAATTTTGGAAATTACGACCAGCAACCTTCTAACTATGGTCCAATGAGAAATAGAAACTTCGGCATTGGCAGGAACAAGGCGGCCCCATGTGGTGGAGGCAATTATGGCCCAGGAGGCAGTGGCGGAAGTGGGGGTTATGGAGGCAGAAATGGATATTGAACTTCTTCCTGTTTGCCCTGGGCTTAACTGTCTAAATAGCAGAGGATGAGAGCCCAGATAAACAGTTTCAGGTTTTTGAGTTAAGGACATTAAGGAAACTCTTATCTCAGTCATGAATAAATAGTGATGTGGCAGAAGACAACAGAACAGGTCCAGAGAGCCATTCTGTTGGTGGGTTGGAAGGCTGTATAAAAAGACACTTATGAATTTTATGCAAGTGAATTTGAAAACTTTGATGAAATAGTTTTTTTTTGTTATTTTTGTTATTTTTTTTATTTTTTAGTAAAAGACAAGTTACTTGTCCTCTTCCTGGAGGGGTCAAAGAAAATAATTCTATATCATATAATGAAATTATATTTAAACTTAGAAGGCTTTCTACCAAGAAAACAAAATGCCTTGGAGACAGTTTCTCAGCTTCTTCCTGTTTCTTTGTTGTCGTGGTCTTTGTGAGGTTGTAGAAGCATTCCTTCTTTGATAACATTAAATTTGCAAGTTTCAGGTGACATGTGAAAACTTTTTAAAGATTTTACTCAAGTTTTGAAAAGCTATTAGCTAGGAGTATGTTGTAATAAGAAATAATGTTGTTCATTAAATTTTAGAGTATAGAGGTATGAAGCAGTTGTAGATTTTTTATTTAATAAAATAATTCTAAAAGAAAAACAATTGTAGTTTGTCTGCTTTCATTTATAGCTTTTTGTACTTTAAATTTTTATCTTTGTAATATTTTTTCTACTTTCAAGAGATATGGATGTACAGTACTATATATTTTGAAAGTGTGTAGCATAATGATATGACATCTATATCATGCAGTGATTACCACAATAATATTTAACATCCATCATCTCAAATAGTATTAAAAAGATAAAGAAAAAAAAAAGATTTTTGTGTGTGCGATGAGAATTCTTAAGATTACTCTCTGAACATCTTTTCTAGATATCAACAGCAGTGCTAACTGTACTGACCACAAGTCCATGCTCTGTAAGCACAGTGAGACCAAATAATACCAAAATGTGGGAGTTTGTAGCAGAGAAAGATTGATTGCAGAGGCAAGCAAGGAGATGGGTGGCTCATGCCTTAAAACCCCCCAAACTCCCTGAAAGCTTTCAGCAAAGCCCTTTTCCAGGAAAGGTAAGGGAGGGGCATGGTAAGTTGTTGCAAACTTCTTGTTGTCAGATCTTACCATCAGGGTCACATTCAGGTAATGATTTTCTTGTAAAGTGCAAGTGTTAGTCACTCAGTCATGTCTGACTCTTTTCAACCCCACAGACTGTAGCCTACCAGGCTCCTCTATCCATGGAATTCTCCAGGTAAGAATACTGGAGTGGGTAGCCATTCCCTTCTCCGGGGGTTCTTGTAAATCGCCACCAAACAAATGTTATTCTCTGTTCTGACAAGAAAGGATAAGGTCCCAAGTCACAGCTTTCACCCTCCGAGGTCATGTCCTGGCTAAGAGGTGGGGTTCCCTGCAGGGGCCTGTTACCCTGCCCAAGAACCGTTGTTCAGTACGCAGTCTGGATCCTCCCACCAGTACCCAGGCCAGGCTGAAGAGGAAGATCTCTGCTAGCAGCTTCCTCAGGGCCAAGTCCCCAGACTGCTGCCCAGCCATCATACTGAATGAGCCAGTCACCCAGGACCCAGCTGGCCCTCAGGTTCCTTGGTCCTCCCACACAGTAGGGGCCATGTTCCCTGGCCTGCAACCCATGCAGACTGCTTTTGCAGTAGGTCACAGAGGCCATGGGGATGCGGAGAGGTCCCCCTCCAGCTCAAGACTGTATTAGAGCCCGCTGAGTGCAGCCCTTAGCCTGGAGCTGCTCAGATCAGATCAGATCAGATGTTCAGTCGTGTCTGACTCTTTGCGACCCCATGAATCGCAGCATGCCAGGCCTCCCTGTCCCTCACCAACTCCCGGAGTTCACTCAGACTCACGTGCATTGAGTCGGTGATGCCATCCAGCCATCTCATCCTCTGTCATCCCCTTCTCCTCCTGCCCCCAATCCCTCCCAGCATCAGAGTCTTATCCAATGAGTCAACTCTTCGCATGAGGTGGCCACAGTGCCATTACTTGCCCCACCGTGTTACCAAGCAACGGTTAAGGTGGGGCCATTAGTGGTTCTGCTCAGTCACTGGTTGGCGCCACAGTGGGCCCTTCCCCCAAGCAAACGGATGTCAATGGGTGACTCTTACTTGGCTCATTCAACCAAGGGTTGGTGGAGTGGTGTTCATGAGGTGGAGAGTGAGGTAACAGGCAGAGCTTGGCCTTCTCCCAGGGGCACTCCAGCTCACCCAGCCTATGGCCAGCTGGTGAGCTGGGAGCAGGGGAGGGGGTGGTGGTGCCCAGGGATCAGGCTGGGGACTGTGTCCTGCAGAGCTCTAGAGCCCTCATCAAGGCCTCCCACTAACCTTGGCCCAGGCCTTGAGGTAGTGGTGAACCTCTCCCCCATCCTTGTCTCTGTGACCCGCACCATTTGGGTGGCCTGAGGAGCCTGAGGATTAGGAGTTACCACACGTCCGAGGTCAGGGGCAGCGGCCGAGAGTGCCAGGCTGCGACCGTGCAGCAATGGCCAAGAAGAGCTACCCCGTGTCCGAGGTCAGGGGTGGCAGCTGAGAGGAGCTACCCCGCGTCCGAGGTCAGGGGCATCAGCTGAGAGGAGCTACCCCGCGTCTGAGGCCAGGGTCGGCGGCTGGGAGGACCTACCCCACGCCCCCACACCGGAGGCCAGGGGTGGCGGCCGGGAGGACCAACCCCACGTCCAAGGAGCAGTAGCTGCGCAGGCGCAGGAGGGCCTAGAGGAGCTATCCCACGTTGAAGGTCAGGAAGGGAGGTGGTGAGGAGATGCCCCTCTTCCAAGGTAAGGAGCAGCAGCTGCGCTTTGCTGGAGCAGCCCTGAAGAGATACCCTACGCCCAAGGTAAGAGAAACCCAAGTAAGACGGTAGGTGTTGCAAGAGGGCATCAGAGGGCAGACACACTGAAACCATACTAACAGAAAACTAGTCAATCTAATCACACTAGGACCACAGCCAGCCTTGTCTAACTCAATGAAACTAAGCCATGCCTGTGGGGCAACCCAAGACGGGCGGGTCATGGTGGAGAGATCTGACAGAATGTGGCCCACTGGAGAAGGGAATGGCAAACTACTTCAGTATTCTTGCCTTGAGAACCTCATGAACAGTATGAAAAGGCAAAATGATAGGACACTGAAAGATGAACTCCCCAGGTTGGTATGTGACCAATATGCTACTGGAGATCAGTGGAGAAATAACTCCAGAAAGAATGAAGGGATGGAGCCAAAGCAAAAACAACACCCAGTTGTGGATGTGACTGGTGATAGAAGCAAGGTCCAATGCTGTAAAGAGCAATATTGCATAAGAACCTGGAATGTCAGGTCCATGAATCAAGGCAAATTGGAAGTGGTCAAACAGGAGATGGCAAGAGTGAACATCGACATTTTAGGAATCAGCAAACTAAAATGGACTGAAATGGGTGAATTTAACTCAGATGACCATTATCTCTACTACTGCGGGCAGGAATCCCTCAGAAGAAATGGAGTAGCCATCATGGTCAACAAAAGAGTCCGAAATGCAGTACTTGGATGTGATCTCAAAAATGACAGAATGATCTCTGTTCGTTTCCAAGGCAAACCATTCAATATTACAGTAATCCAAGTCTATGCCCCATCCAGTAATGCTGAAGAAGCTGAAGTTGAACGGTTCTATGAAGACCTACAAGAACTTTTAGAACTAAAACCCAAAAAAGGTGTCCTTTTCATTATAGGGGACTGGAATGCAAAAGTAGGAAGTCAAGAAACACCTAGAGTAACAGGCAAATTTGGCCTTGGAATATGGAATAAAGCAGGGCAAAGACTAATAGAGTTTTGCCAAGAAAATGCACTGGTCATAACAAACACCCTCTTCCAACAACACAAGAGAAGACTCTACACATGGACATCACCAGATGGTCAACACCAAAATCAGATTGATTATATTCTTTGTAGCCAAAGATGGAGAAGCTCTATACAGTCAACAAAAACAAGACCAGGAGCTGACTGTGGCTCAGATCATGAACTCCTTAATACCAAATTCAGACTTAAATTGAAGAAAGTAGGGAAAACCACTAGACCATTCAGGTATGACCTAAATCAAATCCCTTATGATTATACAGTTGAAGTGAGAAATAGATTTAAGGGCCTATATCTGATAGATAGAGTGCCTGATGAACTATGGATGGAGGTTTGTGACATTGTACAGGAGACAGGAATCAAGACCATCCCCATGTAAAAGAAATGCAAAAAAGTAAAATGGCTGTCTGGGGGAGGCCTTGCAAATAGCTGTGAAAAGAAAAGAAGTGAAAAGCAAAGGATAAAAGGAAAGATATAAGCATCTGAATACAGAGTTCCAAAGAATAGCAAGAAGAGATATGAAAGCTTTCCTCAGCAATCAATGCAAAGAAATAGAGGAAAACAACAGAATGGAAAAGACTAGAGATCTCTTCAAGAAAATTAGAGATACCAAGGGAATATTCCATGCAAAGATGGGCTCAATAAAGGACAGAAATGGTATGGACCTATCAGAAGCAGAAGATATTAAGAAGAGGTGGCAAGAATACACAGAAGAACTGTACAAAAAAGATCTTCAAGTCCAAGATAATCACGATGGTGTGATCACTGACCTAGAGCCAGACATCGTGGAATATGAAGTCAAGTGGGCCTTAGAAAACATCACTACGAACAAAGCTAGTGGAGGTGATGGAATTCCAGCTGAGCTCTTTCAAATCCTGAAAGATGATGCTGTGAAAGTGTTGCACTCAATATGCCAGCAAATTTGGAAAACTCAGCAGTGGCCACAGGACTGGAAAAGGTCAGTTTTCATTCCAATCCCAAAGAAAGGCAATGCCAAAGAATGCTCAAACTACTGCACAGTTGTACTCATCTCACATGCTAGTAAAGTAATGCTCAAAGCTCTCCAAGCCAGGCTTCAGCAATATGTGAACCATGAACTTCCTGATGTTCAAGCTGGTTTTAGAAAAGGCAGAGGAACCAGAGATCAAATTGCCAACATCTGCTGGATCATGGAAAAAGCAAGAGAATTCCAGAAAAACATCTATTTCTGCTTTACTGACTATGCCAAAGCCTTTGACTGTGTGAATCACAATAAACTGTGGAAAATTCTGAAAGAATAGGAATACCAGACCACCTGATCTGCCTCTTGAGAAATTAGTATGCAGGTCAGGAAGCAAGAGTTAGAACTGGACATGGAAAAACAGACTGGTTCCAAAGAGGAAAAGGAGTATGTCAAGGCTGTATGTTGTCACCCTGCTTATTTAACTTCTATGCAGAGTACATCATGAGAAACGCTGGACTGGAAGAAACACAAACTGGAATCAAGATTGCCAGGAGAAATATCAATAACCTCAGATATGCAGATGACACCACCCTTATGGCAGAAAGTGAAGAGGAACTAAAAAGCCTCTTGATGAAAGTGAAAGAGGAGAGTGAAAAAGTTGGCTTGAAGCTCAACATTCAGAAAAGGAAGATCATGGCCTGTGGTCCCATCACTTCATGAGAAATAGATGGGAAAACAGTGGAAACAGTGTCAAACTTTATTTTTTTGGGCTCCAAAATCAGTGCAGATGGTGACTGCAGCCATGAAATTAAAAGACGCTTACTCCTTGGAAGGAAAGTTGTGACCAACCTAGATAGCATATTCAAAGGCAGAGACATTATATTGGCAACAAAGGTCTGTCTAGTCAAGGCTATGGTTTTTCCTGTGGTCATGTATGGATGTGAGAGTTGGACTGTGAAGAAGGCTGAGCACCAAAGAATTGATGCTTTTGAACTGTGGTGTTGGAGAAGACTGTTGAGAGTCCCTTGGACTGCAAGGAGATCCAACCAGTCCTTTCGAAGGAGATCAACCCTGGGATTTCTTTGGAAGCAATGATGTTAAAGCTGAAACTCCATACTTTGGCCACCTCATGCGAAGAGTTGACTCATTGGAAAAGACTCTGATGCTGGGAGGGATTGGGGGCAAGAGGAGAAGGGGACGACAGAGGATGAGATGGCTGGATGGCATCACTGACTCGATGGACGTGAGTCTGAGTGAACTCCGGGAGTTGGTGATGGACAGGGAGGCCTGGCGTGCTGCAATTCATGGGGTCGCCAAGAGTCGGACACGACTGAGCGACTGAACTGAACTGAGATATACAGATATTTCTTACAAGGTACAGGAAAGACATTTTGGGCACTGTGTTCTTCCGGAAAAAGGAAGTAGGAGGAGGAGATACAACAAAGAATGCTCTGAAAAGTTCTTAGTTATGAGATACCTTTTACTAGGATAGAGGAGAGGCTGGAAAAATAGAGGCTGTGCATATTTAATAATGGAAGAAATGGTTAGATTCAATAGCTTTTGCTATTAGTCTGAGGCAGAAAACCTATGGGTTGCCATTAGTCTGAGAGAAAACCTATGTGTGAGTCTTGATGACAATGCAGTTCTACACGAACATTCTGAAAAAGAGAGAGCAGAATCCACTGATAAATAGAGGTAAAGCAATTTTGGTTGCTTTTTGATATCTGAATGAACATTTGATATAATAGCAAATTTGATGTAATGCACTCAGATATTATAAATTATATATAATATTTAAACATTTTGTTGTTCAAAATCCTAAAAAGGTGATAGAGACTCATGAGATAAAACCCAAGAATGTTTATTTCCCTTGGAACTCAAAACTTATTCTTTACACTTTTCAAAGAGTTTTTATCAGTTCTTATAAGAACAATGTAGTACTTTGGGGCAAAGATGCATCCTAGGAGCCCAGCACTGGAGGCCAAGATGGAGATGATCTCCATGGCCACCATGACCTTGCCCTTGGTGCTGTGGCAGATAGGGAGGAAGGTGACCCGGACACTGAGGAGCACCAGCATGCTGAAGGTCAGGAACTTGGCTTCACTGAAGGTGTCAGGCAGGTTCCTGGCCAGGAAAGCCAAGGACAAGGTCCCCAGGGCTAAGGAGCCCAGGTAGCCCAGGACACAGTAGAAGACAGTGACCGAGCCCTTGTTGCACACGATGAGGAGCTGCTTGGGCTCAGAGTGAGTGTCCATCTCAAGGAAAGGGGGAGAGGCTCCCAGCCAGACTCCACAGATGATCACCTGGATCATGGAGTACATGGGAAAGACATAGCAGCTCCTGTTACCAGCAATCACCTCATGGTTCTTCCTGGTTTCCTGGCCTTGAATGCCAAGATCACAGGGACGATTTTGGCCAAAACAGTGACCACAGCCACAGTGAACACAGCTCCAAATGTGGTCTGTTGGAGGATGCAGGTGGCTGTGTGGGGACGACTGATAAAGAGTGAGGAGCAGAGGAAGCACAGAAGGAGGGAGATGAACAAGTCGATGACATCCCCAGAGGATCATCAAATTCAGGAAGGTCAAGTCCTTGGGGAGGGAGGCAGTGATTTCTCTCGCTGTTTGGATACTCTTAGGCTGGGTGCTGGATACAGACCATTAGGCTGCTCTGCATCTGGGGAAAAAGCAAAGACTCGGTGTTTCAGTTTCAGAATTCTTCATTTTTGGCCTGTTTTTAACATGATCACCTTTGTTGTCACTGTGTAGACAGACTGCCTGTGATGTAATACTCAGATACAAGATTAAGAGTCTGTATTCATAACATAGGAAGAATGCTTTCAGCTACAGGTAAGACAAGACACAGTCAGCCTGGAGCCTGAATCTTCAGCATATAGTGGGTCTAGGCTGGCTCAGTGATGGCACCAAGGATGTGGATTCTTAATCTTGTGAATTTATTTCCCCAGGTATCCATTCTCTCTTCTGAGAGCCAAAAACTGCTCCTGGCCTCTCTCTCTCTCTCTGTCCTTTCAGATACAAGCTTGGTACCCACAAACACATGTATGTTTTATTATGGGTTCTCAGTCCCATGTCCTTTATTTCTCTCTTGTTTTAAACACTACTTTGATGTTGCAAATCCTTCAGTAAGTTTGTGAGCAAGAGAAGTCTATTTTAAAGTTAGCTTATTCATCAGTTCAGTTCAGTCACTCAGTCATGTCCGACTCTTTGCGACCCCATGAATCGCAGCACGCCAGGCCTCCCTGTCCATCACCAACTCCCGGATTCACCCAGACTCACGTCCATCGAGTCAGTGATGCCATCCAGCCATCTCATCCTCTGTCGTCCCCTTCTCCTCCTGCCCCCAATCCCTCCCAGCATCAGAGTCCTTTCCAATGAGTCAACCCTTCACATGAGGTGGCCAAAGTACTGGAGTTTCAGCTTTAGCATCATTCCTTCCAAAGAAATCCCAGGGCTGATCTCCTTCAGAATGGACTGGTTGGATCTCCTTGAAGTCCAAGGGACTCTCAACAGTCTTCTCCAACACCACAGTTCAAAAGCATCAATTCTTCGGTGCTCAGCCTTCTTCACAGTCCAACTCTCACATCCATACATGACCACAGGAAAAACCATAGCCTTGACTAGACAGACGTTGTTGGCGAAGTAATGTCTCTGCTTTTGAATATGCTATCTAGGTTGGTCATAACTTTCCTTCCAAGGAGTAAGCGTCTTTTAATTTCATGGCTGCAGTCACCATCTGCACTGATTTTGGAGCCCCCAAAAATAAAGTCTGACACTGTTTCCACTGTTGCCCCATCTATTTCCCATGAAGTGATGGGACCGGATGCCATGATGTTCGTTTTCTGAATGTTGAGTTTTAAGCCAACTTTTTCACTCTCCTCTTTCACTTTCATCAAGAGGCTTTTTAGTTCCTCTTCACTTCCTGCCATAAGGGTGGTGTCATCTGCATATCTAGGGTCATTGATATTTCTCCTGGCAATCTTGATTCCAGTTTGTGTTTCTTCCAGTCCAGCGTTTTTCATGATGTACTCTGCATAGAAGTTAAATAAGCAGGGTGACAACATACAGCCTTGATGTCATTCTTTTCCTGTTTGGAACCAGTCTGTTTTTCCATGTCCAGTTCTAACTCTTGCTTCCTGACCTGCATACTAATTTCTCAAGAGGCAGGTCAGGTGGTCTGGTAGTCCCATCTCTTTCAGAATTTTCCACAGTTTATTGTGATCCACACAGTCAAAGGCTTTGGCATAGTCAATAAAGCAGAAATAGATGTTTTTCTGGAACTCTCTTGCTTTTTCCATGATCCAGCGGATGTTGGCAATTTGATCTCTGGTTCCTCTGCGTTTTCTAAAACCAGCTTGAACATCAGGAAGTTCACGGTTCACATATTGCTGAAGCCTGGCTTGGAGAATTTTGACCACTACTTTACTAGCGTGTTAGATGAGTACAACTGTGCGGTAGTTTGAGCATTCTTTGGCATTGCCTTTCTTTGGGATTGGAATGAAAACTGACCTTTTCCAGTCCTGTGGCCACTGCTGAGTTTTCCAAATTTGCTGACATATTGAGTGCAACACTTTCACAGCATCATCTTTCAGGATTTGAAAGAGCTCAACTGGAATTCCATCACCTCCACTAGCTTTGTTCGTAGTGATGCTTTCTAAGGCCCACTTGACTTCATATTCTACCTATTTATCTGCCAGATGATGGAAACCTAATGAATCCTACTGTTAAGATAATTGGAATTGTGCAGTATTGATGGAAGAATTCAAGTCATTCAATATTGTTTATATTTTAGCAAAGAAAAGCACTATAACCCTTATACACTTTATATTTTATGTTTTGTTGCAATACAGAAGTCTTCAAGTTTCTATATCATGTAACGGCTACTTTTAAGGTCTCTAGGTTGTGATTTAGATTAGAATGTTGTATCTTTTTCTTTTTTACATGTTTGTCTCCAGGGTGGAGAAGATCCCCTGGAGGAGGCAATCCACTCCATTATTCTTGCCTGAAGAAGCCCATGGACAGAGAAGGCTGGCAGGCTACAGTCCATGGGGTCGCAAATAATCAGACACGACTGAAGTGGCTTAGCATGCATGCACTCAGTCTGATGTTCTGTCCTCTGTTTGTTTATAATTCTGGTGCCAAGCACTCAGCATTAAATGTTTTAATGTGTCACAATGAAAAAGAACTTTGTTCTTTATCCCACATTTCCCTTCTGTTGTCATATTTTTTTTTCTACCATGTTTCATCAAAAATGTTCTCAAAATATTTTTCTAATGACACAGTTTCTTTGTTGTCTTTCTTTACAAGGGCTTCCCAGATAGAGCTAGTGGTAAAGAACCTGCCTGCCAATGTGGGAGACATAATAGACTCAGGTTTGATTCCTGGGTCAGGAAGACCCTCTGGAGAAGGGAATGGCAACCCACTCCAGTATTCTTGCCTTGGGAAATCCCATGCACAGGGAAGCCTGGTGCACTGCAGTCCATGGGGTCACAAAGAGTTGGACATGACTGAGCTTGCACGCACATCTTTTTTTACAAACTTAAAAAAAAATTGGAGTATAATTGCTTTACAATGTTGTATTAGTTTCTTCTGTACAATGAAGTGAATCAGGTATATATATACATATATCCCCTCCCTCTTGAGCATCCCTGCCCCCCCCCAAGTCATCACAGAGCACCAAGCTGAACTCCCTGTGCTATACAACAGCTTCCTCTGCCGTGCTTAATTGCTTAGTGTTGTCTGACCCTTTGCGACCCCATGCTCTGTAGCCTGCCAGGCTCCTCTGTCCATGGGGATTCTCCAGGCAAGAATACTGGAATGGGTTGTCATGCACTCCTCCAGGGGATCTTCCCAACCCAGGGATCGAACCCAGGTCTGCTGCATTGCAGGCTTATTCTTTACCAGCTGAGCCACCAGGAAAGCCCAAGAATACTGGAGTGGGTAGCCTATTCCTTCTCCAGGGGATCTTTCCAACCCAGGAATCAAACCAGGGTCTATTGCATTGCGGGTGGATTCTTTACCAGCTGAGTTACCAGGGAAGCCACAGCAGCTTCCTACTAGCTATCTATTTTACACACGATAGTGTATATATGTCATTTCTACTACCCCAACTTCTCACTCTCCCTTTCATTCTTCCCCCACTGTGTTCATACGTCCATTCTCTGTATCCGCGTCTCTACTCCTGCTGTGCAAATCAGACAACACTGAGCGACTAAGCACGGCAAATCAGTGACATTTTTCTAGATCCCACATATATTCATTAATATATGGTATTTGTTTTTTTTCTTTCTGACATATTTGTTTTTCTCTTTTTTCACTCGGTATGACAGACTCTAGGTCCATTTCAGTTCAGTTCAGTTCAGTCACCCAGTCGTGTCTGACTCTTTGCAACCCCATGGACTGCAGCATGCCAGGCCTTCCTGTCCATCACCAACTCCCGGAGTTTACTCAAACTCCTGTCCATTGAGTTGGTGATTTTATCTAAGCATCTCATCCTCTGTCGTCCCCACCTACATTGCTACAAATGACCCAGTTTTGTTCCCTTTTATGTCTCAGTAATATTCCACTGTGCCACATCATCTTTATCCACTCATCTGTCAATGGACATTTAGGCTGCTTCCGTGTCCTGGCTATTGAAATAGTGATGCAATGAGCATTGGGGTACATGTGTCTTTTTGAATTATGATTTTCTCAGAGTATACACCCAGGAGTGGGATTGTTAGGTCATGCGGTGGTTCTATGCTTAGATTTTTAAAGGAGCTGGTATAATGGTCTCTATGGGTGTTAAATTTCATCAAACGCTTTTTCTGCATCTATTGAGGTGATCATGTGATTTTTATCATTTGTTTTGATAATGTGGTGGATCATATTGAATGATTTGTGAATGGTTTGCATCTTCAGAATAAGTTCCAGTTTATAATGGTGTATGATCTTTTTAGTGTATTGTTAAATGTGATTTAAAAAACTTTTCAATCCCAATGGTGTGAGATAGGATATCTTCTTTGGATTATCCACTGATTGACTTACTCACTCTTTCCATAAAAGGGGGATCAGAAGCATGTTTTCCAGCAGATCACAGACTGCCTGTATCTGAGTAGTGAGTGGGTCAGAGGACAATTTCCAAAGATGGGAGAAGCCACACCAATGAGTGTTTCAAGCCAGCCTCTTCTGGTGAGTGAGAAGTCCATATTGATGTCAAAAGTGGCAATTTTTATCTTTCTTTTCCTTTTGTAAAATCACTTTAAGTCAGCAAATGGTAATTGTTAACAATAAGATATTTTTTTGAACGTTATTTCCTAGGGGTTAATGTTTGTTAAGACATATTTAAGATTTTGTATATTTTTGTATATAAGGTTTTCTTAGAATAATAGACAAAATGTGTTTTCCTTTTTGATCAAATTTACTAAGAAGTGGAAATGCCTTTTGACTTTAGAGTGTTTAAACTGTTCTCTGCTCTGGAAAATTCTTTATACATAATGCATTTGGTCTTCTTTTTTTTAAATTAAATTCTTTGCTCAAATATGTCCTTAGTTCTCTAATCTCATCATTCATCGCTACAGTTAATTTCTTTTTCTGTTTATTCCTTCTGACCTCTTTTCCTCCATCCCATCTGCTTTTTCTCTCTGTCTCTTGAGTTGGTCTTGTTGTTTATCACAGCACCAAATTATACCCAACACTGCATTAAATGCTCATTGCTCTATTAATTTTTTCCTCTTACCAATATTAAAATAAACTAGAGAAGTGAAATTGTTTGAAATTCTGAGTCAGGAGTTTGAATACACAGCTTGGTATATAATAAGTGCTCTATAAATCAGAGGATCTAATAATTTCCCTAGGCTTCCCAGGTGGCTCAGTAGTTAAGATTCTGCCTTTCAAGCAGGAGACATGGGTTCAAGCCCTGGGCCAGGAAAATCTTCTGGCATAATAAATGGCAACCTACTCCAGTATTCTTGCCTGGAAAACTGCATGGACAGAGGAGCGTGTCAGGTTACAGTCTATGGGGTCACAAAGAGTCAGACATGACTTAGTGACTAAACAGCAGCAGCAGCAGTAATCTCCCCATCAAATTGGGACATTTTGACTCATAAAAGGAGTAGAATTAATAATTATGGCATGACAAAAAGAATGAAATGAGACTTGTTTTTCCTTAAAAAATCTGAGGACAGAAATGAGAGATTTGTGAGGAACTGTGCACTTATTAGGTTTACAGTTTAAAAAGATTATTGTGAGTAGAGTCTTAAAATGGACTACAGGCACAAAGAGTTTAAAATCTTAGTGACAATTTATTGCAGTTTACCACAAAAGAGATTATGTCATTTTATGCTTTGTAGTTGGGTAAATTTATTTGAAAAATTTAGAAAGTTTTTTTTCAGTTGAGTTTGCAGAATTTCTTTCAAAAAAGATATCTGAGCACCTTCAAAGAGCAAAGCAATAAGTAATAAACATTAAAGTTCCCATTATTCATCTCATTATTGAGTATCCAACTTAGTAAGAAAATCTACATACACACAAAATAATAGTACATAAGATTTAAAAATGGAAAAATTCACTCTGTGGAAATGGTATTATGATGAAAATTGAAAGATACTCAAGAATTATTTCAAAAGCTGAAACTTTTAGGTGGATTCAGAAAGGAAAAGTGAAAGTGTTAGTCACTCAGTCATGTCTGACTCCTTGTGAACCCTTGGACTGTAGCTGCCAGGCTCCTCTGTCCATGAACTTCTCCAGGCATGAATACTGAAGTGGGTAGCTGTTCCCTTCTCTGGGGGATCCTCTCTGCCCAGGGATTGAATCTGGGTCTCCCACATTGCAGGCAGATTCTTTACCTACTGAGCCACACCAATGAGTGTTCCAAGACAGCCTCTTCTGGTGAGTGAGGAATCCATATTGATGTCAAGAGCAATCCTTTGTATCTTTTTTTTCCTTTTGTAAAATCACTCTAAGTTATCCAGGGAAGCCCTCAAAAAGGAAAATGGAGGGTTAACTGATAGAAGCATGGAGTGGCAGGGAATTCAGAATGACACTCAGTGGCATAGGGTATTAATATCAAAAAGTAAGTTTAGGGGACACTGAGATATGGGTGATGTATTTGGAAAAGTAATTGGTTCAACTTGGGACCTGCCCAGTGAGAGCTGAGTCACAAATATTATCACTGATGTGGTGGGTGGGCAGATGGATATTCGGGTCTTGAGGCTGAAGCCAGATGGGTGAATCTGTGAGCATTTCTAGTTCATGAATGGTATCTGAAGCCAGGGAAATGGATGGGATTGCCTGGAAGAAGGTGAAGATGCAGAACAGATGTGAGAACAGAACCAACTTCTAAGAAGCATTGATCATTAAGTGAGATAGGGGAGAGAGAATTAGGAGGATGGGATAAAGAGAGTCAGGGAGTAAAAATGGTTATTTACAGTGGGAAAAGGGAGCTTGGTGATGAGAGTATGGTTCAGGGGAATACTTGAGTGAAGAAGGGAGTTGGGGTAGAAGTGAAGGTGTAATGTATTGGGAGTCAAAGAACCCTGTGATCTCTTCATCTGAATGTTGGTGGATTTGTGGGTATCAGCATGTGTGTGGCTGACAGTGACAGAGATTGGAAGGTGAAAACATCCTCTAAGAGGATGGTGGAGGGGCAAGTCTGGAATTGGTACTGGGTGATGACCTGGAGCTTTCTGTCCTTGAGTTCCATCTGGCTGATGCCCCAGGATTCAGTTCTCCATGTCTGGTGCCTGCAGTAGCAGGATTGGTGTAGTTAGGAAGCCAGAAATCACATTGTGGGTCTCTTCCTGGATCTACTTGGGTTTAGATCCATAAATCAGAGTTATAACAACCTTGTGAATGCCTGTGATACAAAATGTAATTTGCAATTCACTTCAGCAGGAAGAGAGGAGGGTGGTTACCCAAATGCTATGAGAATATTCTCCATGACTGGCAGTCATTTCATTCCCCCCTCCCCTTATCTAATCATCTTCTCTTTTTATTCAAAGTAAAATTTCATTTTGCTTTCAAAGAACAAGCTCAAAAGTAATATGATGCCTCAGACATTGGAGAAGAAAAGACAATACTATTTAGACAAGTCAGAGCAGAGCCACTGTGATGAAACTGCACTTCCTATAAGGCTGACCAGCTGCATTTTCCAGAGACCAGTCACAAGGATAACCCCACATCCTGGCAATGTGGTCAGACACCGTCAATGCGAGGGGACCTTGGAAAAGCCCCCAGCAAGTCTGTGCATTCAGGACACTGCAGGGTCTTCAGGCCTACAGCCCAGTAGGAGAACCTTTCGGGACCATGGACAGCGCAAATGTTTCCAGGCTCTTTGCCCAGCTTAGTGTGGGTGAATCCCTGGGCCATGTTGGTGCCTGGTCTCTGCACACCAGCCCTGAGCCCATCCTTGCCCAGTCTTCAGATGGGGCAGAGCTGGACCCAGGATTTGAGGTCTTCCTCCCACACACCCTCTGCAGACAACCAGTAACAGATAGAGATATTCATCAGCAGTCTCGGAAAGTGAAGAGAGCAAGGAAGAGATTGGCTATGGCCTGGAGGGCAGACAGGCTTGTCAGGGGGACAGAGAAAGCCAGGAGTCCTGAGAGCTAGATTAAAAAATAGGAGAAAATCGTCCTGGAGACGCTGAATGATGTGTGGCCCTTGGGAAATAGTTTATGGGGAGGAGGGGGGAGGGACAGCCCTCCATGATAGTTGCATCCTTGAATGTCAGCCCTGTTTCTTGATCTGAATTGAGATGCTTTGTTATATTAACATTGCACTCTGTTAAACCCTTTTGTTTGACAAATGTGGGATGAGGAAATGTTTCTGTGGGTAAGAGGTTGGGTTTCACGTGACAAGAAAAAAGATTTTTGCTTGTCCTTGTGCACCTCAATTTCTATTTACTGTGATTTTTAAAATTGACTTTTATATTAAATTCTACAGAGGTTATCTAGCCTGAAGGATTATTTAGTGTTTTATATGTTTTCTTACATTGTTTACACTCAAGGAAGAAATGTCTACCCTAAAGAGATTTTATATATATATATATATATATATATATATATATATAAATTTCACTGAAGTATAGTTGATCCACAATGTTGTGCTAATTTCTGATGTATGACAAAGTGATTCCCTTACACACATATATTAATATTCTTCTTCATTATGGTTTATTACAGGTTATCAAATACAGTTCCCTGTGCTATACAGTAAGACCTTGTTTATCCATCCTATATGTACTAGTTTGCATCTGTGCTGTGCTGTGCTTAGTCACGCAGTCCTGTTTGACTCTTTGTGATCCCATGCGCTGTAGCCTGCCGGCCTTCTGTCTATGGGAATTCCCCAGGCAAGAATACTGGAGTGGGTTGCCATGCCCTCCTGCAGGGGATCTTCCCAAACTGGGGATCTAACCTAGGTCTCCCACATTGCAGGCAGATTCTTTACCGTGTGAGCCACCAGGGATGCCCAAGCTCCCAATCCATCCCTCCCACTCTTTGTCCCCCTTGGCGACCACAGATCTCTTTTCTATGTTTGTGGCTGTGTTTCTGTTTCCCAAATAAGTTCATCTGTGTAATTTTTTCACTTCCTCATATAAGTGATATCATGTGGTATTTGTGTTTTTAAAGAAATTATATTTTTAATGTCAATTAGCTCTGTAGAAATCTTATTTTATTTAGCTTGCTTTTACACCTCATTCTAATGTAAGCTACATCCTTGTTTCATTTTGTGCTAAATGTTAGATCAAACGTTAAGACATTTTAATGTAAATTTAATTAGCACTTACGTTTGCCTAAAAATTTGTAGCTATTTTTAAAAATTAGATTTAACATTAGATTATTAAGAAGGAACATATTCTCTAAAAACATTTGATGTGGAAAATGACTTGCCAGCAAGCTTATTGTTTTGCCCTGAAATAGGTCTGGAGTCATTGCAATTTTTCCACCTCACAGTGTGGGATACATCATAATTTTGTAATTATTTAACAAACAATTATTCAATAAATGATTCATTTTACTTAGAAACAACTTATTCAATAAAACAAGCATTAAAAGAAATAGAGACTCCATTCTTTTTTTTATTTATTTTATTTTTTATTTTTGCCTGTGCTGGGTCTTCATTACTGGGTGTGGGCTTCCTCTAGTTGTGAGCAGGAGCTACTTTCTAGTTGTGGTTCAAAGGCTTCTCATCGCAGTGCCTTCTCTTGTTGGGGAGAACAAGCTTGAGGGTGTGCAGGCTTCAGTAGTTGCAGCACTTGGTCTTAGTAGATGTGGGTTGTGGGTTTGGGCTCTTGAGCGCTGGCTCAGTTGTGGTACACCAGTTCAGATGCCCCACAGCATTGTGGGATCTTTCCAGACCAGGAATTGAACCAGTGTCCCATGCATTGCAAGGCAGATTCTTAACCACTGCACCACCAGGGAAGCCCTAGACTCCATTCTTGAAGAGCAGATGCACAGACTTTCTTGCTCTCTCATCCAGCACAGAGGCAGCAAGCTGAAAACAACCTGGTGCTCTGGAAAACTGGCCTGGATGGCCCCAGGGCACATTCCATCCTCCTCTGGGCTCCCGCATCAAGACCTCCTTCTCTGGTGATGCTTCCTGCTAATGCAGCAGCTGCCTATACAGCAATCATGTGGATACTTGGAGGGGATGAAGCTACCTTAGGTACCAGTCCTGCCTCTGGCCAGGGCAGAAACTGCCATTATGGGCATGTGTGTGAGTTCGTGTGCTTGGAAAGGAGAACAACCAGCTTATGTGGTGTTGGTCCAACCTCTATGGCCCTGACCCAGATGCCCTCTAGGGGAAGAGTGGTATCAGCTCAGATTTGCAGCCCCAAGCTCTTGAATTCCAGCCATACTCCCCAACCAAAGCAGGGATGGCCATTACACCTGGGAGGAGCCCAGCCTCCTTAGGTTTCCTGTTCCAGTCCTGGGTGCCTTGACTCAGAAACTGTTTGTTCATTGTTGTTGTTCAGTCATTCAGTTGGGTCTGGCTCTCTGCGACTCTCTGCGACTGCATTACTCCAGGACCCAATCCTGGGTCCAGCTTTGCCCCATCTGAAGACTGGGCAAGGATGGGCTCAGGGCTGGTGTGCAGCGACCAGGCACCAGCACGGCCCAGGAATTCACCCACACTAATGGCACCCCACTCCAGTACTCTTGCCTGGAAAATCCATGGACGGAGGAGCCTGGTAGGCTGCGGTCCATGGGGTCGCTAAGAGTTGGACACGACTGAGCAACTTGACTTTCACTTTTTACTTTCATGCATTGGAGAAGGAAATGGCAACCCACTCCAGTATTCTTGCCTGGAGAATCCCAGGGACAGAGGAGCCTAATGGGCTGTTGTCTATGGGGTCGCACAGAGTCAGACACGACTGAAGCGACTTAGCAGCAGCAGCAGCAAGCTGGGCAAAGAGCCTGCTTTTGCGCTGTCCATGGTCCTGAGAGGTTCTCCTACTGGGCTGTGGACCTGCGGTTGCCTGAAGACCCTGCATTCTCCTGAATGCACAGACTTGCTGGGGGCTTCTACAAGGTCCCCTCACATTGATGGTGTCTGACCACATTGCCAGGATGTGAGGTTATCCTTGTGACTGGTCTCTGGAAAATGCAGCTGGTCAACCCTATAGGAAGTGCAGTTTCATCACAGTGGCTCTGCTCTGACTTGTCGATAGTATTGTCTTTTCTTCTCCAATGTCTGAGACATCATATTACTTTTGAGCTTGTCCTTTGAAAGCAAAATGAAATTTTACTTTGAATAAAAAGAGATGATTAAATAAAGGGAAGGGAGGAATGAAATAACTGCCAGTCATGGAGAATGTTCTCATAGCATTTGGATAACCACCCTCCTCTCTCCCTGCAGAAATGAGTCTCAAATTACATTGTGCATCACAGACATTCAGAGGGTTGTTACAACTCTGATTTCTGAATCTAAACCCAAGTGAATCCAGGGAGAGACACACAATGTGATTTCTGGCTTCCCAACTGATGCCAGTGGCATTAGTACAGGCACCACACACTAAGAACTGAATCCTGGCACATCAATCAGATAGGACTCAAAGACAGAGAGCTCCAGGTATTTACCTGAGAGAAGTGAGAACACGTGGCCACATATACGTACACACAAATATTATATGAAAATGATCATAGCATCTTTATTTATAGTGGAAAAATGGAAATAACTCAAATATACATCAATAGGGGCATGGATAAACATATTGTGATATACAATAGTGTGAAATGCTACTCAGCAGTAAAAGGAACAGACTGACAACATATGCATGAAATGGATGAATTCCAAAATCATCATCGAGATGAGTGAAACATGGCAGACACCAAGAGGTCATACTGTATGATTCCATGTATATGGACTTAAAGAATTGACAGAATTAATCTGTTGCTATAGAAATCAGAATAATTGTTCCTGGGGTGGAAGACTGGGGATAAATGATTGAAAGGATTATGTGGGAACTTTCAGGAGTAATGCAAATACTCCCATCTCTTGACTTGACTTATGTAGTTAATAGATATATATGCAGGAGGAAGAGAGTTCAATTTCTGGGTTGGCAATATTCCTGGGGAAGAAAATAGCAACTGACTCCAGTATTCTTGACTGAGAAATCCCATGGACAGAGGATCCTGTTGGACTAAGTCCATGGGGTCACAAATTAGTTGGAGACAACAGAGTGACTAAACAAAAACAGCATATACATGTATATATATTTGCAAACTTACCAAGTTTAAGATCTACATGCCTCTGTGTAAAATATCTTAATTGAAAACATAGAGCACTGTAACACTACACAAAATATTCAACCAAAGCATACATTCTGTGAGCGATTCTACTGTAGGATGAAGCAGTTCTCCTGGGTGCTTGAGTCACATGGCTGATTCTTTCTCCAGTGTGGTTGGGAGGATGACATGGAACTGTTTGTCATTTTCAGACTGAAGTATTGCTTCTTTTTTCCCCCCATAAATTGGATGATTTTTCCATCTCCACGTGTGAATTTATGGGAGAAACAGAAAGAGAAATAATGCTTAAATATTCCTGAAAGTAATTATTAACATCATTTGTTGGGAATTTCCTGACAAAAAGACGAGATTCATATTGAAGCATGGATCCCAGGGTAAGTCTGAGTGTTTTTCTTCCAGGCTTAATGTACTTGCCTTTGTTTTTTGCATCTCAGAAAATTGAAGATATGAAAGTAATCATAAGAAGATGAAGTCTGGCCCACTTATCTCAGCCATGAGGAGACTGATGTCAATATCACACCCAAATTAATTTCAGAAGTAGGACTGAAACCAAGGTCTCATACTCCTACATCTCACCTAAATCCATCCTATTTATCCCTTCATTCATTTTCCTTCATCATTATCAAGTAAAAGGAGAAAAGTATTTTGTAATGTCTACCAGTTTCTTCAAGTACTATTTTGCCTATGCCAACAGTCCTTAAATTAAGTCTTTTGTAAAAAACATCAGTGTTCTACAAAATGTAAAGACGTTTTCTACAGAAAAAAAAAAATCCTGGCCAAAGATGTTTGGTAAGTCCCAAGTTCTGTGGCTTCTTTGAAGGTTTACAAAGCACAGGCCTGGTTAAGGCTCAGAGCATACCAGCAGTGAAACATCTGTTTGGCAACTTTGTGTAACTCATGAACTAGTATAACTTAGTTATGATGTAAGGTATCAAGAAAAAGTTTCATTCATGTTTCTGTAACTCAAAGGTTTGGACTCAGTTTGCTGCTGTTGTTTAGTTCATAAGTCATGTCCTACTCTTTTGTGACCTCATGGACTATATAGCCTGCCAGGCTCCTCTGTCCATGGGATTTCCCAGGCAAGAATACTGGAGTGGGTTGCCATTTCCTTCTCTAAGGGATCTTCCTGACCCTGGATCAAACCCGTGTCTCCTACATTGATAGATGGGTTCTTGCCGGGAGCCGGCATATTGCATATTGAGTGCAGCACTTTCCACAGCACCATCTTTCAGGATCTGGAATAGCTCAACTAGAATTCTATCACTGCCGGGAGCCAGCATGGGGCACTCCACCCATGACAAAGGTCATGAGGAAGGAGGCTCGGCATACACAAAGGCGGGATCGAGCCTCAGGAGTCCCCCTGGAAATTCTCAAGCATCTACCCCCAAAACCAGAGTCTGCCTACTTTCTGCTTTGTGCTTTCACCTACACCTCTGACTTTACCGGGGGCTGTCCCCCACTACCTCTCTCTTAAAAAAGAGTTAGCTTACAGCTCCAGTTAATAATTCCTGGGTGTGACAGTGTTTAACCTACAAACTCCTTTGGAAATCCTCTAGCCTGCCTGAATAGGTTTTTCCGGCCACATGTGATTGTTCAGAGCCTCCCAACTGTGAGAGGCAGGAGATGTTCTAAACTGTCTAAACACAGATTCTTTTGAGTAGTTAAAAGATGGATTAGAAATTGTATTGGTGAAAGGTTTTTCACTTATTGAGCCAATGTTTGCTGCTAAGTCTCCATACTCCTTACCTACTGTGTCCTTGGCAGTGTATTGATTGATATAATGGGTGTATAGAAATGTAAGTAGTAGCCTCAATGTTTGTAACGTTGGACCCTTGAGTTAATTCTTTTCTTGATTGAGCCCACCTCACCTTTGCCCTATAGGAATGCAGCTTTGTCCAATGGTTTTTTGGAGGCTGGCGCCTGACTTTGGAATAATCACCTTTAGAGAAAGATAAGTTTCTTAAAATGTTAACAGGCCTCCTGGCCAGAAGATGATGTTATTCACCTGAACTTTTGCATATGATAAGTTTGAAAGCCTGGCTTCGATTAGGACCAGGAACTGCTGTCCTTGCCTGACTCTACCCCTTCCCCCATTATCCTCTATGCACAACTTTAGGTATAAAAACTACTTTGGAAAATAAAGTGCGGGCCTTGTTCACCGAAACTTGGTCTCCCCATGTCGTTCTTTCTTTCACCTTCTGGCTGAATTTTTCCTGAGGCGGGAAAGCTCGTCAAGCCTACTAATTTTGCCTGGGCTTCTAAGATCCGACCGGGGAGGCCTTAGTGTCTCCTCTCCTTCGGGAGACCGGGAGGACGCCTGCGGCCTTCGTAGGTGACGTTAATTCCCTGCTTTGGAATTTTATTCAGCCTCTTTTCTCCACTGAATTTTCCTACTGAGCTATCCTTATTCTATTACTCTTTGTATCCTTAATTAAAGTGTAATTGAGCAGTTGTTTCCTGATCCTCGCCGACACCGTCCCCGCTTCGAACTCCCTGGATCAGCCGGGGCTGGACCCCGGCAGGTTCTTTACCACTGAGCCACTGGGGAAGCTCTTGGACTCAGAAACCAATAATTCTAGAAAAGTATAATCATTCACTGTGCAGATCATATGTGGTAAGTATGCTATTACCCTACCCTAGAGATGCTCAGTGGAGAAGGCAATGGCAACCCACTCCAGTACTCTTGCCTGGAAAATCCCATGGACAGAGCCTGGTAGGCTGCAGTCATTGGGTTGCACAGAGTCGGAAATGACTGAGCGACTTCACTTTCACTTTCCACTTTCATGCATTGGAGAAGGAAATGGCAACCCACTCCAGTGTTCTTGCCTGGAGAATCCCAGGGACGGTGGAGCTTGGTAGGCTGCCATCTATGGGGTTGCACAGAGTCGGACACGACTGAAGCGACTTAGCAGCAGCAGCAGAAGAGATGCTCAGAGTCAGATATTGCACAGTAAGCTGAGACAGAGATGCTAACAGGTTTCTGTACCAAGAGTCAATGTGTAGTCTCATCACACTATTGGGTGAGGGGCAGACCCAACTGCCGGCAGAAGAGAATATTTCAAATAAGGAAACAGCATGGACGGGGACAGGAAATCATCTTACCACATGGGTTTGGCTGGTAGAGCTGGAAAGGATGTAGCTGTCAGACTCCGTCTTTTTACTCATACTCCTAAGCCACTTTACATACTCCTCTCTCACCTGAAAAAGATGGTAAATGAAAATCTTGCATTTAAATACATTCTAGATATAGGCACGAATGCTACCAAAAATAATGTTTATTTTTCCATTTATATTTGCAGATAACCCATAGAGGCTATATCAAACAGATTGAACTATGAGTGATTGTGTGTTAGTGGCTCAGCCATGTCTGACCCTGAGACCCCATGGACTGTAGACTGCCAGGCTCCACTGTCCATGGGATTCTCCAGGCAAGAATACTGGACTGGGTAGCCATTCCCTTCTCCAGGGGGTATTCCCAGCCCAGAGATCATACCCAGGTCTCCTGCACTGCAGGCAGATTCTTTAGTGTCTGAGCCACCAGAGAGGCCCCTATGAGTGATTACAGAGATATTATTTGTGGATCAGCCTATGCATCTTTATGCTAATGATAACACAGCATTTATATCATCCCTAAGAACATAAGCAGTTTTCTGTAACTACTGAGAATTGCTTCCTCCTCTCAATGTTGTTGTTCAGTTGTTAAGTCTTGTCCTACACTTTGCAACCCCGTGACTGCAGCACACCAGGCTTCCCTGTCCTTCAGTATCTGCTGGAATTTGCTCAAACTCATATCCATTGAGTCGATGATGCCATCCAACCATCTCATCCCCTGCCCCCCATTCTCCTCCTGCCCTCCCTCGATCTTTCCCAGTATCAGGGTTTTTTCTAAAGATTTGGCTCTTCCCACCAGGTGCCAAAGGATTGGAGCTTCAGCTCCAGCATAAGTCCTTCCAATGACTGTTCAGGGCTGATTTCCTTTAGGATTGACTGTTTTTATCTCCATGCTGTCCTTAGGACTCTTAAGAGTCTTCTCCAGCACCACAGTTTGAAAGCATCAATTCTTCAGCGTCAGCCTTCTTTATGGTACCACTCTCACATTCATACCTGACTACATGTCTCTCTGAGATCAATACATACAACTCCATTGGAGTGAAACCTAGAGATATATGCCTATTTATTTAGTCAGAATGCAATGTAAAATCACTGCTTAAAAAGCTTATATGGTCCAGTCAATGCTGGCACGTGGATCTTCACTACCACCGCAGTCTCCTATACTCAGAGCACTGCCCTCGCTCCACATCTTTGGGTTCTGGGACTGGCAAGGGTTTCCACATCAGCCTTACTTCCTTTCTTTGGCTGGTTGTCTCCCACCCACATTAAGCCCCTCACTGTCAAGCCTAAGGAAGCCCTATGTGGTAGTTTAATGTTCCCCTAACAATTTTCCCCATGGTGCAAATCACAGTTGGTTATTCAATGTCTAATTATGTTGTTTCCCATTTCTGATTTCTTCACTGTTCAGAAAGCAGCCCCTGGATCCCTCAGAGCCAAGCAAGTAATAATCATTAAAATCCAATTTGAGTATTAAAAAATGTAAACCATTGTCCCCCAAACTTTAGTTTTGTTGCTGTCAGACCCCATATTCGTGATCTGAGAAGATGAATGGGGAAGTAACTATCCATTCTTCACTGCAGATTCATGTATTGGGAAACTGGAAAATGGAGACTTGAACTCCCAAAGGGGAATCAAGATGGTGGAGTGGTAGGATGTGGAACTCACCTCATCCTACAGATACATAAAAAATGCTTCTACAAACAGGGGCTTGAACTCCCGGACTCAGTGGAGAATGGTAGGCTTGAGGAAAATGGGAACACACCATCAGGCAGAAGGGCATCATGTGGAAGAGAAGGACTAGCCAGGTAAACGCATGAGAGGACCCCAGCAGGGAGCTGGGAAGAAAACAGGATGGGTCCTATTACCTGCTGGTTGAGGAGGCAGTGGACCAGGAAGATGTAGACTCCCTGCAGGACGTTGGTGATGGTGAAAGCATAGGCGATGATGGATCTGATGGGTTCCTTTATCAGTTCAGCGAGAAAGAAGCCAAGGCACCAGGAACAGCCCAAGAGGAAGAGCTGAGCAATGGCTTTAAACGTCAGCATCCTGTTAACACCAGGAAGGACAGTTACCAACTCACCACCTTCTCTCTTGAGTAGTATGTTGTCCTGTCTTCAGACCCCATCTGCCTTCCTCTCCAACTGTAGTACTTTAGTCCCTAAGTTGTGTCTGACTCTTTGCGACCCCATGAACTGTAGCCTGCCAGGCTTCTCTGTCCATGGAATTATTCAGAATAAAACAAGAATACTGTAGGTGTCCACAGGTTGCCATTTCCTTCTCCAGGGGATCTTCCCAACCCAGGGATCAAGCCTATGTCTCCTGCATTGGCAGGCAGATTCTTTACTACTGAGCCACCTGGGACACCTGTTCTAATTACTTGTGAACTTTTCTCAAGCCAGGATGGATTTGGAGTAACTGTGGTTGTGAGTGCAATATTCGGAAGTAATGGCTATCATTTCCATTGTAAAAACTCTAATAGATGAGCATGAGCTTATTCCATGGGTGTTTTCCTCTAATATGAATATTTATAATTGGAATGATATTTTGTGGTGGTGGTGGTTAGTCGCTAAGTCGCATCCAACTCTTGTGACCTAGTGGACTGTAGTCCACCAGGCTCCTGTGTCCATGGGATTTCCCAGGCAAGAATACTGAAGTGGGTTGCCATTTCCTCCTCAAGGAAAGGTATTTTACCATTATGTTTTTTTAATGTGGCAAAAACACATAACACAAAATTTACTACAACTATATTTGAACACACAGTTCAGAAGCATTAAACACATTCACATTGTTGCAGGGCTAGCACAACACTATCCTTCTACTGAGGTTTTTTTCACCCTGAAGAACTGAAACTCTGTATCCAAAAAACAATAAATACCCATTCCTTCCTACCCTCAGCCTTGGGCAACATCAATTCTACTTTCTGGTTCTATGAATCTGCTCATTAATTTCAAGGGTTCAAATATATATGATTTTAAGGGTGATTCTCATTTGACAGTGGTTCCTAACATGGTAGGCAACTCTTTACAGATGACTGTTTAGGGGGTTCCCAGGTGCCTCAGTAGGTAAACAATCTGCCTGCCAATGCAGGTGACATGGGTTTGATTGTTGAGTCAGAAAGATTCCCTGGAGGAGGAAATAGCAACCCAGTCCAGTATTCTTGTCTGGGAAATCCCATGGATAGAGGAGCCTGGTGGGCTACTGTCCAGGAGGTCGAAAAGCATTGGGCACCACTTAGTAACCGAGCATGCATGCATGCTTGAATAAAAATCCTTTAAGACTACAACCGATGCAAAGCCCATTAAACTGTCTAAACCCATTTTACCTTGTGTTTTGTATCTTGGACACGTCTTTATTGAGGGAAGAAAGTCGGTCTCTCAAAATCCACAGGGTTATTGAATAAAAGATTAAGTTTATCTGAAAGAAAAAAAAAAGATACTAACTGTGGACCAACATACAGAGTCAATTTTTTTTTTATGATGGCCATTCTGACCCATGTGAGGTGAACTACTCATTGCAGTTTTGATCTGCATTTCTCTGATAGTTCATGATGTTGAGCATATTTTCATGTGTCTCTTGGCCATCTGTGTGTCTTCTTTGGAGAAATGTCTATGTAGGTCTTCTGCCCATTTTTTGATTGGGTGTGTTTCTTCTCATATTGAGTTTCATGAGCTGTTTGTATATTTTGGAAATGCATTCCTTGTAAGTTGCTTTGTTTGCCATTATTTTCTCCCATTCTGAGGGTTGTCATTTCATCTCTTTATGGTTTTCCCTGACATATGTGTACTGCCATGTGTGAAGATACCATGAGTAGAGAGCTGCAGATAGCTAGTGAGAACCTGCTGAGGAGTGCAGGGAGCTTAGCTGGGTGTTCTGTGATGACCTAGAGGGGTGAGATCGGGGTGGGTGGGAAGGAGGGCCATGAGAGAGGGGATATATGTGATGGCTCAGAAAGTAAAGAATCTGCCTGCAGTGCGGGAAACCAGGGTTCGATCCCTGGGTCAGGAAGATCCCTTGGAGAAGGGAATGCCAACCCACTCCAGTAATCTTTCCTGGAGAATTCCATGGACAGAAGGGCCTAGTGGGCTATGGCCCATGGAGTCGCAAAGAGTTGGGCCTGGCTGAGTGACTAACATGCTACATATAGCTAGTGCACTTTGTTGTGCAACACTGCAAGGCAACTATTCCCTAAGAAAGAAATAGAGTCAAACTAGAAAGCACTGAAGATCATGGGAAAGGTATGAGATTTTATACTTAGAATATGTTGAAACGTGGGGACTTCCCTGGCGGTCCAGTGGTTAAGACTCCATGCGTCTAATGCAGGGGATGCAGGTTCCATCCCTGGTCAGGAACTAGGATCCCGCATGCTTCATAGCACAGCCAAAAAGTTAAAAACATATATGTTGAAATTCCTTTGGAGTCGACTGGGGATACTTGGACAATACCACCAAGGAGCTCTGAAAGGCCACAGAAGAACACGCGTGGGTGGTCAGGTGGCACAAACACAGTGCAGGGTGGTGTCTCCACCAGCGCCTTTCCTTGCACACATGGGCCATTTTGTGATTTTCCAGGCTCGTTTCAGATAGTCTGGGGCATGTGGCTGCAGTCTAGTGGATGAGATGTTGGTCGCAGTGACACATGCCTGAATCCTACAGTCTTCAACTCTTCCCCTCCAGCAACAACCAATGAGTTCATGTGTCAAAATAATAGAATCATAAAAGAAAAGCTGAGGACTTCCCTGGTGCCACAGGGGCTAACAATCTGCCTGCCAATGTGGGAGATACGAGTTCAGTCCCTGGTCTGGGAAGATCCCACTTGCCTTGGAGCAACTAACTCCATGTGCCAGCACTAGTGAGCCCATGTGCTGCAACTTCTGAAGCCCTCACGCCTAGAGCCCATGCTCCACAACAAGAGAAGCCACCTCCACGAGAAACCTGAGTGCCCAGGAGAGAGTAGCCCCCACTCACCACAACTAGAGAAAGCCCGCACAAAGCAACGAAGACCCAGCACAGTCACAAAAAAAAGCAAAGCTGAATCTCACATGGGGAGCCTCTTGATCCACACTGGACTTTGCAAAAATAGCACACAAAAACGTATTTGCTCTGCCAAACCACTGAGATGTTGGGAATTCTTTGTCACTGTGGCACACTTTAGCTTAAACTGACTAATCATCAGACTATATCCTAAGAGTTGAACAAACTGAAGAAGATTTAAGAACACTTGGTGAAATCACTTCCAAATCACATAATTTTATCATAGTCACAATTATATTTTTACACATCCACTCATTTGTTTATTTAACAAATATATATTAAGTATATATGGCATGCTAGATATTAGAGATACAAGGATGATTTCTTCTCTATTCATCAACATTTAAATATGCTAAAAATTTTTTTTCCTTTTTTTTAGATTTTTATTTTTATCATTAAAATTTTTATTTATTTTAATTGGAGGCTAATTACTTTACAATATTGTGGTGGTTTTTACCATACATCGACATGAATCAGCCTGGTGCATATGTGTCCCCCCCATCCTGAAGCCCCCCTCCTAGCTCCCTCCCCACATCATCCCTCTGAGTTGTTCCAGAGCATAGGCTTTGAGTGCCATGCCTCATGCATCACACTTGCACTGGTCATCTGTTTTACATGTGGTAATATACATATTTCAATGCTATTCTCTCAAATGATCCCGCCCTTGCCTTCTCCCACATAGTCCAAATGTCTGTTTTTTACAGCTGTGTCTCTTTTGTTGTCTTGTTGTAGGGTTGTCATTACTGTCCTTCTAAATTCCATATATATGCGTTAATATACTGTATTGGTGCTTTTCTTTCTGACTTACTTCACTCTGTATGATAGGCTCCAGTTTCATCCACTTGTTAGAACTGACTCAAATGCATTCTTTTTTATAGCTGAGTAATATTCCATTGTGTATATGTACCACAACTTCTTTATCCATTTGTCTGCTGATGGATATCTAGGTTGCTTCCATGTCTGAGCAATTGTAAACAGTGCTGCAATGACCACTGGGGTACATGTGTCTCTTTTGACTCTGGTTTCCTTGGTGTGTATGCCCAGCAGTGGGATTGCTGGGTTGTGTGGCAGTTCCAGGTTTTTTAAGGAATCTCCACACTGTTCTCCACAGTGGCTGTACTAGTTTGAATTCCCACCAACAGTTGAAGAGGGTTTCCTTTTCTCCACACCCTCTCCAGCATTTATTGTTTGTAGACTTTTTGATGGCAAACATATGCTCAAAAAATTTAAATAAAGACATATGCTCAAACATCTGCTATTAAAAAGAAACGAATGTTAAAACAGTACCTAGTTTGCCCTCCTACACTGTTGGTAGGAATGTAAATTGGTAAAACCGGGATGGAGATCAGTATGGAGAGTCTTTAAAAAAGTAAAACTAGAACTACTATATGATTCAGCAATCCTGCTCCTGAGCATGTACCCAGAGAAAGCCATGCTTTGAAAAGAAACATGTTCCCCAGTGTTCACTGCAGCTCTATTTATAGTATGCAAGACATGGAGGCAGCCTAAATGTCCATCAGCAGAGGAATAGATGAAGAAGATGTGGTACATAAATACAATGGAATATTATTCAGTCATAAAAAGAATGAAATAATGCCATTTTCAGCAACATGGTTACAACTAGAGATTATCACACTAACTGAAGTTAAGTCAGAGAAAGACAAATATCATATGCTCCTGCTTATATGTGAAATCTAAAAACAACATACAAATGAATTTAAATACAAAAGAGAAATAGACTGACAAACAGAAACAAACTATGGTTACCAAAGCGGAAGTGGAGAGAAGGATAAATTAGGAGGCTGGAATTAACATATACACATTACTATATATGAACAGGTAAACAATAATGGCCTACTGTATAGCATAGGGAACTATATTAAATTCTTTGATATAACCTATAATGAAAAAGAATCTGAAAAAAAATATATATTCTTTTATATATATAAAAGTATCCATATATATATACTTTTCCAGATTCTTTTCCATTATATATATAATTATTATATATATATATGGCTGAATCTCTTCACTGTACACCTGAAACTAACACAACATTGTAGATCAGCTGTACTGCAATAAAAAAATAAAAAATAGTACCTCTTTTGATCTTCAAATTAAGTTGAATACTACATACCACACACACATACTCTATACACACATGGCACCTGAGGCAGACACACACACACTACAAACCTACCAAGATGACTGCTGATATGGGTCCTAAGAAACTCAAGATAAATCCTTTCTCTATGTTGATCCAGCAACTGAAAAACAGAAAGCAACAGTGGCAGCATTTTAAAAAGGTAATGGAATATAAGAAATGATCTGCAATAGAGAATATTTATATAGGACTTTTTGGGCTTCCCAGTGGCTCACTTGTAAAGAATCCACATGCTATGCAGGAGATGAAGGAGACATGAGTTTGATCCCTGGGTGGGGAAGAGCCCCTGGAGAAGAGCATGGCAACCCACTCCAGTATTCTAGAGAAACCCATGGACAGAGGAGCCTGTGGGCTACAGTCCATAGGGTCACAAAGAGTTGGATACAACTGAAGCGACTGAGCATGCATATAGCATTTACATGTGTCAGGTACCATTCTAATACTTGGAAGTAGATAGTATTACTCCATATTACAAGTGAGAAAACCTAGGAAAGAATTTAACTGTCCTCAGAGTCACCAGGCTAGTTGCCGGGGTCCAGCCCCAGCTGATCCAGGGTATTCGAAGGAGAGACGGCGTAGGCGAGGGTCAGGCAACAACTGCTTAATTAAACGTTAATTAAGTATATAAAGAGTAATAGAATAAGGATAGCTCAGTAGGAAAATTCAGTGGAGAAAAGAGGCTGAGTAGCTTGGTTTAAGCGGGAGACCAATAAAACTTCAAGACAAGAAGTTTGCACCACTTACGTAGGCCGCAGGCGTCCTTCCGTTCTCCCGAAGGAGAGGAGACACTGAGGCCTCCCCGGTCGGATCTTAGAAGCCCAGGCATAATTAGCAAGCATGGCGGGTTCCGCACTCCAGATGGAGACTCAGCCAGAATTTGAGAGAGAGAGCGACATGGGGAGACCAAGTGTCAGTGAACAAGGCCCGCACTTTTTTTTCCAAAGTAGTTTTTGTACCTTAAGTTGTGCATAGAGGATAATGGGGGAAGGGGTGGAGTCATGCAAGGACAGCAGTTCCTGGTCCTAATCGAAGCCAGGCTTTCAAACTTATCATATGCAAAAGTTCAGGTGAATTACATCATCTTCTGGCCAGGAGGCCTGTTAACATTTTAAGAAACTTATTTTTCTCTAAAGGTGATTATTCCAAAGTCAGGCACCAGCCTCCAAAAAAGCATTGGACAAAGCTGCATTTTACATTTCTATACACCCATTATATCAATCAATACACCACCAAGGACACAGTAGGTAAGGAATATGGAGACTTAGCAGCAAACATTGGCTCAATAAGTGAAAAACCCTTCACCAATACAATTTCTAATCAATCTTTTAACTACTCAAAAGAATCTGTGTTTAGACGGTTTAGAACATCTCCTGCCTCTCACAGTTGGGAGGCTCTGAACAATCACATGTGGCCGGAAAAACCTATTCAGGCAGGCTAGAGGATTTCCAAAGGAGTTTGTAGGTTAAACACTGTCACACCCAGGAATTATTAACTGGAGCTGTAAACTAACTCTTTTTTCAGAGAGAGGTAGTGGGGGACAGCCCCCCGTAAAGTCAGAGGTGTAGGTGAAAGCACAAAGCAGAAAGTAGGCAGACTCTGGTTTGGGGGTAGATGCTTGAGAATTTCCAGGGGGACTCCTGAGGCTCGATCCCGCCTTTGCGTATGCCGAGCCTCCTTCCTCATGACCTTTGTCATGGGCGGAGTGCCTCACGCTGGCTCCCAGCAGTGATAGAATTCTAGTTGAGCTATTCCAGATCCTGAAAGATGATGCTGTGAAAAGTGCTGCACTCAATATGCAATATGCCGGCTCCCGGCAGCTGGTAAGTGAGGAATCTTGAATTTGGAACCAGGTAATCAAGTCTAGAATTCATGCTCCTTGAAGTTTATGGAAGCATTTGGTTATGACAGCAAAGATTTGTAAAGAATTTCAAATGCCTATCACTTAGAGGTTAATTTTAAAAAGTTGGTAAGAATATACAATGTAACACATTAAATTATGATGTATATCTGTATTATTAATGTATAAAAAGTCCACTACATATTATTAAGGGAATAAACAAATTACATGCAGTACCTTTATCATGATCCCATTTTTATAAAAAATATATATTTATATGTATAATATATATATTGGGCTTCCCTGATAGCTCAATTGGTAAAGAATCTGCCTGCAAGGCAGGAGACCCCAGTTCAATCCCTGAGTCAGGAAGATCCCCTGGAGAAAGGATAGGCAACCCACTAAAGTGTTCTTGGGTTTCTCTTGTGGTTCAGCTGGTAAAGAATCTGCCTGCAATGCGGGAGTCCTAGGTTTGATCCCTGGGTTGGGAAGATCCCCTGGAGAAGGGTAAGGCTACCCACTCCAGTATTCTGGCCTGGAAAGTATTAAGGGAATAAACAAATTACATGCAGTATCTTTATCATGATCCTATTTTTATAAATATATATATTTATATGTATATTTATACATATTTAAGGGCTTCTCAAGTGGTGCAGTTGGTAAAGAATCCACCTGCCAAAGAAGGAGACACTGGAGACATGGGTTAGAACTCTAGGTTGGGAAGATACTCTGGAGTAGCAAATGGCAATCCACTCCAGTATTCTTGCCTGGAAAATTCCATGGACAGAGGAGCCTAGTGGGCCACAGTCCATGGGGTTGCAGAGTCAGATGTGACTGAGTGACTAACACATACTGGGCTTAGTGGTATTACAGAGGTTCTGTAATAGAAGTAGTAAAGATCTATAAACATGTGACATTTATAAATATAGACATTTATATAAAAAGTAAAAATTCATGCTCCTTCCAGTTTACTGTCTGTGTTATTTTACACTAGTCGTTCACCTTTTTCTCTAAACCTCAGTTTGCTTAGTACACAAAATGGGAACAATTGGAGCACTTTCCTCTAGGGATGTTTTGATAGACGTGAGAAATGGTGTATATGAAACACTTCGCCCCAGGGGCTGGAGAAATAAATGTTCAGCATCTTTGTTCTCAGCCTGAGTCGTGACCTACTCACCCTTCCTTCCACCCTCAGTTTCCCAGGGAGACAGGTGTGCACCCACGTCCCCGACAGCGCATTTTCAGCGCCCGACTCACTGCTTAGCGGTGCCGTATCCTCGGGGGTTGATCGCTGCAGACACAGACACAATCACCGCTGGGACCCCGTAGCCTACAGGGTACATGAACCTCTTCTTGAATCTGCCTGCGCTGGTGTAGTTGGCCACCCTGAGGTTCCTGACAGTGAGGAAGAGGTGCAGCCCTTCGAGGAACATCCAGGTGAAGGCGGCCAAGTAGAGGTAATGCAGAACACCGGCGACGACCTTGCACAGCACCTGGGGGGAGAGGGGGGCCACTGGAGTGGTCCTGGGTGCAATGACCTCACCATCTGCTCTTCACCGGGGTTGTCTCTGGGTAACTTTGGTGAGAGATGCTCCTTAGCCTTCTTCACATGTCCTTCTTCTCTTTAGAGTCATGTCTCCAAACGGATGGATGGTCCCCCTTGTCTATTCCCATGCCTTGGCAGGCTGTCACTTGGGCCACCCAAGAAAAACTGAAAATGTATCATGTTTAAAGTTGAATGGGGGACTTCCCTGGTGGTCCAGGGCTTAACATCCATCTGCCAATGCAGGGGACACAGGCTTGATCTCTTGTCTGGCAAGATTCCACATGCCATGGGGCAACTAAGCCCAAACACCACAACTACGGAAGACCGAGAGCCCTGCTCTTGGTCAAAGCGGTCAAAGCGCATGCTCTGAAGCAAGAGACGCAATCGCAGTGAGAAGTCCGTGTACTGCAAGGAGGAGTAGCCCCCACTCACTGCAACTAGCAAAAGCTCGCAGCAATGGAGACCCAGTGCAGCCAAGAATAGCTAACTAGCTAACTAAAGGTCAAAGAGATCTTTGTCCATCTTAAAATGGAAGAAGACAATATTCAAAGTGTGTTAAGGACTGCAGAAATCAAATAGCCCTTTGCCTGTTGGCTAATGGATGCTAGACTTCTCTGAGTCGGATGAAGCTGGTGCTGGCCAGGGCTGTCTCCATCCCAAGAACCCTTAACCACCTCCCTGCCCCCTTTCCCCTTCTGAGGATGAAATTAATCCTCATAGAAAGCTTATGGCCTGCTTGTCCTGCCGTGATCACCATCTCTTCCATCTTGGTCACTGCCCAGAACTGAAGTCACTCTGGTCTGTGTGGCATATATGTTGGGTACATGAATGAGTGAGTGAATGAGTGACTCCTCCAATATGCTTATCTGCATAAAGCCCCATAGTTTTCTCTTTTGAGCCAACAGCTCGTGGTTTCCTCCACTATGAAAGCATCTGCTCTGAATGACATTTTCTGTAGTAAGCAAATCCTCCCTCACCCTTCTTCATATTCACTGAATGTTCCCTCCATGTCTTTAGGACCACTGGAACTTGAAAAGTCATTTCCCCCCCTCTTTAGGTTGTACAGTGTAGCATGTGGAATCTTAAGTTACTTGACTAGGGATTGAACCCATGCTCCCTGCACTGGAAGTGTGCAGTTTAACCACTGGACCACCAGGGAAATGATGCCCACCCCCCCACCCCCACCTCCCACTCCATGTCTTTGATAAAGTATAACCTGACTTTTGTTTGAGGACACTGCTTTCCACACATTTCAAGAGAACAGTGGCCACTGTCCATTGTCTGAGGGTAATGGGTTTCTTCTACACCTCTCATGATCTCTTCTGGACCACTGACTCTCTTTTCACAATGAATAAAACCCTCCTCTCTTTGGAGTCATGTCCTGAGTCTTTCCAGCAACCTCTCATTCCTTGTAAAACTCCATTCATTTCCTGGTTTCTCCCCCTCACTCCTTGGAGATGCTGTTGCATGAAACAATGCTTGATATCAAACCTGCTAGCTTGGAATCATAAATCAGTGACCCTCAGGACCCATCTCCACTGTGCATCGTTCATTCAGTCTGTACAAGTTTTTTTTTTTTTTATATAAGAACCACCTCAGACATTTATTTCCTATATATTTACAATTTTTCATGATCCATCCATAAGCAGTTTTAACAAGTATGGACATATTTTATCCCATAATTTGCCTTTCAATATATTATGAAGATACCTAAGGCATCTAAGCCTCTTCAGTTTTATTCTTTTTTAAAAAATTTATTTATTTTAGTTGGAGGCTAATTATTGTAAAGTAATGTACAAGTTTTTAAATTGACAATTAACTAGTGAAAGGACATGAAGAAAACTCTGTGAGTTCTGGGCATGTTCTATATCTTGATCAGGGTGACGGTTTTATATCTCTGACTCTATATCTGGGCTTCCCTGGTGGCTCAGGTGGGTAAATAACCTGACTGCCAATGCAGGAGATGTGGGTTTGATCCCTGGGTCAGGAAGATCCCCTGGAGCAGGAAATAGCAACCCACTTCAGTATTCTTGCCTGGGATATCCCAAGGACAGAGAGCCTGGCAGGCTGTGGTCCATGGGGTGGCAAAAGAGTTGGACACAATTTAGTGACTAAACAACAACATATCTATGTCTATTATAGACATGCTGCTGCTGCTGCTAAGTCGCTTCAGTTGTGTCCGACTGTGTGCGACCCCATAGACGGCAGCCCACCAGGCTCCCCGTCCCTGGCATTCTCCAGGCAAGAACACTGGAGTGGGTTTCCATTTCCTTCTCCAATGCATGAAAGTGAAAAATGAAAGTGAAGTCGCTCAGTCGTGTCCGACTCTTAGCGACCCCACAGACTGCAGCCCACCAGGCTCCTCTGTCCATGGGATTTTCCAGGCAAGAGTACTGGAGTGGGGTGCCATCACCTTCTCCGATTATAGACATAGATAATGCCAAGTTCCTCTGTCTGTGGAATTTTCCAGCAACATATCTAATATACTATTTAGCCATGAGAAAGGAGGATTCCTGCCTTCTGCAACAACACAGATGAACCTTGAGCACTTTATGCTCAGGAGATTGTCAGACAAAGACAAATACTGTATAATCTCTTATCTAAAAATAAAAATGGAATCTAAAAAATCTCAGAAATCTAAAAATTTCTTTGTTAAAAGAAAAAAATGAGTAAAGACCTGATTGCCAGGAGACAGAGGTTGGGAGGATAAGGTTGATGTAATTTGAGGGTATGAACATGTAATGAGTACTAAGTAGCCCATGGGAATACACAGTTCCACGAATATACTGAAAGCCACTGAGGTGTACATTTAAAAAGGGTAAATTACAGAAGGATGAATTATGCTACTCCAGTACTTTTGCCTGGAAAATCCCGTGGATGGAGGAGCCTGGAAGGCTGCAGTCCATAGGGTCGCTGAGAGTCAGACACGACTGAGCAACTTCACTTTCACTTTTCACTTTCATGCATTGAAGAAGGAAATGGCAACCCACTCCAGTGTTCTTGCCTGGAGAATCCCAGGGACGGGGAAGCCTGGTGGGCTGCCGTCTATGGGGTCACACAAAGTCGGACACGACTGAAGTGACTTAGCAATAGCAATGAGAGCCTACTGTACATCACAGGGAACTCTCCTTAGTGCACTCTGGTGACCTGAATGAGAAGGAAGCCCCAAAGGGGAGGGATATATGTATATGTGTGTGACTGACTCATTTTGCTGTACAGCAGGAACTAGCACTACCTTGTAAAGCAACCATACTCCAATAAAAATTAAAGAAAAAGCTGTTTTTTAAAAAAGAAGAGGGGCGTGGGGGGAGGGGCGCCGGGCTGGGGCTGGGGCTGGGGCTGGGGGCGGCGGGGGCGCCGGGCGTGCGGGGGACCCGGCTCCGCGCTCACGCCGGCCCGCCGCCGCCAGGACGTGTTCCTCATGATCCTGCGCCACAAGACCACCGTCTTCACGGACGCCAAGGAGTCGAGCACCCTGTTCGAGCTGAAGCGCATCGTCGAGGATATCCTCAAGCGGCCGCCGGATGAGCAGCGGCTGTACAAGGACGACCAGCTTCTGGGAGAGGGTGGCTTCACCAGCCAGACAGCGCGGCCTCAGGCTCCTGCCACTGTGGGGCTAGCCTTCAGGGCAGATGAGGCATTCGAGGCCCAGCCCGCCTGAGCAGCCGGACGTGATGAAGCCACAGGACTCAGGAAGCAGCGCCAACGAACAGGCTGTGCAGTGAGAGGCCTCCCCCAACTGTCCCCCCTCAATAAAAGATGTGGGTGTCCAAAAAAAAAAATAGATAAAAATAAAAATAAAAAAAGAAGAAGGAATTCCCTGGCAGTCCAGTTTAGGAATTGGCACTTTCACTGCTGTGGGCTTAGATTCAATCTTTTGTGGGGGAACTAACATCCTACAAGTCATGTAGCCTGGCCAAAATAAAAAATAAGTAAGAAAGGGTTTTGGCTAATTCTCCTACCTCGGGCTCTGTCCGTTTGATGCCTGTGAGGAAGAGGAGGTGGGCCAGGAAGAGGCAGATGGAGAGCTGCAGGTGGAGGGAGGTGCTGGTGTTCTGGATGGATTGACACAGGAGGAAGGTGAGGGCCGCCAGGAAGAGGCAGAGCAGAGAGAGGCTCAGCCCCACGTAGGTGATCATGGTCAGCACGGGATCCTCCTAGATGCAGCAGGAGAAAAGAGACTCCAACTGGTTCTTGTTTTGGATGCTGTGGTTCCCAATAAGCCAATAAGCCAATTGTGGTTCCCAATAAGAACTCTCAATGCATGGTGGTAATTTCCTCGTGAGAAACCGAGCAGACCAATAGTGGCCAGACTGGACTTCTCTCGTAGTCCACTGGTGAAGAATCAACATGTCATTGCAGGGGACATGGGTTCCATCCCTGGTCTGGGAAGGTCCCACATGCTGTGGGGCAACTAAGCCCGTGTGCCACAACTCCTGAGCCCGTGTGCTGCAACTGGTGAAGCCCACGTGCCCTAGAGCCCATTGCTGGGCTCCTCTGCAACAGGAGAAGCCATCACAATGAGAAGCCTGGGCACCGCAACTAGAGAGAGCGCATGTGCAGCAATGAAGAGCCAGGCAGCCAAAAATAAAAAAATTTTTAAAAAGATGTAGAATATTGCAATGAAACATGACTCTCATCCAAATAATAAAAAAATGATAGCCAATAAAATAGTAACTTTTCTCGATCTCATTGCAGAGATGAGTTTGCACAGCAAAGAGGAGACATTAACTCAAATTCTTCCCAAGGGAGATGAGACATGGGAACTATTTCAGTTTTAACAGAGCACAGAAGGAACAGGTAGTTGTTACAGGAGTGGGTATGAAGAAATCCACCAGAAGTTCACCAAATTCCTAAAGGCTGAATGCAGTGGTTTTGGACAACTAGGTTTCCCAGATAGAAGGGATATTTCAGTCACAAGTTCTATCCCATGAGAACATATGAAAAGAGGCTCCACACCATTAGTCATCAGGGTCATATAAATTAAAACCACAATGAGATGCCACTACATACCTCCTAAAAGAGTAGTATTTTTTAACAGGATAAAAGAGAAATTTATATTAATGCATATGTATGGAATCTAGAAAAAATGGTTTTGATGAATGAATGTACTTGCAGAGCAGGAATAGAGACTCAGACATAGAGAATGGACTTGTGTTCACAGCAGGGGAAGGAGAGGGTGGGACCAGTTGAGAGAGTTGCATTGGAGCATATACACTGTAGCTTCTCAGGTAGCACTGAAACAAGTACACTACCATGTGTAAAATAAAAGCTAGCTGGGAGATGCTGAATAGCACAGGGAGTTCAGCTTGGTACTCTGTGATGACCTAATAGGATGGGATGCGGTTTCAGTAAGAGGGAAACTCAAAAGGGAAGGGAATGTTGGTGTACATATTCATGTTGGTGTATGGCAGAAACTAAGACAGCATTGTAAAGCATTATCCTTGAATTAAAAAAAAAGAAAAACGGAAGAAGATACATAGCTGTTCCTCTGCTAATATTTTTTCATCTTCTTTTTGAAGATCCCTGCCTCCCACCAGCACCACCCTGCAGCAGAGCTGATTTTCAGTGTCATGTGTGTTTACACACGTACCTTCAGCTCGACCGAGGCCACAAGGACAGCAAAGGTGGACAGATGGCTGCAACTGCATACAGTTCGAGTTCCGTCGGAAAAGATCACGTGGCACCCTTCATTAGACCAGACCAGCTCGTCCCAGTAGACACAAAGAGACTTTCTGCTTTCCCCTGTCATCTGGAAAGAAAATTGCTCTTCATGAGACACTATCATTTAAAATCTGAAGCTTCCCACATATACATTCACACACATGCACGCACACACACATGCATGCACACATGCACGCACACACACACGCAACGAAATACTATTCAACCATAAAAAAGAAAGAAAGAATGCCATTTGCAACAACACAGATTGACCTAAAGGATATTATGCTTAGTAAAATATCAGGCAGATAAAGACAAATACTCTATATTATCTCCTATATGTGGAATCTAAAAAAACAAATGAATGGAACATAAAAAACAGAAACTCACAGACATAGAAAACAAACTTGTGCTTATCAAGGGTGGGGAGAGACAAATTAGGACTATGGGATTAACAGATACAAAATACTATCTATTAAATAGACAAGCAACAATGATTTACTATATAGCACAGGGAACTCTACCCATTATTTTGTAATAACCTTTAATGGAATATAATCTGCAAAAATACTGGATTACCATATTGTATGCATGTGTGCATGCTTAGTTGTGTCCGACCAGAATGCTTTGTCCATGAAATTTTCCAGGCAAGAATACTAGAGTGAATTACCATTTCCTCTTCCAGGGTATCTTCCCAACCCAGGGATCAAACCCATATCACCTTCCTCTCCTGCAGTTGCAGGTGGATTCTTACCACTGAGCCATTTGGGAAGCCCACTATATTGTATACTTGAAACCAATATGACATTCTAAATCAGTTCAGTTCAATTGCTCAGTCATGTCCAACTCTTTGGGACCCAATGGACTGCAGCACGCCAGGCCTCCCTGTCCATCACCAACTCCCGGAGTTTACTCAAACTCATGTCCATTGAGTCAGTGATGCCATCCAACTGTCCTCCCCTTCTCCTCCTGCCTTCAGTCTTTTCCAGCATCAGGGCCTTTTCAAGTGAGTCAGTTCTTTGCATCAGGTGGCCAAAGTATTGGAGTTTCAGCTTCAGCATGTCCTTCCAATGAATATTCAGGACTGATTTCCTTTAGGATGGACTGGTTTGATCTCCTTGCTGTCCAAGGGGCTCTCAAGAGTCTTCTCCAACACTACAGTTTAAAAGCATCAATTCTGCAGTGCTCAGCTTTCTTTATAGTCCAGCCCTCACATCCATCGTGACTACTGGAAAAACCGTAGCTTTGACTAGACGGACTTTTGTTGGGAAAGTAATGTCTCAGCTTTTTAGTATGCTGTCTAGGTTGGTCATAACTTTTCTTCCAAGGAGCAAGTGTCTTTTAATTTCGTGGCTGCAGTCACCATCTGCTGTGATTTAGGAACCCCCCAAAATAAAGTCTGTTACTGTTTCCATTGTTTCCCCATCTATTTGCCATGAAGTGATGGGACAGATGCCATGATCTTCGTTTTCTGAATGTTGAGTTTTAAGCCAACTTTTTCACTCTCCTCTTTCACTTTGATCAAGAGGCTCTTTAGTTCTTCTTTGCTTTCTGCCATAAGGGTGGTGTCATCTGCATATTCTGAGGTTATTGATATTTCTCCTGGCAATCTTGATTTCAGTTTGTGCTTCATCCAGCCCAGCGTTTCTCATGATGTACTCTGCATATAAATTAAATAAGCAGGGTGGCAATATACAGCTTTGATGTACTCCTTTCCATATTTGGAACCAGTCCATTGTTCAGTGTCCAGTTCTAGCTGTTGCTTCTTGACCTGCATACAGATTTCTCAGGAGGCAGGTCAGGTGGTCTGGTATTCTCATCTCTTTAAGAATTTTCCACAGTTTGTTGTGATCCACACAGTCAAAGGCTTTGGCATAGTCATTAAAGAATCTAAAGTAGATGTTTTTCTGGAACTCTGCTATTTTGATGATCCAACAGATGTTGGCAATTTTATCTCTGGTTCCTCTGCCTTTTCTAAATCCATCTTGAGCATATGGAAGTTCACAGTTCATATATTGCTGAGGCCTGGCTTGGAGAATTTTGAGCATTACTTTACTAGCGTGTGAGATGAGTGCAATTGTGTGGTAGTTTGAGCATTCTTTGGCATTGCCTTTCTTTGGGATTGGAATGAAAACTGACCTTTTCCAGTCCTGTGGCCACTGCTGAGTTTTCCAAATTTGCTGGCATATTGAGTATAACACTTTCACAGCATCATCTTTAGGATTTGAAATAGCTCAGCTGGAATTCCATCACCTCCACTAGCTTTGTTCATAATGACGCTTCCTAAGGCCCACCTGACTTCGCATTCCAGGATGTCTGGCTCAAAGTGAGTGATCACACCATGTTGATTATCTGGGTCATGAAGATCTTTTTGTATAGTTCTATGTATTCTTGCCACCTCTTCTTAATACCTTCTGCTTCTGTTAGGTCCATACCATTTCTGTCCTTTATCGAGCCCATCTTTGCATGAAATGTTCCCTTGGTATCTCTAATTTTCTTGAAGAGATCTCTAGACTTTCCCATTCTATTGTTTTCCTCTATTTCTTTGCATTGATCACTGAGGAAGGTTTTCTTATCTCTGCTTGCTATTCTTTGGAACTCTGCATTCAAATGGGTATATCTTTCCTTTTTTACTTTGCCTTTCACTTCTCTTTCTTTCACAGTTATTTGTAAGGACTCCTCAGACAACCATTTTGCCTTATTGCATTTCTTTTTCTTGGGGATGGTCTTGATCACTGCCTCCTGTACAATGTCATGAACCTCTGTCCATAGTTCTTCAGGCACTCTATCAGATCTGATCCCTTGAATCTATTTGTCACTTCCACTGTACAATGGTAAGGGATTTGATTTAGGTCATACCTGAACGGTCTAGTGGTTTCCCCTACTTTCTTCAATTTATGTCTGAATTGGCAATAAGGAGTTCATGATCTGAGCCACAGTCAGCTCCCAGTTTGTTTTTGCTGAATGTATAGAGCTTCTCCATCTTTGGCTGCAAAGAATATAATCAATCTGATTTCAGTACTGATCATCTGGTGATGTCCATGTGTAAAGTCTTCTCTTGTGTTGCTGGAAGAGGATGTTTGCTATGACTAGTGTGTTCTCCAGGCAAAACTCTATTAGCCTTTGCCCTGCTTCATTCTGTACTCCAAGGCCGAATTTGCCTGTTACTCCAGGTAATTCTTTTTTTGTTTTTTAATGCTGCAAAAAGCTTTATTGTTTCCATTTGGTCCAAGGCTTGAGAGTGGTCTCTAGGGTGTTAAAAAGCTGCCTAGCAGCTGCAGAGAGGGGCTTCAGGCAGCCCTGATGTTAGGTGGGTTCTTCAAAGCCCACTGGTCTACAGAAGCTCCTAGTCGCGCTTGAGGGTGAGCCTTTCAAAGAGATACTCGCCCAACACAGCCTGGGGACCAGCCAGCCTGCAGAGGTTGGTCAGGTGGTCACCCATCTTCTGGATGAGTTTCACTTCCTCATTTAGGAAGTGGTTCTCCAGGAAGTCACAGATGTGCGGGTCTCTGCGGGCAGAAGGCAGGCTGTGCAGATCCAACAGGGCTTGATTCAGGTTCTTCTCTAGGAGAAGGGCGGCTTCCATAGCATCCTGGGTTTTACCCCACTCATCTTGAGGTGGCTTCTGCACGTCCAGGAAGAGGGCGCGGCTGCCATGCTGGTTTTGCAGTTTCAAGAGACGCTCTGCGCCCTCGTGTTTCTCCTTGGCCTATTCGCGAAAAAAGTGACCCACACCCTCCAGGGCCACATCTTCGCCGTCGAAATAGAAGCCCAGAGAGAGGTAGGTGCAGGAGGCCCACAGTTGCATGTTAACTGGGCGGTTGATGGCGGCCTCCACTTGGGTAGAATAATTCTGACGAATCTGGGAGCTCGTGATTGGTCGGTAATAAGGAGTTTAAAAATGGTGGCTGGTCCTGGTGATCGCGGACAGCTGAGTGGCTGACTCCTGAGGTTGCGACTGGAAAAACGGTTGGAGGGTGGTCGGAGGCTGGAGCAAGGGGCGTCCCTGGGTCTGTTCCTTCCAAGCACTGTTAAAGCAAGAGACAGATTCGCGGGGCCGCCGAGCGCACTTACCAGGTATTTCTTGACTTCCTACTTTTGCATTCCAGTCCCCTATCATGAAAAGGACATCTTTTTTGCGTGTTAGTTCTAGAAGGTCTTATAGGTCTTCATAGAACTGTTCAGCTTCTTCAGCATTACTGGTTGGGGCATAGACTTGGATTACTGTGATACTGAATGGTTTGCCCTGGAAACGAACAGAGATCATTCTGTCGTTTTTGAGATTGCATCCAAGTACTGCATTTGGGACTCTTGCTGACTATGATGGCTACTCCATTTCTTCTGAGATATTCTTGTCCACAATAGTAGATATAATGAGCATCTGAGTTAAATTCACCGATTCCAAATCAACTATACTCCAATAAAATTTTTTATACTAAAGTTTTTGTTTTTAAATTTTTTAATGCAATTTAAATGTTACTTTCCATTTATAATTATTGCAAAATTGTGTTTACACAGAAACAGACTCACAGACATAGAGAACAGACTTGTGGTTGCCGGGGGGAGGGGGAAGGGGGAGGGATGGACTGGGAGTTTGGTGTTCGTAGATGCAAACTATACATTTAGAATCGATAGACAGCAAGGTTCTAATATATAGCACAGGGGCCTACATTGAATATCTTGTGAGGGCAATTTTTAATGTGTTTTAAAAGTCATGGGATTCAGTTTTTTTTTATGGCTATACTGAGGTGTAATTATTATACAAAGGTAAAAAATCTGCCTGCCAATGCAGGAGACACAAGAAACGTGAATTCAATCCTTAGGTTGGGAAGATCCCCTGCGGTAGAAAATGGCAACCCACTGCAGTATTCTTGCCTGGACAATCCCATGGAAAGAGGAGCACGGTTACAGTCATAAGGGTTACATACATAAGGGTTACAGTCATAAGAGTCAGACACGACTGAGCACACAGCACACGCTACATAAAATGTGATGAATTTGGACATATGCAAACACCTGTGATGCCAGCGCCACCATCAAAGTAACAAAACCTACCCAACACTTCCTAAAGTTTCTTGTGTCCCTTTGTTTCAGCTTGTTTTTGTGGTAAGAACACTATAAGATCTACACTCAACAAATTTTGAAGTGCAAGATACCATATTCAATATAGACTTTGTTATATAAAGTATCTTCTACTTAGAACTAGAAGACCAGATAATGTATTTTCAAATTCTTCTTCAATTAATTAGAGGCTCAAGTTTCAATTCTTGGGTCAGAAATGAAATTTTTCCAAATGTTAAAAAAAAAAACCTCTTTCATCTGACTTCAAAATTTGCATATTTATTTATTTTTGGCTGTGCTGGGTCTTCGTTTTGTGCAGGCTTTTCTCTAGTTTCAGAGAGCAGGACCTACTCTCAAGTTGCAGTGCGTGGGCTTCTCACTGTGATGGCTGGCTTCTCTTGTTGCTGAGCATGGGCTCTGGGGCACGTGGGCTCAGTATTTGCAGCCCGAGGACTCTAGAGCTCAGGCTTAGTAGCTGTGACACAGGGGCTTTGTTGCCCTGAGGCATTTGGGATCTTCCTGGACCAGGGATCGAACCCATGTGTCCTGCATTGGCAGGTGGATTCTTTACCATTGAGCTACCAGGGAAGCTCTCATCTGACTTTTAATGTTTTGAGCCTTTTATTTTTTCCAGCTTTATTGAGGAATACTTGACAAATATAACTGTACATACTTAAAGTATGTGACTTGATGATTTCACTTTAAGAGACCTTACTGTGAACATCTTGGGCTTCCCAGGTGGCTCAGTGCTAAAGAATCTGCCTGCCAGTGCAGGAGGCACGGGTTTGATCCCTGGGTCGGGAGGATCCCCTGGAGGAGAAAATGCCAACCCACTCCAGTATTCTTGCCTGGAAAATCCCATGGACAGAGGAGCCTGGCAGGCTATAGTCCATGGGATTGCAGAGTCGTCTTTATCTGTTCATTTCCCAACAGTAAATAAGGCTACAGTTTTTATCACTTCTTAGTCTGTTGAGGGAATAATTCCCATCACGTAATTTTTGGAGTAGCTAGTAACCAAGCACTGGGCTGAATTTCCAATCTCCATTGGCAATTCCTGATAAACCAGCTTAGGGAGAAAGAATTGACTACAAAAACCATACTTTTTCACTACTGGGTTTACAGGTGTGATTGGTAGAAATCTCTAGGTGCTCAAACAAGTTGATATACTTGCCCACCTGTATATGGTGAAATGTGAAGTTCACAGGTTTGGCCAGGGAACAATTCTTCTTGCATCCTGTGGTACCACTTATCACCTTGGAATTCAGTTGAAAGTGATCCAGCTTTTCATCAAGAGTTAGGTTTTCCTTAGACGCAAAGGAGCCATCTAAGATGGACCCGAAAGACTTGTAAGAAATAAAGACCACAGCACCTGAAAGGAAGCAAGGATACGATCAACCTGAGGAGGAGATGGGGGAATGTGTAGCCAAAGTTAAGAATTTATCTGGCAAGTCTCTAAGAATTCAAATACGGAATGTAGAATCCTAAATCCTACTTTGTTAGATCATACATCCATGAAAAAGAGATGTGGGAGATTTCAAAGCCTTTCCACTTGCAGGATGATAAGGCTCTGTCTGGATTCTAGAAAAGATACCCTCTGTGTCCCTTGCAGCAGTTTACAATAGTCAAGATATGGAAGCAGCCTCAGTGTCCTCCATAGATGAATGGATAAAGATGTGGTATATATACGCAATGGAATATTCAGTTCAGTTCCGTTCAGTTGCTCAGTCATGTCTGACTCTTTGCGACCCCATGGACTGCAGCTCGCCAGGTCGCCCTGTCCATCACCAATTCCTGGAGTTCACTCAAACTTATGTCCATTGAGTCGGTGATGCCATCCAGCCACCTCATCCTCTGTCATCCCCTTCTCCTCCTGCCCCCAATCCCTCCCAGCATCAGGGTCTTTTCCAATGAGTCAACTGTTCGCATGAGGTGGCCAAGTACTGGAGTTTCAGCTTTAGCATCATTCCTTCCTTTTTTTTTTTTTTTTTTTTTTACAATATGCTCTATATTTTTATTTGTTTAAAATATTCTAGTACTGATTTTAAAAATAAAAGTCAACTACTTTCCTGGCAAAAAAGGAGGGGTTTATCTGGGTGTAGCAGAGAATTACAATTTGGGACAAACAACTCATGGCAGAAACCATAGGCAAGCCCAATGAACAAAGGAAAGAAACATTATTTTAAAAAAGAAACATGGAGAAAAGAGGGGATGTTGCAAGAGGTTGTTTTGAATCAAAGTCCCTTGGAGAAAAGTGAGAGTTCAGAGTGATGATGGTTCTCACTGACTGAGTTGCTAGGAAGTGGATTTCTTCTAGGAGGCATGATACACATCTTTTCCTGGAGATGCTATGTATACTTTTTCCTTTTGGAGACTATAAATGATGAGTCTTTGTTGATGATTCTTTTGGGTCTATCATTGGCATTTCTTCCTGTAATGGATGTGGAGTTGTCCTGCATGAAAGCTCCCCATTCTGGCCTCCCAGCTTCATTTTTAGTGTCAGTCAGTTCAGCCACTCAGTCGTGTCCGACTCTTTGTGACCCCATGGACTGCAACACGCCAGGCCTCCCTGTCTACCACCAACTCCTGGAATTTACTCAAATTCATGTCCATTGAGTCAGTGAGCATCATTCCTTCCAAAGAACACCCAGGACTGGTCTCCTTTAGAATGGACTGGTTGGATCTCCTTGCTGTCCAAGGGACTCTCAAGAGTCTTCTCCAACACCACAGTTCAAAAGCATCAGTTCTTTGGCGCTCAGCCTTCTTCACAGTCCAACTCTCACATCCTTACATGACTGCTGGAAAAACCATAGCCTTGTCTAGATGGACCCACAAAAAAGAAAGAAGTCTTGCCATTTGCCGCAACATGGATGAACCTGGAGGGTATGATGTTATGTTGAGTGAAATGAGTCAGACAGAGAAAGACAAATCCCACATGATTTCACATCTATGTGGAATCTAAAACACAAGACAAAAGAGAAACAGACTCATGGACACAGAGAACAAAGTGGTGTTTTCCAGAGGAAAGAATGTGAAGGGCGCATGGGGAGAAGATGGGTGATTGGAATTATATATGTCACAAAGATATAATTATACCAGAGAATATAGTCAGTAATATTGCAACAATTTTGCACAGTGAGTTGATCATTCATAATGTATAAAAGTATCAAATCAGCCTGTTGTACAGCCGAAATTAGTATAGTATTGTGTATTAATTATTAATATAATTCAATAAAAAATAAAAGTAAATTTCCCCTGCCCCCAGTTCTAGAGATGTTGAGATAGTCTAGGTAATTTCCATTACCTCCAGTTCCTCCTCCAGTGACAACATTGCAATCGATGTCCATTGTCTCCTTTTCAGTCTGTAATTTAACCATCTCGTTTTCTGTTTTGCAGCTGTTCTTGATAGTCAGCGCTTCAATAACTAAAAAACAAAAAAATCTGTGTAAATATTGGAAATCTTTATAAACACTTGTTTTAAATTATAATCTCCTTGTCCATCTCATTTTTAAAAATGACAAGGACTTCCCTGGTGGCCCAGTATTTAAGACTAATGCTCCCAATGCAAGGTGCACAGGTTTGATCCCTGGTCAGGGAACTAGGATTCCACATGCAGCGTGGTGTGGCAAAAAAATGAATAAAAATTAAATTTAAGAAAATGATGACTGTAGGAGTGTCTGACACTTTGTGACCCCATAGACCATACAGTCTATGGAATTCTTCAGGTAAGAATATTGGCGTGGGTAGAAATTTCTGTAGGAATTTCCCCATGGGATCTTCCCACCCCAGGTCTCCCGCATTACAGGCAGGTTCTTTACCAGCTGAGCCACAAGGGAAGCCCAAGAATACTGGAGTGGGAAGCCTATCCCTTCTCTAGTGGATCTTCCCAACCCAGGAATTGAGCTGGGGTCTCCTGCATTGCAGGTGGATTCTTTACCAGCTGAGCTATCAGGGAAGCCCTTGACAACTGTGGGAGCTTCAAATGAAAACTGGAGCTTGGGTGCTGGAGTTGGAGTGGACACATAGAAGCTGTTGGCTTTATTTGGGCACCCAGTCTCTTATTGGAGGCAACAGATTCAATATGGTAGAGTTGAGTGAGGCTGGCATGAGATTGTCTCATCTCTTCTAATCATGAGACTGATATCTTTCCTTTTGACCACACTACCATTCAAGAGAAGGTCTTAATTAAAGAGTTTAAAAGGCCATTATTTACTAATCATACACTTTTTCACTTAGTTTGATACATGCTGAAGAATAACAAGGCATATAAGTCAGTTACTATTGATACTATGGACTTCCCAGGTGGCTCAGTGATAAAGAATCTGCCTGCCAATGCAGGAGATGCCACAGATGCGAGTTCAATCTCTGGGTCAGGAAGATCCCTTGGTGAGGAAATGGTGAATCTGGTGTTCTAGTGTTCTTGCCTGGGAAATCCCATGGATAGAGGAGCCTAGCAGGCTACCATCCATGGGGTCTCAAAAGAGTTGGACACGACTTAGTGACTAAGCAATAACAACAAATAAAATAGATAACTGATGAGAATCTACTGTACATATGCACATAAAATCTACAGCACAGGGAATTCTACTCAGTGCTCTGTGTTGATCTAAATGGGAAGGAAATCCAAAAAAAGAGGATATGTAGCTGATTCATCTTGCTGTACGGTAGAAACTAACACCACACTGTAAAGTACCATATTCCAATAAAAGTTAATTTAAGAAAGAATCACAAGGCATCTTATTCCTTCCCTCCATCTCTCCATACTCACTCTTTTGTCTCTTTTCTTTTGAACAAGCCAAATATTTTAATCACCTACACATTAATCAACTTTAGCACCAACCTTTCTCTTTCTCTCAAACCTGGCAGCAAATTCACCTTTTTGCTGAAAAGACACCAATGTTGGTGTGAATCTGATTGGGAGCACTGACTTCATCTAGACCGCCAGTAGATCTATCCTGGCTGATCCCAGTCACATAACTGCATTCACTGTTCCTCCAGAGCAGCCAATCGGATCCTTTCAAAATGTGAATCAGATAGGGTCTCCCTGAATAAAAGCCAGTGTTGTTACAATTCCCAGAAGACCCTGTCTGATCTTGCCTTACATCAGTTCCTTGACCAGTCATTTCCAGACACTCTGCAAGTACCTCCAGTGCACCAGGAATGCTCACCCCAACCCCTCTGCCCAGGATCATTCTCCATGAGATATGCACGTAGCTCACTCCTTCTTTTCCTTCAAGTCTTCTTACAAATCTCACCTCCTCTCCAAGCCTACTCTAATCAGTCTAATTAGCATCACGAACTGCTTCCCTGGCATTTGCTATCTCCCTCCCCACATCTCTAAGACAGAAAGATGTGATTACATCAAAAGTGGAAACATCTTCACCCAAAAGTCCTTTCAAGAAACCACAGATTGGCAGAAGATATTTAGAAACATAAATGAAGTCCATCATATGTAAAGCGGTCCTAAAATTCAATAAGATAAAAACCAAAAATATAATGGACAAAGAACAACTGGATAAGGGAAAATGAACAAAGAATATAGATCAGAATAATTACAGCAATGAAATCCAATGGCCAGCATAAAATGAAGACTTCTAGTCCATTAGTAATCAGTGAAATGCACATAAAACTACAGCAAGGAACCATTGCTTACTCATAATGTCATCAGGGGAAAAATATCTGAAAACTTAAGGATATGGAAGGGGGAAACTATATTTCAATAAAATAATTGCTTTCCAAAAAAGTGGAATCTTATCCTCTAATTGATGATAACACCACATTTTTTTTCTGCCCATATATTCAGTCATTCGTTTGATGATTAGTAAATGCTTTGAAGCACCAGACACTTTACTAGGTGCTGCTTATGCCCCCAACTTTTATTGATTCTAAAACTAAAGGCTGGTTTATCCTTCAGTGTGTCCTTGATAAAGATTGTACATAACTCTAGGGTGACTCTTCGATTAAAAGTGACAGTACACGCAGCCACGAAAGATTCACTTTGAAAATAGGTTAGACCTGAATGATGAATGGATGGTCCAGTCAAATGAACTTTCAAGCCTCATCCAATGAAACTTAGGGTTCTGAAGAGAAATAAGATATTTCATGTCAAGTACATACACAGATTTTGCCAGTGTAAAGAAAGAGAAGGCTGTTTTCTGGCAATGGAATTGTAGCTCAACCAGCATTTCCTGAACCCAATTAAGTTTGAGAGTCTGCCTGAGTATCTATGACCACAGCTTACCCATAAATTGTGACTCTTTCCTCAGCATTCCTCCTGTGGGTCGATTGAGGGCAGCTTCATAGGCTGCCGACTGCACTCTGTGAAGATACTGTGTCGCTAAATGGGCAATTTCTTCCTTGCGTCTCTGAGATGACTCGCTGATGGTGTTGCTGAAGTTGCCAAAAGAATCGGCTATTTCCTGCCATACAAACAGTGAGCGTGCAGACGTAGAGAGCAGACGTGTAGTTGCCGAGAGGGAGAGGGTTGGGAGAGGGATGGACTGGAAGTTTGGGATTAGCAGATGCAAACTATGATACAAAGGATGGATTAAAAACAAGGTCCCACTGTGGAGCACAGAGAGCTACCTTCACTATCCTGTGATAAACCACAATGGAAAAAAATAAATTTAAAAATTGTGAGTGTCCTCACAAAATAGAAACAGACTCACAGACAATTTAGGAATTTGGGATTAACATATACACACCTGTTGTTTACCCAAACAGGTAAGCAACAGGGGCCTACTGTATAGCACAGGGAACTATACTCAATATTCTGTAATAATCTATATGGTAAAAGAATCTGAAAAAAAAAGAATATATATATATATATATATGAATCTCTGCTATACACAGGAAGCTAACACAACACTGTCAATCAACTATACATCAATAAAATTTTAAAAAAAGAATAGACTACCTAGGAATAAACAAAATAGTGTGATATGCCACTAAAATTTTTTTAAAAAGAATGAAATATTGAGGAATAAACAAAAAATAATGGATGTGAAAATGACTATTGTCTAGGAGGAAATCATAAAAGGAAGCTAAGACTACAGATTTTATTTTCCAGACCTTTCTCGAAGCTTCCACAACTATGAGCTTTCTCTGGGATTATTCCCATTGCCTAATAGCAGAAGAAGGGAACAGTGTAGGGAAAAGGCGTGAATGTTTAAACAAAGCTGGAAGAAACTCAGACCTTTACACTGTCACTTCATTCCATTGTGAAGTAATTGAATGTTTTTAATTCACTGGTCCTAGATTTTGCATCACCTTCTACCTGGGTTCCTGGGTGGGGACGATCCCCCGGAGGAGGAAATGGTAACCCACTCCAGTATTCCTGCCTGGAAAATCCCATGGACAGAGGAGCCTGGTGGCTATAGTCCGTGGGGTTGCCAAGAGTCGGACACGACTGAGCGACTGAGAACGTGCCCATGCTGCCTGGTTTCACCTTTGCTTTTCTTCTTAATTCCCCTGCATTTGTGCTTTCTTTTAGAGCTTTTTAGTGTACCCCTACAGAAATGATCAATTGTCATCTAATATGGGAAAATGCTTATTTTCAGAAAATTAGGAAGGGAGAGACCTCTGTAGCCAGTGGAATTAAGGTAAAAATCTATTGTGGGGTTTGCATTCCTCCTGTGATGTGGAGACAGAAAGGAAAAAGAACTTGTCCCACCTAATTTATAATTAATTCCTTCAGGCATATTGGAGGAAGAAAAAGATGGAGAATTATCTACTCTGAGAAAACATTCACAGAAACTGGGAATGATTTCAAACCTGTAACTTAAGTGTGACATTGTTATCTTCTGGTACTCCTTTTGTCACCATGGTAACAGAGCTAATCCTTGTGTTATTTGGGTCTTTGGTGGTGTCCTAAAAGGAAAGAATAGAAACATATCTCATTGGCTTTCATTCAGTTAGAAGCATCCAGAGGTTGTTCTCAAGTCCTCAGAAGCTTTATTAAAACAGTTGGTCCTGGCAGAGAAATACTCTGACATACCTTTGAATGCAAGACTGCAAAATTAAACACACTTGTTGGAGTTTGACACATACACAATGTAAATAAAGTTCAATACATTGTTTTGGGACTAGTGGGCATCCATTTGAAAAGAATGAATCAGTTCAACACCCACCTCATTATCCTCAAAAATAATTTCTAAAGAACCAAAGTGTTAAAAGTGCCTAAATATAATAAAATCTAAACTCTCAAGCTAATCCCTTTTTTCCCACTGACAAAATCAAAATAAATTAAAATTGGAGAAGAGGCAATTCAAATATATTAACTTTAGGGGATGGAGACATAATAATAACCAAGAACCATTCATAATAGTCAAAATATTAACATTTATTTCTGTTTTTGTATATTTTATATAAAATATTTGTGTTCCTATATAACATTATTTATACATAACCTTTGTATATAATATATAATAATGTAGACAGGTTCTTCCACTGTCTCTTTTAATAAAAACAATCTTCATAGCATATTTACCTTTCTTCTTGACTGTGATTAGAGACAGTCTATTTTCCAAAAGTGCACTTTGACCTAAATGGTCTAGAAGTCAGGATTTTTAATTCCTATAAGGTATATATGACACTGGACAACTTAGACCAAATTACAGATAACTTTTAATGAAACAAAGGACTGGATTTTGAAAATTCATCTTATGGGTGTACATACTGGTTTCCTTATTGTCTTAATGTAACATATATTTGTTTTGTAGGTCACCTTTAAAAGATTTATTGACAATAACACACAGTACTTGCAGCAATGAAATTATATCAATCGTAATAATGATTAAATTGAGGGCATAGGGGTGCTTCTTTTTTAAAAAATAATTTGATCATGCGATTTGGCCAAGGATCTTAATTCCCTGACCAGCGATGAACCCCATGCCTCCCACATTGGAAGCATGAAGTCTTAACCACTGGACCACCAGGGAAGTCCCAGGGTGCTTCTTTTTTTTTTTTTTTATAATTAATTCTGTACAAAGCTAGTGTTGACTGAGAACACTTCATGGCTGCCATGTTTTCCCCAAACAATACTTTGTTGCTCAAAATGAAAGCAATAGATAAAGCATAAAATATGGAAGAAATAGGAGAGATCTAAAAATATTAATATCAAGAAACATATTTTTATCCCCAGAGACCATTATGTGTGTATGTGCTGGTGGGGTTTGGGGGGTTGATTTGAATCCTTGTTTTATATTTTAGCATATTCCCCCTAGAGAGTATTTTGTTTGTAATTATTGTTTATTTCCACATACTGGTGGTGGGCACCAAACAGATTTACAAAGATGGGAACATACCTGTTGTTTATGGTCTTCTGAAAATGTAACTTGGGTTGGGGTAGGGGAACTACGGTTGATTCCTAGAAATAGAATGAGAGTTCAAAAAAAAAAAAAAAAAGAAATGAAATGTTTGTTCACAGTCTGAATTTGGAGAAATTTCCCTCCCAACTTTTCTCCCAGCTTTCTTTCCAAATGGGATTTCTGCTTCTCAGTCATGCCTGCTGGCCAACTGAAGTATGTGAGTGTGTGTGTTAGTTGCTCATTAGTGTCCAAGTCTTTGTGACCCCATGGACTGTAGCCCGCCAGGCTCCTCTGTCCATAGAATCCTCCAGGCAAGAATAGTGGAGTGGGTTGCCATTCCCTTCTCCAGGGCATCTTCCCAACCCAGGGATCGAACCTGGGTCTCCGGCATTGCAGACAGATTCATTACCATCTGAGTTGCCAGGGAAGCCCAAAACTGAAGTATAGTTTTTGTGGTTTTTTTTTATAATATTGTGTTAGTTTCAGGTGTATAATATAGTGAGTCTATATTTTTATGGATTATATACCTCATTTAAACTTATCACAAAGTAGTGGGTATATTTCCCTGTGCTGGGCAATATATCCTTGTTGCCTATATATTTTATACATACTTGTTTGAGCCTCTTAATTCTATACCCCTGTCTTGCCGCTCCCCCTTTCTTCTCCCCACTGGTAGCCACTAGCTTGTTCTCTATATCTGTGAATCTGTTTCTGTTTTGTTATTTACATGTTTGTTTTATTTCTTAGGGTCCACATGTAAGTAATACGTTACAGCATTTGTCTGTCTTTGTCTGATTTATTTCACTAAGTATAATACTCTCTAGTCTGTATTGTTGTAAATGTCAGAATTTCATTCTTTATGTTGCTGAGTAGTATTTCATTGCATGTATATATCTATATCTATCTGTCTATCTCTTTATATATCTCACATCTTCTTTATCCATTCACCTGTCAATGGATGCTTAGGTTGCTTCTGTATCTTGGCTATTGTAAATACTATTGCTATTTTAAAATTAATGTCTTTGCTTTCTTCAGATATATATCCAGGAATGGAATTGCTGGATCATATGGTAACTCTAGTTTTAGTTTTTTTGAGGAACCTCCATACTGTTTTCCATAGCGGCTGCACCAATTTACATTCCCACATCCTCTCCAACATTTGTTGTTTGCAGACTTTTCCATGATAGCCATTCTGATATGTGTGAAGTGGTATTTCATTGTGCTTTTGATTTGCATTTATCTAATGATCAGCAGTGTTGAGTATCTTTTCATGTGCCTGTTGGCCAGCTGTATGTCTTTGAAAACATGTCTATACAGATCTTCTGTCCATTTTTAATCAATTAAAAAATTTTTTTGATGTTGTATGTGCTGTTAGTATATTTTGGAAATTAATCCCTTATCCATCACATAATTTGTAAATATTTTCTCCAATTCAGCAGGTTGTCCTTTTTAAAAAAAATTTAAATTTTGTATTGGAGTATAGTTGATTAACAATATTGTGTTAGTTTCAGGTGTACAGCAAATTGGTTCAGTTATACACGTGCATGCGTGCTCAGTCACGTCTGACTCTTTTGCAACTCCATGGACTGTAGCCTCCCAGGCTCCTCTGTCCATAGAGTTTTCCAGGCAAGAATACTGGAGTGGGTTGCCATTTCCTTCTCCAAGTTATACATGTATATGCAGCTATTCTTTTGAAAAAGAATTTGTCTTTCTGTTTTTTAATTGAATTGCTCTATCTTTGGATTTTTTTCAATAGAAGTAAGGATGACAAGTTAAAATATCAATAAATTGACAGCCACTAGGGAGAGCCTTTGTGGTTACTTTAACAGAAGCTGCGCATTTGATGGAAGGCATCTCTGCTCAGTGGTAAAGAACCCGTCTGCCAATTCAGGAGATACAGGAGACACAGGTTCTATCACCGGGTCCGGAAGATCTCCTGGAGGAAGCAGCCATGACAACTGCCTCCAGTATTCTTGCCTGCAGAAGCCCATGGAGCCTGGCGGGCTACAGTCCATGGGGTCACAAAGAGTCAAACACGGCTGAGCAACTGAGCACACACACATACATGTTATGCACACATAAACACATATGAACAGCTGTATCAAATGACAGTGTTTAGATACTGAGGAATTTAAAGGTTATTAACATTTTGAAGTCAGAGCCATACTGATTATTTGTTTGTTTTTCATCATTTGTTTTGGTCAAATCTTTCTTTTAGAAAGTTTTCCCCTGAAGGTGTCAGAGAATCTGCTTACCTACACAAGTTCCTCTGGAGCCAATAAATTGAGTTCTCCCCTCAGGAGTCTCAAACCCAGGATTGCAGACACAAAAGTAGCTTCCCTGAGTATTCTTACATGTGGCTGTCAGTGGGCACGCTGTGCTGTTCAGGCATTCATTCTTATCTGTGGCAGAAAAGGAAAGGGATGAAAAATGAATCATTCAGTGACAGCTCCATGGGGTCACTCAGGGTTCAGTGAGTTCACTTCTTCATCCCAAGCTTGTGCGTGTCCACCACACACAAGTCACAGTATCAGCCAGCATCAGAGCAGTGAACAGTCTGTGTATTTCAAGGCACTCACCTTGAGTGAACTGAACAACAGCAATAAATACTTCAATAAAACACTTTTTAACTAAAAAATTAAAAAAGAGACTTAATACATATTTGGGCTTCCCTAGTGGCCCAGATGTAGGAGACCTCAGTTCAAGGATCAGGAAGATCCCCGGGAGAAGGAAATTACAGTATTCTTGGAAAATCCCATGGGCAGAGGAGAGTGGTGGGCTACAACCTCCTACAGTCCATGGGGTTGCAGAGTCTGACATGAATGAGTGACTAACATTAACTAACATACATGTTTATTTATTTTAAAAAAACAGTAGAAAGAACAGGAAGTGATGAATAGAGATTTTTAAAGTATGAGTCTAGAAAACATGTCTCGGAGGAAGTGACAAAGTATAAGAGAATATGAAAACACCATACAAGAAATTCCTCCCCCCTCCTAAAAAAAACCCCCAAAAAACAGTGAGGTAAGATTTAGAAAGAGAATGGGACTCATTGGGCTTCCCAGGTGGTGTCGGTGGTGCAGTGGTAAAGAATCTGCCTGCCCATGCAGAAGACACAAGAGATGTGGGTTTGATCCCTGGGTCAGGAAGATGCCCTGGAGGAGGAAAATGGCAATCCACCACAACATTCTTGCCTGGAAAGTTTCATGGACAAGAGGAGCCTGGTGGGCTATAGTCCAAGGGGTCAGGGTGTGATCGAGTGACTGAGCATGCATAGAACTCATCTGTGTAGAAAACAATGGAAGAACTAAGACGACTTTATGATGAGTCCACATTTTCTGTGTCTTGAGCACAGGTGGCATTCTTATATTCAGAGTCTACAAACAATATATGCTGGAGAGGGTGTGGTGAGAAGGGAATCCTCCTAAATTGTTGGTTGGAATATAAATTCATATAGCCATTATGGAGAATAGTATGGGAATTTCTCAAAAAACTAACAATAGAATTGCCATATGATCCAGCAGTCCTGTTCCTGAGAAAATTTCTCTCTACCTAAAAAATAAATACATAAACAACTCTTTTTATATGAGTTGATTTCTCCATGTGAAAAACTCAGCAGCAACATCTGAAAACTCACTAGTGTGTTTCAGGAGTTGAGTTCTTTTAAAACACTTTCTAAAAACTACATTCTAAACCTCTGAAATAACATGTTAGAATATACAATGAAAACAAATTCCCATGCACAAATCTTTAAGTTTTTTTTTTGCTATAAATATAAACTTAAGTGATAAAAGTTTTTTGAAATCCCCAAATGCAAAATGGTAGGAATAGAATTTTATGTGAACTATATATTTTTAATGTATTAGGAAACATTCTCCTTAGAAGGAAGTCTATAACAAACCTAGACAGTGTATTAAAAAGCAGAAATACCACTTTGCTGAGAAAGGTCAAATCTATGGTTTTTTCAGTAGTCAAGTACAGATGTAGAGTTGGACCACAAAAACGCTGAGTGCTGAAGAATTGATGCCTTCATACTGTGGTGTTGGTGAAGACTCTTGAGAGTCCCATGGACAACAAGGAGATCAAGCCAGTCAATCCTAAAGGAAATCAACCCTGACTATTCATTGAAAGGACTGATGCTGAAGCTGAAACTCCAATCCTTTGGGCAGAGCTGACTCACTGGAAAAGACCCTGATGCTGGGAAAGATTGAAGGCAAAAGGAGAAGAGGGGAGCAGAGGATGAGATGGTTAGATAGCATCACCAACTCAATGGACATGAATTTGAGCAAACTCTAGGAGATAGTGAAGGACAATGGAGCCTGGTGTGTCCATGGGGTCGCAAAGTGTCAGACACCACTTAGTGGCTGAAAAAAACAACATTTCCAAGTGGGAAACTAATAGGCTATACATGCCTGCCAACCCCTTATTAATATGGACTTTAAAATATTCCAGATTGAGGACAAACCCCTTTTATACATCCCTGGCTAACATTCCTTCTTATTTAGTGCTGTGCTGTTCTGTGCTTAGTCGCTCAGTCATGTCTGACTCTTTTTGACCTCATGGACTGTGGCCTGCCAGGCTCCTCCATCCATGGTGATTCCCTAGGCAAGAATACTGGAGTGAGTGGTCATGCCCCACTCCAGGGGATCTTCCCTACCCAGGGATTGAACCCAGGTCTCCTGCATTGCAGGCAGATTCTTTACTGTCTGTGCCACCAGGGTAGCCCAAGAATACTTGAGTGGGTAGCCTATCCCTTCTCCAGAGGAACTTCCCAACCCAGGAATCAAACCAGGGTCTCCTGCATTGCAGGCAGATTCTTTACCTGCTGAGCTACCAGGGAAGGTCCTTTTACTTAGTATTTAGATCCCAAAACTCTGCAATCTAAACAAAAAGACCCTTGAGCTAAAGAATTTAATGGCTTTTTATGATATTCAACAAAAAATGCTTTCCATGCCTAACACGTAGGTCTCTACTATCAAAGCCATTGACTTGATCAGTTATTCTCCAACTTTAGGTCCAATATGTCAATATGAGGGATAAGTAGACCTACTTTTGTCTAGAATGTTCTTACCTAAATAACACTCACCTATGCACGTCACTCCAGAACCATTAAAATATGTCTTCCCATTGCTTGATTCAAATCCGGATTTACAGGTGCAGAAGTAGCCTCCCACAGTGTTCGTGCAGGTGGCTTTCGAAGGGCAGGCCTGGGTATTCAGGCATTCATTCACATCTGTGATTAAGGATCCATCAAAGGTCAAACAAGTGAGTTCAATCCATGTTGCCCTCCTGTCAGGCAGACATTTGGTCTGCCATGGGGTACTTCCTAGGTTCCTGGCACTTGGTTTATCATTCTCTTACCCACCAGTTAATGAGAGCATTCCAGGTCCTGATTCCACAGAATTATATTTTTACAGGGGGACAAGGGAACAAATTACCCCATATGGAAAGGATTGCAAATAGATGTAATATAAGAAGCCAGATTGAGGCCAAGAGGAGAAGGGGGTGACAGAGAAGGGGGTGACATAGGATGAAATGGTTGGATGGCATCACTGAACTCAAAGGACATGAGTTTGAGCAAACTCAGGGAGTTAGTGACGGACAGGGAAGGGAAGCCTAGCGTGCTGCAGTCCATGGGGTCTCAAAGAGTTGGACACGACTGAGTGACTGAAGAACCATAACAACGAGAAGCCAGAGGTGGGATGAACTGAGAAAGTAGCATTGAAACATACACGTTACCATATGTAAAATTAGAATGCCAGTGAAAAGTTTACTGTATGATGCCGGGAGCTCAAATCTGGTGCTCTGTGACAACCTAGAGGGGTGGGATGGGATGGGAGGTGGGAGGGAGGTTCAAGAGGCAGGGGACATATGTATATCCATGAGTGTGAGCAAGCTCTGGGAGTTGGTGATGGGCAGGGAACCCTGGTGTGTTGTAGTCCATGGAGTCGCAAACAGTTGGACACTGAGCGACTGAATTGAACTGATAGCTGATTCATACTGATGTATGGCAGAAAGAAACACAGTGCCATAAAGCAATTATCCTCCAATTAAAAATAAATAAATAAATAAATAAAAGGAAGCCAGAGGCTAAGTGGAGGTCAGGAAGAGAAATTCTGTTGGATGTCCAGGGCAAGTGTGGCTGAGATGACTAAGTATGAGAAAATCTAGCAGAAGGTGGGTTTTTTTTTTTTTCTTTTCTGGCCCTGCCACACGGCATGTGGGATCTTAGTTCCCCAACCAGGGAATGAACCTGGGTCCTTTGGGTTGGAGGCATGGAGTCTTAATCACTGGACAGCCAGGGAAGTCTCTAGCAGAAGGTTTTCTTGAGCAGTGGGACAAGTCATAAGATGGAGACCATCTTGGTGTGGAAGGCTAGACAGGAGTGAACAGGGAGATAGAATGATCATCCCTGAGTTCAAAATGTAATTTCAAGGGCTCTCCTGTTGACTCAGTGGTAAAGAATCTGCCTGCCAGTGCAAGAGATGTAGGTTTGATCCCTGGTCCAGGAAGATTGCACATGCCTTGGAGCAACTGAGCCCGTTTGCCACATGTACTGCAACTGCTAAAGCCTGCGTGCCCCACAACAAGAGAAGGCACAGCAGTGAGAAGCCTGAACACGCAGCTAGAGAGTAGCCCCCACTCGCCACAACTAGAGAAACACCTGCACAGCAATGAAGACCCAGGACACCCAAAATAAATAAATAATAAAAAATGTCATCTTAAATGGTTAACGTCTCAGGGCAGTTCAGTTCAGTCGCTCAGTCGTGTCTGACTCTTTGCCGCCCCATGAATCGCAGCACGCCAGGCCTCCCTGTCCATCACCAACTCCTGGAGTTCACTCAGACTCACGTCCATCGAGTCAGTGATGCCATCCAGCCATCTCATCCTCTGTCATCCCCTTCTCCTCCTGCCCCCAATCCCTCCCAGCACCAGAGTCTTTTCCTATGAGTCAGCTCCTTGCTGAGGTGGCCAAAGTACTGGAGTTTCAGCTTTAGCATCATTCCTTCCAAAGAACACCCAGGGCTGATCTCCTTCAGAATGGACTGGTTGGATCTCCTTGCAGTCCAAGGGACTCTCAAGAGTCTTCTCCAACACCACAGTTCAAAAGCATCAATTCTTCAGCGCTCAGCTTTCTTCACAGTCCAACTCTCACATCCATACATGACCACTGGAAAAACCATAACCTTGACTAGATGGACCTTTGTTGGCAAAGTAATGTCTCTTCTTTTGAATATGCTATCTAGGTTGGTCATAACTTTTCTTCCAAGGAGTAAGCATCTTTTAATTTCATGGCTGCAGTCACCATCTGTGGTGATTTTGGAGCCCCCCAAAATAAAGTCTGACACTGTTTCCACTGTTTCCCCATCTATTTGCCATGAAGTGATGGGGCCAGATGCCATGATCTTTGTTTCTGAATGTTGAGCTTTAAGCCCACTTTTTCACTCTCCACTTTCACTTTCATCAAGAGGCTTTTTAGTTCCTCTTCACTTTCTGCCATAAGGGTGGTGTCATCTGCATATCTGAGGTTATTGATATTTCTCCCGGCAATCTGGATTCCAGTTTGTGCTTCTTACAGCCCAGCGTTTCTCATGATGTACTCTGTATAGAAGTTAAATAAGCAGGGTGACAATATACAGCCTTGATGTACTCCTTTTCCTAATTGGAACCAGTCTGTTTTTCCATGTCCAGTTCTAACTGTTGCTTCCTGACCTGCATATAGGTTTCTCAAGAGGCGGGTCAGGTCGTCTGGTATTCCCATCTCTTGAAGAATTTTCCACAGTTTGTTGTGATCCACACAGTCAAAGGCTTTGGCATAGTCAATAAAGCAGAAATAGATGTTTTTCTGGAACTCTCTTGCTTTTTCCATGATCCAGCGGATGTTGGTAATTTGATCTCTGGTTCCTCTGCCTTTTCTAAAACCAGCTTGAACATCTGGAAGTTCATGGTTCACGTATTGCTGAAGCCTGTCTTGGAGAATTTTGAGTATTAGTTTACTAGCATATGAGATGAGTGCAATTGTGCAGTAGTTTGAGCATTCTTTGGCATTGCCTTTCTTTGGGATTGGAATGAAAACTGACCTTTTCCAGTCCTGTGGCCACTGCTGAGTTTTCCAAATGTGCTGGCATATTGAGTGCAGCACTTTCACAGCATCATCTTTCAGGATTTGAAAGAGCTCAACTGGAATTCCATCACCTCCACTAGCTTTGTTTGTAGTGATGCTTTCTAAGGCCCACTTGACTTCACATTCCAGGATGTCTGGCTCTAGGTGAGTGATCACACCACCGTGATTATCTGGGTCATGAAGATCTTTTTTGTACAGTTCTTCTGTGTATTCTTGCCACCTCTTCTTAATATCTTCTGCTTCTGTTAGGTCCATGCCATTTCTGTTCTTTATTGAGCCCACCTTTATGTGAAATGTTCCCTTGGTATCTCTAATTTTCTTGAAGAGATCTCTAGTCTTTCCCATTCTGTTGTTCTCCTCTATTTCTTTGCATTGATCGCTGAGGAAGGCTTTCTTATCTCTTCTTGCTATTCTTTGGAACTCTGCATTCAGATGCTTATATCTTTCCTTTTCTCCTTTGCTTTTTTTTTTTTTTTAATTTTATTTTATTTTTAAACTTTACATAACTGTATTAGTTTTGCCAAATATCAAAATGAATCCGCTACAGGTATATCTGTGTTCCCCATCCTGAACCCTCCTCCCTCCTCCCTCCCCATTCCATCCCTCTGGGTCGTCCCAGTGCACCAGCCCCAAGCATCCAGTATCGTGCATCGAACCTGAACTGGCAACTCGTTTCATACATGATATTTTACATGTTTCAATGCCATTCTCCCAAATCTTCCCACCCTCTCCCTCTCTCACAGAGTCCATAAGACTGTTCTATACATCAGTGTCTCTTTTGCTGTCTCGTACACAGGGTTATTGTTACCATCTGTCTAAATTCCATATATATATGCGTTAGTATACTGTATTGGTGTTTTTCTTTCTGGCTTACTTCACTCTGTATAATAGGCTCCAGTTTCATCCACCTCATTAGAACTGATTCAAATGTATTCTTTTTAATGGCTGAATAATACTCCATTGTGTATATGCACCATAGCTTTCTTATCCATTCATCTGCTGTTAGACATCTAGGTCGCTTCCATGTCCTGGCTATTATAAACAGTGCTGCGATGAACATTGGGGTACACGTGTCTCTTTCCCTTCTGGTTTCCTCAGTGTGTATGCCCAGCAGTGGGATTGCTGGATCATAAGGCAGGTCTATTTCCAGTTTTTTAAGGAATCTCCACACTGTTCTCCATAGTGGCTGTACTAGTTTGCATTCCCACCAACAGTGTAAGAGGGTTCCCTTTTCTCCACACCCTCTCCAGCATTTATTACTTGTAGACTTTTGGATCGCAGCCATTCTGACTGGTGTGAAATGGTACCTCATAGTGGTTTTGACCCAATCAAAAAATGGGCCAAAGAACTAAACAGACATTTCTCCAAAGAAGACATACAGATGGCTAACAAACACATGAAAAGATGCTCAACATCACTCATTATCAGAGAAATGCAAATCTCCTTTGCTTTTCGCTTCTCTCTTTTCACAGCTATTTGTAAGGCCTCCTCAGTCAGCCATTTTGCTTTTTTTGCATTTCTTTTCCATGGGGATGGTCTTGATCCCTGTCTGCTGTACAGTGTCACAAACCTCAGTCCGTAGTTCATCAGGCACTCTATCTATCAGATCTAGGCCCTTAAATCTATTTCTCACTTCCACTGTATAATCATAAGGGATTTGATTTATGTGAATGGTCTAGTGGTTTTCCCTACTTTCTTCAATTTAAGTCTGAATTTGGCAATAAGGAGTTCATGGTCTGAGCCACAGTCAGCTCCTGGTCTTGTTTTTGCTGACTGTATAGAGCTTCTCCATCTTTGGCTGCAAAGAATATAATCAATCTGATTTTGGTGTTGACCATCTGGTGATGTCCATGTGTAGAATCTTCTCTTGTGTTGTTGGAAGAGGGTGTTTGCAATCTCCTACTAAATATAAATATGAATAAATATGAACATCTCAGGGCAATCTCCTACTAAATATGAACTCCTTACTACTCTTTTTAATGGCCACAAGGCACAGTGTATGGGATCTTAGTTCCGAGAACAGGAATTGAACCTGTGCTCTGTGCGGAGGAAGCGGGGAATCCTAACCACTTTATCCATAGAGGTGCTGTACTATTTTACCCTTCAGTAACAATCTATGTGCTGGAGAAGACCCTTGAGAGTCCCTTGGACAACAAGGAGATCAAACCAGTTAATCCTAAAGAAAGAATATTCATTGGAAGGGCTGATGCTGAAGCTGAAGCTCCAGTCCTTTGGCCACCTAATGCCAAGAGCTGGTTCACTGGAAAGACCCTGATGCTGGGAAAGATTGAAGGCAGGAGGAGAAGGGGGCAACAGATGATGAGATGATTGGATGGCACCACTGACTCAGTGGACATGAGTTTGAGCAAATTCTGGGAGACAGTGAAGGACAGGAAGCCTGATGTGCTGCAGTCCATGGGGTCACAAAGAGTCAGACATGACTTAGCAGCTAAACACCAGCAACAGTCTATGAGACTTCTGGTTGCTACACATCCCTGCCAACATTTGGTACTGTCTGCTTCTTACTTTTAGCCACCCTTGCAGGTTAAGAACAATGATCTCATTGTGATTTATTGCATTTATTTTTTGGCCACACCTTGAGGTATGTGGGATCTTAGTTTCCTGACCAGGGATCGAATCTGTAACCCCTTCAGTGGAAGCTTAGAGTTTTAACCATTGGACCAAGAGGCAAATCTCATTGTGATTTTTAACTTGCAGTTCCCCAGGCTGGATTGCTTTTTTTTGCTTTCATTTTTATCATTTGCAAGATGAAGAAAATATTCTACATATTTGGTCATCCTATGACCCAGTGATTACTCTTAGAGGAATTTCCCCAAGAAAATCCCCTCCCAAGATGAAAACATACATCCACAGAAAGACTTGTACAAGAATGTTCACAGCAGCCCTATTCATTGTAGTCAACCATCGGAGAGTCAGGTGTCCACCAGCAGGATAATGGACCAATAAACTGTGGTGTATTAACAAAACGAAATGCTATGTCTGATTGACAAGAAGAGATATTCAGGATATACTAGGTGAAATAAAAGCATATTGTAAAACACTATAAACTGTGACCATATTTGGTAAAATAAGGCATACAAAGTTACATCTGTATTTATCAAATCTCAGTCTATATCTGTATCTCTTTATGTGTGTAAATACATATTAATATTTATATACATACTATTTAAAATACACAGGCTATCGACACAAAGAACCCACAAAAGTTATATGGAAATAATAAAAGAGGATGACTCTTTTAACTATGGCTCTTATGTCTTGAGGGCTTCCATGGTGGCTCTGGTAAAGAATCTGCCTGCCATGTAGGAGACCTAGGTATAAGAATATATATATATATGTAGGTAAAAGAGCATATATATAAGCACCATAATAAAAAGAATGGTTTTCTCTTTATTATTTCTATACAATTGTTCTCCTGATTTTTGTGGATTCTTTGTGTAAATAGCCTCAGTTACACAGTATGAATAAGACAATAAAGCTATTTCTTTTTACCATCTGAGCCACCATGGAAGCCCCAAGCTGTTTCTTTTTAAGTGTCATAAGTTTAGTGTGGTGGGAAAAACTGTGAGGGCTAGAATTACTTGGAGAGTTACATGAATTTGAGGAGGTGCTTACCATTTCCATATTTCTCTTTTTAAGTCTGAATTTGGGGAGAGCAAAACTTGTTCTGCTTATCCCCAAACTGCTTTGTAAAGAAACATCTATAGGGACTTCCCTGGTGGTGCTGTGGTTAAGATTCCACCTTCCAGTCCAGGGGCTGTGGGTTTGATCCTTGGTCAGGGAACTAGGGTCCCACATGCCTCGGGGTGCAGTCAAAAAAAACACCCAACAAACTAGAAGCATCTACAGAAACACAAACTACACAAAGCATTCCAGATTCACTCTGCCCATCACCCACATACCTTGGAATGATGAGTTAGGAATATTCAGGAGAAAAATTAAGCAGGAAAGTCCTGGGGGAGAAAACAAAAGGGGAGTTTAATTTTTAAAATACTTCGGGGACCTGAATCTATTGAGGCTGACTCTGCTTTTTTCCCCAGATAGCTCTTGTATACTTAGTTTTCCCAAACACATTGGGCACACCCAACATAATTTTGGCTCGCTAGTGATCATTGAGAGTTAAAAGTATGTTGATCAGGGTAAACAAATGTTCACAGATCCATGAAAATATTTTTGAGACTTCAAGGAAAAAATGGATAAAATAGGGGAAAACTTAGAAAGATGAGTAATACTGATGAATAAATGTTCACTTTAATGCCTTTTGCAGGTATATAGGTAGAATTATATGACTTCTTCACTTCTTAAATTTGACATTAATTAGCAGTCTATTCTACTTGAAAATAATATGTAAGTTAAGTTTCATAAAAGTCATAGGAGCTGGGGAATTTTCTGGCAGTACAGTGGTTAAGAATAGCAAGGAGAGATAAGAAAGCCTTCCTCAGCGATCAATGCAAAAAAATAGAGGAAAACAATAGAATGGGAAAGACTAGAGATCTCTTCACAGAACATTAGAGATACCAAGGGAACATTTCATGCAAAGATGGGCTCAATAAAGGACAGGAATGGTAGGGACCTAACAGAAGCAGAAGATATTAAGAAGAGGTGGCAAGAATACACAGAAGAACTGTACAAAAAGATCTTTACAACCCAGATAATTATGATGATATGATCACTCACCTAGAGCCAGACATCCTGGAATGTGAAATCAAGTGGGCCTTAGGAAGCATCATTATGAACAAGCTATGAGCTATGAACTAGTGGAGGTGATGGAATTCCAGTCGAGCTATTTCAAATCCTGAAAGATGATGCTGTGAAAGTGCTGCACTCAATATGCCAGCACATTTGGAAAACTCAGCAGTGGCCACAGGACTGGAAAAAGTCAGTTTTCATTCCAATCCCAAAGAAAGGCAATGCCGAAGAATGCTCAAACTACTGCACAATTGCACTCATCTCATACGCTAGTAAAGTGATGCTTAAACTTCTCCAAGACAGGCTTCAGCAATACATGAACCATGAACTTCCAGATGTTCAAGCTGGTTTTAGAAAGGGCAGAGGAACCAGAGGTCAAATTGCCAACATCCACTGGATCATGGAAAAAGTAAGAGGGTTCCAGAAAAACATCTATTTCTGCTTTATTGACTATGCCAAAGCCTTTGACTGTGCGGATCACAATAAACTGTGGAAAATTCTTCAAGAGATGGGAATACCAGACGACCTGACCTGCCTCTTGAGAAACCTCTATGCAGGTCAGGAAGCAACAGTTAGAACTGGACGTGGAACAACAGACTAGTTCCAAATAGGAAAAGGAGTACATCAAGGCTGTATATTGTCACCCTGCTTATTTAACTTCTATGCAGAGTACATCATGAGAAACGCTGGGCTGGAAGAAACACACGCTGGAATCAAGATTGCTAGGAGAAATATCAATAACCTCAGAATATGCAGATGACACCACCCTGATGAAAGTGAAAGAGGAGAATGAAAAAGTTGGTTTAATGCTCAACATTCAGAAAAATAATATCATGGTATCTGGTCCCATCACTTCATGGCAAATAGATGGGGAAACAGTGGAAACAGTGTCAGACTTTATTTTCTGGGCTCCAAAATCACTGCAGATGGTGATTGCAGCCATGAAATTAAAAGATGCTTACTTCTTGGAAGGAAAGTTATGGCCAACCTAGACAGCATATTAAAAAGCAGAGACATTACTTTTTCAACAAAGGTCCATCTAGTCAAGGCTATGGTTTTTCCAGTGGTCATGTATGGATGTGAGGGTTGGATTGTGAAGAAAGCTGAGCGCCGAAGAATTGATGCTTTTAAACTGTGGTGTTGGAGAAGACTCTTGAGAGTCCCTTGGACTGCAAGGAGATCCAACCAGTCCATCCTAAAGGAGATCAGTCCTAGGTGTTTATTGGAAGGACTGATGTTGAAGCTGAAACTCCAATATTTTGGCCACCTGATGCAGAGAGCTGACTAATTGGAAAAGACCCTGATGCTGGGAGGGATTGGGGGCAGGAGGAGAAGGGGACGACAGAGGATGAGATGGCTGGATGGCATCACTGACTCGATGGACATGAGTTTGAGTGAACTCCGGGAGTTGGTGATGGACAGGGAGGCCTGGCGTGCTGCGGTTCATGGGGTCACAAAGAGTCGGACATGACCGAGCGACTGAACTGAACAGTGGTTAGGATTCCACGCTTTCACTGCCGGGGGGGGCTCAGTTTGAACCCTGATCCAGAAACTAAGATCCTGCAAGCTTCCCCGTGCTGCCAAAAAAACCGAAAAAATCATAAGACTTGGACAATTAAATGAGTTTATCCTGGGCAATAATTCTAGAAATGCTCTTGGTAATTTTAGCAAAAACAAACAAACAAAACCCCATAAAACAAAACCCACATAATATGGAATGAGGAACAATTTTAATGTTTTATATAATACAGGTTGGGACTTCCAAAATTAGGAGTAGGGAGCAAATGTGATCTCTCTGCAACAGAGGAAGGGTCCTTATCAATTTTCAGCTCCTGTCATGGGACATTCGGATTGAAAAGAGAAACGTTTCAGTGTTACGAGGCCTTTGCATGCTTTGTCCCATCCACATGTGACCACCAGGGGGCGCCGTCCACACGCAGCTCAGCTGTCTGTTCTTAGCCAAGAAACACCAAGGTGAGACCCGGGCGGAATTTTGACTTGCTAAAGCAAATGGATCCGGAAGAATTCAACTCAGTTTCAGGAAGAAAAATGAGCACGGGACAGCTTTCCATGTCAAAAGTCTGGCCCTGACACGAAAAAATCCATTCTTACAAGAAATTCATGTTTTGCAAGGGTTTCCCAGTTGGTTCAGTGGTAAAGAATCCTCCTGCTAATGCAGGAGCTGTAGGAGACCAAGTGGCAAAGATCTCCTAGAGAAGGAAACGGCAACCCGCGCCAGGATTCGTGCCTGAAAAATTTGGTGGACTGTAGCTCGCCAGGTTCCCCTCTCCACGGAGTCGCAAAGAGCAGGACACGACTGACCACAGCGCAACAACCACCCCAGAAGTTCACTTTGATCCTATCTTTGTACTACGGAATATAAGAGCAAGCTTTGAAGAGCCCCATTGCCTGATGAAATCATGTTGAAAGTGCCCCATCTTAATTCCTCCAGGTATTTCCATAGGAGACATACCTCAGCCATGGTTTAAAAGAGCAAACCAAGTGGATGCCCCCTGCCCAAGCCACAGTGTTGAAAACAAGATAGAGTATGAGAGTTGAAGTGTCCTTGCTATTTCTACTTAGAATAAAATACTAAATATTTTTATTATTTAATTTAAAATTTATTTTTAATTGGAGGATAATTGTTTTTTTTTAATAAAATACTTTTTTAATTGAAGGATAATTGCTTTACAGAATTTTGTTGTTTTCTGTCAAACCTCAGCATGAATCAGTCATAGGCATATATACATCCCCTTCCTTCTGAAACCCCCTCCCAATCCTACCCCCTCTAGGTTGATACAGAGCCGCTGTTCAAGTTTCCTGAGCCATACAGCAAATTCCTGTTGGCTATCTATTTTACATACAGTAATGTAAGTTTCCATATTACTCTTTCCATACATCTCACCCTCTCCTCCCCTCTCCCCATGTCCGTATTCTCTATTCTCCCCATGTCTATTCTCTATGTCTGTTTAAGATAATTGCTTTATGACGTTGGGTTGGTTGTGGGCATACAACAAGGTGAGTCAGCCCTAAGTATACATATGTTACCTGTCTCTTGAGCCTCACCCCCACTGCCCCTCACCCCAGTCCACCCCTCAAAGTTGTCACAGAGCACTAAGTTGTATTCTCTGTGTTATATAGCAACTCCGCACTAGCTATCTATTTTACACATGATAATGTATGTTTCAATGCTACTCTCTCAATTCATCACACCTTCTTCTTGCCCCCACCTCCCTCTGCTGTGTCCACAAATCCCTTCTCTATGTCTGTGTCTCTATTCCTGCTCTGCAAATAGGTTCATCAGTACCTTTTTTTCTAGATTCCATATATATGTATCAATACACAATATTTGCATTTCTTAAAAGAGAATAAAATATTTTAAGAACTTACCACTCCAAGGCAAAAACAGACTTCGAGCCATCATGACAAAATGAAAGCAAAAATAGGAACTTACATCATCTTTTATCTTTCTCTGGTGTTTCTCAGGGAGAATTGGGGGTTTTGTAACAGCTGCTATGGGACGGTCTTCTAGTATTGTAATGTGCAATTGAAGAGAATAGCAATTTTTTTCTTTTTACAGAAACAGAGACAGTTTACTGAATGCTTCAACTTACTGAAATGCATTAAAAAAAATAAGATGACTGAATGAATGTGAATGCGTTAGTGGTTCAGTCATGTCCAACTGTTTGCGACCCCATGGACCATAGCCCATGAAGGGAGAGGGCAATGCAGACATGGAGATACACTGAAAACACAAGTAAAACTTTCACTGAAGATTGCAGGTCCATGTGCAGGACCCTCAGTCTGCTGCCACACCAGAAATGGCAATTGGTTTATAATTTGCCCCCAGCTGCGAAACTGTGAAGTTATTTTTAGTCCCCTATGGTTTCTTTGCATCTTGTTGTTCAGGAAGGTGTTTGTCCATGTGGAACCACTGCAACAAATGGTCCCAGGTCCCAGCCTGTCTCGGGTATGTGGGTGTTCACTGTACAGTTCTTGCAGCTTGGCAAGTTTTCCTAATAAAGTGATGTTTAAAAATCTTAAAGTACATTTCTTACAGAAATCTTAGAAAACCTGGATTTATAAAAGAAGAAAATAAAAGCTACATCTAATCTCTATGCTCAGAGCTCCTACTAATGTTAGAAAATTGTAATTATACGTTGCATTTTTTTTTCTATATCTTGGGATTATTGACATTGGAGTTGGATTATTCTTTGCTGTAAGAGTCAGCTGTAAACTCCACCCACTAGGTGCTAGAAGTACCACCCCCCAGATGTGATAGCCAAAACACTGTCTCACCTCCCGCTCCCCCATCCTACCGTTTCTCCTCCTCCCACTGGTAACCACTCGTTTATATGCTACATCTGTGAGTCAGCTTCTTTTTTGTTATATATAGTCACCCATTTCTTGTGTTTCTTAGATTCCACCTCTAAGTGATATAAGATAGTTTTTGTCTTTCTCTGTCTGACTTACTTCACTTAGCCTAATGCCCTCCACGTACATCCATGTTGCTGCAAATGGCAAATTTTCATTCTTTTCTATGGTTTAGGAGCATTCCACTGTGTATGTGTATATACACACCCTCCAACAACACAAGGAACAACTCTACACATGGACATCACCAGATGGTCAATACCAAAATCAGATTGATTATATTCTTTGCAGCCAAAGGTGGAGAAGCTCTATACAATCAGAAAAAAAAAAAGACTGGGAGCTGACTGTGGCTCAGATCATGAACTCCTTATTGCCAAATTGAAGAAAAAAGGGGAAAACCACTAGGCCATTCAGCTATCACCTAAATCAAATCCCTTATGATTATACAGTAGAAGTGATAAATAGATTCAAGGAATTAGATCTGATAGAGTGCCTCTTGGGGCTAGTGCACTGGGATGACCCAGAGGGATGGTATGGGGAGGGAGGAGGGAGGAGGGTTCAGGATGGGGAACACATGTATACCTGTGGTGGATTCATTTTGATATTTGGCAAAACTAATACAATTATGTAAAGTTTAAAAATAAAATTAAAAAAAAAGAACTATAGATGGAGGTTTGTAACATGGTACAGGAGGTGGTGATCTAAACCTTCCCCAAGAAAAAGAAATGCAAAAGGCAAAATGGTTGTCTGAAGAGCCTTACAAATAGCTGAGAAAAGAAGAGACGTGAAAGGTAAGCGAGAAAAGGAAAGATATCCATGCAGGGGAGATAAGAAAGCCTTCCTAAGTGATCATTGCAAAGAAATAGAGGAAAACAATAGAATGGGAAAGACTAGAGATCTCTTCAAGAAAATTAAAGATACCAAGGGAACATTTCATGCAAAGATAGGCTCAATAAAGGACAGAAATGGTACGGACCTAAGAGAAGCAGAAGCTATTAAGAAGAGGTGGCAAGAATACACAGAAGAATTGTACAAAAAAGATCTTCATGACCCAGATAACAATGATAGTGTGATGACTCCCCTAGAGCTGGACATTGTAGAGCAAAGTCAAGTGGGCCTTAGGAAGCATCACTATGAACAAAGCTAGTGGAGGTGATGGAATTCCAGCTGAGCTATTTCAAATCCTAAAAGATGATGCTGCTAAAATCCTGCACTCAATATGCCAGAAAATTTGGAAAACTCAACAGGGGCCACAGGACTGGAAAAGGTCAGTTTTCATTCCTTTTGGGAACATCAAAGAATGCTCAAACTACTGCACAATTGCAGTCATCTCACAAGCTAGTAAAGTCGTTGTCAAAATTCTCCAAGCTAGGCTTCAACAGAACATGAACTGAGAACTTCCAGATGGTCCAGCTGGATTTAGAAAAGGCAGAGGAACCAGAGATCAAATTGCTAGCATCTGTTGGATCATAGAAAAAGCAAGAGAATTCCAGAAAAACATCTACTTCTGCTTTATTAACTTGGCTAAATCCTTTGACTGTGTGGATCAAACATACTGTGGAAAATTCTGAAAGAGATGGGAATACCAGACCACCTGACCTGCCTCTTGAGAAACCTGTATGCAGGTCAGGAAACAACAGTTAGAACTGGACATGGAACAGCAAACTGGTTCCAAATAGGAAAAGGAGTACATCAAGGCTGTATATTGTCACCCTGCTTATTTAACTTCTATGCAGTGTACATCATGAGAAATGCTGGGCTGGAAGAAGCATATGCTGGAATCCAGATTGCCAGGAGAAATATCACTAACCTCAGATATGCAGATGACACCACCCTTATGGCAGAAAGTGAAGAGGAACTAAAGAACCTCTTGATAAAAGTGAAACAGGAGAGTGAAAAAGCTGGTTTAAAACTCAACATTCAAAAAATGGAAGATTATGGCATCTGGTCCCATCACTTTATGACAAATAGATGGGGAAACAATGACAGACTTTATTTTTTTGGTCTCCAAAATTACTGCAGATGTTGACTGCAGTCATGAAATTAAAAGACGCTTGCTCCTTGGAAGAAAAGATATGACAGACCCAGATAGAATATTAAAAATCAGAGACATTACTTTGATGGTCAAGGTCCATATATTCAAAGCTATGTTTTTTCCAGTAGTCATGAATGGATGTGAGAGTTGGACCATAAAGAAGACTGAGTGCTGAATAATTGATGCTTTTTAATTGTGATGTTGGAGAAGACTCTTGAGAGTCCCTTGGACAACAAGGAGATCAAACCAGTCAATCGTAAAGGAAGTCATTCCTAAATATTCATTGGAAGGACTGATGCTGAGGCTGATACTCCAATACTTTGCCACCTGATATGAAGAATGGACTCATTGGAAACAGCCCTGATGCTGGGAAAGATTAAGGGCAGGAGGAGAAGGGGATGACAGTGGATGAGATGGTTGGATGGCATCACCGACTCAATGGACATGAGTTTGAGCAAGCTTTGGGAGATGGTGATGGCCAGGGAAACCTGGTATGCTGCAGTCCATGGGGTCGCAAAGAATGAGACAAGACTGAGCAACTGAACAACCACAACAAATATATATATATACACACACACATATACACACCACGTCTTTTTCCATTCCTCTGTTGATGGACACTCAGGTTACTTCCATATAGTCAGTAATGCTATGAACTTTAGGGTGCATAGCACCTTTAGGGTGTATCTTTTAAATTAAGTGTTCTTGATAATCCACAATAAGTGGTTTCTTGAAGGATATGTGATTTCAGATGATGCTGGAGAGATTAATTAAGTCTTGACACATAAAGGAGCATGATGGGCTCCACTTATGACACATAAGTGGGCATCAGGGCTAATATTCAGAATTTTCAAAGTCCAAACAGGGCCAGGAATATCAGGGTGTTAGTTCCCATTCTGATCTGATATTTCTGACCAAAATAAACTTGCAAATTTGAGGGGATGGGTGGGGAGGAATCAGAAGAAGGAAGTCTCTTTTTTTCTGCTTTTCTAAGAAATATGATGTCTGCAGATTAGCTTTTACTTAGAGGCTGCTTTTCAGTCAAGCCCTACAAAGATGAAGTTATCAAATCACTGAGCTGATCTCTTCCAGATGGAGGCCCAAGTTTGTGAGATGTTGAATGTCCCACCATGGCCTTTCTCTCTGCATTCACCTCTCGGCTCCAACATATGCCCAACAACAACTTGATCATGCTGTATCCTCCACCTGAATCTTACTTCCTTCCATCAGAGACCAGATCGATACCTTTCATTCATAGAAGGCTATTTCTATTTTCTTCTCTTTTAGTTAATTTTTTTACATACAAAAATGCCTTGCATAATGAATATATGCAACTTGATGAGTTTGTAGATTAGTACACACTCGTAAGATCATCACTGATGCCAAAATATTGGTTCTCTGTACACGATGCTGAAATGAGATATGGAGACAGAGTTTTGAAGGAGAAAGAAAGAGCAGATTTATTCTTTGTCAGGCAAAGAGGGAGTACAGCAAGCTAGTGTCTCAGGAAGTGTTCTCCCTTCTCCAGGGGGAGGCCAATCAAGACATGGAAATCTTTTCAGTCCCTCAGAATATTCTCCAATGTCCCCTTCTGGTCAGTACCATCCTCCCCACCCTGGAATTAACCTATCTCCTGATTTCTGCCACCACAGATTATTTTTGTCTGTTCTTGAACTTTATATAAATAGACTCTTACCATCTGTTGTCTCTTCCATTGCTCTTCTTTTGTTAATTGTTGTCTATTAGATTTATCCATGTTGGGGCATGTAGCTGTGCTTTGTCCTTTTTCACTGGTATATGGGATTCCATTCCATGAATATATCCTAATCTATTTGTCCATACATATCAATTGGTGTATATAGGTACTCATTTCTCTTGGGAACATGCATAGGTATGAAATTACACACACACACACACACACAGCAAAAAGTATATGTAGATAACTATAGATAGGGATAAAGATTACAGAGATACAGTAGATGTGGCAAAATAATTTTCCAAAGTTTTTATATTAGCATTTATTGTTTCTCCCACATTTCTTTTTTTTTCCTTTTTTTTAATTTAATTTAATTTTATTTTTAAACTTTACATAACTGTATTAGTTTTGCCAAATATCAAAATGAATCCACCACAGGTATTCTCCCACATTTCTTAAATGGCCTGCACTGAGAAGTGGGGTGCTTTAACTATGAGCTATCTGGTTGCTATAATTGCTTCCTAGATACTGACGAGTATTTTTTGCCAGACTAGATTGTTTAGCTGTCTAAGGGTGGCACCCTGATGCATGTTGCTGCAAAAACCCACTTCCCCCATTTTCTTCCTGTGGTGCTAGCAGAACTCAGGGTGCACACAAAGGATGAATGTGTGTTTGGTTATTTTTTAAATTAATTTATCTTTTATTGAAGGATGATTGCTTTACAGAGTTTTGCTGTTTTCTGTCAAACCTCAGCATGAATCAGCCACAGGTGTACGTATATTCCTTCCCTTTTGAACCTCCCTCCCATCTCCCTCCCCATCCCACTCCTACAGGTTGATACGGAGAACCTGTTTGAGTTCCCTGAGACAAAGAGCAAATTCCCTTTGGCTGTCTATTTTACATACGGGAAACAGTGTCAGACTTTATGTTTTGGGGCTCCAAAACTGCAGATGGTGACTGCAGCCATGAAATTAAAAGATGCTTACTCCTTGGAAGGAAAGTTATGACCAACCTAGATAACATATTAAAAAGCAGGGACATTACTTTGCCAACAAACGTCCATTTAGTCAAGGCTATGGTTTTTTCAGTGGTCATGTATGGATGTGAGAGTTGGACTGTGAAGAAAGCTGAGTGCCGAAGAATTGATGCTTTTGAACTGTGGTGTTGGAGAAGACTCTTTTTTTTTTTTTTTTTTTTGCTGTATTTAATCATAATATATCCATTTTTTTACATTTTTTAAAATTTTATTTTATTATTTAACTTTACAATATTATATTGGTTTTGCCATTTATCAACATGAATCCGCCACAGGTATGCTTAGACTGCAAGGAGATTCAACCAGTCCATCCTAAAGGAGATCAGTCCTGGGTGTTCTTTGGAAGGACTGATGCTGAAGCTGAACTCCAATACTTTGGCCACCTCATGTGAAGAGTTGACTCACTGGAAAAGACCCTGATGCTGGGAGGAATTGGGGGCAGGAGGAGAAGGGGAAGACAGAGGATGAGATGGCTGGATGGCATCACTGACTCGATGGACGTGAGTCTGGGTGAACTCCGGGAGTTGGTGATGGACAGAGAGGCCTGGTGTGCTGCAATTCATGGGGTTGCAAAGGGTCAGACACGACTGAGCGACTGAACTGAACTGAACTGAATGTAAGTTTCCCTGTTACTTGTTCCATACATCTCACTCTCTCCTCCTCTCTCCCCATGTCCATAAGTCTATTCTCTATGTCTGTTTCTCCATTTTTGCCCTGTAAATAAATTCTGCAGTACCATTTTTCTAGATTACATATGTACAGGTTAGAATATGATACTTATCTTTCTCTTTCTGACTCACTTCACTCTGTATAATAGGATCTAGAACTGACTCAAATGAGTTCCTTTCTATGGCTGAGTAATATTCCACTGTTTATATGTACCACAACTTCTTTATCCATTCATCTGTTGATGGACATCAAGGTTGCTTCCATGTTCCAGTTAGTGTAAATAGTGCAATGAACAATGGGATACATGTGTCTCTTTCAATCTTTGTTTCCTCAGGGTATGTGCCTAGGAGTGGGATTGCTGGGTCATATGGTGGTTTTATTCCTAGTTGTTTAAGGAATCTCCATACCGGCTTCCATAGTGCCTGTATCAATTTACATTCACATCAACAGTGCAAGAGTGTTCCCTTTTCTCCACACCCTCTCCAGCATTTATTGTTTGTAGACTTTTTGGTGATGGCCATTCTGACTGGTATGAGGTGATATCTCATTGTAGTTTTGATTTGCATTTCTCTAATAATGAGCGATGTTGGGCATCTTTTCATGTGTCTGTTAGCCATCCATATGTCTTCTTTGGAGAAATGTCTGTTTAGGTCTTTTCCCCACCTTTTGATTGGGTTGTTTGTTTTTCTGATATGGAGTTGTATGAGCTGCTTGTAGATTTTGGAAATTAGTCCTTTGTTAGTTGTTTCATTTGCTATTACTTTCTTCCATTCTGAGGGTTGTCTTTTTACCTTGCTTATAGTTTCCTCTGCTGTGCAAAAACTTTATTTTTAATCAGGTCCCACTTGTTTACTTTTGTTTTTATTTCTGTTACTCTAGGAGGTGGGTCATAGAGGAGCTTGCTTTGATTTATGTCATTGAGTGTTCTGCCTATGTTTTCCTCTAAGAATTTTATAGTTTCTGGTCTTACATTTAGGTCTTTAACCCATTTTGAGTTTATCTTTGCGTATGGTATTAGGAGGTGTTCTAATTTTATTCTTTTACTTGTAGCTGTCCAGTTTTCCCAGCACAATTTATTGAAGAAGGTGTCTTTGTCCCATTGTACATTCTTGCCTCTTTTGTCAAAAATAAGGTACCCATAGGTGTATGAGTTTATTTCTGGGCTTTCTATCTTCTCCCATTGGTCTATATTTCTATTTTTGTGCCAGTACCATACTGTCTTGATGACTGTAGCTTTGTAGTATAATTTGAAGTCAGAAAGGTTGATTCCTCCAGCTCCATTCTTCTTTCTCAAGACTGCTTTGGCTATTTGGGGTCTTTTGTGTTTCCATATGAATTGTGAAATTTTTTGTTCTAGTTCTATGAAAAATGCTATTGGTAATTTTATAAGGGATCACATTGAATCTACAGATTGCATTTGGTAGCATAGTCATTCTCACAACATTGATTATTCCTACCCAGGAACATGGAATATCTCTCCATCTGTTTATGTCATCTTTGATTTCTTTCATTAGTGTCTTCTAATTTTCTGTGTACAGTTCTTTTATTTCCTTAGGTAAGTTTATTCCTAGATATTTAATTCTTTTTGTTTCAATGGTGAATGGGATTGATTCCTTAATTTCTCTTTCCAATATATTCATTGTTAATATATAGAAATGCAAGTAATTTCTGTGTATTGACTTTGTATCCTGCTGTTGCTGCTGCTGCTAAGTCGCTTCAGTTGTGTCTGACTCTGTGCAATCACATAGATGGTAGCCCACCAGGCTCCTCTCTCCCTGGGATTCTCCAGGCAAAAATACTGGAGTGGGTTGTCATTTCCTTCTCCAATGTATACATGCATGCTAAGTCACTTCAGTCGTGTCTGACTCTGTGTGACCCTATGGACAGCAGGCCACCAGGCTCCTCCATCCACAGGATTCTCTAGGCAAGAATACTGCAGTGGGTTGCCATTTCTTTCTCCTGCAACTTTGCTAAATTCACTGATTAGCTCTAGTAAGTTTCTGATACTAGCTTTAGGGTTTTCTATGTATAGTATCCGGAGAAGGCAATGGCACCCCACTCCAGTGCTCTTGCCTGGAGAATCCCACGGATGGAGGAGCCTGGTAGGCTGCAGTCCATGGGGTCGCGAAGAGTCTGACACAACTGAGCGGCTTCACTTTCACTTTTCACTTTCATGCCTTGGAGAAGGAAATGGCAACCCACTCCAGTGTTCTTGCCTGGAGAATACCAGGATGGCAGAGCCTGGTGGGCTGCCATCTCTGGGGTCACACAGAGTCGGACACGACTGAATCATCTCATCTGCAAACAGTGAGAGCTTTACTTCATCTTTTCCGATCTGGATTCCTTTTATTTCTTTTTCTTCTCTGATTGTTGTAGCTAGGACTTCCAGACACATGTTGAGTTATAGTGGTAAAAGTGGACACCCTCGTTTTGTTTCTGATCTTAGGGGAATGTTTTCAGTTTTTCACCATTGAGAATAGTGTTTGCTGAAGGCTTATCATATATGGCCTTTGCTATGTTGAGGTAGGTTCCTTCTATGCCCATTTTTTGAAGAGTTTTAATCATAAATGTCAAAGGCTTTTCTGCCATCTATTGAGATTATCATATGGTTTTTATTTTTCAATTTGCTAATATGGCATATCACATTGATTTATTTGTGTATATTGAAGAATCCTTGCATTCCTGGAATAAACCCAACTTGATCATGGTGTAGGAGAAGGCAATGGCATCCCACTCCAGTACTCTTGCCTGGCAAATCCCATGGACGGAGGAGCCTGGTAGGCTGCAGTCCATGGGGTCGCTAGGAGTCAGGCACGACTGAGTGACTTCACTTTCACTTTTCACTTTTATGCATTGGAGAAGGAAATGGCAACCCACTCCAGTGTTCTTGCCTGGAGAATCCCAGGGATGGGGGGGGCCTGGTGGGCTGCTGTCTCTGAGGTCGCACAGAGTCAGATACGACTGAAGTGACTTAGCAGTAGCAGCAGATCATGGTGTATGAGCTTTTTGATGTGTTGTTGAATTCTGTTTGCCAAAATTTTGTTGATGATTTTTGCATCCATGTTCATCAGTGATATTGGCCTGTAGTTTTCTTTTTGTGTGCTGTCTTTGTCTGGTTTTGGTATCAGGGTGATGGTGGCCTCGTGGAATGAGTTTGGAAGTGTTCCTTCCTCTGCAACTTTTTGAAAGAGTTTTAGGAGGATGGCATTATCTCTTCTCTAAATGTTTGATAGAATTCTCCTGTGAAGCCATCTGGTCCTGCGTCTTTGTTTTTGGGGAGATTTTTTTTTTTTTGATCACAGCTTCAATTTCAGTGCTTGTAATTGGGTTGTTCATAATTTCTATTTCTTCCTGGTTCAGTCTTGGAAGATTGAACTTTTCTAAGAATCTGTCTATTTCTTCCAGGTTATCTATTTTACAGCCATACAGTTGTTCATAATTGTGTCTTATAATCCTTTGTATTTCTGCATTGCCTGTTGTAACCTCTCCTTTTTCATTTCTAATTTTGTTGACTTGATTCTTCTCTCTTTTTTTCTTGATGAGTCTGGCTGAAGGTCTGTCAATTTTGTTTATCTTCTCAAATAACCAGCTTTTAGCTTTATTAATCTTTACTATTGTTTCTTTCATCTCTTTTTCATTTATTTCTGCTTGGATCTTTATTATTTCTTTCCTTCTACTAATTTTGGTGGGTTTTTGTTGTTGTTGTTGTTGTTGTTCTCCTTCTTCTTTTTCCAGTTGTTTTAGGTGTAAAGTTACGTTGTCTATTCGAAGTTTTTCTTGTTTCTTGAGGTAGGATTGTATTGCTATAAATTCCCTCTTTGGACTGCTTTTGCAGCATCCCATAGGTTTTGAGTTGTTGTGTTTTCATTGTCACTGGTTTCTAGAAATTTTTTTGATTTCCTTTTGATTTCTTCAGTAACCTGTTGGCTATTTAGAAATGTGTTGTTTAATCTCCATGTGTTTGTGTTTCTTAGAGTTTTTTTCTTGTAATTGATGTCTAGTCTCATAGCATTGTGGTCAGAGAAGATGCTTGATATGATTTCAATTTTCTTAAATTTATTGAGGCTTGATTGGTGACCCATGATATGGTCTATCCTGGAGACTATTCCATGTGCACTTGAGAAGAAGATGTTTTCTTCTGCATTTGGATGGAATGTCCTGAAGATATCAATGAGATCCAGCTCATCTAATGTATCATTTAAGACTTGTGTTTCCATATTAATTTTGCTTTGATGATCTGTCTATTGATGAGTGGAGTAAAGTCTCCTCCTATTATTGTGTTACTGTCAATTTCTCCTTTTATGTCTGTTAGTGTTTGTCTTATGTATTGAGATGCTCCTATGTTGGGTGCATAGATATTTCCAATTATTATGTCTTCCTCTTGGATTGATCCCTTGATCATTATATAGTGAACTTCTTTATTTCTTGGAATATTCTTTATTTTAATGTCTATTTTGTCTGATATGAGGATTGCTACTCCAGCTTTCTTTTGCTTCCCATTTGCACAGGAGATATTTTTCCATCCTCTCACTTCCAGTCTATATGTGTCTTGAGGTCTGAAGTGGGTTCCTTGTAGACAGCATATATATGGGTCTTGTTTTTGTATCCATTCAGCCAATTTGTGTCTTTTTGTTGGAGCATTTAATCCATTTAACATTTAAAATAATTATTGATATATATGTTCCTATTGCCATTTTCTTAATTGTTTGGGGTTGATTTTGTAGATCTTTTTTCTTCTCTTGTATTTCTTGACTATATAAGTCCCTTTAACATTTGTTGTAAAGCTGGTTTGCTGGTACTGAATTCTCTTGACTTTTGCTTGTCTGAAAAGCTTTTTATTTCTCCATCAATTTTGAATGCGATCCTTGGTAGTTACAGTAATCTTGGTTGTAGCTTTTTCCCTTTCAGTACTTTAAATATATCCTGCCATTCCCTTCTGGCCTGCAGAGTTTCTGCTGAAAGATCAGCTGTTAAGCATATGGGGTTTCCTTTGTATGTTACTTGTTGCTTCTCCCTTGCTGCTTTTAATATTCTTTGTTTGTGTTTAGTCTTTGTTAGTTTGATTAGTATGTGTCTTGGCGTGTTTCTCCTTGGGTTGTCCTGCATAGCACTCTTTGTGCCTCTTGGACTTGATTGACTATTTCCTTTTCCATGTTGGGGAAATTTTCAACTATAATCTTTTCAAAAATTTTCTCATATCCTTTCTTTTTATCTTCTTCTGGGACCCCTTTAATTCAAATGTTGGTGTGTTTGATATGGTCCCAGAGGTCTCTGAGACTGTCCTCAGTTCTTTTCATTATTTTTACTTTATTCTGCCTTTCAGAAGTCATTTCCACCATTTTATCTTCCAGCTCACTGATTCGTTCTTCTGCTTCAGATATTCTGCTATTGATTCCTTCTATAGTATTTTTAATTCCAGTAATTGTGCTGTTTGTCTCTGAATGCTAATTCTTTCATTCTTCTAGGTCTTTGTTAATTGATTCTTGCATTTTCTCCATTTTGTTTTCAAGTTTTTTTTTTTTTTAAATCATATTTACTATCATTATTCTGAATTCTTTTTCAGGTAGTTTGCCTATTTCCTTTTTACTTATTTGGACTTCTGTGTTTCTAGTTTGTTCCTTCATTTGTGCAGTATTTCTCTGCCTTTTCATTTTTATTTTATTTTTTAACTTATTTTGTTTGAGGTGTCCTTTTCCCAGGCTTTAAGGAAAGTTGAATTCTTTCCTTGAAGAAGGTTGAGCTGTTTCTTCCCTTTGGTTTCTGCCCTCCTAATGTTGGAGAAGGCAGTGGCACCCCACTCCAGTACTCTTGCCTGGAAAATCCCATGGACGGAGGAGCCTGGTAGGCTGCAGTCCATGGGGTCGCACAGAGTCGGACACGACTGAGCGACTTCACTTTCACTCTTCACTTTCATGCATTGGAGAAGGAAATGACAACCCACTCCAGTGTTCTTGCCTGGAGAATCCCAGGGACGGGGGAGCCTGGTGGGCTGCCATCTATGGGGTCGCACAGAGTCGGACACGACTGAAGCGACTTAGCAGCAGCAGCAGCAGCAATGTTGGTCCAGTGGTTTGTATGATGTGTCCAACCCTGAAATCCAGGACCCTGGCTGGCTCTTATGAGCAACTAGCCTTGCAAGTTTGAGCACACTCATTTATCTTTCTGGTCCACTGCTTCCTCTTCTGCAGAATGTGGAGTTAGCTGACCCCTCAGTCTCTCTACATCTGGGAAGCTTGGAACCCTGCCCTGAAGTCTACCAGTAATTTTCCTCTCTTCATCAATCAACAAATATCTGTGGATGTGCCCACATGCTCTGGCTCCTTGCTATATACATTTGGTTGATCATTACCCTGGTTTTCTCTATTTATGTTTTCTCTTTTAAAGTAAAATGATTAAAAAACTAAAGAGCTACGAGAGGGGACTTAACTGGCAGTCCAGTGGTTAGGTTTTCAGGCTTCCACTGCAATGGATATGGGTTCCATCCCTGGTTGGGGAACTAAGATAGGGTGAGATTTGTGCTGAGTTTTTTGTTTGTTTTTCCTCTGATGGGCAAGGCTGAATGAAGTGGTAATCCTGTCTGCTGATGAATGGGTTTATATTTTTGCTTTGTTTGTTGTTTAGACGAGGCATCCTTCACAGGGTGCTAGTGGTGGTTGGATGATGCTGGGTCTTGTATTCAAGTGGTTTCCTTTGTGTGAGTTCTCAATATTTGATACTTAGGGTCTAGGGTCTTGGAGTCAGTGCTTCCACTCCAAAGGCTCAGGGCTTGATCTCTGGTCAGGAATGAAGATTCCACAAGTAGTTTGTTACAGCATTAAGTGGGATTAAAACAAATATCCAAAAAATGAGAAACCAAAGATGAGCCCCAGATAACTAACAGTTACAAAATCAGGCAAATAATAATTAAAATAATGGAATATACACATATACATATATCAGATCAGATCAGATCAGTCGCTCAGTGGTGTCCAACTCTTTGCGACCCCATGAATCGCAGCATGCCAGGCCTCCCTGTCCATCACCAACTCCCAGAGTTCACCCAGACTCATGTCCATCGAGTCAGTGATGCCATCCAGCCATCTCATCCTCTGTCGTCCCCTTCTCCTCCTGCCCCCAATCCCTCCCAGCACCAGAGTCTTTTCCAATGAGTCATCTCTTCGCATGAGGTGGCCAAAGTACTGGAGTTTCAGCTTTAGCATCATTGCTTCCAAAGAAATCCCAGGGCTGATCTCCTTCAGAATGGACTGGTTGGCTCTCCTTGCAGTCCAAGGGACTCTCAAGAGTCTTCTCCAACACCACAGTTCAAAAGCATCAATTCTTCAGCACTCAGCCTTCTTCACAGTCCAACTCTCACATCCATACATGACCACAGGAAAAACCATAGCCTTGACTAGACGGACATTTGTTGGCAAAGTAATGTCTCTGCTTTTGAATATGCTATCTAGGTTGGTCATAACTTTCCTTCCAATACCCATGAGCAAACTGAAAACAGTTCAACAAAAATAAAGTACAGTAGATGACCTGGTCAACAAAGGAAATCAAAGGTTATATTTATCAGTTAAGAACAAAACTAAAGCACAAACTAGAAAACAAAATTAAAGCAAAGTGCCAAGTGGGGAATAAAGCAATGAAAACAAAACTAACAAATATGTTGAGAGGAAAGGAAAGAAAGAAAAAAAAGAAAGAATAGATATGCAAAGTTAAATAGAGGTAGTTGAAAAAGATTTATATACATTAAAGATTAACTGCAAGGGGAAAAGAAAAGTAGGAAAAGAAAACAAAGGAATAAATGTAGAAAAAATAATAATAGGTTTAAAAAATTAAAAAAATAGAAAAGAAAAAAACTGAGGAAAACTCCACAGAACTGCAAAAGCCCAACGTAGAGGCAGAGGCTTATGACAACAATAAAAAATGTGACTGAGGAAAAAAAAAGCTCACAAGCTTAATTGGATTTCTTAGTGCCAATAAAATTGACAACTACAACAGAAAGGGGGAAAAAAGAAAAAAGAAAAAAATCCAAAAGAACCTATAGAACAAGTCAAAAAAATAAGAATAATAAACGTTTTTCTTGAGTCACTGCTGTCAGAGTCCTTTCCCTTGCTGGAAGTCACAGTCCACCTCGCCTCCCTAGGATGCCCTCCAGCACTGTGCTGAGCTCTGAACCTGCTGTGGGGGAGCTCAGATTCTAATCTGGTCCTACTCTTGTGTGTTCTTGCCTCCAATGTCCATGGCTATCAGAACTAGTGTGTTTTATTTTGTGGGAGCTCTCAATGCCGTTTTATATGTTCCAGAGACACAGAGTTTGCCTAGTTGATCATGTGGGTTTAATCTGCAGCTTGTACAGCTGGTGGGAAAGTTTTGGATCTTCTTCCTTAGCCACACTGCCCCTGGGTTTCAATTGTGGTTTTCTTTCCACCTCTGCATGTGGGTCATCCACTGGGGTTTTGCTCCTGAGGCTGCCCTGGAGGGTTTGAGTTTGCCCGTGTGAGGGCCAGATGCGGAGGTGATGCAGCTTCTTGGATCCCAAGGGTTCTGGCAGCACCAGGTGCTCAGGGGGTTTGGCGGCTAGGGCAGCAGGAAATACAGTGCTCTAGAAGGGTATGGCAACCAGTATTGGCCAATATGCTCCAGTATTCTTGCCTGGAGAACCCCCTCTCTGACAGAGAAGCCTGGCCGGCCACAGTCTGCTGGGTCCCAAAGAGTCAAACACTACCGAAGCAACCCTTCATGCATAGAAGCAAGACTTTTTTTTGCCTGTGGCTGCTCTGCCCCATTGAGAGTTGAGTGTGAAGGTGGTGCAGCTGCTTGGCTTGCGGGGACCCTGCCAGCACCAAGTGTGCAGGGACACGGACTGCCTCTGCCACAGGAGTTATGGTCCTATCAGAGTCTTTTTTCGAGTCTCTTGTAGCTGGCGATCAGAGGTCTCTTTGGCCACTCTTTCTCCTTAGCTCCACCTGTTCAGGCACTTAGAGGGCTCCCTTGCCTGGGGTCCTTCTCTGTTGTGTGGTGTGTCAGGCACATAGCGCCCTCCGCTCCCCTCCCAACCCCACCCCCCCAGGTGTTTGATGAGCCAGCCTCTCTATTGTTCAGCTGCAAATGCTGATGTGTAGGGGGAGAGAAGCTATGGGGATTGTTCCATCCCCTACACGTGACTCAGCAGTATCGCCAGGCTTCCATGGCTGCCTGGCTTTCCTTCACCATCATTTCCCACCACGATCTCCTCTCTCACATCCCCTCAATCCGTCTCTCCACAGTCAACAGAGGCTCTTGCCCTGGGATTGCTCCACAATCGATAAGCTCCAGCTCCCAGCCCCTGCATCTTCCAGGGGGCCAGCATTGCTGCCCAGGGTATGTATGGCTGTGACAAGGACTGTCTGATTCTCATTCCATTTAGGCTGCCACAGATCAGCTGTTTCAGTCTCAGCCTTTAAATGTTTCTCCTCTGATTCAAGACAATTGCCCTGATGTGGGGATTGGACCCCTGCTTCAGTTCCCCCACCCACTGAGGGCAGGTCCAGTCCTACTAACACTCCTGTTTTCCCCCCAGTTCCTTCATCCTACCGAGTTTTGCATGGTTCTATATATTCTTTTCCACTGCTCAGGTACTCCTGTCTGCTCTCAGCCAGCGTTCTGCATTCACTTCTGTGTCTGAAGGTGTATTCCTGATATATCCCTGGAGAGAGATGTACTCCATGTCCACCTTCTCCTCCACCATCTTGTTCTCTTGTGTTCGGTTATTAATTGTAATATGCAGTATGACATTCCCATTTCACAGACATCATCTTTAAAGACCAGTTGAACTTAAAAATATAAGATGAACTGTAAGTACATTTATTACACACTTAGGCAAATATAGATAACAATGGAAATGCACAAAACAATGCTAGATACTGTTCACTGATGGGGTGTTTTATGTATGACTTTATGTTTAAATCCATGTCTGTTCAGATGCATATAATGCATATATCTCTGAAATTCAGAAAGGAAGGATATATACTAAATAAATACTATTTGCCACCTTGGGGAAATGGAAAGAGAAATAGAACCTAGGGTTGGAGAGTCAAAGGAAGTCATTGTATCCATCAAATGTTATTTTCATTGTTTAAAAAGACCCAAAATGAATATAATAAAATGTTATTAATTAAGACGCAAAATAAATATAATAAAATGCTGGTGTTGTTGCTGTTTAGTTGCTAAATAGTGCTTTAGGGACTCCATGGACTGTAGCCCTCCAGGTGCCTCTGTTCATGGGTTTTCCTAGGCAAGAATACTGGAGTGCATTGCCATTTCCTCCTCCAGGGGATCTTTCCAACCCGGGGATCGAACCTGTGTCTTCTGCATTGGCAGGTGGATTCTTTACCACTGGGCCACCAGGAAGCCCCCCAAAATGTTACTAATTCTCCTTTCTAGGTGGTGGAGATGTAAATGTTTGATATATTACATAGTAATTCTTTGGTTTTAATTTCTTTCTTTAAAAAGCAATTTTTTTTTTTTTTTTTTTGGTTAAGAAAAAGATCAGGATTGGGTTATGGGTTAGCAAGAGAATAAAGATTGAGATTTCATGAGTCTGAATTAAGTGGTTCTTTCTTTCCTCCTTTGGTTCTCTGTTCCTTCATTTCTCAAATATTTAGTGAGCTCCAACTAATCTGTAAATCCTCCTTGGGAATATGAATGTTATCCCTGTTTCTAAAACATTCACAGGAGAGAGAAGTGAAGGAGATGCTTGGTGTCTATGGCGATGTTACTCATGGGGGTACGTGGGTGCTGGGTACATCGGTACGATCATCACATTTCTGTAAATCTGAAACAGTTCTTTTTTACTGAAGTATAGTCGATGTACAATGTTGTGTTAGTTTCTGTTGTATTTATTTATTCTTTTTAAGATTCTTTTCCGTTATAGGTTATTACAAGATTTGAATATAGTTCCCTGTGCTATGCAGTAGGTTCTTGATGTGTATTTTATATACAATAGTATGTATCTGCTAATCCCAAACTCCTAATTTATTCCTCCACCCTCCCCTTTCCCATTTGGTAACCATAAATTTGTTTTCAGTGTCTGTGAATCTGAATCTGTTTCTGTTTTGTAAATAGGTTCATTTGTTTCATTTTTTCTAGATTCCACATAGAGACGACATCATATGATATTTATCATTGTCTGACGTACCTCACTTAATATGAGAATCTAGAGGTCCATCCATGTTGCTACAAATGGCATTATTTCATTCTTTTTTATGGCTAACAGTCCACTGTATACATGTATCACATCTTTGATATCCATTCATCTGTGGATGGACATTCAGGTTGCTTCTGTATTTTGACTGTTGCAAATAGTGCTGCTCTGAACATTAGGGTGGAGAAGGAAATGGCAACCCACTCCAGTGTTCTTGCCTGGAGAATCCCAGGGATGGGGGAGCCTGGTGGGCTGCCATCTATGGGGTCGCACAGAGTCAGACATGATTGAATCGACTTAGCAGCGGCAGCAGAACATTAGGGTGCATGTTTCTTTTCAAATTAGTTTTCTTTGGATATATGCCCTAGAGTGGGATTGCTGGATCATATGGTAGGTCTACTTTTAGTTTTTTAAAAGAACTTCCATATTGCTCTACACAGTGGATGCACCAATTGATGGTCCTACCAGTAGTGTTCTTTACAGCACTGAACTTTATTTCCCTCACCAGTCACATCCACAACTGGGCATTTTTTCACTTTGGCTCAGCCTCTTCATTCTTTATGGAGTTATTTCTCTGCTATTCTCCAGTAGCATATTGGGCACCTACTCATCTGGGGAGTTCATCTTTCAGTGTCATATCTTTTCATACTGTTCATACAATTCATGGGGTTCTCAAGGCAAGAATACTGAAGCGGCTTGCTATTCCCTTCTCCAATGGACCACGTTTTGTCAGAACTCTCCACCATGACCCATCTGTCTTGGGTGGCCCTACCCAGCATGGCTCATGGTTTCATTGAATTAGACAAGACTGTGATCCATGTGATCAGTTTGGTTAGTATTCGGTCATTGTGGCTTTCATTCTGTCTGCCTTTTGATGGATAAGGATAAGAGGCTTGTGGAAGCTTCCTGAAGGGAGGGACTGGCTGTGGGGGAATCTGGGTCTTGCTCTTGAAGGATTGCAGCTGTGAGCCATGTGTTACACTGGGATCTGTGACCTCTGGAGGAGAGAATTTCAATCCAGGGTCAGTGACAAGGCTTGAATACTTGGAGATTTTTGTGCAGCAAAGTTTTATCAAAATATAACAGAGATGGAGAAAGCTTCTGACACAGACATCAGAAGGAAACAGAAAGAGAGCCCACTTGCTAGTTTTTAGCAAGGTGTTTTATGTCTGCTGGTGAGCTGTTAATCAGATAAATGAGACACCTCAAGGCTGAGGGAGTTTCACCAGGCCCCTCTCTCACAATATGCATTTTTGAGATAGAATGACATGAGGTGTCATGCCCCAGCCTAAAACAATTGATACGAACACTGGTTTGTGGAGCCATTATCAGCCCAAGGTTTGAGAAAAGAAAAAAAATGGTTAGTCTTAGGCAGAACTGGTTTTGTCAACAAAAAGGGGGAAAAAATACATCTGTCACTTGCACTTTATTTTTTCCTGATGCCTGGGGGCCTCTGGCCTCCTACCTATTACCCTCTCATTTCCCCCTTTTCTTTTAGGAGAATTATGTTGCCTAGGGAACGGGGTGGCATTCTCATCCCATAACTGCTTCCACTGATAAGGGGTGTTGTCCCTAAGTTCGTGAGGCAACATATTCTCCTAATCCTCATATTAAGGGTCTCTGATCCAGAGGTCCCAGGTAGTAGTTGGAGAAAGCTGTGGCGCTCGTAGGAGTTTGGCCAACTGTTTGTAACTTAAAAGCCTTCACGTGGCTAGAAACAAACCCAACTACACAGTTGCAGATGCATGGAACAAACAGCAAAAACAGAACTATCAGCAAAGTTAAAAGTCACCTTATGTCCATAGTTAAGGTACAAAATGTTACACTAGTCCATTTTAGGATTGTTAGATGTCATCAGATTAAGAAGAGGGATCACATATGATTGTTGCTGTCGAAGGTAGTGGCAGACTTGGAGAAAGTCCTTTCCCTGACGTGGAGATGCCCGCCCTGGGAAGCCTTCCACCGATGAGGAGGGGAGCACTCCACAGACCCAGCAATTAGACCTATTGTGGAATGTGTCTTAGGAATGAGCCCAGGACAGGAAGGTGTTGTCTTGAGAGTCAAACAGCGGAGTCAGGATTTTTGGAGTCAGAAGATGCAGGGCCACAGAGATTATTGGGCCCATCTAAGAAGTGAAAAGTAAAATCATAGAGAATAAAGACATTAAAATGATATCACTTAGTCTGAGGGGTCAGTATGCCACTTTTTAACTCAAGTGTGGTATACCCATGAATCAGTTCTTGGCACCTTGACAGCTGTGAGAGAAGAAAGAGTAACCTGTTAAGGGCCTTCCCAGAGGGGCTTGAGAGATTGCCCCCCAGGTCCCAATGTCTTTATCAGGATCTCAGTTCCTGGCTCAAACAGTGGCTTGCTTGACTCAGAGGCTGAGTCAGGAGTCCCTTCCTGGAGTTCCTGGGAGAGACTTCGGTTTTAAAACCTGTCCAGCCACCACCATGGCATAATCTGTTTTCTGCTTCCCATCCCAAACAACAGAACTGCCATCTGTAAATAATTTCATGTCAGAATGATCTAATAGGGTATCCCTTAGATCTTCCTGCACTGTATAGTTTAAGGTTAGAAATTGGGAACAATCATGATCAGGTGTTTCATTTTTTTTCTCAGGAAGGAAAGTGGCAGGATTTAAGTTTTCACAAACTTTAAGCTTAGTTATTGGTCCTTCTAACAACAATGACTGATATGTAAGAAGCCAACTGTCTGTCATCCAGATATTAACTTTAGAGCTTAAGATTTCACTGACATCATGGAAGTCAGTACAGTAAGAATTTGCCCATTAAAACGTAAGAGCTTCAGGTACTATTAAAGCAATAGTAGCAATTACTCTTAGACACGTGGCCACCGACATGCCACTACATCTAATTCTCTACTCAGGTATCCTAAAGGTTGCTGGTGAGGTCCTCGAGGTTGTCTCACAACTCCCTAGGCCATACCTTTTCTTTCAGTGACAAACATATTAAACTCTGATCCCGTGGGCAAGCTCAAAGCAGGAAATGCAGGAGATCAGCTTGAAGAGCCTTAAAAGTCGTTTGAGTATCTGGAGACCAAATCACCTTGTCGGTTTGGGCTTGTTGAGTTTCAGTTATAAGTTTATATAAAGGCTGGACAAGTTTCCTATAACCTGGAATCCAAAGGCTGCAGTAGCCTGTGATGACCCCAAATCCTCCCAATTGTCTTAAAGTCATAGGTAGGGGATAATTTAGTACAGGCTTAATTCTCTTGGGCCTATGGCTCTCATCCCTTTGGGTATGATTAGGCCTTCAAATCAATGACTGAACAATAGTTGGCTGATTCAGGAATTTCAGACAATAAAGTGTAAGAATCAGGCACCATGGGGTGTAAAGGAACCACAGTCTCATTTATTATTTGTAAATCTTGAGCTAGTCTCCATTTATCATTTGACTTTTTCACACTCAAAATAGGAGTGTTGCGTGGACTGTTGCAGGGAATTAATAGCCCCTGCTCCTGTAAATGTTCAGTGATAGGTTTTAACCCTTCCTTAACCTCGGGCTTTAGAGGATACTGCTTTTGATGTGTGGAAATATGTGAGAGTCTTTGAGCTTGACAATGACAGGAATAGCATTTTGGGCTTGACCCACAGTTTTCCCATCATCCCACACTCTAGGATTTACATTTTGCTCAATAATGGGAAAGAAAGAGAGGGCTTCATATTCATGAAAACAGAGGCATGGACCTTGCTCAGCATATCCCTCCCCAAAAGGGGTGAGGGAGACTCTGGCACTATCAGAAACTCGTGTGAAAACAGCACAGAGTCCTAATTGCAGCTTAGAGGACAACTGAAATAATAACATTTGGCACACCCAGACAGTCCCATTACAGTAGTGGATTGGGGGAAAGTGGGCCAGGGGCTTCAGTAAGCACAGAGTAAGTTGCCCTGGTGTCCAAAAGGAACAAAACAGATTGCACCCACCCCACCCCACCCCCACACACACCAGTTATTAATATCTGGGATTCCTCAGGTGTATTTAGAATGGGAGCTTGTGTGGGCACCTTCAGTCTTGATTGTCCTGAGAGTCTGACCTCTGGGGCCTATGTCTCTGGGGGCAGTCTCTCCTGTGTGGTCCTTTGAAGACAGGACATGCACCCAGGGGTGGCTTTAGAAGCCTGAGGGCAATCCCACTTGAGGTGCCCCTCCTTTCCACAGTAATAACAAATCCATCCCTTTCCACCGGGGTCCCACTGGGCACTTTTTTCAGTCTGTCTCAGAATGGTTCTGACCACCATTATTAGGGCTTCAGTCTGTTCCTTGGTCTTTCTCTGCCTTTCTTTCCTCTCCTCATATTCCCTTCCATAACAAACTGAGTCAGTTGCAACAAATTATCTAAAGACTGATTTGATACTTACACTTGTTTTAGTAGCTTATGGCAGATATCTGGAGCCGACTGAGAGAGAAATCTGTCCTTTCAGATCATTGTTCCCTCTTCACTTTCAGGATCAATCTCAGTGAATCTGTGAAGGGCTTCTCACAGTCTGTCTAGGAATTTACCAGGTGTTTCCTTCTCTTCCTGTTCTATGTTTGCCAATTTGGCATAGTTTAAAGTCTTAGCCTGTGCTTGCCTGAGTCCTTCAAGAATACATCTGAAAAAAATGACTCTGAGCCCATCTCCCTTTAGCTGTGTTATAGTCCTATTCTGGTTCTTTTTTTTTTTTTTTAATATAAATTTATTTATTTTAATTGGAGGCTAATTACTTTACAATATTGTATTGGTTTTGCCATACCTTGACATGAATCCACCACAGGTGTACTCGTGTTCCCCATCCTGAACCCCCCTCCCACCTCCCTCTCCATACCATCCCTCTGGGCCATCCCAGTGCACCAGCCCCGAGCATCCTGTATCATGCATCAACTGGCGATCCGTTTCACATATAATAATATACATGTTTCAATGCCATTCTCCCAAATCATCACACCCTCGCCCTCTCCCACAGAGTCCAAAAGACTGTTCTATACATCTGTCTCGCATACAGGGTTATCGTTACCATCATTCTGCTGCTGCTGCTGCTGCTGCTGCTGCTAAGTCATTTCAGTCGTGTCCGACTCTCCCCTCTGCCCATGGGATTTTCTAGGCAAGAATACTGGAGTGGGTCGCCAGTGCCTTCTCAGACCATCATTCTAGATTCCATATATATGTGTTAGTATACTGTATTAGTGTTTTTCTTTCTGGCTTACTTCACTCTGTATAATAGGCTCCAGTTTCACCCACCTCATTAGAACTGATTCAAATGTATTCTTTTTAATGGCTGAGGAATACTCCATTGTGTATATGTACCCCAGCTTTCTTATCCATTCATCTGCTGATGGACATCTAGGTTGCTTTCATGTCCTGGCTATTATAAACAGTGCTGTGATAAACATTGGGGTACACGTGTCTCTTTCAATTCTGGTTTCCTCAGTGTGTATGCCCAGCAATGGGATTGCTGGGTCGTATGGCAGCCAGTCTGGTTCTATAGTTGGGACCACCTGATTTCCAGTAGGGAGGGTGGCTATCTTGTCTTACCTTTTTTCTTTTAATTCATTACCAAGCCATTCATCTCCATAACTCCATAATTCAATAGCTTTCTCCAAAACTCGAGTTTTTGAGTCAGGAGTTAGCATCTGCCCCAGGATATACATCACATCCTTTCAAGTAAGGTCATAAAGCAGAGTAACACCCTTAAAGTCTCTAATATATTTTTCTGGGTCCTCTAAATAGTCTCCCAGGTCTTCCTTGATTCTTCGTATTTCTTGATAAGAAAAGGGCTCATTAACTCTCATAGATTGATTATTTTTCCTGGTGGGTGCTTCATGGAGAGGCAACATCTTGTTTGGCTGTTCCTCAGCCTGGTGGGCTGCCGTCTATGGGGTTGCAAAGAGTCGGACACAACTGAAGTGACTTAGCAGCAGCAGCAGCAGCCTCTTTGGCTGCCCTTCACATAGGATTCTAAGGATAGCTTGGAGAAACCTGTTTTTTCTTATCTCTTTGTCTCCTGTCCTCCATCTTATCCTGTATGTTTAGTTTTAGCTGTCTGAGCTTTTACTTCAATTGTCTGAGTTTCAATTGAAACCAGAGTAGTCTGAGGTTATATTGAGACAGCAGTTTGAACTGCTACTGAGACTGGAGAAGTTTGAAATTCAGTTTGAGTTTCTACCAAGACAGAGGCAACCCTCCCCTGAGGGGTGCCCTGACTTTCAGTTTGCTCAGGTGGAAGCCCCCAATATGGGGGCAAAGTAGGAGGACAGGAGGGAGCTGAAGGTTTCACACCCAAATCTATACCCTTAGGACATAAGTCTGGCATGTCTCACAGAGAGAAAAAAAGGCAACACATATGCTACTTCTACCTATTTCCCTTGATTTCTACAGAACTGGTCTCATTGTAAGACAATATTATAATGCTCCAACCAGCCACTGTTCCCCTTCCTCCAATGGATAACATGGCCATGCAGTATCACACAGGAAGATCAGGTGAGTCTTTTTAAGCCCTGGGGGTCGAATCTATCCCAGTTTTTCAAGATGCAGTTCAAAGGAGTGAGGCTTGAACTGTCAGCTCCCATCTGTAAGAGAGAAAAAGCAGCATCCAGTGGCCTTTTCTACCAGCGGTGTCCCTCCCTGCTCTAGGAGGGGGTGGAGACAGGTCTTCCACCTGAACTTCCTTCCCTGGCTGGAATTAACCTGTCTCTTACCGATGCAGGTGACCCACTGCCGTCCCTCCCCATTCTACCACCAAGGTGGGATGGAGATGCACCAGGGGTAGACCTAGTGACATCCCAGATTGATATCCAGTTCCTTACCATTAAAATTTCTACCTGATTTCTGCTCCTCCTCTGATGCCACCCAAGGTTCAAGAGAGTAGCCTTTTGGAATGCCTCCCAAGCTAAGACTGCCAGGGGAAATGCCCACCTCCTGCATGCCTGTGCATGGTCCTGAGTATATTCCTGACCACAGTAGAATTGGTAAATCATAAAGGACAAACAAACACAAAACTCAAGATGTCCCTTCCGAGTGTCACCATACCAGTATATGTGATAGCAAAAGAGGTGGTGAAGGGCTAGCCAGTGAGGAAAAAGTGATTTCTTCCCTTGAGCTCTTAGGGACCAATCCTTCTAAAGTCACCAGAGAGCCTCCTGTGGTCCACTAAGAGCTAGTGTTACCAAAGGAAAAAGCTCATTGCACTTCCAATATCACCAGATCCTGGGATTCCTGATCTGTGTCCTCAGAAGTCTCATGGTCACCAGCAGGACTCCTGTCCACATAGATCGGAGGCACAGCCATGACTCGCTTTGAGGTCACTAGTCCCTGAGTCAGGCAGCTAAGAGAGTGACTTCTAGCCTGAGAGGCCTTCTGGGAGCTAGAGCTCCACCTAGCTACCGAACACGCTCTTGTCTGTACTGCATGATAGAACAACCAACAGCATGGATTCCAAGTCCTTCAAAAGTCTACATTCTGACATGTTTGGTTAGTATTTCTAATTCCTCAGGCAGTAGTGAAATGGTCAAAGAGACCAGAAAAGGTGACTGAAGAAAGAAAGTTTGGTCCACACACTTCACCCATTTCTGGCCTCTCCCCTTGCAGGAACTTTGGGTGCCTCTTGGCCTTGGCAGGTCGGTATAAACCTCCAACAAGGCTTCCCTTGGGGCTGCCTTTGGTCATTATGAGGCACCACAAAACCGCAGAACAGGGCTCAATGATGGCTCCATGGCCAATTTCACATCTCATTCATGCTGCTTTCACACACACAGGCACACCATAGAGTTAGTAAAGTACTGTAGAAAGTGTGTTTACTAGGAGAACAAAGAACTAGAACTCCAAGCATCCTTACCTTGTCTTGAAGATCCCAGATGAGCCCCCAAGATGAACAGTTGCTGCTCCAAGCCGTGTGTTATACCAGGATTTGTGGCCTCCAGAGGAGAGGATTTCAATCCAGTGTCAGAGACAAGGCTTGACTACTTGGAGCTTTTTGTGTAGCAAAATTTTATTAAAGTATAATATGGATAGAGAAAGCTTCTGACATAGATGCCAGAAGGAGACAGAAAGAGTGTCCCCTTGCTGGTTTTAAGCAAGGCATTTTATGTCTATTAGTGAGCTGCTGCTGCTGCTGCTGCTAAGTCGCTTCAGTTGTGTCCGACTCTGTGCGACCCCATAGACGGCAGCCCACCAGGCTCCCCTGTCCATGGGATTCTTTCTAATCAGATGAAAGAAACACCTCCAGGCTGAGAGAGTTTCACCAGGTTCTTCTCCCACAATATGCATTTTTGAGATAGGATGGCACGATGTCATCCCCGGCCATAAAACAATTGACATGAACTTTGGTTTGTTGAGCCATTATAAGCCCAAGTTTTGAGAAAATAAAAGGTTAGTCTTAAGCAGAACTGATTTTGTCAACAGAGAAGGGGGAAAAAAGTCTGCCACTTGCAGTTTATTTCCTCCTGCCACTTGGGGACCTCTGGCCTTCCTTCCTGTTACCCTCTCAATTCCACAAATAAGGGATATCATATGATATTTCTCCTTCTCTGTCTGACTTACTTCACTCAGTATGACAATCTCTAGACCCATCCAGGTTGTTGCAAATGCATTACTTCATTATTTTTAATGGGTGAGTAATATTCCATTATATATATGTACCACACCTTCTTTATTCACCCCTCTGTTGATGGACATTTAGGTTGCTTCCATGTCTTGGCTTCCGTGTCTGCAGTTCATGGGGTAGCAAAGAGTCGGACATGACCAAGCAACTGAACAACAACATGTCTTGGCTATTGTAAACAGACCTTCGATGAACCCTGGAGTTCAAGGATCCTTTCTGATCATGTCCAGGAGTGGGATTGCAGGGTCAAAAGATAGCCCCAGAGGTTTCATCTTATTCTTTCATTTGAAACATGGTCCTCAGCCTTCTCATTGTGTTTCACTTTCTCCCTTTGCCCCTATGAAATTGGTTGAAACAGTAACCTTTCCCAGTCCTGAAGGCAAGTCCTTGTTGGGAGTGTCTGTATACTGTCTATGTGAGCCCATTTGCTTTAGTTGGGAATGGTTCTAAAGTGAGCTTGGAGTGGGTCTTCCCCTTGGTACACTGGCAGCTGCTGCCTCAATGGGAGGTTGAGCTAGATTCAGAGGAGTTAGACTCAGAGCCAGATGTGAGCTGGGGCTTTTCCTAGACTCCATGAAATCATCATCCTAACGGTGTCTGATGCTTTTGAATTGTGGTACTGGAGAAGATGCTTGAGAGTCCCTTGGGCAGCAAGGAGATACTGCATTATAACGTTTGCAAAGACAATAGCTCTGCTGTCTCGTTAGGCCCAAATCCACATTGCAGAGAGAGCTAAAAACAGAGCAGACACTACCATCCACAGTCTAGGGAAAATACTCACTTTGCTATACAGTGGGGATTCCCTGGTGGCTCAGTGGTAAAGAATCTGCCTGCCAATTCAGGAGACATAAGTTTGATCCCTGGGTTGGGAAGATCCCCTGGAGAAGGAAATGGCAACCTACTCCAGTATTCTTGCCTGGGAAATCCCATGGACAGAGGAGCCTGGCAGACTACAGTCCATGGGGTCACAGAGTCAGAAAGGACTGAGCGACTATAACAACAACAACAAAATCAACTATACTGCAGTTAAGAGACTGAAAATGATCTGAATGTGTGTACCTGACAAAGACTCATATGCATCATACATGCTCAATTCCTGCAAACAACCCTTGAGTGTTAAATGAGAGGTGACATGCAAATGAAAAAGAAACACAAGAAAAGGTGCTCAACATTTTAAAAACCACAATGAAATACCTCTTTCCCCCATGCAAATGGCTAAAAGTCAAAGTACTGATAATATCAAGTGGTGTTCAGGAAGTGGAGGAAGTGAAACTCTTCAATATTCCTGGGTTATTGTAAACTATTGCAAACATTTTAGAGTTTTGTCAGTTTCTGTTAAAGTGGATCATTAACATATGACCTAGCAATTACACCCAAGGTATTTACCCAAGAAAAATGAGACATGCGGCCACACACACACACACAAACACAAATATTATATTAGAATGATCATAGCATCTTTATTCATGGTAGAAAAATGGAAATAATTCAAATAGACATCAATAGGAGCATGGATAAACAAATTGTGATATACAATAGTGTGAAATGGTATTTAGCAATAAAAAGGCACAGACTAGCAACATATGCATGAAGTGAATGAATTCTAAAATCATGATGAGAGAAACATGGCAGACACCAGGCAGACACGGTGTATTATTCCATGTATATGGGCTTTAAGAACTGACAGAATTAATCTGTTGCTATAGAAATCAGAATAATTGTTTCTGGGGTGGAAGACTGGGGATACATGATTGAAAGGATTACGTGGGAACTTTCAGGAATAATGCAAATACTCCATATCTTGATTTGATTGATACAGTTGATAGATATACAAGCAGGAGATTTGGGTTCAAAACTGGGTTGGCAAGATTCCCTGGGAAAGGAAATGGCAATCCACTCTATTATTCTTGCCTGGGAAATTCCATGGATGGAGGAGCCTGTGGGCTACAGTCCATGGGGTTGCAAAGAGTTGGACACAACTTAGAAACTAGACAACAACAACAAATACACATATATACACTTGGAAACTCACCAGATTTAAGATCTACATGTCTCTGCGTAAAATACTTGAAAACATTATTAATTATTTGCAAATAACACTGCAACACTACACAAAATATTATTCAACCTAAGCATACATTCTGCCAACAGTTCTCCTGTAGGATAAATCAGTTCTCATGGATGATTGAGTCATATGGCTAATTCTTTCTCCAGGGTGATTGGGAGGATGATATGGAAGAACTTGTCACATTCAGACTGAAGTATTGCTTCTTTTCCCTGCTAAGTCAGATGATTTCTCCACCTCCATGTGTGAATTTGTGGGAGAGACAGAAATATAATTAATGCTGAAATATTCCTGAAAGTAATTTTTGAAATCATTTGATGGGAATTTCCTGACAAAAAGATGAGACTGATATTGAAGCATGGATCCCAGGGCAAGTCTGAGTGTTTTTCTTCCAGGCTTAATGTACTTAACTTTGTTTTTTGTATCTCAGAAAGTTGAAGATATGAAAGTAAGCATAAGATGATGAAGTCTGGCCCCCTTAACTCACCCTTGAGGAGACTGACCTCAAATTCACATCCAATTTAATTTTGGAAGTAGGTCTAAAACCAAGCTCTCATGCTCTTACATCTCACCTAAACTCGTCTTATTTATCCCTCCGTTCATTTTCCTTCATCATTATCAAGTAAAAGAAGAAAAGTGTTTTGTGATGTCTATCACTTTCTTTAAGTACTATTTTGCCTATGCCAACAGTCCTTAAATTATGTCTTCTTTTTTTTAAAAAACACCAGTGTTCTACAAAATGTAAAGACATTTTCTGCTGGAAAAAAAATCCTGGCTAAAGATGTTTGGCAAGTCCCGAGTTCTGTGGCCTCTCTGAAGATTTACAAAGCACAGGCCTGGTTAAGGCTCAGAGCCTACCAGCAGTGAAACCTGTTTGACAACTTGTGGAACTCATGAACAAGGATATCTTAGTTACAGTATAACATAAATAAGGAAGAGTTTTATTCACGTTTTTTGTAACTCCAAGGTTTGGACTCAGATTGCTGTAGTTATTTAGTTGCTAAATTGTGTCCAACTCTTTTGGGACCCCATGGACTATATAGCCTGCCAGGCTCCTGTGTCCATGGGATTTCCCAGGTGAGGACACTAGAGTGGTTTGCCATTTCCTTCTCCAGGGGATCTTCCTGAGCCAGGGATCTAATCCGCATCTCCTGCATTGGCAGGCAGGTTCTTTACCACTGAGCCACTGGGGAAGCCCTTGCACTTAGAAACCAATAATCCCAGAAAAACAAAATCTTTCACTGTGCAGATTATGTGTGGGTAAGTATGCTATTACCCCACCCTAGAGATGCTCAGTGTCAGATATTGCACAGTAAGCTGAGACAGAGATGCTAACAGGTTCCTGTACTAAGAGTCAATGTGTGGTCCAGTCACACTATTGGGGGAGGGGCAGACCCAGCTGCCGACCAGTTTGAAGAGAATAATTCAAATTAGGAAACAGCATGGACTAGGAGAGGAAATCATCTTACCATGTGGGTTTGGCTGGTAGAGCTGGAAAGGATGTAGCTGTCAGACTCTGTCTTTTTATTCATCCTCCTAAGCCACTTTACATACTCATCTCTCACCTGAAAAAGATGGTAAACAAAAATCTTGCGTTTTAATGCTTTCTGGCTATATGCACAATGCTACCGAAAATAGTACTTTCCCCCATTTTTATTTGCAGATGGTCCGTAGAGGCCATATCAGATAGATTGATCTATGAGTGATTGTGTGTTAGTCGCTCAGTCATGTCCAACTCTTTGTGACCCCATGTACTGTAGCCCACCAGGTTCCTCTGCCCATGGAATTCTTCAGGCAAGAATACCGGAGGGATTGCCATGCCCTTCTCCAGGGGGGTCTTCCCAGCACAGGGATCAACCCCAGGTCTCCTGCATTGCTGGCAGATTCTTTATCATCTGATCCGCCAGGGAGGCCCCTATGAGTGATTACAGAGATATTATTTGTGGATCAGCCTATGCATCTTTATGCTAATGATAACACAGCATTTATATTATCCTTAAGAGCATGAGCAGTTTTCTGTAGCCACTGAGAACTGCTTCCTCCTCTCAATGTTGTTGTTGATGTTCAGTTGCTAAGTCTTACCCCACTCTTTGAGACCCCATGGACTGCAGCACACCAGGTTTCCCTGTCCTTCAGTATCTCCTGGGATTTGCTCAAACTTACATCCATTGAGTCGATGATGCCATGCAACTATCACATCCTCTGTTGTCCCTTTCTCCCCCTGCCCTCAATCTTTCCCAGTATCATGGTCTTCCAATGAGTTGGCTCTTTGCGTCAGGTGCCAAAGTATTGGAGCTTCAGCTTCAGCATCAGTCCAATGCATATCAGTTCCAATGTATATTCAGGGTTGATTTCCTTTAGAATTAACTGGTTTGATCTCCTTGCTGTCCAAGGGACTCTCAAGAGTCTTCTCCAGCACCACAATTTGAAGTGTCAATTCTTCAGCGCTCAGCCTTCTTCATGGTTCAACTCGTACATTTATACCTGACTACATGTCTCTCTGAGATCCATACAACCCCACTGGAGTGAAACCTAGCAATATCTATCTATTTATCAAGTCAGAATGCAGTGCAAAATCACTGCTTAAAAAGTTTATGTGGTATTATACATGTTTCAGTGCAATTCTCCCAAATCATCCCACCCTCTCCCTCTCCCACAGAGTCCAAAAGACTGTTCTATACATCTGCGTCTCTTTTGCTGTCTCACATACAAGGTTATCGTTACCAGGTTCGATGCAGGATACAGGATGCTTGGGGCTGGTGCACTGGGATGACCCAGAGGGATGGTATGGGGAGGGAGGTGGGAAGGGGGTTCAGGATGGGGAGCACGTGTACACCCATGGCGGATTCATGTTGATGTATGGCAAAACCAATACAACATTGTAAAGTAATTAGCCTCCAATTAAAATAAATAAATTTAAATTAAAAAAAAAAGTTTCTGTGGTCCGGCCAATGCTGGCATCTGGATCATCACTACCACCACATTCTCCTACACTCAGAGCACTGCCCTCACTCCACATCTTTGGGTTCTGGCACTGGCAAGGGTTTCCACATCAGCTTTGCTTCCCTTCTTTGGCTGGTTGTCTCCTACCCACCTTAAGCCCCTCACCGTCAAGTCCAAAGAAGCCCTACTTGGTAGTTTAATATCTCCCTAACAATTTTCCCTGAGGTGAAAATCACAGTTGGTTATTCATGTCTAATTATGTTGTTTCCCATTTCTGATTTCTTCACTGTTCAGAAAGCAGCCCCTGGATCCCCCAGAGCCAAGCAAGTAATAATCATTAACATACAATATGAATAGTAAGAAATGGAAACCACTGTCCCCCAAACTTTAGTTTTGCTGCTGTTAGACCCCATATTCATGATCTGAGAAGAATGGGGCCACTACCATCCAATACTCATTACAGATTCATGAGTTGGGAAACTGGAAAATGGGAAAACGGAGACTTGAACGCCCAAAGGGGAATCAAGATGGTGGAGTGGTAGGATGTGGAACTCACCTCATCCTACAGATACATAAAAAATGCTTCTACAAACAGGGGCTTGAACTCCCGGACTCAGTGGAGAATGGTAGGCTTGAGGAAAATGGGAACACACCATCAGGCAGAAGGGCATCATGTGGAAGAGAAGGGCTAGCCAGGTAAACGCATGAGAGGACCCCAGCAGGGAGCTGGGAAGAAAACAGGATGGGTCCTATTACCTGCTGGTTGAGGAGGCAGTGGACCAGGAAGATGTAGACTCCCTGCAGGACGTTGGTGATGGTGAAAGCATAGGCGATGATGGATCTGATGGGTTCCTTTATCAGTTCAGTGAGAAAGAAGCCAAGGCACCAGGAACAGCCCAAGAGGAAGAGCTGAGCAATGGCTTTAAACGTCAGCATCCTGTTAACACCAGGAAGGACAGTTACCAACTCACCACCTTCTCTCTTGAGTAGTATGTTGTCCTGTCTTCAGGCCCCATCTGCCTTCCTCTCCAGTTGTTGTTAATTAGTTGCTAAGTCATACCTGACTCTTTGCAACCCCATGGATGGTAGCCTCCAGGCTCCTCTGTCCATGGGATTTTCCAGGCAAGAATACTGGAGTGGGTTTCCATTTCCTTCTCCAGGAGATCTTCCCAACCCAGGGCTTGAGCCTAGATCTCTTGTATTGGCAGAGAGATTCTTTACCACTGAGCCACCTGGGAAGACTATTCTCTCCAGTTACTGGTGAAATTTTCTCAAGCCAAGATGGACTTTGAGAAACTGTGGTTGTGATGCAATATTTGGAAGTAATGCTATCATTTTCATTGTAAAAACTTTAATAGATGAACATGAGTTTATTCCATGGGTGTTTTCCTCTAATATGAATGTTTATAATTGGAATGATATTTTGTGGTGGTGGTGGTTGTTAGTCGCTAAGTCGTGTCCAACTCTTGTGACCCAATGGACTGTAGCCCGCCAGGCTCCTGTGTCCATGGGATTTCCCAGGCAAGCGTGGTATTTTACCACTACTTATTTTGATGCAGCAGAATACACGTAACACAAAATTTACTACAACTATATTTAAACATACAGTTCATAGGCATTAAATACATTCACATTGTTGTACTACCAGCAACACTATCTTTCTACTGAGCTTTTTTTTCACCCTGAAAAACTGAAACTGTATCCATTAAACAATAAGTACCCATTTCTTCATACTCTCATCTCTTGGCAACATCAATTCTACTTTCTGTTTCTATGAATCTTCTCATTAATTTCAAGGTTTCAAATGCATATGATTTTAAGGGTGATTCTCATTTGACAGTGGTTCCTAACGTGGTAAGCAACTCTCTACAGAGGACTGTTTAGGGGCTTCCCAGGAGACTCAGTAGGTAAACAATCTGCCTGCTGATGCAGGAGATGTGGATTTGATCCCTGGGTTGTGAAGATTCCCTGGAGGAGGAAATAGCAACCCAGTCCAGTATTCTTGTCTGGGAAATCCCATGGATAGAGGAGCCTGGTGGGCTACTGTCCATGAGGTTGCAAAGCGTTGGGCACCACTTAGTAACTGAGCATGCACGCATGCTTGAAAAAGCAATCCTTTAGGACTACAACCGATGCAAAGCCCATTAAACTGTCTAAACCCATTTTACCTTGTGTTTTGTATCTTGGACACATCTTTATTGAGGGAAGAAAGTCGGTCTCTCAAAATCCACAGGGTTATTGAATAAAAGGTTAAGTTTATCTGAAAGAAAAAAAATAAGACACTAATTGTGGACCAATATACACAGTCAGGTTTTTTTTATGATGGCCATTCTGACCCGTGTGAGGTGAACTACTCATTGTAGTTTTGATCTGCATTTCTCTAATAGTTTATGATGTTGAGCATCTTTTCATGTGTCTCTTGGCCATCTGTGTGTCTTCTTTGGAGAAATGTCTACATAGGTCTTCTGCCCATTTTTTGATTGGGTGTGTTTCTTCTCACTTCTTCTGAGTTTCATGAGCTGTTTGTATATTTTGGAGATTCATTCCTTGTAAGTTGCTTTGTTTGCCATTATTTTCTCCCATTCTGAGGGTTGTCGTTTCATGTCTTTATGGTTTTCCCTGACATATGTGTACTGCCATGTGTGAAGATACCATGAGTAGAGAGCTGCAGATAGCTAGTGAGAACCTGCTGAGGAGCGCAGGGAGCTTAGCTGGGTGTCCTGTGATGACCTAGAGGGGTGAGAAGGGGGTGGGTGGGAAGGAGGGCCATGAGAGAGGGGATATATGTGATGGCTCAGAAAGTAAAGAATCTGCCTGCAGTGTGGGAAACCAGGGTTCGATCCCTGGGTCAGGAAGATCCCTTGGAGAAGGGAATGCCAACCCACTCCAGTAATCTTGCCTGGAGAATTCCCTGGACAGAAGAGCCTAGTGGGCTATGGCCCATGGAGTCGCAAAGAGTTGGAGATGACTGAGTGACTAACATGCTACATATAGCTAGTGCACTTTGTTGTGCAACATTGCAAGGCAACTATTCCCTAAGAAAAAAAATAGAGAGTCAAACTAGAAAGCACTGAAGATCATGGGAAAAGGTATGAGATTTTATAGTTAGAATATGTTGAAACGTGGGGACTTCCCTGGCGGTCCAGTGGTTAAGACTCCATGCGTCCAATGCAGGGGATGCAGGTTCCATCCCTGGTCAGGAACTAGGATCCCACATGCTTCATAGCACAGCCAAAAAGTTAAAAACATATATGTTGAAATTCCTTTGGAGCAGACTGGGGATACTTGGACAATACCACCAAGGAGCTCCTGAAAGGCCACAGAAGAACACGCGTGGGTGGTCAGGTGGCACAAACACAGTGCAGGGTGGTGTCTCCACCAGCGCCTTTCCTTGCACACATGGGCCATGGGCAGAGACTTCCCAGGCTCGTTTCAGATAGTCTGGGGCATGTGGCTGAAGTCTAGTGGATGAGATGTTGGTCGCAGTGACACATGCCTGAATCCTACAGTCTTCAACTCTCTTTCCCTCCAGCAACAACCAATGAGTTCATGTGTCAAAATAAAAGAATCATAAAAGAAAAGCTGAGGACTTCCCTGGTGCCACAGGGGCTAACAACCTGCCTGACAGTGCAGGAGATACGAGTTCAGTCCCTGGTCTGGGAAGATCCCACTTGCCTTGGAGCAACTAACTCCATGTGCCAGCACTAGTGAGCCCATGTGCTGCAACTTCTGAAGCCCTCACGCCTAGAGCCCGTGCCCCACAACAAGAGAAGCCACCTCCACGAGAAACCTGAGCGCCCAGGAGAGAGTAGCCCCCACTCACCACAACTAGAGAAAGCCCGCACAAAGCAACAAAGACCCAGCACAGTCATAAAAAAAAGCAAAGCTGAATCTCACATGGGGAGCCTCTTGATCCACACTGGACTTTGCAAAAATAGCACACAAAAACGTATTTGCTCTGTCAAGCCACTGAGTGTTGGGACTTCTTTGTTACTGTAACACACTTTAGCTTAAACTGACTAATCATCAGACTATATCCTGAGTCGAACAAACATAAAAACTGAAGATTTAAGAACACTTGGTGAAATCACTTCCAAATCACATAATTCTATCATATTCACAATTATATTTTTATACACCCACTCATTTGTTTATTCAACAAATATATATTAAGTATGTATGGTATGCTAGATATTAGAGATACAAGGATGATTTCTTCTCTATTCATCAGCATTTAAATGTGCTCAAAATTTTTTTCCTTTAAAAATTTTTTAATTTTATTATTTAAAAATTAATTAATTTATTTTAATTGGAGGCTAATTACTGTACAATATTGTGGTGGTTTTTGCCATATATCAACATGAATCAGCCATGGGTGCACACGTGTACCCCCATCCTGAAGCCCCCTCCCAGCTCCCTCCCCATGTCATCCCTTTTGGACTGTTCCAGAGCACTGGTTTTGAGTGCCCTGCTTCTTGCATCACGCTTGCACTGGTCATCTATTTTACATGTGGTAATATACATGTTTCAGTGCTATTCTGTCAAATAATCCCCCTCTCGCCTTCTCCTACATAGTCCAAACATCTGTTCTTTACAACTGTGTCTCTTTTGCTCCCTGCATATAGGGTTGTTGTTACTGTCTTTCTAAATTCCATATATATGTGTTAATATACTGTATTGGTGCTTTTCTTTCTGACTTACTTCACTCTGTATAATAGGCTCCAGTTTCATCCACTTGTTAGAACTGACTCAAATGCATTCTTTTTTATAGCTGAGTAATATTCTATTGTGTATATGTACCACAACTTCCTTATCCATTTGTCTGCCAATGGACATCTAGGTTGCTTCCATGTCCAAGCTACAGTGCTGCAATGAACACTGGTGTACATGTGTCTCTTGACTCTGGTTTCCTTGGTGTGTATGCCCAGCAGTGGGATTGCTGAGTTGTATGGCAGTTCTATTTCCAGTTTTTTTAAGGAATCTCTACACTGTTCTCCACAGTGGCTGTGCTCTTTGCATTCCCACCAACAGTATAAAAAGGTTCCCTTTTCTCCACACCCTCTCCAACATTTATTGTTTGTAGACTTTTTGATGGCAAAAATATGCTCAAAAAATTTTAAATAAAGACATATGCTCAAACATCTACTATTAAAAGGAAACAAATTAATGTTAAAATAGTACCTAGTTTGCCCTCCTACACTGTTGGTAGGAATGTAAATTGGTAAAACCGGGATGGAGATCAGTATGGAGATTCTTTAAAAAAGTAAAACTAGAACTACTATATGATTCAGCAATCCCGCTCCTGAGCATGTATCCAGAGAAAGCCATACTTTGAAATGATACATGTTCCCCAGTGTTCACTGCAGCTCTATTTATAGTATGCAAGACATGGAGGCAACCTAAATGTCCATCAGCAGAGGAATGGATGAAGAAGATGTGGTACATAAATACAATGGAATATTATTCAGTCATAAAAAGAATGAAATAATGCCATTTTCAGCAACATGGTTACAACTAGAGATTATCATACTAACTGAAGTTAAGTCAGAGAAAGACAAATATATTATGCTCTTGCTTATATGTGGGATCTAAAAACAATACACAAATGAATTTAAATACAAAAGAGAAATAGACGGACAAACAGAAAACAAACTATGGTTACCAAAGGGGAAGTGGAGAGAAGGATAAAGTAGTTGGTTGGAATTAACATATGCACATTACTATATATGAACAGATAAACAATAACAACCTACTGTATAGCATAGGGAACTATATTCAATACCTCGTAATAAGCTATAATGAAAAAGAATCTGAAAAGTATATATATATATATATGTGTGTGTGTGTGTACATATATATATATAATATACTTTTTGCATTTACTTTCCATTATATATATGGCTGAATCTCTTTACTGTACACCTGAAACTAACACAACATTGTAAATCAGCTGTACTGCAATAAAAAATAAAAATAGTACCTCTTTTGATCTTCAAATTAAGTTGAATACTACATACCACACACACACACTCTATACACACATGGCACCTGAGGCAGACACACGCACACTACAAACCTACCAAGATGACGGCTGATATGGGTCCTAAGAAACTCAAGATAAATCCTTTCTCTATGTTGATCCAGCAACTGAAAAACAGAAAGCAACAGTAGCAGCATTTTAAAAAGGTAATGGAATACAATACATGATCTGCAATAGAGAATATTTATATAGGATTTTTTGGGCTTCACAGGTGGCTCACTGTGTGGTGGATCCATTTTGATATTTGGCAAAACTAATACAGTTATGTAAAGTTTAAAAATAAAATAAAATTTAAAAAAAATAAAAATAAAATAAATAAAAAATAAACTAGCTCAAAGGGGAAAAAAAAAAAAAAAAGAATCCACATGCTATGCAGGAGATGAAGGAGACATGGGTTTGATCCCTGGGTGGGGAAGAGCCCCTGGAGAAGAGCATGGCAACCCACTCCAGTATTCTAGAGAAACCCATGGACAGAGGAGCCTGTGGGCTACAGTCCATAGGGTCACAAAGAGTTGGATACAACTGAAGCGACTGAGCATGCATATAGCATTTACATGTGTCAGGTACCATTCTAATACTTGGAAGTAGATAGTATTACTCTATTTTACAAATGAGAAAACCTAGGAAAGAATTTAACTGTCCTCAGAGTCACCAGGCTAGTAAGTGAGGAACCTTGAATTTGGACCAGGCAATCAAGTCTAGCGGAGAAGGCAATGGCACCCCACTCCAGTACTCTTGCCTGGAAAATCCCATGGACGGAGGAGCCTGGTAGCTGCAGCCCATGGGGTCACTAAGAGTCGGACAGGACTGAGCGACTTCACTTTCACTTTTCACTTTCATGCATTGGAGAAGGAAATGGCAACCCGCTCCAGTGTTCTTGCCTGGAGAATCCCAGGGATGGTGGAGCCTGATGGGCTTCCGTCTATGGGGTCGCACAGAGTCGAACACGACTGAAGCGACTTAGCAGCAATCAAGTCTAGAATTCATGCTCCTTCAAGTTTATGGAAGTATTTGGTTATGATAGCAAAAATTTGTAAAGAATTTCAGAGTCTATCACTTAGAGATTAATTTTATAAAGATGGTAAGAATATACAATGTAATACATTGAATGATGATGTGTATCTGTACTAATGTGGAAAAAGTCCACTATATATTATTAAGGGAATAAACAAATTACATGCAGTACGTTTATCATGATCCCATTTTTTATAAAAAAATACATTTACATGTATATTATATATATATTGGGCTTCCCTGATAGCTCAGTTGGTAAAGAATCTGCCTGCAATGCAAGAGACCCTGGTTGGATTCCTGAGTCAGGAAGATCCCCTGGAGAAGGAATAGGCAACCCACTCAAGTGTTCTTGGGCTTCCCTTGTGGTTCAGCTGGTAAAGAATCTGCCTGCAGTGTGGGAGGCCTGGGTTTGATCCCTGGGTTGGGAAGATCCCCTGGAGAAGGGAAAGGCTACCCACTCCAGTATTCTGCTCTGGAGAGTATTAAGGGAATAAACAAATTACATGCAGTATCTTTATCATGATCCCATTTTTATAAAAGTATATATTTATATGTATATATATTTAAGGGGCTTCTCAAGTGGTACAGTTGGTAAAGAATCCACCTGCCAAAGCAGGAGACACTGGAGACATGGGTTAGAACTCTAGGTCAGGAAGATACCTTGGAGTAGCAAATGGCAATCTACTCCAGTATTCTTGCCTGGAAAATTCCATGGACAGAGGAGCTTAGTGGGCCACAGTCCATGGGGTTGAAGAGTCAGATGTGACTGAATGACTAACACATACTGGGCTTAGTGGTATTACAGAGGTTCTTTATTAGAATATTATTTTTTATAAAACCAGTTATTACTTTCAGTAATAGAAGTAGTAAAGATCTATAAACGTGACATTTATAAATATAGACATTTATATAAAAAATAAAAATTCATGCTCCTTCCAGTTTACTGTCTGTGTTACTTTACACTAGTCGTTCACCTTTTTCTCTAAACCTCAGTTTGCTTAGTATACAAAATGGGAACAATTGGAGCACTTTCCTCTAGGGATGTTTTGATAGACATGAGAAATGGTGTATATGAAACACTTCGCCCCAGGGGCTGGAGAAATAAATGTTCAGCATCTTTGTTCTCAGCCTGAGTCGTGACCTACTCACCCTTCCTTCCACCCTCAGTTTCCCAGGGAGACAGGTGTGCACCCACGTCCCCGACAGCGCATTTTCAGCGCCCGACTCACTGCTTAGCGGTGCCGTATCCTCGGGGGTTGATCGCTGCAGACACAGCCACAATCACCGCTGGGACCCCGTAGCCTACAGGGTACATGAACCTCTTCTTGAATCTGCCTGCGCTGGTGTAGTTGGCCACCCTGAGGTTCCTGACAGTGAGGAAGAGGTGCAGCCCTTCGAGGAACATCCAGGTGAAGGCGGCCAAGTAGAGGTAATGCAGAACACCGGCGACGACCTTGCACAGCACCTGGGGGGAGAGGGGGGCCACTGGAGTGGTCCTGGGTGCAATGACCTCACCATCTGCTCTTCACCGGGGTTGTCTCTGGGTAACTTTGGTGAGAGACGCTCCTTAGCCTTCTTCACATGTCCTTCTTCTCTTTAGAGTCATGTCTCCAAACGGATGGATGGTCCCCCTTGTCTATTCCCATGCCTTGGCAGGCTGTCACTTGGGCCACCCAAGAAAAACTGAAAATGTATCATGTTTAAAGTTGAATGGGGGACTTCCCTGGTGGTCCAGGGCTTAACATCCATCTGCCAATGCAGGGGACACAGGTTTGATCTCTTGTCTGGCAAGATTCCACATGCCATGGGGCAACTAAGCCCAAACACCACAACTATGGAAGACCGAGAGCCCTGCTCTCGGTCAAAGCGGTCAAAGCGCATGCTCTGAAGCAAGAGACGCAATCGCAGTGAGAAGTCCGTGTACTGCAAGGAGGAGTAGCCCCCACTCACTGCAACTAGCGAAAGCTCGCAGCAATGAAGACCCAGTGCAGCCAAGAATAGCTAACTAGCTAACTAAAGGTCAAAGAGATCTTTGTCCATCTTAAAATGGAAGAAGACAATATTCAAAATGTGTTAAGGACTGCAGAAATCATATAGCCCTTTGCCTGTTGGCTAATGGATGCTAGACTTCTCTGAGTTGGATGAAGTTGGTGCTGGCCAGGGCTGTCTCCATCCCAAGAACCCTTAACCACTTCCCTGCCCCCTTTCCCGTTCTGAGGATGAAATTAATCCTCGTAGAAAGCTTATGGCCTGCTTGTCCTGCCGTGATCACCGTCTCTTCCATCTTGGTCACTGCCCAGAACTGAAGTCACTCTGGTCTGTGTGGCATATATGTTGGGTACATGAATGAGTGAGTGAATGAGTGACTCCTCCAATATGCTTATCCGCATAAAGCCCCATAGTTTTCTCTTTTGAGCCAACAGCTCCTGGTTTCCTCCACTATGAAAGCATCTGCTCTGAATGACCTTTTCTGTAGTAAGCAAACCCTCCCACCTCCTTCTTCATATTCACTGAATTTTCCCTCCATGTCTTTAGGACCACTGGAACTTGAAAAAGTCAATGTTTTCCCTCTCTTTAGGTTGCACAATGCAGCACGTGGAATCTTAGTTACTTGACCAGGGATCAAACCCACGCTCCCTGTATTGGAAGTGTGGAGTTTAACTGGGACACCAGGGACATAATTGCCCCCACCCCATGTCTATGATTAAAGTATAACCTGGCTTTTGTTTGAGGACACTGCTTCCCACACATTTGAAGAGAACAGTGACCGCTGTCCATTGTCTGAGGGGAATTGGGTTTCCTCAACACAGCTCATGATCTCTCCTGGACCATTGACTCTCTTTTCATGATGAATAAAACCCTCTTTTCTTAGGAATCATGTCCTGAGTCTTTCTAGGAACCTCTCAATCTTTGCAAAACTCCATTCACTTCCTGGTTTCTACCTCTCACTCCTTGGAGATGCTGTTGCATGAAACACATGTTTGATTTCAAACCTGCTAGCTTGGAATCATAAATCAGTGACCCTCAAGACCCAGCTCCACTGTGCATCGTTCATTCAGTCTGTAAGTTTTTAAATTGACAATTAACTGGGGGAAGCGACATGAAGAAAACTCTGAGTTTTGGGCATGTTCTATATCTTGATCAGGGTGACGGTTTTATATCTCTGTCTCTATATCTGGGCTTCCCTGGTGGCTCAGAGGTAAAGAACCCACCTGCCAATGCAGGAGATGTGGGTTTGATCCCTGTGTCGGGAAGATCCCCTGGAGGAGGAAATGGCAACCTACTCCAGTATTCTTGCCTGGGAAATCCCATGGACAGAAGAGCCTGGCGGACTATGGTTCATGGGGTTGCAGAAGTGTCAGACACAACTTAGTGACTAAACAACAACATATCTATATCTATTATAGACATAGGTAATACCAAGTTCCTCTGTCTATAGAATTTCCCAACAACATATCTAATGTACTATCTATCCATGAGAAAGGAGGATTCCTGCCTTCTGGAACAACATGGGTGAACCTTGAGCTGTGCTCAGGAGATTGTCAGACAGAGACAAGTACTGTATAATCTTTTATTTGTGGAATTGAAAAATCTCAGATTCATGAAAAAAGAAAAGAGTAAAAACCTGATTGCCAGGAGACAGAGGTAGGGGTTGGGATGAGAAGGCTGATGTAATTTGTGGATATAAATGTGTAATAAGTAATAAATTACCCAAGGGAATACACAGTTCCATGAATATACTGAAAGCCACTGACATGTACATTTAAAAAGAGCAAACTATATATGTATGAATTATGCTATTGATACTATGTATAAAATAGGTAACTAATGAGAGCCTACTGTACATCACAGGGAACTCTCCTTAAATCACTCTGGTGACCTGAATGAGAAGGAAGCCCCAAAAGGGAGGGATATATGTATATGTGTCACTGACTCATTTTGCTGTACAGCAGGAACTAGCACTACCTTGTAAAGCAGCCATACACCAATAAAAATTAAAGAAAAAGCTGTTTTTTTAAAAAAAAGAAGGGAATTCCCTGGCAGTCCAGTTTAGGAATTGGCACTTTCACTGCTGTGGGCTTAGGTTCAATCTTTTGTTGGGGAACTAACATCCTACAAGTCATGTAGCCTGGCCAAAATAAAAAATAAGTAAGAAAGGGTTTTGGCTAATTCTCCTACCTCGGGCTCTGTCCGTTTGATGCCTGTGAGGAAGAGGAGGTAGGCCAGGAAGAGGCAGATGGAGAGCTGCAGGTGCAGGGAGGTGCTGACGTTCTGGATGGATCGACACAGAAGGAAGGTGAGGGCCGCCAGGAAGAGGCAGAGCAGAGAGAGGCTCAGCCCCATGTAGGTGATCATGGTCAGCACGGGATCCTCCTAGATGCAGCAGGAGAAAAGAGATCCCAACTGGTTTTTGTTTTGGACGCTGTGGTTCCCAATAACCTGGGTCTTAGAACCCTCAATGCATGGTGTTAATTTCCTCGTGAGAAACTGAACAGATCAATAATGGCCAAGCCGAACTTCCCTCGTAGTCCACTGGTGAAGAATTGGCCTACCGGTGCAGGGGACAAGTGTTCCATCCCTGGTGTGAGAAGGTCCCACATGCTGTGGGGCAGCTAAGCCCGTGTGCCACAAGTACTGAGCCTGTGTGCTGCAAATAGTGGAGCCCATGTGCCCTAGAGCCCATTGCTGGGCTCCTCTGCAACAGGAGAAGCCGCCACAATGAGAAGCCTGGGCACCGCAACTAGAGAGTAGCCCTGGCTTGCCACAAACAGAGAAAGCCCACGTGCAGCAATGAAGACCCAGGCAGCTGAAAGTAAATAATTATTTTTTAAAAAAAGATTAGAAAATCACAATGAAACATGACTCTCACCCCAACAGTGAGAAAATGATAATCAACAAAATTGTAACTTTTCTTGATCTCATTGGAGAGCCAAGTTTGCACAGCAAAGAGGCAACATTAACTCAAGTTCTTCCCAAAAGAGATGAGACAGAACGATTTCAATTTTAACAGAGCACAGAAGGAACATGTGGTTGCTACAGGACTGCATGTGAAGAAATCCACCAGAAATTCCTAAAGGCTGAATGCAGTGGTTTTGGATGACTAGGTTTCCCAGATAGAAGGGTTGTTTCACTCACAAGTTCTAACCCATGAAAACATGAAAAAAGGCTCCATGCCAGTAGTCATCAGGTCTGTATACATTAAAGCCACAACGAGATACCACTATACACCTCCTAAAAGAGTTGTATATTTTTAACATGAAAAAGAGAAATTTATATTAATGCATATATAGAAAGGGTTAGTCACTCAGTCATGTCCGCCTCTTTGTGACCCCATGGACCACAGCCAGCCAGGCTCCTCTGTCCAAGGGCTTCTCCAGGCAAGAATACTGGAGTAGGTTGCCATTTCCTTCTCCAGAGAAATCTTCCTGAAAAACAGTACTGATGAACCTATTTGCAGGGCGGGAATAGAGACTCAGACGTAGAGAAAGGACTTGTGTTCATAGAGGGGAAAGGAGAGGGCAAGACCGGTTGAGAGAGCAGCACTGGAGCGTATACACTGTGGCTTCTCAGGGAGCACTGAAACAAGTGCACTACCATGTGTGAAAGAAAAGCTAGCTGGAAGATGCTCAATAGCACAGGGAGTTCCGCTTGGTACTCTGTGATGACCTAACAGGGTGGGATGGGGGTTCAGTGGGATGGGGGTTCAGTAAGAGGGAGACTCAAAAGGGAAGGGAATGTTGGTGTACGGCAGAAACTAACACAGCATTGTAAAGCATTATCCTTGAATTTAAAAAAATGAAAAGAAAAAGAGGAAGATACATAGCTGTTCCTCTGCTAAAGTTTTTTCATCTTCTTTCTGAAGATCCCTGCCTCCCACCAGTACCACCCTGCAGCAGAGCTGACTTTCAGCGGCATGTGTGTTTACACACGTACCTTCAGCTCGACCGAGGCCATGAGGACGGCAAAGGTGGACAGATGGCTGCAACTGCATACAGTTCGAGTTCCGTTGGAAAAGATCACGTGGCACCCTTCATTAGACCAGACCAGCTCGTCCCAGTAGACACAAAGAGACTTTCTGCTTTCCCCTACCATCTGGAAAGAAAATTGCTCTTCATGAGACACTATCATTTAAAATCTGAAGCTTTCCACACATACATGCACACACACTCATGCGTGCATGCTTACACACAATGAAATACTATTCAACCATAAAAAATGAAATGATGCCATTTGCAACACAGATAGGCCAAAAGGATATTATGCTTAGTAAAATGTCAGGCAGATAAAGACAAATACTTATATTATTTCCCATATGTGGAATCTAAAAAATAAAACAAATGGAATATACAAAACAGAAACAAGCTCACAGACATAGAAAACAAACTTATGATGACCAAAGGGGATAAGGAAGAGGGGAGAGACAAATTAGGACTATGGGATTAACAGATACAAACTCATATCAATAAAAGAGATAAGCAACTACACTTTACTATATAGCACAGGAGACTATCCCCATTATTTTGTAATAATCTATAATGGAATATAATGGAATATAATATGCAAAAATACTGAATTACCATATTGTATGAATGCGTGCATGCTTAGTTGTGTCCAACCAGGATCCTCTGTCCATGGAATTTTCCAGGCAAGAATACTGGAAGGAGTTACCTTTTCCTCCTCCAGGGAATCTTCCCGACCCAGGGATCAAACCCGAGCCTCCTTTGTCTTCTGCACTCGCAGGCAGATTCTTTACCACTGAGTCGCCTGGGAAGCCCACTATATTGTATACTTGAAACCAACACAGCATTCTAAATCAACTATACTCCAATAAAGTTTGTTATGTTAAAGTTTTTGGTTTTTTATTTTTTATATAATTTAAATGTTATTTTCCATTTAAAATAATCGCAAAATTTTGTTTACACAGAAACAGACTCATAGACATAGAGAACACAATTGTGGTTGCCGGGGGTGGAGTGGGTGGGGAGGGAGAGGAATGGACTGGGAGTTTGGCATTTGTAGATGCAAACTATACATTTACAATGTAGAAACAACAAGGTCCTACTATATAGCATGGAGAAGTATATTAAATGTCTTGTGAGAACAATTTTTAATGTGTTTTAAAAATCATGGGATTCAGTTTTTCCTTTTGTATGGCTTTACTGAGGTATAGTTGATATACAAAGGTAAAAAATCCACCTGCTAATGCAGGAGATGCAAGAAACATGGATTCAATCCCTGGGTTGGGAAGACTCCCTGGGGTAGAAAATGGCAACCCAATGCAGTGTTCTTGCCTGGAGAATCCCATGGACAGAGAAGCCTGGCGGGCTACAGTCCATGGGGCCGTAAGAGTCAGACACGACTGAACACACAACACACTACGTGAAACGTGATGAATTGGGATATATGCACACACCTGTGACACCATCACCACCATCAAAGCAACAAAACAAATCCAACACTTCCTGAAGTTTCCTGCATCCCTTTGTTTCTGCTTTGTTTGTTTTTGTGGTAAGAACACTGACTATGAGATCTACCCTCTTAACAAAATTTGAAGTGCATAATACCATATTTACTATGGGCTTTGTTATACAAAGTATCTTTTACTTAGAACTGGAAGACCAGAGAACGTATTTTCAAATCCTTCTTCAATTAATTAGAGGCTCAAGTTTCAATTCTGGGGTCAGAAATGAAATCCTAATATTAAAAAAAAAACAACTTTCATCTGACTTTAAAAAATTTTTTCTTTATTTATTTTTGGCTGCGCTGGGTCTTCGTTGCTGGGCAGCGTTTTCTCTAGTTTCAGAGAGCAGGGCCTGCTCGCTAGCTGTGGTGCATGGGCTTCTCACTGTGATGGCTGGCTTCTCTTGTTGCTGAGCATGGGCTCCAGGGCACGTGGGCTTCAGCAGTTGCGACACATGGCTCATCATTGCAGCTCGAGGGCTCTAGAGTGCAGACTCAGTAGTCGTGGCACACAAGCTTAGTTACCCTGAGGCACGTGGGATCTTCCTGGACCAGGGTTCAAACCCATGTCTCCTGCATTGGCAGGTGAATTATTTGCCATGGAGCCACCAGGGAAGCTCTCATCTGACTTTTAATTTTTTAAGTTGAGTCTTTTATTTTTTCCAGCTTTATTGAGGAATACTTGACAAATATAACTGTACATACTTAAAGTACATGACTTGATGATTTTACTTTAAAGATCTTACTGTGAACATCTTGGGCTTCCCTGATGGCTCAGTGGTAAAGAATCTGCCTGGCAGTGCAGGAGACACTGGCTCGATCTCTGGGTTGGGAGGAATCCCCTGAAGGAGAAAATGCCAACCCACTTCAATATTCTTGCTGGAAAATTCCATGGATGGAGGAGCCTGGCTGGATCTGGTCCATGGGATTGTAAAGAGTCACGTTTATTTGTTCATTTCCCAACAGTAAATAAGGCTACAGTTTTTTTTTTTTAATCACTTTTTAGTCTGTTGAAGGAATGATTCCCATCATGTAATTTTTGGAGTAACTCTTAACCAAGGACTGGGTTGAATTTCAAATCTCCATCAGCAATTCCTGATAAATCAGCCTGGGCAGAAAGAACTGACTGTAAAAGCCATACTTTTTCACTACTAGGTTTATAGGTATGATCAGTAGAAATCTCTAGGTGCTCAAACAAGTGGATACTTTGCCCACCTGTATATGGTGAAACGTGAAGTTCACGGGTTTGGCCAGGGAACAATTCTTCTTGCATCCTGTGGTGCCACTTATCACCTTGGAATTCAGTTGAAAGTGATCCAGCTTTTCATCAAGCGTTAGGTTTTCCTTAGACACAAAGGAGCCATCTAAGATGGACCCGAAAGACTTGTAAGAAATAAAGACCACAGCACCTGAAAGGAAGCAAAGAACCGATGAACCTGAGGAGGAGACTGGAGAATGTGTTGCCAGTTAAGGATTTATCTGGCCAGTTTCTTAGGAGTCAGATATGGAATGTAGGATTCTGAATCCTAATTTATTAGACCATACATCCTTGAAAAATAGATGGGAGAGATTTCAAAATCTTTCCACTTGCAGGATGTTAAGGCTATGTCTGGATTCTAGTAGAGATATCCCCTCTGTCCCTAGCAGCACTTTACAATAGTCAAGATATGGAAGCAAGCTAAGTGTCCTCCCATAGATGAATAGATAAAGAAGTGGTATATATACACAATGGAATATTACACAACCATAAAAAGAACGAAGTCTTTCCATTTGCAGCAACATGGGTGGACCTGGAGGGTATGATGTTATGTTAGTGAAATAAGTCAGACAGAGAAAACAAATCCCACATGATTATACTTCTGTGTGGAATCTGAAACACAAGACAAAAGAGAAACAGATTCATGGACACAGAGAACAAAGTGGTGGTTTCGAGAGGAGAAAATATGAAGGGGACATGGGGAGAAGAAGGGTGATGGGGATTAAGAGGTACCAACTTCAACTGCAAAATATATGTCACAAAGATGTAATTACAGACAGAGAATATAGTCAAGGATATTGTAACAATTTTGTATAGTGAGGTGATCATTCATAATGTATAAAAGCATCAAATCAGCCTGTTGTATGCCTGAAATTGAGCTTCCCTGGTAAAGAAGTACTGCTCAGTGGTAAAGAATTTGCCTGCAGTGCAGAAGCCACAGGTGACATGGGTTCAATCCCTGGGTTGGGAAGATCCCTTGGGGGAGGGCATGAAATCCCCATGGACAGAGGAGCCTGGTGGGCTATAGTCCATAGGGTGGCAAAAAGTTGGACACAACTGAAGCGACTTAGCATGCATGCATGCATGAAATTAGTATAATATTGTGTATTAATTGTTAATATAACTCAATAAAAAGTAAGAGTAAAATTCCCCTGCCCCCAATTCTAGAGATGTTGAGATAATTTAGGTAATTTCCGTTACCTCCAGTTCCTCCTCCAGTGACATCACTGCAATCGATGTCCATTGTCTCCTTTTCAATCTGTAATTTAACCATCTCGTTTTCTGTTTTGCAGCCATTCTTGATGGTCAGTGCTTCAATAACTAAAAAAACAGAAAATATGCATGAATGTTGGAAATCCTTATAAACACTTATTTTAAAACATAATCTCCTTGTCCATCTCATTAAAAAAAAAATGACAAGGACTTCCCTGGTGTCCCGTGGTTAGGAATCCATGCTCCCAATGCGAGGGGCATGGGTTTGATCCCTGGTCAGGGAACCAAGATCCCACATGCTGCATGGTGTGGCAGAAAAATAAATAAAAATTAAATTTAAAAAATGACAACTGTAGGAGCTTCAGATGAAAACTGGAATTTGGGTGATGGAGTTTGAGTGGACACATAGAGGCTGTTGGCTTTATTTGGGTACCCAGTCTCTTATTGGAGGGAACAAATTCAATATATAAATAACCTCAGATATGCAGGGAAATCTGGCATGCTGCAGTACATGGCGTCGCAGAGTTGGACACGAAGGAGTGACTGAACTTACTTACTTATGCAGATCACACCACTCTTACAACAGAAAGCAAAGAGGAACGAAAGAGCCTCTTGAAGAAGGTGAAAGAGGAGAGTGAAAAAATTGGCTTAAAACTCAACATTCAAAAAACTAAGATCCTGACATCTGGTCCCATCATTTCATGCAAATAGATGGGGAAACAATGGAAACACTGATGGACTTTACTTTCTTGGGCTTCAAAATCATTGTGGACAGTGACTGCTGTCATGAAATTAAAAGATGCTTGCTCCTTGGAAGAAAAGCTATGACAAAGCTAAACAGCATATTAAGCAGAGACATTACTTTGCCAACAAAGATCCATATAGTCAAAGCTATGGTTTTTCCAGTAGTCATGTATGGATGTGAGAGCTGGACCATAAAGAAGGCTGAGCACTGAAGAACGATGCTCTTGAACTGTGGTGTTGGAGAAGACTCTTGAGAGTCCCTTGGACTGCAAGGAGATCAAAACAGTCAATCCTAAAGGAAATCAGTCTTGAATATTCATTGGAAGGACTGATGCTGAAGCTGAAGCTCCAATCCTTTGGCCACCTGATGCAAAGAACCGGCTCATTAGAAAAGGCCTTGATACTGGGAAAGATTGAAGGTGGCAGGAGAAGGGGGCGACAGAGGATGAGATGGTTGGATGGCATCACGGACTCAATGGATATGAGTTTGAGCAAGCTTCAGGAGATAGTGAAGGACAGGGAAGCCTGGCTGCTGCAGTCCATGAGGTCACAAAGAGTTGGACATGACTGAGTGACTGAACAACAACAACAATATGTCAATTACTATTGATACTATGGGGTTCCCAGGTGGCTCAGTGGTAAAGAATCTGCCTGCCAACGCAGGAGACGCCAGAGATGCGAATTCCATCCCTGGGTCAGGAAGATTCCTTGGAGAGGAAATGGCAACCCACTCTAGTATTCTTGCCTGGGAAATCCCATGGACAGAGGAACCTAGCAGGCTACAGTCCATGGGGTCTCAAAGGGTTGGATGCGACGTTGCAACTAAAAACGAACAACAAATAAAATAGATAACTAATGAGAAGCTACCTTCTAGAACAGGGGACTCTACTCAGTGCTCTGTGGTGACCTAAATGGGAAGCAAATAGAAAAAAAAGAGGATATGTAGCTGATTCACCTTGCTGTATAGTTGAAACTAACACAACACTGTAAGGCATCCATACTCCCCAAAAAATTAATTAAAAAAAGAATCATAAGACATCTTCTTTCTTCCCTTCATCTCTCCATACTCACTCTTCAGCTTCTTTTGTTTTGAATAAGCTAAATATTTTCATCATCTACATGTTAATCAACTTCAGCACCAAACTTTCTCTTTCTCTCAAACTCCACATGCACCCTGGCAGCAAATCCAGACCTTCTGCTGAAAAGACACCAACCTTGGTGTGAATCTGATTTGGGGCACTGACTTCATCTGGCCCACCAGGAGATCTCTCCTGGCTCATCCCAGACATCTAACTGCATTCATTGTTCCCCCAGAGCAGCCAGTGGGATCCTTTCAAAATGTGAATCAGATAGGGTCTCCCTGAATAAAAGCCAGTGTTGTTACAATTCCCAGGAAGACCCTGCTTGATCTTGCCTTGCATCAGTTCCTTGTCCAGTCACCTTCAGTCACTCTGCAAGTATCTCCAACACACCAGGAATGCTCACCTCAAGCCCTCTGACCAGTATCATTCTCCCCCAGATACGCACGTGGCTCACTCCTTCTTCTTCAAGTCTTCTCACAAATTTTGCCTTCTCTCCAAGCCTACTCTATTCACTGTAATTAGCATCACAAACTGCTTCCCTGACATTTGCTATGTCCCTCACCTCCTCTCTAAGACAGAAAAATTTGATTACATCAAAAGTGAAAACATCTCCACTCAAACATCCTTTCAACAAACGACAGATTGGCAGAAGATATTTAGAGACATAAATGAGGTGCATCATATGTAAAGAGCTCCTAAATATCAATAAGATAAAAACCAAAAACACAATAGACAAAGAGCAAAAGGATAAGGGAAAATGGACAAAAAATATAGATCAGAATATCACAAAAAAGAAACCTAATGGCCAGCATAAAATAGAGACATCTAATCCACTAGTAATCAGTGATATGCAGATAAAACTATAGTGAGATATCATTGCTTATGCATGATGTCAGCAGGAAAGAAGAGCCTGAAAATTTAGAGGTTGTGAGGGGGATATCTATACTTCAACAAAATAATGTTTTAAAGTGGAATTTTGTCCTCTAATTGATGACCACACCACAGCTTTTCTGTTCATATATTCATTCATTCATTTGACAATTAGTAAATACTTCTAGGGTGCTTCTCTGATGGCTCATCAGGTAAAGAACTCGCCTGCAATGCAGGAGAGACAGGAAATTTGGGTTCAATGAGTCAGGAAGATCCTCTGGAGGAGGAAATGGCACCCCACTCCAGTATTCTTGCCTGGGGAATTTCATGGACAGAGGAGCCTGGCAGGCTACAGTCCATAGAGTCACAAAGACTCTGACATGACTGAGTGGCTACGTACACAGCACAAATCCTTTTAGGTATCAGACACTTTACCAGGTGCTCTTTATGCCCATGGAAGCCTTGTTAATTCTAAGAGTAAAGACTGCTTTATCCTTCAGTGTATCCTTGATAAAGATTTGTACCTAAGAACCCTAGGGTGACTCTTGGATTAAAAGTGACAGTACACACAGCCACAAAAGACTCACTTTAAAAATAGGTTAGTTGGTGGGAATGCAAACTAGTACAGCCACTATGGAGAACAGTGTGGAGATTCCTTAAAAAACTGGAAATAGAACTGCCATACGACCCAGCAATCCCACTGCTGGTCATACACACCGAGGAAATCAGAATTGAAAGAGATATGTGTACCCCAATGTTCATCACAACACTGTTTATAATAGCCAGGACTTGGAAGCAACCTAGATGTCCATCAGCAGACGAGTGGATAAGAAAGTTGTGGTACATATACACAATGGAGTATTACTTGGCCATTAAAAAGAATACATTTGAATCAGTTCTAATGAGGTGGATGAAACTGGAGCCTATTATACAGAGTGAAGTAAGCCAGAAAGAAAAACACCAATACAGTATACTAACGCATATATATGGAATTTAGAAAGATGGTAACAATAACCCTGTACGTGAGACAGCAAAAAAGACACAGATGTATAGAACAGTCTTTTGGACTCTGTGGGAAAGGGAGAGGGTGGGAAGATTTGGGAGAATGGCATTGAAACATGTATAATATCATATATGAAACAAATCGCCAGTCCAGGTTTGATGCACAATACAGGATGCTTGGGGCTGGTGCACTGGGATGACCCAGAGGGATGGTATGGGAAGGGAGGTGGGAGGGGGGTTCAGGATGGGGAACATGTGTACACCCGTGGCGGATTCGTGTTGATGTATGGCAAAACCAATACAATATTGTAATTAGCCTCCGATTAAAATAAATACATTTATACTAAAAAATAAATAAAATGCAAAAAATAATAGGTTAGACTTGAAAGATGAATGGATGGTCCAGTCAAATGAACTTTCAAGCTTCATTCAATGCAAATTTAGGGTTCTGAAGAGAAATAAGATATTTCATGTCAAGTTCATACACAGATTTTGCCAGTGTAAAGAAAGAGAAGGCTGTTTTCTGCCAATGAAATTGTAGCTCAACCAGCATTTCCTGAACCCAATTAAGTTTGAGAGTCTGCCTGAGTATCTGTGACCGCAGCTTACCCATAAATTGTGACTCTTTCCTCAGCGTTCCTCCTGTGGGTCGATTGAGGGCAGCTTCATAGGCTGCCGACTGCACGCTGTGAAGATACTGTGTTGCTAAACGGGCAGTTTCTTCCTTGTGTTCCTGAGATGGCTTGACGGTGATGTTGCTGAAGTTGCCAAAAGAATCGGCTATTTCCTGCCATACAAACAGTGAGTGTGCAGACGTAGAGAGCAGACGTGTAGTTGCCGAGAGGGAGAGGGTTGGGAGAGGGACTGGGAGTTTGGGATTAGCAGATGCAAACTATGATACAAAGGATGGATAAAAAACAAGGTCCCACTGTAGAGCACAGGGAGCTACATTCACTATCCTGTGATAAACCATAATGGAAAAAAATAAATTTAAAAATTGTGAGTGCGTTTATAAAATAGAAACAGACTCACAGATTTCTAAAACAAACTAATGGTTACCAAAGGGGAAACACAGGATGCAGGGAGGGACAAATTAGGAAACTGGGATTAACATACACAGGGTAAAAAACATGGCCTCCTGTACAGCACAGGGACCTATACTCCACTTTCTACAATACCTATATGGGAAAAGAAGCTGTAGAAGAATGAATATATTCATTCAGTCATATTTATATATATATATATATAACTGAATGTCTTTGCTGTACCCCTGAAACTAACAACATTGTCAATAAACTATACTCCAATAAATTTTTTAAACAAGAATAGAATACTTAGGAATAAACAAAAAATAGAGTGTGATTCACCAATAAAAATTTTTTTAAAAGAATGAAATATGAATAAACAAAAAAGTAGTGGATGTGAAAATGACTATTGTCTAGGAGGAAATCATAAAAAGAAACTAAGACTGCTGCTGCTACTGCTGCTAAGTTACTTCAGTCGTGTCCTACTGTGTGTGACCCCATAGACGGCAGCCCACCAGGCTCCCCCGTCCCTGGGATTCTCCAGGCAAGAACACTGGAGTGGGTTGCCATTTCAGATTTTATTTTCCAGACCTTTCTCGAAGCTTCCACAACTATGAGCTTTCTCTGGGATTATTCCCATTGCTCAATAGCAGAAGAAGGGAACAGTTTGTAGGGAAAAGAAACGAATGTTTAAACAAAGCAGGAAGAAACTCAGACCTTACACTTTCACTTCATTCCATTGTGAAGTAATTGAATGTTTTTAATTCACTGGTCCTAGATTTTGCATCACCTTCTACCTGGTTTCCTGGGTGGAGACGATCCCTGGAGGAGGAAATGGCAACCCACTCCAGTATTCCTGCCTGGAAAATCCCATGGATAGAGGAGCCTGGTGGGGTATAGTCCGTGGGGTTGACAAGAGTCAGACACGACTGAACGACTGAGAACGTGCCCATGCTGCCTGGTTTCACCTTTGCTTTTCTGCTGAATTCCCCTGCCTTTGTACTTTCTCTTACAGCTTTTTAGTATACCCCTGAAGAAACAGTCAATTGTCACCCAATACGGGAAAATGTTTATTTTCAGAAAAGTAGGAAGGGAGAGACCTCTTGAAATAAGGTTAAAAATCTACACGTGCGGTTTGCATTCCTCCTGTGATGTGGAGACCCAGAAAGGAAAAACAGCTTGTCCCACCTAACTTAAAATTAATTCCTTCAGGCATATTGGAGGAAGAAAAAGATGGACAATTGTCTACTGTGAGAAAACATTCACAGAAACTGGAAATGATTTCAAACCTGTAACTTAAGTGTGACATTGTTATCTTCTGGTATTCCTTTTGTCACCATGGTAACAGAGCTAATCCTCGTGTTATCTGGGTCCTTGGTGGTGTCCTAAAAGGAAAGAATAGAAACATATCATTGGCTTTCATTCAGTTAGAAGCATTCAGAGGTTGTTCTCAAGTTCTCAGAAGCTTTATTAAAACAGTTGGTCCTGGCAGAGAAATACTCTGACATATCTGTGAATGCAAGACTGCAAAATTAAACACACTTGTTGGAGTTTAGCACACACACACAATGTAAATAAAGTTCAATACATTGTTTTGGGACTAGTGGGTATCCATTTGAAAAGAATGAATCAGTTCAACACCCACCTCATTATCCTCAGAAATAGTTTCTAGAGAGCTTACCTGTCAAAAATGCCTAAATATTCCCAACTATTAAGTTAATATCTTTTTTCCCCCACTGAGAAAATTAAAATTGTAGGAGGGGCAATTCAAATATATCAACTTTGGGGGATGGAAGTGAAACAATCAAATGCCATTCATAATAGTCAAAATATTAAAATTTATTTATATTTTTATATAATATAAAATCTTTATTTCTTTTTTTTTAATTTTTTTTTAATTTTATTTTATTTTTCAACTTTACATAACTGTATTAGTTTTGCCAAATATCAAAATGAATCCGCCACAGGTATACATGTGTTCCCCATCCTGAACCCTCCTCCCTCCTCCCTCCCCATTCCATCCCTCTGGGTCGTCCCAGTGCATCAGCCCCAAGCATCCAGTATCGTGCATCGAACCTGGACTGGCAACTCATTTCATACATGATATTTTACATGTTTCAATGCCATTCTCCCAAATCTTCCCACCCTCTCCCTCTCCCACAGAGTCCATAAGACTGTTCTATACATCAGTGTCTCTTTTGCTGTCTCGTACACAGGGTTATTGTTACCATCTTTCTAAATTCCATATATATGCGTTAGTATACTGTATTGGTGTTTTTCTTTCTGGCTTACTTCACTCTGTATAATAGGCTCCAGTTTCATCCACCTCATTGAATTGACTCAAATGTGTTCTTTTTTATAGCTAAGTAATATTCCATTTACCTTTATTCTTGACTGTGACTAGAGAGAGTCTGTTTTCCAAAAGTGTACTTTAACCTAAATGGTCTAGAAGGCATGTTTTTTAAGTCCTATAAGTTCTATATGACACTGGACAATTTAGATCAAACTGCAAATAACTTTTAATGAAACAAAGGACTGAATTTTGAAAATTCATCTTATGGGTGTAATATTGATTTCCATATTGTCTCAATGTAACATATATTTGTTTTGTAAGTCACTTTTGAATGATTTCTTTGCAATAACACACAGCACTTGCAACAGTGAAATTATATCAACCATAATGATGGTTAAATTGAGGGGGTGTGGGTGCTTACTGTTTTTTTTAAAAAAATAATTTGGCCATGCCATTTAGCATGCGATATCTTAGTTCTGTGACCAGGGATTGGAAGCACAGAATCTTAACCACTGGACCACCAGGGAAGTCCCAGATGGTGTGTTTTTTATAATTAATTCTGTACAGAACTAGTGTTGACTGAGAACACCTCATGGCTGCCATATATTCTCCAAACAATACATTGTTGCTCAGGAAGAAAGCAATCAATAAAACAAAATATGGAAGAAATAGGAGAGGATGCAAAAATATTAATATCAAGAAACACCTTTTTATCCCCAGAGACCATTAAGTATATGTGTGCTGGCAGGTGTGGGGAGGTTGATTTGAACCCTTGTTTTATATTTTATATTTAAGCATATTCCCTCTAGAGAATATTTTACTTGTAATTACTGTTTATTTCCACATACTGGTGGTGGGCGCCAAACACAGATTTACAAAGATGGAAACATACCTGTTGTTTATAGTCTTCCGAAAATGTAACTTGGGTTGGGATAGGGGACCTAGGGTTGATTCCTAGAAATAGAATGATAATTAAAAAAAAGAAAAGAAAAACAGAAATATTTCTTCCCAGTCTGAAATTTGGAAAATTTCCCTCCCCAACTTTTCCTTTTTCCAACTTCCTTCCAGCTTTCTTTACAAAAGGGATTATGGGATTTCTGCTTCTCAGTCATGCCTGCTGGTTGTCATGCCTGCTAGCCAACTGAAGTGTTTGTGTGTATATGTGTGTGTTTGTGTGTGTGTTAGTCACTCATTCATATCTGAGTCTTTGTGTCCCCGTGGACTGTAGCCCACCAGACTCCTCTGTCCATAGAATTCTCCGGCAAGAATACTGAATTGCCATTCCCTTCTCCAGGGTATCTTCCCCAGGGATCAAACGTGGGTCTCCTGCATTGCAGACGGATTGTTTGAGCAATCAGGGAAGCCCAAAATTGAAGTATAGTTTATTTATAATACTGTATTAGTTTCAGGTATATAACATAGTGATTCAATATTTTTATATAGATTATACCCCATTTAAAATGATCACAAAGTAATGGGTATATCTCCCTCTGCTATATGATATATCTTTGTTGCTTATTTATTTTATACATACTTGTCTGTACCCCTTAATTCTATACTGCTGTCTTGCCCCTCCCACTTCTTCTCCCCACTGGTAGCCACTAGCTTGTTCTCTGTATCTGTGAGTCTGTTTTGTTATATATCTATTTGTTTTATTTCTTAGGGTCCACATGTAAGTAATATCATACTATATTTGTCTTTGTCTGGCTTATTTCACTAAGCATAATACTCTCTAGTCCATATTGTTGCAAATGTCAGAATTTCATTCTTTTTTATGGCTGAGTAGTATTCCATTCTGTGTATATCTATGTCTGTCTCTATATCTCACACCTTCTTCATCCATTTATCTGTTGATGGACACAGATTGCTTCTGTATCTTGGCTCTTGTAAATACTACTGCTATGAACATTGGGATGAATGTATCTTTTCAAATTAATATTTTTGTTTTCTTCAGATATATACCCAGGAGTGGAATTGCTGGATCATATCGCAGTCCTATGTTTAGTATTTTGAGGAAACTCCATATTGTTTTCCATAAAGTGAAAGTGAAGTCACTCAGTCATGTCTGCATCTTTGCAACCCTGTGGTCTGTAGCCTGCCAGCCTTCTCCTCTGTCCATGGGATTTTCCAGGCAAGAATACTGGAGTGAGCTGCCATTTTCTTCTCCAGGGGATATGCCCAACACAGGGATCAAACTCAGGTCTCCCACACTGCAGGCAGATTCTTTACCCTCTGAGCCACCAGGGAATCCCTGTTTTCCATAGTGACTACACAAATTCCACCAACAATGTACAAGGGTTTCCTGTACTCCACATGCTCTCCAACATTTATCTGTAGACCTTCTGATGATAGCCATTCCGACAGGTGTGAGGTGTTACTTCACTGTGGTTTTGATTGCATTGCTCTGATGATCAGCAATGTTAAACATCTTTTCATGTGCCTGTTAGCCATCTGTATTTCTTCTTTGGAAAAATGTCTATTCAAGTCTTTTGCTGAGGAATACTAATCCCTAGTCCATCTTATCATTTGTAAATATTTTCTCCTATTATGTGGATTATCTTTTCATTTTTTTAACTTTTTACTTTATATCGGAGTATAGCTGATTAACAATGTTGTATTAGTTTTGGGAGTACAGCAAAATGCTTTAGTTACATATATATATATATATGTCTCTATTCTTTTATAAAATAATTTGTCTTTTCATTTTTTAATTGAGTTGCCCTAAGTTTCTTTTTCTTTTCTTTTTTTTTGGTATCTAACTATTGTTTTATTTTTTTTAATTTTATTTTATTTTTAAACTTTACATAATTGTATTAGTTTTGCCAAATATCAAAATGAATCCGAAGTCAGAAAGACAAGTTAAAATATGAATAAATTGGCAACCACTAGGGGGAGTCTTTTGTGTTACCTTAACAGGAGCTGCACATTTGGAATGCATCTCTGCTCAGTAGTAAAGAATTGCCTACCAAAGCAGGAGACGCAGGAGACCTGGATTCGAACGCTGGATCAGGAAGATCCCCTAGAGGAGGTCATACCAATCCTCTCCAGTATTCTTGCCTGGAGAATCCCATGGACAGAGGAGCCTGGTGGGCTATAGTCCATGGGGTTGCAAAGAATAGAACATGATTGAAGCGACTGATCACTCATAAACATGTGTGCACACATACATGTTAAGCACACATAAACACACATAGACAGCTATATCAAAGGACAGTGTTTAGATACTGAGGAATTGAAAGGTTATTAGCATACTGAAGTCAGATCCATACTGATGCATTGTTTTCCTTCACTTGTTTACCTCAACTCTTTCTCTCAGAAAATTTTCACCCGAAGGCGTCAGAGAATCTGCTTACTTATGCAAGTTCCTCCGGAGCCAGTATATTGAGCTCTCCCATCAGGTGTCTCAAACCCAGGATTGCAGACACATAAGTAGCTTCCCCGGGTGTTCTTACACTTGGCTGTCGGTGAGCACAGTGTGGGGTCCAGGCATTCATTCTTATCTGTGGCAGGAAAAGGATGAAAAGTGAATCAGTCAGTGACATGGGGTCACTCAGGGCTCCATGAGTTCACCTTTTCATGCCACGTCTGTGGCATGTCCGCCACACACAGGTCACAGTCTGTGCATTTCAAGGCACTCACCTTGGTATGCTCAAGGCTGTCCCAATATAAAGCTGAAAGTTTTGCCTCTAGAAAACCACTAAGTACCAACCCAACCGAGATGGTCAGCCAGTGTCAGAGCACTGAACAGGATTACAGCAGCCTGGCGGGCTACAGTCCATGGGATCGCAAAGAACTGAACCAGCTGAAGCGACTGACACACACGCATACATGTTATGCACACATAAACAGCTATATCAAGTGACAGTGTTTAGATACTGAGGAATTGAAAGGTTATAGCATATTGAAGCATTGTTTGTACTGATGCATTTTTTGTTTTGCTCAACTCTTTCTCTAAGGAAATTTTCACCAGAAGGCGTCAGAGAATCTGCTTACCTATGCAAGTTCCTCTAGAGCCAGTAAATTGAGCTCTCCCAGCAGGTGTCTCAAACCCAGGATTGCAGACACATAAGTAGCTTCCCCGGGTGTTATTACACGTGGCTGTCAGTGGGCACGCTGTGCTGTTCAGGCATTCATTCTTATCTGTGGCAGGAAGAGGATGAAAAGTGAATCAGTCAGTGACAGGGTTCCATGGGGTCACTCAGGGCTCCATGAGTTCACCTTTTCATGCCACGTCTGTGGCATGTCCACCACACACAGGTCACAGTCTGTGCATTTCAAGGCACTCACCTTGGTTTGCTCAAGGCTGTCTCAATATAAAGCTGAAAGTTTTGCATCTAGAAAACCACTAAGTTCCAACCCAACCGAGACAGTCAGCCAGTGCCAGAGCAGTGAACAGGATTACTCATATTTATTTTCCATTTTTAAAATCCATTTTTATTGGAGTATATAAAACTTTTTTTCCCCTAGTATTGGAGCCCATCCATGAGGATGATGACAGGAAGGTAGATTCTTCACTGTCTGAGTCACCAGGGAAGCTCTAATACCATGTTAATGAACGGTAACTACCAGCAAGAGAAATTAAAGAGTAGAATAATCAGTTAGATGAGATGGTTAGATAGCATCACTGACTCAGTGGACATGAATCTGAGCAAACTCTGGGAGACAGTTAAAGACAGGGAAGCCTGGCATGCTGCAGTGCATGGGGTTGCAAAGAGTTGGACACAGCTTAGCGACTGAAAAACAACAATAAATACTTCAAACTTTTTTTTACTTAAAAAAATAGTTGAATACATATTACTTAAAAAAATAGTTTAATATGGGCTTCCCTGGTGGCTCAGACTGTAATGAATGTGCTTGCAATGTGGGAGACCAGGGTTTGATCTTTGGGTCGGGAATATCCCTTGGAGAAGGAAATGTCAACCCATTCTAATATTCTTGCCTGGGAAGTCCCATGGACAGAAGAGCCTGGTGGGCTATAGTCCATGGCATTGCAGACTTAGACATGAATGAGCGACTAACGCTAACTAACATACATATTTATTTATTGTTTAAAAAACAGTAGAAGGAACAGAGAGTGGTGAGTAGATTTTTAAAGTATGAGTTTAGAAAATATGTCTCAGAGGAAGTGACAAAGTGTAAGAGAATATGAAAACACCATACAAGAAATTCCCAAAGGAAACAGTGGGGTAAGATTTAGAAAACAGAACGGAACTCACTGGGCTTCCCAGGTGGTGCTAGTGGTAAGAATCTACCTGCCAAGGCAGGAGACACAGGAGATGTGGGTTCAATCCCCAGGTCAGGAAAATGGTAATCCACTTCAGTACTCTTGTCTGGAAAGTTTCATGGACAAGAGGAGCTTGGTGGGCTATAGTTCCTGGGGTCGGGGTGTGACTGAGTAACTGTGCATACATGGAACTCATCTGTGTAGAAAACAATGGAAGAACTAAGACGACTTTACAATGAGCTCACGTTTTCTGTGTATTGAGCACAGTTGGTATTCTTATGTTCAGAGTCTACAAGCAATACACTCTGAAGAGGGTGTGGAGAGAAGGGAATGCTCCTACATTGTTGGTAGGAATGTAAATTGATACAGCCACTATGGAGAACAGTGTGGAGTACTTAAAAAAATAAGAATAGAGTTATCATATGATTCCATAATCCTACTCCTGAGAAAATTTCTTTCTACCTAAAAAATAAATATACAAACAACTTTTTAAAATGAGTTGATTTCTCCATTTGAAAAAATCAGGAACAACATTTGAAAAATCACTAATGTGTTTTAGAAGTTAAGTTCTTATAAAACACTTTCTAAAAACTACTTTCTAAACCGAAGCAATAACATGTTAGAACATATAATGAAAACAAATTCCCATGCACAAACCTTTATAACCTTTTCATTAATTTTTTGCTATAAACACAAATGTAAGTGCTTACAGTTTTTTGAAACCCCTAAATGCAAAATGGTAGTAATAAAATTTTGTGTGAACTCTATTTTTTTTTTTTTAGTATATTAGGAAAATTGCTTCTTGGAAGGAAAGCTATGACAAATCTAGACAGCATATTAAAAAGCAGAGACATCCTATTAGCCAGACTCATCAAGAAACAAAGGGACAAAAATCAAATCCATAAAATTAGAAATGAAAATGGAGAGATCACAACAGACAACACAGAAATATAAAGGATCATAAGAGACTACTACCAACAATTATATGCCAATAAAATGGACAACATGGAAGAAATGGACAAATTCTTAGAAAAGTACAACTTTCCAAAACTCGACCAGGAAGAAATAGAAAATCTTAACAGACCCATCACAAGCACGGAAATTGAAACTGTAATCAAAAATCTTCCAGCAAACAAAAGCCCAGGTCCAGACGGCTTCACACCTGAATTCTACCAAAAATTTAGAGAAGAGCTAACACCTATCCTGCTCAAACTCTTCCAGAAAATTGCAGAGGAAGGTAAACTTCCAAACTCATTCTATGAGGCCACAATCACCCTAATACCAAAACCTGACAAAGATGCCACAAAAAAAGAAAACTACAGGCCAATATCACTGATAAACATAGATGCAAAAATCCTTAACAAAATTCTAGCAATCAGAATCCAACAACACATTAAAAAGATCATACACCATGACCAAGTGGGCTTTATTCCAGGGATGCAAGGATTCTTCAATATCCGCAAATCAATCAATGTAATACACCACATTAACAAATTGAAAAATAAAAACCATATGATTATCTCAATAGATGCAGAGAAAGCCTTTGACAAAATTCAACATCCATTTATGATCAAAACTCTCCAGAAAGCAGGAATAGAAGGAACATACCTCAACATAATAAAAGCTATATATGACAAACCCACAGCAAACATTATCCTCAATGGTGAAAAATTGAAAGCATTTCCTCTAAAGTCAGGAACAAGACAAGGGTGCCCACTTTCACCATTACTATTCAACATAGTTTTGGAAGTTTTGGCCACAGCAATCAGAGCAGAAACAGAAATAAAAGGAATCCAAATTGGAAAAGAAGAAGTAAAACTCTCACTGTTTGCAGATGACATGATCCTCTACATAGAAAACCCTAAAGACTCCACCAGAAAATTACTAGAACTAATCAATGACTATAGTAAAGTTGCAGGATATAAAATCAACACCCAGAAATCCCTTGCATTCCTATACACTAATAATGAGAAAACAGAAAGAGAAATTAAGGAAACAATTCCATTCACCATTGCAACGGAAAGAATAAAATACTTAGGAATATATCTACCTAAAGAAACTAAAAACCTATATATAGAAAACTATAAAACACTGGTGAAAGAAATCAAAGAGGACACTAACAGATGGAGAAATATACCATGTTCATGGATTGGAAGAATCAATATAGTGAAAATGAGTATACGACCCAAGGCAATTTATAGATTCAATGCAATCCCTATCAAGCTACCAAAAGTATTCTTCACAGAGCTAGAACAAATAATTTCACAATTTGTATGGAAATACAAAAAACCTCGAATAGCCAAAGCAAACTTGAGAAAGAAGAATGGAACTGGAGGAATCAACCTACCAGACTTCAGGCTCTACTACAAAGCCAGTTATCAAGACAGTATGGTACTGGCACAAAGACAGACATATAGATCAATGGAACAAAATAGAAAGCCCAGAGATAAATCCATGCACTTATGGACACCTTATCTTTGACAAAGGAGGCAAGAACATACAATGGATTAAAGACAATCTCTTTAACAAGTGGTGCTGGGAAATCTGGTCAACCACTTGTAAAAGAATGAAACTAGAACACTTTCTAACACCATACACAAAAATAAACTCAAAATGGATTAAAGATCTCAACGTAAGACCAGAAACTATAAAACTCCTAGAGGAGAACATAGGCAAAACACTCTCTGACATACATCACAGCAGGATCCTCTATGACCCACCTCCCAGAATATTGGAAATCAAAGCAGAAATAAACAAATGGGACCTAATTAACCTTAAAAGCTTCTGCACATCAAAGGAAACTATTAGCAAGGTGAAAAGACAGCCTTCAGAATGGGAGAAGATAATAGCAAATGAAGCAACTGACAAACAACTAATCTCAAAAATATACAAGCAACTCCTACAGCTCAACTCCAGAAAAATAAATGACCCAATCAAAAAATGGGCCAAAGAACTAAACAGACATTTCTCCAAAGAAGACATACAGGTGGCTAACAAACACATGAAAAGATGCTCAACATCACTCATTATCAGAGAAATGCAAATCAAAACCACTATGAGGTACCATTTCACACCAGTCAGAATGGCTGTGATCCAAAAGTCTACAAATAATAAATGCTGGAGAGGGTGTGGAGAAAAGGGAACCCTCTTACACTGTTGGTGGGAATGCAAACTAGTACAGCCACTATGGAGAACAGTGTGGAGATTCCTTAAAAAACTGGAAATAGAACTGCCTTATGATCCAGCAATCCCACTGCTGGGCATACACACTGAGGAAACAAGAAAGGAAAGAGACACATGTACCCCAATGTTCATCGCAGCACTGTTTATAATAGCCAGGACATGGAAGCAACCTAGATGTCCACCAGCAGATGAATGGATAAGAAAGCTATGGTACATTTACACAATGAAGTATTACTCAGCCATTAAAAAGAATACATTTGAATCAGTTCTAATGAGGTGGATGAAACTGGAGCCTATTATACAGAGTGAAGTAAGCCAGAAAGAAAAACACCAATGCAGTATACTAACACATATATATGGAATTTAGAAAGATGGTAACAATAACCCTGTGTACGAGACAGCAAAAGAGACACTGATGTATAGAACAGTCTTATGGACTCTGTGAGAGAGGGAGAGGGTGGGAAGATTTGGGAGAATGGCATTGAAACATGTAAAATATCATGTATGAAACGAGTTGCCAGTCCAGGTTCGATGCACAATACTGGATGCTTGGGGCTAGTGCATTGGGACGACCCAGAGGGATGGTATGGGAAGGGAGGAGGGTTCAGGATGGGGAACACATGTATACCTGTGGCGGATTCATTTTGATATTTGGTAAAACTAATACAATTATGTAAAGTTTAAAAATAAAATAAAATTAAAAAAAAAAAAAGCAGAGACATCATTTTGCCAATGCCAACAAAGGTCTGTATAGTCAAAGCTATGATTTTTCCAGTAGTCGTATGCGGATGTGAGAGTTGGACCATGAAGAAGGCCGTGCACCGAAGAATTGATGCCTTCAAATTGTGACACTGGAGAAGACTCTGGAGAGTCTCTTGGACAGCAAGGAGATCAAATCTATCAATTCTAAAGGAAATCAGTCCTGAATATTCATTGGAAGGACTGATGCTAAAGCTGAAGCTCCAATACTTTGGCCACCTGAAGTGAAGAGCTAACTCATTGAGAAAGACCCTGATGCTGGAAAAGGTTGAAGGCAAAGGAAGAAGAGGGTAGCAGAGGATGAGACAGTTAGATAGCATTACCAACTCAATGCACACGAATTTGAGCAAACTCTGAGAGACAGTGAAGGATAGGGAAGCCTGGCATGCTGCAGTCCAAGGGGTTGCAAAGAGTAAGACATGACTTAGCAACTGAACAACAACGTTTCCAAATGAGAAAAACTCATTAGGCTATACATATCTGCCAACCCCTTATTAATATGGACTTTAAAATATTCCAAATTGAGGACAGACACCTTTTATACATCCCTGGTAACATTCCTTCTTACTTAGCACTTAGATCCAAAGACTATGCAGTCTAAACAAAAAGATCCTTGAGCTAAAGAATTTAAGGGCTCTTTAATGCTATTCAACAAAAAAAGATTGTTTTTCATGCCTAGCACGTAGGTCTCCACTATCAAAGCCATTGATTTGATCAGTTATTATCAAAATTTAGGTCCAGTCTCTCAATAGGAGGGATGAGTAGACCTACTTTTTTTCTAGAACGTTCTTACTGGAATAACACTCACCTATGCATGTCACTCCAGGATCATTAAACTGTCTCTTCCCATTGCTTGATTCATATCCAGATTTACAGGTGCAGAAGTAGCTTCCCACAGTGTTCGTGCAGGTGGCTTTCGAAGGGCAGGCCCGGGTATCCAGGCATTCATTCACATCTGTGACTAAGGATCCATCACAAACGAGTGAGTTCAGTCCATGTCACTATCCTATCAGGCGGGTGTTCAGTCCACTACAGAGTACTCCTTAGGTTCAGCACTTGGTTTACCAGTCTCTTACCCACCAGTTAATGAAAGCACTCCAGGTCCTGGTTCCACAGAGCTTATATTTTTATGAGGGGACAAGGGAATCCCATATGGAAAGGATTGCAAACAGATGTAAGAAGCCATACTGAGGGCAAAAGGAGAAGGTGACAGAGAAGGGGGTGACAGAGAATGAGATGTTTGGATGACATCACCAACTCAGTGGACATGCTGCTGCTGCTAAGTCACTTCAGTCATGTCCGACTCTGTGCGATCCCATAGGCAGCAGCCCACCAGGCTCCCCTGTCCCTGGGATTCTCCAGGCAAGAGTACTGGAGTGGGTTGCCATTTCCTTCTCCGCAATGGACATAAGTTTGAGCAAACTCCAGGAGATGGTGAAGGACAGGGAAGTCTGGTGTGCTGCAGTCCATGGGGCCACAAAGAGTCAGACATGACTTAGCGACTGAACAACCACAGGAAGAAGCCCGAGGTGGGATGAATTGAGAAAGTAACATTGAAACATACATTACCATATGTAAAATTAGATAGCCAGTGAAAATTTTACTGTATGATGCATGAAGCTCAAACCCAGTGCTCTGTAACAACCTAAAGGGGTGGGATGGGGTGGGAGGTGGGAGGGAGGTTCAAGAGGGAGGGGACATATGTACAGCCATGAGTGTGAGCAAGCTCCAGGAGTTGGTGATGAACAGGAAAGCTTGGCATGTTGCAGTCCATGGGGTCTCAAAGAATTGGACACTGAGCGACTGAACTGAACTGATAGCTGATTCATATTGATGTACGGCAGAAACCGACACAATACCATAAGGCAATTATCCTTCCAATTAAAAATAAATTTGAAAAAAAGAAGCCAGAGGCTAAGAGAGGGTCAGGAAGCGAAATTCTGTAGGATGACCAGGGCAAGTGTCATCAGGGCAAGCTGAGATGACTAAGTATGAGAACATCTAGCGGAAGATGGGTTTTTTCTTTTTTTCTTTTTCGGCCCTGCCACATGGCATGTGGGATCTTAGTTCCCCAACCAGAGATTTAACCTGGGTCTTCTGTGTTGAAAGTGTGGAGTCTTAACCACTGGACAGCCAGGGAAGTCTCTAGCAGAAGGTTTTCTTGAACAGTGGCACAGCCATGAGATGGAGACCATCTTGGTGTGGAATGGTGGACAGGAGTAAACAGGAAGACAGACTGATCATCCCTGAGTTCAAAATGTAATCTTAGGGGCTTCCCTGGTGGCTCAGTGGTAAAGAATCCACCTGCCAGTTCAGGAGACGTGGATTCGATTCCTGGTCCAGGAAGATCCCACATGCCTTGGAGCAACTGAGCCCATTTGCCACAACTACAGAGCCCATGCGCTGCAAGTACTGAAGCCTAAGTGTCCTAGAATCCATGCTCGATGACAAGAGAGGCCACCACAGTGAGAAGCTGCACCACAGCTAGAGAGTTGCCTTTACTCTCCAAAACTAGAGAAAAGCCTGTGCAGCATCAAAGACCCAGGATAGCCAAAAAGAAAATTTTAAAATATAATCTTAAAAAGTTAATGTCCCAAGGCAATCTCCCAATAAATATTCATGAAGATAATACTTCCTAACTATTTATTTTTATTGGCCAGGAGGCACAGCATGAGGGACCTTCGTTCCCAGAATAGGGATCAAACCCATGCCCCTTGCAGTGAAAACATAGAGTTATAACCATTGGACCACCAGGCAAGTCTCATGATTTTTAATTTGCAGTTTCCCAGGCTAGATTGCATTTTCTTAATTTTTTGCTTTCATTTTATCATTTACAAGATGAAAATAATTCTACATATTTGGTCATCCTATGATCCAGTGATTCTTCTTCGAGAAATTCCTCAAGAAAAATGAGAGCATATGTCCACAGAAAGACTTGTACATGAAGACTTTGTTCAACAGGCTTCACAGCAGCCCTCTTCATCATAGTCAACCATCAGAAAATCAGAAAATCAGGAGTCCATCAACAGGAAAATGGATCAATAAACTGTGGTATATTAACAAAATGGAATGCTATGTCTGATTGACAAGAGATATTCAGGATGTATTAGGTGAAATAAAAAGATATTGTAAAATGCATAAACTGTGACTGCATTTGTAAATAATACATACATAGTCATATCTGCATTTATCAAATTTTGGTCTGTATCTACATCTATTTACCTACTTATGTATGTAAATGCATGTTTATATTTACGTACATACTATTTAACATACATAGGCTATTTGTACAAAGAACCCACAAAAATTATATGGAAATAATAAAAGATGATCACTCTTTTTACTGTGACTCATGTGTTTAAATATACACATATTTACTTAATTATATATATAATATATATTTTAAAATGTCTATAGTTATGTATGTATATATATTTAAATATACACCTATTTGTCTATATTTATATTAATATATACTTTTAAAATAACTATATAAATAAGTCAATAGGTACGACATTCTCAGTCACTCAGCCATGTCTAACTCTTTGCAACGCTATGGACTGTAGCCCACTAGGCTACGCTGTCCATGAGATTCTCCAGGCAAGAATACTGGAGTGGGGTGCCATTTCCTACTCCAGGGGGTCTTCCTGACCCAAGGATCAAGCCTGTGTCTCCTGCACTGAAGGCAGATTCTTTACCATTGAGCCATCAGGGAAGCCCATAAATAGGTGTATACATATATATATGTAGGAGAATCCCATGGACAGAGGAGCCTGGCAGCTTACAATCTATAGGGTTTTGCAAAGAGTCAGACACAACTGAAGAGACTTAGCATGCATGCATAATAAAAAGAATAGTTTTCTGTTTATTATTTCTACATAATTGTTCTTCTGACTTTTGTGGATTCTTTGTGTAAATAGCCTCAGTTACACAGTAAGAATGAGCCAATAAAGCTATTTCTTTTTAAGTGTCATAAATGTAGCGTGGTAGGAAAAACTGTGAAGGCTAGAATTACTTGGAGAGTCACATGAGTTTGAGCAAATGCTTACCATTTCCATGTTTCTCTTTTTAACTCTGAATTTGGGGAGAGCAAAAGTTATTCTGCTTATCCTCAAACTGCTTTGTAAAGAAACATCTATAGGGACTCTCCTGGCAGTCCAGTGGTTAAGATTTCACCTTCTAGTGCAGGGGCTATGGGTTTGATCCTTGGTCAGGGAGCTAGGGTCCCACATGCCTCTGGGTGTGGTCCAAAAAAAAAAAAAAAACAACATCTGTAGAAACACAGGCTACACAAACTATTCCAGATTCATTCTGCCCATCACCCACATACCTTGAAATGATGCGTTAGGAATATTCAGAAAGAAAATTAAGCAGGAAAGTCCTGGGGGAGAAAACAAAAGGGGAGTTTAATCTTTTAAATACTTTCTGGTGGCCTGAATCTGTTGAGGCTGACTTTACTTTCCTCCCCCAAATAGCTCTTGAATACTTTCTCTAAACACATGGATCACATTCAACACAATTTTGGCCCTCTAGAGACTGTTTGGTCCTTGAGAGCTAAAAGTCAGTTGATCATAATCAACAAACATTCACAGATTGATAAAAATATTTTTGAGATGTCAAGGATAAAAATGGATGAAACGGGAAAATTTAGAAAGCTGAATAATACTGACAAATAATTATTTACATTAATGCCCTTTATAAGTAGATGAAAAAAAGCAAAGTGAAAGTGTTAGTTGCTCAGTCTTTGCGACCTCATGGACTATAGCCCACCAGGTTCTTCTGTCCATGGGATTTTCCAGGCAAGAATACTGAAAAGGATTGTCATTTCCTTCTCCAGGGGATTGTCATGACCCAGGGATCAAACCTGGGCTGCCTGAATTGAATTGCAGGCAGATTCTTTACCGTCTGAGCCACCAAGGAAGCCCCTATGTAGTTACATAGGTAGCAAAATGTGGCTCTATCAATTGTTGGATTTAACATTCATTAGCAGTTTATTCTATTTGAAAATAATGCAGAAGTTAGGTTTTCTCACTGGACAAGCGTTTCATAAAAGTCAAAAGAATTGGGGAATTCCCTGGTCGTTCAGTGGTTAGGATTCTGTGTTTTTGCTACTGAGGGGCTGGATTGGATTCCTGGTCCGGGAACTAAGATCCAGTGTGGCCAAAAAAGAAAGTCACAGGACTTGGACAATTAAATGAGTTTATCATGGGCAAGTAAATTAAAAAGTATAATTCTAGAAGTCCTCTTTGTATTTTTAGTAAAACAAAAACAAAAACACACATAGCTTGGGATGAGGAGCAATTTCAATATGTTTTATAAAATACATGTTGGGGCTTCCAAAATTAGGAGCAGGAAGCAAATGTGATTTCTCTGAAACAAGAAAGATACTCATCAATTTTTAGTTCCCATCAAGGTACGTTCATACTGAAAGAGCAACACTGCAATTTTACAAGCAATTTGCACGCTCAGTAAATTTACAAGCAATTTGCATGCTCTGAGTCGTCAGCTCAGAGACTTAGAGGACCCAAGTATGGAAATTCTGGCTCACTAAGCAAATAGATCCGGAAGAATCAAACTCAGTTTCAGGAAGAACAATGAGCACGGGACAGCTTTCCATGCCAAAAACCTGGCCCTGACACGAAAGAATCCATTCTTACATGAGATTCATGTTTTGCAAGGGCTTCCCAGCTGGCTCAGTAGTAAAGAATCTGCCTGCCAATGCAGGAGTTGCAGGAGACAAGGTGGCAAAGATCTCCTGGAGAAGAAAACGACAACCCGCTCCAATATTCTTGCCTGGAAAATCCAGTGGACTGTAGCCCGCCAGGCTCCTCTGTCCATGGGGTTGCAAAGAGTAGGACGCGACTGAGCGCAGCGCAACAACAACCACCCCTTGTATGATGGAGTTTAAGAGATTGCAAGCTTTGAAGAGCCCCATTGCCTGATGAAATCATTTTGAAGTGCCCTATCTTAATTCCTCCAGGTATTTCCATAGGAGACATACCTCAGCCATGGTTTAAAAGAACAAACCAGGTGGATGCCCCCTGCCCAAGCCACAGTGTTGAAAACAAGACAGAGTATGAGAGTTGAAGTGTCCTTACTATTTCAATTTAAAGAGAATAAAATATATTTTTTTAATTTTTTATTATTTTTTAAGTTATTTTTAACTGGAGGATAATTGCTTTATAATGTTGTGTTGGCTTCTGCCATACAATAACGTGAGTCAGCCCTAAGTATACATATGTCACCTGTCTCTTGAACTTCACCCCCACTGCCCCCCACCCCAGTCTACCCCTCAAAGTTGTCACAGAGCCCTGAGTTGCACTTTCTGTGTTATACAGCATCTCCCCACTAGCTATCTATTTTACACATGATAATGTGTATGTTTCAATGCTATTTCTCAATTTGTCTCACCTACTTCTCACCTCCCTGCCCCCCACCTTCCCCTGTGTCCACAAATCCATCCTCTGTGCCTGTGTCTATTCCTGCCCTGCAAATAGATTCATCAGTACCTTTTTTCTAGATTCCACATACATGCATTAATATACAATATCTGTTTTTGTTAAGAGAGAATAAAATATTTTAACGACTTACCACTCAAAGGCAAAAAGAGACTTCGAGCCATCACGACAAAATGAGAACAGAAATAGGAACTTATATGTCTTTATCTCTGTTATTTCTCAAGGAGAATTGGGGATTTCGTAACCACTACTGTGGGACCATCTTCTAGTATTCTAATGAGAGACTAAAGAGAACAGCACTTTTTTTTTTTAATACAGAAACAGAGATGGTCAACTTAAGGCTGCAACTTACTCTGAAATGCATTTTAAAAAATAAGACGAATGTCACAAAATTCCTAGAGCTAATCAGTGAATTTATTAAAGTTGCAGGATACAAAATCAATACACAGAAATCACTTGCATTTCTGTATGCTAACAATGAAAAACTGGAAAGAGAAATTGAGGAATCAATCCCATTCACTATTGCAACAAAAAGAATTAAATATCTAGGAATAAATTTACCTAAGGAAACAAAAGAACTGTTACACAGAAAGTTATAAGACACTAATGAAAGAATCAAAGACGACATAAGCAGATGGAGAGATATTCCATGTTCCTGGGTAGGAAGAATCAATATTGTGAAAATGACTATACTACCAAATGCAATCTACAGATTTCGTGTGATTCCTATCAAATTCCAAATGAAATTTTTTCACAGAACTAGAACAAAAAATCACACAATTCTTATGGAAACACAAAAGACCCCAAATAGCCAAAGCAGTCTTGAGAAAGAAGAATGGAGCTGGAGGAATCAACCTTCCTGACTTCAGATTATATTACTAAGCTACAATCATCAAGATCATATGGTACTGGCACAGACACAGAAATATAGACCAATGGAACAAGATAGAAATCCCAGAAATAAACCCATCACCTATGGGTACCTCATTTTTGACAAAGGAGGCAAGAATATACAATGGGGCAAAGACAGCCTCTTCAATAAATGGGGCTGGGAAAACTGGACAGCTACATGTAAAAAAAATGAAGTTAGAACACTTCCTAACACCATACACAAAGATAAACTCACAATGGATTAAAGACCTAAATGTAAAACCAGAGCTATAAAACTCTTAGAGGAAAACAGAGGCAGAACACTTGATGACATGAATCAAAGCAAGATCATCTATGACCCGCCTTCTAGAGTAATGGAAATAGAAACAAAAGTAAACAAGTGGGACCTGATTAAACTTAAAACCTTTTGCACAGCAAAGGAAACTATAAGCAAGGTGAAAAGACAACCCTCAGAATGGGAGAAAATAATAGCAAATGAAACAACTGACAAAGGATTAATTTCCAAAATATACCAGAGGCTCATACAACTCAATACCAGAAAAACAAACAACCCAATCAAAAAGTGGGAAACAGATCTAAACAGACATTTCTCTGAAGAAGACATACAGATGGCTAACAAACACATGAAAAGATGCCCAACATCGCTCATTATTAGAGAAATGCAAATCAAAACTACAATTAGATATCACCTCACATCAGTCAGAATGGCCATCACGAAAAAGTCTACAAACAATAAATGCTGCAGAGGGTGTGGAGAAAAGGGAATGCTCTTGCACTGTTGGTGGGAATGTAGATTGATACAGGCACTATGAAAGACAGTATGGAGATTCCTTAAAAACTAGGAATAAAACCACCATATGATCCAGCAATCCCACTCCTAGGCATATACCCTGAGGAAACCAAAATTGAAAAAGACACATGTATCCCATTGTTCATTGCAGCACTATTTACAATAGCTAGAACATGGAAGCAATGTAGATGTCCATCGGCAGATGAATGTGTAAAGAAGTTGTGGCACATATACACAGGGGAATATTATTCAGCCATAAAAAGGAACGTATTTGAGTCAGTTCTAATGAGGTGGGTGAACCTAGAGCCTGTTATACAGAGTGAAGTGAGTCAGGAAGAGAAAGATAAATATCATATTTTAACGCATATATGAGAGAAGGAAATGGCAACCCACTGCAGTCTTCTTGCCTAGAGAACTCTGTAGACTGAGGAGCCTAGTGGGCTGCTGTCCATGGGGTCACACAGAGTCAGACATGACTGAAGCAACTTAGCATGCATGCATGCATTGGAGAAGGAAGTGGCAACCTACTCCAGTATTCTTGCCTGGAGAATCCCAGGGACAGAAGAGCCTGATGGGCTGCCATCTATGGGGTCACACAGAGTCAGACACGACTGAAGCAACTTAGCAGCAGCAGCGGCAATGCATATATATGTAATCTAGAAAAACGGCACTGAAGAATTTATTTACAGGGCAACAGTGGAGAAACAGACATAGAGAATAGACTTATGGACATGGGGAGAGAGGAGGAGAGAGTGAGATGTATGGAAAGAGTAACAGGGAAACTTACATTACCATATGCAAAAAAGATAGCCAATGGGAATTTGCTGTATGGCTCAGGAAACTCAAACAGGGGCTCTGTATCTACTTAGAGGGGTGGGATGGGAAGGGAGATGCATGGGAGGTTCAAAAGGGAAAGGATATATGTATACCTGTGGCTGATTCATGTTGAGGTCTGACAGAAAACAAAAAAATTCTGTAAAGCAATTATCCTTCAATAAAAAAATTAATTAATTTTTAAAAGTAAGATGAATGAATGAAGTGAGAGGGCAATGCAGACATGGAGATACATTGTGAAAACACAAGTAAAATGTTCACTGAAGATTCCAGGTTCGTGTGCAGGACCTGATTTTGCTCCCACCCCTCAGAAATGGCAACTGGCTTGTGGCATTTTTGTATCTTATTGTTCATAATTTGCCCCCATCTGTGCATATGTGAAGTTATTAGTCCCATTTTGCCTTTTGTTGTTCAGGGAGATGTTTGTCCAGGTGGAACCACTGCAACAAAGGGTCCCAGGTCCCAGCCTCTCTCAGGTACATGGGCATTCACTGTACAATTCTTGCAGCTTGGCAAGTTTTCATAATAAAATGATGTTTAAAAATCTTAAAGTACCCTTCTTATAGAAATCTTAGAAACATGGATTTGAAGTAGAAGAAAATAAAAGTTACATCTAAGCTCTATGCTCAGAGCTCCTACTAACGTTAGAAAATGTTTAATTATGCTCTGCATATTTTTTCTGTATCTTGGGATTATTGACATTGGAGTTGGATTATTCTTTGCTGGGGGAGCCTGTTGTAAGCCCCACCCACTAGAGGCTAGCGTACCACCCCCCAGATGTGACAACGAAAACACTGTCGCGCCTCCCACTTTCCCATCCTCACGTTGCCCCTCCTCCCCACTGGTAATCACTAACTTGTTCTCTACATCTGTGAGTCTGCCTCTCTTTTATTATATATTTACCAGTTTTTTTGTATTTTTCAGATCCCACCTCTAAGTGATATCATACAGTTTTTATCTTTCTCTGCCTGACTTACTTCACTTGGCATAATGCCCTCCATGTTCATACATGTTGCTGCAAATGGCAAATTTTCATTTCTTTTTATGGCTTAGAAGTATTCCAGTGTGTGTGTATACCACATCTTTTTTCCATTCATCTGTTGATGGACACTCAGGTTACTTCTATATGTTAGCAATTGTCAATAATGCTTCTGTGAACTTTAGGATGCATGTATCTTTTCAAATTAGTGTCTTTGATAATCCACAATAAATGGTTTCTTGAAGGATATGTGATTTCAGATGATGCTGGAGAGATTAAATAAGCCTTGACACATAAAGGAGAATGATGAGTTCCAGAGTAAGTGGGCATTAGGGCCAATATTCAGAATTTAGTTCATGGACCAACAACCCAGCCAGGTTGGAAGTGCAAAGTCCTAACAGGGCCAAGAGTGCCATGGTGTTAGTTTCCATTCTGATTTGCTATTTCTGACCAAAATAAACTTGCAAATTTGCGGGGAGCAGGGGAAGAGATCAGAAGAAGGAAGTCTCTTTTCTTCTGTTTTTTAAAGAAATATCTTAGCTATAGATGTCTTCACATTAGCTAATACTTATAAGCTGCTTTTTGATCAAGTCCTACAAAGATGAAGTTATCAAATCACTGAGCTGATCTCTTCCAGATGGAGGCCCACGTTTGTGAGATGCTGAATGTCCCACCATGGCCTTTCTCTCTGCATTCGCCTCTCGGCCCCAACATATGCCCAACAACAACTTGATCATGCTATATTCTCCACCTGAATCTTACTTCCTTCCATCAGAGACCGCATCGATGCCTTTCATTCATAGAAGGCTATTTCTATTTTCTTTTCTTTTAATTAAGTAATTTTTTACATACAAAAAAAAAAGCTGTGCATAATGAATATGTGCAACTCAATGAGTTTGTAGATTCGTACTCACTCAGAAGACCATTACTGATGCCAAAATATTGGTCCTCTGTACACAATGCTGATATGAGATATGGAGACAGAGTTTCGAAGGAGAAAGAAAGAGCAGATTTATTCTTTGTCAGGCAAAGAGGGAGTACAGCAAGCTAGTGTCTCAGGAAGTATTCTCCTCTCTTCAGAGGGAGGGTAATCAAGACATGGAAATCTTTTCAGTCCCTCAGAATATTCTCCAATGTCCCCTTCTGGTCAGTACCATCCTCCCAACCCTGGAATTAACCCATTTCCGCCACCACAGATTATTTTTGTCTGTTCTTGAACTTTATATAAGTAGACTCTTACCATCTGTTGTCTCTTCAATTGCTCTTCTTTTCTTAATAATTGTCTATTAGATTTATCCATGTTGGGGCATGTAGCAGTGCTTTGTCCTTTTTCATTGGTATATGGGATTCCATTCCATGAATATGTCCCAATCTATTTATCCATACATATCTATTGATGTATATGGGTACTCATTTCTTTTGGGAATATGCCTAGGAGTGAAATTACACACACACACACACACACACACACAGCAAAAAGTATATACAGATAACAATAGATAGGGATAAAGATCACAGAGACACAGTGGATATGGACAAATAATTTTCCAAAGTTTTTATACCAGCATTTAGTGTTTTCCCCACATTTTAAAAATAACATGCACGGAGAGATGGGGTGCTTTAATTATGTGCTGTCTGGTTGCTATACTCGCTTCCTAGATACTGATGGGTATTTTTTCTCAGACTAGATTATTTAGCTCTGTAAGGGTGGCACCCTGATGCATGTTGCTGCAAAAACCCACTTCCCCCATTTTCTTCCTGTGGTAACTAGCAGAATTCAAGGTGCAAACAAATGATGAATGTGTATTTGGTTGCTAATATAATATGCAGTATGACATTCCAGTTTCACAGACATCATCTTTATAGACCAGTTGAACTTAAAAATATAAGATGAACTGTAAGTGTTTATTATGTATTTAGGCAAATATAGATTAAAATGGAAATGCACAAAACAATACTAGACATTGTTCACTGATATGGGTGTTTTATGCATGAATATATGTTGAGATGCATATGTGTTTGGATGCATATAATAAACATATGTGTGAAAATTAGAAAGGAAGGACATATGCTAAATAAATACTATTTGCCGCCTTGGGGGAACGGGAAGAAAAACAGAACCTAGGGTTGGAGAGTCAAAGAAAGTCATTGGAGCTGTCAAAAGTTTTTTTCTTTGTTTAAAAGACCCAAAATGAATATAATAAAATGTTGCTAATTAAGACCCAAATTGAATATAATAAAATGCTGCTGTTGTTGCTGCTTAGTTGCTAAGTAGTGTTTGACTCTTTTGCAACCCCATGAACTGTAGCCTGCCAGGCTCCTCTGTCCATAGGATTATCCAGGCAAGAGCACTGGAGTGGGTTGCCATTTCCTCATCCAGGGGATCTTCTCAATCCAGGGATTGAACTTGGGTCTCCTGCATTGGCAGGTGGATTCCTTACCACTAAGCCACCAGGGAAGCACAATAAAATGTTACTAATTGTCCTTTCTAGGTGATGGGTTGGAGAAGGAAATGGCAACCCACTCCAGTGCTCTTGCCTGGAAAATCCCAGGGACGGGGGAGCCTGGTGGGCTGCCGTCTACGGGGTCACACAGAGTCGGACATGACCGAAGCAACTTAGCAGCAGCAGTAGGTGATGGGTATATAAATGTTTGATATAATACATAGTAATTCTTTGGTTTTAATTTTTGCTTTAAAAAAAACAGATTTTTGTTTTTCAATAAAAAGATCAGGATTTGGTTGTGGGTTAACAGGAGACTAAAGACAGATTTCATGAATCCAAATTAAGTGGTTCTTTCTTTTCTCCTTTGGCTCTCTGTTCCTTCATTTCTCAAATATTTATTGAGCTCCAACTAATCTGTTAATTTGCCTTGGGAATACGAATGCTATCCCTGTTTCTAAGACATTCACAGGAGAGAGACGTGAAGGAGACGTTTGGTGTCTACAGAGATGTTACTCATGGGGGTACGTGGGTGCTGGGTACATCGGTACGATCATCACATTTCTGTAAATCTGAAACAGTTCTCTTTTACTGAAGTATAGTTGATGTACAATGTTGTGTTAGCTTCTGGTGTATATATCTATCCTTTTTCAGATTCTTTTCCATTATAGGTTGTTACAAGATACTGAATATAGTTCCCTGTGCTGTACCATAGGTTCTTGATGTTCATTTTATATATAATAGTATGTACCTATTACTCCCAAACACTTAATTTATTCCTCCACCCTCCCCTTTCCCATTTTGTAACCATAAGTTTGTTTTCAGTGTCTGTGAATCTGTTTATGTTTTGTAAATAAATTCATTTGTATCATTTTTTTCTAGATTCCACATAGAGACAGTGTCATATGATATTTATCTTTGTCTGACTTACTTCACTTAATATGAGAATCTAGAGGTCCATCCATGTTGCTACAAATGGCATTATTTCATTCTTTTTTATGGCTAACAGTCCACTGTATACATGTATTACATCTTTGATATCCATTCACCTGTGGATGGATATTTAGGTTGCTTCCATATTTTGCCTGTTGTAAATTGTGCTGCTATGAACATTACAGTGCATGGATCCTCTCGCTACAGAGTGAGAGGAAGTCATGGAGGAAGTTAGAACATGAGACATTCTCAGGACTCTCCGCCACTTCCTCCCGCTCGGCTGGTGGAGCAGGTGCAGAGCAATCTATATAATTTGACAGGTGCAGAAGTAGAAGGAATCTCTTTCAGAATGAACTGGCAGATACCATCCCAAACAGGGTCCCCAATAACGCAGATTGACAAAAGAACAAAAAGATGCTTCTGAAACATCCAGAGCAGTGTCAGTGATGATACTGACAAGAGTAGGATTGTTGATCATATGGTAGGTCTGTTGTTAATTTTTTAAAAGAACTTCCATATTGTTCTCCATAGTGACTACACCAACTGATATTCTTATGAATAGTGTAAGAAGGTTCCTTTTTCTCCACACCCTCTCCAGCATTTGTTATTTGTAGACTTTTTGATGATGGCCATTCTGACCATCATTAGAATGATGAGGTAATACCTCATTATAGTTTTGCTTTGCACTTCTCTAATAATTAGCAATGAGGAGCACCTTCTGAAACAGTTCTTTTAAAATTATGTTCATTATGTGAAGTGAAGGATGTGTTAACTAATCTGATGGTAAACATTTTGCAGTTATATATGTGTCAAATTATCACACGATTTACTTACACAACATGTAAGTAAACTTAAACTTACACAATATTATATGTCAATTGCACTGCAGTGAAGCTGGAAAAAAATCATTCATGGTCTCTACTCCCTTTCTCTTCTAATTCTGGCTTCTGGCTGATGTTACATCACTGACACTGCTCTGGATGTTTCAGAAGCATCTTTTTGTTTTTGCCAATCTGCATTATTGGGGACCCTGTTTGGGATGGTATCTGCCAGTTCATTCTGAAAGAGATTCCTTCTGCTTCTGCACCTGCCAAATTATATAGATTGCTCCACACATGCTCCACCACCCGGGCGGGAGGGAGTGGACAAGAGTCCTGAGAATGTCTCATGTTCTAACTTCCTCCATGACTTCCTCTTGCTCTGTAGTGTCTTTGTCTGACCTTGGTGTGGGGGTGGAGGAGAGGTCAAAAGAACTGCTTGTATGTGATATTGTATTATGTCAAGGTCACCTGAATAACTTTTGAAATTAAAAAAAAAAATCTTCAATTGGGAACTACCATCTGACCCAGCAATTTCACTCCTGGGCATATATCCAAAAAAATTTAAATGCTAATTTGGAAAGATACATGTACCCCAATGTCCTTAGCAGCACCATTTAACAATACCAAGACATGGAAGCCATGAAAATGTCCATCAACAGATAAATGGATAAAGAAGATGTAGTATACTTATATAATGGAATATTAGCCGTAAAAGTGAATAAAATAATGCCATTTGTAGCAACGTGAATAGACCCAGAGACTATCATACTAAGTGAAGTAAGCCAGACGGAGAAAGGTAAATATCATATGATACCATTTACATGTGGAATCTTAAAAGAGGGTACTACCGCTGCTGCTAAGTCACTTCAGTCGTTTCTGACTCTGTGTGACCCCATAGACGGCAGCCCACCAGCCTCCGCCGTCCCTGGGATTCTCCAGGCAAGAACACTGGAGTGGGTTGCCATTGCCTTCTCCAATGCATGAAAGTGAAAAGTGAAAGTGAAGTCGCTCAGTCGTGTCTAACTCTTAGCGACCCCATGGACTGCAGCCCACCAGGCTCCTCCATCCATGGGATTTTCCAGGCAAGAGTACTGGAGTGGGGTGCCATTGCATTCTCCGAAAAGAGGGTACTGGCTCACACATATCAAAAACAAACTTATGGTTACCAAAAGGGAAAGGCAGGAAGGAGGGATAAATTGGGAGTTTGGGGTCAGCATATACAGACTACTAAACTTATGGGTACCAAAAAGGAAAGGCAGGAAGGAGGGATAAATTGGGAGTTTGGGGTCAGCATATACAGACTACTATATATAAAATAGATAAAAAAGGACCTATTGTACAGCCCAGAGAACTATATTCAATATTTTGTAATAACCTATATGGGAAAAAAACCTGAAAAAAGAATATGCATGCATGCAGGCTAAGTCGCTTCAGTTGTGTCCAACTCTTTGCAACTCTATGGACTGTAGACCCCCAGGTTCCTCTGTTCATGGGATTTCCAAGCAAGAATACTGAAGTGGGTTGCCTTTTCCTTCTGCATGGGATCTTTCTGACTTAGGGATCTAACCTGCATCTCTTATGTCTCCTGCATTGGCAGGTAGGTTCTTTACTACTAGCACTATCTGGGAAGCCCAAGGGCGGGGGGGAATATATATATATATATTATAGATATATATAACCAAATCACTTTGCTGTACACCTGAAACTAACATAACATTGTAAATCAAGTATAATTAAATTGAAAAAAGATGTGATATATTTATATATATTACATATTTTATATATATATATAAAATGGAATATACAATGAGCTGGACTTCACTGATGGTCCAGTGGTTAAGAATCCAGTGGTTAAGCCTTGCAATGCAAGGGACACGGGTTTGATCCCTGGTCGGGTTTGATCCCACATGCTGCAGAGCAACTAAGCCAGTGTGCTCTAACTACTGAAGCCTGTGCGCCTCAGAGCCTGTGCTCAGTGAGAAGAGAAGCCGCCACAATGAGACGCACGAGCACCACATCAAAGAGAAGCCCCCGCTGGAGGCAACTAGAGAAAGCCCATGTGTAGCCACAGAGATCTACCACAGCCAATAAATAAATAAGTCTTTAAAAGCATACAATGCGATATTAGCTAAAAAAAAAAAAAAAAACACCAAATTTGACATTAGCAGTAACATGATGAATAGGTGGATGAGTTTTAGGGCTCATGAGTGAATATGCTCTGTGTGATACTATAATGATGGACACAGATCATTACACAATTATCTAAACCCTTGGAATGCACAACACCCAGAGTGAACCCTAACTGGTGAACTATGGATTTGGGGTGACTACCATGTATTGATGCAGATTCATCAGTTTTAACAAATGTACTGCTGTGGGTGGGCCAGTCAGGGAGCCTCTGCCTGTGTGCAGATGGCAGGCACATGGGAATTCTCTATACCCATCGCTTCGTTTTTCTGTGAACCTAAAACTGCTCTAAAAAAATCAAAATTTTCTTTAAAAGTCACCTATTATCTACAGAATGGTAGAAATAATACACTGACTTTTCCAGCTAGGTACACTTTTATTACCTATCCTGTTCATTCTCCTAAACATTATATGTGGTAAAAACATCACATGTGGGGAAACAGGTGAGCATAACAAACTCAGGTTTTTCTTTTTCCTTTTCTTTCTTTTAGTAATGAGCAAGTGAAACAATGAACCTCATCAATTTTGTTTGAAGACACATACTCACACACATCACACCAAACTTTGTCATTATATATATATATAGATAGATACATAGATATGGGGCTTCTCTGGTGGTTCTAGGGTAAAGAATTCACCTGCCAATGTGGGAGATATAGTCTTGATACCAATTTTGGTATTTACCAATATACATATACATATCATATACTAGTATATATAGTAGTATTATCATCCTGGCTATGATGATAACTTGCAAGATGATTTTCCAAAACTGCTATTAAACTTTTTAGCACTGTAAAGACAGGCAAGTTTACACTGGCATTCACACAATCATATACCACCCCACCCCCAATTCTGTGAGGCTTTGATAAAAGAACACAAATTTAGATCGTAAATTGAGCTAAGAACATGAGGGCAGGTCAGGACTACATTTTTTTGTCATGAGAGAAAATTTGTAAGTCATCCAGTTCCCATGATAAGTCTTGATTATATTTTTGTAAACCTGCATTGTTTTGAATAATAGGGAAAGTTCATTTCAAAACTTAAATGACATACCATATATATGCATTCATCTGATATATGTATATGTGTATGTGTGTCTTGATGAAGGTGAAAGTGAAAAATCTGACATAAACCTCAACATTCCAAACACTAAGATCATGGCATCTGGTCCCATCACTTCATGGCAAATAAATGGGCAAACAGTGGAAACAGTGATAGACTTTTTTCTTGAGTTCCAAAGTCACGGCAGATGGTGACTGTGGCTGTGAAATTAACAGATGCATGCTTCTTGGAAGAAAAGCTATGACAAGCCTTAAACAGCATATTAAAAAGCAGAGACATCACTTTGCCAACAAAGGTCTCTATAGGCAAAGCTGAGAGTTGGACCATAAAGAAAACTGAGCACCTAAGAACTAATGCTTTTGAACTGTGATGCTGGAGGAGACTCTTGAGAGTCTCTTGGACTGCAAGAAGATCAAACAAGTCAATCCTAAAGGAAATCAACCCTGAATATTCATTGGAAGGACTGATGCTGAAGCTGAAGCTCCAACCCTCTGGCCACCTGATGCAAGGAGCCAACTCGTTGGAAAAGACCATGATGCTGAGAAAGATTGAAAGCAGGAGGATAAGGGGATGACAGAGGATGAGATGGTTGGATGGCATCACTGATTCAATGGACATGAGTTTGGGCAAACTCTGGGGAATGGTGAAGGACAGGGAAACCTGGTATGCTGCAGTCCAAGGGGTCCCAAAGAGTCTGGCAAGAGAACATGACCTAGCAACTGAACAACAACAAAAGTTAAGCCATGCTAGCCTGGGCTATCTTTGAGCATGGTAGCTTAGTGATTCTGTAACTGTATGTACAAGTTTAAGGCAACATTTTCTGTACAAAGTGTTCCTTTTTCCTCCATCTGATACATCACAGCAAACAATTCAGGGTGATAGAGCAAATCACATTGTGAATGAAAAATATTGCCTGCCATGTCAGTAAACAAAGGATATTGCAGCCATCCAGATGGTAAGCCCTGATGGAACTCAGGGTAAAAAAAACCAGGATGCCCACCATCAAGCCCTCAGCCACTGCAGACAACCTCTATGAGGAGACTCAGGACGAGAAAGCACAGGTAAGCCGAAGTGCCTGTCAAAGGAATGATTTCCGTGAGCCCAGACTCTTGCATCTTCCCATACCTAGAAAAGCGCTAAATTTTGTAACTTGAGATATCTGGTTTTCTTTAATTAACAGTAACCTTTTGATGTTCCAAGGCTTCCCTGATAGCTCAGTTGGTAAAAAAATCCACCTGCAATGTAGGAGACCCCAATTTGATTCCTGGGTTAGGAAAATCCGCTGGAGAAGGGATACGCTATTCACTCCAGTATTCTTGGGCTTCCCTTGTGGCTCAGCTGGTAAAGAATCTGCCTGCAGTGCAGGAGACCTGGGTTTGATCCCTGGATTGGGAAGATCCCCTGGAGAAGAGAAAAGCTACCCACTCCAGTATTCTGGCCTGGAGAATTCCATGGATTGCAAAGAGTTGGACACGACTGAGCGACTTTCACTTTTGATGTTCCAACTACCTGGTTTTTATTGCAAAAACTCCTGTGTATCTTGGGTCCTGCCCTTGCCTCTTTGGAGCAGTCTCTCAAAGTTATTTGAGATTTTCCACCAAAAAAAACTTAACTCTTGACTTTCATTTTTAAAAAATTTGTATTTATTTTTGGTTGCACTGGGTCTCCGTTGCTTCCTGAGTTTTCTCTAGTTGTAGCAAGCAGGGGCTACTCTCTAGTTGCAGTGCACAGGCTTGTCAAAGCAGTGTTTCTTTTGTTGCAGAGCACAGGCTCCAGGCACCCATGCTCAGTAGTTCTGGCGCACAAGCTTAGTTGCCCTATGGCATGTGAAATCTTCCTGAATCAGGGATCAAACCCATGTCCCCTGCACTGGCAGGCAGATTCTTAACCACTGGGCCACCAGGGAAGCCCGACTCTCTCAAATTTTAGGCTGGACATTTTTTTTTAATTCAACATCATTGACCTGAATGTATATATCCTACATCCCTGTATTTATAAATTACGCTTATCACAGTAGCCCCTGGATAGTTTCCTATCAAGAAAGTTTTTAAATGGAAGGATTATTTAATGATTAAATTTGGAGAGTTAGTGCCAAATTGTCCTCCTGAAAAATATTTTGTTTTATGCAAGTTTCATCTATGTAAATTTGAAATTGCATAATATAAACAAATCATTCTATGTGTACACATTTTGAAACCATGTGAATTTCCCTAAATTTTAACTTTTCAAGGAAGAGAAAGTGTGAAAGTGTTTAGTCTTTCAGTTGTGTCCGACTCTTTGTGACCCCATGGACTGTAGCCCACCAGGCTCCTCTATCCATGGCATTCTCCAGGCAACAATATCGGAGTGGCTTGCCATTTCCTTCTCCAGGGGATCTTCCCGACCCATCTAACCTGTGTCTCTTATGTCTTCTGCTTTGCAGGCAGATTCTTTATCCACTGAGCCATAGGAGAAGCCAGCTTTTCAAGAGAAATCACATAATTTCAAAGCTAGGAGAGGAAGTGATTTGTATACTCTGGTTATATTGCTACCACATGGAGGAGATATTTGAGCCCCCTAAACAGAAAAGGGATACAGTCCTTTGTCTACGACCTTAAAAATGCACACAAAATCTCTTCAAATGAATTATGGTGACTCTTGGCTGCTATTTTAACATTTACTGTTGTTACAATTTTTGTTTATTTTTAAAATTATTTTAAAATTATATTTATGTAAAAGTCCATTTTATTTCTCAGCAAAGCTTTAATTTTTTTTAACTTTTTATTTGGTATAGGAGTTTAACAAATTAACAACGTTGCAATAGTTTCAGGCAAACAGCAAAGGGACTCAGCCATACATGTACATGTATCCATTCTCTCCCAAACTTCCTTCCCATCCATGCTGACACATAACATTGAGCAGAGTTCTGTGTGCTATACAGTAGGTCCTTATTGGTCATCCATTTAAAATACAGCAGTATGTACGGGCAACCATGGTCTTCCCCCGTGGCTCAGCAGTAAAGAATCTGCCTGCAATGCAGGAACCACAGGAGACACAGGTTCAATCCCTGGGTTGGGAAGATCCCTTGGAGGAGGGCATGGCAAACCACTCTGGTATTCTTGTCTGGAGAATTCCTATGGACAGAGGACCTTGGTGGACTACAATTCATAGGGTAGCAAAGAGTCGGACATGACTGAGAAGACTTAGCAAGCATGGGCAACCGTGAGTTCAAGCTGGTTTTAGAAAAGGCAGAGCAACCAGAGATCAAATTGCCAACATCCGCTGGATCATCGAAAAAGCAAGAGAGCTCCAGAAAAACATCTATTTCTGCTTTATTGATTATACCAAAGCCTTTGACTGTGTGGATCACAATAAACTGTGGAAAATTCTGAAAGAGATGGGAATACCAGACCACGTGATGTGCCTCTTGAGAAACCTATATGCAGGTCAGGAAGCAACAGTTAGAACTGGACATGGAACAACAGACTGGTTCCAAAGAAGAAAAGGAGTACATCAAGACTGTATATTGTCACCCTGCTTATTTAACTTATATGCAGAGTACATCATGAGAAATGCTGGGCTGGAAGAAGCACATGCTGGAATTAAGATTGCTAGGAGAAATATCAATAACCTCAGATATGCAAATGACACCACCCTTATGGCAGAAAGTGAAGAGGAACTAAAAAGCCTCTTGATGAAAGTGAAAGAGGAGAATGAAAAAGTTGGCTTATAGCTCAATATTCAGAAAATGAAGATCATGGCATCTGGTCCCATCACTTCATGGGAAATAGATGGGGAAACAGTGGAAACAGTGGCAGACTTTGTTTTTTTGGGCTCCAAAATCACTGCAAATGGTGATTGCAGCCATGAAATTAAAAGATGCTTACTCCTTGGAAGGAAAGTTATGACCAACCTAGATAGCATATTGAAAAGCAGAGACATTACTTTGCCAACAAAGGTCCATCTAGTCAAGGCTATGGTTTTTCCAGTAGTCATGAATGGATGTGAAAGTTGGACTGTGAAGAAAGCTGAGCGCCGAAGAATTGATGCTTTTGAACTGTGGTGTTGGAGAAGACTCTTGAGAGTCCCTTGGACTGCAAGGAGATCCACCCAGTCCATTCTGAAGGAGATCAGTCCTGAGTGTTCTTTGGAAAGACTGATGCTAAAGCTGAAACTCCAGTACTTTGGCCACCTCATGTGAAGAGTTGACTCATTGGAAAAGACTCTGATGCTGGGAGGGATTAGGGGCAGGAGGAGAAGGGGACGACAGAGGATGAGATGGCTGGATGGCATCACCCACTCAATGGACGTGAGTTTGAGTGAACTCCAGGAGTTGGCGATGGACAGGGAGGCTGGTGTGCTGCAATTCATGGGGTCGCAAAGAGTCAGATGCAACTGAGCGACTGAACTGAACTGAACTGAACTGAACTGAAGTCTGTAAATCTGTTTCTTTTTTGTAAGTAAGTTAATTTGTATCAGTTCTTTTTAGATTCCACATATAAGTGATGTCATAATAAAGATATTTCTCTTTCTCTGCCTGACTTACTTCACTCAGTATGGCAATCTAGAGGTCCATCCATGTTGCTACAAATGTCATTATTTCATTCTTTTTAACAGCTGAGTAATATTCCATTGTATAAATGTTGGTTTTGTTTTTTTAATTGGAATATAGTTGATTTACAATGTTGCGTTAGCTTCTACTGTACAGTAAAGTGAATCAGTTATATGTATACATATATTTGCTCTTTTTTAAGATTCTTTTCCCATGTAGGCTATTACAGAGTATTGAATAGAGTTCCCTGAGCTATACAGTGGGTCCTTATTAGTTAAGGACATACTAATGTCATTTTACTAATTATTACCTGGCAATTTTTTTGTAGCTCCACTGTCCCCTTTTTCCTCTCTGCCTACCTTTATGAATTGATGATTTTCCAACTGGTATACAATGATTCCATTCTTTTTCATGTGTGTGAATCTACTATATGTTTTTGCTTTTGTGATTACCCCAAGGCTTCCATAAAACATCTTACAGCTAAAATCATCCATTTTAAGTTGATAGCAACTTAACCCCAGGGCTTCCCTGATACTCAGTTGGTAAAGAATCTGCCTGCAATGCAGAAGACCCTGGTTTGATTCTTGGGTCAGGGAGATCCACTGGAGAAGGGATAGGCTACCCACTCCAGTATTCTTGGGCTTCTCTTGTGGCACAGCTGGTAAAGAATCCACCTGCAATGTGGTGAGACCTGGGTTCAACCCCTGGGTTGGGAAGATTTCCTGGAGAAGGGAAAGGCTGCCCATTCCAGTATTCTGGCCTGGAGAATTCCATAGACTGTATAGTCCATGGGGTTGCAAAGGGACTGAGTGACTTTCATTTTCACTAACCCCAATCACACATAAAAGCTCCACTCTTCTTCTCTCCTTTTTTGTCTTTGATATCACAATTACAATCTCTTTTTATATTTTGTATTTGTTAACAAATTAAGGTAGCTACAGTTATTTTTAATATCTCATCCTTTAAGCTTTACACTAGACTAAGTTGTTAACACACCACCATATTATAGTATTATGTATGGTGTGTGCTCAGTCTTGTCTGTCTCTGTGACCCCATGGACTGTAGCCCACCAGGTTCCTCTGTCCATGGGATTTCCCAGGCAAGAATACTGGAGGGGGTTGCCATTTCCTTCTCCAGGGGATCTTCCCAACCCAGGGGTCGAACCTGAGTTTCTTACTTCTCTTGCATTGGCAGGCGGGTTCTTTACCACTAGTGCCCCCTGGGAAACCTGTAATAATTACAGTATTGGGGTATTCTGAATTTGACTATATGCTTAACTTTACAGTATGTTCTACACTTTCTTTTTTAATGAATCATAATTGTACTGTCATTACAATTTAAAATTGTTTTGGAAACACTGTCTGGTCACAAAGTTATCCATGCACTTAATAATTCTAATGTTGAAACACACACCTAAAGCCCAACATGTTTGGAAACGAATTTAGAAACAGTAGAACAAAATTAATCAGATCAAATTACTGATGTGATATGCCACAGAGTTTTAGTTTGGGAGCATTTATACCAGGACATGGAGATTGTAGGGTAAAGGAGTTAGAGAAGGCGAGGCTCAGAAAAAGAATGAGACCGGCACTCTATAGGAACAGATCACCTTTAATGAGGCAAGAAGGGGCAGCAGTCAGATTAGCGAGCTGCTGCACTTACCCAAGAAAAGAGTAAGTATATATAGGCATATATGTGGAAAGCTATTGTCTTAAGGGGGCCTGTTTGTCTCCAAGGTTGTTCAGAGTAGTTATCTCTTAAACAGCTGGGGCAAGGAATTTTGAAGATTGGCCAGAGGCTGGACCAGCTGGGAGCTGGGTGTAATCAACCTTAATGTCCATTTTTTCTTGGGGTGAGAGAGTTCTTTGTTTTGCACAGAATGGTGGGGAGGACCTGGAGGGGAATTTTAACTCCAGGCTATTTTGAGCCACTTAATTTTCCTTCATTCCAGGCCCTAAGGAATATATATAAAAAGAGAAAGAGAGATGGGCGCTGTTAATGTTCAGGGCTTCTTCGTGCTGATAAATGAGGGTCAGGGGTCTGTGGTCTGGGAGGAAGGAAGTCTAAGGCCCGTAGTGTTGATTTTTATTCTAGCCATCAGGGTCTCAAACAAAAGAACAGTTTTGACTTGGTCTTGGGAAATGGCTCGGATTCGGTCTTGGAGGAATTTCTGGAAAAGATTAAACAAATAAGGACCAAAGGTGAGTAGGAGAATGATAAAAATGAATGGTCTGAGAAGGGGTAAAAGTTATAAAAGGTTTCCTGTAGCCACAGGGTGGAGATGTAATCTTCAGTGTGTTTGAGTGCGGATCCTTGAGGACTCACGACCCAAATATCTGCCAGAAGTTGTTCTAGGAATAATTGTAGCTGTGAAACCGACAGGCTCATCTGTTGCCAGTTGGGGCTGGTGGAAGCTGTGAGAACTTTAGAGTTGTAGGGTCTGTGTGAGAAACTAGATAAGTATTAGTCTGGCAAGCATTTTCATCATTGGGCTGCATAACCTTTTTTTTTTTTTTTTAATCCGGGTGATGTGTACCCAAGGAGTGATTTTTTTTTTTTTTAATTTCGTACTGGTAGGGGTCAGTAGAATTACTATGTAGGGTCCTTGTCATTTTGGGGTTACATCTGAGTGGGACCGAACTGTCATATAGACTTTGTCTCCAATTTGAAGAGATAGGTATGGAAGATTGGGGTGTGGTCGAGGGAGTAAGTTATCCATTTGTTGCCAAAGGGCATCTCATATCTGGGCAAGTAAAGGAAAAGGAAGGTGGGAAGGCCGTTTGGGACTGTCCTGGGAAGGGTGAAGACCCAAAGGTATTTTGGGCCACCCATACATGGCCTCAAATGGACTGATATTTAAGGGGTTTTTTTGGTAAGGCCTGGACCTTTAAGAGGGCTAAAGGGAGGAGTTTAGTTCAGTTCTTGATGAAGTTTGATCGTTAATTTGGTCAGAGTTTCTTTTAGGACTTGGTTGGCTCTCTCAACCTTTTGGAAGACCAGGGATGGTAAGGAATGTGAAACCTCCAAGGAACTAGAAGGGCTCGTGCAATATTTTGGGTGATTTGGGATGTGAACTCTGGCCCGTTGTCAGACTGGAGGGAGGAAGGTATTCCAAACCTTGGGAGGATTTCAGTAAGAATAAGCTGAGCCACAGTAGGGGCTCATTTGTTAGTAGTCAGGAAAGCTTCAGTCCATCCAGAAAATGTATCTACGAAGACTAGGAGAAATTTAACCCTTTTTACGGATGGCATGTGGGTGAAATCTATCTGCCAGTCTTGTGCAGGAAGACGTCCACGAATTTGGTGGGTGGGGAAAGGAGGGAGTCGAATGTTAGGATTTGTCTACTGACAAATGGTACAAGTTTGGGTCAGATTATTTAAATAAGTCACATCCTCCTTAGTCAGTTTAATAAAATTCTGAAGGAAAGCCTTAAGTACTTTTGCAGAGGGATGGAAAAGGGAATGTAAATATGAAAGTAGTGTGTGGATGTTAGGTTCACCAATTTGGGTGATAGTAAAGGCAGGACTAACAGAGGTGGCCTGTCATTTTGTTGAAATGGCAACCCACTTCAGTATTCTTGCCTGGAAAATCCCATGGACAGAGGAGCCTGGTGGGCTATACTCCACGGGGTAGCAAAGAGTCGCCACGACTGAGCGACTTCACTATAAAAGGAGATAGGACTATGTTGCTGATGTCTCCGGCAATGTATTAGAGCAGCTTGTTTTGGGAGCTGAGCCACAAGGAGTTCAGAAATAAAAGAAGCATTGAGAATAGGTGTGTCTTTCTGAGAGAGGAATCTCTTTTCTCTCTAGATTATAATGTTAGAATGTAATATGTTATAGACATATTTGGAGTCAGTGTACATGTTGATCTTTTGGTCTTTGGCTAGGGTCAAAGCTTGTGTAAGAGCTATCAATTCAGCCTGTTGTGGGGATGTGTGAGTTGGGAGTGTGGCTGACTTGAGGTGAGCGGGATAACTTTGTAAGGCTGTCCCTGAATTATAGTGTATTGATCCCCAAATGGGGCTTGTTTTTGGGCAGTGCCATCTATGAACCAGGATGGGACTTTGGAGTCAGTAAGGGGCTGATCAGTTATATGTTCAAAGGGATTAAGTGTCATATCTAAGGTCTGAACACAGTCATGAAATAGGTGTTCTGCTTCTGGATCTGGTGTAGGGAGTAACCTAGCAGGATTAAGAGGTTTACAAGGCATAAAAGAAAGGGATGGGCCGAGGAGGTGTGGGTGGAGGATTTGTAGTTGAGCAGGGGGCAGAGAAAGGAAAGCCTGATGAGAGAGTAAATCTTTGAAGGAATGAGGTGAACATACATTTAGAGGAGCATTTCGGGTTAGTTTTTGGGCTTCAGGTATTAAGAGGGTGGTTGCAGCTAAGGCCTGGAGACAAGGTGGCCATCCAAGTGTGATGAGATAGAGTTGTTTAGATAAGTAAGCTAGAGGCCCCATATGTCTCCCCTTTTTTGGCACAGAACCTCTAAGGCATGTCTTTGTCAAGAATGTACAAAAAGGAAAAAAGGCTTGGTGTAATCAGGTAAGTAAAGAGAAGGGGCCTGTAGTAAATGTTTGATAAGAGTCTGTATTGGGGTGTGGAGAGAGGTGGGGGCCAACAAGTGTTCATCCAAGTTATTTCGAGTAGCTTGGTAGAGAGGTTTTGTGTGGAGGGCAAAATTTGGGATCCATATTTGGAAGAAGTTTAACAGACCTAATAGAGAAAGAAGTTTTCTCTTGGTTTGGGTCCTGGGGGCTCTGTGTCAAGGCTCGAAATCTCTGAGTTGGGATTATTTTGGATGTGGGAGTGAGAAGTAATCCCATGTGATTGGCAGTGGTGGAAGTAATTCGTGCTTTGGAGAGTGAAACTCTGTTGCCCCAGTTGCCTAGGGCATTTAATACTGTCGCAGTGTGGACTAGGCAGTTATGGCGAGAGGAACAATAAATCGTCTACATATTGGAGTAAGGTAGTAGAACCTAGGTCTAAAGTTTGTAGGTCTCTTTGGAGGGCTTGACCGAAAAAATGAGGCCTATCTCTAAACTCCTGTAAAACGGTCTAAGTTAACTGTTGAGATTGATATGTATCTGGATCTGTCTGCTGCTGCTGCTGCTAAGTCGCTTCAGTCGTGTCCGACTCTGTGCAACCCCATAGACGGCAGCCCACCAGGCTCCCCCATCCCTGGAGCTGTTTAGGTGAAGGCAAATAGAGGCGGTGAGGAGTGGTGTAGGGTATAGTAAAGAAATCATCTTTGAGGTCTAATACCATGAAATAGAGTGTGTCAGGGGGAATACGTGAGAGAAGGGTGTAGGGTTAGTGACCACGGAGTGTACGGGTATTATGGCCTCATTGACCTTGTGAAGATCTTGAACTAGACACCATGAGTGGGGTCCCTTTTTGGCTGCTAGTATAGGAGTATTATGAGGAGAACAGATAGGCTGCAAAAGGCTGGTTTTGAGCAGTCGGGAGATTATTGGTTTAAGTCCTTGTTGGGATTCTGTGATCAGGGTATATTGAGTTTGGGTTATTATTTGAGAGGGATTTTTAAGAAAGACCTGCATGGGGGAGTGGTGTCTGGCTACTGATGGGGCTTCGGTGTCCCAGACCTGAGGATCTATTGGGGAAAGGTCAGGGGGCAGGTTTTGGGAGTGGGGGCTGGCCAGGGGTTCAGGTGCCATTTGGATGCAAAGAAGTGATATGGGATCTAAGAATGGGAAGTTTTAGCTTAGCCAGAAGATCACATCCCATCAGTGTCACTGGGCATTGAGGAACTATTATAAAAGAATGTGTTAGTGTTGTTTTGCCAAAGGAATAAAGGAGAGGAGGGGTTATTTTGGGATAGAAAGGGATGTCTGAGACCCATATAATGGCCACTTTTGAAGGTTGGAGAGGGCCCTTAAAGGAGGTTAAAAGTGAAAAGGCCACTCCAGTGTCTGTTAGAAATGAGACTTTGTGTCTGGCCACCATGCCAATTACCCAAAGCTTTGAGTCTATCTGTATGGGGTGGACTTGGGGTCTGGAGCTTGAGCTCCATCACTGGATTAACTCAGGCACGATTGGATCATCCCTCACCTAATTCGAGGAACCATGGTCTGGGGTGCCAGGGCCTCCCTGAGCCTGGTTCCTGGCCCATTGTTGTTGGGCCTGGGGTGGACCCCGAGATTTGGTGGGTAGTGTCTGAGAACAATCTATTTTCCAGTGGACCCATTGTTTGCAGGTGGGGCAGGGTTTGGTGGGTGAAGAAAATGGCAACCCACTCCAGTGTTCTTGCCTGGAGAATCCCAGGGACAGGGGAACCTGGTGGGCTGCCGTCTATGGTGTTGCACAGAGTCAGACACGACTGAAGCAACTTAGCAGCAGCAGCAGCAGGGGTTTGGGCAGGACTTAGCCCAGTGTCCCGTTTGGTTACATCTGAAGCAGGGATCTGGAGAGTAGTCTCTTATGGGTGGGCTGAGGTTGATGGGCCAAAGGGGTTGAATTTTTTCCTTGGATAGCTGCAGCGAATAAAGCATATGTGGCCTTTTTTTTTTTCTTTTTCTTTTTTTGCTTCTTCCTTCCTATTGTTGAAAACTTTAAAGGCTAATTTTAGGAGATCTCACTTGAGGGGATTTGGGGCCCTTTTCTAACTGGCATAGTTTTCAGCGAATATAGGGGGCTGACTGGCTTATGAACTGACATGCAGGTACAGAAGTCCAGCAGGGGTGGAAATATCTACATTAGTGTATTTTTGGACTGCCTCAGTAAGCCATGAAAGAAAAAGGGCAGTATTTTTATCTTTTTCTTGAGTCACTTCCCTAATCTTATTGTAATTATTAACATGAATGTGAGAGCTTTTTAGCATTGCTTCTAGTAAACAAGTGATCATATGATGTAGGTACCAGATGTTGGCATCGCCTGCTTGATATGTCCACAGTGGTTCAGTTAAAGGGACTGCATCATCAATCACCAGATTGGTCCTATCTTGGTTATGGAGCTGATCAGCAGGAGTCCAGGCTGCCTGTCATATCCGTTTCTTTCCATCAGGGGTTAAAGTGGCATTTAGGATGTAATAAAGATCATTTTAGGTTAAATGATATGCTTGTGTATGGCGGAGGAATTTTTTTATGTATCTAGTAGGATTTTCTGAAAAGGATCCCAATTTTTCTTCAGTTTGGCTCATATCAGAAACTGAGAAAGGCACATGAACCCATGTAGGGCCCTCCGGTCCCACTGCCTCTCTGAGAGGAAATGTGTTTGCTTCGGGTCCTGGCCGATGGAGGGGGCTGGAAATCTCTTTGGGGGTTCTGGAGTCATCGCCTTCTGTTTCGGAGGAGGAAGGGCTAGAGGATGGGGTCTCGTCTCCGGAAGCTTTTTCTCCGGGGCGGTAGGAAGGAGGCTCATCTGCTGGGTCAAAATCGGGGGGCTGAGGGTTTAGGGGGCCTTTTAGGGACTTTAGATTTGGATTCTTTTGTAATGGACGGGAAGAGAGAGCAGAGGAGGATTTGATGAACAGTCTTTGCAGAGAGAAGGATGGCTTCTAAGGTCTCAGAAGGCTTGAATATAGGGGTCCTTTGACCATTTGCCATTCCATTTGAGGAAGTTAGTGAGATCTGATAAAATATTGAAATCGAAAGTCCTGATCTCAGGCTAGGATTTTGATTGTCTAATTTTGATTGTCTAATTGGTATTGAGGCCAGATCTGTATACAGAGTTGTTTTAAGCAGTTAGCTTTGAGTTCAGTGAGTGAGTGGTCTGAGATTTTTGAGAACACAAGCCAGAGGGGAATCTTTTGGGACAGATTGGCCAGACCCCATAATTGAAAGGCAAGCAGAGACTCTTATTGGGAGCTCGAGTTGTCACCTGTTGTCGCAATAGGAGTTACGAGAAGAGAGCTCTGTGTCAAGGTGGAGGGTCCCCCACCACCGCCTACAGAGTGGCCCTAGGCCGGGGGTCCCCGGGACCGGAGAGGACTGGGTTCTAGGGCGCCTCTAGAACAGCGTCCGGATCTTACCTTAATTTAGGGGCCGGCTTGAGTGGAGTGTTGCATGTAAAGGGGTCGAATGGCAAAAGGCCTCTGTCCTGGAGTTGGTCGGTCTCGTGGAATTAAATATGAGTATGTTAACCTCAATGAAAGAGCTACCATTTTATTACTGGTATATCTGGACAATAAATGCTTATATAAGAAAAAAAAAAAAAAAAGAAAAGTGTAGAGAAAAGAGGAAGAGAGAGAGAGAGGCCAATATTCCTCAGGTTACATGGAAAACCAATAAAGCCCTTACACAGGACTTGTACCGCTCACGAAGGCATAGGGCGTCCTCTAGAGGAGGTCTTGAAAACCCCAGCGGGAAAGTGAGCTTGGCAGGCTTCCACTGCGAAGAGCTGGCCATGGAGAAGGAGAAGGAACCGCAACCTCCTGGGGTTTCGGCACCAAAAATGTAGGGTAAGGGAGTTAGAGAAGGCGAGGTTCAGAAAAATAACGAGACCGGCACTCTACGGGAACAGATCACCTTTAATGAGGCAAGAAGGGGCAGCAGTCAGATTAGTAAGCTGCTGCATTTACCCAAGAAAACAGTAAGTATATATAGGCACGTATGTGGAAAGCTATTGTCTTAAGGGGGCCTGTTCTTCTCCAAGGTTGTTCAGAGTAGTTATCTCTTAAACGGCTGGGGCAAGGAATTTTGGAGATTGGCCAGAGGCTGGACCAGCTGGGAGCTGGGCATAATCAACCTTAATATCCATTTTTTCTTGGGGTGAGAGAGTTCTTTGTTTTGCATAGAATGGTAGGGAGGACCTGGAGGGGAACTTTAACTCCAGGCTATTTTGAGCCCTGTAACTTTCCTTCAGAGATGAAACTAAGAAAACAAAATTATATTTAATCAGAGAATAGGGTAGGTTCAAAAAAGTCTTCAGGCAAAGAAAATGGAAAAGTGCTGGCGTTCTGACTGCAAAATTCTTCCTGAAGACAATTCACTCCTAAGTGGGACTGGTGGTGTCCCATTTTTGCATTGCCAAGCATGCAACCCTCTTTTCATATTAATTCATATGAGAATTATTGAATTATGCAGGTGTCCAGAGATGCAAAATCTTGGGGAGCATAAAATGCAGTGGAGAAGCCAGAGGAGAATCTGTAAGCTGGATCCAGATGTTAGTCAGTCATAGGCAAGTCTAGCAGAGGAAAATCCACTTATTTCTCTCATCATTAAAAAGGATTTCTTAACCATTTGATTAAGCCTGACACACAATACTGGATTCTGGATCTAAGAATTCTCCCAGGTGTCCCTTTCTTTCTATAGAGAGAGAAACCAAGATGAGGAAATCAGGACTCATTTTCACAGGAAGGGTCAACAGTGGCATTGGTCCCATCCATACATGACCACGAGGGGGCGCAGTCCACACGCAGCTCAGTTGTCTGTTTTGAGCCAAGAAACACTAATAAGGTGAGGCCCAGGCGGTGGCTGGATAGACGCAGAGTCTTTTTTGTAAAAGAATTCCGACGACTTCTCCAGTTTCTCCTATTTGGGGGAAACAATGTGGAGAAAAAGCTGAAGGGAAATGAACACCTCAGAAATTTACTAAAACTTCTAAGCATGCTTGGAAGTGACAAGCTAGAATTGCCCTAAGGTTCAAAGCTCAGTAAATCAGAAGCTGCTGCTGCTGCTGCTAAGTCGCTTCAGTCATGTCCGACTCTGTGCGACCCCATAGGCGGCAGCCCACCAGGCTCCCCCGTCCCTGGGATTCTCCAGGCAAGAACACTGGAGTGGGTTGGCATTTCCTTCTCCAAGGCATGAAAGTGAAAAGTGAAAGTGAAGTCACTCAGTCGTGTCCGACTCTTAGCTACCCTGTGGACTGCAGCCCACCAGGCTCCTCCGTCCAAGGGATTTTCCAGGCAAGAGTACCGGAGTGGGGTGCCATTAATGTTGCCTGATGTATCAGTAAACAAAGGATGGTACAGCCACCTACAAAGGTGCACCCTGAGGGGACTCAGGATGAGAAAGAATGGGATATGGAGGTAAATAGCTAAAATGCTTATCAAAGGAATTATTTCAAAGAGCCTAGGCTCTTGTGGGTTTCCCAGGTGGTGCTAGTGGGAAAGAACCCATCTGCAAAGCAGGAGACTTAAGAGACTTGAGTCAGGAAGATCTTCCTGGGTCAGGAAGATCCTCTGTTCCTGGGTGGGGAAGATCCAGGAGGGCATGGCAACCCACTCCAGTAGTCTTGCCTGGAGGGCTACAGTCCATAGGGTCGCATAGAGTGGGAACGACTGAAGGGACTTAGAGCAAACATGCAGACTCGCATTTTCCTGTACATAGAAAAGCACTAAATTCCTTAAGATGTCCCTTAAGTTAATCTCCCTTAATTAACAGTAATCTTTTGCTGTTCTGACTACCTGATCTTTGTTGTAAAAACTCTTATATAACCTGACTCCTCCCTTGCCTCTTTGGAACAGTCCCTCAGAGCTCTTCTTGAAGTCCTCGTAAAGTCTGACAAATAAAACATAATTTTCAACTTTTAGGTTGTGTGTTTTTTGTTGTTGTTGTTTTTTTTTTACTCAACACCCCATAACACCATCTATGATGGGGTTTAAAAACTTAGTTTCTTCACAAACATTACGTGTTTGGGGCTCAGAGGTAAAGAATCTGCCTGCAATGCAGGAAACCTGGGTTTAGCCCCCGGGTCAGGAAGTTTCACTGGAGAAGAGAATGGCAACCACTCAGGTATTCTTGCAGGGAGAATTCCATGGACAGAGGAGCCTGGTGGACTACAGTCCATGGGGTCACAAGTAGTCAGACATGACTGAGCAACTAACACACACTGTGCGCCAGGTAGCGTTTGAAGCACTTAACCTGTAAGATATCATTTAATTCTCATGATGAGACAGATATTATCATTCCCATTTTATAGATGAAGAAACTGAGGTTCAGAGATATCAAGTGGCTTGTGCAAGGTCACACAGCCTGAGATGGTAGAATCTGGGATCTGAATCCAGACACTTGGGCTCTATGTAAACCCAATAGTGATGGATCACTTAAATGCTACAGAGGATTAATGGAGGTTGCAAGGTTGGTTAGGTTGATTATGTACTACTTATTTATTTATTGTCAGCTCCACCACACAGCATGCGGGATCTTAGTTCTGGACCAGGTATCTAATCCATGCCCCCTGCAGTGGAAGCACAGAATCCTAACCACTGGACAACTAGGAAAGTCTCTGATTATGTGCTTTTTAGAATGTAACATGTTGTCCAAAGATAGGGATTATGAGACTCTCCTGGGGGTCCAGTGGTTAAGACTTTGCCTTTCAATGCAGAGGGTATGGGTTCGATCCTTGGCTGGGGAATTAAGATCCCATATGCTTCAGGGCCAAAAAACCAAAACATAAAACAAACAATATTGTAACACATTCAGTAAAGTCTAAAAATCTTGTTGTAGTCACTAAGTTGCATCTGACTCTTTGAGATTCCATGGATTGTAGCACGTCAGCCTCCTCTATCTATGGGATTTCCCAGGCAAGAATGTGGACTTTAAAAATAATCCACATTAAAAAAAAATAAGGGATTATGATTATTATTCTGGACTCTTCTATATAGTTAGTTGAAATGTCACCTCCTCAGTTTTCCTCTAATCATTCATTCCAAAATAGTCTTTCCCTCACTACCTATCACTATATTCTAATTCTCTTCATACTCTGTCTCATTGTATGATATTTGTCCTGCCCCTAAAGGTGTTTTGGTCAATCTCTACTCTCTATAAATGTCCTTGTTTTGGTCACTATTGTTTTCCTTCTGCCTAGGGAAATGCCTGGCCAGTGGAAATTGCTCACTGGATTTGAGAGTCTTAATTTCTTGTTTTGTTGCTATTGTTCAGTTGCTAAATCATGTCTGACTCTTTGGGATCCCATGGATTGCAGCATGCCAGGCTCCCCTGTCTTTCACTGTCTCCCAGAGTTTGCTCAAACTCATGTCCATTGAGTCGGTGATATCATATAACCATCTCATCTTCTGCTGCTCCCTTTTCCTCCTGCTTTCAGTCTTTCCCGGCATTAGGGTCTTAGCATTAGGGAATCTTAATTCCCTCAACAGAGACTGACTCCACACCCTCAGCAGTGAAAGCAGAGAGCCCTAATTACTGGACCACCAGAGGATTCCCCCAGGGGTCATTTTTTAAAAATTAGATATATTCATCAAGTTTTTTGGCTTCCCTAGTGGCACAGACAGTAAAGAATCTGCCTGCAATGAGGGAGACCCAGGTTGGGTCTGGAAGATCCCCTGGAGAAGGAAATGGTAACCCACTCCAGTATTCTTGCCTGGAGAATTCCAGGGACAGAGGATCTTGCTGGGCTACAGTCCATGGGGCCACAAATAGTTGGACACGACTGAGGACTCAAGTGCCAGAGTCTTAGGGAGGTTCATTGTGCTGTGCGCTAAGTCACTTCAGTTGTATTCGACTTTGTGTGGCTCTATGAAGTGTACCCACCAGGCTCCTCCATCCATGGGGTTCTCTAGGCAAGAATACTGGAGTGGGTTGCCACGTCCTCCTACAGGAGATCTTCCCGACCCAAGGATTAAACCTGCATCTCTTATGTCTCCCGTATTGGCAGGCAGGTTCTTTACCACCAGTGCCACCTGGGAAGGGAGGTTCATTATGGCCACATTATTTAAAAATAAACTTCCCCAGAGCTTCCCTGGTGGTTCAGTGGTAAAGAATCTAGCCGCAGTGTAGGAGACGCAGGTTTAATCGCTGTATTGGGAAGATCCCCTGAAGGAGGATACAGCAACCCACTCCAGTATTCTTGCCTGAAAAATTCCATGGATGGAGGAGCCTGGCAGGCTATAGTCCATTGGGTCACAAAGAGCTGGACACTGTCTACACCCCCATCTAGAGCAGGGAGGGACGCCTCCGGTACAAAAAATGGTGCTGGTCGCTTTTTTTCTCTCTTACAGATGGGAGCTAACAATTCCAGCCTCACTCCTTTGAACTTTATCCTGAAAAACTGGGATAGATTTGATCCCCAGGGCTTAAAGAAGACACACCTGGTCTTCCTATGTGATACTGCATGGCCACAGTATCCATTGGAGGACGGCGAATGGTGGCCAGTTGGAGGGTCTCTTAAGTATAATACTGTTCTACAATTAGACCAGTTCTGTAAGGAACAAGGGAAATGGGTAGAAGTACAGAGAAGGCAATGGCACCCCACCCCAGTACTCTTTCCTGGAAAATCCCATGGACGGAGGAGCCTGGTAGGCTGCAGTCCATGGGGTCGCGAAGAGTCGGACAGGACTGAGCGACTTCACTTTCACTTTCATGCATTGGAGAAGGAAATGGCAACCCACTCCAGTGTTCTTGCCTGGAGAATCCCAGGAACGGGGGAGCCTGGTGGGCTGCCGTCTCTGGGGTCGCACAGAGTCAGACACGACTGAAGAGACTTAGCAGCAGCAGCAGCAGAGCCACTAAAGAACAACAAAATTCTTTCAGCCTGGTGCATTCCTGATTGCTTTCTAAATTTTTCCCTTTTTTATTTTCTTTTTTAAATTTTTAATATAATTTTTAAAGGTTAATTTCCATTTGAAGTTATTACAAAATATTGGCTATATTCGCTGTGTCGTACAATAGATCTCTGAGCCCATCTTATACCCAATTGTTCGTACCTCCCATGTCCCCACCCCTACAGCGCCTCTTCTCAAGTCTAGCCATGAGTTTGTCCTCTATATCTGTGAGTCCTTTGCTCCATATTTTTTCTATAGCATATCTCATTTTGTAGCACACTGTATAATCTACTTTTGGTATTTACTGTCTGTCTACTCCCTATTGGAATATCAACTCTGTGAAGGTGAGGATTTCCCCCCAATATCTAAAACAGTGGCTGGCACAAACTAGGAACTCAGTTAATTTTTGTTAAAAGAATGTTGTTGAATACATGTAATATTTCTGTTAAATATCATTGGGTATTTGTTAATGGACGGAAGAGGAAGAAAGAAAGGAAAGAAGGAAGAAAGATAGGAAAAGGGAAGAAAGGAAGAAAGAGGGAGAGGAAGAAAAAGGGAAAAAGAGATTTTGGGGGTTTGGTCTCAAAACCCAGAAACTTCCACAGCTTAATGCAGGAATCTAATGTAATCTCTCTCTTTTTTTCAGATCAAGCAACCAGGAAGTTCCTAGTAGCAGGAGATACTGAGTTCAGACAAGTACACGGCATTGCAGAGGAGCCCATCTTACCATTTTGGTCTGAGTAGCAGAGCGAAATACCTCAGAGCTTTCAGTTTCAACCCCTTTCCGCACCCCACTAAACCATTTCTTGAATTCCATCTGCACCTAAGGAATATAGAGGCTTGTGTTACATCCAAAGCTTGGTTTGGGAGAAAAGACCCTAAAACAGGAAATTAAAGGTATATATGCTAAGACATATTCTCTGCCACCCTTATACTGATTCTTGGTATAATATTGCCATGTTCATGCTGATTCATTTAATTTAGATTGGATTTTCTTGGTTGTTAAAGAGGTATTTACTAAATGAAAGGCACCATAAGGATTCTATATAGGATAATAATACTGACAATGTTGATGGTGGTGAGGGTGCTGGTGAAAATGATGATGATGTTGATATGATGGTGGTGGTGGTGATGGTATGATAGTAATAATGATGAAAAGGATTATGGTCGTGATGGTGACGATGACAAAGACGGTAATGGTGATGTGATGATTACGATGATGAAGCCCATTATTTATTGAACACTAGCAATGTTTAATGTACTTTATAGACAACGTATCAGTTAATACGTTAACCAATACAATGTAACATTCAGAAGAAACAACAGAAGAAAGATTCTTCTCTCACCCCCAATTAAATGTGAAGAAATTGAGACTCCTGGAAGTAAATTGACTTGCCTAAGATCACATGGCCAGCATGCAAAACCTTGTCATTTTTACTCAGAGCCCTGACACAGACCACCCACTGTGATTCCATGAATTGCCTTCCTCTAACCACATTATCGTATTTTTTAAAAGACATCTAAATTCTTAATACTCAACATTAACTCGCATTAAGTTCTATTTTTCTTCTTCTGTGTGTGAGGAGCACCAAGCATTAAGGCAGTAAAAAATGAAAGAGAAATCTGTAAACTGTTAAGATGGTCTTTTCACCGCCAGCATCTTAACTGGTGGTAATTCTACTCAACAGCAAAGGGAAAAAAGCCAGGAAAGTTGTTTTCAATCTTTACACTATAAAGAGTGAAATTATAATGATCCTCACTGAGAACAAGTGTGCCACAAACTGCTAAAGACATTTGTTTTGTGTTATCTCATTTAATTCTCAATCCGGCGAGACAGGTATTGCCATATTTGCAGATGAGAAAAACAAAGGCTCAGAGAGAGTAAGCAACCTTCCCAGAGTCACACAGCAACCCAATTAGTGGAAATACCAGGATTAGAGCTGGTCTTTCTGGGTTTGTGGTAATATAAAATTATGCCAATAAACCAGCGCTTTTCCATACAGTGCACCTGACTAGGAGGATTATTCATCCTCTCTCTGACAAATTCAGGTATGGCCATGGGGTCTGCTTTGGCCAATGAAAGAGAGTTGAACTAAGCTTTGCCATAATCTCCTTTCCCTTTGCCATGAACACACCAATGTTCTACTAATAAATAAGGGCTGCCCCTTCAGCCTCCATCACAGAGTGAAGACGATACATATCAAACCGCAGCTATGTAGCATAGGCAAGAAATGAGCCTTTGCCATTTAAGCCACTGAAATCAGAGGGGGATGAGCTAACTGTTACTACAGCAGAATCTCCCTTATCCAGACTATGAATTAAATTGAATTGAATTATGAATTAAAGTGTGTCCCCTGAAAATTCATGTATGAAAGCCCTAACTTTCCCAATGTGATTGTATCTGGAGGTATGACCTTGATGGAAGTGGTTAAGGTTAAATGCGGTCATAAGCTCCCAGGTGGTGCTAGCGGTATAGAACCTGCCTGCCAATGCAGGAGACACAGGTTCAGTCCCTGGGTCAGGAAGATCCCCTGGAGGGGGGCATGGCAACCCATTCCAATATTTTTGCCTGGAGAATCCAATGGACAGAGGAGCCTGGTGGGCTACAGACCATGAGGTCGCGGAGAGTCGGATACGACTGAACCAACTTAGCATGCATGAGGTCATAAGTACCGAGTCCCTGTTCAATAGGATTAGCAACATCCTTATAAGAAGAGACCTGAAAACTCTCATTCTTACTCCCATGTGAAGACACTTTCAGAAAGTAACCATCTACCAAGAAGAGAGTCCTCTTCAGAACCCAAACATACTGGCATCCTGATATTAGGCATCTGGTCTCCCAAGTTGTGAGAAGATAAATTTCTATTGACCAGATCACTCTGTCTGTGGTATTTTTTATGGCAGTCACCAGCAGACAAATGCATGCAACTTTCTTTTACTTCTAAAATTATTCCAAAATAAAAAGTTTACTTAAAAAGAAGTTATTAATAACTAGACTAACAATCTTTTTTTTTTTTTCCATATGGCAGGTCCAGATTGGAATGATGAATGGATGAAGACTCAGAGCACTTACCCAAGAAGTACCTAAACCCTCTTCCTAGAATCAAGGCAACTCCAAAATTATAAATATACAAGGTCAGAGAGAAGATCTCCTGGAGAAGGGAATGGCTACCCACTCCAGGGCTTCCCTGGTGGCTCAGATGGTAAAGAATCTGCCTGCAATGTGGGAGACCTGAGTTTGATCCCTGGGTTGGGAAGATCCCCTGGAGAAGGGAATGGCTACCTGCTCCAGTATTCTGGCCTGGAGAATCCCATGGACTACCGTCCGTGGGGTTGTGAAGAGTCAGTCATGACTAAGCAACTTTCACAAGGTCAGAGAAGGGCGAGGATATGAACAACAATTCAACAAGACTTTCAGATTAAGCTGGTGAGACACAAAATGATTTGCCTTACCTGGCGATTAAGAAGACAGTGTACCACAAAAAGCAAAGTCCCCTGTAGGACATTGATGATGGTGAACATGTAGGCGATGATCGATCCAGTGGTCTTCCCAACTTCTTCAACCAAGAAAAAACCAAGACCCCAAGAACATCCCAGGATAAACAGCTGAGAGATGGCTTTAAATGTCATGACTCTGAAAAAGGAAAAAACAGTAATACCTCTCATTTATCACTACACAGTGTGCATGGCACTCAAGGCTTTCAGCAGGTTCTTTACCACTAGTGCTGTCTGGGAAGGCCTCTCATGTATTACCTTAGTTAAACCTCACGAATAGCTCATGTGGCGGAGTGTCTTCCTCGAAGTCATGCAACTTGAAGAAGGCAGAACCCAATTTGTTTTTTCTTTTGAAATTAAAAGTAGTTTTTAAAATTTCTTTTTAGTAGGAGGATAATTGCTTTACAATAATTGTATTGGTTTCTGCCATACATCAACGTGAATTAGCCATAGGTATGCCCCTTCCATCTTCAACCTCCCTCAGACCTCCCACCTCATCCCACCCGTCTAGGTTGTCACAGGGTACCAGATTTGAGCTCCTTCCATCATATAGAAGATTCCCAGTGGCTATCTATTTTACATATGGTAATGTATTAATGTATCTGTTTCAATGCTACTTTCCCTACTCATCCCACTCTCTCCTTCCCCTGCTCTGTCCACAAGTCTATTTTCTGAGTCTGCATCTCCATGAACCTAGACCCTTTTATACAGAGTGAAGTAAGTCAGAAAGAGAAAAACAAATATCTCATATTAATGCATACATGCAATCTAAGAAGAGGGTACTGATGAACGTTTCTGACCTCTGAGAATAATGCTTTTTCTCACTCTTGAAAATTATTCCTTTGCAAAGTCTTTTATGTGGAAGTTTTATACCCTATTTTTGTATGGGTGGTTCCAGAAAATGTGGTCCTATAGGAAAAAAAATCTATGGGTACCACTAATTCTGGTATGCATTCTTACCTGGTGTTCTGAATGGTGGAAACTTCTTTATTAAGGGAGGAAAGTTTGCTTCTCAAAATCCACAGAACTTGGAAGTAGAACACCAAGTTTATCTGTGGAAACAGAATGGAAAATTGACTTGGAACTGTCTTTTGAAGCTATGTCATGCAACCCAACTTGAGGTAGACCTAAGAATCTTTTCCCAAAAGATACAGATTTTATAAGGGTAGTGATATGCACACAGGCTCTGGTCTTTTATACAACACAGACTATAGAACCCATACATCTGCTGGTTGATTAGCATGACTATATAATTTATCATTCAAGCCAGGACACTTTAAAAGTGAAAGAATGCTATTCACGTCTATACCAGGATGACGGATGTAATCAGGAATTTCTTGGCAAACAGGAAAATGTTCTATGCAGAGTGAATATTTTCTAAAGGTTTGTCAAATGAACAAATCCTGGATTTTTAAAAGACTTCCCAGCAGAGGGTTATGTTATATCAGAGGAACCAGGGAGCTGGGGGACGCTGAAGAAAGACATCTGAAGACAATATTTCCAGCAAGAAGGGTTGATCACATTAGGCTGTATTTCCTTATCACATCTCATTTCCACTTTAACAGATAAGAAACACACTCTGTGTTTCACCAGTAAATATCAATGGTCAGTCACCTACCAAGATAATGAGTGCTACTGGCCCCATGAAGCTCCAGATGAACCCTTTATCAAGTTTGAGCCAGCAGCTGTTGAGAGAAAGATAAGCATTAGCTGCTGATTTCTTAGGAGAAAGCAAAGGACTTGAATTCCGGCTACTGTAGCAATATCTGAGCAGTGTCCATAGCTGTTTGCTTCAGATCTGAATCTTAGGTGGAATTAAACATGGGTCCTCCCTCATCTCTTGCAAACTGCATGCTTTGAACCTCAGTTTCCCAAGTGTAAAGTGGGGCCAACCAAAATGTTTTCAACACTTTTAAGTAATTACTGTGACTATATACCAAGTCTTGAAGTCAGATAGTATTATCAGTCCTCTGACTTTGCTTTTCTCCTTCAATACTGTGTTAGCTATTCTGGGTCATTTGCCGCTCCCTATAAACATCAGAACCAGATTGTCAATATCCACAAAATAATTTTCTGGGATTTTGGTTGGGAATACATTCAATCTATAGATCAAGTAGGAAAAAACTGACTTCTTGACAATATTGAGTCTTCCTGTCCATGAACATGGACTATCGCTTCATTTATTTGAATTTACTTTGATTTCTTTTATCAAAGTTTCCATCATATAGATCTCATAGTAAAGATTAAATGAGATAATGTTCATACATTTTTAATACATTTCCTGACAGAATTAAGGACCAATGAATGTAGCTAATAATGTATTCTAATACCATGTGAAAGTGAAAAGTGAAAGTCTTATCTGCATCTTTGCAACCCCATGGACTGTAGAGTCCATGGAATTCTTCAAGCCAGAATGCTGGACTGGGTAGCCATTCCCTTGTCCAGCGAATCTTCCTGACCCAGGAATTGAATCAGGGTCTCCTACATTGCAGGTAGATTCTTTACTAGCTGAGCTACCAGGGAATCCCAATAAATGTATTCTAATAATGTGCTGTGCTTAGTTGCTCAGTCATGACTGACTCTTTGCAACCCCATGGACTGTAGCCCACCCGGCTCCTCTGTCCATGAAATTCTCCAAGCGAGAATACTGCAGTGGGTTGCCATGCCCTCCTCCAAGGGATCTTCCCAACCCAGGGACTGAACCCACGTCTCCCACATTGAAGGTGGATTCTAATAATAATGATTGCTAAAATAAGAGAGTAAAAGTAGTAATTTTCAGCTACAAAAACTATCAACACTAATAATCAAGCATATTTCATGTACCAAGCACTCCAATGCCCAATACTTTGTATTCTTTCATAGCTTATATTTGCAAAAATAGTATAATTTATCAATATAATTTATTCTGAAAGAGGACATGGCAATATGAAACTGGCAAAAGTAAGCAATTACCAATACTCAGTAGGCAGAAAATCTCCCATACTTGATTCTATTCCAAGGGTTACAACTATGGCCCACAGGCCAAATCTGGTCCTCTCTTTGTTTTTGTAAATAAAGTTTTATTTAAACACAATCACATCCATTAATTTACAAATTGTCTATAACACTACAGGGGCAACGTTGAGTAATTTCCAAAAAGACCATATGGCTTGCAAAACAATATTAGTTACCATCTGTTGTTTTTCTTTTCTTTTTTTTTTTTTTTATAGGAAGTTTGCCAGCCCCTCTCTACCCCACTGTTTCGGATTTTGTATTGGTAATGGACACCACTTCCACCATGAATGCACTCATCATGCTTACTGAGTATACGTTCCATAATTCTTGTGTCCTACTGTTGCTGATACAGCCACAATCAGAGCTGGGACCCCGTAGCCTACAGGGTACATGAACCTCTTCTTGAATCTGCCTGCAGTGGTGTAGTTGGCCACCTTGAGGTTCCTGACCGTGAGGAAGAGGTGCAGCCCTTCGAGGAACATCCAGGTGAAGGCGGCCAAGTAGAGGTAATGCAGAACACCTGCAATGACCTTGCACAGCACCTGGAGGGGATAGTAGAGTTAGGAACATGGAGCTGATGTAGTCTGTACCTGATTATATCCTTGCCTGTGTGCATGCCAAGTTGCTTCAGTCGTGTCCGACTCTTTGCAACCCCATGGACTGTAGCCCACCAGGCTCCTCTGTCCATAGGATTCTCCAGGCAAGAATACTGGAGTGGGTTGCCATGCCCTCCTCCAGGGGGTCTTCCTCACCCAGAGATCAAACCTGCATCTCTTATGTCTCTTGCATTGGCAGGCAGGTTCTTTACCACTAGCACCACCTGGGAAGTCAAATTATATCCTTAACACTTATTATTTCCTGCATGCTAGCCTAGAATTTAAATTCTTACACCTGTGCCATTTTGCTTAGGGACAACACATCTTCTAGGGACTCTCACCAACCATTGAAATCTGCCTATCTTGTGCATGGGGCAAGCCAGAAGTGCCAAGAAATGAATGCCACGGGTGAAAAGTGAAAGTGTTAGTCACTCAGTCATGTTCAGCTCTTTATGACCTCATTGACTGTAGCCTGCAAGGCTCCTCACTCCATGGAATTCTCTAGGCAAGAATACTGGATTGGTAGCCATGCTCTTCTCCAGGAGATCTTTCCAACCCAAGGATTGAACCTGGGTCTGCTCTATTGCAGGCAGATTCTTTACAATCTGAGCCACTGTGGGAGCAGCACTCAAATCCATAAGAGACAAGAGTCAGCAAATCAGTACTCCATTGACTTTGGCCTTTGGGGGGATGGTATGGTTAATTTTATGTTTCAGCTTGACTGGGCTAGGACATGTCCAGATAACTGATAAGACATTATTTCTGGCCATGTCTGTGAGGATGTTTCTGGAAGAGATTAGCATTGGAATCAATAGACTGAGTAAGAAAGATGGCCCTCACCGATGAGGATTGGCATCCTCCAATTTGTCAAGGGCATGAATAGAACAGAAAGTTGGAGAAAGGGAGAATTTGCTCTCTCTACTTGAACTGGGACATCCATCTTCTCTAGCTCTCAGACATCAAAGGTCATGGTTCCAATAAATTTTATTTATGAAATGTAAGGCAGAAACCAGCAAAGTCACATCCACCAAAATTCCAAGCCTCCATCCACCCTCAGTTTGTCACTAGGACTCAACTTACCAAGCAGAGACTACATTTCCCAGCACTCCTTGCAGTTAGACTTGACCATGTGACTGGATTCTAGCCAGTGGGATTTGAGAGGTCCATATAAACCCCTCTCCTAGGTCTCCACCACCCTCTTTCTCTTTCCACTTGGTCAAAATGGAAAGAATCTCAGGATAACCTTGGAAGCTGTGTATGGAAGATGAGAGAGCCTCCCATGGCCTGAGGTTGGAGGAGAGATACCCCTTACACCTGTTTGCTGCTGCTAAGTCGCTTCAGTCGTGTCCGACTCTGTGCGACCCCATAGACGGAAGCCCACCAGCCTCCCCCATCCCTGGGATTCTCCAGGCAAGAACACTGGAGTGGGTTGCCATTTCCTTCTCCAATGCATGAAAGTCAAAAGAGAAAGTGAAGTCACTCAGTTGTGTCTGACTCTTAGCGACCCCATGGACTGCAGCCCACCAGGCTCCATTGTCCATGGATTTTCCAGGCAAGAGTACTGGAGTGGGGTACCATTGCCTTCTCCATACACCTGTTCACTCACCCTCTACTGATTCACAGGGGAAAATGAACTACTCTTGGGATAAACCACTGATATTTTATAGTTTATTTGGTGTAGTAGCTATTGTAACCCTAACTAACACCATCAGTCTGATTTAACAAAATGTTTGAGTGTCAGACTGATGGTGTTAGGTAGGGTTTACAATAGCAACTGCAATAAATAAACTATAAAATATCAGTGGTTTATCCCAAGAGTAGTTCATTTTCCCCTGTGGGTCAGTAGAGCTATCCAAAAGTCTACAAGCAATAAATGCTGGAGAGGATGTGGAGAAAAGGGAACCCTCTTACACTGTTGGTGGGAATGCAAACTAGTACAGCCACTATGGAGAACAGTGTGGAGATTCCTTAAAAAACTGGAAGTAGAATTGGCATACGACCCAGCAATCCCACTGCTGGGCATACACACCAAAGAAACCAGAATTGAGAGGGACACGTGTACCCCAATGTTCATTGCAGCACTGTTTATAATAGCCAGGACATGGAAGCAACCTAGATGTCCATCAGCAGACGAATGGATAAGAAAGCTGTGGTACATATACACAATGGAGTATTACTCAGCCATTAAAAAGAAATACATTTGAATCAGTTCTAATGAGAGGGATGAAACTGGAACCTATTATACAGAGTGAAGTAAGCCAGAAAGAAAAACACCAATACAGTATACTAACGCATATATATGGAATTTAGAAAGATGGTAACAATAACCCTGTATGTGAGACAGCAAAAGAGACACAGATGTATAGAACAGTCTTCTAGACTCTGTGGGAGAGGGCGAGAGTGGGATGATTTGGGAGAATGGCATTGAAACATGTATATTATCATATGTGAAACAGATTGCCAGTCCAGGTTCGATACATGATTCAGGATGCTCGGGGCTGGTGCAATGGGATGACCCAGAGGGATGGGATGGGGAGGGAGGTGGGAGGGGAGTTCAGGATGGGAAACACGTGTACACCCGTGGCAGATTCATGTCAATGTATGGCAAAACCAATACAATATTGTAAAGTAATTAGCTTCCAATTAAAATAAATAAATTTGTATTTAAAAAACAAAATTTAAAAAAAGAAATTATGGGTCATGTTCAAAATTACACAGAGAGATGAAATGGGAACTCTTGCTTTTTACACTACACAATCATTGGTGTTTATCGTCATTCATCCCATCTTTCCTCCAAACTAAGTGGCTAGATTGGATTAGGACCATGAAATAAATAATATGTTAATTCTCCTACCTCAGGTTCAGTTTGATCAATCCCCACAAGGAAGAGGAGGTGGGCCAGGAAGAGGCAGATGGAGAGCTGCAGGTGGAGAGTAGAGCTGGTGTTCTGGATGGATCGACACAGGAGGAAGGTGAGGGCTGCCAGGAGGAGGCAGAGCAGAGAGAGGCTCAGCCCCACATAGGTGATCATGGTCAGTACGGGATCCTCCTAGAAGACACCAAAAGAGGAATCTATTATTCCAGCTCTATAGGTATGTTCCTGATGGAGCATCAGATGGGCTTTCCAGTTCAGCTCCCAAAGAAATGACTTAATCTCTCTGAGACTTGGTGATTCCCTCTTCAAAATACGGGCAGTTATAGCATTTATCACACAGAGCTAGACCAGCATTGACAAATAGAAACAGATGAGCCATGTGCACAATTTTAAATTTTCTAGTAGCCATATTTTTTAAAATGTAAAAAGAAACAAGCCTAATTGATTTAATAGTACATGTTCAAAATACTGGGCTTCCCAGGTGGTGGTAGTGGTAAAGAACCTGCCTGCCAATTCAGGAGATGTAACAGGCAGGTTCAATCACTGGGTCAGGAAGATCCCCTGGAGACAGGCATGGCAACCCACTCAAGTATTCCTGCCTGGAGAACCCCATGGTCAGAGGAGTCTGGTGGGCTATATAGTTCACTGGCTACACTCAGAAAGAATCGGACACGACTGAAGCAATTTAGCACTCACGTACACATGTTCAAAATACTATCAGTTCAACATATTTAATGTCATATAACTAATATAATGATATAACAAAAATATAATCAGTTCAGATTACATTCAGTGTAAAAGTTATTAATGAACTAGTTGGTACTCTTTTCCCTCCGTATTCAGTCTTTGAAATCCTCTGTGTACTTAACACTTACCGAGCATCTCAATCAAATGCTATTTTTTAAAGAGTGAAAGTAAAGCACCGTCCTACCAAAAAACAAAGTTGTATTTAGTGGAAAAATATTTTATACTATTTCTTAATTTCAATACCTTCAAATGGAATAGAATTTGTTTCTTCAGTCATACTAGTCACATTTTAAGTGTTCAATAACCATGTGTCTGATCCTATTGGACAAGACGGCAATCAAATATAATCTCATGAAGGCTGTTTTGTTCTCTGTAGTATCCACAATGCCTGGAATGGCATCAGACATATAGTAGTTTACTCAAATTCATGCTCATTGAGTTGGTTAGATAGCATCACTGGTTATAAATGGACATAAATTTGAGCAAACTCCAGGAGACAGTGGAGGACAAAGGAGCCTGACGCGCTGTAGTCCATGGGGTCTCAAAGAGTCAGACACGACTTAGTGACTGAACAACAACAACAAAGTTACTTATATATAAATCTGTTAAATGAACAAAATGAGGTTGTACGTTTATGTAAGAAATATGGTGTTATCTTCCAGTCAATGATCAATAAATGGGAGTTTAAAATAAATGGGGAAATAAGTTATGTAAATTTCTTTAAGTCTGAGTTATCTGAGATACCGTTGGGACCCGGGAAGTTTAGGGGGCTATGCTTTTACATGGGTGATGGTCAGTTGCCTTTGTTCTGGTGTGACTGGGCGATGGGGGTTAACTCTATTTCTCGCAGAGTAACAGGTCTCCATGGATCTTTCAACCTTAGGGGCTGACAACCAACTTTTCAATGATTGAGGGCTTTCTTTGCTAGCTTGAGCACACTCTGCCCATGCCCATGGACATGTCAAGAGGATGAATACTCCCTGGGTGTTGTTGTTTTGTTGTTCAGTCGCTAAGTCTCGTCTGACTGTTTGCAGCCCCATAGACTGCAGCATGCTAGGCTCTTCTGTCCTCTGCTATCTCCCAGAATTTGCTCAAATTTATATCCATTGAGTCGATGATGTAGCTTTCAACAAATGACTGAAGGGAGATGGTGTATAAATAACCCAGCTTTCTCGCCGTTCAGTTAGGATGACTCTGAGATCTGTCTTCTACCCTGACTCCAAAAATCTCCCAGAGGGAAGTAACCCCAGTTACTCATAGTGGTACCTGGCATCTGGCTTCTCTGATTGGCTTCTGTCTCTTTCCCATTTCATTTCCCAGTCCCTTACTGATGCTTCCTGGAATTACCTCTCAAGTAATTCTGCTTGACACCTTATCTCAGAGTTGTTTTTTTATTTTCCCTGACACTGGAGAGTCTTCCTGGACACAGTCAAGTTCACTGTAAGGGACCATAAATTGTACCTTGGGAACAAGAGCCACGAGGACAGCAAAGCTGGAAAGGTGGGAGCACTTGCATTGGGTGTGAGAATCATTGCTGCCCAAATGAGCGCAGCCCTCCGTCGACCAGCTGCCCCCATCCTTTGATCCTTTCCAGTAGACACAGAAATATTTTCTCCTCCCACCACCTGGCTGGAAAGAGAAGAGCATGAAAGTGGATTTCTTCTGGTTTTTATCATTTCAACTTTATAGGTTAAGTGAGGTGCACTGGGTTGGAAACTGGATTGGAAAAACTCTGAAACCCTTGTGGGGAAGTGTTGCGTACCCCACTTTCACTGTGGGGTTTGCTCTTCATTTATTCTGTCCAGCTCTGGTTTCCCCTGGGACTGACTGTTATGCACTGCTTTCCCCAGGTTGTTGGTCATTGATAAGACCAATGAGAGAAACGGATGAGAGGGAGAAGAGGCAGCTCCGGTATTTCTTCTGTACTGCTTTTCTGCTGCCAACTGTCTCCATCTCCAATGGGCAATCTTCCTGTATACCTGCAGCCTTCACTGGGCAATGCTCATCCCCCCGGTGCTCCCCCCCCCCCCATTGCCTTTTTATGCTTAAGTGTGATACCAGCTGTCCCACATTTGCCATCTCTGAGTGCCTCAACATTTGTTAGTTCTCTTAACTCTGAATGATCAGAGTTGAATTCAGTTTCCTGCCTGGACTGATAATTCACCTGTTCAAAGTAAAGCCTAGATTTTGCTCACCTGAGTATGTTGGAAGGTTAGGAACACAGGTTTAGATAGATCAACTTTTTCCTTCACACCAATGGAGCCACTTATCACTTGAGAGTTCAGGTTGACTTCCTTTATCCCTCTTCTATCACTGAAAAAGGATCCATTTAGAATATCCCCAAGAGATCGATAAGTGATAAGTGCCACTGCACTCCTATCTGAGAAAATGGAAGAAAAGTCACGTTTGCTAGGGTATCTAGAGGTTGGGGAATTGGTACATTAGTGTTCTGTGTGAGGGTTGTGAGGGTTGTATAAAGTCAAAATTGCACTAGGAAGTCTTTTCCATTGCCCAATCAATACATTACATGTGGCTTAGGGATTATTATTCTGTATATGTAATATATAGTCAAATGTATCACACATTATAAGGGATATAAGGCAACGGCACCCCACTCCAGTACTTTTGCCTGGAAAATCCCATGGATGGAGGAGCCTGGTAGGCTGCAGTCCATGGGGTCACTAAGAGTCGGACATGACTGAGCGACTTCACTTTCACTTTTGACTTTCATGCATTGGAGAAGGAAATGGCAACCCACTCCAGTGTTCTTGCCTGGAGAATCCCAGGGTCGGGGGAGCCTGGTGGGCTGCCGTCTATGGGGTCGCACAGAGTCGGACACGACTGAAGGGACTTAGCAGCAGCATGTGCAAAATATTCTATCGATGTGTTGTAAAATATTTATATATGAACATTAGACATCAAAAGGAGAATCATAAGGCAAGATGTTTGTCTCCAGAAGGTGAAATTCAGGTGTGCGTGTGTGTGTGTTTGTGTGTGCACGCACATATGCATGTGCCCATTCAGTCACGTCCAACTCTCTGTAACCCCATGGACTGTAACCCACCAGGCTCCTCTGTCCATGGGATTCTCCAGGCAAGAATACTGGAGTGAGTTACCATTTCCTTCTCCAGGGGATCTTTCCGACCCAGGGATCAAACCCCCATCTCTTACATCTCCTGCATTGGCAGGCAGGTTCTTTACCACTAGCACCACCTGGGAAGCCTGGAACTCATGTGGGATGAAGAACTGAAATGTTTCTGAATAGATGATGACTCCCTCATATGCATTCCTGTACACTGTTTATGGTGGCCAAGGGACGGAGGCAACCTAGATGTCCATCAACAAAGGAATGGATGGAGAAGATGTGGTGTGTATGTACAGTGGAATACTACTCAACTATAAAATGAAATAAAGTTGGGACACAGACAGACCTAGAGACTGTCATACAGAGTGAACTGAGCCAGAAAGAGAAAAACAAATATTATATATTAACACACATATGTGGAATCTAGAGAAATGGTACAGATGATCTTATTTGCCAAAGAGACAGAGACACAGACCTAGACAACAAATGTATAGACACCAAGGGGGGAATGGGGGACAATGGATGAACAGGGAGATTGGGATTGACATATATCGCTGTTGATGTGTGTGTGCTCAGTTGCTCAGTCTTGGCCAACTCTTTGCAGTCCTATGAACTGTAGCCTGCCAGGCCCCTCTGTCCATGGAATTTTCCTGGCAAGAACACTGGAGTGGGTTGCCATTTCCTACTCCAGGGTGTCTTCCCAACCCAGGGACTGAACCACACCTCTTGCATCTCCTGCACTGGCAGGTGAATTCTTAACCACTGCAGCACCTGGGAAGCCCCGTACAGTATCAACACTATGTATAAAATGCATAACTAATGGGAACCTACTGTATAGTTAGGGAACTCTGCTCAATGCTCTGTGCTGAGCTACATGGGGAGGAAATCCAAAAGAGAGGGGATATGTGTATACACATGACTGAGTCACTCTGCTGGATAGTAGAAACTAACACAGCATTATAAAGCAACTATACTCCAACAAAAATTAATTTAAAAAATATTCCAAATAATTCCTATCTTCCACCTCAAGCTGACTCTTGGGTATCTAATTTAATGGAAAAGTATCAGGATGGCCCATTCTGTTCAATTTATCCTCTCATCCTTCCTCACTCCCTCCTCCTACCTCTCTTTCTCAGCCTCTCTCTCTCTCTTTTTCTTTTTCTCTCTCTCTGTCTCCCTCCCATCCTCTTCCCTTTCCCTTTTCATGCTAGAAGAATTTAAGTCATAGAAGTTGAATGCACAGTATGACACAGTTTCCTAAACTGCAATCATTCATGTGCCACCATCCCAGTTTTACCCCAAACCACTTACCACCTATATCACTCGATCTAAAAAAACCAACTGGACTTCTCTGGTGGTCCAGTGGATAAGAATCACCTGCCAATGCAGAGGAAATGGGTTTGGTCCCTGGTCCTCGAAGATTCCACATGCCACAGAGCAACTAAGTCACAGTTACTGAGCCTGTGCTCTAGAGCCTGTGAATCACAAGTACTGAAGCCCATGCATCCCGTGGAGGCTGGATGCATGAGAAAGCCGCCACAGTGAGAAACACTGAGCACTGCAACTAGAGAAAGCCCGCAAGCAGTAACAAAGACCCAGCACTACCAAAAATAAATTAAAAAATAGATTTTAAAAAGGAGTGAATGGTTGAAAAAATAATAAAAATCAACTCATTTTTAGATGTTTTCCCCTCTCCCTCCTCTCTTCTGCAGCTCACAGTAAACAGTGAAGATTAACCAGTAGCCAGGAATTTTCTGGAGGAGTCATAGGAACAAGTACTTCACTCTCTCAAGGTAACTGGGTCTTTCTCTTTGAAATACTTTTCATGCGTGCATTCATTCATTCATTTGTCACATGTTTACTGAGCATCTACTGTGTACTGGACAGTGTTCCAGGCATCGCAACACAACAGGGAACAAAATGGGCAGAGTCCCTGCCATCAGGGAGATGATGTCGTGGGAGAGATAGACACCAAACAAATAAATAAATTAGAAAGGGTTGCATAGTGTGGATGTGATGCAGAGACTTAAATAAAATGATAGAATAAAGTAGGGGTGTCAAATTATGGCCCTGAGGGTCAAATCCAGCCTACCACCTGTTTTTGTAAATAAAATTTTATTGGCACACAGCCATGTCCCTTCATTTACATATCACTGATGGCTGCTTTCACACTACAATGTCAAGAGTTGAGCAGATAAAACAAAAATCATCTGGCCCCAAAACCAGGAATATATGTCCTCTTGTGTTCTTACAGAAAAAGTTTGCCAACTTGTAGGCTAGCAGAATAGAGAGATTATAAAATGCTTCTCAAGGGAAAGAGTGTTTGAGGCAACTCGTGTGCCATCATCAAGAGTGAGCTTCTCTGAGGAAACACTTCTACACTACATTTGGTGGGAATGTAAGCTGGTGCAGCCACTATGGAAAATGGTGTGGCGGTTCCTCAAAAAACCAATATATGATCCAACAATCCCCCTCTTGGGCATATTTCCTGCTAAAGCTATAATTCAAAAAGGTACATGTACCCCTATGTTCATAGCAGCAGTGTTCACAATAATCAAAGCATGGAAACAACCTAAATGTCCATAAACAGAGGAATAGGTAAAGAAGATGTGGTATGTATATACAATGGAATATTACTTAGCCAAAAAAAGGATGAAATGATGCCATTTGCAGTAACATGGATGGACCTAGAGATTATCATACTAAGTCAAGTATTTGAGAAAGAGAGACAAATATGCCATATGATATCACTTACATGTGGAATCTAAAATATGGCACAAACTAACCTATCTACAAAACAGAAACAGACACACAGACACGAACAGGCTTGAGGTTGCCATGGGGAGGCAGATGGGGGAGGGAAGGACTGGGCCTGTGGGATGAGCAAGGAGGCACAAACTGTTATATAGAGGACGGGCAAACGACAAGGCTCTATTGTTATAACACAGGGAGCTATGGTCTATATCCTGTGATAAACCATAATGGAAAAGAATATTTAAAAAAGAAAGAAAGTGTATTATCTGAGTCACTTCGCTATATAGCAGAGACAGGCATGACATTATAAATCAACTACGAAAGTGAAACTCACTCAGTCATGTCCGACTCTTTGCGACCCCATGGACTATACAGTCCATGGAATTCTCCAGGCCAGAATACTGGAGTGGATAGCCTTTCCCTTCTCCAGGGGATCTTCCCAACCCAGGGATCAAGCCCAGGTCTCCCGCATTGTAGGCAGATTCTTTACAGCTGAGCCACCAGGGACTTCACTTAAAAAATAAAGTTTTTAAAAAAGAGTAAGCTTTTTGGATCAGCATATGAAACTGAGTGTGCACCAGCCCATCCCTTTTAAGGAGCTAAGTCAAGGAATCCCTGTTTGAACCTCCGTGTGTATCACAAAGTCCATACAAACTGTGTCCTCAAAATTGCCTGGTTAGTGGTCAAGGCAGATCTTTTAATTCTGCCAGAAGAGTCTTCTTACCTTGAATGCTTTGGAAGCTTGGCTCCATCACCTAGAAATGAGACAACAGTGCCTAGAAGTTATAGGTCAAGAGTATAGGTCATCTTAGACACAGTACCTCTTGTGCTTCCTTTGAAAGCATTTGGGCAGTTGATATCCATCGTGTTGTTTCCAGCTTCTAGAACAGTCTTCTCACTTGTCTCATTGCACTTCTTGGTTTCATAAACTGGAAACATTAGGAAAGTGAGTCCTGCTTTGCTCAGTTCTCATGCCTAAAAAACTTGCTAATAACTCCCTTCTTTGACAGATCCATTACTAGTCATTTTACTTACTGCATGCAAGGTAGACCATGTGGTCCTCCCCTAACATTTCTGACTGGTGGAGATGAAATGTCGAAAGTATAGGCAACACATGTGGGTCACACAACTCAGGGGAAGAGAGAAGACTGTCATGCTTCCCAGAGCTGGAACTAAAATAGGCAAGCTCCGCCTTTACCATATAATAAAGGGAAAAATTTTCTTTAGACAATGTGTAATGGGGCGCCTGGGGAAAGGAGAACTAATTTTTTTAAGCAAGGGAAGCTAAGCATTTAAAAGTTTTCCAAGAAATAGAGTTTTCATGAAAAAAAAAAAAGCGAACAAACTAGAAACAGAGCTACCATATGATCCAGGAATTCTACTCCTGGGCATCGATCCAGAAAAAACAAACACTCTAATTTGAAAAGATACATTCGCCCCAGTGTTCACAGCAGGACTGTGCACAATAGCCAAGACATGGTAGCAACCTAAGTGCCCGTCAACAGATGATTGACTTAGGCATATTGGAATATTTCTTGGCCATTAAAAAGAATGAAATATTGCCATTTGCAGCAACACGGATGGACCTAGAGAATATAATACTTAATAAAATGTCATAGAAAGACAAATACTACAGATAACACATGTGGAATCTAATAAATAATACAAATGAGTGTATGTACAGAACAGAAACAGATTCACAGACATAGAAAACAAATTTATGGTTATCAAAGGGGAGAGGCAGTGGGGAGGGATAAATTAGGACTATGGGATTAACAGGTACAAACTACAATATATAAAATAGATAAGCAACAGAGATTTACTGAATAGCACATGAAGTTATACCCAATATCTCATAATAATCTACAATGGAATGTAATCTGCAAAAGTATTGAATCACTATGCTATACATGCATGTATGCATGCTAAGTCAATTCAGTCATGTCTGACTCTTTGCAACCCCGTGGACTGAAGCCAGGCTCCTCTGTTCATGGGATTCTCCAGGCAGGAATACTGGAGTGGGTTGCCATGCCCTCCTCAAGGGAATCTTCCTAACTCAGGAGTTGAACCCACATCTGTTATGTCTCCTGCATTGGCTGCTGCTGCTGCTGCTAAGTCACTTCAGTTGTGTCCGACTCTGTGCAACCCCATAGACAGCAGTCCACCAGGCTTCCCCGTCCCTGGGATTCTCCAGGCAAGAACACTGGAGTGGGTTGCCATTTCCTTCTCCAATGCATGAAAGTGAAAAGTGAAAGTGAAGTTGTTCAGTCGTGTCCGACTTTTCGTGACCCCATGGACTGCAGCCTACCAGGCTCCTCCATCCATGGGATTTTCTAGGCAAAAAGCCTGCATTGGCAGGTGGATTCTTTACCACTAGTGCCACCTGGGAAGCCCTCCTATGCTATATACCTGAAACTAACACAATAATATAAATCAACTATAATTCAATTTTTAAAAATCTAACAAGAAAAAATAAAAATTTTCCAAGGGAATAGTCACCTGGGAGCAATCTTCTGCATTTGGGAAAAATCACTTAAGTGAACTCTGTTCATGATATGTGAACATATTAACACAAGGTCTGATAAAAGATGACTTTCATAAAATTTTCTGGTCTTAAAACTAATGCTTAGTGTTTCTTACCTATGTCAAGTACAGAATCTTCATGCTTTCCTGGAGAAACAAAACTCTTATTCCATATGGTCAATTCTACATGTTGAAGTAGTTGGGTCGCCTGTTTTGCAATGTAGTTTTTGCTTCCATTGTTCCTCAGAATTTCCTTTCAAAGAAATAAAACTAATTAGGTAGATGGTTATTGAAACTTTGAAAAGCAGGAATATACATAAGTGTGGTTGAGTGAGCCAGCCTCTTGATGAGAGTGAAAAAGCTGGCTTAAAACTCAACATTAAAAAAAACTAACATCATGTCCTCAGGTCCCATCACTTCGTGGCAAACAGAAGGGCAAGTGACAGATTTCCTCTTCTTGTGTTCTAAAATCACTGCTTATGGTCACTGCAGCCATGAAATTAGAAGATGATTGCATCTTGGCAGGAAAGCTATGACAAACCTAGGCAGTAGGTTAAAAAGCAAAGACATCATTTTGCTGACAAATGTCCATATAGTCAAGACTATGTATGGGCTTTCCAGTAGTCATGCACAGATGTGAAAGCTGGACCATAAAGAAGGCATAGCACCAAAGAGTTGATACTTTCCAACTGTGTTACTGGAGAAGATTCTTGAGAGTCTTTTGGACAGCAAGGAGATCAAACCAGTCAATCTTAAAGGAACTCAACCCTGAATATTCATCAGAAGACCACCTGATGCAAAGAGCCAACTCATTGGAAAAGACTCTGATCTGGGAAAGATTGAAGGCAAAAGAAGAAGGGGCAACAGAGGATGAGATAGTTAGGTAACATCACTGACTCAACAAACATGAATTTGAGAAAACTCCAGGAGTTAGTGAAGGACAGGAGAGTCTGGCATGCTGCAGTCCATGGAGTTGCAAAGAGTCAGACATGACTTGGCGACTGAACAATAACAACAACAAAAGTCATAGAGAGCCATGGTAGTATTTGAGCAGGAGAAACGTATGGTCAGACTGATTGTTTTTCAAACCTAGGCTACACCTTACTTACCCAAATGTCCCCTGATGCTTGTGTCTTATTACTGGCATCTTCTGAGAAAGAAAAGTAACAGTCAAATGAAATATGGGAAATAACACACTCTAACATAGATCTTTCTTCCAATCACATTCAAGTTGAGTGTTTCCTTCTGCACTCAAATACTATCCTAATTTCATTCTAAGAATTCCCAAATCTCTTCTAAGGTAGAATTTTCAAAGGGAATTAGGATGGGGTTTCTCATTTAAAAATTCAGTCAGTAGTGTTCATGGAGCATTTACTAAGAGGGAGGCTAAATCTTATAGGTGAATAGAGACAGCTGCCATGATCTTTCACTGTTGATGGGAATGTGAATTGATATAGCCACTATGGAGAACAGTATGGGAGGTTCTTTAAAAAGCTAAAAATAGAATTACCATATGACCCAGCAATCCCACCCTTGAGCACAGATCCTAAGAAAACCATAATTCAAAAAGACACAAGTACCCCAATGTTCACTGCAGCTGTATTTATAATAGCTAGAACATGGAAGCAACCTAGATGTCCATCGACAGATGAATGGATAAAAAAGTTGTGGTACATATACACAGTGGAATATTACTCGGCCATAAAAAGGAATGCCTTTGAGTCAGTTCTATGACGTGGATGAACCTAGAACCTATTATACAGACTGAAGTGAGTCAGAAAGAGAAAGATATTATCGTATTCTAATGCATATATACAGAATCTAGAAAAATGGTACTAAAGAATTTATTTACAGGGCAACAATGGAGAAACAGACAAAGAGAACAGATATGGGGAATGAGGAGGAGAGGGCAAGATGTATAGGAAGAGTAACATGGAAACTTACATTACCATATGTAAAATAGATAGCCAATAGGAATTTACTGTATGGCTCAGGAAACTCAAACAGGGGCTCTGTATCAACCTAGAGGAGTAGGGTGGGGAGGGAGACAGGAGGGAGGTTCAAAAGGGAGGGGATATATGTATACCTATGGCTGATTCATGCTGAGATTTGACAGAAAACAACACAATTCTGTAAAGCAATTATCCTTCAATTAAAACAAAATAAATTTTTAAAAAACCTAAAAAAAAAAACTGCTGAAAATCAAAGACAAAGAGAAAAAAAGATTATATTCAAATGAAAACCAATTAGACTGATAGCTAACCTCTCATCAGAAACAATGGAATCTAGAAAACAGTAATTTCTTTAAAGTGAACAAAAATAACTAAGAATTAAGATAAAATACATTTTAAGATGAAATATAAAATTTAAGTATTAAATAATAATAAATAAGTAGAAGAAACAAAACAAACCAACAGAAAGAATGAAATTGGGTCATTGGTAGAGACATGGGTGGACCTAGAGTCTGTCATACAGAGTAAAGTAAGTCAGAAAGAGAAAAACAAATACTGTATATTAACACATTTATGTGGAATCTAGAAAAACTTATGGATGAATCTGTTTGCAGGGCAGAAATAGAGAACAGACATGTGAGCACTGAAGGGGTAGAGGGAAAGATGTACTGGGACACTGGGACTGACCTAAATACACTACCATGTGTAAAACTGATAGCCGGTGGGAACCTGCAGTATTGTGCAGGGAGCTCAGCTCAGTGCTCTACGATAACCTGGATGGGTGGAATGGAGGGCAATGGGAGGACGCAGATATGTGTATACACAGAGCTAAGTCACTTCATTGTGGAGCAGATACTAACACACCATTGTAAAGCAACTATACTCCAGGTTTTTAAAAACAGAGACAAAATATGTTCCCTTGTGGAGTTTGCAGCCTATGGCAAAGTTGCCAAGCAAATAATTGAGTGATTATAAGAGTCCAGCATATTAATACATAGGATGAGACGCCTTGGCAATATACAGAAAAAGACCATGTTTAGGGTGTGGGAAACCATTCCCAAAGAAACAGGTGTTAATTGAGATAATAACAATCAGTTGTTGTCTACCTAGCATCATATTTTAAGTGACACTGACCACCTGATGTGAAATGCTAACTCATTGGAAAAGACCCTTATGCTGGGAAAGATTGAAGGCAGGAGGAGAAGGGGATGACAGAGGAGGAGATGGTTGGATGGCATCACCAACTCGATGGACATAAGTTTGAGCAAACTCAGGGATATAGTGAGGGACAGGGAAGTCTGGTGTGCTTCAGTCCATGGGGTTGCAAAGAGTCGGACATGACTGAACGACAACAACAAAGGCATCTACTTGGAGATGGTGACTGTTGCCATGGGCTTGAGTGAAATCTCCCAGGAAATGATTACCAAGGACAACAATGGATTGAAGGGTGAGGACCAGGACAGATCTCTACCCCGTTACCCTAGCCTGAAATTAGTGCAACTCTCAAGGGATCTTCTCCTGCCTCCTTTTTCATGGTGGAGTATTTGATTACTGGAGTATTTGGAGATTCTTACCATAACATTCTGCATAATTAATTGTAAATATACCAGCCACCCAGTTGAAGACAGGATAATGTGGGACACAGCTGCAGTAGTAATTTCCAATTCCATTTCTGCAATATGCTTTCTTCTTGCACTTTGCCAGCCCTCTCGCACACTCATCAATATCTGTGAATCAAGAGAAAATATCATTAGAAAATATCACTTTTTAGTCTCATAAAACCATATTGTTTTCCCTTGCCCATGAGATCTCTACTACCCAACATCACTTATAAATGTACCCAGAACATCTCTCCTTGGTTAAGATGATTCAATATAGAGATGACAATTCTCCTGAAGTTACTTTATAAAGCCAAAGTAATTTCTAGGATGCGCTGAGGAGTGAAATGAAGTTCAGAAGGCCTTCTCTGATGTCCCATCAAAAGGATCAAGATCACAGAAGACAAGGAAGGATTAAGAATCTGTCACAGATTAGATGAGGCAGGACTGAGATGACTAAATGCAATGTGAGACCTTGAAATGGCTCTTAGAACAGAAAAAAAAAGGGGGGTGGATTTTAGGAGAACTGGTAAAACTTGTATAAAGTCTCTAGTCTAGTATATGTTATTGTACCATTACTCATCCTCTGATTTTGCTCACTGTATGATGGTTGTCATACGATTGGCTGACCTTAGAGAACTGAGTAAAAGCTCTACAGAATTCATTGCACGTTTTGCAGTTTTTCTTTAAGTCTCAAACTGTTTTAAAATACAACATCTAAAAAATACATCCAATATTATATGATTCCAAGATAGAATGTAGAATGGTGGGTACCAGGGGATAGGGGGAGAGAAGAGGGAAGTTAGTGTTTAACGGGGAAAGAGTTTCAGTTCTGCAAGATGAAAAACGTTCTGGAGATGAAAGGCAGAGATGGTTGCACAACAGTGTGACTGTACTAAATAACAGTGAAGTAGTTAACAAAGTAGTCAGTGAATAACAGTGAATAACAGTAACTGATTAAAATGGTAAATTGCATTATACATATTTTACTATAATTGAAAAAAACAATTTAAATAAATAAATACATTATCATATGATTCCACTTATAGGAGGGCCCTAAAGGAGTCAACAAAGGTCGGTCTAGTAAGGCTATGGTTTTTCCAGTAGTCATGTATGGATGTGAGAGTTGGACTGTCAAGAAAGCTGAGCGCTGAAGAATTGATGCTTTTGAACTGTGCTGTTGGAGAAGACTCTTCAGAGTCCCTTGGACTTCAAGGAGATCCAACCAGTCCATTCTAAAGGAGATGAGTCCTGGGTGTTCTTTGGAAGGAATGATGCTAAAGCTGAAACTCCAGTACTTTGGCCACCTCATGTGAAGAGTTGACTCATTGGAAAAGCCTCTGATGCTGGGAGGGATTGGGGGCAGGAAGAGAAGGGGAAGACAGAGAATGAGATGGCTGGATGGGATCACTGACTCGATGGACATGAGTCTAGGTGAACTCCGGGAGCTGGTGATGGACAGGGAGGCCTGGCGTGCTGCGATTCATGGGGTTGCAAAGGGTCAGACGCGACTGAGCCACTGAACTGAACTGAACTGAAAGGAGTCAAATTAACAGAGATAGAAAGTAGGATGGTGGCTGCCAAGGGCTGGGGGAGGAGTAGGAATGGGAATTTAGCATTTAATGGGTACAAAGTTTCCATTAGAGATGATGAAAAAGTTCTGTGGTTGGATGGTAGAGACAGTTGCACAACAATATGAAGGTATTAAAAACCACTGAAAGATACATCTGGCTTCCCAAGTGGCTCAGTGGTAAAGAATCTGCCTGCCTATGCAGAAGACAGGAGACGTGGGTTTGATCCTTGGATCAGGAAGATCCCCTGGTGGAAGAAATGGCAACACACTCTAATACTCTTGCCTGGGAAATCCCATGAACAGAAGAGCCTGGTGGGCTACAGTCCATGGGGTCTCAAAGAGTTGGACACAACTGAGCCACATGGTAAATTGTAATTTATACATTTGCCACAGTAAAATGAAGTTAAAAAGGAATAAATACATCTTAAATAGTCTACTATTTTCTGTTTCACCTAATGAATTGACATGACAACGCCATCAAACAGTTAACCAGTTCCAGCAATTAGGATTCAGGAGTGGTATTGCCCTTGGCATTTAGATTGACCTTTAGAATTTGTAGCAGTGAAAAAGAGATTTGTCCAGAGCTGATGAGAGTAGTGAAAAGTGAAACTGAAAAGCTAAGTTGGGACCACACCACGAAAGATGCTGAGTGATGAGAGAGTCTATTCATTTGTTCCTTTGGGGAACACTTATTTGTTGGGCATCTGCCATGTGATATTGTTCTTTTTCCTATGTATTGAGTGATAAACAAAAGAAATTCTCCCTGCCCTTGTGGAATCCTCAGAACACACCCCTCCAAAAAAAAAAAAAAAAAAACAACAATCACCAGTGCTTGAGACTTTAAGAGTCCAGGGTCCTGAGAACTCCACTTTTCTCTGAGGAAAAACCAAGCCAATATCAGGGCTCACTAAGCCAGCATTGGGATGCATGTGAAAAGAAGGCAAGGGCTGGGGGCTTCTATGGGGATATTGAGGCAGTCCTGATATTTTCCACTTTGTAATATCATTGTACCATTGCAGTACCAGCACCACTAGGTGACACAGTATCTGAATCTAGGAAGGTTGCCCCTGGTCCCTTTCAAATGCCAAGATGAATGCGGACTTCTTCTTTACCTTCACATTTCTGAGCGGACCTCAACCTTGGAGACACAGACTCAAATCCATCTTCGCAAACGCAGGTGCCATTGAGGCAGTTAGCATTTTCTGGGCACGGAGGACAGGAAACTGCAAGGAACATAGAATCCATTCATTCGCTTGTTCATTCATTTCATTTAAGAAATATTCAGTGAGCACCTATGATGTACCAGATGCCGCAGTCGCAAGAACCTCCTCTTGGGAATAGCTTATTGGCATCCTTTTGGAAGCCATCCTACTGCTGAACATAGATGCTCACCATGCCCCACCCATTCCCCACCTCTGCCACCAATACCAATTTTGCTCGTCAGTAGAACTTCCAGATTTCAGCACCTATGTTTCCTTACTGAGGGCTCTCTCTGGCCACTAGCATCCTTTTTGCACGGCACATGCTGGTTTTCAAGGTCTTCTTCCCCAAGGACTAGTTTCCTCAAACAGTGATGGACTGACTGAGCCAGTGGATTAAAAATAAACCAGCTTCTCATTCCAGATATGAATCAGCTAACCAGAATAATTAACAACAACAAAAAAACCTGCAACAATAAAGCTCTTTTTGGCTACATGTATTGGGGGCTGGTGGTGCCAGAGAAGACTCTTGAGAGTCCCTGGGACAGCAAGGAGATCAAACCAGTCGATCCTAAAGGAAATCCACCCTGAATATTAACTGGAAGAACTGATGCTGAAGCTGAAGCTCCAATCCATTGGCCACCTGATGTGAAGAGCTGAGTCGTTAGAAAAGATCCTGATGCTGGGAAAGATTGAGGGCAGGAGGAGAAGGTGTTGAGAGAGGATGAGATGGTTATATGGCATCAGTGACTCAATGCACATGAGTTTGAGCAACTTCCGGGAGATGGTGAAGGACAGGAAAAACTGGTGTGCTACAGTCCATGGGGTTGCAAAGAGTCAGACATGATTTAGTGACTGAAAAACAACAACTGAAGGCTGGAAAAAAGGAAACACGAGGAGGATAACCAACAAGAGAATAGTGTAGAAAAGTGAGGTTCATGTATGCAACTACAAAAACAAACCAAGGTGTCTTTTTTCTCATTGAAGTATGAAGTATTTGCAATGATAGTGAAGGACAAAGAAGCCTGGTGTGCTGCGGTCCATAGGATCACAAAGAGTAGGATATGACTGAGCAACTGAACAGTAGCAACACACTCACCTCCAGCCTCCTTTGCTTCCAATCCTAACAGAGCCAGGAGGACACTGAGACCTAGAAGAATAAGGGCAGAGATAAAGTGGATGGGAGATGTCCTGAGGCTCTGCTTGGCTGAAGCCTGAGTCAGTCGGGGGGCTTTGTCTCCTCTTGTCAAGTCATACTTGTGCTAGCTTCACTGTAGATTCTTCTAGATTGGCTATAAACACTAATGTCACAGTACTGATTACAGCTATCAGAGACTCTACACCCAAGTCCAGTGTGTGTGGGGGACAATGAGAGTTTCCACAGCAATAAGCAATCCTCTGACACCAGCTGGGTATCCTATAATTAAACTCAGTTCTTTTTTCCTCTCCCCACCCCCCCCCCCACTCTTTTTTAGATTTTTTTTCACATATAGATCATTACAAGAGTATTGAGAAGAGTTTCTTGTGCTATAAAATAGGTCCTTGTGCTATGCTAAGTTGCTTCAGTTGTGCCCAACTCTTTGCAACCCTATGGATCCACCATGGTTGCACCATGGCTTCTCTGTCCATGGGATTCTCCAGGCAAGAATACTGGAGTGGGTTGCCATGCCCTCCTCCAAAGATCTTCCCCACCCAGGGATCAAACCCACATCTCCTATGTCTCCTGCATTGGAAGGTGGATTCTTTACCTTTAATGCTACCTGGGAAGCCTAAAATAGGTCCTTATTAGTTATCTATTTTTTATTTTTGTAATGCAGCATGGCACGTGGGATCTTAAGTTCTCCAACCAAAGATCAGACCTGTGATCCCTGCAGTGGAAGTGCAGAGCCCTAACCACTGAAATAGGGAATTCCTATTTTATATAGAGTAGTGTGTACATGTCAATCCCAACCTCCGAATTTGTCCCTCTCAACTCAGTTCTGGCACTAACTCCCCAGAAAGAGTATCAGCTATCCCAGGTTAAGGGCTCAGTCCGAAAGACTTCAGATGCCCATCACAATTCCAAGTTGTCCCCTGGGCTTCTGGCCAACTGGCTATGGATTGGATATTCCAATGACTCCGTCTTTGGGTTCAATTAATTTGCTAGAGCAGCTCACAGAACTCAGGGAAACCATTTACTTACTGGATTACCAGTTTATTGTAGAAGGAGATTGAGCGTCCCAGGTGGCACTAGTGGTAAAGAACCTGCCTGCCAATGCAGGAGACATAAGAGACGTGGGTTTCCCTGGGTTGGAAAGATTCTTGAAAGAGCAAGGAAACCCACTCCAGTATTCTTGCCTGGAGAATCCCATGGACAGAAGAGTCTAGTGGGTTATGGTCCATGGGGTCACAATCGGACATGACTGAAATGACTTGGCATGCACACACATAGAATATATCTCAGAAAGAGCCAAATGGAAGACATACACTGGGCAAGGTATGAGGAAGGGAGTGGGGATTCCATGCCCTCTTGGCACCACTTTCCTCAAATCTCCATGTGTTCACCAACCCAGAAGCTCTCGGAATCCCATCATTTTGGGGCTTTTATAGACACTTCATTGGGCATCCCAGGTGGCTCAGTGGTCAAGAATCTACCTGCCAATGCGCGGGACATAGGGTCGATCTCTGGTCTGGGAAGATCCCACATGCCATGGGGCAACTAAGCCAGTGCGTCACAACTGCTGAAGCCCGTGCACCCTAGAGCCAGTACCCTACAACAAGAGAAGCCCCCGCAATGAGAAGCCTGTGCACCATAATTAGAAAGTAGTCTGCAAGCAGTAACGAAGATCCAACACAGCTAAAAACAAAAAACCCTCAAGCCTCTGCATTTTCCTTGTGAATGCTTTTTTGACACATAAAGAAGTATGACCATAGGGCAGAGGTCAGCCAACTATGGCCTTGGGCCAAATGCAGACCTCCGCCTGGTTTTGTGCAGCCCATGAGCTAAGAATTGTTTTTGCTGCTGCTGCTAAATTGCTTCAGTCATGTCCAATTCTGTGAGACCCCATAGACAGCAGCCCACCAGGCTCCCCCGTCCCTGGGATTCTCCAGGCAAGAATACTGGAGTGGGTTGCCATTTCCTTCTCCAATGCATGAAAGTGAAAAGTGAAAGTGAAGTCACTCAGTCGTGTCCAGACTCCTAGTGACCCCATGGACTGCAGCCTACCAGGCTCCTCCGTCCATGGGATTTTCCAAGCAAGAGTACTGGAGTGGGTTGCCAAGTTTTTAGTGGTTTTTAAATGTTTTTTTTTTTAATCAAGGAGAATATAGTGCATGCATGGAATGTGAAAATTACCTGAAATTCACATTCCTATGTCTATAAATCAAGCTTTATTGGAACACAGCAGTGCCCATCAGTTCACAAAAGGTTGGTGGCTGCTTTTATTTATTTATTTACTTTTTTTGTGGGTGGGGGAGTTTTCCAGTGCAGTGTTGTGAAAACCCCACTAGACAAATTCCAAAAGATCTGTCCCACTCTGTGGCTGCTTTTATACAGCAACAAGTAGAGTTGAGGCATTAAGACAGGGATCAAAATGGCCCACAAAGCTGAGAATAGTGATTACTTGGATCTTTACAGAAAGAAAAAATATGTTCACTTCTGTCATAAAGTAATGGCCATCATGTGCTTGCCTCTAAGAACTGCTTACACACTGCATAGCCTTAAACTGTGCTTGATTCCTCCAATGGTATTTTTTATTATCTTGAAGTCCCTAAAGCTCAGAGCAGACAGGTGGGTAGGTTCCAGTTACTACAATATAGTAAGCAATGGTCCTCCAAGTTTGGACCCGCACAGTGGTCAGTCAGCATGTTAGATGCTTGCCATGTCCCCTAAGCCTACCCAGGAAGGGGTTGCACAGTAAGCAGATAACTTACTATATCCTTCTGTAAAAGGATGTTTTTCTGCATCCCATGAAGGCATCAAGAAGCAAGGGAGGGGAACTGGTCCAGATTCTTTGCCCTTCTAAGGCACATTACATACTGAAAGGATACCCAGGACTGGAGTGCCAGTTACCCACAGTGCTAACCCCTCACTGCCACTCTTCTCTCTTCCCTCTTTGTCTTCCCTTCCCAAAGGATCCTAAAGCCTTCCTGGGATTCCTTCCCAAACTGTTTGTGCTCGGTTGCTTCAGTTGTGTCCGGCTCTTTGGGACACTATGGACTGTAGCCCACCAGGATCCTCTGTCCATGAGATTCTTCAGGCAAGAATACTGGAGTGGTTGCCATGCCCTTCTCCAGGGGATCTTCCCCACCGAGGGATCGAACCCAGATCTCTTATGTCTCCTGCATTGGCAGGTGTGTTCTTTACCACTAGCACCATCTGGGAAGCCTAAATTAATTAAACCCAAGTTTTTGTCTCAGTTCTGCTTTGGAGGAGAGCAACTAAGAGACTCCGTATCAGAGTTTGGAATAGAACACACACACACAGGAATTTCTGGAGAAAGTGCCAAATTCTGGAAAGCAACCATAGCTGGGGTATCCAGGGTACTGGAGGGTGGGGAAAATTCTTTGTTCTACTCACCAGGGAGTAGCAACAGGCACCTGCTTCCCATAGCAGCCGAGGTTCCAGGAATGACAACCATAGAAGCACTCCCAAGCAGGATGTGACAAGGGTTCCTGGGATAAATAAGCCTCATGAGGATTTATTTTGGATGGTCACAAAATTTAGAAGGCAGGTGGTTGATGTTTATCAAAACCCTTTCATTTCTACCTGTCATTTGACTCAACAACTCCAATTCTGGGAAATAAGCAAGGTTCTGCAAGGATGATTATAGCATAATGGCTCCTTGGAGCAAGGTTAGTAGTAGCAGTAGTCGTCGCTCAGTACTGTTCGACTTTTTGCCGCCCTATGGACTGTAGCCCTCCAGGCTCCTCTGTCCATGGGATTCTCCAGGCAAGAACACTGGAGTGGGTTGCCATGCCTTCCTTCAGGAGATCTTCCCAACCCAGGGGTCAAACCTGCATTTCTTAAGTCTCTTGCACTAGCAGGGAGATTCTTTACCGCTAATGCCACTTGGGAAGCCCAAACCACCTTGTCACCTAGGTCTAAACTTGGAATATAAATAAATGAGGCCACTTGGGGATCTGGAGGGAAAGATTAGAACTCTGGAGATCTGGAGACCATGGACTTTACATCAAGACATTCTGTATGTTGACATCTGCCAGGAGTTATACTTTGTTACTTCCTGATCCTTTCCCTTCTCTCAACATTCATTTCCTTTTTTATTTATATTTCTCTTCCCTTCCAAAAGCCTACTGTAAGATAAACTATAGAAACTCTCAACGTAGAGAAATCCAGTCTAGTTAGTCGTTATTCTTTTTTTTTTAAGACTTTTTTGAAACCAGTTTAACTGAAGTGAATATCTTGTGTGAAAAGGGTGATAATATTTTTCAGAAGAGCTGAGACCTCTAGTGATGGTGATTTCTTTTTTTTTTTTTAACCACTTTACTGAGGGATGGTCATCATGTAAAAAGCATGCAAAAGTACATATTTTATGTATACAACTTGATAAGTTTAGAATAAATATATACATATGAAACTATCACTACCATTAAGGACATAAACATATCCATCATATCTGAAAATATCCTCCTGCCCTCTTTATGATTTGAGTGTGTGTGTGTGTGTGAATAAAACTTAACATAAGATCTACCTTTTTAGAAAATTTTAAGTATACAACACAGTATCATTAGCTATAGACACTAAGCTGTATATACATTACTGGAATTTTTCATCTTGTGTAACTAAAACTTTATACCCTATGAATTTCCCCTCCCATCTTCCTCCCTCCCCAATCGCTGGAAAACATCAGTCTATGCTTCTATGCATTTGACTACCGTAGTTTCTACATCTAAGTGAGATCATATTGTATTTGTTCTTTGGGTCTGATTTATTTCACAGATCTAGCAACATTGATTTACAGAGTATTTTGTTTGTTTGTTTTTAAACAAGACCCATTATAAAAAATACATTTTACTTCACAGAGATAGAGAGAAAAATGAATCAAGTTTCACAAAGAGTATTTGCTTCAGACTCTGTTCATTGAAACTTTTTATTTTAGTTCTCCTTAAGCCCCTCAACACACAATTCATGATTTCTTTTGAGTATTTGAAAACATTTTAGTATGTCCTATACATACTAAACTGAAATGGGAAAATAAATATGAAACAATGTTTCTAGGGCATCTTTCAAGAGATAAAGCATGACAGAAACCAATACAATGTTGTAAAGCAATTATTCTCCAATTAAAAATAAATAAATTTTAAAATAAATATAAATTAAAAAATAAAGGAACAGGACATATAACGAGCTATCCTTTAAAATCTTTCCAGAGCCAGTGTATTTTTTTAAGACTCAAGATCACAAACAAAGCATTTTGTATTTTCAGTGGAAAAAACACAAAACCAGTTCCTCCTTACCCAGAAAATGAAAATCCTCACTGGTCACCCAGTCTGGCAGCTTCTTCAAGCTAACAACAACCAAAACAGGAAGTTCATCTCTTCTTATCTTGAACTTTAGTTTCTCAAGGAGTCTTGAGGCTGTATGAGATGACTGCAGGCATTGGTAGTGAGATGGTAACGTTCAAAAAGGGTAAGGCCCCCCAAATGGAGGAAATAGGCTGCAAGAGTCAGACATTTTTAATTTCTCTTAAGCAGCAGAAATGCAAAAAGGCAAAAATGGTTGTCTGAGGAGGCCTTACAAATAGCTGAGAAAAGAAGAGAAGCTAAAGGCAAAGGAGAAAGGAAAGATATACGCATTTGAGTGAAGAGTTCCAAAGAATAGCAAGGAGAGGTAAGAAAACCTCCCTCAGTGATCAGTGCAAAGAAATAGAGGAAAATAATATAATGGGAAAGACTAGAGATCTCTTCAAGAAAATTAGAGATAGCAAGGGAACATTTCATGCAAAGATGGGCACAATAAAGGACAGAAATGGTATAGACCTAACAGAAGCAGAAGATATTAAGAGGAGATGGCAATAATACACAAAAGAATGATACAAAAAAGATTTTCATGACCCAGATAACCACAATGGTGTGATCACTCACCTAGAGCCAGACATCCTAGAATGCGAAGTCAAGTGGGCCTTATGAAGCATCACTGTGGACAAAGCTAGTGGAGGTGATGGAATTCCAGTTGAGCTGTTTCAAATCCTAAAAGATGATGCTGTGAAAGTGCTGCACTCAATATGCCAGCAAATCTGGAAAACTCAGCAGTGGTCACAGGACTGGAAAAGGTCAGTTTTCATTCCAATCCCAAAGAAAGGCAATGCCAAAGAATGTTCAACTACCACACAATTGCACTTATCTCACACACTAGCAAACTAATGCTCAAAATTCTTCAAGCCAGGCTCCAACAGTACATGAACTATGAATTTCCAGATGTTCAAGCTGGATTTAGAAAAGGCAGACAAACCAGAGATCAAATTGCCAACATCTGTTGGATCATCAAAAAAGCAAGAGCATACCAGAAAAACATCTACTTCTGCTTTATTGATTATGCCAAAGCCTTTGACTGTGTAGATCACAACAAACTGTGATCACAAAATTCTTCAAGAGATGGAAATACCAGACCACCTAACCTGCCTCTTGAGAAAAACTGGACTTGGAACAACAGACTGGTTCCAAATTGGGAAAGGAGTACATCAAGGCTGTATATTGTCACCCTGCTTATTTAACTTCTATGCAGAGTACATCAAGCAAAATGATAGGCTGGATGAAGCACAAGCTGGAATCAAGATTGCAGGAGAAATATCAGTAACCTCAGATACACAGATGACACTATCCTGATGGCAGAAAGTGAAGAAGAACTAGAGAGCATCTTGATCAAAGTGAAAGAGGAGAATGAAAAAGCTGGTTTAAAAATTAACATTCAAAAAATGAAGATCATGGCATCTGGTCCCATCACTTCATGGCATATAGATGGGGAAACAATGGAAACAGTGACAGACTTTATTTTCTTGGTCTCCAAAATCGCTGCAGATGGTGACTACAGCCATGAAATTAAAAGACACTTGCTCCTTGGAAGAAAATCTATGACAGACCTCAGTTCAGTTCAGTTCAGTGGCTCAGTCGTGTCCGACTCTTTGCGACCCCATGAATCGCAGCACGCCAGGCCTCCCTGTCCATCACCAACTCCCGGACTTCACCCAGACTCACATCCATCGAGTCAGTGATCCCATCCAGCCATCTCATCCTCTGTCATCCCCTTCTCCTCCTGCCCCCAATCCCTCCCACCATCAGAGTCTTTTCCAATGAGTCAACTCTTCACGTGAGGTGGCCAAAGTACTGGAGTTTCAGCTTTAGCATCATTCCTTCCAAAGAAATCCCAGGGCTGATCTCCTTCAGAATGGACTGGTTGGATCTCCTTGCAGTCCAAGGGACTCTCAAGAGTCTTCTCCAACACCACAGTTCAAAAGCATCAATTCTTCGGCGCTCAGCCTTCTTCACACTCCAACTCTCACATCTGTACATGACCACAGGAAAAACCATAGCCTTGACTAGATGGACGTTTGTTGGCGAAGTAATGTCTCTGCTTTTGAATATGCTATCTAGGTTGGTCATAATTTTCCTTCCAAGGAGTAAGCGTCTTTTAATTTCATGGCTGCAGTCACCATCTGCAGTGATTTTGGAGCCCAAAAAAATAAAATCTGACACTGTTTCCACTGTTTCCCCATCTATTTCCCATGAAGTGATGGGACCGGATGCCATGATCTTCATTTTCTGAATGTTGAGCTTTAAGCCAACTTTTTCACTCTCCGCTTTCACTTTCTTCAAGAGGCTTTTTAGTTCCTCTTCACTTTCTGCCATAAGGGTGGTGTCATCTGCATATCTGAGGTTATTGATATTTCTCCCGGCAATCTTGATTCCAGCTTGTGCTTCTTCCAGTCCAGCGTTTCTCATGATGTACTCTGCATATAAGTTAAATAAGCAGGGTGACAGACCTAGACAACATATTAAAAAGTAGAGACATTACTTTGCTGACAAAGGTCCATCTAGTCAAACCTCTGGCTTTTCCAGTAGTCATGTATGGATGTGAGAGTTGGACTATAAAGAAAGCTGAGCACTGAAGAATGGATGCTTTTGACCTGTGGTGTTGGACAAAACTCTTGAGAGTCCCTTGAACTGCAAGGAGATCAAACCAGTCCATCCTAAAGGTAATCAGTCCTGAATATTCACTGGAAGGACTGATGCTAAAGCTGAAACTCCAATACTTTGGCCAGCTGATGTGAAGAACTGACTCCTTGGAAAAGACCCTGATGCTGGGAAAGATTGAAGGCAGAGGAGAAGGGGACAACAGAGGGTGAGCTAGTTGGATGGCACCACCGACTTGATGGGCATGAGTTTGAGCAAGCTCCAGGAGTTGGTGATGGACAGGGAGGCCTGGCATGCTGCAGGCTATTTGGTCTCAAAGAGTCCGACACGACTGAGTGACTGAACTGAATTGAACTAAGCAGCAGGAGGACAAGTATCAGATTTTTTTCCCTTCTCTATACAAAATTGAAAGGAGGTTTCTTTTAAAATTCTGTGTTGCCATAACAACACCTGGTTACACCTAAACTTAACTTTTCTCAAACCTTGATCTAACCTATGCATTTTTCTTATGGAAATGTTTTCCTTAAGCTATGTTAATGAACTACCTATTTACCTTAGACTCTCTTTCTTCAAGTTGGTTCTGCCGAAGACTCAGAACCGACTTGACAAATCAGTATGTTTTACTCAACAAACCAGTATGTTTTACTCATGTAAATGTTCTCTTAAGCTCTATTAATGAGACTATGTATTTGCTTGGAAATCTGCCTTTCTTCAAGATTCATATTAATAGTTTTATTACCCGAGATGACTCACCTTGTGCCAATATTATCACAGAATGCATGTTGTGTATGAAGGGCCTGGTGACACTCTCTGAGTTATGAGACATTTCCTTTCTCTAATTAGCAGCCTGCTAGTAGGTATATAGCTCCCTGCTAAAGACTAGCAGGGGGGCACTCATTCTGCCCCATTCTGATGTCTATGTCAGAAGCTTTCTCTATCTCTTTTATACTTTAATAAAACTTTATTACACAAAAGCTCCAAGTGATCAAGCCTTGTCCTGGCCCTGGATTGAATTTCTTTCCTCCGGAGGCCAAGAATCCCAGCGTTTTTCATGGCTCCATAACAACCTTTCAGTAGGAGCACTTGCATGATGGGTCTATTACTTCTCATTGCGTAAGGGTCCATTAGTTCTCTTTTCATCCACGTAATTTAAATAGTACATCACCAGGATGGACCATACTTCAGAAAATGAATTTGGAAACAATGATGGTGGCCAAGGGGGAAAACCAGGTCATGGCGAGTGGCCCCAATCTCCATCTATGCCAAGAAAATAGATGCAACTTTGAGAAGGCTTCTTTAATGAGAGGATTGAAGTCCAGGGTGTGGAAGAGTGTGATAAACTTTATGTTACCCAGTTCCCTGTTATCCTTTCATTTCTCAGCTTACCACTTCTGCAAAGTGAGTACCCATAACTCTGGTCTTAGAGATAGGGTCACCCAGTATGTTATTGTTGCTGTTTAGTCACTAGGTTGTGTCCAACTTTTTTGTGACACCGTGGACTGTAGCCCACCAGGCTCCTCTGTCCATAGGATTCTCCAGGCATGAATACTGGAGTGAGTTGCCATTTCTCCTCCGGGGCATCTTCCTGACCCAGGAATCAAACCTATGGCTCCTGCTGCATGTCCTGCATCGTGGGTGGATTCTTCTACCGTTGAGCCACTGGGGAAGCCCCATCACCCAATGTAATTAAATTCAACCACTTGACTAGTAAAATTCATGACTGGTCCCATTAATATGGTGTCCTGAAATTGTCTTCTCATTCATATTTAAAGAGTCTTGGTATGATCCACCACAAATATTGCAAATATCTCCTAGTTTGACAAGTTCAAATATACATTTAGTGATTGATGTCTTGCCTTGGTTTTATTATAGTTGTGAAACATATCCCTGTTGACCTTGAAAATAAAACAGCCTAATTAATGTCACATTGTAAATGCTTCAATAAAAAAATTTTTTTAATAAAGAAAAAAATAAAACAGCCAGTTATTTTAGCAGAAAAATGAGTTTATTTGAAAGTAGCAGAGAATTGCAATACAGGACAAGCATGCTATCGCAAAAACTATATGTAAGTCCAGAGAAACAAAGGAGAGGAACTGCTTTTTAGAGGGGAACTAAAACCGCTTTTTAGAGGGGAACTAAAACTGCTTTTTTGGAGAAGGCAATGGCACCCCACTCCAGCACTCTTGCCTGGAAAATCCCATGGACGGAAGAGCCTGGTGGGCCACAGTCCATGGGGTCACTAAGAGTCGGACACGACTGAGCAACTTCACTTTCACTTTTCACTTTCATGCATTGGAGAAGGAAATGGCAACCCACTCCAGTGTTCTTGCCTGGAGAATCCCAGGGACGGGGGAGCCTGGTGGGCTGCCGTCTATGGGGTCGCATAGAGTTGGACACTACTGAAGCGACTAAGCAGCAGCAGAAAACTGCTTTTTAGAGGGGAAAAGCAGTTGGGAAGGATTATTGTAAACAAAGGATCCATTGGAGGAATCTGGGAGTTGAAAGTGTAGTGGCTTATCATTGGCTGACCTGTGACAATCTCTCATTGGCTGGGCTGTCACCAAGCAAGAAGAAAAACCTTCCTCCCTTCCACTGGCTAATAAAGCAGTAGTCTTCCTGTTGAAAATGCAAAGTACCTCTCTTTCTGTTTGAGGTCTGCAAATGGCAGTGACTGGTAAGGCATGACAGCGCCCCTTTCTGGTTTTCCCAACTCCATTTTAAATACGGTTTGCTTTATTCAGCTTCACATCCTTGCAATGAGTATCTTTCAGTTTCCCATTTCTTGTTATAAATTATTTAGAGGCAATGCAGTAAAATATTCAAATAATACCTAGATATGGCTGCATAGGTAGGCTGGCAGTCAACCCCTCTGGTAGTATTCAAAATATTTGCTTCATGTGATACTCAAAAAATGTTTCTTTTGAAATAATGCAGCCTTGTAAATCAACCATACTTCAATAAAAGTTTTAAAAATTACAGTTATTAAAACATGGAAAAAAGTTTATTTTGCATGGCAACTTAAAGAACATTTAGATCTATCTTTGTCAGCTGAGGTGAAGTGAAAAGTGTATAAATATTAAAGTGAAATGCCTGAATCCAAGAGAAGTCCATGAAATTCTGAGCATTCCGTGTGCTAGAAGATCAGTCTGCAAGTGAGAGATTATTTGCATGAATAGATGCAAGAATTACCCATCTTTGTGTGTAGTCCACCCATGCTGGCTCTACACTTGGCCATGTAACTGACTTTGGCCAGTGGGATAGCAAGTTCACAGGATACAAACAGAGATTTAGAAAATGTTCACATATTGGGGCTTTCCCTCTCCTGGTGCACTTGAAACCCTAAGATCACCATGTAAATGAGCCCAAGTTAACCTGCTAGAGAATGAGAGGCCATGTGGAAGAGAAACAAGGCTGTCTAGCCAATAATTCTTCACCCTGATTGCCAACCTGCCAGATGTAGGAGTGGGCTGTTTGATCATCCAGCAAACAGCTGACCCACCAACTGACCAAAAATGCATGAAAGAACCAGCCAAGACCAGCCAGGTAGACTAGACCAGAAGAAATCACTTGCCAACCCACAAAATCATATACAGAATAATACAGTTGTTATTTTAAGCAAATGAAATTTGGGGACTGTTTGCTGCACAGCCAAGTCTAACTGATACACTTCACAAAGTGGACTGGAAGGAGTTCTTTCCACACATGTTGCCAGGCATCATACCATGTGACTTCACCTCCCATCCTTTAGGATTGGACCATGGTTTGGTCCGTGGGCATCAATAACCTATGATGTATCCCAAGCAGAGAAGTCTATCTTAGAGCAGTTCTCTCTATTGGATGTTGATTGATCAATCTATCCAAGTTGTGTCTCTCTTGGAGAGTTTGAATCCAAAGCCCGCTAGAGAGGGATTCAGGCAGACAATGCAGTGTCCCATAAATCAAGGAACAAATTGAAAAAGAACAAAAGCAGAGATCATCAGACAGGAGAATCTGCTGATGACCTCCTTCTTTAATCTCATCCTTCCTTGGTCAAGCAAGCCTGTCACACATCACAGGATTCCCGTTCTTTCCTTCACCAACCAAGGGAGCAAATGTTCCATCTAAGGAACAGTTCAATAGGGTATGGCCAACCTCTCAAGCTTTAATAAACATGAGACCATTCAGTTTGAATGATTGTGGAAGAATCTGCTCTCCATCCTACCATCCTTTTAGATGCTGCTTTGTGTACTTGGAGCTGTCCTGTATGGATCATATAATCAGGCTCTTCTTGTGCTCTCTCTTCCAGTTGGGTTTGGAAGAGAAAGAAACAGACAAATGTCAGTGGAAGCCACTTGAAAAACTCCGACAAAGGGTCATAGAGTCAAAGCTATGGTTTTTCCAGTAGTCATGTACAGATATGAGAGTTGGACCCTAAAGAAGGCTAGGTACCAAAGAATTGATGCTTTCTAATTGCAGTGCTGGAAAAGATTCTTGAAGTCCCTGGGACAGCAAGATCAAACTCATCAATCCTAAAGGAAATCAACTCTGAATATTCATTGGAAGGACTGATGCTGAAGCTGAAGCTCCAATCCTTTGGCCACCTGATGTGAAGAGTCAACTCATTGGAAAAGACCCTGATGCTGGGAAAGATTGAAGGCAGGAGGAGGAGGGGGTGACAGAGGATGAGATGGTTACATGGCATCACCGACTCGATGGACATGAGTTTGAGCAAACTCCAGGAGATAGTGAAGGATAGGGAAGCTTGGTGTGCTACAGTCCATGGGGTCACAAAGAGTCAGACACGACTGAGGGACTGAACAACAACAAAGCCAACTAAAGGAGGGAAGAAGGATTTTAAAGAGAGTTGGGGATATTTATTTTCCCAACTCCTTATTCCTGGCAGGGACTGCACATCTGAACAGTGGTTGGATTCTTCTGTCACAGGCTAAAGCCCTTTCCAGTTTGCTATACTTGCCACGTCCAGATGCTCCCTTAAGCCAAGAAGTTATAAGAACCCCACCTCCCCCACTGCTATTATACTTCCAGGGTGCCCCACTCTCCTTTGTTTCTTTTAAACCTGTTGTGGTATTGTGGGTTTTTAAAAATCATTTAATTAATTAATTTCTTTTCTGTTTTTGGCTGCACTTGATCCTTGTTGCTATGCACAAGCTTTCTCTAGTTGCAGTGTGCAGGCTTCTCATTGACGTGGCTTCTCTTATCGCAGAGCACAGGCTCTAGAGCACAGGCTCAGTAGTTGTGGTACACGGGGTTAATTTCCCCATGGCATGTGAAATCTTCCCAGACCAGGGATAAAACCCATGTCCCCTGCATTGGCAGGAGGATTCTTAACCACTGGATCACCAGGGAAGTCTGATATTGTGTTTTAAAATAAGAAATGTGTATTTGGTCTTCATCCTATTTCTGGCACAGAGCTTCTAAAAACCTTGGAACTTCCTGAGTGATGAGAGCAATGGGAACATCTTTTATTACAATATCTTGTCATTGACTCCTGAAACCACTTTACAGCCATAGATGTGAATATTATTGTTATTGTTCAGTCACTCAGTCGAGTTTGACTCTTTGTGACCCCATGGACTGTAGCACACCAAGCTTCCCTATCCTTCACTATCTCCTGGAGTTTGCTCAAACTCATGCCCATCGAGTCGGTGATGCCATCTAACCTTCTCATCCTCTGTCACCCCCTCCTCCTCCTGCCTTCAGTCTTTCCCAGCATCCGGGTCTTTTCCAATGAGTTGACTCTTTACATCAGGTGGCCAAAGGATTGGAGCTTCAGCTTCAGCATCAGTCTTTCCAATGAATATTCAGAGTTGGTTTACTTTAGGATTGACTGCTTTGATCTCCTTGCTGTTCAAGGGGCTCTCAAGAGTCTTCCACACCACAGGTCAAAAGCATCAATTCTTCAGTGCTCAGCTTTCTTTATGGTCCAACTCTCACATCCGTACATGACTACTGGAAAAACCATAGCTTTGACTAGATGGACCTTTGTTGGCAAAGTAATGTCTCTGCTTTTTAATATGCTGTCTAGAGGTGAATATGAATTATTCATAACAAGCCCCTTTCCACCACAACTGCATTTATGTTAATGAGGTGACTTTGGGAAAGTACCTAATGGTTGGGGCTGGTTGCCAGTGGAACCAACCACATAATGAAAGTCCCATCCTCCTGATTTCCAGGGAGGGGAAAGGGGCTCGAGGTCAAAGCAGTCACCAATGGCAATAATTTAATCAGTCATTCCTATGTAATGCCCCGTGCTCATGCTCAGTTGTGTCTGACTCTTTGCCACCCCATTGGACTGTGGTTCAACAAGCTCTTCTGTCCTTGGAATTTCCCAGGCAAGAATACTGGAGTGGGTTGCCATTTCCTCCTCCAGGAGATCTTCGTGACCCAGGAGTTGAACCCGTGTCTCCTGTGTCTCCTGCATTGCAGGCAGGTTTTTTACCTGCTGAGCCATCAGGGAATCCTGTGTAATGAGCCTCTATAAAAACTCAAAAGGTTGGGATTTAGAGAGCTTCTGGGTTGGCTAACACATGGAGATTTGGGAAGAGGGAAGAGAAATAATGTGTGCTTTCCTAGTACCTTGTCCTATGCATCTCTTCCACTTGACAAATCTTGAGTTATACCTTTGATAATAAACCAGTAATCTAGTAAGTAAAATGTTTTCTGAATTTTGTGAGCCATTCTAGCAAACTCATGGAACTCATGGAGGGGGTCATGGGAATCTCTGATCTATAATCTGTTGGACAGAAGCACAGGTGACAACCTGGACTTGTGTTGGCATCTGAAATTGGGAGTTGCGGGGAGTGGGGGCAGTCTTGTGGGACCAAGTCCTGAACTTATAATGCTACCTCTGGGTAGACAGTATCACAGTTGAGTTGAATTGTTGGACTTTCAGCTGGTGTCAGAGAATGGTTTTGTGAAAACCACACACATCGGTACTAGGTTCAGAACTGCTTTTATCTGCCCACACTATTAAGTCTCTTCATTACATCTTCACTAAGTCTCTGTTTAATTCACTTGACTGGTCCAGCTGCTTCTCACCATGTCATTAACTAATACACACCCTGGCACTCTAGCATATCTAGCATTCTACCAAGAAGCTAAACTTCTCTCTCTTTTTTTAAAGATAGTCTTTTAAAAATCTTATGTATTTATTTTGGGCTGTGCTGGGTCTGTGTTGCTGACTTTCTCTAGTTATGGCAAGTAGGGGTTATTCTCCAGTTGCAGTACGTAGGCTTCTCATCATGGGGGCTTCTTTTGTTGTGGAGTATGGGCTCTGGAACCTGGGCTCAGTAGTTGTGGCACATGGGCTTAGTTATCCCAAGCCATGTGGGACCTTAGTTCCTGGACCAGGGATCCAACCTGAGTCCCCCTGCATGGGCAGGCAGATTCTTAGCCACTGGACTACCAGGGAAGTCCTGAAGCTAAACCTTTCTTAGCCACTGTCATGGAAGAGGAAGATATATTTCAAGAGAATAAGGAAACATTCTCCTTTGACCAACACATGAACTTAAAGCACAAAACATAAATGCCACTTCCTCTATTGCCCATCATCTACAAAAAAGTGTTTCTCACCGAACAACACACACTTTGAAATGGTGGGTTTTGGTGTGGGAATTGGTTGAAAATATGATGAAGGTGTCTCATCCTGCAAGACACAAGAATAAAGTAAAGCCCAGTGTCTATGCCCTATTAGAATGGCAGCTTAGATTTGATGCCAAATGGTCCTGGTTAGTGACTTATACAAATATTTTTTTTTTGCCTGGCTCACTGGGCATGAACTGAACCTTGATTGTAGAGTATACCATCACTTCTGTTTCAAACAAACTCTTTGTACCAAGTGGGCTTGGAACCTCTTAGTTCTTCAGTCACAAAATCATGTCTGACTCTTTGCGACCCCATGGACTGCAGCACACCAGGCTCCACTGTCTTCCACTGTCTCCCAGAGTTTGCACAAGTTCATGTTGGCTATCCAACCATCTCATCCTCCATCACCCTTTTCTCCTCCCGCCTTCAATCTTTCCCAGCATCAGGGTCTTTTCCAATGAGTTGGCTCTTCCCATCAGGTGGCCAAAGTATTGGAGCTTCAGCTTCAGCACCAGCCCTTCCAATGAATAGTCAGGGTTGATCCCTTTAGGATTGACTGGTTTGTTTTCCTTGCTGTCCAAGGGACTGTCAAAAGTCTTCTCCAACCCCACAGTTCAAAAGCACCAATTCTTCAGTGCTTAGCCTTCTTGATGGTCCAACTCTCACATCTATGCATGACTACTGGAAAAACCATAGCTGTGACTATATGGTCCTTTGTCGGCAAAGTGATGTCTTTGCTTTTTAATATGCTCTCTAAGTTTGTCATTGCTTTCCTTTCAAGGAGCCAGCACCTTTTAATTTTAAGCTTGGGACAGAAGATGGTTAAAATCATGGTACCATGTGGTTGCACACTTTGACTCTTTGATAAGACACTGAATTATATACACTATAAAATGAGTTAAATGGTAAATTTTACATTATGTGACTTTGATCTCTTAAAAAATTAAGACTAAATTAATTTCTGGCCCCATACAGATTGAAACAGGGAATCTGGTTGACCTGTTTGGATTTTGGCAAAATTATATCCTTTATCCATGAATTTTGATGGGTGTTATTTTTCATAAATTCCAAAAACATTGGCTTTTGTTTTCTGTGGTATTTGTGTAGTTATTTGGGATTCCCTTGTAGGTCAGCTGGTAAAGAATTCGCCTGCAATGCAGGGGACCCAAGTTTGATTCCTGGGTCATGAAGATCCACTGAAGAAGGAATAGGCAACCCACTCCAGTATTCTTGGGCTTCCCAGGTGGCTCAGCTGGTAAAGAATCCACCTGCAATATGGGAGACCTGGGTTTGATCCCTGGGTTGGGAAGATCCCCTGGAGAAGGGAAAGGCTACCCACTCCAGTATTCTGCCCTGGAGAATTCCATGGACTGTATAGTCCATGGGGTTGCAAAGAGTCGGACAAGACTGAGCAACTTTCATTTTCTTTGTGTAGTTATTACAACATGCAAAATGCTAGTGGGGAGAACAAATTATTGTAGTTTGTGTCCTTAAAAATGTGTATATTAATTCCAAAAATTGCATAACTGAAGCCTTCTACATCTTTTTGACTGCACCTCATGGCTTGTGGGATCTTAATTCCCCCTCCAGGGATAAAACCCAGGCAGGCCCACAGCAGTGGAAGCGCTGAGTCCTAACTTCTGCACCACCAGGCAATTCCTTTCTACATTTTCTTTTTAAAGACATTTAGAAATTGCATGTCAAGCTACTGAGAAAATATCAGAACAGACGAGGAGTAAGAAATTGTAATTGAAAAGACTCGGTATACCAGATCATGGAGCTCTGATCTCCATTCAAGGGACAGAAACCCTTGCACGGTGATCTGTAAGGAAGGAGCTAAGAAAACAAATACCCTGACCTCACTCTCCTCCATTTTTATGATATTCTGTTGGTGTTTCCCATTGGCCAAAACCAACTGAAAGCCAGAGGCCAAGAAAGTCCACAGTTATACTCCAGATGTGTTGTCATTCCAGGCAGACCACTGAATGGCTTTGGAGGGTCAACAGACAACATCCAGCCCACTTAGATATTCATTCACATATTTATTGGGTCTCCTTCGCCATTAGAAAGTAGGTTCTATGGAAAAAAAGGCAATGTACTTCTTGCTTATTATCATATCTAGAGAGTAGATACTTAGTAAATATTTACAGAATGAATAAATGACACTGCAAATTTCTAAAATCTTAATTTTTTTTTTGGCCACACTGCACTGCATGGGTGAGATCTTAGTTCCCCTACCAGGGATCCAACCTCATTCCCTGCAATGGAAGCTTGGAGTCATAATCACTAGACCACCAGGGAAGTTTCCTATTTTTTTTTAAAACTGAACTATATATGTCCATTGACCTAGATGAATGGATAAAGAAGTTGTGGTACATATATACAATGGAATATCACTCAACCATAACAAGGAATGCATTTCAGTCTGTTTTAATGAGGTGGATGAACCTAAAGACTATTACACAGAGTAAAGTAGGTCAGGAAGTGAAAAACAAATAGCATATATTAATGTATATATATGGAATCTGGAAGAAAGTACTGATGAACCCATTTACAAAGAAATGGAAATGCAGACATAGAGGACGGACTTAAGGACACAGCAGGGGGAGGAGAGGTCAGGAGAAATTGAGAAAGTAGCATTGACATATATATACTCTCACATGTAACATAGATCACTAATGGGAAGCTGCTGTGTAACACAGGGAGCCCAGCCTTGCACTCTGTGATGACCTAGAGGGGCGGAAATGCGGGTGGGGTGCTCAAGAGAGAGGGGATATATATATATATATATATATATATATATATATATATATATATATAAAATTATGACTGATTTTCATTGATGTAAGGCAAAGACCACACAACACTGTTAAACAATTATCCTCCAACTAAAACAATACAATATAGTTGATTTACAGTGTTTCCTTAGTTTCAGAGGGCTTCCCTGGTGGCTGAGATGGTTAAGAATCTGCCTGAAATGCAGGAGACCCAGGTTTGATCCTGGATGGGAAGATTCCCTGGAGGAGGGCATGCCAGCCCACTCCAGTATTCTTGCCTGGAGAATCCCCATGGACAGAGGAGCCTGGTGGGCTACAGTCCGTAGGGTTGCAAAGAGTCAGACACGACTGAAGCGACTTAGCACGTGCACACATTAGTTTCAGATATACAGCAAAGTATGAAATTTTTAAACATCTCCAAGCCTCCTGTGTTTCCCCAGCTACCTAAAAGATTTTCTTGCCTTTTTTCCTGGCATATGGACTGAACCAGAAATGGAATTTCCATACTCCTGTATAATGATTATGATACACCCTTCTAAAGCTTCCAGAACACCTGCCTGAGTGAGCTGATAGATATGGAGGTTTGGAGAAGCTGCCACTGAAAGGACAAGAGAGAAGTCAGAAGGGTGGAGAGTATCAGTGTGTCCAAAAGGCCTCGGACACGGCTCAACTGAACTGAAAAGACCTATGTGGCTACATGGAGGCCCCTTAAGTTAAGGATAGGCTGGGAGATGGTGCTGCGGTGTTCATGAGTGTACGTAACTCTGTGCCTAAGTGCAGCAGCTCTGGAGCCCAGGAGACAGTGGCAGCCCCCACAATGGGTACAGAACTGCTTCTTACAGCCCAGGTCAACCTGCATCTCAGCGTTCTGTAGACTTGACCAGGCCGTGGGTTGAGATTGCTGTGCTGAGCAGGGAAAGATACCCTGGAGAGGCGTATGAAGGACTTTCAAGATCAAAGCAGAGAAAAGGATGGGAGAAACACGCCCTGCTCCTGCTGCTAAGTCGAGTCAGTCATGTCCGTCTCTGTGCGACCCCATAGACAGCAGCCCCTCACGCTCCTCTGTCCCTGGGATTCTCCAGGCAAGAATACTGGAGTGGGTTGCCATTGCCTTCTCTGGAAACACGCCCTGAGCAGATATCAAATAATACTTCAGCAACACCCACAAACTCCTGAGGAGGATTTTTTTTTTTCTGAGAACTAAGAAAGAGGAAGGAAGACAATCTGAGATCCTGTGGTTCAAACCTAGATATGGAAACTGAGCCAACCCATATTTGTAAGTAAGGCAGGTGAAGCTTGAGAGTTTCAAATTACATGAAAACTGGGGGTTTTTTTTATCATGTTGGGCATGATTCGTGAAGTAAGGTTTCAGAAGATGGAATATTGATTATAAAGAAGTGAGATGCATGTGTGCTAAGTCACTTCAGTCGTGTGCAATTCTTTGTGACCTTATGGACTGTAGCTCGCCAGGCTCTTCTGTCCATGGGATTCTCCAGGCAAGAATACTGGAGTGGGTTTCCGTTCCCTCCTCCAGGAGATCTTCCCGACCCAGGGATGGAACTCACGTCTCTTATGTCTCCTGCATTGGCAGGTAGTTTCCTTACCACTAGCGCCACCTAGGGCTAAAAATTGCAAATAGCATTGGATGCCGTACCTTATAGAACTGCAAAAGAGAAGACGTGCTCCCTCCCAAGAAAAGCATTAGAAATGTCTCCTTCTGCTGCTTTTCCTATTTTTTTAAAAGATGAAAACACTTTATCAAAAATGTATTTGGAAGTATAACAGCCCTGCAGTCTAAGCACATATTTAATATCTTGTATCAACCTTTAAGGGAGAAGGCAATGGCACCCCACTCCAGTACTCTTGCCTGGAAAATCCCAAGGATGGAGGAGCCTGGTAGGCTGCAGTCCATGGGATCGCTAAGAGTCGGACACGACTGAGCGACTTCACTTTCACTTTTCACTTTCATGCTTTGGAGAAGGAAATGGCAACCCACTCAAGTGTTCTTGCCTGGAGAATCCCAGGGACGGGGAGGGCTGCCATCTATGGGGTCACACAGAGTAGGACATGACTGAATCGACTTAGCAGCAGCAGCAGCAACCTTTAAAGTGGTAGTTGCTCAGTCATGTCTGAATCTTTGCGTGTCCAACTCTTTGAGTCCCCATGGACTATAGCCCGCCAGGCTCCTCTGTCCATGGAATTCTCCAGGCAAGAATACTGGAGTGGGTATCCATTCCCTTCTCCAGGGGGTCTTCCCAAGCCAGGAATCAAACCTAGGTCTCCTGCATTGGCAGGTGGATTCTTTACTGTCTGAGTCAAGTATAATCAAAGCTATGGTTTTTCCAGTAGTCATGGATGGATGTGGCTCAGACTGTAAAGCGTCTATCTGCAATGCAGGAGACCTGGGTTCGATCCCTGGGTTGGAAAGATCCCCTGGAGAAGGAAATGGCAGCCCACTCCAGAATTCTTGCCTGGAAAATCCCATAGACAGCGGAACCTGGTAGGTTACCGTCCATGGGGTCTCAAAGAGTCGGACACGACTGAGCGACTTCACTTTCACTTTCACTATGGATGGATGTGAGAGTTGGACCATAAAGAAGGTTGAGCGCCAAAGAATTGATGCTTTTGAACTATGGCTCTGGAAAAGACTCTTGAGAGCCCCTTGTACACAAGGAAATCAATCCAGTCAATCCTAAGGGAAATCAACATTGAATATTCATTGGAAGGACTGGTGCTGAAGCTACAGCTCCAGGACTTTGGCCAGCCATCTCATTGGGAAGGACCCTGACACTGGGAAAAATAGAGGGTAGGAGGAGAAGGAGGCGATGGAGGATGAGATGGCCGAACAGCATCATCAACTCAATGGACAAGAGTTTGAGCAAACTCTGGGAAATAGTGAAGGACAGGGAAGCCTAGAGTGCTGCAGTCCATGGGGTCACAGAGTCAGACATGACTGAGTGACTGAACAACAACAAAATAACCTATAATGGAAGATAATCTGAAAAAGAATATATATACATATGAATTAATTTGATGTATACCTGAAATTAACACATTTTAAAAACTTTTAATTTTGTATTGGGATATAGCCAGTTAACAATGTTCCGATGGTTTTAGGTGAATAGTGAAGGGACTCAGCCATACATATACAAGTATACATTCTCCCCCAAATTGTCCTCCCACCTAGGTGGCCACACAACATTGGGCAGAGTTTCATGTAACACATTTTAAATCAACTATACCTCAATTAAAAAAAAAAAGTTGCATTCTAGTCTCAATAAAGCCAAATGGAAAATGATACAGATGAACCTGTTTGCAGGGCAGGAATGAAGACGCCCTCGTAGAGAACAGGCTTGTGGGCACAGGGTGGGAAGGAGAGGGTGAGATGAATTGAGAGAGGAGCACTGACATATATACACTGCCACGTGTAAAATAGATAGCTAGGAAGAAGCTACTGTAGCACAGGGAGCTCAGCTCAGAGCTCTGTGATGATCTAGAAGGGTGGGATGGGGGGATGTGGGAGGGTGGCTCAAGAGGGAGGCGATATACATCGAGCTGATTCACAATGTTGTACAGCAGAAATCAACACAACATTGTAAAGTTATACTCCAATTAAAAATAAATAAATAAGATCATTTAAAAAGTCAAATGGTATGGTAAACAATCTCTAAGATCTTTTAGAAAGGGAAAGGTTTATCAGAATGTCTGAGAAGTTTGGAACATCATTTGAAATAAACATCTTTTTAGTGCCGTTCAGAATCTCATTAGAATGAGCTCTAAACACATATCCAAATGCTCATACAAGTTCTTCTGTTTGCTGGTCATGAGGATGGGCAGAGTCGTTATTACTGTTGGTGTGTCTCCCTGACCCCCTTTTTGGGTCAGTTGTCTGCCCCCTTCTGAAAATGCTCAGTCGTGTCTGACTCTTTGAGATCCCATGGACAGTAGCCTGCCAGGCTCCTCTGTCCGTGGATTCTCCAGGCAAGGATACTGGAGTGGGTTGCCATTCCCTTCTCCAGGGGATTTCCCAACCAGGGATCAAACCCGTGTCTTCAGCATTGCAGGCATTCCCGTTCTAGCTATAGGATTCGTTGCCGTCTGAGCCACCAGCCCTGCAATGCTCTGTTGGAAATTGGTCTCCATGAAGCAGGAGCTGCTAAACATCTTCCCATCACAGCGTGGGCCGCACACAGCCAGTAACTGACTGACAGAGATTTTTTTTTAATGGCTGTTTCCCTTGTGTCAAAATGGGATGAGGCTGAGATACAATTCATGGATCAGGCTAAAAGTAAGTTCCAGTCGAGACTGTAAACTTGCCTGGCTCCTTCTATTCCTCATCCTGTTTCTTTCACTTTTTCTCTCTTTTCAGAGCATTCTGTCAATAAATCATGAGCACCAAAATCACCCCTCCCACGTTCCGCTTTTAGGGAACCTGACTTAAGTCACCTGTTGTTATTTTAGAAATAGTAGTGTTCAGTGGAAAACAGTGTGGAGCTTCCTTAAAAAAACAACTAGAAACAGAGTGATCATATGATCCAGCAATCCTACTTCCAGATATATATCTGGGAAAGATGAAAAGTCTAATTTGAAAATGTACATGTACCCTAATGTTCATAGCAGCGCTGTTTACAAAATAGCCAAGACATGGAAACAATCTAAATGTCCATGGACAGAGAAATGGATAAAGAAGATGTGGTAAGTATATCCAGTGGAATATTACTTGGCCATTAAAAAGAATGAAATAATGCCATTTGCAGCAACATGGATGGACCTAGAAATTGCGATACTAAGTGAAGTAAGTCAGACAGAGAAGGAGAAATATCATATGACATCCCTTATATATGGAATCTAAAAAGAAATGATACAAATTAACTTACGTTCAAAACAAAAAGAAACTCACAGACTTAGAGAATGAACTTATGGTTACCAGGGGGAAGTATGTGATGGACATGTACACACTGCTATATGTAAAATGGATAACCAAAAGGGACCTACTGTATAGCACAGAGAACTCTGCTCAGTGTTATGTGGCAGCCTGGACGGGAGGGGAGTTTGGGGGAGAATGGATACATGTATGTGTGTGGCTGAGTCCCTTTGCTGTCCACCTGAAACTATCACAACATTGTTTGTTAATTGGCTATACCCCAGTACCAGGGGAAAAAAAGTTTAAAAAAGAGCTGGAGGGTTCTTGGTTGAAAAGCAAGCCAGCCAGTCAGAAAACAAATCATTTATTAAGGGCTACTCTGTGTGTGAAGCATGTGATAGAAGCTGGAGAGGCACGCTTAAAGCCACACATCAGTGGACTTGGGACAAATCAAAGTGGTAGCCAGAAGTTCTTGGTCCTGCCATCTCACTGCGATCTGTTATCTCCATAAAACTCTGAAAAGTCAGAGTTGCAGAACATGGAAGATAAAATGGTAAGCTGGAACAGAAGCTCTTCTTTTCTCACCAGGGCAGGAAGCCATGGGAAGACCACCCCACCCAATCATCCATAATCCAAATTTCCCAGAGAGTTCTAGGGCTGGCGAGATACTGCATTTCCACATTAAGCTGAGAAGAGATTTCAGAGAAGGCTTCTGCAGGCACCTGCTTTCCTGAGATGTTGTTCCACTGTATATTTGAAAGCAAGAAGAGACTTCAACCCTGTGAGAGAAATCAGGATCAGAATCAATGGCAGGATTAGTACAATTTGAATTCAGGGATCATATATATGTGGGCACAGGTCTTACAAATACAGGCAGAGATAAATATGGCAACAAAAACTAGAAGGATAAACATTAAAATGTTAGCAATGATTACCTCCAGGCACTGTTGACAAACTCAAAAGCTATTCTCAGCCTCTTGACTATTGATATTCCCATACTAGAAGCTAGAAAGCAGAATACTTGTTTTGTCAAATTCCTCTGTAACTCTAAGTGTTCATGTGATACTGTTCTGACCAATTAGGTGAAAGGGAAATTCACTAAGGGGCTTCTGGAAAAGCTTTTGTTTCTTCTTAAAGAGAGAGGGTTGAAAGGTGAGTTTGCCACTCTGTCCCATCATTCTTCTTCCTGCCTTGAACATGGTCATGATTACTGGAGCTATGGCAGCCACCTTGCAACCATGAAAATAATTGATGAAAAGTCAGTATGTTATTGGTGAGATGGAAAACTAGGAAGAGCTTAGATCCTTAGCAATCTTACTAAGCAACCGAACCAATACCAGCAACGCCTAACTCTGAGCTTCTATTCTTGCAATAAAAAGAACTTCCTATTTATTTAAGCCACTGGATCTTAGTTACTTGTTCTTGGAATACATCAGAGGGGGAAAATTAATAAGACATTCTGGTAGGAGATGGAAGACCACAAAAGATAAATGCAATAAATAAGGGAATTGTAGAAAGTAGATTGTTAGAAAGTACTGAAAAGAAAATCAAGAAAAGGGGGTGGGAGAAGCATGAATACCTGGATGGATGAATAGGAAGCTGCACAAAATAGAGTTACCAGAGGAAATTCTATTGAAAAGAAATGACTGGAACAAAGATTTGAAGGAAGTGAGGGAGTTATCTATGTGGGTGTCAGGACAAAAACATTCAAGGCATTCAAGAACATTCAGTTCAAGGCTCCAAAGGAGGAAGTGAGCCTGGCATGTCTGAAGAATCTTGAGCAGACCAGTGTGGGTGGAGCAAAGTAAAATGAGGGGTCTATTAATAGATGACAAGGACAGGAAGGAAAAGAGAGTCAGATCAGATAAGGCCATGTGGGCCACAAGGAGGACTTTGGCTTTGACTCTGAATAAGGTGGGAGCCATGGAGTGTTGTAGGTAGCTGTTGCTGCTGCTAAGTCACTTCAGTCGTGTCCGACTCTGTGTGACCCCATAGACGTCAACCCACCAGGCTCTCCTGCCCCTGGGATTCTCCAGGCAAGAACACTGGAGTGGGTTGCCATTTCCTTCTCCAATGCATGAAAGCAAAAAGTGAAAGTGAAGTCGCTCAGTCGTTTCCGACTCTTAGCAACCCCATGGACTGCAGCCTACCAGGCTCCTCCGTCCATGGGATTTTCCAGGCAAGAGTACTGGAGTGGGGTGCCGTTGTGGGTAGAGAAGGGAAGATATCTGACTTGGGTGTTCACAAGTACCCTCCAGTTGCTGCAAGGAGAACAGACCAAAGATAAGGCAGGGGAAAGATTAGAGAGGCAGCAAGGTAGACCTCTTTTGAGTTTATTTCCATCATCCTGGATAGAGACAATAGGACTTGGACCACAGTAGAAGGAATGAAGGGAAAGAGAAGCAACCAGATTCGAGATCTATTTTGAGGAAGAATCAACAGGCTTTGCTGACGGAGCAGAGATGAGGGAAGGGGAGAGGAAAGGCAGGGTCAAGCAGAGTCCACGTTAATTTCACAACTTCACTCTTGAACAATAGAAAAATAGAGGGCCCTCTGTGGAAATGAGAGGTGGGGGAACCTGCTGATGTAACATATTCCAAATGAGATGCTCATGTGGGACAGGTTGCCTCTGAAACATCTATTGGATATCTAAGTAGGCACTTGGTAGGTGGTAGGTTATATGAGTATAGAACTCAGGAGACAAGGCTGGACTGCATGTTATTTAAATTTTGGGGGTCGTTGCTAATAGATGGTGGTACAGCCATGAAACTGAATGAGATCCATTGTGCAGAAGACAATGTGCACTTCAATGGATAATGATGTGTTGTCAGGGGATACCTTCTCTGGGTTATCTGGCCCTGATCTGTAGCGGAACTACTTTACAATTTTATCCATTTGAAGCAACTGACAGTGATGGGAAATAATTTCACGGAAAAAATAATTTTGTCTCTACTTGTGCATTCATGTCGATAATTGAGATTATATATGTATTATAATTAATACACTAGTACACAAACACATTTGTGAATTTTATGTGTTATGTAATATAAATGATTCTATTCTAAATATGTATATTATATGTACATTTATATATTAAATAATATGAATAATTATATATAATGTCTATATATTTAACATTTTATGTACAATTTGTATATAATATAAACTTATATTTATATAGTACATAATTTGAAATGTATATATTATGCAATATGAATAATTACATATACAAAGTCTGTATATACAATTATATGTATAATTTATATATTACATATAAAATTTTTATATACTATATGTATTTATCAGAGAAGGAAATGGCAACCCACTCCAGTACTCTTGCCTGGAAGCTCTATATATTTGTACTTATATGTATATGTATACTTATATGTATATTTATACTTATATATATTTATATTTATTAATATATAGTTGGGCTTCCCTGGTGGCTCAGTGGTAAAGAATCCTCATGCCAATAAAGGAGACATGGGTTCAATCCCTGGGTTGCGAAGATCCCCTGGAGCAGAATATGGCAACCTACTCCAGTATTCCTACCTGGGAAATCCCATGGACAGAGGAGCCTGGCAGACTATAGTCCATGGAGTCACAAAGAGTGGGACATGTCTTAGCGACTAAACAACAATAACAAATATAAAATTTATATATTATAATATGAATAATTAGATATAATGTTTGTTTATTTACAATTATGTGTATAATTATGATATATAATTATGTTATATTATATATACTACATTTATTTACCAATGAGGAAACCAGGCAGATGTTATACCTGGTTCAAAAGACAACACAAAGAGCATACATATGCATAAATTAAAAGTATAGTAATATTATGTATTATGTATACATTGTGAACATTGTATACATTATATGAGTGCTATGCATTATGTATACATTATATGTTATATGTATGATGTAATACACAGACATGTCTGTTCTTTGCATTCTCTTGTGAGCTAGTTACAACATCTGCTCATTCTTTCAATGATTAATAAGCAGAATAAAATCCTTAATATATGCTTATTTCATATCCATGAGTCATGATTTTATCTTTTTTAGTTTGCACAGCTACTGAAATGCAGAGATGGGATTTAAACCCAGGCAGCCTAGCTCCCCAATCCCCACCTTTAAATACCACAGTTTATCAAATGAGTTAGTACACATGAACGTCAAAGCTATGGTTTTTCCAGTAGTCATGTACAGATACAAGAGTTGGACCATAAAGAAGGCTGAGCACCAAAAAATTGACGCTTTTGAACTGTGCTGGTGGTGATTTAGTTTCTCAGTCGTATCTGACTCTTGCAACCATATGGACTGCCACCAGGCTCCTCTGTCCATGGAACCCTCGAGGCAAAAACACCGGAGTGGGTTGCCATTTCCTTCTCTGCCTTTGACCTGTAGTGCTGGAGAAAACCTTAAGAGTCCCTTGGACAGCAAGGAGATCAAACCAGTTAATCCTAAAGGAAACCAACCCTGACTATTCATTGGAAGGACTGATGCTGAAGCTGAAGCACCAATACTTTGGCCAGCTGATGGGAAGAGTCGACTCACCGGAAAAGACCCTGATGCTAGGGAAGATTGAGGGCAGGAGGAGAAGGGGGCAACAGAAGATGAGATGGTTGGATGGTTACCACCAACTCAATGAACATGAGTTTGAGCAAACTCTGGGAGACAGTGAAGGACAGGAAAGTCTGGTGTGCTGCAGTCCATGGGGTCACAAAGAGTTGGACACAACTGAGCGATGAAACAACAAATGCTTAGCTTACAGCACATAACACTTGGTCTGACCAGAACATGCAGACAACACACAGTCTCACCGTTTTGGAAGTGGAGGGAACGGACGACAGTAAGATCCCTGAGGTCTGGGTCTCAGAGCTGGGTTTGGTCTTCCTGGTCATGCATCTTCTGTATTCTTCCCGTACCTGAAGGTGGATACACACCATGGGGAGATGAATCACGTTTAGATACAGGGGGAGTGTGTGTGGCAGGGGCAAGCTCCCTGGAAGGAGCAGGGCTGGGAGGGCAGCAGGTACGCACCTGGCGGCTGAGCACACAATGAATGAGAAAGATGAAGGCCCCCTGCAAGCTGTTGATGACGGTGAACAGATAAGCCATGATATTGGCCATGGGTCCAATTTGGAAAATGCCTAACACCCAGGAGCACCCCAAGATGAAGATCTGGGCAAAGGCTTTGAAGGTCAGCAACCTGGAGGGGAAGATATGCAGAGGATATAGTTCTGGCTGTCACCCTCATGGGCCACCACACTCCCAGGTATAGTCTGAGGCTGCCACCACGTGACCCATCACCTGGGTGAGAATCAATGTGGAACACAGGTTCCAAGCCTAGAGGTAGGGAAGTCAAATCCTACAGCCATTGAAAAGGCAATTGGCTTACAGGTACACATGGTCACAAAGATGTGTGGACACATGTGTTGAATGAAATATTGTCTATGGTAATAAAAGGCTAGACATAAAGCAACCAAGCCATGGAAGCAACCTAAATGGTCATCAGCAGATGGATGCATAAAGAAGATGTGGTATGTATAGACAATGGAATATTACATAGCCATAAAAAAGGATGAAATAATGTCATTTGCAGCAACATGGATGGACCTAGAGATGATCATACTAAGTAAATCAGACAGAGAAAGACAAATACCATATGATATCACTTATATGGGGAATTTGAAATATGGCACAAATGAAGCTATCTACAAAACAAACAGACTCACAGACACGGAGAACAGACTTGTGGTTACCAAGGAGGAGGGGGTATGGGGGAGGGGTGGAATGAGAGTCTGGAATTGGTGTGTGTGTTCAGTCACTCAGTGGGGTCTGACTCTTTGTGATCCCATGGACTGTAGCCTGCCAGGCTCCTCTGTCTATGGAATTCTCCAAGCAAGAATATTGGAGTGCTCTTCTCTGGGGGATCTTCCCAACCCAGGGATCAAATTCAGGTCTTCCACATTGCAGGTGGATTCTTTATCATCTGAGCCACCAGATCATTTAAATAAACTGTGTTCCATCCTTACACTGAAACACTATATCTTATAAAAAGGTATTGTCAATAGATTTTAGTATTGGAAACACTCGTTCCTCCTAGCAATGGTGCTAAGGCATGCTTCACATGCCTTCCTGATCTAGACACTGTGCTATATTCCATTTGGAGTGCGGGACCAGGCTTACAAAAGGTACTCAGTGAATATTTGGGGAAAGAAGGAAAGGAGACTAGAAGATGAGGGGAAAGGAAGGCTGGACTGTACCTGGTGTCTTTGAGTGTGGAGACTTCCGCATTGACACTAGAAAGCTTCTGCCTCAGGATGCATAGTGTCCAAGTCAGGAGGATGGAATTGACCTACAGAGCCAAGCAGAAGGGATGGAAAGACTGGATATACAAATGGATGATGGCCAGACCATTTATGAAAAGAGAACGTTGACCTATAGTCTGCAGTAACCACTCCAGGAAGCCAAACAATAACTCCTTCAGCAACTCAGCCCAGATGATCAGACCTTGACTGATAGTTGACAGCCTCCCTCATTTCTGCTCTGCTTCCAAATTAGGACCAAAAGGAAAAAGCCAGTATATAACCCTAACCAATCACCTAGGATGCCCTGCATTTAATCAGCCTACCTGTAGAGTCCTTGGGTCCACAGCCTCTGAGCAGGGCATACCTGAAGCCTTCCGTTTTTTCCTCTATAAAACTTTCCCACTCATCTGCCTGTTTTTGAGTCTCTGACAAAAGCAAGTGATTTGACAAATGAAAGTGGCTGACTCCCTTACCATGTGTGTTCGTTCTCAGTCGCTCAGTCGTGTCCGACTCTTTGCAACCCCATGGACTGTAGCCCGCCAGGCTTCTCTGTCCATGGGATTCTCCAGGCAAGAATACTGGAGTGGGTTGCCGTGCCCTCCTCCAGGGGATCTTCCCGACCCAGGGATTGAACCTGCTTTTCTTACATCTCCTGCATTGGGAGGCGGGTTCTTTACCACGCAGCGCACCTGGGAAGCCCTGGGTCTCTTTGATCCTCCTCCAAAACACACCAAACCAAGCAATCAACTTACCACTATAATTGTGCACACCGGCCCCAGGAAGCTCCAGATGAACCCCGTTTCTGTATTCAGCCAGCAGCTATAAAGAAAAACAGGAGTCAGTCATTGTATCAAAGTCCTAACCCTAAAATGACTCACACCCTGCCAGATATGCTTATGGAAGAGTATTGGAGGATGAGGTTGAAGTGAAAATTTTCACGATGACCAGGCCACATTTCAGTTTTCTTCTTTCAGACCTTCTTCTTTAGTGACCGTTTCTGAAATGTTCTCTTAACGCCTGGGATAGAGATCATTTCTCAGTTCATAACTTTTGTATTCCCTCTCTCCAAAACTCTCCATGGTACACATTGTCGTTCAATTCTCAGCTCGAATATCACCTCCTCTGAAAAGTCACACTGTGTCTGGTCCTTCCCTAGCAGAATTTGCTGAATTTTTTTTTTCATAACATCTATCAGTATCATAAATTATCTTGCTCAGTTGTTTGTTTAAATTATCTATCTTTCCCTACTAGACTATGAGCTGCAGGAGAACTTGTACTTTGAATTTTTTGTTTATCTCTGAATACCCAGCACTCAGTCCAAAGCCTGGCATGGATGAGGCATTCTGTAATTACTTCTTAATAGAAATGAAGTGAGAAATGGAGTGTTTCCTGCCATATCAGTAAACAAGGATGTCATAGCCATCAGCGATTCCAGCCCTCCAAAAGTGAATTTCTGAGCCTGGAGGGCAATCAGGAAAAACAATACCTGCTATCAGACAGCCATAAACCACTCCCCACGATGAGCACTGAGGACCTAGGTGTGGGGATGTGAAAAACCAGGATACTGGCCCCAGATAGCTGGGATGCAAATGTAAAGAATGATTTTAGTGAGCCCAGACTTTGTTAACAAAGGTCCATATAGTCAGTTATGGTTTTTTCAGTAGTCACGTATGGTCCAAGAGTTGGACCATAAAGAAGGCTGAGTGCTGAAGAATTAATGCTTTTGTACTGTGGTACTGGAGAGTGAGAGTCCCTTGGACAGCAAGGAGATCAAACCAGTCAATCCTAAAGGAAATTAATCCTGAATATTCATTGGAAGGACAGATGTTGAAGCTGAAGCACCAATACTTTGGCCACCTGATAAGAAGAGCTGACTCACTGGAAAAGACCCTGATGCTGGGAAAGATTGAGGGCAGGAGGAGAAGGGGGCAACAGAGGAGGAGATGGTTGGATGGCATCACTGACTCAATGGACATAAGTTTGAATAAATTCCAGGTAATAGTGAGGGACAGGGAAACCTGGCGTGCTGCAGTCCTTGGGGTCACAAAGAGCTGGACACGACTGAGCGACTGAACAACTGTAGCTACTATCTTCTCACACAGAACCTTTGATAAGCCTACCTCACTACCTGTGGCGGATTCATTTTGATATTTGGAAAAACTAATACAATTATGTAAAGTTTAAAAATAAAATAAAATTAAAAAAAATTAAGTCAAACCCCTAAAAAAATAAATAAATAAATAAAACAGACCATGGCAGAGTATTTTCTAAGCCATAAAAAGGGACGAATTTGGGTCAGTTGTAGTGAGGTGGATGTACCTAGAGCCTGTTATACAGAGCAAAGTAAATCAGAAAGAGAAAAACAAATATTGTGTATTAATGCATATACACGGAATCTAGAAAAATGGTACTGATGAAAGTATTTGCAGAGAAGGAATGAAAATGCAGATGTAGAGAACAGATTTGTGAACACAGTGGAGGAAGGAGAGGGTGGGACGAATTGAGAAAGTAGCATTGAGATACACACACTATCATGTGTGAAATAGATAGCTAGTGCATGCATGCCCAGTTGCTTCAGTCGTGTCTGACTCTTTGCAACCCTATGGACTGTAGTCTGCCAGGCTCCTATCGTCCATGGGGTTGTTAGTGAGAAGCCGCTGGGTAATACAGGGAGCCCAGCATGGTGCTCTGTGACAACCTAGAGAGACTGGGGTGGTAGAGGGGAGGGAGGCTCACAAGGGAGGGGACATATACATAATTATGATTGATTCACATTGTTGTATGGCAGAAACCAACACATTGTAAAGCAATTTTCCTCCAATTAAAAACTAAATGAAAAAAGAGAGACCAACAATAACATGTATAATGCTTTACACTGTACCAGACACCGTCTAAATATTTTGCAGATACTAACTCATTTAACACCCACAATAACACTATAATATAGGCATTGCCATCAGCTTGCATATAATAGATGAGGAAATGAGAGTATAGAGTTTAAGTAAGTTGCCCAAGACAGCATAGCTAGATAGTGGTGTAGCCAGGATCCAGACCCAAGCAAGTTGGCTCTAGAGTCCACGAACTGAAAACTTTGCAATCAAGTTTGCTGTTTCCATTGCCACTACCCACCGATAATATAATGCAAACAATGGCTTCCGGATTTGTGCAGTGCACAACCTGGGCTACTGCCCCTGGCAGCCCATAAAGTAAGAGCTCAATATATGGTAGCCATGACTACTGCTCCTGTTATTGTTCTTTTGTGTGTTCATTTAATTATCACCACGGAAAAATTAATAATAACAATAATTTTCAGGGAAAGAGAAGAATGTCACTTACCGATTATACATCCCATAACCCTGTGGTTGTAAGCCAGCAGAGACAGCCACCACCAGCCCCGGGAGCCCATAGCCAAAGGCGCAGAGATACAGCATCTTAATGTTTCGAGAACTGAAGTAATTCACCACTTTCAGGTTCCGGACCATAAGGAAGAGCATCACAGCCTCCACCAGCATCCAGAAGAAGCACGCAAGGAAAAGGTAGTGCAGAAAGCCTGCGATGAGGGCGCAGCCGATCTGCAGAAGAGAATCAGGCACCTTCAGTCTCCCTTACTCCAGGGAGTATATTCAGAGGAAGAAGGCAGAGAAGGGGCTCTTCTGTTGCTGTTGCTCTTGCTTTTGATAGGTAAGAAGTGGATTTATTTAGAGTGCGCATTATTTATTTAGAATGTGTATCTATACATTCCATATGGCTTCCCAAGTGGCTCAGTGGTAAAGAATCCTGACAATGCAGGAGATGCAGGACACGTGGGTTCGATCCCTGGGTTGGGAAGATCCCCTGGAGGAGGGCATGGCAACCCACTGTATTCTTGCCTTGAGAATCCCATGGACAGAGGAACCTGGTGGGCTACAGTCCATGGGGTCACAAAAAGTCAGACGTGACTGAGCATGCACACCACACACACCCCCCCCCACACACACACACACACATTCCATGACAGAATTCTGTCTATCTCAAAAGGCAAAAGCAGCTGTGGTTAGTTTTTATGGGCTGGGTAATTTCATAGGTTAACAAGTAGGAAGATTATTTCAACTATATATTTGGGGGAAGGAGCAGGGGTTTCCAGGAATTGGGCCACTGCCCACGTTTTGGTCTTTGATGGTGGGCCTGGGTGCCTATGGGTGGTCATGTAGCATCCTAATGTATTACAGTAGTGTATAATGAGGCTCAAGGTCTACCGCAAGTTGAATCTTCTGCCATCTTGGACCCGCTGCTGCTAAGTTGCTTCAGTCGGGTCCGACTCTGTGCGACCCCATAGATGGCAGCCCACCAGGCTCCTCCATCCCTGGGATTCTCCAGGCAAGAATACCAGAATGGGTTGCCATTTCCTTCTCTTGGACCAAGTTGGCTCTAATCAGTTCATATTGTATCCTCACCAGCTATATCCTTCTTTCAGGGTTGTGTCCTGCCTCCTTCCCTGATTCATGTTGATGTATGGCAGAAGCCAGCACAGAATTGTAAAGCAATTATCTTCCGATAAAATTAAAAAAAAAAACCATAATGTGGCTACTTTGACTGGACTTCCCCAAACACGGCCTCTTCATTCATTCCACAAATATTTATAGATATAGTCTTCACTACAGGTAGTTCCATCCCTTTAGTAGGGACACCAATCATTCTGGTTTCCCTAGAAATGAGTTTTCTCAGGATGTACAGCTTCCAGTGCTAAAACTGGGAGAATTTGAGAGAAAAACAGATAGATGACCACCCTACTTTAGGGGATGTTTGAAGATACAGGGGTGGGGGGAGGAGAAGGGACCCACAAACTACAGCCATGGACTGGTTGCAGGTTTTGTAACTAACATTTCATTGACACACAGCCTTCCCCATTTACGTATCCTCTATGGCTGCTTTCAGGCTTCCCTGGTGTCTCAGCGGGTAAAGAACCCGGGTGCCAGTGCCAGGAGATGGGTGAGGAGAGGTTCAGTCTCTGTGTCAGAAAGATCCCCTGGAGAAAGAAATGGCAACCCACTCCAGTATTCTTGCCCCATGGATAGAGGAGCCTGACGGGGTACAGTCCATGGGGTCACAAAGAGACACGACTGAGTGACTAAACAGCAACATGGCTGTTTTCATGCTAAAGTGGCGGAGTTGAGCAGTTGCCAACGGAGACCACGGCATCTGCAAAATTAAAAATATTTTTATCTGCTTCTTTACAGGAAAATTTTGTTCACCCTTGGTCCCATGATGACAGGTGGGGAGTGCTACTAGCCTTTGGTTCCCAAGGGGTCTAGGAAGTGAAACATCCCATAGTGAGAGGGTAGTTCTGCTTTAAGAATGATCTTCCCACCTGAAATGTCAGTAGTGCTTCCTTTGGAAATACCCCGAGAATCTACTGTTTTGGACACAGTTAATGGAGCTTAATTGGCCAAAAGTTCTTGTTCTCATGGGGCACACAATCTTGTGGAAGAGGTAGATACACAATGAGTAAAACAACAACCACAAAAATCAATATGGTTTCAAATATTAATAGGTGCTGGGAAAAGATGCAAAATAGAGTGTTTGAAAAGTAAAATTTCTCACCTATGGATGCAACTAGAGATGATCACACTAAGTGAAGTAAGTCAGAAAGAGAAAACAATTACCGTATGATATCATTTATATGTGGAATCTAAACTATGACACAAATGAACACATACATAGTGAACAGACTCACTGTCGCCAAGGTGGGGGGAGGGAGAAGGATGAACTGGGAGTTTGGGGTTGTTAGATGCAAATTATTAAATTTAGAATGGATAGACACAAGGTCCTACTGTACAGCACAGAGAACTATGCTGAACATCCGGTGATAAACCATAATAGAAAAGTATATTAAGAAAGAATGCACTTATGTATATAAATGAGTCACTTTGTTGTATAGCAGAGATTGCCACAACACTGTAAATCAACTATATTTCAGTTTTTAAACAAAGAATTTCTCAACTGTCGTATTACTAATATTTATAACACTGCTATTGCTGTGCTGTGTGCAGTCATGTCTGACTCTCTGTAACCCCAGAGGAGCCCACCAGGCTCCTCTGTCCATGGGATTCTCCAGGCAGGAATGGAATGGGTAACCATTTCTTCCTCCAGGGATCTTCCTGATCCAGGGATTGAACCCGGGTCTCCTGTGACTCCCGTACTGGCAGGGGGATTCTTTACCAACTGAGCCACCTGGGAAGTCCCTATTTGTAACACTATTGCCTTATTATTTTCTGCTATGGGAAGATGAGGGAGACTGTCCTGTGCATTGTAAGATGTTTAGCAGCATCCCCTCCCAAAGGTGACAACTAGCAACATCTCCAGATATTGCCAAGTGTCCCCTGAGGACACAGAATCAACCTGGGTAAGAACCAAAGGCTTAAAGTGTAGGAAGAGAGACCACCCCCATACATTACATGATCAGGAAAAATCATTCTAAACTGAGACCTATCACCAGAAGGCATCAACTAGAAGCTGGCAGATGAGTATGGAAAGAGGGGAAAGCATGTGCAAAGGTCCTGAGGTGGAAACTGGCATTGAGGGAGTTAGGTGAGGATGAGCAGAAGCAGATGGGGAGATGATGGGGATGGATGGGGTCAAAGCCTGAGGGATATGAGACCTGGCTGTCAGTCTTGTCCACACCAGTGAGAAACAGCATCTTGGCCAAGAAGAGGCATATGCAGAGATGCAGGTGGATGTAGGTGTTCTGGTTTCGGAGGGTGCGGCACAGAAGGAAGGTGATGATGGCCATGGCAAGACACACCAGTGAGATGATCGTGCCCACGTGACTAATGAGGTACAGGGTGAACTCCATCTGTCAGAAAAGAGATACACTGTTGGCCTCCGAGAATGACCAGTTATAACCCCCAGGCAGCAAAAAGAACTATCCAGACTCTTGGCTTGGGTATATAGAGCTTGGAAGCTTTTTCTCCCTCGGGCGCTCTGTGTGAAGTAGATATTGTTCATCACCACCCTTCGGCATCCATCAGCACCCATTCTCATCCCTCTCCTATGCCCTATTCCTATAGGGTAAGACATCTACAAACTGCATTTCCCATAATCTCTCGGGGCTAAGGTCCTGAACATCATTTAGGTTCTCCAGTGAGATGCACACATGAAGGTTTTAAAAGGCAGGATGGAGGCAGATACCACTTTTCTGCAGACAGGATTGAGCTATGGCTGGACTCCACATTCCGACTATCCGATCTTTAATTTCATGGATGTGGGGTGAAATGCCAAAGGTAATTTATGGCCTCTGGCTGCAGAGGGGTGATCTTGAAGCCACATTCAAGTGGCAGAACCCCTGACTTCAAGACCTCCATCCCTTCCAAGAATTCTGTGAGCATCCAAGCCCCTGTATTAAAATACTTTCCTTGACATACCTTGAGAGGTTCCTGTTACCTGCACTGAACCAGGACTGATAATAGGTGTTCCGAGATGCTCCAACTTCCGGGAGTGGAGGTGACAAGTTGAGTCCTTCCCTATGCCATTATTTGTAATTAATTTTATCGGGGTGCTTTCTGTGTGTTAAAGATATGCCAGGCACCAGCTTCTCTATGATGTTGTGATATAGTGGTTAAGACTACAATTCTGCCAGTTTCTGGCTGTTTAAGCTTGGGCAAGATACCTAACTGCTCTGTGCCTGTTTCCTCCTCTGTTAAAATGAGGATACCAACAGTAAGTATCATGTGGAATAGTTCCAAGAGGATTCCATGAAAATGCTTAAAGTACTTACAACAGTGCAGAAAACACGCATAAGTGTTCATCATCATTTTCTCTTTTTCCCTAATTAAATGCTGATGCTTTTAATTTTTTGTTTTTGTCTTTTGGCCACACCTTGTGGTATCTTAGTTCCTAGACCAGGGATTGAACCCAGGACATGGAAGTGAAAGTGCTGAATCCTAATCACTGGACTGCCAGGGAACTCCTGAGTCATCATTTTTCTCTTGTTCTCATTTTTAAGATGAAAAAATTTGGCTCAGCTCAGAGAGGTTGAGTGATACACCAATGGAAACACAGCTACAAAGTGATTGAGGTGGGACTTGAAACTAGGCTAGACTTGCTCTGGATCTAATTTTCTTAAGTCTTAAGCCTTATATTCCTCTAAGTAGCAATTTAGGACCTGCTTGGCAGAGAACTGAACTTGGGATCCTGTGATAGACAAGGATACCCATCACAGCACCAATGAGCCTGTCTTTCCTCTCTACCAAACCTAACTTCTCACCAAGGCTTATTTCATGTTCCACCTCCTTCCTGACCTAACCCCAGTTCTCAGTGACACAACTCTCAGTTTCTGTAACACAAATTCTTGCACCATTTACAGGCAGATCTCAGAGACAGCGCAGGTTCAATTCCAGACCACCGCAATAAAGCAAATATTGGCAATAAAATGAGTCACATGAATTTTTATCTCCCAGTGCATATAAAAGTTATGTTTACATGCCACCATACTCACCATACACATTTAAAGTGTATAATAGCATATGTCTGGGAAATGTAGATACTTATTTAAAAATACTTTATTGCTAAAAGATGCTACCATCATCTGAGCCTTCAGTGAGTCATAATCTTTTTGCTGGTAGGTTTAAGATATTGCAAGAACGACCAAAATGTGACACAGAGACATGAAGTGAGCAAATGCTGTTGGGAAAGCGGTGCCAACAGACTTGCTCAATGCACACAGGGTTGCCACAAACCTTCAATTTGTTTTCTCTGTTTTTTTAAAAAGTGATGTCTGCAAAGTGCAATAAAATGAAGTATGCCTATGGACAATTTTGTAGAAAGAGACCTCTGGACTCAGGCCATCCTGGGTTTGAATCCCATCTCTACTAATTACTGGCTTCATGACTAAACAGACTATTGAGGTCCAGCCTCCTGTCCTGAAAAGTGCATCTAAAAAGAGCTAAAGAGTCAGGCACATTGTGTGTTAAGGCGCTTCAGTCGTGTCTGACTCTTTTCGACTCCATGGACTATATCTTGCCAGGCTCCTCTGTCCATGGGATTCTCCAGGAAAGAATACTGGAGTGAGTTGCCATTTCCTTCTCCAGGGGATCTTCCCAATCCAGGGATCAAACCCACATCACTTTACATCTCCTGCATTGGCAGGTGGGTTCTTTACCACTAGTGCCACCTGGGAAGCCCAGGTGCTCTGTAAGTGGGGTTTGTGGTTATTATCGTGCCTGCACCTGTTTAGCGGAGAAGGCAATGGCAACCCACTCCAGTACTCTTGCCTGGAAAATCCCATGGACGGAGGAGCCTGGTGGGCTGCAGTCCATGGGGTCCCTAAGAGTCGGACACGACTGAGCGACTTCACTTTCACTTTTCACTTTCATGCATTGGAGAAGGAAATGGCACCCCACTCCAGTGTTCTTGCCTGGAGAATCCCAGGGATGGGGGAGCCTGGTGGGCTGCCGTCTATGGGGTCGCACAGAGTCGGACACGACTGAAGCGACCTAGCAGCAGCAGCACCTGTTTAGGGTCAGTTCTCATTTCATATACCAGTGTCATGGCTTCTCAACCAGACCATGAATTCTCTAAGGGCAGAGACACGGTACACACCCCTTCTGTCCCCATGACTCCCTCCCACAATGCCCAATTCTATGAGAGGCACACAATGAATGTTAATCAGTATTTTCCCATTGGATTTGAGGATCCAGACTACAGAGCGTCATTACTGACCGTGACCTCCCCGGAAGCCATGATGACGGCCAAGTTCACCATTCGGTTACAGCCGCAGACAGTATGCGTCTTGGAAGCTTCAAGGAGCACACAGCCTGATGCTGTCCATCTGCCTCCCTCCACGTCCGGTTTCCAGGAAACGCAGATAGCACTCTCAAAATCCTGCTTTGGCTGAAAATTCAGAGCCTTTAGTTACCTGAGAATCCATCTTGAATGGATTCAACCTGACCAACCTCAAGAAGATGTGGGCACGTTCTGTATGGAATGGAGAAAAATGCTGATATTTCAATGTGCAGTGATAAAAAGAAATGTCTCGGGTGCCAGACCTGTATCCATTACTAATTTGGTTATAATTAATATAAATAAAGTTCATGTAAATGTTCCTGCATCAACGTTACTTAATCTAACCTCAACCTTGCCCATTGATGAATGGAAAAATGCCACATTGAAATAGAAGAGCTCATTTTTCTAGCAGTGGATTTTGGGAAGTGGTTGAGTTATCAGAAATTGTGGACACTTGCTGCTTAATGTTGTCACTAAGTCGTGTCCAACTCTTTGCGACTCCATGGATTGTAGCCCACCAGGCTCCTCTGTCCATGGGATTTTTACAGGAAAGAATACTGGAGTGGGTTGCCATTTCATTCTCAAGGGGAATGTTCCAACCCAGGGATCAAACCCATGTCTCCTGCGTTAGCAGGTAGATTCTTTATCACTGAGTCACCAGGGAAGATCTGCTTAATGGGTCCCTGTCAAAAAATGAGTTAAGCCAATAGAGGATGTGGAGGCCCAGTGAAAACCTCGTCACCAACCTTAATGTTCTCCAGAGTATAGATGACTGGTTTAGAGAACCCGTCTTTCTTCCCTCCTGTTATGATGCCCCCAACAACACGAGAATTCATCTTCAGCTTCTTCTTGGAGATGGCCCAGGGGATCTGAAGATCTTTCAAGAAGCGCTCATCCAAAATAGACTCCATACCCGCAAAGGAAACGAAAGCCACCCCGTTGATCCCTGAAATTTCCCCCCCAAATTAAAAAAAAAGCCAATCATTTGCTTAGTAGCTATTACAGATGACCAGCTCATCCACACATACACACACACTTTAATATCTCACTTATTTCTGCACCTTCACTGGCCTCCTCTGAGGACTGAAACACCAGTGGACTTCCAGATAGTAAACTCTCATCAGAAACTTTTAAAAAAATCTGAGACTTCCCTGGTGGTCCAATGGTTACAAATCTACCTCGCAATGTAGGGAACGCAGGTTTGATCCCTGGTCAGGGAACTAAGATCCCACATGCCACGGGGCAATTGAGTCCAAGCACCAGAAGTAGAGCTACCATGTACCACAACAGAGACTCAACACAGCCAAATAAATAAATTAACTTGAAAAAAAAAAATCCTGAGGTGGTAGTACCTAAAAAAAAAAAAAACTTGGCTACATTTAAAAATTAATTTGAATTTGTGTTGTTTTTAAGGGACGATTCAACTCAGCAGTGGGAAATAAGTTTCCCTTCTCACATTTATGGTTATTCTTGTTCAGTCTCTTTGGTGGGCTTCCCCTTTCAATGTTGGTGGTCTGTGTCCTAGCCTGTTCCTGGGCCATCCAGACAGCATATAGATCAGGGGAGTGATGAACAATGACCTACAAGCCAATCTGGCCATCATTGCCTTTTTTTTTAATTAAAAACATTTTTTTATGCTGTGCTGGTCTTTGTGGCTGCAAGCAGGCTTTATCTAGCCGCAGTGGGTAGGGGTACTGTCCATTTGCAAGGGAAGGGCTTCTCATTGTGGTGGCTTCTCTTGTTGTAGAGCACGGGCTCTAGGGCATGCAGGCTGCATAGTTCCAGTGAATGGGCTCAGTAGCGGTAGCACACAGGCTTCATTTCCCTGCGGCATGTACGATCTTCTCTGACCTGGGATCAAACCATGTCTCCTGCATTGGTAGGTGGATTCTTAACCAATGGACCTTAGGGTAGTCCCCATTGCCTGTGTGTGTGTGTGTGTGTGTGTGTGTGTGTGTGTGAATAAAAATTTCATTGCAACACAGTCTCACCCACTAATTTACATATTGCCTAGGAATGCTTTTGCGCACCCTGATGGCAGAGTTGAAATAGTTGCAACAGATCCTATCGTGCTCAATGCCTTAAACATTTACTAACCACGGTTTACAGGAAGCGTTCGCTAATCCCTGATACAGATTAGCACTGTATGTTAGAAATTTAGTATGAGTCACATGTGTAATTTTAAATTTTCCAGTAACCACGTTTCAGAACAAAAAAAAAGGGGGGGATTATTTAAATTATATATTTACTCACTACCTGCAAAATATTTTCATTTCAACATGTAGTCATTCTAAAAATTATTAATAAGATATTTTAATTCCTTCATCTCTGGCATCAAGACATTGAAATCTAGTATGGATATTACACTCACAGTCTAACCACACTTAAAGCTCTCAATAACAAAATGTGACCAATGGCTGCTGACTAGACAGGAAACATCTTGTCATTCCCATATTGTAAGATTATTTTTAAATTAATTTTTTGTTGAGATATAGTTGATTTACAATGTTGTATTAGTTTCTGCTGCATACCGAAGTAAATCAGCTATTGTTGTTCCGTCTCTAAGCCGTGTCTGACTCTTTGTCACCCCATGGACTGTAGCACACCAAGCTTCCCTGTCCCTCACTATCTCCTGGAGTTTGCTCAAACTCATGTCCATTGAGTCGGTGACGCCATCCTACCATCTCACCCTTTGTCACCCCCTTCTCCTCCTGCCCTCAGGCTTTCCCAGCATCAGGGTCTTTTTCATAGACTTGCCATACATATACAAATATCCACACTCTTCCAGACTCTACTCCCAGAGATTATTTAACGTCTGACTTCCCTAGAAGATGGGAAACTCCCTGAGGGCATGGGCTATTTCTGCCTCTATCATTATTTTATTTTCAATAAATATTTGCTCAAAATAATAAAAAATTAAAGTTAAAAAATAGAAGCACCCCAATGTTCATTGCAGCAATATTTACAATAGTCAAGGCATGGAAGCAATCTTTTTTTGTTGTTTGTTTGGGTTTGGGTTTTTTTTTAGTTTTTAAAAAATTTATTTATTTTAATTGGAGGCTAATTACTTTACAATATTGTAGTGGTTTTTGCCATACATTGACATGAGTCAGCCATGGGTGTACATGTGTTCCCCATCCTGAACCCCCCTTCCACCTCCCTCCCCATCCCATCCCTCTGGGTCATCCCAGTGCACCAGCCCTGAGTGCCCTGTCTCATGCATTGAACCTGGACTGGTGATCTATTTCACCTATGATAATATACATGTTTCAATGTTATTCTCTCAGATTATCCCACCCTCGCCTTCTCCCACAGAGTCCAAAAAACTGTTCTATACATCTGTGTCTCTTTTGCTGTCTTGCATATAGGGTTATCATTACCATCTTTCTAAATTCCATATATATGCATTAGTATACTGTATTGGTGTTTTCCTTTCTGGCTTACTTCACTCTGTATAATAGGCTCCAGATTCATCCACCTCATTAGAACTAATTCAAATGTATTCTTTTTAATGGCTGAGTAATATTCCACTGTGTATATGTACCACAACTTTCTTATCCATTCATCTGCTGATGGACATCTAGGTTGCTTCCATGTCCTGGCTATTATAAACAGTGCTGATGTGTTTCTTTCAGTTCTGGTTTCCTCAGTGTGTGGCATGGAAGCAATCTAAATATCCATGGACAGGTGAATAGATAAAGAAGATATGGTACATATAAACAATGGAATACTACTCAGCCATGAAAAAGAATGAAATAATGCCATTTGCATCAACATGGATGGAGCTGGAGATTACCATACAAAGTGAAGTAAGTCAGACAGAGGAAATAAACCATGCTGCTGCTAAGTCGCTTCAGTCGTGTCTGACTCTGTGCGACCCCGTAGACGGCAGCCCACCAGGCTCCCCCGTCCCTGGGATCCTCCAAGCAAGAATACTGGAGTGGGTTGCCATTTCCTTCTCCAATACATGAAAGTGAAAAGTGAAAGTGAAGTCGCTCAGTCGAGTCCGACTCTCAGCGACCTCATGGACTGCAGCCTACCAGGCTCCTCTGTCCATGGGATTTTCCAGGCAAGAGTACTGGAGTGGGGTGCCATTGCCTTCTCCAGAAATAGACCATAGGATGTCACTTATATGCAGAATTTTAAAAAATGATCCAAATGAATTTATTTACAAAACTGAAACAGGCTTGCAGACGTAGAGAATGAATTTGTGGTAACTGCTGGGATCAGGGTGCGGAGAGTCTGGGGAAAGGATACATAGGGGGAGTTTGGGATTGATAGAAACACACTGCTCTATTTGAAACAGATAACCAACAAAATATTGTTTTTGTTGTGCTCAGTCAAGTCTGACTCTTTGCTACTCCATGGACTATAGCCCACCAGCCTCCTCTGTCCGTGGGATTTCCCAGGCAAGAATACTGGAGGGGGTCACCACTTTCTCTTCCAGAGGATCTTCCCGACCCAAGGATTGAACCCGCATCTCTTGCATCTCCTGCTCTAACAGGCAGAGTCTTTACCACTAGTGCCACCTGGGAAGCCCAACCAATAAGGGCTTACTATAAAAATTTTGTTTAATTAAAAAAAGGTCTAAAAAGCAGTCAATCTGTGGGGAGGGTGGGAGGGAGGCTCAGGAGGGAGGGGATATATGAATACACATAGCTGATTCTGGAGAAGGAAATGGCAACCCACTCCAGTATTCTTGCCTGGGAAATCCCACGGACAAAGGAACCTGGTGGGCTATACAGTGCATGGGATCACCAAGACATGACTAAGCGACTGAGCACACATATAGCTGATTCACTTTGTTGTACAGCAGAAATGAACATAACATTGTAAAGCAAGTACACTCCAATTAGAAAACATTAAAAATTAAAAAATTTTAAAAAGCAATCAATCCATTAATATTTGTTGCTTGAATGCACCATAACCCTCCTCTTTGTTTCTCAGGAATGGGTTTGTACCTGTGGATTCAGATTCTTCGATTGTGGAACACCAAATCTTCATTTCATCCCCTTTTGCTTTCAACTTAAACGTCTCATTCTCTTTAGTGCATTTTTTGCCAATCACTTTGCTCTCCATATCTAAAAGGGAGAAAGGGAGAAGTGGCAGGAGGTCACCCAGAAAGTGGGATCTGAATTTGGTTTCTGGCCAAGAAAGGAATGCATCTCTAGTTGTAAGCGAGGGAGAGAACAGAAAGAATGATGGGTCATGGGAAAGATCTCAAGGACCTTGATTAATGGCAGGCAGATGGAGGCACCAAACAAATTCGAAACCCAGTTGGAACTCTAGGAGTAAGGGTTCACATCTCAGGAGATGCTTCAGGGAAAAATGAACTTGAAGTGAACAAGGATGGAAGATAACAGTCATGAGCCTCTGACTATGTCAGAGTTAGACTGGTTTTCCAAAACCAAAGGAAATCTAGAGGGTCTGGAGCAAGCCCAGCAGGGTGGAAAAGGGCTCGGGTTCTGCAGTCACAAACTAGGAGGCCCAGCTCTACCACTCACCTGCTGTGTAAACTTGACCAGTGACTTAACCTCTCTGAGCCTCAGATTTTGTAACATGGCAATAATTACAGGACTTTTAATGAAAACAAGATAGATAATGGAACCAGAGGTGTCCTTTTAAAATATAAGCTAGATGAGACTGTGTTTATTCCCAAACTTTTCAATCCCACTCCCTTCCATTACCTCAAGTAAAATTGTGACTCCCTACTATGTGTTCAGTCACCTCCAACTCTTTGGGACCTCTTGGACTGTAGCCTGCCAGGCTCCTCCATCCGTGGGATTTCCCAGGCAAGAATACTGGAGTGGATTGCCGTTTCCTCCTCCAGGGGTTCTTCCTGACCCGGGGATCGAACCCAAGTGTCCTGCATCTCCTGCATTGCAAGCAGATTCTTTACCACTAAGACATCAGGGAAGCCTGCGTTTGTCTACAAAATCTGCCTCTCTCTCTTCTGATCCCTTCTCCTACAGATTTTACTGTGCTCCATTCCACTTTAGGGCTTCCCAGGTGGTTCAGTGGTAAAGAATCCACCTGCCAATGCAGGAGACACAAGTTGGATGTGGTATATGAGAAAGACATGGGGAATCACAATGTCAAAGTCACCCGCCTAAGTCAGCCCCCAGGAGCGACCTTGAAAGATATATCCTACCTAAGTGTTTCGTCTGAATAGTCTGACTGACATTCGCTGAGGGTTTCAGAAAAGCTGCCAACATGGTGCTTTCCACGCTCTCCATCAAGACTGTGGCCAGCGTAGAGGTCTCTTCTTTGGTGAAGTTGGACCACTTGGATGTTTTTTCAATCACAGAAGCAAATCTCTTAGCCGTACTCTGCAAGGAAAGGTGTGTGTTTGCTCTTTCTCTCATCAGTGAAACAGCAGTTGTCCCCCGTCTCTCACCATGAGAATGGGTTGACAGTCTGGGTGGTTAAGACTCGTCCATACAATGCAGGTGGTGTGGGTTCCATCCCCGGGTGGGGAGCTAAGATCCCACATGTCCCACATCCCACACATCCCTGGTTGAGGAGTTAAGATCCTACACATCATCCTACATTTTTTTTTTTTGGCCAAAAAAACCCAAAAGATAAAACAAGCAATATTATAACAGATTCAATAAAGACTTTTAAAAAAATCTTAAAAAAAAAAAAAAAAAAAAAAAGACATTTCCTCAGCCTCTTTTTCCTGATTCAAGAAGCCCTACTGGGGATGTAACTTGGTGTGCCGTAAGTCAGCACTTGCTGCCTTATAAATAACATGTATCCTTTTGACTTAGCAATTTCCCTTCCGGGAAGTCCCTCCTTCAAGAAATACTTTAAAATTGTGCAAGGATCTTGTGTAATGATGTTCATCTCAGCATGGGTTTTGAGAGCAAAAATCTGGAAAGCCTGAATGTCCAAGCAATTGGTTAAATAAAACATGTGAAAATCAAATCATGGGATAGTGTGAAAGTGTTAGTCACTCAGTCGTATCTGATTCTTTGTGATCCCATGGACTGTAGTCCGCCAGGCTTCTCTGTCCATGGGATTCTGCAGGCAAGAATACTGGAGTGGGTAGCCATGCCTTTCTCCAGGGGAGCTCCCATATACAGGGGAAGCCCCCTATGCAGTTGCTAATAAAAGAATGATATAGTATATCCATATACATTAACAAGCAGAAAGGTTCATGAGCTATTTTTAAGTAAAGCAAAGTACAGAATCACATTTGTTGTTTTTCACCTGGTTTTGACATTTACTTCATTATATGAGATGTCACCACCGGGGAAATTTGGAAGTTTGCATAGGATTCTATGTCTATTTTTGCAACTTCCTGTGAGTCTACAATTATATGTCCTCTTAAAAAAATTTTATTTATATTGAAGTATCATTGATGAATAATATTGTGTTAGTTTCAGGTGTACAGTAAAGTGATTCAGTGATACATGTACAAGTATCTATTCTTTTTCAAATTCTTTTCCCATTTAGGTTATTACAGAATATTGAGCAGAGTTTCCTGTGTTCTACGGGGAAAAGCCAGAAACTCTGGCTGTCTATTTTAAGCATAGCATTAGGTACATGTCAATTTCAAACCCCTAAACTATCTCTCTCCCCACCTGTCACCCCCATAACCATAAGTTAGTTCTCTAAGCCTATAAGTCTGTTACAGAACCATGTGCTATATTATCTCATTTTGCTTTTAAAACAGCAAGCATTTTAATTTAAACTTTCATATTTATTGTATTTATGTTTCTGGCACTAATTGAGATTTTAAAATAAATATAATTAATACTTATTGTGAACCAAGTATTGATTATATATTATTTAATTATATATACATTATATATTATTTTTATTTTATAAAATAATATATATTATTTATTTAATAAAATGAATTATCTAATATATGTTATATATATTTATTATATAAAATATACATGAAGATTCATATATAAATACATTTTTATATATTATTTTATATATTATTTAATTTATAATTAAATTAATTATATTTAATTTACATATATTTAATATATATTATATTTTGTTATATATTATATGTATTATGTATAATATAATATACTATATATAAATAATGTGTATAATTTATATAGTGTATATAAATATTATATATTATCATATATAATATATTTTAGATATAATCATATATAATATAATTTATATTATATTATATATATTGCATGTTTTATATTTTTTATATTTTATTATATTTGTGTATTATCATATATATTATATATTATTATATTCTATATTTATATTTTATAGTTATATATAATATATATTTTATATTATATATGTTATATATATTATATTATATATATAATCTTATATATATTATTATATATAATAAGATATATGAGATATCTTATATATAATATATAATATAATATATATACTATATACTATATATAATAAGTATATGATATTATTTATATATTATATATGTAATTTATGTATAGCATATATAAATATTATATATTATATATTATTATATATGATATATTTTATATATAATCTTATATATATAATATAATATTATATATATAACATATATATAATATATAATATAATATTTATATATTATATATTTATACTTTATTGTTTTTGTATATTATTTATTGTATATAATTACATATAATCATATATATTATATATGATTATTTATAATTATATATTATATATTTTTATATTTTTATATATATATTTATATATTTTATATATAATCTTATATATCTTATTATATATAATAAGATATATAAATATTTTATATATCTTATATATAATATAATATATAAGATATATAAGATATATTATATATCTTATGTGTAATATATAATATATATAACATAATATAATATATATACTGTGTATACTATATAATATATATTAAATATAATTAATATATATTATATATTATTATATTATATATTATATAGCATATATAAATATTATATATCATATATAATATATTTTATATATAATCTTATATATTATTTAATTTTATGATATATTATATATTATTTATTTATTATTTATATTATTTAAATAATATTATATATATTATTTAATTTTATGATAACTATGAAATAGAGGCTACTGTTAATACCACTTTGGATAGGAAAACATGAGTACATATCTTGTAGGTAGCAGGACCAAGATTTGAACCTTGGGGGGGTCTGACATCAGACGTTGGATTCTTAATCACTGCTATAAACCACTCAGTAGGTACTCAATAAATGATTCAATGTGTGTGTGTATGTGTGTGGTGTGGATCTGTTTTCCATGTATTCACAAAGTAAAAAAAGATATGGAAAGATACACATCTAAATGTTAACATTTGGTTCTGTCTAAGGAACAGAGTAAAGGAAAGAATAGCAATAATTATATTAACATTAATGCTGATACTATTTCCTTGATTGTTGATTATTATCAATAAATTGACTATAAAATGTGACCCCAACCAAAAAAAAATCAGAAAATAATTCCCAACTTAAGAAACAAAGGGAAGAAATTAATTGAATCCAGTCCAATGGTGAAGGAAATTAACAGAAATCTTAGCAGGGAAAACAATTTCTATCTACCCAACTTTGATAACAATAAGATGAAAAGAACTTCAGTAAAAACTGAGTCAGAGTGAAACTTGAGAGATGTTTGTCTGGGAAAAACAAGATGTACTGAGTTTTGTAACCATATCCCAAATGAAAGGCATGAATTTGGGGTCCCTCTCCACTGACGCAGCAGAAGAATCTCAACTACAATCATCCTGAAAAAGTGTGATTCTCAGTTCTGTAGCAGATGAAATATCATCAAAACTCCCTTTGACATTAAATTTATTCATCTTAGCTAGCTAGAAAGTTTAGTTTATATCTTCAGAAAAGAAAAAAATATCAGGCAGGCTAAAACTCCATAATGGTGAAACATGTGTGTTAATTTTAGGACATCTTTTAATCTTTGGCTTAATTTGGAAGTCTGTTCCTTAATGGTTGGAACAATTTGATGTATTAGAGAAGCAAACCAACCAGATGATTTCATGCCAAAAAGCAATTAGACTTGTGATTTTTATCTGAACAATTTAAGAGAACAATTTTAAAATTGACATACTGCATTGCACATTTTAAAAATCTGAATTATTATATTCATATGTGTGGTTGATTGGATTTATAAATCCTTTAAGAGCATAGTAAGGGCTTCTCAGGTGGTAAAGAACCCGCCTGCCAATGCAGAAGACATAAGAGATGTGGGTTCGATCAGGAAGATCCTCTGGAGGAGGAAATGGTAACCTATTCCAGTATTCTTGCCTGGGGAATTCCATGGACAGAGGAATCTGGCGGGCTATACTCCAAAGGGTTGCAAACAGCTGGACATGGCTGAAGCAACTTGGCACACATGGCATGTAAGGGTATAGTAACCTTGCCTCAGGTTTGTAAATCTTCATTCAGTACTTAAAATTTGGGGAGAAATGAGAAAACATGTAAACATGGTAGAAAATGTTTGCAGGAATTTAAATAAGTTAGTTGAAAGGGCTCATTGTTTATACAAATTTAATCTGAAAACTCCATGAATGAATATACACTTCATGAATAAATGTTATATTAATTAATTTAAAATTCACCAGAATACAAATGAAAGTGTTATTTTCTTATTTTCATTTAGATTTATCAATGAAATAACAACATCCATTAGTTTCAACTTTAAGACTTAATAGAAATTAATGTTTAATATCTGCAACTGTAGAGAACTATATTCAGTATCCTATGATAAATCCATAATGGAAAAGAATATTTTTTAAATGTATATATGTGAGTAACTGAATCACTTTGCTATATGACAGAAATTAACACAACATTGTAAATCAACTATATATCAATAAAAAGATCTGAATAAAATCTGCAACTATAATGATCTAGTCATTCCACTTCTAGGTATTTACCCTGGAGAAATGAAAATGCAGATTCACACACACACACACACACATAATGTTTATGTAGCTCTATTGATAATCACCAAAAGTTAAGGTGGGGGTGGAGGAATGAAGAGATCTTGGTCAACTGGAAACAATTCAAATATCCTTCAAAGATGAGTGGATAAACCTTCTGTGGTCCACCCAGAAAATGGGATACTACTGCCGCTGCTGCTGCTGCTGCTAAGTCACTTCAGTCGTGTCCGACTCTGTGCGACCCCATAGACGGCAGCCCACCAGGCTCCCCTGTCCCTGGGATTCTCCAGGCAAGAACACTGGAGTGGGTTGCCATTTCCTTCTCCAATGCATGAAAGTGAAAAATGAAAGTGAAGTCGCTCAGTCGTGTCCGAATCCTAGTGACCCCATGGACTGCAGCCAACCAGGCCTCTCCGTCCATGGGATTTTCCAGGCAAGAGTACTGGAGTGGGTTGCCATTGCCTTCTCCGAAATGGGATACTGCTGCTGCTGCTGCTGCTGCTGCTAAGTCGCTTCAGTCGTGTCCGACTCTGTGTGACCCCATAGACGGCAGCCCACCAGGCTCCGCCGTCCCTGGGATTCTCCAGGCAAGAACACTGGAGTCGGTTGCCATTTCCTCCTCCAATGCATGAAAGTGAAAAGTCAAAGTGAAGTCTCTCAGTCGTGTCCGACTCCTACTCAGCCACAAAAAGGAGTGAAGCATTGACACGTGCCGCAAAGTGGATGAAACTTGAAAACACAGTGCTTACTGAGAGAAGCTAGACTCTAAAGGCCACTCATTGTGTGATTCGATTTACAAAACATTCTTGAAAAGATAAAACTAAAATGACAGAATAGATCAGGAATTCACAGGCGCTAATGGTTAAGGGATTGAATATACGGCGATAAAGAGGAAACCCAAGGAACTTCTTCCGTGGTCCAGTGGTTAGGACTCTGCACTTCCACTGCCAGGGTGCAGGTTTGATCCTTGGTTGGGGAACTAGGATCCCACATGCCATGTGGCAAAAAAAAAAATTTTTTTTTAATTTTTTAAGTAAAAAAAAAAAAAAAAAGGAAGGCCAGGGAAGTTGTCGGGGGAGAGGAATGGAACAGTTCTATTGTCTAATTGTGGTGGTAATTACACAAACCTACTCAGGTAATAAACCCCACAAAACTGTACAGAAAAAAAGGCAATTTTTCTGCATGTTAATTTTTCAAACCTTACAACTGGAGCAGATTAAACGTTAACTCACAACCCTTTTATGTTAAAGAGGATGTTCTGCACCCAAGGTATGCCCCCAAGATGTTCGACACTCAAAACATGATTACAAAGACTTCAGTGTTACCTTCAGAGAGACGACGGTGGTTTTGTTTTCACAGACATTGTCCAGAACGCTGAGGGTGGCATTTATCAGCGCACAAAAGGAAACCTGTATCCAAGCGGGAAGAGCATCTGTGAGCATTGATCAAGCATGAAATGCACAAACTGGGCCACTGAACCCTCCACATGGGGTGGTCCTGAATTCCTGGTGTCACAAGGCTATAGTATTCTCAGGAAAATAAAAACTCACCTTTCAATCAGTACTGGAGTCACAGCACCTTTCTCTCCCATAAGAAAGAAAAGAAACCATCAACCAACAGCAAAACTATTGAGTGGGGTAAAAAGACAGAAGTTCCAATATTTTGGCCAACTCATTGGAAAAGACCCTGATGCTGGGAAAGATTAAGAGCAGGAGGTGAAGGGGGTGACAGAGGATGAGATGGTTGGATGTCATCATTGACTCAATGGACATGAGTTTGAACAAACTCCAGGAGATAGTGAAGGACAGGGAAGTGCAGAAACTGCGTGCTGCAGTTCATGGAGTCGCAAAGAGTCTAACACAACTGAGTGATTGAACAATAAGAACAAAAACAGACAGAAAATGTGTGAAAAAACCAGTGGTCCAATTGGAATATAATTCAGCTATGAAAAGGACTGAAGCACTGATACTCCCTACAACGTGGTTGGGCCTTGAGAGCATGATGCACAGTGAGAGAAGCCAGACACAGAAGACCATGTAGTGTGTGATTTCATTGATATGAAATATCCAGAATGAACAAGTCTATAGAGATAGAAATTAGATCACTGTTTTGGGGGGGTTGAGGACAGGAGGGAAGAAAGAGTAACTGCTAATGGGCATATAGGGTTTATTTTGGTGGTGATGAAAAAGCTTTGGAGATAGAAGTGGTATTTTCACACCACTGTGAGTGTACTAAATGCCTCTGAATTGTACACTTTAAAATGATCAATTTTATGTGTATTTCACAATTTAAAAAAATCAACTGCTGTCTGAAGTACAGTGACATCAATTTCTGAAAATGCTTCTGGAGTCTTTACTCACTAGAATGACTTCATTAGAAAATCAAGATATCCAAATTCCTTTTTGCCTGGCTTGGAGGCTGTGTATCATCCATTCCACATCACACAGATGCAGCAATACACCTCGCAAAAAGTGAGACTCCAACATTCTTACTTGTTTGAGTAAATGAATTCCCAAGTTTTAGATAGGCAAATGTCCTTCCTTTCCAGCTTTTCTTGAAGATAGGTGTAAGCAAAAGTGATACTAGGTCATGTGCTTAAATAGAAGGACTGTGCCTTTCACTTGCCCTTCTCCCCTGCCCACCAACTGGAATGCAGATTTGACGGCAGGAGCTGCAGCAGCCATTTTGGACCACAATAAGGGAGTCTTGTGTTGATGATGGAAGAGTATTATGGAGCCATCATGTCAGATCTCAGCAGCTTACATTCATATTGCTACAAAGAGAGAAATAAACATCTATCTTGTCTAGGCCATGATTATTTTTGTCTTTGTAAAAGCTGCAGGACAACATCCTACCTAAGTGCCTCCTGGGAGAAACCTCGAAAACTAGGAACCTTCAAAAATACTTACATTTTTAGGCTCCACCTCTGCTCCCACATGGCATAACTGGACCTGCGTGTTGTTGTGTATCACATCATCTTTACACTTGAAGGGAATCCCTCCAAAGAAAACAAAAGCAACCAAATCAAACTTAACCCCAGCAAGTCTGTGTTCATCATCCCCTGCTTGAAATCCATCCATTGCCATGTTATACAATGCAACCATGAAAATGAACAAACTATAGCTACACACTACAGCAGTGATTCTGAGAAGCATGATAGCAAGTGAAGAAAGCAAGTCAGAAAAGACTATACATAATACAATACCACTTTATAAAGCTCCAAAGCAAACCATACTAAACAAGGAATGTTTAGAGGGGGAATATTTTAAGTTCAGTAACTACAAAGTTCCAAGTGGGCCTCTCTTCAGAGGACTCAGGGATATGCATTGGCATTGATGATGTTCTAGTTCTTATGTTGCTAAGGCCTTAAGATATACTCATTTTATTATTATACCCCTTTGCCTCCATATAAGTTATCTATACTTCTAACACATCAAATAGCCCATAACTTAAAATTTTTTAAACCTTTCAAAGTTCCCCATGGTTCTCAGCAAAAAGACTACAAAATTCTTTACACAGCACACAAGTCCTGTAAAAGCTGACCTCTGCCCACATCCTCAGATGACATAAATACCATTTCCCATGCCCTCCTCACTTTGCATTAGCCTCAGGGCCTTTGCACATGCTATCATTTGAAGCACCATGATCTCTACTCTTCATCTAGATAATCCACACTCTTCCTTCAAATTTCTGTTTAAATGACACTTCACAGAGCATATTAAATATCCCACTACACAATGCCCAACAAAGTACACTGCAGTTTTTCAATTATCACACTCATTGTGGCTATTAAATAATTATGCATGTGCTCCCTTCCCTAGACTATAAGCTCCATGAGGGTAGATATCATGTCTATCATATCCAGGATTAAATCCTCAGGACCTAGTGCAGGGGACTGTTGAATTCATTAATTAGCAGATGCTCCAAAAATAATTTATCAAATGAGTGATTAATGAATGAACAAGTGAACAGAAAATAAGAGAATATGTAGATAAAGTAAAAAAAAAAAAAAAAGGAGAATCCAGAGAATGAGAAAAAGTGAGAATTCTACAAAGCAAGACACAGATTCCATTGCCAAGACAGGTAAGGAAATGACTACTTTGGCAGCTGAAGTTGCCGTGTTTCCCGGAGCCTTCTGGATTGGGATGAAAGCCTACAACGCAGCCACAGCTGTAGGAGCCCAGGGTGTTGGTGCAGACAGAATTTGGGCCGCATCGTGAGGGATCCTGAAGGCACTCGTCAATATCTGCAAAAAACTCAAAGATATCAAACAGTGCAGAGGAGTAAGGTGATAATTCTTTCCAAGCAGGTCCAGCAAACTTCCTACTCCCCTATGCAGTCCACCTTTTGATCTATGGAGTTGAGTTTGTCCATTGCTTGGTGCAAAGCCAGAGTGGCAGGTGCAAAAATAGCTCCCAGGGGTGTTGGTGCATATCCCATTGAAAAGGCACCTGTCAAGGCACTCATCAACATCTGCAGGGTACAGACCAGGCATGATGCAGATGGGTCACCAAGCCAACAAAAATCACACTTCCCCTTTCAAAGCAGAGGGTGCACATGTGCTCAGTTGCTTCAGTCGTGTTCGACTGTTTGTGACCCTGTGGACTGTAGCCCACCAGGCTCCTCTGTCCATAGGATTCTCTAGGGGAGAATGCTGGAGTGGGTTGCCATGTTCTCCTCCAGGGGATCTTCCCCACCCAGGAATGGAACCCACGTCGCTTGCACCTCCTGCATTGCAGGCAGATTCTTTACCACTGAGCCACCAGGGAAGCCCCTCAAAGCAAAGAGTTCTTGCTAAAACATAACAGCCCAATCAGGGACTACATTTCCCAGAATCCTCTGCAGCTAGATGGGATCATATGACTAGCTTTCATTTATGGGATGTGAAGGAGTATGACATGTAACTTCTGGGCCAAGGGGTTAAGAAGTTGCTATACTTTTTCTCTTTTTCCCCACTGACTGTAACCAGGAATTTCTTTTTAAAATCTTTTGGCCACACCCATGTGTCCAAAGTGGGACCTTAGTCCCCTAACCAAGGATGGAACTTGCACCCCTTACATTGGGAGCATGGAGTCTTAACCACTGGACCACCAGAGAAGTCCCTGGAACCAGGAATTCTAATGTCTTAAGGGATAGAAGAAGCAAGAGATACAAAGAAACTGGTTCCCTATATCACTCCATGGAGGAAAGTTGCCCCTCAGCCAAGTATATCCGTATTGGATTGGTGTGAGGGTAAGAAATCTCTATTTTGTTGATCTAGTGGTTCTCAACTGAGGGACCTTGGGCAATGTCTGGAGAAATTTTTAGTGGTCACTTGGATCCAATGGGTAGAGACCAAAGACCCTGACAAATATCCTATAATGCACAGGTCAGCATCCCCAACACACAACAAAGAGCTATCCAGCCCCTAAAGTCAATAGTACCAAAGTTGAGGAACCCTGGCTGTATAACCAATGTCCCTCTGAGGATTTCTGAGCCAGCTGCCATGCTCTGAGGAAGCCCAAGCAGCCATGAGGAAAACTCCATAAGGAAAACTGAAGGGCCAGCTGAACTCCCAGCCAGAGGCCATTGCCAACTACCAGCCATGTAAGCAAGGTTATTTTGGACCTGCCAACCATGCTAGGGCCCCAAAAAAACCATATGGTCAACCCACAGAATCATGGGCAAAGACAAATGACTGGGGACTTCCCTGGTGGTCCAGTAGTTAAGAATCTATCTTCCAAAACAGGGGACACGGGTTCAATCCTTGGTTGGGGAACTAAGATTTCAAATGCCATGGAGCAACTAAGCCTGCACGCCCCAACGAAAGATCCCATGTACCACGACAAGACCCAAAGCAGCCAAATAAACAAATACTTTTTTAAAAAGAACAAATGACTGTTGTGATAAGTCACCACCATGTTTCAGGGTAGTTTGACACCCACTGAGAAGTCCCCAAAAACGGCAGGAAGAGTTACCTGCACACTTGAAAGCCTCAGGTTTTTCAGGGGTCCACACACCAGGTGAAAAGAACCCCGGCAAGCAGGAGCAGCTGTATTTTCCTGGGAGGTTGGTGCAGACAGAACTGGGACCACAAAGAGTTGAGTTCCTGGAACATTCGTCCACATCTAAGCAGAAAATCAAAATGCAGAGGACCGATGAGAGTACAGTAGCAGCTCACAGTCCCATCACTGACTAAAGCCAACGGGTTTCCCTGACTCCTTCAGGCTCACCTTCTTAAACATATTTGTGTCACTATGAAAAGAAAGCATTTAGAGACATGTGTGTGACCCATGCAAATCTTCTGATGAGGATCCCCCACAGCTCAGGACAAACTCCACACTCCTCATTAGAACATGTAAGACCCTGAGAGTCTGTTCCCAGCTGAGCTCATCTTTTCCTTTCTTTTTTTTTTTTTTTCCTAAGATTTTTTTATGTGGATCAAGGCTTCCCTAGTGAGTCAGTGGTAAAGAATCTACCTGTCAAAGCAAGACACATGAGTTCGATCCTTCAGTCCAGAAGATACCCTGAAGAAGGAAATGGCAACCCAATCCCATATTCTTGCCTGGATAAACCCATGGATAGAGGAGTCTACAGTCCACAGGGTTGCAAAAGAATCAGACATGACTTAGCGGCCAAATAACATTATTTTAAAGTTTTTACTGAATTTTTTACAGTATTGCTTCTGTTTTATGTTTTGGGATTTTGGCTGTGAGGCAAGTGGGATCTTAACTCCCCAGCAAGGGGTCAAACCTGTACCCACTGCATTGGAAGGTGAAGTCTTAGCCACTGGACTGCCAGGGAAGTCTCTCATATTTTGCTTCTAATGCCTTCATAATCCATGATTCAAATTTACCGATTACCTGTAGGTTCATGAGGCTCATTCTCTCTCACCTGTGTTCCCTCAGCCTCAAATTCATCACTCCCCTCTTTTGTTAATGAATTTCAATTCCTCTCCAAGGAATCACTATATCCAAGTGGAGGGGTAGAGAGCATGGATGTCATGAGTTCAAAGCCTGGCTCTGACCCTTGTAATCTGTGTTTTACTGGACGTTATTGAGTGAATTGTGTCTCCCCAAAATTCATAAGTTGAAACCCTCCTCTCCTCCAGTGGGATGGCATTTGGATGTGGAAAACAATTAGGTTTAGATAAGATCTTGAGTATGGAGCTCTCGTGATGGGATTAATGCCCTAAAAAGAAGAGGAAAAGGGGCTTTCCTGATGGTCCAGTGGTTAAGAATCTGCCCTGCAATGCAGGGGATGCAGGTTCAATGCCTGGTCAGGGAGTTAATATCCCACGTGCCATGGAGCAAATGAGCCCTCACACCGCAACTACTGAGCATGTTTGCCACAACTACTGAGTCCATGCACCACAGGGAAGACTGAGTGCCACAATTAAGAACAACACAGCCAAATAAATACGATGCAACCGTGTGTAAAACAGAACTACATGTTATACTTTTGAAAAAAGAGGCAAAACACAAGAGCTCTCTCTCTCTCTGCTGTGTGGGGACACAGCAAGAATGCAGCTCTGTACAAGGCAGGAAGAGAGCTCTCTCCAGAACCCTACCATGTTGATACTTAATCTTGGACCTCCAGCCTCCAAAACTGTGAGATAATAAATCTCTGTTGGTGAAGCCCCCACCCCCGGTCTATGGTACCTTGTTATGGCAGTCTGAGCTAATACTCTGGATAAGAAAAGTCATCTCTCTGTGTCTCTGTTTCCTCATCTTTAAAATGAAAGCAATAATAGAACCCACCCAATTGAGTTGTTCAGAGGATTAAATAAGATGATGAGATCAAACCAGTCAATCTTAAAGGAAATCAACCCTCAATATTCATTGGAAGGACTGATGCTGAAACTGAAGCTCCAACACTTTGGCCGCCTGATGTGAAGGGCCACCTAATCAGAAAAGATCCTGATGCTGGGAAAGATTGAGCACATAAGAAGGGGACAACAGAGGACGAGATGGTTGGATGGCATCACCGACTCAATGGACATGAGTTTGGGCAAACTATGGGACATAGTGAAAAACAGGGAAGTCTGGCGTGCTCAAAGAGACAGACATGACTTAGTGACTAAACAACAATAAGTATCTTTAAATACTCAGAATGGAATCTGGGGCAGAGCAAATATTATAGATGTATTCACTAGCTAACGTAAAAAATGCACTGCAAACATGTGGCGCTTTCTTTGTGGCAGGCAATGAGGAAAATCTTTTCAGGCATCCACTTCATGGAAGCTCACAGCAGCCCTATGAATTGCAAACTAGTATTCCCATTTTTCAGAGGAGAAAACTGTGGCTTCAAAACTGTGCAAAATCACATATCTTGTGAAAAGTACAACTGTGATTTAAATCCAGGTTCTGTCTGGCTCTGGTATCTTTACATGACAGCTTTCCCAGCTGCCTTGAGTCTCAGGGACTGGGAATTTGAGGATTAAGTTGATATCTGTCCTGCACAAGCCCACCCTGAGATGTTAGCGGTTGCAACCTGATTCAGAGGCAGAAGGGCATGGTGGTTGGGGTATGGAGTCACACTGGGAAGAGCTGAATCTTAACTCTCTTATTTCCTTTCTACTTGACCTTGGTGATTCCATCACAATGGAGGCTGTTCCTCATCTGTAAGATGGGTATAAAATACCATTGTACCATCAGTTTGTTGGGAGGACTGAATGAACACGTTTGGAAGAGCTTAGTGTCTTGGCTTGTCCAGACCACTGCACCTACTGTTTACTCTTCCTGGAACACCCTTCCCCAGATACCCAGGATCTCACTCCTTCAGGTCTTATATCAAAAATCAACTTCTCAGCATGACCTCTCTGTACCATTCTATTAAAACTACATCACCCTCATGTATTCCCTATTCACCTTTCCTTGAACTATCCCTGACACACAAGATTTCCCTGCATGCATTTTGTTGTTACCTTCTTCTCTGCACATTTCATGATAAGTTCCAGGAGAACAAGTAATTTTTACCTGTGTTACTCACTGCTGTATCCTTCATCCCTAGAATAATGCTTGGCATATACTAGGTGCTCAAGAAGTATTTGTAGAATGAATACATGAATGAATGATTGATTATTGGCTTCAGCTCTACAGACAAGGGCTTTGGACTCAGCTGAGACCCACTTCAACTTCTTCCCCACTACTGCTGCCTTTGCAAACAGATTGGACTTGATTCTTCACTTACCTTCACTTACCCTTCACTTACCTTCACATGTCTCTCCTGGTCCCTGGAAATTCTTCTTTCCACTTCTGGATTCATATCCAGTGTTGCAGACACAAGAGTAGCTTCCAAGACTGTTGTGGCAAGTTGAATGCTCTGGGCAACTTCTGGGATTGGCACATTCATCCACATCTGGTGAGTAGAAATCAAAACCCATGTCAAAAAAGGAGAAGTGGTGAAGATGGGACACTACAAACAGGATATCATCTCCCCTTGACCCTCCCCAATATCCAGACTTTCCCCTTCTCCCTAACCTCACTTTAAGTTAGGCATGGCCATGAGAATACATTCTGGCCAATTGTATGCACACAAAAGGTGACAAATAGTTTCAAACCATAATGATCATAGATTGTAGAAATGGCTGTCATGTTCTACTCCTCCCTGTGTCCAACCTTGGCATGAGGCTTGTGCCATACAGTGTGACATTGCCACTCATCTCTCTAACATGTGGAGTTTGATTCTGCAGCCCTTCACTCTAGCTGGCTCTAGGACTTGCACTAGCCAATAAATACAGCAGAAGCAACGTGGTGGCACTTCCAAACAGACCTCAGGAAACCTATTTCTGTTCATACTTTGGGTCCCTTGCCTCTGTCATATGAACAAATCCCAGGATAATAAGAAAAAAACAAAATGAAAGAGACACAGATCATCCCAGATGAGCTGCAGATATATGAGGCAGTCCAGCCAAGATCAGCAAAGCTGACACACAGCTGACCACAAACACATGCTCTAGCCCAGTGGAGACCTAAAGAACTGGCCAGAGCAGAGCCCAACCTAAACTTCCAACATGTGGAGTTAAGAAATAAACAAATGGTGGTTGTTTTAGCCACTAACTTCTGGGGTCATTTGTTACTCAGCAATAGCTAACTGCTACAAATAGATCAGAAGTGTCAGAGATGATTTCAAAATATCTCTAATTCCAAGCCAAGGGAATATGTTGAGGGCTTGATCACTCTATGCCTTGCTTATGGAATCACCCTCCCTTCAGATAATTAATAATGCTGCCTCAGACTCAGGAATTGAAACCCATATCTCTTGGTGACAGTATTCTGCTTGCAGTGTGCAGAATAGATTTGAGAAAGCAACACTAGAAAAATGGAGAGACTAGTGAGGAGGCCACTGTAATAATGATGGAACTTAAGCCAAGGATGGAAAAGAGTAGAGATTCAAGACATATTTAGCAGGTAGATTGCCCAAAACACAATGACTGATTTAATATGGAAGGGAAGGGAATATCAAGAATAACTCTCAGGTCTTCATTCAAATACCTTTCAGGAAAAAAATTCTGAATTTTGGATCTGAGCTTTCCCCAGGACAGAATTTATCTCAGTGCTAATGACACATGGGACCTTCTTGGTTATTCTTGGTTGTGGGGAGGCTGTGATGTGCATTGGAGGATGTTTAGCAGGATCTCTGGTCTCTACCCAGAGACTGACCAGTTGATTAACACAAACTACCCACCAACATCACCAGAACGGAAAACCAAAACTATCTCCAGATACTGTCACATCTCCGACCAGTGAGATGTAAATCAGGCTAGAGCTTGAGCCACGAAGTATTCTCAATACTGACTGAGCCACAGCTTAACTCATAGTAGGCACTCAACAGGAGTTCAAATATGGCTTCTTCTACTTCAAAGCTGTGTATCCTTGGATTAATGACTTTACCTCTCTGAGCCTCAAGTGGATCATTAAGAACATAATCTTTACCTCATAGGAACATCAAGTAAAGTTCTTGATTAATTGAGTAGCTAAAAAAGAAGATCAAGTTCTCTATACTTTCACAGATGGAGTTTTTAGAGGTGAATCCAACATCACAGCTGCAGTAGTTGCTTCCCAAAGAGTTGGTGCACTCAGAATGCTCTAGGCAGACCCCATGGGAGAGGCATTCATTAATGTCTGAGGAACAGTGGAGGAGAGTGAGCAGACTAAAGATTAGGTGTCTCAGTTTAGCACACCATGTACTCAACTCAATAGGAGTTGTCTACCAAAGACCCAAGCCTGAGAGTCTGAGCATATTACCTGTGCAGGTAAAATGACCTGACTTTCCAGGGATCCAATTATTTCCAGTGGGAGAAGAGAAACCAGTCAAACAGCTGCACTCATACCTTCCTGGCAAGTTTCTGCAGCTTGAGTTAGGACCACAAGGTGGGGGCGTTTGAGAACATTCACCTATATCTGGAGAGAAAGAAAGACAGAGTTACAAATTTTCTTTATCTTGTGAAATAGTTTGTACTTTCCAAAGATAGTTGAAACAATGTCTTTCATTCCTAATGCCCTTATCAATGCCCTACTTTGATACACCTTCCATCAAGCAATGAGGTTTCTATTTCCTCCCCTTGAGTCTGAGCATGCGTGTGACTGTGCTGGTGGAGACAACAGCTCATAAAAAGACCGTGAACATCATCACCGTATCACACACTTCCACCTGGTTCTCGTGAGATGCCCATGCTTGACTCAGCTGCCATACTGTGAGGAAGCTCAACTAGCCATGAAAAAAGCAGCTCTCATGGAGAAGAACGTAGACCTCCAGCTTCCAACTCTGGCAGAGCTGCCAGCCAACAGCCAGCACCACCTTCACCTTGTGAGGGAGCCCCTTTCAAAGTGGATCCTCTAGCCCGCAGTTGGGCCAACACAACTGTCGCTGCATGGGAGAATGTCAGGCCATCATCAACAAACTCAGCCCAAATACATGATGGTGTCTTGTTTCTTGTCTGATTCTCTCACCATGAAAAGAAGTTCCAGTAGAATAAATGTTTCTTCTGTGTTATCACAGTATCCTCCATCCCTAGAATAATGCTTGCAATATAGTAGGTGCTCGAGAGGTGTTTGTTGAAGGAATGCATGAATGAATCCATTGCTATTGGCTTCAGCTTTGCATAGGAGGGCTTTGAACTCAGCTAAGACCCACCTCAACTTCTCCCCACCACTTCTGTCTTTGCAAACACATTGGCCTTAATTCCCCAGAAGACCCCTGCACATACCTTGACACATCTCTCCTGGTCCCTGGAAACTTTTCCTTCCACTTCTGGATTGAAAACCCGGGTTGCAGACACAAGAGTAGTTTCCAAGACTGTTGTGGCAAGTCGAATGCTCTGGGCAACTTCTGGGATTGGCACATTCATCCACATCTGGTGAGTAGAAATGAAAGCCCGGGTCAAGGTAGAAGAAGCAGTGAGAACAGAACACTGCAAACAGGAGATTCATTCCACCTGTTCTCCACCAGACGTACCCCCGCACCCCACAATATCCTGACTTTCTCTTTCTTTCTAAGTTCCCTTGCAATTAGGCATGAATGAGAATACATTCTGGCCAATTGTATGCAAGCAAAAGGCAGACAGTCGTTTAAAACTGTAATGATTATAGATTGCAGAAATGGTTGTGTTCCTTTACTCCTCCCTGTGTCTGCACCTTGGGATTAGGTTTGTGCTACACACGGCGACCTTGCCACTCCTCTCTTTAAGATGTGGAGTTTGGTTCACCAGTCCTTGACTCTAGCTGGCACTATGACTTGCATTGTCCAATTGAAATGGCAGAAGCATGTGGTGCCACTTTCAAACTTAGACCTCAGAAACCTATTTGCTTCTGCTCATTCATTGGGCCCCTTGCCTCTGCCATTTGAACAAACCTCAGGCTAATAAGAAAAAGACAAAGGGAAAGAGAGATGGATCATCCCAGATGAGTCCCAGGTATGTGAGACAGCCCAGCCATGATTGGCAAAGCTGAAACACAGCTGACCACACACACAGGAACAAGCTCAGTGGAGACCAGAGGAGTATTGTGCTAAGTCATAAAAACATCAGACACTTTCACCTTGTTCTTTTGGAATGCTCATGCTTGACTCAGCCACCATACTCTGAGGAAACTCAAAGAGCCATGATAAAACAGCTCATGTGGAGAAGAACTAAGACCTCCAGCCCACAGCTTCACTCAGCACCAGCTTCACCTTTTGTTAGCCCCCTTTAAGGTGGATCTTCTAGCCCCCAGTGGAACCAGCTCAACTGGCACTTTGTGGAACAAAGTCAAGTCATCCTCACCAAAGTCAGCCCAAATACAGATGCATGCACGTATGTTGTTTATCATGTTTTTTCCCGCCCTCAACAAAAAGTTTCAGGAGGACAAGCATTTTTGCCTGTGTTACTCACTACAGTATCCTCTATCCCTCAAATAGTGCTTTTCTATATAGTAGGTGCTCAAGAAGTGTTTGTTGGATGGATGCATGAATGGGTGAATTGGCTCCAGTTCTGCAGACAAGACTTTGAACTCAGCTGAGACCTACCTCAACTTCTAACTCTTCCTCCAGTACTGCTGTCTTTCCAAACAGATGGGCTTGATTCCCCCAGAAGACCCCCACACCTACCTTGACATGTCTCCCCTGGTCCCTGGAAACTCTTCTTTCCACTTCTGGAGATATATCCTGGGTTGCAGGCACAAGAGTAGCTTCCAAGACTGTTGTGGCAAGTCGAATGCTCTGGGCAACTTCTGGGACTCCCACATTCATCCACATCTGGTGAGTAGAAATGAAAAGCCGCATCAAGGCAGAGGAAGAAGCCAGGACAGGGGACTGAAAACAGGAGATTCACTCCAACTGTTCGCCACCTGATGCTCCCAAATACTCAGACTTTCCCCTTCTCCAAAACTTTCCTTGCAGTTAGACATGACCTGAGAAAAATTCTTGCCAACTGTATGCACACACAAAGGGGTGGAAAATAGTTTCAAGCCATAATGATCATTGATTGCAGAAATGGCTGTCATCCTTTACTCCTCCCTGTGTCCACACCTTGGGATGAGGTTCGTGCTACAAAATGCAACCTTGCCACTCTTCTCTTTAAGATGTGCGGTTTGGTTCACCACCTCTTCACTCTACCTGGTTCTGTGACTTGCTTTCAACCAAGAAGTACAGCTGAAGTAAAGTGGTGCCAGTTCCAAACTTAGACCTCAAGAAGACTATTTGTTTCTGCTTATGCATTGGGCCCCTCCCCTCTACCATACGAACCAACCTCAGGCTAATAACGAAAAAGACAAAGTAGAAGAGAGATGGGTCATCCCACATGAGACCCAGATATGTGAGACAGCCCAGCCAAGATCAGCAAAGCTGACACACAACTGACCACAAACACAGCAACAAGGCCAGTGGAGACTTAAAGAACTGACCAGCAGAGCCCAACTCAAAGTGCCAGCACATGGTCAAGAGATAAATAGTGGATATTGTTTTAGCCACTCACCTATGGGATGATTTATTACTCCCCAATAGCTAACTGCTACAAATAGGCCAGAAACATCAGAGATGACTTCAAATATCTCCAATCAAAATCAGGTAGAAAATCATAATCTCTACCTCATAGCATCATCAAATGAAGTTCTTAATTACTTGAAAAGGTAAAGAAGATCAGCTTCTTTACACATTCCCTGAATGAGGATGTTAGAGCTGAATTCAACTTGGCAGCTGCAATGGTAGCTTAACAGTTGGTGGACTCAGATGCTCTGGGAAGACCCCACTGGAAAGGCATTCATTGACCTCTGAGGAGCAGTGGAGAAGAGTGAGCAGATAAAGATTAGGTGTGTAAGGTAAGAACATATATGGGCACATGCATGCTAAGCCACTTCTGTGTTGTCTGAATCTTTGTGACCCTATGGGCTGTAGACCACCAGGCTACTCTGTCCAAGGGATTCTCCAGGCAAGAATACTGGAGTGGGTTGCCAAGCCCTCCTCAAGGGGATCTTCTGGACCCAGGGATCAAGCCTGTGTCTCCTGCATTGGTAGGCAGGTTCTTTAGCACCTGGGAAACCCCCAAGAAACTTATGCACCCAACACATTTGGAGCTGTCCACAAAAGACCCATGCCTGAGAGCCTGAGCACATTACCTGTACAGGGGAAATGACCTGGCTTTCCAGGGATCCAATTATTTCCCGAGACAGAGTTACAAATTGCCTTCATCTTGTGAAATAGTTTGTATTTTCCAAAGATAGTTGAAACAGTGTCTTTCATTCCTAATGCCTTTAATTCAATGTCCTTTCTTCGATACTCCTTCCATCAAGAAATGAGGTTTCTATTTCCTCCCCTTGAATCTGAGCATGCGTGTGACTGTGCTGGTGGAGACACCAGCTCATAAAAAGACCGTGAACATCATCACCGTATCACACACTTCCACCTGGTTCTCGTGAGATGCCCATGCTTGACTCAGCTGCCATACTGTGAGGAAGCTCAACTAGCCATGAAAAAAGCAGCTCTCATGGAGAAGAACGTAGACCTCCAGCTTCCAACTCTGGCAGAGCTGCCAGCCAACAGCCAGCACCACCTTCACCTTGTGAGGGAGCCCCTTTCAAAGTGGATCCTCTAGCCCGCAGTTGAGCCAACACAACTGTCACTGCATGGGAGAATGTCAAGCCATCATCAGCAAACTCAGCCCAAATACATGACGATATTTTGTTTGTTGTCTGATTCTCTTACCATGATAAGAAGTTCCAGTAGAATAAATGCTTTTTTCTGTGTTATCACAGTATCCTCCATCCCTAGAATAATGCTTGGCATGTAGTAGGTGCTCAAGAAGTGTTTGTTGAAGGAAAGCATGAATGAATCCATTGTTATTGGCTCCAGCTTTGCATAGGAGGGCTTTGAACTCAGCTAAGACCCACCTCAACTTCTCCCCACCACTTCTGTCTTTTCAAACACATTGGCCTTAATTCCCCAGAAGACCCCTGCACATACCTTGACACATCTCTCCTGGCCCCTGGAAACTTTTCCTTCCACTTCTGGATTGAAAACCCGGGTTGCAGACACAAGAATAGTTTCCTAGACTGTTGTGGCAAGTCGAATGCTCTGGGCAACTTCTGGGATTGGCACATTCATCCACATCTGGTGAGTGGAAATGAAAGCCCGGGTCAAGGTAGAAGAAGCAGTGAGAACAGAACACTGCAAACAGGAGATTCATTCCACCTGTTCTCCACCAGATGTCCTCCCGCCCCCCAGAAGATCAAGACTTTCTCTTTCTTTCTAAGTTCCCTTGCATTTAGGCATGACATGAGAATAAATTCTGGCCAATAGTATGTGAGCAAAAGGCGTGCATTCATTTCAAACTGTAATGATTATAGATTGCAGAAATGGTTGTCATCCTTTACTCCTCCCTGTGTCCCCACCTTGGGATGAGGTTTGTGCTTCACAAAGCGACCTTGCCACTCCTCTCTTTAAGATGTGGAGTTTGGTTCACCAGTCCTTGACTCTAGCTGGCGCTATGACTTGCATTGTCCAGTTGAAATGGCAGAAGCATGTGGTACCACTTTCAAACTTAGACCTCAGAAACCTATTTGCTTCTGCTCATACATTGGGCCCCTTGCCTCTGCCATTTGAACAAACCTCGGGCTAATAAGAAAAAGGGAAAGAGAGATGGATCATCCCAGATGAGTCCCAGATAGGTGAGACAGCCCAGCAATGATTGGCAAAGCTGACACACAGCTGACCACACACACAGGAACAAGCCCAGTGGAGACCAGAAGAGTATTGTGCTAAGTCATAAAAACATCACACACTTTCACCTTGTTCTTTTGGAATGCTCATGCTTGACTCAGCCACCACACTCTGAGGAAACTCAAAGAGCCATGATAAAACAGCTCATGTGGAGAAGAACTAAGACCTCCAGCCCACAGCTTCATTCAGCACCAGCTTCACCTTGTGAGTGAGCCCCCTTTAAAGTGGATCTTCTAGCCCCCAGTTGAACCAGCTCAACTGGCACTTTGTGGAACAAAGTCAAGTCATCCTCAACAAAGTCAGCCCAAATACCATATGCATGCACGTATGTTGCTTATCATGTTTTGTCCCGCCCTCAACAAAAAGTTTCAGGAGAACAAATATTTTTGCCTGTGTTACTCACTGCAGTAGCCTCTATCCCTCGAATAGTGCATTTCTATATAGCAGGTGCTCAAGAAGTGTTTGTTGAATGAATGCATGAATGGATGAATTGGCTCCAGTTCTGCAGACAAGTCTTTGAACTCAGCTGAGACCTACCTCAACTTCTAACTCTTCCTCCAATACTGCTGTCTTTCCAAACAGATGGACTTGATTCCACAGAAGACCCCTGCACCTACCTTGACATGTCTCCCCTGGTCCCTGGAAACTCTTCTTTCCACTTCTGGAGATATATCCTGGGTTGCAGGCACAAGAGTAGCTTCCAAGACTGTTGTGGCAAGTCGAATGCTCTGGGCAAATTCTGGGACTCGCACATTCATCCACATCTGGTGAGTAGAAATGAAAAGCCACATCAAGGCAGAGGAAGAAGCAAGGACAGGGGACAGAAAACAGAGATTCACTCCAACTGTTCGCCACCTGATGCTCCCAAATACCCAGACTTTCCCCTTCTCCAAAACTTCCCTTGCAGTTAGGCATGATGTGAGAATAAATTCTGGCCAACTGTATGCACACAGAAAATGGTGGAAAATAGTTTCAAGCCATAATGATCATTGATTGCGGAAATGACTGTCATCTTTTACGCCTTCCTGTGTCCACACTTTGGGATGAGGTTCGTGCTACAAAATGCAACCTTGCCACTCTTCTCTTTAAGATGTGCGGTTTGGCTCACCACCTCTTCACTCTACCTGGTTCTGTGACTTGCTTTCAACCAAGAAGTACAGCTGAAGTAAAGTGGTGCCAGTTCCAAACTTAGACCTCAAGAAGACTATTTGTTTCTGCTTATGCATTGGGCCCCTCCCCTCTACCATACGAACCAACCTCAGGCTAATAACGAAAAAGACAAAGTAGAAGAGAGATGGGTCATCCCACATGAGTCCCAGATATGTGAGACAGCCCAGCCAAGATCAGCAAAGCTGACACACAACTGACCACAAACAGAGCAACAAGCCCAGTGGAGACTTAAAGAACTGACCAGCAGAGCCCAACTCAAAGTACCAGCACATGGTCAAGAGATAAATAGTGGTTATTGTTTTAGCCACTCACCTATGGGATGATTTATTACTCTGCAATAGCTAACTGCTACAAATAGGCCAGAAACATCAGAGATGACTTCAAATATCTCCAATCAAAATCAGGTAGAAAATCATAACCTCTACCTCATAGCATCATCAAATGAAGTTCTTAATTACTTGAAAAGGTAAAGAAGATCAGCTTCTCTACACATTCCCTGAATGAGGATGTTAGAGCTGAATTCTACTTGGCAGCTGCAATGGTAGCTTAACAGTTGGTGGACTCAGATGCTCTGGGAAGACCCCACTGGAAAGGCATTCATTGACCTCTGAGGAGCAGTGGAGAAGAGTGAGCAGATAAAGATTAGGTGTGTAACGTAAGAACACATATGTGCACATGCATGCTAAGCCACTTCTGTCATGTCTGAATCTTAGTGACCCTATGGGCTGTAGACCACCAGGCTACTCTGTCCAAGGGATTCTCCAGGCAAGAATACTGGAGTGGGTTGCCATGCCCTCCTCAAGGGGATCTTCTGGACCCAGGGATCAAGCCTGTGTCTCCTGCATTGGTAGGCAGGTTCTTTAGCACCTGGGAAACCCCCAAGAAACTTATGCACCCAACACAATCGGAACTGTGCACAAAAGACCCATGCCTGAGAGCCTGAGCACATTACCTGTACAGGGGAAATGACCTGGCTTTCCAGGGATCCAATTATTTCCTGAGACAGAGTTACAAATTGTCTTCATCTTGTGAAATAGTTTGTACTTTCCAAAGATAGTTGAAACAGTGTCTTTCATTCCTAATGCCCTTAATTCAATGTCCTTTCTTCGATACTCCTTCCATCAAGCAATGAGGTTTCTATTTCCTCCCCTTGAATCTGAGCATGCGTGTGACTGTGCTGGTGGAGACACCAGCTCATATAAAGACCATGAACATCATCACCGTATCACACACTTCCACCTGGTTCTCGTGAGATGCCCATGCTTGACTCAGCTGCCATACTGTGAGGAAGCTCAACTAGCCATGAAAAAAGCAGCTCTCATGGGGAAGAACGTAGACCTCCAGCTTCCAACTCTGGCAGAGCTGCCAGCCAACAGCCAGCACCACCTTCACCTTGTGAGGGAGCCCCTTTCAAAGTGGATCCTCTAGCCCGCAGTTGAGCCAACACAACTGTCACTGCATGGGAGAATGTCAAGCCATCATCAGCAAACTCAGCCCAAATACATGACGATATTTTGTTTGTTGTCTGATTCTCTTACCATGATAAGAAGTTCCAGTAGAATAAATGCTTTTTTCTGTGTTATCACAGTATCCTCCATCCCTAGAATAATGCTTGGCATGTAGTAGGTGCTCAAGAAGTGTTTGTTGAAGGAAAGCATGAATGAATCCATTGTTATTGGCTCCAGCTTTGCATAGGAGGGCTTTGAACTCAGCTAAGACCCACCTCAACTTCTCCCCACCACTTCTGTCTTTTCAAACACATTGGCCTTAATTCCCCAGAAGACCCCTGCACATACCTTGACACATCTCTCCTGGCCCCTGGAAACTTTTCCTTCCACTTCTGGATTGAAAACCCGGGTTGCAGACACAAGAATAGTTTCCTAGACTGTTGTGGCAAGTCGAATGCTCTGGGCAACTTCTGGGATTGGCACATTCATCCACATCTGGTGAGTGGAAATGAAAGCCCGGGTCAAGGTAGAAGAAGCAGTGAGAACAGAACACTGCAAACAGGAGATTCATTCCACCTGTTCTCCACCAGATGTCCTCCCGCCCCCCAGAAGATCAAGACTTTCTCTTTCTTTCTAAGTTCCCTTGCATTTAGGCATGACATGAGAATAAATTCTGGCCAATAGTATGTGAGCAAAAGGAGGGCATTCATTTCAAACTGTAATGATTATAGATTGCAGAAATGGTTGTCATCCTTTACTCCTCCCTGTGTCCCCACCTTGGGATGAGGTTTGTGCTTCACAAAGCGACCTTGCCACTCCTCTCTTTAAGATGTGGAGTTTGGTTCACCAGTCCTTGACTCTAGCTGGCGCTATGACTTGCATTGTCCAATTGAAATGGCAGAAGCATGTGGTACCACTTTCAAACTTAGACCTCAGAAACCTATTTGCTTCTGCTCATTCATTGGGCCCCTTGCCTCTGCCATTTGAACAAACCTCGGGCTAATAAGAAAAAGGGAAAGAGAGATGGATCATCCCAGATGAGTCCCAGATATGTGAGACAGCCCAGCAATGATTGGCAAAGCTGACACACAGCTGACCACACACACAGGAACAAGCCCAGTGGAGACCAGAAGAGTATTGTGCCAAGTCATAAAAACATCACACACTTTCACCTTGTTCTTTTGGAATGCTCATGCTTGACTCAGCCACCACACTCTGAGGAAACTCAAAGAGCCATGATAAAACAGCTCATGTGGAGAAGAACTAAGACCTCCAGCCCACAGCTTCATTCAGCACCAGCTTCACCTTGTGAGTGAGCCCCCTTTAAAGTGGATCTTCTAGCCCCCAGTTGAACCAGCTCAACTGGCACTTTGTGGAACAAAGTCAAGTCATCCTCAACAAAGTCAGCCCAAATACCATATGCATGCACGTATGTTGCTTATCATGTTTTGTCCCGCCCTCAACAAAAAGTTTCAGGAGAACAAATATTTTTGCCTGTGTTACTCACTGCAGTAGCCTCTATCCCTCGAATAGTGCATTTCTATATAGCAGGTGCTCAAGAAGTGTTTGTTGAATGAATGCATGAATGGATGAATTGGCTCCAGTTCTGCAGACAAGTCTTTGAACTCAGCTGAGACCTACCTCAACTTCTAACTCTTCCTCCAATACTGCTGTCTTTCCAAACAGATGGACTTGATTCCACAGAAGACCCCTGCACCTACCTTGACATGTCTCCCCTGGTCCCTGGAAACTCTTCTTTCCACTTCTGGAGATATATCCTGGGTTGCAGGCACAAGAGTAGCTTCCAAGACTGTTGTGGCAAGTCGAATGCTCTGGGCAAATTCTGGGACTCGCACATTCATCCACATCTGGTGAGTAGAAATGAAAAGCCACATCAAGGCAGAGGAAGAAGCCAGGACAGGGGACTGAAAACAGGAGATTCGCTCCAAGTGTTCGCCACCTCATGCTCCCAAATACCCAGACTTTTCCCTTCTCCAAAACTTCCCTTGCAGTTAGGTGTGATGTGAGAAATATTCTGGCCAACTGTAGGAACACACAAAACGGTGAAAATAGTTTCAAGCCATAATGATCATTGATTGCAGAAATGGCTGTCATCCTTTACTCCTCCCTGTGTCCACAATTTGGGATGAGGTTCGTGCTACACAATGCAACCTTTCCACTCTTCTCTTTAAGATATGGGGTTTGATTCACCACCTCTTCACTCTACCTGGTTCTGTGACTTGCTTTCAACCAAGAAGTACAGCTGAAGTAAAGTGGTGCCAGTTCCAAACCTAGACCTCAAGAAGCCTATTTGTTTGTGCTTATACACTGGGCTCGTTGCCTCTACCATATGAACAAACCCCAGGCTAATAACAAAAAAGACAAAGTAGAAGAGAGATGGGTCATCCCAGATGAGTCCCAGATATGTGAGACAGCCCAGTCAAGATCAGCAAAGCTAACACACAACTGACCACAAACACAGGAACAAGCCCAGTGGAGACTTAAAGAACTGACCAGCAGAGCCCAACTCAAAGTGCCAGCACATGGTCAGGAGACAAATAAATGGTTTTTGTTTTAGCCACTAACCTATGGGATGATTTATTACTCCCCAATAGCTAACTGCTACTAATAGACCAGAAGCATCCCCTGCTGCTAAGTCGCTTCAGTCGTGTCCGACTCTGTGCGACCCCATAGACGGCAGCACACCAGGCTCCCCAGTCCTTGGGATTCTCCAGACAAGAACATTGGAGTGGGTTGCCATTTCCTTCTCCAATACACGAAAGTGAAAAGGGAAAGTGAAGTCGCTCAGTCGTGTCCGACTCTTAGCGACCCCGTGGACTGCGGTCCACCTTGCTCTTCCGTCCACGGGATTTGTCAGGCAGGAGTACTGGAGTGGGGTGCCATTGCCTTCTCCGAGAAGCATCAGAGATGACTTCAAATATCTCCATTCAAAATCAGGGAGAAAATCATAATCTCTACCTCATAGCATCATCAAAGAAGTTCTTAACTAATTGAATAGGTACAGAAGATCAGCTTCTCTACACATTTCCTGACTGAGGATGTTAGAGCTGAATTCTACTTGGCAGCTGCAATGGTAGCTTAATAGCTGGTGCACTCAGAATGCTCTGGGAAGACCCCACTGGAAAGGCATTCATTAACCTCTGCGGAGCAGTGGAGAAGAGTGAGCAGATAAAGATTAGGTGTCTAAGGTAAGAACACATATGTGCTCATGTGTGCTAAGTCACTTCAGTCATGTGTGAATCTTTGTGACCCTATGGGCTGTAGCCCACCGGGCTACTCTGTCCATGGGATTCTCCAGGCAAGAATACTGGAGTGGGTTGCCAAGCCCTCCTCAAGGGGATCTTCCTGACCCAGGGATTAAGCCTGTGTCTCCTGCATTTGTAGGCAGGTTCTTTAGCACCTGGGAAACCCCCAAGAAACTTATGCACCCAACACATTTGGAGCTGTCCACAAAAGACCCATGCCTGAGAGCCTGAGCACATTACCTGTACAGGGGAAATGACCTGGCTTTCCAGGGATCCAATTCTTTCCCGAGACAGAGTTACAAATTGCCTTCATCTTGTGAAATAGTTTGTATTTTCCAAAGATAGTTGAAACAGTGTCTTTCATTCCTAATGCCTTTAATTCAATGTCCTTTCTTCGATACTCCTTCCATCAAGCAATGAGGTTTCTATTTCCTCCCCTTGAATCTGAGCATGCGTGTGACTGTGCTGGTGGAGACACCAGCTCATAAAAAGACCGTGAACATCATCACCGTATCACACACTTCCACCTGGTTCTCGTGAGATGCCCATGCTTGACTCAGCTGCCATACTGTGAGGAAGCTCAACTAGCCATGAAAAAAGCAGCTCTCATGGAGAAGAACGTAGACCTCCAGCTTCCAACTCTGGCAGAGCTGCCAGCCAACAGCCAGCACCACCTTCACCTTGTGAGGGAGCCCCTTTCAAAGTTATCCTCTAGCCCGCAGTTGAGCCAACACAACTGTCACTGCATGGGAGAATGTCAAGCCATCATCAGCAAACTCAGCCCAAATACATGACGATATTTTGTTTGTTGTCTGATTCTCTCACCATGATAAGAATTTCCAGTAGAATAAATGCTTTTTTCTGTGTTATCACAGTATCCTCCATCCCTAGAATAATGCTTGTCATATAGTAGGTGCTCGAGAGGTGTTTGTTGAAGGAAAGCATGAATGAATCCATTGCTATTGGCTTCAGCTTTGCATAGGAGGGCTTTGAACTCAGCTAAGACCCACCTCAACTTCTCCCCACCACTTCTGTCTTTTCAAACACATTGGCCTTAATTCCCCAGAAGACCCCTGCACATACCTTGACACATCTCTCCTGGTCCCTGGAAACTTTTCCTTCCACTTCTGGATTGAAAACCCGGGTTGCAGACACAAGAATAGTTTCCTAGACTGTTGTGGCAAGTCGAATGCTCTGGGCAACTTCTGGGATTGGCACATTCATCCACATCTGGTGAGTAGAAATGAAAGCCCGGGTCAAGGTAGAAGAAGCAGTGAGAACAGAACACTGCAAACAGGAGATTCATTCCACCTGTTCTCCACCAGATGTCCTCCCCCCCCCCCCCAGAAGATCAAGACTTTCTCTTTCTTTCTAAGTTCCCTTGCATTTAGGCATGACATGAGAATAAATTCTGGCCAATAGTATGTGAGCAAAAGGCGGGCATTCATTTCAAACTGTAATGATTATAGATTGCAGAAATGGTTGTCATCCTTTACTCCTCCCTGTGTCCCCACCTTGGGATGAGGTTTGTGCTTCACAAAGCGACCTTGCCACTCCTGTCTTTAAGATGTGGAGTTTGGTTCACCAGTCCTTGACTCTAGCTGGCGCTATGACTTGCATTGTCCAATTGAAATGGCAGAAGCATGTGGTACCACTTTCAAACTTAGACCTCAGAAACCTATTTGCTTCTGCTCATACATTGGGCCCCTTGCCTCTGCCATTTGAACAAACCTCGGGCTAATAAGAAAAAGGGAAAGAGAGATGGATCATCCCAGATGAGTCCCAGATATGTGAGACAGCCCAGCAATGATTGGCAAAGCTGACACACAGCTGACCACACACACAGGAACAAGCCCAGTGGAGACCAGAAGAGTATTGTGCTAAGTCATAAAAACATCACACACTTTCACCTTGTTCTTTTGGAATGCTCATGCTTGACTCAGCCACCATACTCTGAGGAAACTCAAAGAGCCATGATAGAACAGCTCATGTGGAGAAGAACTAAGACCTCCAGCCCACAGCTTCATTCAGCACCAGCTTCACCTTGTGAGTGAGCCCCCTTTAAAGTGGATCTTCTAGCCCCCAGTTGAACCAGCTCAACTGGCACTTTGTGGAACAAAGTCAAGTCATCCTCAACAAAGTCAGCCCAAATACCATATGCATGCACGTATGTTGCTTATCATGTTTTGTCCCGCCCTCAACAAAAAGTTTCAGGAGAACAAATATTTTTGCCTGTATTACTCACTGCAGTATCCTCTATCCCTCGAATAGTGCATTTCTATATAGCAGGTGCTCAAGAAGTGTTTGTTGAATGAATGCATGAATGGATGAATTGGCTCCAGTTCTGCAGACAAGTCTTTGAACTCAGCTGAGACCTACCTCAACTTCTAACTCTTCCTCCAATACTGCTGTCTTTCCAAACAGATGGACTTGATTCCACAGAAGACCCCTGCACCTACCTTGACATGTCTCCCCTGGTCCCTGGAAACTCTTCTTTCCACTTCTGGAGATATATCCTGGGTTGCAGGCACAAGAGTAGCTTCCAAGACTGTTGTGGCAAGTCGAATGCTCTGGGCAAATTCTGGGACTCGCACATTCATCCACATCTGGTGAGTAGAAATGAAAAGCCACATCAAGGCAGAGGAAGAAGCCAGGACAGGGGACTGAAAACAGGAGATTCACTCCAAGTGTTCGCCACCTCATGCTCCCAAATACCCAGACTTTTCCCTTCTCCAAAACTTCCCTTGCAGTTAGGTGTGATGTGAGAAATATTCTGGCCAACTGTAGGAACACACAAAACGGTGAAAATAGTTTCAAGCCATAATGATCATTGATTGCAGAAATGGCTGTCATCCTTTACTCCTCCCTGTGTCCACAATTTGGGATGAGGTTCGTGCTACACAATGCAACCTTTCCACTCTTCTCTTTAAGATATGGGGTTTGATTCACCACCTCTTCACTCTACCTGGTTCTGTGACTTGCTTTCAACCAAGAAGTACAGCTGAAGTAAAGTGGTGCCAGTTCCAAACCTAGACCTCAAGAAGCCTATTTGTTTGTGCTTATACACTGGGCTCGTTGCCTCTACCATATGAACAAACCCCAGGCTAATAACAAAAAAGACAAAGTAGAAGAGAGATGGGTCATCCCAGATGAGTCCCAGATATGTGAGACAGCCCAGTCAAGATCAGCAAAGCTAACACACAACTGACCACAAACACAGGAACAAGCCCAGTGGAGACTTAAAGAACTGACCAGCAGAGCCCAACTCAAAGTGCCAGCACATGGTCAGGAGACAAATAAATGGTTTTTGTTTTAGCCACTAACCTATGGGATGATTTATTACTCCCCAATAGCTAACTGCTACTAATAGACCAGAAGCATCCCCTGCTGCTAAGTCGCTTCAGTCGTGTCCGACTCTGTGCGACCCCATAGACGGCAGCACACCAGGCTCCCCAGTCCTTGGGATTCTCCAGACAAGAACATTGGAGTGGGTTGCCATTTCCTTCTCCAATACACGAAAGTGAAAAGGGAAAGTGAAGTCGCTCAGTCGTGTCCGACTCTTAGCGACCCCGTGGACTGCGGTCCACCTTGCTCTTCCGTCCACGGGATTTGTCAGGCAGGAGTACTGGAGTGGGGTGCCATTGCCTTCTCCGAGAAGCATCAGAGATGACTTCAAATATCTCCATTCAAAATCAGGGAGAAAATCATAATCTCTACCTCATAGCATCATCAAAGAAGTTCTTAACTAATTGAATAGGTACAGAAGATCAGCTTCTCTACACATTTCCTGACTGAGGATGTTAGAGCTGAATTCTACTTGGCAGCTGCAATGGTAGCTTAATAGCTGGTGCACTCAGAATGCTCTGGGAAGACCCCACTGGAAAGGCATTCATTAACCTCTGCGGAGCAGTGGAGAAGAGTGAGCAGATAAAGATTAGGTGTCTAAGGTAAGAACACATATGTGCTCATGTGTGCTAAGTCACTTCAGTCATGTGTGAATCTTTGTGACCCTATGGGCTGTAGCCCACCGGGCTACTCTGTCCATGGGATTCTCCAGGCAAGAATACTGGAGTGGGTTGCCAAGCCCTCCTCAAGGGGATCTTCCTGACCCAGGGATTAAGCCTGTGTCTCCTGCATTTGTAGGCAGGTTCTTTAGCACCTGGGAAACCCCCAAGAAACTTATGCACCCAACACATTTGGAGCTGTCCACAAAAGACCCATGCCTGAGAGCCTGAGCACATTACCTGTACAGGGGAAATGACCTGGCTTTCCAGGGATCCAATTATTTCCCGAGACAGAGTTACAAATTGCCTTCATCTTGTGAAATAGTTTGTATTTTCCAAAGATAGTTGAAACAGTGTCTTTCATTCCTAATGCCTTTAATTCAATGTCCTTTCTTCGATACTCCTTCCATCAAGAAATGAGGTTTCTATTTCCTCCCCTTGAATCTGAGCATGCGTGTGACTGTGCTGGTGGAGACACCAGCTCATAAAAAGACCGTGAACATCATCACCGTATCACACACTTCCACCTGGTTCTCGTGAGATGCCCATGCTTGACTCAGCTGCCACACTGTGAGGAAGCTCAACTAGCCATGAAAAAAGCAGCTCTCATGGAGAAGAACGTAGACCTCCAGCTTCCAACTCTGGCAGAGCTGCCAGCCAACAGCCAGCACCACCTTCACCTTGTGAGGGAGCCCCTTTCTAAGTGGATCCTCTAGCCCGCAGTTGGGCCAACACAACTGTCGCTGCATGGGAGAATGTCAGGCCATCATCAGCAAACTCAGCCCAAATACATGATGGTGTTTTGTTTGTTGTCTGATTCTCTCACCATGATAAGAAGTTCCAGTAGAATAAATGCTTTTTTCTGTGTTATCACAGTATCCTCCATCCCTAGAATAATGCTTGGCATATAGTAGGTGCTCAAGAAGTGTTTGTTGAAGGAATGCATGAATGAATCAATTGCTATTGGCTTCAGCTTTGCATATGAGGGCTTTGAACTCAGCTAGACCCACCTCAACTTCTCCCCACCACTTCTGTCTTTTCAAACACATTGGCCTTGATTCCCCAGAAGACCCGTTCAAATACCTTGACACATCTCTTTTAGCCCCTGGAAACTTTTCCTTCCACTTCTGGATTGAAAACCAGAGTTGCAGACACAAGAGTAACTTCCAGGACTGTTGTGGCAAGTTGAATGCTCTGGGCAACTTCTGGGATTGGCACATTCGTCCACATCTGGTGAGTAGAAATCAAAACCCATGTCAAAGAAGGAGAAGCAGCAAAGATGGGACACTACAAACACGAGACTGTCTCCACCTGACATGCCCCAAATCCAGACTTTCCCCTTCTCCCTAACCTCCCTTGATGTTAGGTATGGCCATGAGAATACATCGGGCCATGTATGCACACAAAAGAGTGATAAATAGTTTCAAACGATAATGATCATTGATCGCAAAAATGGTTGTCATCCTGTAATCCTCCCTGTGTCCACACTTTGGGAAGAGGTTTGTGCTACACAGTGTGACCTTGCTACTCTGCTCTTTAAGATGTGGGGTTTGGGTCCCAAGCCCTTGACTCTAGCTGGCTCTATGACTTGCATTGAATAAATCAATACAGAGCAAGCCTCGTGGTGCTACTTCAAAACTTAGATCTGGAGAAATCTATGTGCTTCTACTCCTACACTGGGCCCATTACCTCTGCCATGTGAACAAACTCCAGGCTAATAAAAAAAGACAAGATAGAAGAGAGATGGATCAACCTAGATGAGCTCCAGGTATGTGAGACAGCCCACCCAAGATCAGCAAAGCTGACACACAGCTGCCCAGAAACACATGGAGAACAGCCCAGTGGAAACGGAAAGAACTGACCAGCAGAGCCCAACCTAAACTGCCAACACATGGAATCCAGAGAGCTAAATAATGGTTGTTGTTTTAGTCACTAACTTTCAGGGTGATTTTGTTACTCAGCAATAGCTAACTGCTACAAATAGATTGGAAAAGTCATAGATGACTGTAAATATCTCCAACTCCAAGCAAAGAGGATACAAAGAGGATATGGTAAGCGCTTGGCCACTCTTTGCCTTGCTTGATGGAGTCACCCTCCCTTTAAATACATAATAATGCTGCAGCAGACTCGGGAAGATGGAGCCCTTATCTCTTCATGAGAATATTCTGGCTGCAGTGTGGAGGATACATTTGATGGAGTAACACTAGAAAAATGGAGATACTAGTGAGGTGGTTACAGTACTAATGATTGTACATTAGTACCAAGGAGAGAGAAAAGTGGAGAGATTTAAGACATATTTAGCAGATAGATTGCCCAATGATATGATGACAGATTTAATATGAAAGGGAAAGGAGGATCAAGAATAATTCTCAGGTGGGACTTCCATGCTGATCCAGTTGTTAAGACTCAGCACTTCCAATGCAAGATGCGTGGGTTCAGTCCCTGGTGTGGAAACTATGACCCTACATGCCATGTGGAGCAGCCAAAAAGTATTAAAAAAAAAAAAAAAAAGAACTCTCAGGTCTTCATTTAAATATCTTTTAGGAAAAAGTTTTGATGTTTGGTTCTGAGCTTTCCCCAGGACTACTGACATTTAGGACCAGATTATTATTGGTTGTAGGGAGGCTGCTCTGTGCATTGGAGGATGTTTAGCAGGATTTCTGTTCTCTACCCACCAGATGACAGTAACACCAAGCACCCCATCACCACCACCAGTTTGGACAACCAAAAATGTCTTCAGATGTTGTTAATATCTCCCCTCAGGAACGGAAAGGTGTGACTCATGCTAATGATAGAGTTCTCTGTTCCTCTCAAGTACTGCCTGATTCACTGCTTAACTCAGAGTAAACACTCAAGAGTGAAGAGTGAAGCGAAAGTTGCTCAGTCATGCCTGACTCTTTGCGACCCCATAGACTATCCATGGAATTCTCCAGGCCAGAATACTGGAGTGGGTACCCTTTCCCTTCTCCAGGGTATCTTCCCAACCCAGGGATCAAACCCAAGTCTCCCGCTTTGCAGGCAGATTCTTTACCAACTGAGCCATCAAGGAAGACCAGTAGACACTCAATGGGAGTTCAAATCCACGTTCTTCTACTTAATAGCTGTGTCTCTCTGGACAACTGACTTTACCTCTCTGAGCCTCAGTTGGATCATTCCTAAAATGAGGACCATAACCTTTACTTCATAGGATCATCAAATAAAGTTCTCCATTAATTGAGAAGGTAAAAAAGAAGATCAGACTCTCTATACTTTCACAGATGGCATTTTTTAAGGTGAATCCCACTTGGCAGCTGCAATGGTAGCTTCCCAAAGAGTTGGTGCACTCAGAATGCTCTGGGCAGACCCCATGGGAGAGGCATTCATTAATGTCTGAAGAGCAGTGGAGGAGAGTGAGCAGACAAAACGTTAGTTGTTTAAAGTTAGAACACACGTTCCTAACAATAAGAGCTGTCCACCAAAGACCCACGCCTGAGAGTCTGAGCCCCTTACCTCTACAGGTGAAATGACCTCGCTTTCCTGGGGTCCAGTTATTTCCAGTGGGAGAAGAGAAACCAGTCATACAGCTGCACCTATATCTCCCAGGCATATTTCTGCAGATTGAGTTAGGACCACATGGTGTGGGACTTTGAGAACATTCATCTATATCTGGAGAGAAAAAGACTCAGAGTTACAAATCTTCTTCAAATACAGTTTGTATTTTCCAAAGATTGTTGAAACAATGTCTTCTATTTCATATACACTTAATTTAATGTCCTTTTTTGGTACTCCTTCTATCAAGCAGTGGGGTCTATATGTCCTCTACTTGAATCTGAGCTTACTTGTGATACGGTGGTGGTGACACCAAGTCATTAAAATTACCACGATAAGTCATCAAAATATCGCACTCTTCCACACCTTCTCTTGAGATGCTCATGCTTGACTCAATTGCCATACTGTGAGGAAGCTCAATAAGCCATGAAAAAACAGCTCTCATGGAGAAGAGCTAAGACCTCCAGCTCACAGCCCTGCAGAGCAACCAGCCAACAGCTATCACCAGCTTGCCAGCCTTGTGGGTGAGTCTCCTTCAAAATGAATCCTCTAGCTCCCAGTTGAGCCACTTCAACTGACACTGTGTGGAACAAAGTCAAGCCATTGTCAGTGAACTCAGCCCAAGTAGAAGATTCATTCGGGAGCAAAATAAATGATCACTGGTGTTTTAATGCACAAAGTTTGCTGCTACCCAGAAATAGATAACCAGAACATTTTGCAAACCCATTATACAAATTTACTCATGCAGTGCCAATAGAATTATGCAGTCATGGTATCATGGGGTGAAAAGGAAAAAAAAGGAAAGTGAAAGTCACTCAGACATGTCCGACTCTTTGTGACCCCCTGGAGCCTGCCAGACTTCTCTGTCCATGGAATTCTCCAGGCACTTCTACCGGAGTGGGTAGCTGTTCTCTTCTCCAGGGGATATTCCTGACCTAGGGATTGAACCCAGGTCTCATGCATTGCAGGCAGATTCTTTACCATCTGAGGGGTGGTCCTCCCCTAATTTCCTTCACCAATGCTCTGCCAAATCACCCTAAATAAACACTTTCTATGCACTTGTCATGCAAATAGTAATGTTCATTCCAGCCTTAAGTAATGAAACATTAGAACCACCTAATTGTCCATCAACTGCAGGGTGAGTAAGTCTAGAGCTGGCATAAGGAATAAGGTAGTACATTCCTTCATTTGACAAGGAACTATAAAATATTCACAATGTATTAGGTACCACAGGTCAAAGACAGAGTAGATAAGGTTCCACCATTTTCTAGATGGGAAATGTTGCTTCCATCCTTTATCTAAAAACAAGAGCCCAAAAGGCTGCTATGTTTACTGAATAACCCATAAACTGTAGCCCAAAGATTTTTTTAAAAAAATGTTTGTGCAGATGGCCAATAGACACATGAAAAAATACTCAACATTGCTAATTATCTGAGACATGCAAACCAAAACTACAATGAGGTACCACCTCACACTGGTCAGAATGCCCATCATTAAAAATTCTACAAATAATAAATGCTGGAGAGAGTGTGGAGAAAGGGGACACTTACACACGGTTGGTGGGAGTGCAAATCGGTGCAGCTGCTATGGAGAACAGAATGGCAGTTCCTCAAAAAACTAAGAACAGAATTGCTTATGATCCAGCAATTCCACTCCTGGGCATATTCCAGGACAAAACTATAATTCAAAAAGATACATATACCCCAACATTCATAGCAGCAGTATTTACAATAGTCAAGACATGGAAGTAACCTGAATTTTCATTGACAAAGGAATGGATAAAGAAAGTGTGGTACATATATACAAAGGAATATTACTCGGCCATAAAAAAGAATAAATAATCCCAGTTGTAGCAACATGGATGAACCTAGAGATTATTATACCATGTGAAGTAAGTCAGACAGAAAAAGACAAATACCATATGACATCACTTATATGTGGAATCTAAAATATGACACAAATGAATTTATTTATAAAACAGAAAAAGACTCACAGATATACAGAACAGACTTTTGGTTGCCAAGGGTGGGGGTGGGTAGATTGGGAGTTTGGAATTAGTAGATGCAAAGTATTATATATAGGATGGATAAACAAGGTTCTACTGAATAACACAGGGTTAGGGTTAGGGCTATGGTTTACTATAGGATATTCAATATCCTATAGTAAACCATAGTAGAAAAGAATATATATATATAATGCCTGAAACTAACATAATATTGTAAATCAACTATATTTTAATAATAACTAATTTTTTAAGAAAAGGATGTTTGGAGCTCCCTGGGAACTATAATAATGGAAATAAATTATTAAATGGAAATCTTGTTCAGAGCTCAATATACTATAGCCCATGAATCAAATCTGAACTGTCACCTCTTTGTATAAATAAAGTTTTATTAAAACACACCTCCACTCATTCATTTATGTATCACTGATGGCTGCTTTTGTACTACAACTGGAGTATTGAGTACTTAAGAGAAAGATCATACAAACTGCAGTCTCCAAAATACTTACTATCTGGCCCCTTACAGAAATAGATTGCAGACCCTTGCAAATTATGTCAGAGGCATAGTCAGACCTTTACTGTCAAGAAGACAGTTTGGGTCTAAATATAAGGACTATAGACCGAAAATTTAGCTCATTCTAGAAATTATTTTAGTTTCTATTATTTGTATTAATAGTAGCTCTTCGGACTGTACATGTGCCTAGCACACTGCATACACTATTCCATTTAATCTTCTCAAATATCCTTTAAGGTAGGTACTCTTATACACCCATTTTACAGATGGAAAGATTGAAGCTTAGAGAGATTAAATACATTTCCCCAGTGTCTCACATCTGGAGTGTGACAAATAAGTAAGTGGTTGAGAGACTGCCATTAAACTCAAAAAGACCTGGATTTGGATTCCAGTTCAATTGTTCAATGACCCTAAACAAGTCATTTTAGCCCCCCACGCCTCAGTCTGTACAATGGAGATCATCATAGTGCCTATACTATGTGAAAATACATATAAAGAACTTCACCCAGGGCCTGGTATTCAATACATATTAGAAATTACTTGCATGAAGAGGTGACAGGAAGAAAATCAGTGTTTATTTCTGTATATTGACATACAGCATAATTTTCTTTTTGTTTTTTTTTTTAATATTTATTTATTTTTAATTTTATTTTATTTTTAAACTTTATAATATTGTATTGGTTTTGCCAAATATCAAAATGAATCCACCACAGAGAATTTTTTTGCCAGGTCTTAGTTGCAGCACACAGGATATTTAGTTGTAGCATGTGGGATCTAGTTCCCTGACCAGGGATCGAACCCCAGTCCCCCTGCACTGGGAGCATGGCGTCTTAGCTGGATCACCAGGAACTTCCTCTTTTTTTATTCTAACACTTGTCTGTAAAATCATTAGGGTTTTTAGTGACCAGGAATTATTTTTATAATAGAAAGAAATTAAGAAAGAAAGAGAAAGAGATGGGGGAAGGAAGGAGGAAGAAGAGGCAGAGGAAGGAAGACAGACAACAATGCTTGGGGATACCTACCTACATCTGCTGCCCAGCCAGCTTCTATCTGATTTTACTACCAAATGCTGGGCAGGAGAGGAAGGTTTGATGGGGCATGAACTCACCTTTGCATTCCACTCCTGGGTCCTTAAATATCTTCAATCCATTGCTGGACAGGAAGCCTCTTTTGCAAGAGCAGTAGTAACTTCTTGAGGTGTTGGTGCAGGTTGCATATGCCGGACACATGGTGGTATCTGTACACCCATTCCCATCTAGGCAACGGAGAAGAAGGAATTTGGGTTAGAGCCCCGAGTGGAGCAGCAAGGGAGAGGAGGAAGGTTGATCCCTGGCTTGGAAAAATCTCCTGGAGAGGGGAATGGCTACGCACTCCAGTATTCTTACCCGGAGAATCCCATAGACAGAGGTGACTGGCAGGCTACAGTCCATGGGGTCACAAAGAGTCAGACACGACTGAGTGACTAACACAAACACACACACACACAGAGAACAGTATGGAGATTTTTTAAAATTAAAGTATCTATTTTAATTGGAGGCTAATTACTTTACAATATTGTGGTGGTTTTTGCCATACATTGACATGAATCAGCTACAGGTGTACATGTGTCCCCCATCCCGAACCCCCTCCCACCTCCCTCCCCATCCCATCCCTCTGGGTTGTCCCTGTGCACTGACTTTGAGTGCCCCGTTTCATGCATCGAACTTGGAGTAGTCATCTATTTCACATATGGTAATATACATGTTTCAATGCTATTCTTTCAAATCATCTCACCCTCACCTTCTCCCACAGAGTCCAAAAGTCTGTTCTTTATATCTATGTCTCTTTTGCTGTCTCACATATAGGGTCGTTGTTACCATCTTTCTAAATTCCATATATATATGTTAATATACTGTATTGGTGTTTTTCTTTCTGACTTACTTCACTCTGTACCACAGGTTCCAGTTTCATCCACCTCATTAGAACCGATTCAAATGCATTCTTTTTAATGGCTGAGTAATATTCTATTGTGTATATGTACCACAACTTCCTTATCCATTCATCTGCCAATGGACGTCTAGGTTGCTTCCATGTCCCAGCTATTGTAAACAGTGCTGTGATGAACATTGGGGTACACGAGTCTCTTTCAATTCTGGTTTCCTCAGTGTGTATGCCCAGCAGTGGGATTGCTGGGTTGTATGGCAGTTACATTTCCAGTTTTTTAAGGAATCTCCACACTGTTCTCCAAAGTGGCTGTACTAGTTTGCATTCCCACCAACAGTGTAAGAGGGTTCCCTTTTCTCCACACCCTCTCCAGCATTTATTGTTTGTAGACTTTTGGATTGCAGCCATTCTGACCACTGTGAGATGGTACCTCATTGTGATTTTGATTTGTGTTTCTCTGATAATGAGTGATGTTGAGCATCTTTTCATGTGTTTGTTAGCCATCTGTATGTCTTCTTTGGAGAAATGCCTGTTTAGTTCTTTGGCCCATTTTTTGATTGGGTTGTTTATTTTTCTGGTATTGAGCTGCATGAGCTGTTTGTACATTTTTGACATTAAGTCTTTGTCAGTTGCTTCATTTGCTATTTTTTTCTCCCATTCTAAAGGCTGTCTTTTCACCTTGCTTATAGTTTCCTTCATTGTGCAAAAGCTTTTAAATTTAATTAGGTCCCATTTGTTTATTTTTGCTTTTATTTCCATGACTCTGGGAGGTGGGTCATAGAGGATCCTGCTGTGATCTATGTCAGAGAGTGTTTTGCCTATCTTTTCCTTTAGGAGTTTTAAAGTTTCTGGTCTTACATTTATATCTTTAATCCATTTTGAGTTTATTTTTGTGTATGGTGTTAGAAAGTGTTCTAGTTTCATTCTTTTACAGATGGTTGACCAGTTTTCCCAGCACCACTTGTGAAAGAAATTGTCTTTTCTCCATTGTATATTTTTGCCTTCTTTGTCAAAAATAAGGTATCCATAGATGCACAGATTTATCTCTGGGCTTTCTATTTTGTTCCACTGATCTATATTTCTGTCTTTGTGCCAGTACCATACTATCTTGATTACTGTAGCTTTGTAGTATAGCCTGAAGAAACCAGGAATAAAACAACCATATGACCCAGTAATCCCACTACTGAGCATAGACCCTGAGAAAACCATAATTCAAAAAGACACATGTATCCCAATGTTCATTGCAGCACTATTTACAATAGCCAGGACATGGAAGCAACCTGGATGCCCCATTGACAGATGAATGGATAAAGAAGTTGTGGTACATTTATACGATGGAATATAACTCAGCCATAAAAAGGAACAAATTTGAGTCTGTTGTAGTAAAGTGGATGAAACTAGGGCCTGTTTTACAGAGTGAAGTAAGTTAGAAAGAGAAAAACAATATCATATATTAAAGCATGTGTATGGAATCTAGAAAAATGGTGATGATGAACCTATTTGCAGGGCAGGAATAGAGACGCAGACATAGAAAACAGACTTATGGGCAGAGCAGGGGAACGAGAGGGCAGGACAAACTGAGACAGTAGCATTGACACAGGTATGCTATCATGTGTAAAATAGATAGCCAGGGAAACTGCTGCCTAGCACAGGGAGCTCAGCTCAGTGCTCTGCGGTGTCCTAGATGGGTGGGGTGGGGGGAGGGGGCCCCAAGAGGGAGGGGATATATGTGTACTTACAGCTGATTCACTTCACTGTACAGCAGAAACCACCATTGTAAAGTCATTATACGCCAATTTAAAATTAACTGATTTTAAAAACTATGAAAATTATGGCTTTTCATTACTAAGGTCTTGAGAGCCAGACTCTTTGTCACCTACAACATGCCTTGTTTATTTTCCTTCCCTGCACAATGCCTCAGATTTTTATCTTTCTTCTCATTTCCAGCTTCCTCTTTCATCTGCAGAGGCAAAACTTCTCTTTGCAGATTTCCGGTGTATTACCACTTGTGATCTCTCAACACTGAGTTTCCTATTACTTTCCTCTAGCTCTACCTCTCATAACTCAAATCCATCCCAAACCAGAGTAGCAACACAGTCAGTCCTGAGTGACCGGGCACCTGTCAGCCTTCCTGGCTCATCTTCAACCTGGTCCCGCTAGCCACATTCACCTTTGCTCATTTCTCCAAATTTTCTCTGGTCTGCAGATCCTGCCAGAATCAGGCGAGCCAATTCCTTACAATAAATCTTTACACATATTTATATGTGGGCTTCCCGGTGGCTCAGACGGTAAAGAATCTACCTGCCAATGCAGGAGACTTAGGTTCGATCCCTGGTTTGGGAAGATCCCATAGAGGAGCGCATGGCAACCTACTCCAGTATTCTTGCCTGGAGAATCCCATGGACAGAGAAGCCGGGTGGGCTACGATCCATGGGGTTGCAAAGAGTCAGACACGACTGAGCGGCTTTCACTTTTCCTTTTATTATCTCTGCTCCTTGCTCTTAATAAACATACTCCCTTCTGAAATGCTCTGTCTCTGGAAATTCTTTTCCAACATGCACTCGGACTTCCGTGACAGTTGCCATGGTCATGAGCCCTAGAACCAAGATTCAGACCCAGGAAGGGCGATTCCACAGCCCATCTCATGACAACTCCACATGGAGTTGAATCCTCACTTTGGTGGTACTAGTGGTAAAGAACCCAATTCAGGAGAGGTAAGAGATGCAGGTTGAATCCCTGGGTGGGGAAGATCTCATGGAAGAAGGCATGTCAACCCACTCCAGTATTCTTGCCTGAGAATCCCATGGACAGAAGAGCCTGGTGGGCACGAAGAGTCGGACATGACTAAAGCGACTTTGCACACACGCATTACACTATACATAGTAATCAGGTGACAAAACCAAGAGACGGAGGCACTTGCCCAAGGTCTAATTGCCTTCAAGATGGGGGAGTCTCTTACCAAGACTCGACGATGACCGCCGTGGCCGTTCATCTGCAAGAAAAGAAAAGTCAGTAGATTTTTTGAGAGCTGGCCATGCCCCATTGTCTCAAACCAGGCTCCTTGTTTCCCTGGGCACCAGTGACCATGGTGGTGAGTTGTGAAAGTGGGAGTGGAGATGTAAAGAGGAAAATAGCTTCTTCCTGAGGATTTATGTTCATCAGGTAGGTGGAAGGAACTCCTCATGAATTCTTCACACCTTGCCAGGTAACAAAGTGTGGATGCCAATGTTCATGGCAGCACTATTTATAATAGCCAAGACATGGAAGTAACCCCTGTCCGTCCACAGATGAATGGATAATGATGTGGTACATATATACCATGGACTATCACTCAGCCATAAACAAGAATGAAACAATGCCATCTACCACAACGGAGATTATCATACTAAGTGAAGTAAATCAGAGAAAGACAAATAACATATGACATGGCTTATATGTGGAATCTTTAAAAATATAATACAGACAAACTTATTTACAAAACAGAAATAGAGTCACAGACATAGAAAACAAATTTATGGTTGCCAAAGTGGAAAGGGCATCAGGGAGGGATAAACAAGGACTTTGGGATTAGCTAATGCACACCATTGTATATAAAATAAACAACAAAGACCTATTATACAGCACAGGGAACTATATTCAATGGCTTGTAGCAACCTATCATGGAAAAGAATATGAAAAGGTATATATATCTCTCTCTCACTTTTCTGGACACCTGAAACTAACACAACACTGTAAATTAACTATACTTCAATTTTAAAAACCAGTTTTTAAAAAGGGGTACATGTGTGCTAAGTCGCTTCAGTCACATCCAACTCTGTGTGACCCTATGGACTGTAGCCCTCCAGGCTCATCTGTCCATGATATTCTCCAGGTAAGAATACTGGAATTGGTTGACATGCCCTCCTCCAGGGCATCTTCCCCACCCAGGGATCCAACCTGTGTCTCTTATGTCTCCTTATCTTTCTGGATTGGCAGGCAGTTTCTTTACCACTAGCACTACCTGGGAAGCCATTAAAAAGGGGGTAGGGGAATTCCCTGGTGGTCCAGTGGTTAAAACACTGCTTCCATTGCAGGAGCCACAGGTTTAACCCCTGGTGGGGAAACTAAGCATTCTGTGAAGTGCAGTAAAAAAAAAATTTTTTTTTAAGTGGGTAGGGGGGCTAACAGCCATTCCGCCTTTCACTTTACCTAATTGGCATCCCATCTCACACTGTCTCGCTGGCCTGGAAGCACTGCTTGACAGACTTGAGAGTGTAACAGCCTCTGGTGTGATTCATACTCCAGAGCTCCTGGCAGGATCAGGCTGTGACGGAAACTTTCCTGAAATACCTTCTGAATGACTTGTTCTTCCCCCTGCTTAATCCCTGTTCCCCTTCCTCCCCTACAAGTGTCTCCTGGGAGCCCTCCCTTAGTAAGTTACTCACAAGAATCCTCATCTCTGACTCTGCTTCTTTGGAAACTAACCAAAAGCAGGTGCTGGTCCTGAAAGGGACGAAAGAGGACAAGATGGTTGGATGGCATCACCACCTCATCGGACGTGAGTTTGAGCAAGCTCCTGGAGATGGTGATGGACAGGGAGGGCTGGCGTGCTGCAGTCCATGAGGGTCACGAAGAGTCGGACACAACTGAGCAACTGAACTGAACTTTATTTCCTTTTTTATTGTAGTTGATTTACAATGTTGTATTAGCTTCTGGGATATAGTAAAATGATTCATATATATACATATATGTATGTATATATTCTTTTTCATTATACATTATTTCAAGATAGTGAACATAGTTCCCTGTGCTATACAATAGGACTTTGTTGCTTATTTATTTTATATATAGTGCTGTGTATCTGTTGTTTCATTTGCTTTCATCTTTTTCTAAGAAGATAATAATTAGTTATTGTAAAAAACTCAAACAATGCAGAAGTATATAAAATTAAAAGTGTAGATTTCCCTGAGCTCCATTCTTATACCAAGAGATCACCACTGTCAAAAAGAGTGAATACTTCTAGATTAGGTCCTGTTCATAAACTCAGTCATGTAAATATGTTAAATATGAATAAATGTATAAATTCACACAATTTTCTTAATGTGAATGGTACCATGCAATATATGGTCCAATACAGTAGATGGTTGTTTATACTGAAATCTATTAAAATTAAGTAAAATGAAGCATTAATTCTTCAGTTACACTAGCCACACTCCAAGTTCTCGGGTGCTCCACTGACTAGTGGCTACTGCAGATCTAGAACATGCTCATTGAAAGTTCTTTTCAACCACTCTGTTCTGCTTATAACTTTTTTTCCCATGCTACAGTAAGTCTTGCAAACCAAGAGCAGCAAAATTTGCCAAGTGTTGAAGCTGGGCAATATGTACATGAGAGTTTGTTATACTATTTTTCCTACCTTTGAATGTTTATTTCTGTAAGTTAAAAAAATTAAGAAAATAATGTTTTGGGCAACTTGCCAAGTCAGTTCACATGACTGAACTCATGCTTTCCAACAGCTGCCTAGTATTGCATTAAAATGGGCTCTAACTGTGCCAGAGATAGCTCAGTAGCCCAAGATCAAACAAAAACTCCACACTTTCCTTTCTGTGGTATAACACTGAGAGTAGAAGGCAGCTACCCAGCCATGGACTACATTTCCCAGCTCACCTTGCATCCAAGTAGGGTCATGTGACCCTGAGTGGAAGTGACAAGTGTCACTGCTAAGCCTGGGTTTTAATAATGTGCCTTCTCCACTATCTGCAGAGACTCCAAGGCACTAGTGTGGCTGAGTCACAAACAGAAAGCATCTGGGTTCCTGAATCAGCTCATGTAAGAAAACCACCCACTAGCAAGAGATATCCTCATTGGACTCTTGAACAAACAAGAATTAAATTTCTTTTTCTTAAGCCACTGACGGGGGTATATTTGCTGCAGTAGCTTCGGGTACTCTAACAAATGCAACAAGTTTTCCAGCCAGTTCCCAGGGGTAAATATACATTCATTTACTCCAGTGTTGTTACCATGCTTTACCAATGGACAGAACACCTCATTCAGAGTCCATACTTCACAGCTGCAAGATCCCACAGGCTTCCCCTGTGACAACACCCACACATCATCTTGGTAGGAACAAGAGTAGGGTGAGAAAATTTGAAAGATTAACTCTTCCTACAATATAGACTGAGTTTCCCAAACAATGCTGAACCAGAAAACAGACACTGACAACATTAAGAACTGACAGTGTTTCTCTTCCTGAATCCAGCAGGAGCTTGTGTGGAAGATGAGAATACTTAACAAAGCATCCAAAAATGCATTTCTTTTCACACTGAGTTGTAGTTTGATAAAACTCCATACGCATTCCCATGGCACCATCATTTATGAAGCCAGATGATTGACAAAGTTACCTCTTTGGGTTTAAGCTTCACAACATTCCTATAGGATAGGAACCCTTGTTACCTGTATTTTGCAGCTGAGGAAACTGAAGATCAGAGAGGTTGTGTGACTTGCCTGAGGTCACACAGCAATTTTAAGGTACAAGGAAAAGAGCTCAGGTGGGAACCAGGAGACGGGATGTTATCCCTTTCTTGGCCACTGACTAGCTCGTGGCAAGTGTCCAGCAGTGGTGCAGCCTCCTGGGACAGAAGTGTGTCCTCCCCACCACATTGGGCATATGGAGTCTCTTTGTCCAACTTACGCCTTGTCATTGATCCCAGTGTGGGTAATGTGAGCATCCCCCAGGTGTATATACCACAACACCCTGTGAAGAAAGAAAAACACCATGATACATCAAGAAGTTCTTTGGACTCAACCTGAAAAATTACTCCTGGAGTGGTCTCATAGAAGCAGGGCTTTTAAAATTATTTATTAGTTTATTTGGTTGCGCCAGGTCTTAGCTGCAGTACACTGGATCTTTGATCTTCACTGTGGCTTGCAAACTCTTTAGTTGTGCCATGCAGGATCTAGTTTGCTGATCAGGGATCCAGCCTAGGTCCCCTGCATTGGTAGCTCAAAGTCTTAGGCACTGGACCACCAGGGAAGTCCCCAGAAACAGGTCTGATGAGCCTAAATGAAAGCCCCGGCTGAGTGACAACCATGAGTTATTATATAGTCTTCACAGCAGCCATTCCTGCTTTCCGGCACTTCATCTTTGTATTTCACTTTGTTTGTATTACCTTCATTTCCTTTTCAATTAAGAAGAGTTCCAGCTGATTTTCAAAAACATACAATTTTTTTTATCTGGGCTTTGAAATGGAGCAAGACCCTACATAGTCCTTGTGCCTTCCCCCAACCTCCATGTCCTCTGCCTGCCTTTTATCTGTGGAAAATTTGAGTTAAAGGATAAGTTCAATCCAAGAAATGAGAACAGGCAGAAACAAAGGAGAGCAAATAATGATTAATGCAGTCATTAAGCATAGTCAAGGACTTTCAGTTCCTTCTCAAGGGCTACAGACAATTTTCTGAGCCACAGCCTGTGAGCTGTCTTATTCTGAAAGCCCCACCAGGTGGAGAAGTTAACCACATGAGGGCCAGACAGTACCCACGGCATAAGCTGCCACAATTCTGAGAACTGGCCTCAAAGAAATGGAAGTAAACCGATTCAGTTGACTGAAGACTAGGTTGTACAGTTGACTGTACCTAAAACAACTCAAACTCCTTGGGGTCGCAAAGAGTCGGACACAACTGAGCGACTTCACTTCAAAACAACCAAGATGACACTGGTTAGACCACTGATGACCAATTTGAAGATGACTGTCAAAGACGACCACGCTGTTTCTGCATGTAGCCTCCTCCTTCTGTCCATGAAAACTCTTGTCCCACTGACTGCCAGTGTAGGGGAGTTGGCCTTTGGGCAGATGTCCGCCCTCCCTCCTCAGTTGCCAACATTGAAATAAAACAAACTTTCCGCCAGCCTGGCCTTTTTACTGGCTTTTGAGCAGTGAGCAGCTGGGCTCACCACCTTTCTGTAACAGGCTGTAAAACTCAAGTTTATGAACCAATAAAATCAGAGTTATAAGGCAAAATAGAAAACGTAGACCAACACAATGAAAGTCCACCTTCTAAGTTCTCAGGTTCCAGCCTGTATCTGCCTCAGGGAGATTTATCCTTACACTTCCAGTTTATTTCATGCCAGAGAAGGAGCCTCTACAACTTATACGCAAAGAAATTTCAATGCTTTAAAACTATAATCATATGTTTCAGTGGTTGTAATTACTTAAATAAAGTTACTAACTTAGAGCTTGGGTTTCTCTATCTGTTCAAGTTTTTTTTTTTTTTCTAAAACATACATTTAAACAATCATTCTCAAAGGGAATAACCTCTAGTCAAGGCTATGGTTTTTCCAGTGGTCATGTATGGATGTGAGAGTTGGACTGTGAAGAAAGCTGAGCACAGAAGAATTGATGCTTTTGAACTGTGCTGTTGGAGAAGACTCTTGAGAGTCCCTTGGACTGCAAGGAGATCCAACCAGTCCATTCTGAAGGAGATCAGCCCTGGGATTTCTTTGGAAGGAATGATGCTGAAGCTGAAACTCCAGTACTTTGGCCACCTCATGCGAAGAGTTGACTCATTGGAAAAGATTCTGATGCTGGGAGGGATTGGGGCCAGGAGGAGAAGGGGATGACAGAGGATGAGATGGCTGGATGGCATCACCGACTCGATGGACGTGAGTCTGAGTGAACTCCGGGAGTTGGTGATGGACAGGGAGGCCTGGCGTGCTGCGATTCATGGGGTCGCAAAGAGTCGGACAAGACTGAGCAACTGAACTGAACTGAACTAAAATGGCAAACCTTGGCTCTTGTAAAGAGATGAAAAAAAATCTTGCTGTTTTATGTATAGAACACATACAGATATGCATATAATATATAAATTAGTATATAGTATATCCATAGAGCTGCCATGTGTTAAGTGTTAGTTGCTCGGTCATGTCTGACTCTTTGTGACCCCAGGGACTATAGCCCAGTAGGCTCCTCTGTCCATGGGATTCTCCAGGGAAGAATACTGGACTGAGTAGCCATTCCCTTCTCCAAGGGATCTTCCCTACCCAGGGATCAAACCCAGGTCTCCTGTATTGCAGGCAGACTCTTCACGATTTGAGCCACCAGGGAAACTCATAGTATATCCATAGTATTAAATTGGATGGGAGGGTAAGATGATTCTTAATTTGATTTTGGCCATGCCGCTCGGCACAGGGGAATCATAGTTCACCAACGAGGGATCACACCGGGAACCTCTGCAGTGGAAGCACAGAGTCTTAACCACTGGAGCACCAGGGAAGTCCACGATTCTTTTTTTTTTTTTTTTTTAATGTCTAAAAGGCGGTTCAGCTACTCCAGCATTAAGCTCTTCTCTGTCACCATCACTACCACCATCATACTCACATCATCTTCATCATCACCGCTACCACCACCATATCTTTGCCATCATCGTCATCTTCAGCATCCCCATTGTGACCACCTCCACCATCATCATCACCTCCACCATCATCACCACCATCATCACCACCACCATCATCATCACCACCATCATCATCACCACCATCATCATCACCACCACCATCATCACCACCATCATCATCACCACCACCATCATCACCACCATCATCACCACCATCATCATCACCACCACCATCATCACCACCATCATCACCACCATCATCATCACCACCATCATCATCACCACCACCATCATCACCACCATCATCACCACCACCATCATCACCACCATCATCACCACCATCATCATCACCACCATCATCACCACCACCATCATCACCACCATCATCACCACCATCATCATCACCACCATCATCACCACCACCATCATCACCACCACCATCATCACCACCATCATCACCACCATCATCACCACCACCATCATCACCACTCTGCATGTTAAGGGCAGAATTGGAGTGCTAATGGCCAGCACTACTGCTGACACTTCAAAGAACAAGTCTGCATTTTAGCACTTGAGGTCCACAAGTGACCCGCTCCTTCTAATGCAGCCTGCCAGTCAGCAAGTCCCCAGGAACCTAACTCCCACCTTTCTTAGTTTTTTTTCTTTTTGAAAGTCACTCAGTCGTGTCCGACTCTTTGCGATGTCATGGCCTATACAGTCCATGGAATTCTCCAGGCCAGAATACTGGAGTGGGTAGCCTTTCCCTTCCCCAGGGGATCTTCCCAACCCAGGAATTGAAGCCAGGTCTCCTGCACTGCAGGCAGATTTTTACCAGTTGAGCCACAAGGGAAGCCCAAGAATACTGGAGTGGGTAGCCTATCCCTTCTCCAGGGGATCTTTCCTACCCAGGAATTGAACCCAGGTCTTCGGCATTGCAGGTGGATTCTTTACCAACTGAGCTATCAGGAAGCCTTATCTTTAACTGAAATTCTCTTGCTCTTTAATTATTTTAGAGGCAACAAAGCATCATGTTTAAGCATATCAGCTCTAGTGTCAAAATGCTTGGGTTTAAAAATTTGTTATAAGAGGACTTCCCTGTCATCCAGCGATTAGGACTCCGAGCTTCCAATATAGGGAACTCAGATTCAATCAGGGAAGTCGATCCCATGTCAGAGAAGGTGATGGCACCCCACTCCAGTACTCTTGCCTGGAAAATCCCATGGACGGAGGAGCCTGGAAAGCTGCAGTCCATGGGGTCGCTAAGAGTCAGACACGACTGAGCTACTTCGCTTTCACTTTTCACTTTCATGCATTGGAGAAGGAAATGGCAACCCACTCCAGTGTTCTTGCCTGGAGAATCCCAGGGACGGGGGAGCCTGGTGGGCTGCCATCTATGGGGTCGCACACGACTGAAGTGACTTAGCAGCAGCAGCAGCAGATCCCATGTGCCGAAACCAAAAAAGATTCTACATGCCACAACTGAGACATGGCACAGACAAATAAATAAATAAATATTTCTGTAAAAAAAAAAAATCAAACCCAGAAAAAGCTGACATCTGAAGAAAAAGAACAAGGTTGACTCCATCTCACTATTCTTCAGAAATAGCTTCCCTGACTTCCCCCTTCACATAATCCCTAGTCACACTCTATGGCAATTTCTTCCCTAGCAATTGTCATTCCCTGAAATGCTTTTGTTTATTTGTTATTTGGAGCAGCACAGTTTAGAAAAAAATTGCAGGCTCCGCAACAAGGTTGTTAGTGTTAGTTGCAGGGTTGTGTCTAACTCTTTGCAACCCCATAGACTGTAGTCAACCAGGCTCGTCTGTCCAAGGAATTCTCCAGGCAAGAATACTGGAGCGGGTAGCCATTCCCTTCTCCAGGGGATCATCCCAGTCCAGGGATCGAACTCGCATCTCTCACATTGCAGGCAGATTCTTTACCATCTGAGTCACCAGGCTGCCCAGTTTTAAATCCTGGCTGTAACCCCTTACTAGCTAAGTGGGCTTGGGCAAGTTATTTCATCTCTGTTGCCTCATTTTTCTCCTTTGTAAAATGGGATTTTACATGACCTGATATCAGAGGAATTTAGTGAAGGTTGAATGCAGTCTGTTTGAGGAACTTAGAAGGCTGCTATTACTGTCAGAGGTAATATTTCCTTTCTTCCTGCCTCCTCCTGCCGGTATGTCAGCTTCTCAAGGGCAGGAACCTTGTCTGTTCATTCACAGCTCTATCCCTGGTGCCTAAAACAGCACCTGGCACATAGTAGGTGCTCAGGAAATACATGCCAAATGAAGGACTGTAACAAAACTCTTCCCTGATGGATGAATCCCCTGGACTGACTTTTTGGTCAAAGTTTCCCCAGTGAAGTTGTACAGCATCCAGCCTAGAATCATGATGTCCTGGCTGGACAGTCGAGGTCCCCCCTCTTCCTCAGAGTCTGTTTCCCCCAGGCCTCCTATTCCACATCACACTCACCCCAAAAGAGGAGAAAACTGAAGCTCCACATCGTGCAGGTCCTGCCATTCAAAGAGGAGTACTTTCCCCCTGTTCCCAGGCTTTTCAACAACTGAGGGCGTGGAGAGAAGGGGAGGGCAGAGCAAGAATTGCTCAAGGCAGCCAGAGCAGCACGCCCTTTTCTGCTGAGTTGCCTCTACTCAGAAAGGACACTCTGACAAGGCTTGAAGTCTTTCCTTTCTCCACAATGAAGATAAGATCATCTGGTTAGTGTGTCATTGTGTGGGTCTATCTCCCCCTTTCTCTCTTTTATTCCCACTCACTTTTTCCTTACCCCTACCAAGATCTATCTCCCATCTCTCCTCACCTTATTTTATTGCATGCATGCTAAGCTGCTTCAGTCATGTCCAACTCTTTGTGACCCCATGGACTGTAGCCCTACAGGCTCCTCTCACTGTGGGATTCTCCAGGCAAGATTACCGGAGTGGGTTGCCGTGCCCTCTTCCAGGGGATCTTCCTGACCCAGAGATTGAACCTGCATCTCTCGTGTCTCCTGCATTGGCAGGCAGGTTCTTTAGCCACTGAAGAAAGCCCATTTATTTTATTGTACCCAATAATAAATAAGCTACCACTACCTAACCTCAAGGAAGCAAGCTCCTCTCAACCTGCCCCATGCAAACATCATAGCCATTGAGCATCAGACACTGTGTTAAACATGTTTCCAATAAAATTTAATTTCATCATCATTCAATGTAATATAGTAGGGATTCTTACCCCTGCCTATTTCACCAAAAATAAAAAGTACAATTAGAATGGAAACCAAGGGCTTCCCTGGTGGCTCAGTGATTAAGAACCAACCTGCCAATGCAGGAGACAGGTTCCATCTCTAGTCCGGGAAGATCCCATGTGCCAAGAAGCAGCTAAGTCCGCCCACCGTAACTACTGAGCTTGTGGCCTAGAGTCCATAAGCTGCAACTAAAGTAGCCCAAGTGCCTTACAGCCCTTGCTCCACAGCAAGAGAAGCCAGCACAATGAGAAGCCTGTGCACCACAACTAGAGATTAGCCCCTGCCTTCCACAACTAGGGAAAAGCCTGTTCAGCAGCAAAGATGCAGCACAGCCCAAAACAAATAAGTAAAATTACTTTTGAAAAATGGAAACCAAGGCTTGGAGAGGAGACGGACTTGTCCAAGATTACCTGGACCCAAGATTTGAATCCAGGCTCGTCTGACTTCAAGATCTAGAGTCTTCACCATTTTACTTGCTTTCATTCCCCTACAGTATCTGGTCACTGGACAGTGATACTCATATCCCATTCCTAGTACCATCCCCAACCCAGCACACACACACACACACACACACACACATGCCATCTCATAAATATGGTGATCTAGGAATGTCTTAGTTCAGTTGCTCAGTCGTGCCCGACTCTGCGACCCCATGAATCACAGCACGCCAGGCCTCCCTGTCCATCACCAACTCCCAGAGTTCACTCAAACTCACGTCCATCGAGTCGGTGATGCCATCCAGCTATCTCATCCTCTGTCGTCCCCTTCTCCTCCTGCCCTCAATCCCTCCCAGCATCAGAGTCTTTTCCAATGAGTCAACTCTTCACATGAGGTGGCCAAAGTATTGGAGTTTCAGCTTTAGCATCATTCCTTCCAAAGAACACCCAGGACTGATCTCCTTTAGGATGGACTGGTTGGATCTCCTTGCCATCCAAGGGGCTCTCAAGAGTCTTCTCCAATAGCACAGTTCAAAAGCATCAATTCTTCACAGTCCAACTCTCACATCCATACATGATCACTGGAAAAACCATAGCCTTGACTAGACGGACCTTTGTTGGCAAAGTAATGTCTCTGCTTTTGAATAAGCTATCTAGGTTGGTCATAACTTTCCTTCCAAGGAGTAAGCATCTTTTAATTTAGGGTCCCCCAGATTTAGACACTGAGACAAGGATTCTAGTGAAAGCATTGGGTTGGCCAAAAAGTTCTTTGGGGGTTTTCCATAATATTATAGTTCATCAGAGAGGTGACCCCAGAAAACTCCAGCTGAGGATGGGGGAAGTGAGAGAGGGAAGGGAAAGAACATACAGTAGATGTTCTCAAGCAAGTATCTAGTAGAAACTAAAACTTAAGGTGGCTGGAGACTTCTGGAAGGCAGCTTAGAGCACACTCTTCAGAGTTATCGCAACTGAGGGGCAAAGGAGTTGGGGTATTTATTCACCAGCTACTGTAAGTCACTGATTAAGGCTGTGTCAACCCCAGACTTGGGCTTCCCAGCTGGCTGAGTAAGTAAGAATCCACCTGCCAAAGCATGAGACGCAGGAGACTCTGGTTCAATCCCTGGATCAGGAAGATCCCCAGGAGGAGGAAATGGCAACTCCACTCCAGTATTCTTGCCTGGGGAATCCCATGGAGCGAGGAGCCTGGAGGGCTATAGTCCATGGGGTCACAGAGAGTCAGACACAACCAAGCAGATGAGTGCGTGCACGCATATGCACGCGCGCGCGCACACACACACCCCCCCCAAGACCTGGCCTCCAAGCAGATAGAATGGGCTCCAGTTCATAACGTACCAATTGGTAACAAAATGCAGTGACTGGCAGGTGTTAATCTAGCATGCCTTGAGGGATTGAGGGTCACGGGTGTGGGCAGGCTCCCAAAACATCTCTAAGCTAAAACTGAGGTGCAAAGACCACCCCTGTGTTTTTGGAATGACAGTTCCACTTTTATTTTTTAAACAGTTTTAATCCCATGGATGGAGGAGCCTGGTAGGCTGCAGTCCATGGGGTTGCTAGGAGTCGGACATGACTGAGCGACTTCCTTTTCACTTTTCACTTTCATGCATTGGAGAAGGAAATGACAACCCACTCCAGTGTTCTTGCCTGGAGAATCCCAGGGACGGGGGAGCCTGGTGGGCTGCCGTCTATGGGGTCGCACGGAGTCAGACATGACTGAGCGATTAAGCACAGCACATAGCCAATTAACAAACTATGTTGTGATAGCTTCAGGTGAACAGCAAAGGTACTCAGCCATACATATACATGTACCCATTCTTCCCCAAGCTCCTCTTCCATCCAGGCTGCCACACAATATTGAGCAGAGTTCCCTGTGCTCAGTAGGTACTTATTGGTTATCCATTTTAACAGCGTGTGGAAATGCAGAGTCTTCACCGCTGGCCCACCTGGGAAGTCCCCCTGCTTGTTTTTATATTCTCATTTTTGCTCTGTGCAAGGCAAAATATCCACCTTGGAGTTACGATGACTGAAGCAGATTCATCAATGGTTCTGACCGTTCATCAAGAGACCCTACATGGTGAGGCTGCAGTTACAAGCCCACAAAGTTCCCCGAGAAGGAGGGTAAGCAGAGCTGTGTCATGTTTAAGAGAGTTGGACATGACTGAAGCGACTTAGCATGCATGCATGCATGCATTGGAGAAGGAAATGGCAACCCACTCCAGTGTTCTTGCCTGGAGAATCCCAGGGATGGAGGAGCCTGGTGGGCTGCCGTCTATGTGGTTGCACAAAGTCAGACATGACTGATGCGACTTAGCAGCAGCAGCAGAAGAAGATAAACACAAGATTCTGGCATCAGCTTGTTGGGGGTTCAGATATTGTCTGCACCACTTGCTGGTTATGTGTGATCCTGGGCAAGTTCTTTTTTTATTATTTTTATTGAAATATAGTTGATTTACAATTTGTGTTATTTCAGGTGTATAGTAAAATGATTCAGATATATATATATTCTTTTCTAACATTCTCTTCCATTATAGGTTATTACAAGACATTGAGTATAGTTCCCTGTGCTATAGAGTAGGTCCTTGTTGGTTACCTATTTTATATATAGTAGTGTGTATATTTCGACCCCAAACTCCTAATTTATCCCTTTTCCCTCCTCCCCTTTGCTGTTTATGTTGATGGGTCTGTTTCTGTTTTGTAAATATATTCATCTGTGTGATCTTTTAGATTATACCTATGAGTGACATCATATAACATTTGTCTTTCTCTGATTTATTGTATTAATATTTCACTTAGTATGATAATCTAAGGTGTCAAGACCAGCTCGAAAAGCAGGGTTTCCAAAAGCGTGATACGGCGAGAGAATGAGAAACGAGACACAAGAATGCAGAGAAAAGCGAGGATCAGGGGACCAGCACCGCTCCAAAGTGAAGGTGCTGAAACTAAAGCCAAGCCAGCTTTATTATACTCTCAGCCATGAATGAAAGAATATGCAGGGAGTTAAACCAGAACTCGTGTGGCCTTCAGGGCCAAAGAACAAAATGATCATTAACCATTGAGTAATTAGGAAACAGTAATCAATAACTAATCAGTAACTAAGACTAATATTCTTATCTATAGATTTTCCACCAGATACGTAAAACATGTGACTCTGAGATGCCAGTTGAGAAGCAGTCTGGGGTCAGTTTTCTGACCCCAGGATCACATCTTGTTTTCAAGATTATGAACTGTTTCCTCTGGACTTGTTCCAAGAGTCTCAAACCTTATAGCATCCAGTTTATCATTATAAATTTCTCTTGCGGCCCTTGCCAGGGGCTGCTTTTCTTTTATTCTTCCTGTCTCCTACACTAAGTTCCACCCATGTTGCTGCACATGGCATTTCATCCTCTTTATGGCTGAGTAATATTCCACTCTGGGCTTCTCAGGTGGTGCTGCTAAGTCACTTGAGTCGTGTCCAACTCTGTGCAACCCCATAGACGGCAGCCCACCAGGCTCCCCATCCCTGGGATTCTCCAGGCAAGAACACTGGAGTGGGTTGCCATTTCCTTCTCCAGCGCATGAAAGTGAAAAGTGAAAGTGAAGTCACTCAGTTGTGTCCGACCCTCAGCAACCCCATGGACTGCAGCCCCCCAGGCTCCTCCGTCCATGGGATTTTTCAGGCAAGAGTACTGGAGTGAGGTGCCATTGTGATAAAGAACCCACCTGCCAATGCAGGAGATGCAAGAGATGTGGATTTGATCCCTGGGTCAAGAAGATCCCCTGGAGGAAAGCACAGCAACCCACTCCAGTACTCTTGCCTGAAGAGTCCCATGGGCAGAGGAGTCTGGCAGGCTACTGTCCATGGGTTGCAAAGAGTTGGACACGACTAAAGTGACTTAGCATACATACACACAATATTCCAATGTATAAACATATCACATTTTCTTTATCTATTCATCCATTAATGGACATTTAGGTTGCTTCCACGACTTGGCTACTGTAAATAGTGCTGCTATGAACATCAGTTTAATTGAACATTCATTGTTTTAATGCTGTTACATTTGGAGAGCAACTTGTTACATAGCAAAAGCTAACTGATACACTTAGAAACAATAATCCTTGTCAGTTTTTTTAGAAAAGGACAATCATTACATCACAGGGTTTAAAGTTTACTGTGATACAACCCTAAATCCTTCCTAACCAAAAAAAAAAAAAAAAAAAGCTCAATGCTATTAGTTATTATTGACATTATTATTATCCCACTGTGCCAAGTGGTCACAGTTACTCATCAAAGGTGTGGTACCCGTAATGACTGAATTGGAAGTCAGCAATTTCATTTCAGGCAGGACTTTCCAGTATGTGTGAGCTGGTTTAGACCTTCCCTGTAGGGCAATAGAAGACATTTCAGCAAGGGAGTAACGGTCACGCTGGTATCTTACAACACTCACGTTGTGTAGCATGGGTGTCAGGCAGGATGTGGTCATGGGTGGGGAGATGGGAAGAAGAAAAGGGTAATGACCTGGACTAGGGCAAGGGCTGTGGAGATGGAGAGGAACAGCAGAATGGGGGGAATGTCTGGATGTGGGCAGGGAGTCTGGGACCAATGGAGGAATTGACCTTTGGAGATTGGACTCAAGAATCAGAAAGTTTTTTCAATCAAGTACAGGTTCCCCAGGGGTGATGGGGGTGGGATGAGGTGATGTATGGGTTTCCTGCTGCACCAAAACAAATCGCCACAAACTTAGTGGCTTGCAACAACACAAATTTATTACGTTACAGGTCTGGAGGTCAGAATCCCAAATGAGTCTTAGAGGGCCTGAAATCAAGATGTCAGGGGGGCTGCATTCCTTTTGGAGGTTCTAAGGAAGAGCCCATTCTCTGTCTTTTCCAGCTGCTGGAGGTAGTCCATTCTCTGTCTTTTCCAGCTGCTGGAGGTAGTCCATTCTCTGTCTTTTCCAGCTGCTGGAGGTAGTCCATTCTCTGTCTTTTCCGGCTGCTGGAGGTAGTCCATTCTCTGTCTTTTCCAGCTGCTGGAGGTAGTCCATTCTCTGTCTTTTCCAGCTGCTGGAGGTAGTCCGTATTCCTTGGTTCAAAGCCCCTTCCTCCACCTTCAAAGCCAGTAGTATAGTGTCTCCTAAATCTCTCTCTCTCTCCCGCTATCACACACATTCACTCCATGGCTGGATGGATAGATAGACAGATAGATTAACAGACAATAGATAAATAGACAGACAATAGATGGTAGATAGATAGACAATAGATAGACAACAGATGATAGATAGATAAATGATAGATAGATAGACAATAAGTAGATAGATTTCTCTGTCTTCATCCTCTCTCTCTCTCTCTTCATCTCCCTCTCTCTCTGACCGTCCTTCCTTCCCACTTAAAAGGACTTTGTGAGTACATTAGACCTACTCATATAATCCAGAATAATCTCCTGTTTTAAGATCCTTAACTTCATCACACCTGCAAAGTCCTTTTTGCTGTATAAGGTCATATATTCACCATTTCTGGGGACTATGGTCAACCTGTCTGGGGTTGGAAGGGAGGCTCATTATTCTACCAACTACAGAGAGGGTCTGGGGTCCTGGTGAGTGATTGAGGATTGAAGGTGCCAGTCATCCTTCAAACACTAAAGAGGTGACCAAGGCTATGAAATCTGAATAGCAGAGATCCTCTAGGGATGAGCGGGGGTGTAAGGAGAGAAGAAAGGGAAGGAAATGTTCAACTCTACTCAAGTGACTTGCGGAAGACTAACCTTTGTGACTTTCCTGGCAAAGGGGAAATTGAACGAACATTCATGACTCAAGAAGTCAGTTTGGAGAAGCCCCAGACACGTCACTCAACTGTACTCTTAATGAGAGTGTGGGGCGAGGGGTGGCTCCAGGGCAGCCCTGCCTGACTAAACTATGTTCCTCCTCTACCCTAAATCCTCCTGTGGCTCCCTATTAACCTCAGGATGAAGTGCAGGCTCATTAATACAGCACTCAAGACCCTGCCTAATATAGCCAGTGAAAGTGTCAGTCACTCAGTTGTGTCTGACCATTTGCAACCCCCATGGACTATAGCCCATCAGGCTCCTCTGTCCATGGAATTTTCCAGGTAGGAATACTGGAGTGGGTAGCCATTCCCTTCTCCAGGGGCTTTGCCAACCCAGGGACTGAACCCAGGTCTCCTGCATTGTAGGCAGATTCTTTACCATCTGAGCCACCAGAGAAGCCCATATATACCCAGAGCAAACCATAATTCAAAAAGATACATGCACCCCAGCATTCACAGCAGCACTATTCACAGCAGCCAAGACATAGAAGCAACCTGAATGTTCGTCAACAGAGGACTGGAGAAAGAAGATGGGATACTCATATACAGTGAAATGCTACTCCACTATAAACACAAGAACAAAATAATACCATTTGCAGCAACATGGATGGACCTAGAGATTGTCATACTGAGTGAGACAGAGAAGAACAAATATCATATGGTATCGGTTATATGTGGAATCTGAAAAAAAATGGTACAAATAAACTTATTTACAAAACAGAAATAGAGTCATAGATGTAGAAAACAAACTTATGGTTACTGCAGGGAAAGGTAGGTGGGAGATAATTTGGAATATTGGGAGTGACATATACACACGACTCCATATAAAATAGATAACTAGTAAGGACCTACTGTAAAATAGATAACTAGTAAGGACCTACTGTCAGAGAAGGCAACGGCACCCCACTCCAGTACTCTTGCCTGGAAAATCCCATGGACGGAGGAGCCTGGTGGGCTGCAGTCCATGGGGTCGCTAAGAGTCGGACACGACTGAGCGATTTCACTTTCACTTTTCACTTTCATGCATTGGAAAAGGAAATGGCAGCCCACTCCAGTACTCTTGCCTGGAGAATCCCAGGGACAGAGGAGCCTAGTGGGCTGCCGTCTATGGGGTCGCACAGAGTCGGACACGATTGAAACAACTTAGCAGCAGCAGCAGCAGCAGCAGCAAGGACCTACTGTATAGCACAGGGAATTCTGCTCAATACTCTGTAATGACCTATATGGGGAAAGAATTTTAATGAGTGGATATATGTATGTTTAACTGATTCACTTTTCTGTATAGCAGAAACTAACATAACTTTGTAAACCAACAATACTCCAATGAAAATTATAATAAAAAATAAAAATAATATGCAAAAATAAACTCAAAATGGATTAAAGACATAAATGTAAGACCAGAAACTATAAAACTCTTAGAGGAAAACAAGCACAACATTCTATGACATAAATCCTCTATGATCTCCTTCCTAGAGTAATGGAAATAAAAATAAACAAGTGGGATCTAATTAAACTTAAAAGCTTTAGCACAGCAAAGGAAACCATAAACAAGGCAAAAAGACAACCTTCAGAATGGGAGAAAATAATAGCAAATGAAATGACTTATAAAAGATTAATTTCTAAAATATACAAGCAGCTCATGCAGCTGAATACCAGAAAAGCCAACAACCCAATCAAAAAGTGGGCAGAAGACCTAAATAGACATTTCTACAAAGAAGACACACAAATGGCTAACAAACACATGAAAAGATGCCCAACATCTGCTCATTATTAGAGAAATGCTAATTAAAACTACAATGAGATATCATCTCATGCCAGTCAGAATGGCCATCTTCAAAAAGTCTAACAAACAATAAATGCTGGAGAGGGTTTGGAGAAAAGGGAACCCTCTTGCACTGTTGCTGGGAATGTAAATGGATACAGCTGCTATGGAAGACAGTGTGGATATTCCATAAGAAGCTAGGAATATAACTACCATATGACCCAACAATCCCACTACTGGGAACATACCTTGAGGAAACCATAATTGAAAAAGACACATGGACCCCAGTGTTTATTGCAGAACTATTTATGATAACTAGAACATGGAACCAACCTGGATGTCAATCAACAGATGAATGGATAAAAAAGTTGTGGTACATATAGACAACGGAATATTACTCAGCCATATAAAGGAACACATTTAAGTCAATTCTGATGAGATAGATGAACCTAAAGCCTTTTACAGAGTGGAGTAAGTCAGAAAAAGAAAAACAAATATTGTATACTAGTCCATATATATGAAACCTAGAAAGATGGCACTCATGAACCTATTTGCAGGGCAGCACCGGAGAAGCGCAGAGAACAGACTGTAGACACGGGGGCAGGAAGGAGAGGGCGTGATGAATGAACAGAGCAGCATAGAAACATATATACTAACATACGTAAAATAGGTAGCCAGTGGGAATTTGGTGTATGACTCAGGGAGCTCAAACCAGGACTCTGTGACAACCTCGAGGGATGGGGTGGACGGGAGGTGGGAGGGAGCAAGGGGGCATATGTGTACCTACGGCTGATTCATGTTGATGTATGGCAAAAACCAACACAATATTGTAGGCAATTATTCTTCAATTAAAAATAAATACATTTTTAAAAATTAAAAGAAGAACAATGCAAACACACACACACACACACACACACACACACAAAAGACCCTGACTAGCCTTATACTGGTCCGCCTCTGGCCTCACTGCTCCCTCATCCCTCCAAAGCTCCAGTCATCCTAAACTAACCCGTCTCCTGTAACGGGCCCTGTTGGTGGCCTTGTCCAGCCACCTTTAGCTGCTGGAGCACCCATCCCCCAATTTCGGTTTCTGTGGGTGTTGCCTGCTAACAGCTCACAGCTTCCCCTTCTCCAGACAACTGCTCTTCAGTTCAATGCCTGCACAAACCCTCAGACCCAACCCATGGCCCGTAACTGATGGTCGTGAAGGTCAAAATCTCGCCCCAAGGTGAAGTCAACTCAGGGGGTGTTATTCAGGCTCCAGGGAGCCCTGTGGGATCAGGCTAAGCCTAGGCTCCAGGTAGGACCACTTCCTTGCTCAACTCTTTCTTCCATCTTACCCTCCTTCCTCTGCTTATTGAATTTCTATGCAGAATATATCATGTGAAACGCTGGGCTGGGTGAATCACAATCTGGAATCAAAATTGCTGGGAGAAATACCAAAAACCTCAGATATGCAGATGATACCACTCTAATGGCAGAGAGTGAAGAACTAAAGAGCCTCTTCATGAGGATAAAAGAGGAGAGTGAAAACGTTGGCTTGAAGCTCAACATTCAAAAAACTAAGATCGTGGCATCTGGTCCCATCACTCCATGGCAAATAGATGGGGGAAAAGTGGAAACAGTGACAGATTTTATTTTCTTGGGCTCCAAAATCACTGAAGACCATGACTGTAACCATGGAATTCAAAAGATGCTTGGTCCTTGGAAGGAAAACTATGACAAACCTAGACAGCATGTTAAAAAAGGACATCACTTTGAGGGCGAAGGTCCAGATAGGATAGTCAGAAGCCATGGTTTTCCCAGTAATCACACATGGATCTGAAAGCTTAACCGTAAAGAAGGCTGAGTGCCAAAGATCTGATGCTTTCCAACTGTGGTTCTGAAGAAGAATCTTGAGAGTCCCTTGGACATCAAGGAGATCAAACCAGTCAATCATAAAGGAAATCAACCCTGAATATTCATTGGAAGGATTGATGCTGAAGCTGAAGGTCCAATATTTTGGCCACCTGATGAGAAGAGCCGACTCATTGGAAAAGACCCTGATGCTGTGAAAGACTGAAGGCAAAAGAAGGGGGCAATAGAGGATAAAGTGGTTAGATGGTTTCACTGACTCAATGGACATGAGTTTGAGCAAACTCCAGGAGAGAGTAAAGGCAAAGAAGCCTGGTGCTGCAGTCCATGGGGTCACAAAGAGTTGGACACAACTTAGAGGGTTTGCACACAAATCATCTTCCCCCCACTCATCCTCTGCCATGCCCTCCATTAATAAACCCCAAAATAAGAATCCTCATGGCAGAGTCAGCTTTCAGGGAAGCCTAAGAACCCCTTCCCACCATTAGACACTAAGCTGTCTCCAACAACACAAGAGAAGACTCTACACATGGACATTACCAGATGGTCAATACCAAAATCAGATTGATTATATTCTTTGCAGCCAAAGATGGAGAAGCTCTATACAGTCAGCAAAAACAAGACCAGGAGCTGACTGTGGCTCAGATCATGAGCTCCTTATTGCCAAATTCAGACTTAAATTGAAGAAAGTATGGGAAATCACTAGGACATTCAGGTATGACCTAAATCAAATCCCTTATGGTTATACAGGGGAAGTGACAAATGAATTCAAGGGATTACATCTGATAGACAGAGTGCCTGAAGAACTATAGACGGAGGTTTGTGACATTGTACAAGAGGCAGTGATCAAGACCATACCCAAGAAAAAGAAATGCAAAAAGGCAAAATGGTTGTCTGAGGAGGCCTTACAAATAGCTGAGAAAAGAAAAGAAGCTAAAGGCAAAGGAGAAAAGGAAAGATATACCCATTTGAATGCGGAGTTCCAAGGAATAGCAAGAAGAGATAAGAAAGCCTTCCTCGGTGATCAATGCAAAGAAATAGAGGAAAACAATAGAATGGAAAAGACTAGAGATCTCTTCAAGAAAATTAGAGATACCAAAGGAACATTTCATGCAAAGATGGGCTCGAGAAAGGACAGAAATGGTATGGACCTAAAAAAAGCAGAAGATATTAAGAAGAGACAGCGAGAAAACACAGAAGAATTATACAAAAAAGATCTTCATGACCAAGATAACCATGATGGTGTGATCACTCACCTAGAGCCAGACACCTGGAATGCAAAGTCAAGTGGGCCTTAGGAAGCATCACTATGGACAAAGCTAGTGGAGGTGATGGAATTCCAGTTGAGCTATTTCAAATCCTAAAAGATGATGCTGTGAAAGTGCTGCACTCAATACGCCAGCAAATTTGGAGGACTCAGCAGTGGGCTGAAAAGGTTAGTTTTCATTTCAATCCCAAAGAAAGGCAATGCCAAAGAATGTTCAAACTACCACACAATTGCACTCATCTCACACGCTAGCAAAGTAATGCTCAAAATTCTTCAAGCCAGGCTTCAACAGTATGTGAACCATGAACTTTCAGATGTTCAAGCTGGATTTAGAAAAGGCAGAGGAACTAGAGATCAAATTGCCACATCCATTGGGTCATTGAAAAAGCAAGAGAGTTCCAGAAAAACATCTACTTCTTCTTTATTGAGTATGCCAAAGCCTTTGCGTGGATCACAACAAACTGGAAAATTCTTAAAGAGATGGGAATACCAGACCACTTGACCTGCCTCCTGAGAAATCTGTATGCAGGTCAAGAAGTAACAGTTAGGACTGGACATGGAACAACAGACTGGTTCCAAACAGGAAAAGAGTACGTCAAGGCTGTATATTGTCACCCTGCTTATTTAACTTATATGCAGAGTACATCATGAGAAACGCTGGGCTGGAAGAAGCCCAAACTGGAATCAAGATTGCCAGGAAAATTATCAATAACCTCAGATATGCAGATGACACCACCCTTATGGCAGAAAGCGAAAAGGAACTAAAGAGCCTCTTGATGAAAGTGAAAGAGTCGAGAGTAAAAATGTTGGCTTAAAACTCAACATTCAGAAAAACTAAGATCATGGCATCTGGGCCCATCACTTCATGGCAAGCAGATACAGAAACAGTGGAAACAGTGTCAGACTTTATTTTGGGGGGCTCCAAAATCACTGCAGATGGTGACTGCAGCTATGAAATTAAAAGACACTTAGTCCTCGAAAGAAAAGTTATGACCAACCTAGATAGCATATTAAAAAGCAGAGACATTACTTTGCCAGGGCTTCCCTGGTGGCTGAGATGGTAAAGTGTCTGTCTGCAATGTGGGAGACCCGGGTTCGATCCCTGGGTCAGGAAGATCCCTGGAGAAGGAAATGGCAACCCACTCCAATATTCGTACCTGGAAAATTTTGTGGATTGAGGAGCCTGGTAGACTACAGTCAACAGGGTCACAAAGCGTCGGACACGACTGAGTGACTTCGCTTACTTTGCCAACAAATGTCCATCTAGTCAAAGCTATGGTTTTTCTAGAAGTCATGTATGGAAGTGAAAGTTGGACTATAAAGAAAGCTGAGTGCCGAAGAATTGATGCTTTTGAACTATGGTGCTAGAGAAGACTCTTGAGAGTCCCTTGGACGGCAAGGAGATCCAACAAGTCAATCCTAAAGGAAATCAGCCTTGAATATTCATTGAAAGGACTGATGCTGAAGCTGAAACTCCAATACTTTGGCCACCTGATGTGAAGAACGGACTCATTGGAAAAGAGTTGGGAAAGATTGAAGGTGGGAGGAGAAGGGGGTGACAGAGGATGAGATGGTTGGATGGCATCACCGACTCAATGGAACTGAGTTTGAGTAGCCTCTGGGCATTGGTGATGGACAAGGAAGCCTGGCATGCTGCAGTCCATGGGATCACAAAGAGTCAGACACGACTAAGCAACTGAACCGAACTGAACTGTCTTAAGAACTGAGGTCTGTCACGGATACTCATGAGTCCCATATCCTATGTGTGTTTCCTATGTAAATATCACCTCTTGAGAGGGCAGCAGAGCTTTCCAGTGTAAATATCACCTCTTCCCAGGACTTCCCATGTAACTATCACCTCCACCAGGGAGCCTTCCAGTGTAATTATCATCTCCCCCAAGAAGCTTTCCCATATAAATATCATCTCCTACAGGAAACCCTCCCTGCCCTCTGCTTCAAGATTAGGGACTTCTTCTGTTGCTTCCCTGGCGGCTCAGAGGTTAAAGCATCTGCCTGCAATGTGGGAGACCTGGGTTCGATCCCTGGGTCAGAAAGATCCCCTGGAGAAGGAAATGGCAACCCACTCCAGTATTCTTGCCTGGAGAATCCCATGGACGGAGGAGCCTGGTGGGCTGCAGTCCATGGGGTCGCAATGAGTCAGACACGACTGAGCGACTTCACTTCACTCACTCTGCGCTTCCCCAAATCCCAACGCTCAGCATGATCTATGCTTATTGGAAAGAATGAAAGTGAAGTGTTAGTTGCTCCACCGTGTCCGACTGTTTGCAACCCAGTGGACTATAGCCCACCGGGCTCCTCTGTCCATGGAATTCTGCAGGCAAGAATACTGGAGTGGGTTGCCATTTCCTTCTTCAGGATAACTTCCCAATCCAGGGATAGAACCTGGCTTTCCTGCATTACAGACAGACTCTTTACTGTCTGAACCACCAAGTCTGCTTCCTTCAAAGACTGGGAGCATCACAGGGGCTGGAAAGGGATTCTGTGGGACACTGTATCCTAGAAAATGAGGAAACAAAAGAAGAAAAAAGGTGAATTAATGAATATCCTGATCCTCCCCTGACCCCAGAGAGATGACCAGAGATTTGATGCATTTGGGGGTGAGTAGCAGCAGCCTTTCTACTGGACTAAAGGAAAAGGAGCCCTGAGAGGGAAACAGGTGATAAAGGCCAGAGCCACTGCTTTCTCTGAATGATTCCTAGTTATCCTGGGCTCCTCAGACCCCTGCCAAGTAGCAGTGATATATTGACAATCCCCCAGAACCATACCCAGTTCAATGATTCCCTAGAATAACTCTTAGAACTGGGCACATAGCTATCCTCTCAGTTCAGGTCAGATCAGTCCCTCAGTCGTGTCCGACTCTTTGCGACCCCATGAATCACAGCACACCAGGCCTCCCTGTCCATCACCAACTCCCGAAGTTCACACAGACTCATGTCCATCAAGTCAGTGATGCCATCCAGCCATCTCATCCTCTGTCATCCCCTTCTCCTCCTGCCCCCAATCCCTCCCAGCATCAGAGTCTTTTCCAGTGAGTCAACTCTTCACATGAGGTGGCCAAAGTACTAGAGTTTCAGCTTTTGCATCGTTCCTTCCAAAGAAATCCCAGGGCTGATCTCCTTCAGAATGGACTGGTTGGATCTCCTTGCAGTCCAAGGGACTCTCAAGAGTCTTCTCCAACAGCACAATTCAAAAGCATCAATTCTTCGGTGCTCAGCCTTCTTCACAGTCCAACTCTCACATCCATACATGACCACTGGAAAAATCATAGCCTTGACTAGACAGACCTTTGTTGGCAAAGTAGTGTCTCTGCTTTTCAATATGTTATCTAGGTTGGTCATAACTTTTCTTCCAAGGAGTAAGCGTCTTCTAATTTCATGGCTGCAGTCACCATCTGCAGTGATTTTGGAGCCTAGAAAAATAAAGTCTGACACTGTTTCCACTGTTTCCCCATCTATTTGCCATGAACTGATGGGACCAGATGCCATGATCTTCGTTTTCTGAATGTTGAGTTTTAAGCCAACTTTTTCACTCTCCTCTTTCACCTTCATCAAGAGGCTTTTTGGTTCCTCTTCACTTTCTGCCATAAGGGTGGTGTCATCTGCATATCTGAGGTTATTGATATTTCTCCCGGCAATCTTGATTCCAGCGTGTGTTTCTTCCAGCTCAGCGTTTCTCATGATGTACTCTGCATATAAGTTAAATAAGCAGGGTGACAATATACAGCCTTGATGTACTCCTTTTCCTATTTGGAACCAGTCTGTTGTTCCATGTCCAGTTCTAACTGTTGCTTCCTGACCTGCATACAAATTTCTCAAGAGGCAGGTCAGGTGGTCTGGTATTCCCATCTCTTTCAGAATTTCCCACACTTTATTGTGATCCACACAGTCAAAGGCTTTGGCATAGTCAATAAAGAAGAAGTAGATGTTTTTCTGGAACTCTCTTGCTTTTTTGATGATCCAGCGGATGTTGGCAATTTGGTCTCTGGTTCCTCTGCCTTTTCTAAAACCAGCTTGAACATCAGGAAGTTCACGGTTCATGTATTGCTGAAGCCTGGCTTGGAGAATTTTGAGCATTACTTTACTAGTGTGTGAGATGAGTGCAATTGTGCGGTAGTTTGAGCATTCTTTGGCATTGCCTTTCTTTGGGATTGGAATGAAAACTGACCTTTTCCAGTCCTGTGGCCACTGCTGACTTTTCCAAATGTGCTGGCATATTGAGTGCAGCACTTTCACAGCATCATCTTTCAGGATTTGAAATAGCTCAACTGGAATTCCATCACCTCCACTAGCTTTGTTCGTAGTGATGCTTTCTAAGGCCTACTTGACTTCACATTCCAGGATATCTGGCTCTAGGTGAGTAATCACACCATCGTGATTATCTTGGTCATGAAGCTCTTTTTTGTACAGTTCTTCTGTGTATTCTTGCCACCTCTTCTTAATATCTTCTGCTTCTGTTAGGTCCATACCATTTCTGTCCTTTCTCGAGCCCATCTTTGCATGAAATGTTCTCTTGGTATCTCTAATTTTCTTGAAGAGATCTCTAGTCTTTTTCCCATTCTGTTGTTTTCCTCTATTTCTTTGCATTGATTGATGAGGAAGGCTTTCTCATCTCTTCTTGCTATTCTTTGGAACTCTGCTTTCAGATGCTTATATCTTTTCTTTTCTCCTTTGCTTTTAACTTCTCTTCTTTTCACAGCTATTTGTAAGGCCTCCCCAGACAGCCATTTTGCTTTTTTGCATTTCTTTTCCATGGGGATGGTCTTGATCCCTGTCTCCTGTACAATGTCCCGAACCTCGGTCCATAGTTCATCAGGCACTCTGTCTATCAGTGAGATACAAAGCAAATCAACAAGAGGAAAGTACTGGGACTTCCCTTGTTGTCCAGTGGTTCAGACTACATGCTTCCAAGGCAGGGGGCCTGGGTTTGATCCCTGGTTGGGGAACTAAGATCCAAATGCCAGCAAAAATAATAATAATAATACATTAAAAAAACAAACAAACAACAACAACAACAACAAAAAAAAAAACAAGAGGAACGGGTTGAAGTCCAGAGGAAATTACGTTCAATCTTCCAGGATTGCCTAGGGCCAGGAGTGGAGGGAGGGAAGGATGATCAAAGGGATGAAGAAAATTTAGGAGGAATGATGAAAATGTTCTCTATCTTGCTTGCAACAGAGTTTGTCAAAATGCACCAAGTCTTATACTGTGAAAAGAAACAGTTTGTTGTGTGTAAATCACTCTCTTGATAGAATTGCTAAGATTAACTCCAAAATGAAGAGTACGCAGCATTCTGTCAAATTATTGTATTGTGCATTCCACATGAAGAGACCAAATTGTTAGGTTTTGTATACTATGTATAAAGGGACAAAATTATTTTTATATTATTTATATTATATAAATGGATATTTATATTTATATATTTATATTATATAAACAGATCAGAAGACATGTGCTTAGAGGATCACTAGTGAATTGTGTCCTCTTTTTCATTTAAGCATTCGTTTAAATAGATGGCTAATCTTGGGACTTCCCTGGTGATCCAGTGGCTAGGACTCTGCGCTCTCAATGCAGGGGATGGGGATTTGATCCCTGGTCAAGTCCTTAGATCCCTCACATTGCAATTAAAGATCTGGCATGCTGCAACGTAGTTCAAAGATCTTGTAATGCCCCAACTTAAGCCAGGCATAGCTAAAGAAATATTTTTTTAAATAGATAGCTGATCTCATTTCACAACTATAAAGACCTCAGAAAGCTTAGAAACAACCTAAACGTACACTCCCTTTAAAACTGAAATGCAACAGCAAACACTAAAGCAGTGTGTGTTTCCTAACTGCACCCAGACAGATAAGACATGTTCCTGGGAAGTCCTTCTCCATCCACAGTAACAACATGGTTACACGCGTGAACCTACACAGTGAACATGTATTAATCGCATGTAATCGAGTGGACCATTCCTCTCTGAGTGCATTGCTGGTGTTTGCAGGCATTGCTGCACACCTGCCCTTCCTCTGCAAAATAACTGCAGAAACTTGGTTCTCCGAATGCTTTTCTAGTGATTATTCCATCTCCCGGCTAGAGGAACTGTAAGTAGACCTCGTTTGGACAGAACCAAAAGTATCAACAGAGGAGGATGTGGACAGACAGAGCTGTGAGAGAAACATAAGAAATCTTCATATTTGCTCTCCAAACACAGGGTAATTAGGGGCCAGAATTTGAAGAAGCAATTCTCCAACAGTGTAAGAAGAAAGTGGGCCTCCAGGTCTGAGCCTCTGCAACTGCCAAAGATTCTGGAAGGAGTGGAACATCAGAAGGAGACAGCCCTTGAGGACTTCCCTGGAGGTCCAGTGGTTAAGACTCTGTGCTTCCAATGCAGGGGGCAAACGTTCAGTCCCTGGTCAAGAAACTAGATCCCACATGCCATGCAACATGGCCACAAAAGAACAAGACAGCCCAAACAAGGGATAATTCTGTCCATGAGCTTAGAATACACAGGCAGATAGAACTAGTATCGGTGCATTGCTTTGCTGGGGCTTTCCATACAAAATCCTACAGGTGGTGCTGGTGGGAAAGAAACAGCCTGCCAAAGAGGAGACACAAGCAATGTGGGTTTCATCCCTGCGTCGGGAAGATCCCCGGGAGGAGGAAATGACAACCCACTCCAGTGTTCTCGCCTGGAGAGTCCCATGGACAGATGAGCCTGGCAGGCTACATGGAGTCGCAAAAGAGTCAGATGCAATTGAGTACTCGTGTGTGCTCACACACACACACACGTAGGTGGCTTAAGCAACAGAGAGATATTCTCTCATGGTCTGGAGGCAGGTTGCCCACAGTCAAGATGTCAGCAGGGCTGGGTCTCCCTGCGGCCTCTCTCCTCATCTCGTAGACAACCGTCTTCTCCCTGTGTCCTCACAGGGCCATCCCTCTGCTCAGGTGTCCGTGTTCTAATCTCCTCTTCTCTTAAGGACACAGTCCTTGTGGGTCAGAGCCCGCCCTGATGACCTCATTTAACTTCATCACCTCTGTGAAGACCCCCACCTCCAAGAACAGTCGCATTCTGAGGACCTGGAGTTGAAAACTTTAACAAACATGTTTTGTTCAGAGACGGTGATGCATTTCAATCCATCACACTCACAGTCCAGCTCCAACCACTCAGCATGTGGCCTTAAAACGTGCTCAGTTTTCTCATCTACTGAAAAATATGTCTGCTTCTGGAAGGAAGCTAAATGTCTGTGACAGAGGAGTGGATAAAGAAGATGTGGCATATCTCTACAATGGAATACTACTCAGCCATGAAAAAGAATGAAAGCCTGTCATTTATAGCAACATACATGCGCCTAGAGATTCTCATCCTGAGTGAAGTAAATCAGACAAAGGCAAATGTCATATGTGGAATCTAAAACATGATACAAATGAACTTATTTACAGAACAGAAATAGACTCACAGACATAGAAAACAAACTTATGGTTACCAAAGGGGAAGAGGGAGGGGGAAAATTCAGAGTTTAACAGATACACACCACTATATATAAAATCAGCAAAGGTCTTACTGTAGAGCACAGGAAACTATATTCAGTATCTTGTAATAATCTATAAAGGAAAACAATCTGAAAAAGAATATGATGTAGAGATAGATGGAGGAATAACTGAATCACTTTGCTGTATGCCTGAAATGTTATAAATCAACTATACTCCAATTAAAAATTAATTTTAAAAAATATACATGTCTACTTCAAATAGTAATCATAGGGACTAAATGAAGTAACATAGCACTTAGCCAAAGCACTTAGAGTAACAAAATACCCAGAAAACACGCATCAGCTATATTATCACTCTTACAATACACTACATACATCTACATCCATGTACATACATGTTATTAGGCTTCCCTAGTGGCTCAGTAAAGAATCCACCTGCAATGCAAGAGTTACGGGTTTGATCCCTGGGTCGGGAAGATCCGCTGGAGGAGGAAATGGCAACCCATTCTGGTATTCTTGCCTGGGAAATCCCATGGACAGAGATTTTCACATGTCATGAAATATTGTTCTTGTTTTGATCTTCTTCAACCACTTTTTTACTTTTTGGCTGAACCATGCAACTTGTGGGATTTTAGTTCCCCTCTCAGGCATCGACTCCACGCCCCCTGCAGTGAAAGTGCTGAGTACTAATTGCTGGACTGCCAGGGAATTCCCTCTTCATCCATTTCAATGTAAAAAACACTCATAGAAGCACTATTCCCAAAAGCCAAAAGGTGGAAACAGCTCAAATATCTGTCAACAGATGAGTGGATATGCAAAATAGGCTATATGTATCTGTTACATAATTAACAGATCAGCTCTTCACATTGAGTGGCCAAAGTATTACAGCTTCAGCATCAGACCCTGATGCTGGGAAAGATTGAACGCTAAAGGTGAAGTGGGCGATAGAGAATGAGAAAGTTGGATGGCATCACCGACTTAAAAGACATGAGTTTGAGAAAACTCTGGGGCTAGTGAAGGACAGGAAAGCCTGGGGTGCTGCAGTCCATGGGGTCGCAAAGAGTCAGACCCAACTTAGTGATCAAACAACAACAACCACAATCTGTTGCCCAACCAAACTTGGATCCAAGCCATGGTGAAAATATATTATGTATATTTACCACAATAAAATATTATAAATTTTTACAAATCTTCAAACTTGCAGCTTAACTCAGGATGAGTTTCGATCTCCCCTTGTTCCCCTAAGAAAGCACTTTTGTGCAGAACACAAGTATATATAAAAACACCAGCTTCCCATCAAGGTTAGAAAAAAATCCCAAGTTTCCATCATGGTCTGTCTCTGCCAACCTCTTACTTCTATCTTTTCTCTATTTCAGCCACTTTGGCCTTATTACTAGTTCTTGATTTCACCAAACTCATTCTTCATACTTCCATAAAGTGGTTTAAAAAAAAAAAAAAAAGCAGCAGCTCTGTCCTACATCTGACTTCATTGCCTGAAATTCCACTGTTAGAAAATCATTCCTTTGGCTAAAGACATTTCTCTTCCAGGAAATACAGGGTACTGACTCAACAGTCTCCTCAGAGCCTTTTCACTTTTCATTTCCTCTGTTTAAAACACACATTTTTCCTCCTCGCTTGTCCATGGTGCACTCTCTCCATTCATTTGGGGTCTCAGTTCAAAAGTCAGAGATGACTTCCCTGCTGTCTGATCAATAATAACCACCCACCACCATCAAGACACCCTCTACCCTGCTACTCTACATACATTCTTTTCCTCCAAGAAGCTACTTTCTAAGTAAACTCAAGCTGAGGTCACATCTTTGCTTATCTCCTGCCCCTTCCAGTTTACAGAGGTCAGTGTGGCCAGAACAAGAAGAATAATGCAAATTACATAAGGTCCTATGGGTCATCCTAAGGATTCAGTTTGGTGCCTGAATTATATGATACTGATTGTGCTTTTGCAGAATGGATTGGAAATTGGGGAGACCTTTACAAAAGTCAATGAACATGATGATATTAATGACTTGAAATAAACTGTGACAAGTGTAAAATGCCATACCAGCATCCACTGAATAAATCCCCTTACTCCATGGCTCCGTCCTCCTGCAGCTTAAAGCTCAAACTTTTTTACAACTTTTTTGGCTGAGCTGGGTCTTTTTTTTTTTTTTTTTTTAAATGTGGTCCACCGGCTCTTCATTGCTGTGGGGGCTCGCCACAACTCTTGTCTACTCCCTAGTTGTGGTGGATGGGCTTCTCATTGCAGTGGCGTCTCTTATCGCAGGTCACGGTCTCCAGAGTGCCAGCTTCAGTAGTTGCTACATGCAGGTTCAGTAGTTGTAGCTTCCAGGCTTAGTTGCCCCGCAGCATGTGGAATATTCCTGGACTAGGGATCGAAACTGTGTCCCTTGCACTGGCTAGAGGAGTCCTATGCACTGTGGGTTAGTGCCTCAGTCTTGTCCGACTCTTTGCGACCCCATGGACTGTAGCCCGCCAGGTTCCTCTGTCCATGGAATTCTTCAGGCAAGAATACTGGAATGGGTTGCCATTCCCTTCTCCAGGGGATCTTCCCAACCCAGGGGTCGAACTCAGGTCTCCCTCATTGCAGGCAGATTCTTTGCCGTCTGAGCCCGCAAGGAAGCACGTACTACCACCACCAGGGAAGTCCCAGAGCTCAAATTTATAAGCCTGATGCAGCCCGCCCTTCCAGCCTGGTCACAGAAGCAGGAAGTTTAGAATCCGCCGTGGCCACTAGAGGGCAGCACACAGCTTCACGTTGGTGAAGCGGGAACACCAGGCAAAAAGATTTCACTGGACCTGAGCCGTTCCTGCTTCCTCTCAAACGTTGTCCTGAGTCGCCGAGGACAAGCTTGCATCAAGTCAACAGTCGCCAGGAAATGTGATAGGAACCCAACGTGGAAATCCGCCGCAGGAGTCAATTTTGGGAGGTGATGAAGGTGTTTATGGCATACATAGTGGTGATGCTTTTGTAGGAGGATGAAAAAGAGAGTGTGTTAGTCACTCAGTCTGTGTCTGACTCTTTGCGACCCCCATGGACTGTAGCCTGCCAGTCTCCTCTGTCCATGGGATTTTCCAGGCAAGAATACTGGAGTGGGTTGTCATTTACTTCTCAAGGGCATCTTCCCTACCCAGGGGTCAAACTCAGGTCTCCTGCATTGCAGGCAGATTCTTTACCATCTGAGCTACCAGTGTGGATAGGTATCCCCAAACTCATTGCTATGTATACACTCAATGTATACATTTTTATATTAATATGTCAATCATACCTCAATAAACTAGGTTCAAAACGAAAGAAAAAAAAATGCCCTGTGCCTGACTTCATTGGCATTCCACCATTAAAGAGTCATTTCTTTGGCTTTAATATTTCTCTTCCAAGAGATACAGGGTACTAACTCAACAGCACAAGCTGAGCCCTGGAAGGGATTAAAGAATTAGGAAGAGCCTTTGTGTCACAGTAAAAGGTTCTGGGCAGAGCCCACTGCACATACAGCAGGTATCTTTTCAGCTGTATACTTAGTAAGAGTTAGTGGCTCAGTTGTATCCAATTCTTTCCAACCCCATGAACTGTAGCCTGCCCATCTTCTCTGTCCATGGAATTCTCCAGGCAAGAATACTGGAGTGGGTTGCATTTCCTTCTCCAGGGGATCTTCCCCACCCTGGCATCCTACCCGGGTCTTCTGCATTGCAGGCAGATTCTTTACCGTCTGAGCCACTTGGTAAGACCTTAAACACACACTTATCCTCAAAAGACCTAGATCCAACCTCTCCTTCCGGGAAACTCATTCCTCTTGGCTCCTCCAACTCTGTGTTTCTCCCTCTTGCCCCAACCTGGCCACATGAAGCTGTGAGTGTTTGTATCCAACAACTCTGACGTGAGGCCTCTATGGATCCCGTCCCTATACTTTTGGGTGAATGAATTGAGGGTGGGATTGGGGGTACCTCTGGGCAGTGTGATGATGCTGCAGGGCCAAAAGTATCAAGGGCTCTTTCTATTGTTCAAACCTGGGCTCATATAAGCAGGCTTGTGAACAAGCGCGTGTGCACACACACACACAGACACACACATACACTCACCCTGCTCTCCACTTCCCCAAGCCAAGTTATCTGCCAAGGAGGTTGGTGCACTACTCCCGATATCCACCAGAGGGCAGGCGTGGCTTAATTTGGGGCTATCTGCATTTGTAATGCGTGTTTGTGTGTGTGTGTGTGTGAGAGAGAGAGAGAGAGAGAGAGAGAGAGAGAGAGAGAGATTTACAGGCTTGGCGTTGTTTTTCCCTTTGGATGATGGCCATTCTGACCTGGGATGGCTTTGGGTTTCCCAAGTGGCGCTAGTGGTAAAGAACCCACCTGCCACTGCAGGAGACTAAGAGACAAAGGTTGGATCCTTGGATCTGATCAGGAAGATCCCCTGGAGAAGGAAATGGCAACCCACTCCAGTATTCTTGCCTGGGAAATCCCATGGACAGAGGAGCCTGGAGGTCTACCATCCATAGGGTTGCAAAGAGTTGGACCCGATTGAAGCTACTTAGCACACACGCATTCTGATCAGTGTGAGGTGATGCCTCATTGTAGTTTTGATTTACATTTCTCTAATAATTAGTGCCAACAAAGGTCCATCTAGTCAAGGCTATGGTTTTTCCACTGGTCATGTATGGATGTGAGAGTTGGACTGTGAAGAAAGCTGAGCGCCGAAGAATTGATGCTTTTGAACTGTGGTGTTGGAGAAGACTCTTGAGAGTCCCTTGGACTGCAAGGAGAGCCAACCTGTCCATTCTAAAGGAGATCAGTCCTGGGTGTTCATTGGAAAGACTGATGCTGAAGCTGAAACTCCAATACTTTGGCCACCTCATGAGAAGAGTTTACTCATTGGAAAAGACTCTGATGCTGGGAGGGATTGGGGGCAGGAGGAGAAGGGGACAACAGAGGATGAGATGGTTGGATGGCATCACTGACTCAATGGACATGAGTTTGAGTGAACTCCGGGAGTTGGTGATGGACGGGGAGGCCTGGCGTGCTGCGATTCATGGGGTCACAAAGAGTCGGACACAACTGAGCGACTGAAGTGAACTGAATAATTAGTGGTAGCGAACATCTTTTCATGTGCTTGTTGGCCATCTTTTGTGATGTTTATAAATGTACTTGTTTGATCCAATGGATATAAGTCTGATTGTGTTTGAAGTCTGTCCACCAGTTTCACCTGTGGATGTCTTCATCTGAGTAAGTAAGGGCAGGGTGTATTGTTTGAGGATGTTGTATCTGTCAATCTGTCTGCTTGTTTCAGGTACCATATGGTGTGTGCTTGGGGTGTGCTTCTGCAGCTAGCTGAGTAGACACATGTCTCCGCACCTATTTTTATAAATCAGTTTGACAGGTGCACCTCTGAATTGCCAGTTGAAAGCGGGTGTCAGTATTTTTGCACCTCTGTGTAGGCGTTTCTAATCTTATTTCAGTTAGTTTCGGTATTTGGGGAGGGGAGTATTTGGGGTCTGGGATCTGTTGGCCTGGTGTAATGAGGGGAGGATATCTGTGTGCATCCCTAGAGATGTCCGCTTGACATCAGACATGGGCAGATCCTTTCAGTGTCCACCTGCATGCCTGCTTTCCAGTTTATTTGCTGTATTTGCCTGTCTGTGTGTATTTGGGGGCCTGTGTTTCTTCATGACAGTCAGTGCACCTGCTTGGCCTGTTATGTGTCTGTTTCATCACAAGGGCCTTTATATCCATCACGTGTGTTATGGGTTAAATTGCATTGACACCCCCCCCACCCCCCCGCCAAACAGAGACCTGACACCCAGGACCTCAGAATGTGACCTTATCTAGAAATAGGATCTTGGCAGATATGATGAGTTAATTTGAGGCCACACTGGAGTAAGGGGGGGCCTTAATCCAGTTAGATTGGTGTCCTTATGGTGGTTTAGTTGCTAAGTCATGTCTGACTCTTTTGTGACGCCATGGACTGTAGCCCTCCTGTAGGAGGGCAGGGTGCTCTGTCCACGGGATTTCCCAGGCAAGAATACTGGAGTGGGTTGCCATTTCCTTCTCCAGGGGCTCTTCCCAACCCAGGGATAGAACCCATGTTTCTTGCATTGCGGGCGGATTCTTTACCAACTGAGCCATAGGGAAGCCAGTGTCCTTTTAGAAAGGAGAAATTTCTTTGTTTTTTGTTTTTGTGTTCGCCTCATGGCTTGTAGAATCTTACTTTCCAAGCTGAGGATCAAACTCTGGTCCTTGGCAGCGGAAGCTTGGAGTCCTAACCACTGGACCACCAGGGAATTCCCCAGGAGGGAGAGATTGGACACATGCGCACAAGTAGGGTGCTGTGTCAACACTGGAGTTGTGCTCCCACAGGCAAGAAGCTCCCAAGAAGTGAGAGAGAGAGATGCCTGAAAGAGATGTCTCTCCACCATCCAGAGGGAGAACAGCCCCCCGCTGACACCTTGATCTTGAACTTCTGGTCCCCAGAAATGTGAGACAATCCATTTGTTTGGTTTAATTAAGCCTTTCATGGCAGGAAAGCCATGACAAACCTAGACAGTGTGTTCAAAAGCAAAAACATCAGTTTGCTGACAAAGGTCCGTACAGTCAAGGCTATAGTTTTTCCAGTAGTCATGTACAGATGTGAGGGTTGGACCATAAAGAAGGCTGAACACCAAAGAATTGATGCTTTTGAACTGTGGTGTTGGAGAAGACTCTTGAGAGTCCCTTGGACTGCAAGGAGATCAAATCAGTCCATTCTAAAGGAAATCAGTACTGCATATTCATTGGAAGGACTGATGCTGAAGCTGGAGCTCCAATACTTTGGGCACCTGATGCAAAGAGTTGATTCAATGGAAAAGACCCTGATGCTGGGAGAGATTGAAGGCGGGAGGAGAAGGGGACGACAGAGGATGAGATGGTTGGATGGCATCACTGACTCGATGGACATGAACTTGGACAAACTCTGGGAGATGGTGAGGGACAGGGAAGCCTGGAGTGCTGTAGTCCATGGGGTTGCAAAGAGTCAAACATGACTTGGCGACCGAGCAACAGTGACAACAATTAGGCCACTCAGTTTGTGGTACTCAGTTGTGGCACCCTGAGCAAACTAATACAGTGTGCTGGTGTATGTGCATCCCCCGGCAGCTGCATGTAACTAACAGCCAGGGCCAGGGGAGTTCCTGCTTAGGGCAGGGGGACTGCCCTGTGTTCCACTTGTTTATTTATTGGTTGCGCTGGCTCTTTGTTGCTGCACACGGACTTTCTCTAGTTGCGGTGAGCAGGGCTACTCGTGGTTGTGGTGCGTGGGCTTCTCACTGCAGTGGCCTCTCTTGTTGCGGATCATGGGCTTCAGAGGGCTGGCTTCAGTAGTTGTGGCACAGGGGCTTAGTTGCTCCCCGACATTTGGGATTCCCCCAGAACAGGGATTGAACCTTGTCCCTTGCACTGGCAGGCAGATTCTTAACCTCTGGACCCCGAGGGAAGTCCCTGTCCTGTGTTCCTATGTCAATACATTTCGGTGACAGCTGTTCCCTGGAACCCAACTCTACAGCCACCTGCAGGCCACGCCAGGGCACACCTGAGGCCACCCCTCACCTCTGCCAGCCGGTAAGAAGTGGCCTCTTTCAGCAGCCATCTGCCTGGTCCCTCGGGGGGTTGTAACAAGGCAGCTCCAACCACTTCTCCGCCCCATACTCTCTCCGTCCCCATCTAAGCACAGTGCTGCTGCTGCTGCTAAGTCGCTTCAGTCGACCCCACGGACTGCAGCCTACCAGGCTCCTCCGCCCATTGGATTTTCCAGGCAAGAGCACTGGAGTGGGTTGCCATTGCCTTCTCCCTAAGCACAGTAAACTCCTGGTAATTTTCAGAACCTACAAGGCTCACATTCATTTCTCTTTCCCCTAAACCCACCCCATTTTTCTTTTTTTCAAATTGAAGTATAGCTGACTTACAGTATTGTGTTAGGTCCAGGGATACAGCAAAGTGATTCAGTTATACATACCTTTTTTCGGGTTTCTTCCCACATAGATTTCCTCCCATATTACAAGATATTGAGCATAGTTCCCTATACTATAGAGTAGGTCCTTATTATTTGCCTATTTTATACAGTCTGTAGACGTTAATCTCATAGGCCTAATTTATCTCACCCTCCCCCCTTTCCCCTTTGGTAACCACAGGTTTTTTAAATCTATGAGTCTGTTTCTATTTTGCAAATAAATAATTGGTGTTTTTTTTTTAGTTTCCACGGATAAGTGATACCATACAGCATTTGTCTTTTTCTGATTCACTTTGCTTAGTATGATAATCTTTAGGTCCATCCATGTTGCTGTAGGTGACAAGATTTCATTCGTATTATGGTTGAATAGTATTCCAGTGTGTGTGTGTGTGTGTGTGTGTGTACACGTCTTTAGCCATTCATCTGTTGATGGTATTGATGGTGCGTCCCAATCCTTAGAAGGACACTAGTCACATTGACTTAGGGTCCACCCTAATGACATCACTTTAACTTAATTAGCGCTTTAAAAAACCCATCTTCAAATACAGTCAGCATCACAGATTCCTTCTTATCACAAAAGTGAGTGAATAAATCAATGAATTAATGAATGAATGATAGAAAGGGCTTTCTGGCAGGTTCTGATTTTATCCCGTGTATTCACTGCTTCTCCCTGGTTGAGGAGGAAACCTTTGCCAACTGATGTTGCTCTGGCTAATGAGATGTCTTCTTTTCATTCCCAAGAAGAAATACGAGGAAACCGCCGAGTGGTCCAGTCATTTCTCTGTTACTCCTGCCACAAGCCTGGCACATCCCAAGGCTGCAGTGCCTTCTCCTTCCAGAAGCTTCTTCTTCAGCAGAGTTGAGGCCAGTGCATGAAAGAATTATGCAATGTTGAGATGAGAAATCATTTGCTAGAGTAGCAATACTCAGCCCAAGGTGACAGATTTTTTTCTCCTAAGAGTTATCCCTTCAGGAAATCTACCAAAGATGTGACTTCCGGGGTTTCAAAAGCCCAAGGAAAGATTCTGGTGCTCACTTCAGCAGCACAAATATTAAAATTGGAACAGCCCCTGTGCAAGGATAACAGCAAATTTGTCAAGTATCCCATATTTTTGACATGGATGGACCTGGAGCCTGTCATACAGAGTGAAGTCAGACAGAGAAAAACAAATATTATCTATTAACACATGTGTGTAGGATCCAGAAAAATGGTAGAGATGATCATACTCACAAAACAGAAACAAAGACACAGATGCAGAGAAGAAACGAATGGACACCAAGGGAGAAAGGAGGGAGGGTGGGATGAGCTGGGAGATTAGGACTCACATACACACTATCAATTCTGTGTATAAAATAGGTAACTAACGAGAACCTACTGTATAGCACCCGGAACACCACGATGCTCTGTGGCGACCTAAATGGGAAGGAAATCCGAAAAAGAGGGGATATATGTATACACATAGCTGATTCACTTTGCTGTACAGTAGAAATTAACATAACATTGTAAAGCAACCTTTGCCGACAAAGGTCCATATAGTCAAAGCTACAGTTTTTCCAGTAGTCATGTACAGATGTGAGAGTTGGACCATAAAGAAGGCTGAGCATCGAGGAAATTTTGCTTTCAAATTGTGGTGTTTAAGAAGATTCTTTTTTTTTTTTAATTTTATTTTTTAAACTTTACAATATTGTATTAGTTTTACCAAATATCGAGAGAAGATTCTTAAGCAATACATTTGAATCAGTTCTAATGAGGTGGATAAAACTGGAACCTATTAAACAGAGTGAAGTAAGCCAGAAAGAAAAACGCCAATACAGTATACTAACGCATATATATGGAATTTAGAAAGATGGTAACAATAACCCTGTGTACGAGACAGCAAAAGAGACACTGATGTATAGATCACTCTTATGGACTCTGTGGGAGAGGGAGAGGGTGGGGAGAATTGGGAGAATGGCATTGAAACATGTATAATACCATGTATGAAATGAGTCGCCAGTCCAGGTTCGATGCACGATACTGGATGCTTGGGGCTAGTAACCGGGACGACCCAGAGGGAGGGTATGGGGAGGGAGGAGGGAGGAGGGTTCAGGATGGGGAACACAGATATACCTGTGGCAGATTCATTTTGATATTTGGCAAAACTAATACAGTATTGTAAAGTTTAAAAATAAAATAAAATTTAAAAAAATAAAATAAAATAAAATAAAATGGTAGCACTAGTTTTCAAGCTCCATAAGAGCAGGGTGCATGTCTGCCTTATTCACATTTGTTCTCAGTGGCTTTGGTATAGTGCCTGACATACAAAAGTGTTGAGATAATTTTTTTGAATAATTAATAGAAGAATTTTTACTTAAAAATCATAACTAGATTACTGTATGCTGTATAACTGGAAGGCTTTCTAACTATATATAGTCAAATAGAGTCAATATCACACACACACATATATCTTCCAGCAGGAGTAAAAATGTTGGAAGTGTTTTTGAATATGAAGAGTTTTTGTCTGCTGCCCCGCTAAGTCTCTTTGGTCATGTCCAGCTCTGAGCGACCCTATGGACACAGCCCACCAGGCTCCTCCATCCACAGGATTTTCTAGGCAAGAATACTGGAGTGGTTTGCCATTTCCTTCTGCAGTTCTTGTCTAGAGGAGTTCATTCATCATTTTTACCTAGTTCAGATTGTTACTTCTGAATCAAAAAAATGAATGAATTACTTGCTTTAAAAATCACTTGTATGTATGAGATGATTAAATTTGATATTTCAGTAGCCATCAAAAAAAAAAGTCTTGGACTCTAGGCAGCAAGGAGATCAAACCAGTCAGTCCTAAAGGAAATCAACCCTGAATATTCATTGGAATGACTGATACTGAAGCTGAAGCTCCAACACTTTGGCCTTCTGTAACGAAGATCTGACTCATTGGAAAAGCCCCTGATGCTGTAAAGATTGAGGGCAGAAGAAGAGGACAACAGAGCATGAGATGGTTGGGTAGCATCACTGACTCAATGGATATGAATTTGAGCAAACTCCATGAGATAGTGAAGGACAGGGAAGCCTGGCGTACTGCAGTCCACGGGGCTGCAAAGAATCAGACGTGACTTAGTGACTGAACAACAACAATTTGTGAGTGTAAAATTCTTTCCTGCCACATAGGAGTCCCATTTCCGTATTTCAGGCCTTATTTGTTTTGATATTCTAAACTTTTTTATTTTCTATTTGGGTATAGCCAATTAACAAAGGAGTTTGTGATGGACAGGGAGGCCTGGCGTGCTGCGATTCATGGGGTCGCAAAGAGTCGGACACGACTGAGCGACTGAACTGAACTGAACTGAACTGAATTAACAAACAATGTTTTGATAGTTTCGAGTGAATAGTGAAGGGACCCAGCCATATACATAAATGTGTCCATTCTCCCCCAAACTCCCCTCCCATCCAGGCTCCACATAACCTTGAGCACTGGAGTTCCATGTGCTACACACAGCAGGTCCCTGTTGTTATCCATTTTAAATACAGCAGTGTGTACATATCCATCCCAAACTCCCTAACTATCCCTTCCTCCCATCCTCCCCCCACCACCCCACACCACCGGCAACCATAAGTTCATTCTTTTGGAGGACTTGGAGGTCTTGGAGGTCTTTTCAGTGACAGAAAAAGGTGAGAGAGCTGGAAAGCAGGAATCAGTGAGGGGGCTTGTGTCTGTCCCAACTCCCTCTCCCACCATTCCCCTTGCAGGTTTGACACAGTCCATCCATTTATCATTATATTGGAAGTAGTTGCCTAGAGCCCCACCTTCTCAAGGGGACCCAAGAGGAAATGCATGTGTTATAAATTAACCATGGCAGGGCATCATCCCTGGAGTCCTGCCAGCTGGACGCTAGCCCTCCACAGTCCGCGGACTCTCAGCCCACCAGGATCTGTCCCAGCTCCTGGCCCCACTGCTGTTCATCCTGGGCTTGGAGCCTGGAATCTCTTGTCTCTCTGCCAATGTGCCAAGGCTCAGCAGTACTCAGAATAGTCCTCTTCTACATAGTTGGAGGGGAACCAGCCAATCTGGAAAGAGACAGGGAAGGAGTCAGGGCGGCCTCTCTGTGCATTCTCCCGCTGTTCCTTGACACACCGGCCAGGTTTCCTCTACCTCAGGGCCTTTGCACCTGCCACACCTTCTACCCCAGAAAGTAGCTCCCCGGATACACCCTCAGCTGACCACCTGCACCTCCTCCTGTCCTTTACTCATGCATCACCTTATCCATAAGGACTTCAAACCATCCAATTTAAGCACTGCAAACCTCACCCACCCCAACACTCTTCACCCCCACTTACTACTTTTCCATAACACTTTTCACCATCTAATTGATTATATATGTTACTTATTTACAGACTTGTTCTCTGTTCCCCCTCTCTTCCCTACAACAGGGCAGGGATTTTTGTCTGTCTGATTCATCACTGAGTTCCAAAAACCTAGAATAGTTCCTGGAACACAGTAAATCCTTAATAAATATTGAAAAGATAGATGGATGGATGATGGATGGATGGATGAACAACGGATGGATGAATGGGATGATGGATGGATGATGGAATGATGGATGGATGGATGGAATGAATGGATGGATGAACAAGGGATGGGTGGATGTAATAATGGATGAATGATTGAATGATGAGTGGATGGATGAATGGATGGATGGATGGAATGATGGATGGATGGGTAAACAATGTATGGATGGACAAAATGATGGATGGATGGGTGGGTGGGTGGATGGATGGATATAACAATGGATGGGTGGATGGGTAGATGAATTCTTTATAGCGCAGATCTTCCTAAACACCCCAGAAGGCTCCCTCAAACCCCATTTGTCCTCCATCACACAATACATTTACCCTCTATGGCTCCTAAAACTGCTCTCCTAAGCAATTATCCAGAGGTCACTTTTCATGTTTCCCTCTGGTAGAATTTAAGCTCCTAACTGCTGCTCTTATATTCATTCAACAAGTATTTTTTGAGAAACCGATACAAGCAAGGCAATATGCTGGAGACTAGAAATTCATCAGCAGATGAAATAAAGAAGACTTTCTCCCCCTTTGTGAGACAAAAATAAGAAGCAAAGAGAAGCAAAGTTTTCTGAGAAAATTTGAGTTCCCTCCTGAAAGTCCAAATTCAGGCAAAGAACACAGAAGGCAAAAGTGGTTGGTCTGCCTCTTCATGCATTCAATAAATATTGAGCAACTACATGACAGCCACTGTTCCAGGCACTGGAGATACTGACGTGGGTAAGACAGACAAACTCCTCCCTTCAGGTTCCCCCAAACATGCCATTCACTCTCTCACCCCAGGGCCTTTGCACATGATGGTTTGTTTGCAATAGCTTCCCACACTGGTCCCCCTCCCCCCCAACTGTGACCTTTTTACCTGGCTAACTTTACTCATCCCTCAGTGATCAGCTTGCCTCTCAGAAGGTGTCTTGACCTCATCCAGGGTGAGTCAGAGGTTTCCCGGGGGCTCCCAAGGTGCCTTACGATTCCCCATCTCAATCTTGACCATTCACTCTTACGAGGGCATGTTCACAGTTCTACATTTCCCACTAAATTATGAGTTTCGTAGGACAGTGATGGTACTGTGCTCCTTTGTGCCTCCTCAGCACCCAGCAGAATGGCACATAGTAGGTACTCAATAAATAAATGCAAGATGCATACATGAAATCTCTGTCCCTTCCTCCTTTCCAACCAGGGACGCCCCCCTGCCCACTCTCCCCAGTCCACCATCCAGGACAGCTCCACTGTCATGGCAGAGCCCCGCCCCGACTCACCCGGCCGTAGATCTCCCCTCGCCACCAGCCCTGCTGCCCCTTCTTGTTAAGGATCTTGACGATGTCGCCTTCTTTGAGGGACAGCTCTGATCGGTCCCGGGCGCAGAAGTCATAGCGGGCTTTAGCAGTGCCAAAGATCTTGATGCTCCCGGCTGTACGGCAGAGAGCAGACATGGGAAACAGCCCGGAGCAGAGCCCTCCCACCCTCCCACCACCTGCAGAGGACAACGCTCTTAGGAGAATGTGCTGGGGTAAAGGACCCCTCGATGCTTCTTTCCACTGAGTCTTGGGCACCCTGTGTTCTGAGGGAAGACAGCTGTCTTCCCAGAATCATTCTTCCAGCCCAACCAGGGTGCAAATTTAGAGGATAATACCATATATGATCTTTAAAATGTTTTGTATCTATTCATGCTTTCCTAGTGGCTCAGATGGTAAAGAACTATTTGCGATGCAGGAGACCCTTGGTCAGGAAGATCCTCTGGAGGATGAAATGGCAAGGCACTCCAGTATTCTTGCCTGGAAAATTCCATGGACAGAGGAGCCTGGTGGGCTAGAGTCCATGGGGTCACAAGGAATTGGATGTAACTGAGCAACTAACAAACACACGCATATATTCATAGTAAGAGAAACAGAAGAAAGATGTGGAAATTTTCATTCCAGATAATATTAATTATATGAAGGAGGTCTAAGAGTTAAAAGGAGAAGGCAATGGCACCCGACTCCAGTACTCTTGCCTGGAAAATCCCATAGCGGAGGAGCCTGGTGGACTGCAATCCGTGGGGTTGCAAAGAGTAGGACATGACTGAGTGACTTCACTTTCACTTTTCACTTTCCTGCATTGGAGAAGGAAATGGCAACCCACTCCAGCGTTCTTGCCTGGAGAATCCCAGGGACAGGGGAGCCTGGTGGGCCCGTCTATGGGGTCGCACAGAGTCGGACACGACTGAAGTGACTTAGCAGCAAGAGTTAAAAAAGAGAAGGAGATGGGCTTCCTTTGGTGACTCAGTGGCTAAGATTCTGTGCTCCCAATGCAGGGGGCCCAGGTTCAATCCTTGGGCAGGGAACTGGATCCCACATGTCATAACTAAGTGTTCATATGCCACACCTCAAGGTCCCGCATGTCACAACTAAAAAGATCCTGGATGTCACAATGAAGAGGGAAGATCCTGGGTGCCGAACTAAGACCCTGCACAGCCAAATAAATAAACAAACAGTAGTTGTTTTTTTTTTTAGAAACAAGAAAAGAAAAAGAGAGAGAAAGATAAGCAAAGGGGAAAGGGACACAGGAAAACTTCTCAAAGTACAATATTAAGTGATATTGTAGAAAATTAGTTTGTAGTATTTCTGCAGATAGGCTGACTGAATATATTTTCCAGGAAGAAATGTGCAGACAGAAACATCTGATTGGGTGATGAGAATAAGGACAATTTTCATCTTAGAGTCCCGATGTTGTGCTGGTGTTGCTTTCTCAAAAATACAGCTTTTTTCGGTGGGGAACTGTTATTTTATAGGCAAACATTTGAACAATAATTAATTTTTAAATCCATCTTAAAATTTTTTTTGGACAGGTAAGAATTCAGAAACTCCACCACCCATGTGACTTTTCCACCAAACATACTCCAGAATGCGCTCCAGCAAAATAAAATTTGAATTAGAATAAGGAATTTTAAAAATAAAGGAAAACATGGAAAATAAGAAGTGTAGACAGTTCAAACAATGCTTGATAACAACTTTGCAAATTGAAATGCAATGGTGAAGAAAGAATTCCTAAAATGTAAGGCATGATTGTTGTCACTCACAGAAAACCATAGCCAACACTCCAGAAAATTTCAACAAACCAGGTTAGTAAGCTATACAAAGGAAAACAGAAGTAAGAGAATGCTAAAGATCTTGCCTTTCTGTGGGAGAAAGTTTTTTGTTGTTTTAGTCACTCAGTCGTGTCCAACTCTCTATGACCCCATGGACTGTAGCCCTCCAGGTTCCTTTATCCATGGGATTATCCCAACAAGAACACTAGAGTGGGTAGCCATTCCCTTCTCCAGAGGCTCTTCCCGACCCAGGGTTGGAACCCGGGTCTCCTGAATTGCAGGCAGATTCTTTACAATCTGAGCCACCAGGGAAGCCCAGGAGAAGGTTATCGATACTGATTAATGCCTGATTTAATACAAAATTAAAGGCTTAAAAGATACAGATGAGCACCCTTCTGGTTTCTTGTATCCTCATTTTCCCAAATATGAAAGTAACCCCTTTCATCCAAGCAAATGGATATGCAGATCTCTCAGGAGCAAAGAGACAAACTGCAAGTGGGAAGGAGTTCAGGCTGTTTCACAGATAGGACTTCTCCACGCCCGCTGGCAGCAATGTTCTCAGCATCCCCCAGCGTTCCCTGCACTACAGGAAGGAGCTGGCGCTACGGGCCCCCCTCTGGAGGCCTCCTACCTGATGGTTTGTTGATGGCTCTCCTCTCAGGCTCCTTGAAGGGGAACTGCAGGGTGGTGTCCAGCGACTTGAAGCAATCCTTCAGAGAGTTCTGTTGGTAGAATTCCACCAGCTCCTAGAAAGAGAACAGGACAGATGCTCTTCCAGCGGGCCAGCCCACAAGGGAGGGAGCCAGAGCCGGAAGGAACCACGTCCAACTCCTTGTGTGAAACAGACCCCTCTTCTGCGCTCCCTGGCAACAGACTCCTTGAAAGCTCCCCTTGACAGGGAGCTAACTCCCTTCCCAGAGGCCAGGACCATTTTATGGGGAAGAAATCACATTGTCTCAAGACAGTTCTCCTAATATCGTTTGTTTCATGATAAACTTACCAAATAATCAACTTGCTTGACGACCAGTTCACCAAAACCAAACACCCCCTCCACCCTCTGGGTGTCAAGAGCTCTATTTTTACAGATAATTGTAATAATAATAGATGTTGTTTATGAAGCAACTACTGTGTGCTGGTCGGTGTGCAACCACACATCATCAAAATCTCTTAATAACCTAGAGGGGTGGAAGGGAGGCTCAAGGGGGAGGAGATATAGGTATATTTATGGCTGATTCACATTATTGTATGGCAGAAACCAACACAACATTGTAAAGAAATTATCTGCTAATTAAAAATAAATATTTAGGGGCTTCTTTGGTGGCTCTGATGCTGGGAGGGATTGGGGGCAAGAGGAGAAGGGGACGACAGAGGATGAGACGGCTGGATGGCATCACTGACTCGATGGACGTGAGTCTGAGTGAACTCCGGGAGTTGGTGATGGACAGGGAGGCCTGGCGTGCTGCTATTCATGGGGTGGCAAAGAGTCGGACACGACTGAGCGACTGATCTGATCTGATCTGGTGGCTCAGTGGTAAAGAGTCTGCCTGCCAGTGCAAGAGACATGGGTTCAATCCCTGATCCAGGATGATCCCATATGCCACGGAGCAACTAAACCCCTGCTCCACAACTCCTGAGCCTGTGCTCTAGAGTCCAGGAGATGCAAGTGCTGAGCCCACGCGCCACCACTACTGAAGCCCACAAGCCTTCTAAGGCTCTGCAACAAGAGAAGCCACCACACTGAGAGCTTGCACACCTCAGCTAGAGTCTAGCCCCTGCCTGCTGCAAGTAGAGAAAAGCACGCACAGAAATGAAGACCCAGCCCCCATTTTTTTTTTTTTTTTGGTTTTAAAAAATAAATATTTTTTAAAATCTCTTAATAATCATGGGAGGTAAATACATTGGTGAGTCCCCTATTTTATAGATGGAGAAACTGAGTCACAGAGAAGGCTCATCCAGGGTCACACAGCTAGAAAAGGACAGATCCAGCATTCAGTCCTAGGACAAGAGATAGAGTGTAATAGCCAAAAGCTGGTCTCTATGTGAACGTGTGAAAGTCACTCAGTCGTGTCTGACTTTTTGCAACCCGATGGACTGTACAGTTCATGGAATTCTCCAGGCCAGAATACTGGAGTAGGTAGCCTTTCTCTTCTCCCAGGGATCTTCCCAACCCAGCGATTGAACCCAGGTCTCCCAAATTGCAGCTGGATTCTTTACCAGTTGAGCCACAAGGGAAGGCCAGTCTCCATAATAAGACTCATCTGAATTCAAGAGTCAGATGTGTGTCATTTATGACTATTTCTCCCATAAATGTTCAAGCTCATCCTAAGAGTGGGGGAAAAGGCAAGTCAAAATTAAGGGACATTTTGCAAAACAAAATATTTTATATGTTTAGGAGTTCTAGACTTCAAAAATGTCAGTGTCCTAATTCATGTGGATGTTTGGCAGTGAAAGTGAAAGTTGCTCAGTCATGTCTGACTGTTTGCAACCCCATGGACTATAGAGTCCGTGGAATTCTCTAGACCAGAATACTGGACTGAGTGGCCTTTCCCTTCTCCAGGGGATCTTCCCAACCTAGGGATCGAACCCAGGTCCCCCACAGTGCAGGCAGATTCTTTACCAACTGAGGCACCAGGGAAGCCCAAGCATACTGGAGTGGGTAGCCTATCCCTTCTCCAACAGATCTTCCCAAGCCAGTGATTGAACCAGGGCCTTCTGCATTGCAGGCAGATTCTTTATCACCTGAGCTATCAGAGAAGCCCGATGTTTGGCAGAAACCAATACTATACTATAAAACAATTATCCTTCAGTTAAAAATAAACACATTTAATTCTTTTTAAAAATGACAACGTCATAGGTGATGGGAGTGCCTTTTTTTTTTTAACAGAATACAGTTGTTATATGTAATTGAAATATTTTTCCGGTTCATTAAGTGTGAAAAAACACTCAAAACTCTGGTTGTTTATTTCATCTTTGTTGGATTAACACATTCTCTCACTTGGAAAAACAAACAAAAAAACGTCAATGTCATGAAAGACCAAAGAAATAAATAAAAGACTGGGGAGCTCTCGCAAATTAAGAGAGACACTAAGCACATGAATGCAACGTGTGATTCCCCTGATTACATCCTGGGGATGAAAAGGCTATAATAAACGTAATTGGGGCCAACAGGGAGCTTGGAAAACGCACTGTATTAGGTAATAGTTTTGTATCAACGTTCAACTCCCTGACTGTGATAATGATACAGTGGTGAGGGGAAAAAAAATTGTCTTGGCTCTTCAGATATGCATGCTAAAGTACTTACAGGAAGAATTTTTTAAATTTATTTTTAATTGGAGGATAATTGCTTACAATGTTGTGCTGGTTTCTGCCATACAACAATGTGAATCTGCTCTCAGTGTACCTATGTCCCCTCCCTCTTGAATCTCCCTGCCACCTTCTACCCCTTCCCGCCTCTCTAGGCCATCACAGAGAACCAGGGTGATCTCTGCGTTATACAGCAACTTCCCATGAGTTATCTATTTTGCACGTGGTTCTGGAAGAGGGCATGGCAACCCACTCCAGTATTCTTGCCTGGGGAATCCCATGGACAGAGGAGCCTGGCGGGCTACAGTCCATGGGGCCATAAAGAGTTGGACACAACTGAAGCAACTTAGCACAGCATTACACATGGCAGCGTGTATGTTTCCACACTGCTCTCTAGGTTTGTCCCGCCCTCTCCTCCCCGCACCGCGCCCACAAGTCTGTTCTCTACATCTCCGCCCTGCAATAGGTTCATCGGTACCATTTTTCTAAATTATAGGGAAGATCTTGATATCTGTGAATTACTCCTAAATAGTGCAAAACAAATGTGTGTGTGTGTGTGTGTGTGTGTGTGTGTAGAGGCAGAGAGGGAGAGAAAGAAAGCAAAAGAGGAAGAATATTAACAACCAATCAGTAAAACCAGGTGAAAGGCCCACAAATATTCATGACACTATTCCAGTAACATCTCAGTAATTTTTCAGAAAAAAAAAAAAAAAAAAAACGGGGGGAGGAAAAATTTTCAGAATAAAAAGTTTGGGGGAGAAAAAGATATGTGGAATGAATGAACAGTCCCTAACCTTTGGGGGAGTAAAGGATATGTTTGAAGCTCAAATGAAATTTGAGACACCTTCCTCAAAAAAAAAAAAAAAATGCAGATATATGCAAAATTCTAGATTTTTTTACCAGAGAATTCAAAGCTCCTCAAGGATCCACAGACCATGGGCACGATCCATGAGCCTTATCAATGGGCTTAAGAGGTCTAAAAGATAGCCCAAAATTGCACAGCAACAAATAGAAGCAAAAACACTTGAAAGGCCTCTGGATTCTCCATGAAATGATCATTAAACAGGTTAAGGAGAGCTAAATCTTTTTAAATTGGGGTATAGTTGCTTTACAATGTTGTGTTCATTTCTGCTATACAGCAATGTGAATCAGCTCTATGTACATATATATATATATCCCCTCTTTCTTGGATTTCCTTCCCATTTAGGTCACCACAGAGCATTAGGTCGGAGAAGGCAATGGCACCCCACTCCAGTACTCTTGCCTGGAAAATCCCATGGACAGAGGAGCCTGATAGGCGGCAGTCCATGGGGGTCGCACAGAGTCGGACACGACTGAGCGACTTCACTTTCACTTTTCACTTTCCTGCATTGGAGAAGGAACTGGCAACCCACTCCAGTGTTCTTGCCTGGAGAATCCCAGGGACAGGGGAGCCTGGTGGGCTGCTGTCTATGGGGTCGCACAGAGGCGGACATGACTGAAGCGACTTAGCAGCAGCAGCAGCAGCAGCAGAGCATTAAGTAGAGTTCCCTGTGCTATACAGCAGGCTTTCATTAGTTTTCTGTTTCACACATATTAGTGTATATATGCCAGTCCCAATCTCCCAATCCATCCCACTCCCCCTTACCCACCTTGGTGTCCATACACTGGTTCTCTATGTCTGTGTCTCTATGTCTGCCTTGAAGAAGAACTAACTCTTGATGTCTGACAAAAACAGAGACTCTGCCATTCTATGACACCAGATGAGAACTAAACCTCAGTTTCCCCCATCTGTGAAATGGGAACTCAGAGCTGAGCGAATGACCTGCAGTCCTAATGATAATATGTCTGGCATTCAACAAGTGCTTTGCAAATGATCACTGCAGCTACTGTTGTTATTATTCTTCTTCTCATTGTTGGTGATTAGAAAAACAAGTTTAAAGCCAGTTGCTCCATAGTGCCTCTTGGAGTGGTTATTCTGGATGGAGGAAAAGGGGTCCTAAGGTGGAGCCTCAGAGAGGGTCCAACTTAGACTCTGAAAGACTGGGGTTAGGGGTAGATTGACCCTTACCGTAAGTCCCCTGAAAGCTTTCTTTTCTGTAATCCGGTACAGTCCTTCTGCTGTCATGATTTTAATATGCTTGACTTCAACATTATACCTGCATGCAGGGAAAGAGAGCAAGATGTCACCGAGACCCGAGTCGGGGAATTCAGGCCTATTTCCTGTTGCGTCTCAGTCCCAGGCTATAACCCCGCACGCCAACCATGGAAGAAGGGTACTTGGCTACTGGAGGGAACGGGCAACCACTGGAACTCAACAGAATCCCTTCCCTGGAGACTTTGCTGTTCTAAGCCTTCATTTCTTCCCTGTGTAATAGGAATCATCTTCCTTAACTCAGGGTTGTCGAGAAGTCAAATAGACTCGGTAAGCAAGGCATCCTTCTAGAATAGATTGAATGAAATCTCCACTTCCACCAATACAAAGGACCATAGAATCTAAAGGATGTAGGAGAAGGGAATTCATTTCCACCAATATGGCAGACCACAGACTAGTAAGGATCCGGAAGAGACGAATTGGCAGGAGTGGTTCTGTTTACATGAAGAACTAGATAACCAAAAAAAAAAAAATTCTACTTCAGAAAACCCCTAGAAATGCTGAGAGAAGAATGCTGAACTCTTAAAAAAAAAAAAAAAAGTAAGGGAAATCCCCCAAAGGACAAAATGAGGATGAAACTTAAAAGTATGTGTCAATTCAATTTTGGCTGTGCGAGGCAGCTTGCAGGATCTCCAACCAGGGATCAAACTCAGGCCCTCAGTAGTCCTAACCATTGGAAAGTAAAAGTGTTAGTTGCTCAATCGTGTGCAACTCTTTGTGACCCCATGGACTGTAGCCCACCAGGCTCTTCTGTCCATGGAATTCTCCAGGGAAGAATACTGGAGTGAGTTGCCATTTCCTTCTCCAGGGGATCTTTCTGACCAAGGGATTAAACCTGGGTCTCCCACATTGCAGGCAAGGCAGCCCCCACTGGACCACCAGGGAATTCCCTAGAGCATACATCTTGATCACACAGAAATACGAGATGAGTTATTGTGTCCTTGTTGGGTAGAGAGTTGGCACTGAGACCCACCCTCATTCCAAAAGGCTGGACTGTCAAGTCAAAAAGCTACATCCTCAGAGGGGAAAACGTGCTCTAGAAAAACTCCACCCATCAGCACAGCAGGGACCATGTGAAAGCTTGTTTGTCTCAGACTCAAAATAGAGAAGTCACACTTAAGAATTCATCATCTTAACCTCACCTTCTTACGGGTTTAGCGTTTATACTTAAACCACCTGTATAGACTGGGAAACTAAGAATTAAACAAAACTATTTTAATCTGAAAAAGAAGTAAACTTGTTGGTGATTCCCAACGGAAGCAAATGCAAAATCTCTGGAGACCCAAGCTGCAAAGATGTCCATGGGGAAAGCCCCACTTATCATCACAAGACAAAATGAAAAAACCAACAAGGAAACGAGTCACCACAAGAAAGAAGCTGCACCCAAAACAAACAGAAAGGCAGGACAGCCAGGGTCTGCAAGACTTGGGTCCAGACTGCATTTCTGCCTCTTATGGCATCACCCATCAATGGACATGAGTTGGAGCAAACTCAGGGAGATGGTGAAGGACAGGGAAGCCTGGTATGCTGCAGTCCATGGGGTCACAAAGAGGCGGACAGTACACAGCATACAACAACAACGAGTATGCTTAAT